>NC_060214.1:42810000-45275000 GCF_021130785.1 Homalodisca vitripennis
AAATCCGTACAATCATTCAGTTCCCGGCCTCCAACTATTTTTGAGTCTAGTGGGGAGGCCGTTGTGTAACTTATGACAAAAGTATGAAAAGCTCCTTTCTCCCGATTACTTGTATGACCTTACGAATATTTAACATAGTAATTAGAATTTTTTATTTAAGTCTATATTTAAAACAGATTGAAACTTTTGTGTAAGATATGTATTGAGAAAAAAAACTATTGAGAATTTAATTAAAATTTAATTTATGAATTTAGACTTTTATTTCTACAGGGCACACATCTCGCAAATATCAAAATCTCATCAACTACCATTAAGTAATTGTAAAAATTATATCTAAAACCTAATACTTACTCTCGAATGTTCTAGTTCAACATATTTTTATCAACATAGAGTGCATATAATTTTTTTATATTTTTTTACATAAAGTTCGTCAAACAACTAACAAGCTATCACCACACACAAATTGAATGCGACATGGAGAGATAGCGTAGCTTAGCCTATAATTCGGGTTGCATAATAATTTACGGACACTGTGTCCGGAAATTGACAAACAGGATGTAATCAGTCATCCGGTATTGTTTCGTGACGTAAATCCCGATACTAGCGCTGCTATTCCGTAAAATATGTACCTGTGCTTTGATATATATATATTATTTTAGTAAATTACTGTACAAATAAAATATTTTTAAAACATTGGCACTATATTTCGGTGAAAACCGTCTTCAGGTGCATAAATTGTATAAAATAGAAAAATATAAAAGAAAACAGTACAAACGAAAGTAAATAAACAGTGATTTATATATATATATATATATATATATATATATATATATATATATATATAGATGTTTATTGTCATAATCCAGAGTTAGACACAATGAAGAATTATTACCAAATATTTTTCATTTTTGCTGTTTTTCTTGGGCAATTTACTGAGAGTTGAGCTAGGAACGTACGAAATATTTCTAAATTTTCAAACTGACATAATGTGACGCCAAATTGCTGGTTAACTAGGGATTCAGTTACAAAAACATAAACTCTATTAGGAGGGCAGTTTCAGCGGTATGTATATCAGTAGTACTTTATTTAGTTTCATCTACAGAAGTACCAAAATATATACAATGTTTGAATATAATTCTCAACACATATTGTTCATGCTATTTTGTTTTATTTTATCCCGTACTGTCTCAAACCACTTGTATGAATAGCAATTTAAATTAAAATAAAGAGCATTCAATATCTTAAAAAATCGTAGCAACCCTCTCAATTAAATGGTTAGCCTAGAATAAGTGCTTAAATATAACAAAAGTAGCTATTATGTGCGATCACGTAGAAACTGGAAAAATCTAAATAATTTATTCTCAGGATGTTTTACCAAAGCAATGGTATTGGTCTGCCACTCGGGCAATTTTAATCCACTATTTATGAGTTATTCCCACAATTTTACAAATACATGAAAATGAATATAATTAAAACAATATATTCGTTTGGTATTTTGAGTAACCAAGTTTAGGTGTGGGTGTTTCGTACAGTAAATTATTAAACGCTAAGAGCCTTTCATCCCAGGAGAACGTCCTCCTGTAATGCCTCTCTGGCAAGCAAGGGACTTGATCTTCTTAGCAAGACTTCACACGCCACTCCTTACAATAAAGCCTTTGCCTCATGGCAATCAATTTGTAGCAATGAGAGGAAATCTATAATAGAGGTAAATTTAAAAGATTTAACACCTCCTATTCTATATTTTTATTAAAAGATATAAACTTTTAAATTTGTTAATATACAAATTACTATCAAAAAGGGTGTATAGGATTTAAAAATAATATTACTAATCACCAATTCTTTTTTTCATTTGTTATTGCTACCAGGGTATGGGGGTTTTCTAATTATAAGGAATAATTTAGTAAGGGATTTTTAATTTCATAAATAAACAACTAACCTTCAAAAAAAATTTGTTGAGCCTTTAAGCAATTTTGGGTGGTAGTAACCTTTGTTCATTTTGTTCTTGTGATATCCTGTTGAATAACTGTAAAAAAGAACAATCATACAGAAAAGTATATTTCACCCCCTTCTCACAACCGACCAAACAAAAATTGTGGAACTCAAAGTAGTCAATACACAAATACGTCACTTTTTTCTTGAGTCATTAGCCAAAAATCTATTTCCCAAATGTATATTTTTAAAAGTATGTAAATTGTGCAATATTTAATTTCAATATTGAAGACACCTGAACTATTAAAGATACTGGAATACATTATATTAAGAAAGACTTTTAACTAAAAAAAGTGCTTTTAACATCCATGCCTTGAAAACCAACATACATTCTGTGTGTATCTGTGTACATACGAATACACGTGTTCGGATTGTAGAGAGAAAAACTGCGTTCTAGTATACAGTAGGGGACACACTTAACGTTTCGCAAGACTTATACTAATATTTTTAACACAGCTAACTGGCATTATGTGCCTGGCTAACCCCATATGTACTCGTATTTTTAATAAGTCCATATGTGATTAGGATATACGGATTTTATTTATGTATGCAATTATCTCTTAAGGCAAGCTTTACATTGCTGTCAAACGTAATATATTCCTGCGAACATTTTGAGGATCAATGGTACTTTTAAGTACCACTAAATAGACTGTTAATATAAAGAATAATCATGGCTTCAAACTAACGAAAGACGCTATACGTACACCTTAGTATCATTTCAATACTTGAACAGATAGCCGCACCTTCTAGGCCAGCACTTATATAGTATTTCGAAATTATAAATCACGACTTAAGGTTTTTCAATAATTAATAAATATGTATTTTCCTTTTTTAAGATTTTTACTAACGAAGAAAAGTTTTAAAGGATCTTAGTATCATTTGCCATTGCTAATATTACAAAATATCACAACGATACAAGGATTGAACTAAATAATCTGGGTCAGATGTAAAGATAATTAGTTCATAAAACTTATAAAAATTAAGACAGTGAAAAGAGATTAAACATATTCGAAAACTGCATAGAGGTCAGGCAGGAGAAAATGAACCCAGGTGCTCACACAACACGAGCACAAGTCATAAGCATAAGAAGTAAAGAGTAATATTTCACGTCTCCCCAGAATGAGTGGGAAACATGGCTTCGAAACGTTTGTATTATGCACTTTGCAACTTGTCACGATTGCAAACGTTAAAATCCTAATTTGCATTTTAGGGGTGAAAAGTTTGACACTTTATTTTATTACTCTTTTGTTATAATAATATATCACCACTGAATTAAATATAATTAGCACAACAATAAATAGTACTTACAAGTAACCCTCCTACCTCCATGACAATGTTAATAGTTCAGCTTATTAATACGAACAAAATGTTAGTCTCTTTTTATTGTTTAAAACGTGGAGGTTATTGCTTACGTATAACAAGTTTTATAAGTCTATTTCTTTAGCACAACAAGTATTTGGCAACTATTGTCCCCCATTTTTTAGATGGTGAGGCTAAAAACACTTTAGCTTTGATCATACGCAGTGACAGGGCACTTATACCTACACATGGTATTTCCTCTCTTAAAAGGGGATAACTGGATTATCAACTGTTCAAAACACTTATACCTACACATGGTATTTCCTCTCTTGAAAGGGGATAACTGGATTATCAACTGTTCAAAAACACTTATACCTACACATGGTATTTCCTCTCTTGAAAGGGGATAACTGGATTATCAACTGTTCAAACAATGAGTAAAATCTTCAAGAAATAGAACATTGAAATAGTCTGATTAATATGAGACTACCATAGTACACAACACACCAGTGTGTCACGATCTCAAAAGAAATTTACCAAATTACAGTCATTTGTCCAACCACACAACACAGACTTGGAAAGAAGACATATTCAATTACGCAGTTGTAACATTAAGTTCAAACAGTGAGGCAGTAGTTATTCTGTGATATTTCGCAAATGCATTTTTAAATGCCTATGTCTTTAGACAATATTCGAAATTTGGGATTTGATATGAAATGGTCTAATAAGTTATATATTATTAGCAAAAACAAGGTAATTATTTAATTTTGAAAAATTTCTGTTTCAATTTTTAATTGAAATGAATTGTATTAAAGAAACTGCTGTAAAAATAACATGATAATGTATATGAGATAGGAAGATAGGGCTATCCATCATGCTGGATTGGTTATTTCAATTGATTTTTATATTTATTGATGCATTCTCTTAGTTATACTACATAGAAAAAATATATAAAAAACGTAAATAATATTAACAAACTCAATAGAAACAATAGGCACGAAATTATCATTCAAAACTTTTACTGCAGCATAAAGTGAGAATTCTGTTGAGTTATAAGCCACTTCGAACGGTTTATTATTCATTTTTAATTATTTCTCGCTGTATTTCCATTCCCCAACTGTTTATTGCTATATATTTGATGAGTTCGTAAAGTTGTATTATGTCAATATCCAAATATATCTTTAGCTCTAATGCACTGAGTGTACTATAATTCCCGGTGGAACAAATTGCAATCCTGTGTAATCCTGTAAAGTTGTTATCTTTAAATGGTATACATATTATTATTTTATTATGTATTTAGTTCAAAGAAACCTAAGTCCCACCATTGGCATGTATATTATGATCACAATTCAACGTTATATTTAGCAGGTTAGAACAGCTAAAATTACAGTCATTGCTGTAACTCACAAGTAATGCTATCACATTATAAAGGGTTTGATATCGTTTGGTACACAGTATATTAAAACGATTATTCACTTTATTTATCAACCAATTTCTTTTTAAATTTCTCAACTCGGTTCAGACATTTATAATTAAATTGTCTCCATAAAATATATTAACCGCAACTTTATACTATATTACATGGAAATATTGAGATATTTCCGTTTATAATTTATAATTACCCACCGTTTTGAAAGATAGCTTGTAATGAATTAGTATATTCTCTGATATAGGTGTTGGGGTTATAAAGCTCTATATAAAAGTTCAGATTATACAGCAAGCCGCTTTCAAATTTAAAAAAGTTAAGTTAAAAAACAAAATGGTTTCTGTTTGGATTTATAATGAGTTTTAAACGTTTAAATATTAGTTTGGTTTTGTTTTCAATCCAGGGGAAATTCTTGAAAATGTCGATGGAGATGTTTTAAACATTCTGTTAGTTAATTACCTAATTATTATTTTATAACATTACAATAAAACGATAACTTGAACAGTTATGTTTCGAGGGGGCATGCTCATTATGAGCAACTTTAATGGATTCAAGAGCAGAGTTTATTTCTAGTCTTTTCATTCACTGTAATGATTTTGTATAAAGCATAGTTACTTGCTATTCGAATTTATACCCTACTTCAAAGTTATAGTTACTATTTCCAACTCTGCACTATTTCTATCATCGTGGTAGATTGAAATGGGAGGAAAACCCTCAAACTGTATTCAAGTACTACTATAGTGCAAGACATTTCATTAAAGACTATTTTTTATGCAAATTAACTCTTCTTTAATGCACTTAGGTAAAATATTTTGTCTTTTTAAGTACACAAGAGTATAGATAATTTTGTTATAAGGTATTAACCTTTCTTACTACAGTATCTTGTATTTATTACTAAAATGTTAAGCCAAACGGCCAAACATGCATTATGTCTTGTACTATAGGGTAAATTTCAATACCAAAACTGAATAGTGACCAAAAAGGAATTAATTAATGTACCTCGCTTTATATGAGGTGATTTAGTATTAAATCCTAACACAATAATATAATCTAATATCATTTTTATCCCATACAATAATTGTACAATTGTATCAGGAGGAGACAGCCATCAGCGCTTTATCAACTAACAAATACATTAAACTGAAATGTATCTTGTCTCGTGCCAGAAGCCCCAATATTGGTTTCGAATACATAAACATGATCTGTGGTACGCAATTAGTTGTATTGCAATAAATACTTCCTGAATTAGATTACGGCTATCCTTAATCAAAAATCACAAACACGATATATAGATAGATGACCTTTTGGTCATCGTAATACATAGACGATCTTAAATTTCACATTCAAAAGTTTAAAAACTTTTTCCTTCACGATTATTTAAATTGAATTAGCCTAATTTCAAAACAAGGAACATCACGTGCAATGATTGGGCATGTCACTCCATGGGAAATTTCTAAGCTTGACTGTAAATTGTTCTTATGAGTAACCATGATTATGGAAAACAGAAAATTGTAGAATAAGCAAATTCTTAACAGTATTAAATACTATAATATAACAATTTTATCACGAAATATTTAATAGATGTATAGTATGAATTTCATTACATTATATCGAGTCCTTCAACAATTCCTTATATTAGTATATTTGTCTATATATATATATATATATATATATATGTGTGTGTGTGTGTGTGTGTGTGTGTGTGTGTGTGTGTGTGTGCGCGCGCGCGTGTGCGCGTGCGTGCGAGTGTGTGTGTGTGTGTTTGTGTGTGTGTGTGTGTGTGAGTGTGTGTGTGTGTGTGTGTGTGTGTGTGTGTGTGTGTGTGTGTGTGTGTGTGTGTGTGTGTGTGTGTGTGAGTGTGTGTGTGTGTGTGTGTGTGTGTGTGTGTGTGTGTGTGTGTGTGTGTGTGTGTGTGTGTGTGTGTGTGTGTGTGTGTGTGTGTGTGTGTGTGTGTGTGTGTGTGTGTGTGTGTAGACAAATATGACTATAGACTATTAGAATCCGTATTAGAAAGACTTGCTTGAGGCTCTGCACTTGAAGGTTGATATTAATAGTAATTAATTCATTGGTATTGTTTAAGTAAAGACAATAGAAATAAATACCTGTCTAAGGCAAAATACTATTTTTAAGAAAGAAACTTTGGATCGTTACACTGAGCTCGTTTGGTTACTATATCCTTTTTCGCGAGGAATTTGACTCACTAACAATCCTAGAAAGGTATGGGTCAGAATCTTAGGTCTGAAAAATATATGCCACCCTGGTAGAGATCAGAACCTTTTCTTTAAATCAAACTTTACCGGTTCCTTTTACTTGGTAAAAACTTTACCTGATGAGTCAAAACACAGACATGGATATATGAGAAGTGAAGCAGCTAGCATATTAGATGACACTTTAAGGTTATAACACGCTTCATGAATGATTGAAATCATATAGGAATAATAAAACAGGCCACATTCCGTATTGAATTGTATAAACCTCACTCTTAAGGTATGTTTTTGTATTTAATGTTTCTGATATTACAAATGATTAAATCAGTATTTAGTTTAAATTCCTCTCATATATTTTTATCAAGTAAATAATCATTTTAAATGAAATATCCGTGGTGATGTGTTTTAAATTAATACTTCCTTATTTCAAACATTCTAAACTATTGAATATGTCAATGAAAAAAGTGTAATGATATTTTTACGTATACTATGTTGCAGTATTACCATACAATCGTGTAAAGGTACACATTTGTGATTGCAGTCACCTCTATAAATGTAATCATTATTAAAATACAAAATGTAATCTACATAAGTTATAAATCTTAAACATTCTTATAGGTCATTTGAAATTTTCTTAGTTTTTACACAACATATAACCTATATCACTAATGGTCACATATAAGTTTTAAATAAATGTAAAGATAAGTTAGTATTTACGATATAGGAAGCATTTCTAAATTAAGCTCTTTATTTTTACATTTGAGAGTACTAACTTGAATAAAAGTTGAAATTAAAGCAATAATATTTCTACTCAATACATGCCAAGTTATAAAACCAATCGTTAAAGCATACAAAGTGGTAATAGGAATTAACGTACCATATCCTTATACCTTTGTGTTGATGTAGAATTAAATTAATTTGACGGTGTGTGATAACAATATTATCTAACATACAGTTTATTATTTACCTAGTTTAGCGATTGTAGGTCTGCTAGTATAGCACTCCCTTAAGCTATAATTTCCTCATAAATGCAGTGTAATATGCACAAAGCGTGTGATATGCTAATTAGGGCATGATTAAAGTCACTAATGAGAAAGCCGAATGAAAAGTCATAACTCTAGGATAATAAAATATTTTTACCGTCTAGTATCATAAACCATAATTTAGCCTTTCTGTGAGAAATATAGGGATATCAACTCAATTGAAGTAAAATATTATAAATATAAATAAAAAAATATATATATAAAAAACCCCATTGATCTCTACTCACGAAATAAAATTTTTCCCATGAGCTAAGCCCCTAACTGGGATGGATATAAATATAAGTATTCGGATTTTCAAGAGGAAAAATGTCAAATTAAAAGGATATTTACTTACAATGTGTGCCTTATAGTGTCTTCATACTCACAGTGAGACAAAATTTTTTTTAGTTTTTTCGCTGCTCGTCGAGCGGTTAGGCTTCACTAAACACAGCCAATTATTAATGTTATGATCTAAATTTTAAAAGTAAGTAGCTGCATTGCTAGAGATAGACATTTAGTGTTCTCTCGTTATAACCATGGAATCTTTAACTAATTGTTATTGTTGTATTTAAATACTCGTATATGTTTAAAACAAATTATATCACAAATCCTGACACAAATACCAACACAAATTAAAATTTTACCAGCCCCTCGTGTGATGGGATTTGTTAATGATTAGCTAATTAAAGAAGTTAGCATTCATTATACATTTATAAATCACATAAATTTATATTAATTGCTTTGCTTCGGTAACATTTGTTTTAATCACTCTAAGAATATATAAATTAGACAATGTTTTATAGTTAAATGTTATTTAAATCTCTTACTCATGCTTATGATTCAACGATACATTTAACAAACCTAATGTGAACTATGATAGTTGACTATGGAACCGGAAAGTGGGTAGCTATTTGTATTTACTGTGTGAAACACAATGTTTTTCTGCACATTTACAATTAATAAGGTATAATATATTTTATTAATCGGACAAAAATTGAACGCAAATACAGTCCCAAAAATACCTTAGTCCACCATGAGATAGCATTTTTGGAAGTAAGCAGATTGTATTTCCTGAAGTATTCAAAAGATCAATTGTGTGTATAGCTTGTTCCGCCGAGACTGGCACAAGTACGACTCAGAGTTTTATTTATAGTTAAATAAAACTATAAATATATAGTTTTTTTATTTCTTTTTAATGGGAATACGCCAATTGTACTATTATGTGTGAAATATAATTGATTCATACCAAATATGCTTCATCACAAAGCAAACCTTAAATACGGACCAATGATAATTTAGTTTAGGTTTTGAAACTCTCAATAATTAAAGCGTAAATAATATGTTCTATACACATACATCCATCTGATTTGCAATTATTATAGGGCTTCATAATGTTACATTATCATATGTCCTTTCACTAAAAGAACTGCAAACTTACTATTAATCCAATGTGGAATAAAATAGTTCAATGTTGTTACTGAACTCGTTCGAGTTATTCATTTACGTATTATGGAATCTTGCAGAGAATTTTGTATATTTCTTTTTTACTTATAAACCACTGTTCCACACTCCAACTTCAAACCCTAAAAATTTTTCTCAAGTAGATCAGGAGACCGTTATATCTTCCAGTGACAATTTGCCTCTTTTATTCGATTAAGTAATACAACATTAAAATGTATTTACAATTTGTTCAAGTCCTGTTGCCAAAGGTCTCTAATACTGATATATCTAAAAAATAAGTAACAGTGATAACGGACCACCAATTACATTGCAGTAACCAAGAAAAAAAAACCACTGCAAAAAATTCTAATTTTGTCCAATGTTCTTTAAAATTTAAATATATTCTTAGTTACCACTTAAATGCATCCACTGAAAACAATAACAAGCATGGTAGCGCAGTCAATATAACGTCGTAGGTTATCCGCAAAAAACAAGGAATATTCAAGGATTATTCCATGAATATTCAAGGTTAGGAGAGTTGTAGCAATCAACTTTCATGTCGGCATAAAATATATTTTAATAAGTTATGCCTCAGAAAATATTAACAAGTAAATACCCACTATATGTACCGATATGAGATTTTATTTGAGTGGCTACTTAAACTCCAACTGTGAGATTTTGTAAAGTTCCCGTTACGTTCCATTTGATCAAAACAAATCAAACGAAAGTTGCTACAATGTTGCTTTTTATTAATGTGTCAAATTATATAAATTAGTTCCAAATAGTTCAAATATAACTATTATAAAGATGAAATTAATCTAAACAAGTAACAAGACGTATACTACATGAACATTTTGTTTCTTCTAACAGCCTTTATTTTTACTGAATTACTTTTTATGTATCTAAAACCAATTATTCAATAATTGCGTAAAATTCTCTATAACAAAAACTCCTGAATTAGTTACAAGCAAGGAGAAGTATTTAACGTAATTCGGAAAGAAATGTTGTACTTCCCAAAAGTCACTCACGGAACTTTTCACACACACGGAACAGACTGATATAAGATTCGCGCAATGATACAAAAAAATCGGTGGATATCGTGAAGCGCTGATTTAAATATTCCCCCTTCTACCAATAATTATCTATGTAATTTCTGAACAAAACCATTGGCCTAGTACGTTTCCAACGAATATCCAACTTTCCTGATCTTAATCTACTATAACCCTGTAATAGTTTTTAAAAAAGAGCTGGCACAGCAAAGGCTCAATTCAGAACCTACCAACTGTCCTCAAGTAACATATGCAGATTTTCTTAAAAAGTACTTTTCAATATCATTTCCTAACGTCTTACAATATAATTAATGAAAAAACTCCATTTTTATTATTAAATTAAATTTACAAAACTGTTAAAGTTTAAACTAATTTTGCCCAAAATACTACAAGCGGTAAATTTATCCAATTATTAATATATATAATTAATTTATACAATCAATTAATTTAGCTAAGACGAGGATTTGTGGAACAGAATCGATTAATGAATTCTCATAAAATTTAATTTTTGTAAAAACAAAGCATACAAAGAGTATTCGATAAATAACAGCTTTTTGGATTGGTACTAAAGGAGTTGGGAGGGTTGCATAATTGTGTTTGGAGTGAGTGAGAGGTAAACAGAACAACACCATTAGCAATACTTTACAATTTATGTGAGCTTTAAACGGTTATCTGTGTATTCCAAAATTCCTTACACTTTTTTTATTTTACTTATTAATTCTAAAGGAGGAATAACTTAATTAAATTATGTCTCAACAACATATAAAGCTAGCTTAAAATTGAAATATAACGTAAAAGAAAATTGCAATACACGTTTGAAACATAGGCTACTACTCTTAAGAAAATTCTTATCCTTTAAAGTTGCTACTCTTCATATAATTACTTGCCTCCTTACCTTACGTTTAAACAGCCATGTGAGTCACAACCTCATCAAATCTATCAGTGCCTACAGATATGCATCGCTGGTCAAAAAATTTATATTGCCCCATATAAGTTATTAATCCATGTTTATTGACACAAAGCTACACATAAATTGATAATTATTCTACTGCAATAATATAATAGATCTGAATTATGTAATTTCGTATTTTATATTTTATTTCAACTGTACTGTGGATTGACAGTAAAATCAATCCTTAGAGTATTTTGATTGGTACATACTATTTTTTAATATTTGTTAACAAAATTATTTAATCTACTTGGACCGTGGTCGTATACATAAACTGTTTACCACAAACTGTTAGATCTACGAGTATACGAAAAGCACAATGTACAAGTACATTTAGATTCATGTAGTAAATAGTTAGTAGTAGGTTATACACTTTTATGTTATAGGTGCTTGCTTACCTAGCATAAACTCATTACCTTCATTAAATTTAAAATCTAGTACTTATTTTTCCCTTTTAACCCAATTTAGCATTAATCATTTTAGTACGAGATAAGTACAAGAACTCAGAACATTTAGTGAATTGTTTAACTCAACCTGTATACAGCCGATTGTGTCAAATACAACAAAATGTAATTTGCTTCACATGAATATTTAATAACGTAAAGAACTTCTTCAGAGAGAGAAAGCCCATCCTACACTTCACATCATGTTTCCTACGTATTAAAATTTATTCTCCTAAAAGAGTTGCCAAGTACAACGTATTCATTTCCCGATTCCTTGGAAATTGTGGCAATATCATCCATAGTTGTGGTCCTACTCATTGTCTGTCGATAAAGCGGGGAAAAACATTTTCTTCTTGAGCTGCTAAAACGGGAAAAAAGTATTACGCCATCCTATCCATATTCTATTTGTTACAATGCTACTGAAAATGTTATAACTACCCATAATCCTTACTATATAAAATTAATATTTCACTATAAATAATTAAGTATTAATTGTATTCATTAAATTGGTTTTTATCTTAATAAACCGTTACTCAAATCTGATGTTCAATACTGTAAAATGTTATTGATATAACCGATCTGTTTAAAAAAATGTGCTTGTCGATTTACTTCTATAATATTTGCTATGGAATGATTAAAGCTGATATCAGTGCTCTTCTGCAATTGTCACTTTATCTTTGAGATTCTTATCTGTTTGGAGTTATGATGAGGGGATATACCTGGATTTCCAACATTCAAAAAATCATGATCTAAAAATATTGCTATATTTGGAAATATGACTCACCACTAATTTAACAACAGTTGTAGATAAACAAATAAGTAATGAGACATTCTGACGATGGTGTCAATCTACATCATTAAAAAGCGATTCGTCTCTATATTAAACGAAATACATTGAACCTTAACACGTCACAGGATCACAAGTAACGAGAAAATATCATTTGTTGAAGCCATGATTTTAATTAACTCAAAATAAGGCCTTTAGGACTGGTATCCCCACCACCCCTGTTAACAGAAGACAGCACCGCTGATTGTTGAATAAAATACACTTCTAGTTTAATATTTTACTGTTTTTAAACTTGTTTGCTAACTCTTTTGTTCTTTATAATTCTGTTTTAGATTATCGTGAATAAAAATGTCTGTACTTTTTTCTAACGAAGAGGACCACAAGACCTTATTAAAAATTTCATAAGGCCTCTGTATTACTGAGATATTACATGTTTTTTTTTTTCACCTCTTACCAGTTTTAAAAAAGTATTTAATCTGTATATGATTGGTTCAACAGTTACTATCGTTATAAGGAAAATGTTAGTAGATGCAATAATTGTAATAAAGATTGTTCCAACATTCTTCACTCAAAAGCACTTTTAGCAGGCTTATAAAGTAATGAACACCAATACCATTTGTAAGAATACATCCTTATTTGGAAGACGCTATTACGAGTAATTCCTTACGTAGGCTTTCCTTCATAAATTGACACTTAACTAGAACCAACACGGTGTGAATTTACTCTTGGGTATCACAAACCATCAGGCTGGAAAGAAGTAGAGACACTCAATTTCTCGTTTTCTATCTCATAGCTTTGCAGAAGATTTGCAATAAGGCGCCAGGGACAAACATAACATACATATTTTAACAGCATAGTTAATGCACTGACCTTCAGTTACTTTTAATGACGTTATGAAGAAACGCTTGGGAGTTTTTATTAATAATTCTAACAAATAATTTTTTATATCTTCGTTATTGGATACCATTACAAATTTATTTTTTTATTTCCTACAGAAATACGCTCCATTTTTACATTCAAGATCCATATTAACTTATAACAAATTAACCTAAACAAGAATGTCTATAACAGAACATGTGAAAGGCTGAAAAATGATGTTAACATAATACACTATGGCAAGGCGTGATATATAAAAAGAATATAACACGCACATACATAGACATATATACATACACACATACACATATACACACACACACACACATATATATATATATATATATATATATATATATATATATATATATATATAAATGTTTTAAAACTGTAACAATACCAACATGTAAACCGCAACAATAAATACACTATAACAATAGAAATAACATAATAAAATATAACATAATATAACAAAAATATTTATAACAATGTTTCAAAAACAGCAACAGTAAATATAACAATAGTGACAAGATAATCTATGGCGTACAATAACAGAGAATATGAATAATTATATGTAGACAAATGAGGATAATGAATGATTCAATATCGTGCTATATTTATACAGGGTGTTTGAAAAGTATGGGTACGGCTTAATATTTTAAAAACCATAGGAGATAACAGCTATAAAGTTTGCACAGTGTCATATGGCTATGTAAACTATTTTTCCTTGCTATTACCATGACATTCCAACCGTGGGGGGACGGCTCACAGAGGAAAACATGGAAATCTTAAATTGAAGCATGGGTCGAGTGATACCTCATTTAAAAGAGCTCACTGAGTAGAGTTGAATGCCACAAACCACATCTTTAAAGGTTTATCCAATCAGAAATGGCGGGTTGTTTTAGGTACACATTGTGAAGTACATTATGCGCTGCCATTTCTGACTGGATCGTCGTATTCCGATGCGGTTGGCGGCGTTTCACTCTACTAACCAATGTGTTTTCACTGACTTTTTTAATTAGCAAATTATGTCATAAATTTATAAACAAAATAAATAAAACTAAAAAACATCGGTATTTATTGTGTTTTTACTCTGTATTTTACTCTGTATTAGTACACACTTTCTCGTAACCCTCCGATCTTGAGACGGCTGGAGAAGGAAATAGGGAAGAGATCTAAATAAGGGTGATCTAGTCTGGTATGAACTTGGCTCCCTGATGGAGGAATTTTCTAGCTCTGGGGTGTGATAATTTAATTTTCCTATCCATAATATTTATTAAATTATAAATGTGTTTTGAGTATATTGTATAAATATTTTTCATTATATTAAATATAACTATAACTTTGTTGTTAGTGATTGAATCAGACTATGCCAGCTGGATTCCTGAAAATGCATATTTTAAGGGCAACCGTCTCACTGATGAAGTGGTATGAATTGGCTCAAAGGAAAGATTGATTATTCTTTACCCAACTTGTGGTATTCTTGCCACAGTTAACTGTTTTCAAACCTATTAGGAAATGGTTCAGAGATAAGCACCGCCATCTATGGCAGAGTTTCTCTGCCTAATCATTTAGAAAACATTCATTCCAGGCACGAACGTTGAATGCACGAACTAGCTAATGAAGCTAAACAAATGTATTTTGACATAATTTCAAATTTCATGTATTACTGGGCACAGTAATTTCAGAAAACACTTGCACACATTAATACCCACAACTAAAGATCCTAGGTATAGACTATGTAATAAGTCAGAGGACACTGCTAAACACATTGTGTTGAGATTATTACACATTAATTAACATATAATTTTGCTGTCATTATGATTGTGAGAGGCATGAGGTTGGTAGAACTCAATTTAGACTCTCACAACCCGCTGACAAATCCATGGTTAACATTTGGCAGAAACTCTTGGATGTTATTGAAGATACAGGGGCTAGGCTAAACCTATAAGCAGAACTTGGCGTGAGTGATTACTTTTAGATGGCTAGTTAGGAACTAAAATTCCTTGTTATATCTCCTGTTAATCTTATGTAATGGATGCATATGCGGCATGAGAACAAATTTTTATTTGTAGAAATAAAGTTTTATCTAATGTTTAAAGTTTACTATTAAATCTTTCTTATGATATCTTACAGTTAGTTAGCATTTAAATTTTCCTATATAAAACGTTAAAATTTCATATTGTTGTACTTAGTTTTTTATAAAATGTATTTATTTTGAGTTGCCATCATGGGTGATAAGGAGTACGCGCCACTTTATGTATCTCATAAAATGCTAAGCTAAGGATGCATGTAAATTTGCAAGTTTATAGGTAATTCTATTTTATCCAGCCAGGTAATGTCTTGTAAACGCTCTGATGATCAGACAGATCCATATGGAACCATAATTTTTTTATATCACCCGGCAGAAAAACTATTATGCCAACACATCTCTCTGGAAATATCTTTCGAGTAGAGAGAGACTTTGATACTTGTTAATACTTTTATCCACAGACATCTATGTTACTCTAGAGAAAGGGTAGATATAATTAACGTGAATCTCCACGTCCAGCTGGCAGTTTCCTGTACTTAACTAATGTGTACAAAATAGTTCATTCTGTTCTAAGTCAGTTAGTTTTTCTGAAAAAATTGAACCGACTGGCAGATATACAGAGATAAATAAAACATTTCTCACCCCATAAGTATTATAGGCTTCCCCAACACAGACTTTGTTAATATAATAAAATTATTATTCACCTCTTAATAAATATTTCCTAAGTCTTATTTATAAACGTAAATGTTCACGAACGTACTGAATACATATTAGCAAAATTGGTTTTTTAATAATTTAATTTTGATATCTATAAGATTTAAAAAATATAAATGTAACTTTAGTATATTCTTTAAATTGTTTTCATTTACGTAGTATAGTGTAATTTGTGCTACAAATAATGGAAGATACCGGGTTTAAATATATAGATAAAAATATACTACAAAATAGACTACAAAGTAAAATAGCACGAACTTAGTTTTTATAAATCGCACAAGAAAATATATTTATTATAGTCATTTCAAATTTTTAGGAGCTTTTTTGTCAGTTCTAAATCGGAATATTGCTGTATTGAATTTCAATTTATGAGGCTGACTCGAGTACTTTGTTTAATGACCTTTACACTTATTCAAGAGTTTTGTTTTGAAACTGATTTATTGTTATTCAGCTAATTAACTTCTAATCATAAACAAGGTTAGTTTAATAAATATAATGTTTTTATTACTTTAAAATAAGTAAATAAATAAATATATATTAGTATTACCGAGCAATTAGTATTACCTTACGTATTGTTATTTCTCTTATATACTATGTGAATGGAATAATATTTATAACTAACTGTGGTTAATATATTATTTCAATAATACAAAATTAATAAATAAAATTTATTGTAAAACAGTTATTTGCCTTACTGGTAATGTAACTCCCAACTAATGAAATATTCGTCAGAGTAATTACTTAAAAATCATTTTAAATGTTCTGCGTTTCGGTTTTTTTATTGTTTATTATATAATAAAGGTAAAAACCCACAATCCGGGACAACCTGTTATATCCCTTTTCTCGTGGCTGACAAATTAGACTACAAAAAATTGCTTTTAAGTTAGTCTAATTGCTATAATGTGGTTTGGAATTTGACACTAAACTACTTTCCATACAATCAGTTTTACATATTCTACTTGGTTCAGTGTAATATAATTATCATTCAAAATTAACTACTATTATTTTATACCGAAAAAATTGATTATGCGATAGCTATTATTATAATGTTTTATTAAATTTGCATGGCAAGTATTTAAAAAAGGTATTTCGTATAAAAATCGGAAAGATGAAGATATCCTTAACTGATAATTAATGATAACTTAGATAAAACATTAGGTAATAAAATAATTAATGTAGCTGTTAGATATTTTCCATATAAAAAGGGCAGCCACATAAGTAGCAGAACTACTGAAAAATGTTTGCTTACCTTCGTTGATCA
This sequence comes from Homalodisca vitripennis, assembly GCF_021130785.1. Taxonomy (NCBI): domain Eukaryota; kingdom Metazoa; phylum Arthropoda; class Insecta; order Hemiptera; family Cicadellidae; genus Homalodisca; species Homalodisca vitripennis. The sequence goes on from NC_060214.1 coordinate 42,827,495, forward strand.
TAACTCCAAATTCAAAATATTGATCATTCGTTTGGTATTTTTAACTAATAACATATTATTTAAATACAGCCTTTGAATATAAAATGGAAATCAAGTTAGTTATAAAATTACATGTAAGGGAGATGTAAAAATTTTTAAATAGCGAAGATATTTTTTTATTTTGCCATCTTTAAGCCTGAAAACCCGGAGCATCTGGAGACCGACTCTTCTTGCAACACAATTAACTAAATTAAAAAAGAATAAAGTTACTAGTATAAAAAGTTATCGCTTTCAGTTTGGGCTAAGCATGTAACATTTATTACTACGCCAACAATCAATTAAAATTATATATGTTAATTTATCCTCTTCTGTGTTTAGATTGCTATATCTATAAAGCCTCAATACTCGTAATACATCTCACACAAACAATTAATTTAAGAATAACTAGTGTACAATGTATTGCTATGTGAGGCTGGGCCAGGAAAGAGTTTTTACCTCACCAACAAGCAATTGTAAAAATATATGTTTCTTTCTTTACTCTTGAGTTTACATTGCTATAGAAAAGAGTCTCAACACACAAAGTAAAACAAACATTTCATTTAAGAATAACTATGTGAAATTTTATAGTTCTATCATGCTGGGTAAAGAATTTAACACCACTTACTGGGCTAACAAGCAATTATAACTGTATATTATTCTTTATGTCCTCTTGTGTTTTAAGATTGCTATAGCAAAGAGTGTCAGCACTTACAATACATCTCAAAAATTAAATAGCAAAAAAATTTCCATTTGATCGCTATACTTGATTGTCATAGAATTTTACTCTTGTTAATACGCAAGTAATCCATCATAAATGCAAAACATTTTATTTCCTGTTGTGTTTATATAATGTAATAAATAAACCTCTGAAATATATGTCAAACATGTTAGAAGTTTATATTACAGGTGATAATAAACGGTTATTGAATTTCACTAGATTAATTAGAGTTTCAGTTTGTTTCATCACTCAAAAAATATCCATCAACTATGCAAATGTAACAATAACTTAATAATAATACTTCATGTGAACCTTCCATATAGCGTTTATAAAATTATTTCATTATTATGTAAACATTCGTCTCTTTAGAAGAAGCATTTGAACATATCGTATCTATGCTTTTCAAGTTGTAATTAATAAGATATCCCTAAGTTAAAGTTAATAAAATGAAAGGACTATACAAACCAGATACTTAACTGGTAATGTTGGTGATAGAATGAACCTTATATTTTGTGTACAACGCTCGCAGAACACACGTTAGTAATTCCGTTTGAAAGTCGTTTAGGTCCAGGCTAGTTAGGTTTTGCTCATTAATAATTCCATAACATGGCAGTAACTTTTAACTACCGCGTAAATGAAATTTTAAGCAAGTTGATAATTTATATTAAGGGGAACCTCGTAACATAACATGTACTCATCGTTTTAAATATTTACATGCATTATTAAATTAAATTCGCACCGCCACCGTGTAGCACTAATGAAGTGTAGCAGTAACACGATAATTTACTAACCATAAGATGACTTACTACAAGTTGAAACTATAGTAGCGTTTATAAACTAATTACGGCACTAGCAGCCTATACTCTTTTATAAGATAGACCTAGCTATTTTACCCTTTAATAACTGTGCAGGTATTATTACATTGATGTTTTTTCTTTGGTCCGTATAAAAGTGTTGTACAAATTGTAATATATCTGTAGATTCATATTTAGGCGCTTTTCTAAAATATATTTATGAATGGAATATTTTCGTACATTATGTCAATATATGAATATTTAAAAATTTAAATATTATACTTTTGTAAAGTAAAGCTGAGCCCACTTTTGTTTTAAGGAGATACCAATCTCATTTCTCTACTTATTCTACTTACCCTAGTCGGCCATAAGCCTGCGTGATGATTTTATACAAAAGAATACAGAGCTGGGTCAGAACATTGGAAGCAGTACAGATAAAAGTAACAGAAGTCAAAAATGGGATTAAAAACTTTGCTATCTATAACTCAGACCTAAATTTGACGCCCTGTATCACTCGGCAAGTGACTTCCCCAAAATCTACAAGCAGTGCGTGTAAAAATCGAGGTAACTGCAGAAATCGATCCTGCTGTAGATTTCAGTTTTGTTACAAAGGCTTATTTAACCAGTTAAATTTATTACGAAATAGAAACAGTTAACGAAAATAAGAAATATGGATTGATTGAATGCATTACGTGATGTCAAAATACATGATCGTTTACATCACTTATTTGTTTAAATAAAATACTGTGTTAAAGTTTCCATTTAAAAAAATCTAAATTACTGTCATTGTTAAGTTCTAGTTTATATTGATAGTTCTGTACAGTATGTATAAAACAGTATACAGAACAAATCGGCTTTAAGAACAAATGGTTTTATTAACAAATACATTTTACATGAAATCAATCACACTGACGTAATTTAATGTTCTACGATTAAATCCATAAAAATATTTCGATAAGTTTTAAGCAAAACCAAGCACACCATATTTACATGATTTGATTATGTATTTGAAATTAAATTTATTGTATTTTTATACGTTAACAATGATAATAGATTTGAGAGGACAAGCGTAGTAATGTGCATGTTATAACAAACATTAGCTGAGAGACAGGTGCGGCAATACATAAAGCAATATGAATACGCTTGAACCTGCAAGTGACAGAGATGCGTATTTCTTGCTATTCAAATACGGTTGGTAGCATTGGTTCAATTTAATAACCCATTTTCAGCAGGTGGGAACATAATTTATGAGTTCATCATGTACAAATGATCAAATTATACTGTAAATCTAAGGTTAAAATATTCCATTGCTACATAAGGAAAAAGAGAGAGACTGTCAAGTGAAAAACTGTTGTCCGACAGTAAGTTTTGTTGACTCTACATTCAGTTATCTAAATTGATTTATACTTCATATAGTAATTTTCAGAAGGGTATACAATTTTTAATTTAAGACTATTAAATTCATACATGAAGTTCTTTTAACGTTTTCCTTTGCACAATTATTAGGAAACATTAAGTTTAATCACACAACTATACCGTTTTGTTTAGATGACCATACATGCAACTCTTTGGATTCGTCCGGTACATTGTGTTAACACTTATAATTATATAAAATGATACGTTGTATTAGAAGTTAATAATAATTAGAATAATGTAAGTTAATAATAATTAGAAGCTGTGCGTGTATAGTGGCAGTGAGATTACATTGGTTACAACCGACATCTCGTTTGGGATTTTTGTAATATTTAATTTGGGATTCAATGATTTTAAAAATTGGTTTTGTTAACATTTATTTCTGTAAATACGAAAGTCCATTTATGATTAGTACTTTGAATAAAAGAAGTAAGAATATGATAAGACTTGGGAATTAGCAGTAATCCTTCAGTTCCCAAAACATCTTATATATATATATATATATATATATATATATATGTAGAACCCGTAAAGTGTGTTTAAGGTTTCTTCGCAAGTATAATAAATTCATAGCATTTTTGTATTCGCCAAAATAATAATGCTTGGTGGTACTCTTGGGCAAACATGATATATACAGAGAATCACCAACTCTATCAACGAATAAATCCAAATTACCTATTATTTTAATAAAGCCAAATAAAATTGTTAACTAATAATTTCTTTATGAAGAGGTTTATTTGATATTTAAATTGTATTTAAGATCACTTTAAACCTGTATAAGATGATTTAGAACCTCGCCTAAAATTATTAATAACCATTGATTTTTGTATACTATTGCAATTCCAATGGCCGGATTTTGGTTGATAGGTTGTTATTACCTAGATCCTTCCCAGCTAAATTAGTTCTTTTAACAGTTGTGTCGTTTTCTAACACGAATCTTGTTGTTCGAGTCGGTGTAAAAGCTCTTGGTAGAAAGGCTCTACGGACTTAATAATTGTTATTTAGATTTATATAGATTATAAAAATAATCTGTCGATATTTGCTACAAAATTCAAATTATTAACCGTTCGTCTGGCCATCCCTATTTGCGAGAACCCTTTCGTTTCAGTCTGCAGGACCTTTTGCTAATTTGTGGCATCTGTTTGTTGGTTAAATATTTAAAATCTTCACTAGAGTTTTATCTCACTATACAGCACCCAATAAACCCTCTGCCACAGTCAACGTGTTACTCATGTGGTTTTAAATATTCTAATAACTAAAGAAATAAATAAAAATTATTTTTAAATAAAATTTTTATCTTTAAATTATTATTATTATTTTAAAGTTTTGATATAATAGTTAAAAAAAGTTAGGTATAAAACATTTTATTGCAATAACAATCATTATGAACAAATGTAGTTACTGTCTGTTATAAACATTGCATATATAAATAAAATTAAGTTATAATTATACAGATTTATACGTAAATAATAATAAATGACATGAATTTACTATATTGTTTGAAAATGAGGTTATGCGAAGTATGACAATCAAATTTATACCTTTGTTTTTATAGTCCTAATGCTCTGAAACAAATAATTCTGCAGGACTAGCAACCAATACGTTACAAGACATTTGTTGTAAGTCAAATTATTACGAAATCTATACGAATCTATACGAAATTTCTCCATAGATTAAGTCTAGAAGCTAATTAGCCGACACAACAGCTGTAGACTTTATATAACGAATAACATCAAAACCTACTATTTAGCTAAATACCAACAAGGTTATGAAATTTCAACGCAAAGAGCACGGTCGGTATTGGTTTTATTATAACTTATTGCCGCAATTGGTTACATTACAGGTTTTAATTATGTAGGAATTTTTTGACAAATTATTACGTGTCCAACTAAAATTTCTCCATAAAAGATTGTAGAAACTATACAAGAGACACTCTGCTTACTACCTCCACGAGCAAATGTCGATTTATATAGCAAATAACATCAAAAAGTTACCATTATGATAAATACCAACAAGAACACATTTACAACCTAAAGAACACGGTCGGTGTCGGGTATATTAGAACTTATTGCCACAATTAGTTGTCTGTGACGAGAGACGATTTGTATGATAAAGTATGAAACAGGACTACCAACCTTAAACGTGCTGCTTTGTTCTAATTCCAGCTTATTATAAGGATACTAGAATCTGTATGTGGATCGTAAATCATTATGAGCATTAGGGACAGCACAGCATGCTACAATTTTGTCTAGTTTTATAAATCAGACCGGCCTTTGTAGGTTACAATGTTTGTCCTATCGATATATTAAGTATGCGATATATTACTATATACTGGTTTTATATTTTTTATATAACTTTGTTTTCCTATTTAGCTTACTATTTATTAACTTTGTGTTTATCCAGGGGCTAACTATCTTTGCTTCCTCAAGTTTACTTATTGTAACCCTAATTTTTTTACAACAATTAATAGCATTACATAAAATATTTAAAAAATCATTAAAACATACATTAACATTTTCAATCCTATCTTATAATCAATCCTAGCTTATATCGCTCAGTTTTGATAGAAATGCATCATAATCAATAACATTAAAATCATGTCTAACCACTGTGATATTTACATGTTGATTACTAGGAACTGTAATTGCTAAACCTAACATGCAATGGGCAGTGAGATTAACATCAAAAATGGCACTTTTAAAAATTGTTAAATCACGGTGTCTGACAAAATTATAGTCTATACACGTTTGTGAATTAGCAGTGATTCTATTATTACCATCAATAAGCTGTGCAAAGCCATTACTACTTAACATACTTAATAACTTTGAACACTTTGTGTATTTTCTAATGTATTTAAATTAATATCTCCAATGAAAACGGTACTGTTAGAAATTAATGTTAGTTTGTTTGTAAATTCTTCAATAAAATCATTCTCAGAAAAATGTTGTAGTCTATATATATGAGGTTAAAAAATACATGATCAAGTTTTATTTTTAAAAGTTAAGCATCAGCAGTCGTTAGATTAAAATTTAAATTTACCACACAAATATCATTTGACACATAGAAAATTACACCTCCGCACCTAAAATTATTATTACAACAATAGAAAGTATTATATCCAGGAATATTATACAAACCAAACTCATCACTGCCAATCCAAATTTCACTCAGAACAATAAAATTAATTTTATTTTTAATTTGGCTGAAAACTAATAAAAAATTATTGAAATTTTGCCTAATACTTCTTATATTTGCATAAATTAAATTTTGACTGACACTATTTTGAATAGTACAAAAAATATTAAAAGAATTTTGTTGTTGCATTTAGAATAAAATTATTTTAACTGAATTGATTAATTTAATGATTTAAGAAAAAAATGTATATGTACTTAAAAATTGCACAACTAAAATTTACTGATCAAAAAGAACTTACTTAATTTATTTGAGTTTGTCCAAGTATTCATACGTAACTATCTTCTTGACAGGGTCGCCTTCGGCTTTCCTCGCGAAAAACTTGCCATCTCGAGACCAGACAAACTTGTAGCCGATATCACGTCCCTTCTGCTTGAGCTTCGCTAAGAATTGCTTATTCTCTGGCGAGAGGTGGTCGTCGATGTAGACTCGCTGGATGGGGAAGTGCTGGTTGACATCTCGGGCCGTGAGACTCTTCTTCTGGCGGGCCTTGGTGATCCACTGCTCCTTCATCCCCTTGGTTGAGAACTGGGCGATGAGTACCAGCTCAATGTCAGTCCTGAAGGAGGGTATCCGGTGTGCTGCACCGACGTCCGTCTCCTTTATCTCCACTCCCAGAGCTGCTCCCAAGTCTGCCACCAACTCGCTCACATTTTTATTCTTGGTTACCGGTAGACCACTAATCTTTATGTTTTTCACACGCGAGTAGTGTTCCAAAGTTTTCATTCTTTCTTGTAAGTAATTTATTTCCTTACTCAGAGTTTCATTCTTAGCTTTAAGCAAAATATTTTCTTTCTGCAACTCGGCAAACTTGCTTCTTATCTCTACCATCAATAAAGTCAAAGCATCAAGTGTATCAGAAACATACTGCACCGACGCGACGTCGAGATCTCCCTCATTTCGCTCTTAAACGAAGTCGTTTCGGAAAAAAACTTCCTTCTTAAACTCTTCCAAAACCTTGACGAGAAAGTCTTTTGTAAGAACGTCCGATGATGAAGTGGTAGAAGACACTCCCGTGCGAAGAAAACTTGTTCCTACACCCTGAACAATTCCAATCTTTCGTCGACCGTGTAACTTTTCCATCGGAAACATTACTTACGCAGTTAAGGTGAAAACTCCTTTCACATCCTCCCGTGCACTATATACTGCCAGCATCATATTTAACAGCTATCTTTTATTAATCAGATTTTACTAAAGTATATTACTCAAAACAGACATAAAGATAGTCTTGTATCCTGTATGTTTCTTTGGATTCTTAGAAGCCCTTCGAGAACTGTCAAAATCTGTCTTCTATTGCCCTGTCTACAGGATATCTCAAGAATAAAAAAGATTTTTATTAGTATTTAAGTGTCCTTTTTCCAGACCAAGTTAGAGATAACAAGCTCTCTCTAACACAACCTGGGGACCAACTACTTATAGTACGGTGTAATTAGACCTAAACCTCAACATCCAATGTAAAAGTTTTCCTCCAACACCAAATTGTTCTACATAGTCCCCTTATTCTATGGTAAAAATTTACACCATTTTGAGCGTCGGGTTTGGTGGTGAGGGGGGGGAATTTGAAAAATCACTAGTTTTTTAGTTTTTCGTAAATATTTCAAAAACTAAGCGGTTTATCCTAAACATTGATATATACAAAAATGTGCTACGTTAAATTTTAAATAAGAATGGTCCTTTTCATAATCACTCTAAATTGTACGGTTCAAGAGTTACAGACGGTGTAAATGTTAACTTTTTCGTAATTTTGATATTAAAAAAAAATAAGCTTCGTAAAAGAATGTTGCTATTTCAGTAGCCGGTGGTATGTTAGTGATAAGCCCTTGAAGGAACGACAACCTCACCACCTTATCAAGGGGCACTCTTTTTTAAGGGAAAAAGAGGTTTCCACAGGCCTAGGCCATATAAACCTGTGGTACGGAGAAACCCACCCTGAACTTTATACGAACATGCAACATAAATTCACTTCTTAAGCATAAATATCTTTCAAATTTGGAATGTTCAATGTCTTTATTAACTTCACTCATCCTCCAGCACATTATCCTCCTCCTCTAGCTCGTCGTCTAAGATGTTATTATTGTCATGCTTGGCCTGAGCAATTGCTGCATATGCTAGTGCAGTTTAGACCACTCCATCTGCATTCACAATTACGAACGCATTCATCTTTGCAAGTACACATTATAAGGGACAGTAATTCCTGGGGGCTGCAGGACGTGCTGTTGTAATTGGTGTCAGGTGGTCGCCAATCTTCTTCCAACCCCACTCGAGTGGATCCTTATCTTCATTCAGCCACTGTTGTACCTGGTGGTAGGTCCTAAATGAATACTGTCTGGACGCTCCTGAAGTGGCGGGAAGTGCATCCAACTTCAGTAATGCATGTATAGGCTGCTTTGCAATCGCTTTCAAGTAGGACTGGTAGCGGAGACAATCTAGATCTTCAGTGTTCTTGGCTCCAAACATTGCAAGTAGGAAGTAATTTCCTGCATTAGCCACTGCACTGGGGTCGGCTTTGGGGTTGTTGAAGACCAGAAGTTTTTCACGAAGAACGTTGTTGGCTTGAACTTTCCTATAAGGTGCAATTTTTCCCTTCTTATAGACAGCAGACACAGTGTCACATCCTGTGAAGGCGTATGTAACCAGAAGTACATCTTTCATATCCCCAATGCCTTGCTGAATGTCAGAAATAATGTACACTTTTTCCTGGTGATTTCCTTTTTTTAGGTACGACCATTTTCAGTTTATTCCCTGAAGGTGCGTGGACAGTCAACAGTACTAATAGGTCCGTGTCATCACCAATAACACACGTTTGAACATCTTTCTTCGCTTCATCAATAGCTGTTAAAACTAATAATAGGTCAGGATCACCCGATGCTTAAAGAACTGTGCAACCACATTGTTGCAAGTGCGATGAAAGGAGGGTTATTAGACCCATCTTGTTTTTAGCACTAGCTAAAAATTCATTTTGATTTATGTTGACATGGATTAAGTCTTCTACTTTGACCACAATGTTGGAACGTGATCTTCGTAGGTGTTCTTGATCCTTTGTGTTACTTCGTTCGTAACCATCAAAAACAACAGTCGCTTTTCCATAATGAGTACATACGTAATCACTATATTGCTCGCAAATCTGTTTAAATGTAGCAGGCTGTTGCCAGACAACACGATGTAGGAGGTGGCCTCCGTCAATTATATAGGACACTTTCATCGATGTTTGATGATTCTTTTGAATCTGAAACCAAAACCGTCACCATTGATGATTTTCCCCTTCCTCATCAAGCCAGATTCGTCAAACAGCGATGGAGGATATGCACAGAGTTCAAACTGAAAAATTTCCTCTAATCTCTCATTACTCCTTACTGTACACACCATCCGATGTAAGAGAGTGATTTACACATACCGTGTCGTTGTTAATTTTCACCGACTTCGTTATAGAGGCTAGAGACTTGACAGCAAACTTTATTTTCATGTGTATTTCTTTAAATGTTTTGTTTTCAATAGCTTTGATGGATATGGCTCCTATTTCAAATGCTTTATCGCAGTTTACAGTTTCATCACCTATAGCCCCTGTTGACAAGGAAGAGAGTTCAGGTGATTTAGAGAACGGATTATGTTCTTCAATCCAAGAAATGAAGGTTTGCAAGTCCTTACTGTTTCTTTTTTGCCTTGCATCTCGTAGCTCCTCGTGCTGCTCTGAAGAGAGGCTGCGAACACCTGCAAACTCTTCCATTGCTTCGCACACCCGAGAACAAGTCGGCATGGAATTAATCCAAGTGGCAATAGTTGTCGCTGTGATTCCTCTACCTCCAGTCAATCCACCAATGCTTTTTAAGGACCTCATCAAAACCTGTTCTATGGTCATATCACTCCATACTCCAGAACTTTTCAGTTCGTCGGATGGTGAAATAACCACAATTAACAATTAAATCGTTTTCTTGGTGCAATGTGTTGAGAAGTTCCAGCGAGTCTTGTAGGTAAACGTGTGCAGATTTAGCGTAGTTAAAGTGACCAGATGCATGGAAAATGGGAAGCATTTGATGGACACAATGAAGGTGAAGGAGAAAGTCCCCACTCCTCTCTGCTCTTATAAAAATTCGAACGATTTCAACCATTTCTATGAACTGAATCCACAGTTTTTGTGTTCGTCCAGATTCATTTGAACACCTAAGCTGGTTTTCAAAAATTTCTACAAAGCTCTTTACCACGGTTGACTGTGCAATCTCTTCAGAAGAGGCATTTCCAAGCTTGAAATTGGAATAGACATTATTAAGCTCATCTTTATTTACACTTATTAGGGTTTCATTATTTTTCAAAAATACAGTCATCAGTGCTTCTTCGACTAGGCAGAGAGCACGAATGACCCGAGAGTAAGCTTTCCCGTTCATCATTTGTTGAACACTGTTTTTAGCATACACAGTACTATACAGCTCCTCCAAACCACTACCTGCCATGATGAATCCAATCGCTGACAAAAAGAACATCAACAAATGAAATCCTCCTAGTCTAATGAAGAGTGACTTCAACGGGCTGTCATGAGATGCTGCGGCTACTATTTCACGAGCTTTAGCATACAATGGCTGATCAAAAGTCACCATTGTTATCGTTTGACCATTGCTAGCCCCTTGTTTGGCAGCTTGAAGAAGAGCTGTATAAATTGTTGATGGATTTGAAGGAGCTAAGTTGATAAATGGAAGAGGGACTACAGCCGAAGTTTGGAACTGTTCCTTCGCATAAAGCTTTTCCATGCAGCCACTCCAACCAGGTTTACATTCTTCTGGACCTTCTAAACAGGTGCCACTCAACCAAAACATATTAAGTGTTCGTCCATTTTTGTATGAAAGTGATGGTTTGTCTTCTAGGGAAGCAAGGTTTGTAGCGATTATTTCAGAATATCCAGATGTAGCCGGGGCTTTGTAAGTTTGCAAGTCAAACAAGCCTTTGTTTTCAACAGCTTGAGCAGCAACATTCTTTCGAGGTACATTTTCCTCAACCTGAAGAGCTGTTTTAGGTGTAATGCAAGCAATTCCACCCATGCCGTGGAAGGTGTTATGACCATCTAGTGTGTGAACATTGTAGTAGCATTATCGAACACGAATTGCACATAACCGTTCTCTATTCTTGTGTTCTCTTGGCAAGTGACGGATCTCTCATATCTCAACACTTCCTGGTAAGGTACACAAACACCCATATTGCGCAGGGTGTCAATCAAGACCTTCGAACCAAATTTTCTGTGTAACAAAACACCCGTTCCAAGTTGGACTGGGGATAAAAACGATCTTGGACGAGCAGCGCGTATTATACTGTGACATATTGCTGTTTTTTTTCCTTTCCATAATTTGTTTTGCCCTCTGGATTTTCTCGGATGTTTGTCTTGTACAAGTAGGCTGAATGATTTCAGTTATCAAGACATTGAGCAACTCAGGTACCAGTTCAGAACCCCTTTACAAATATCTTCAATTGTTGGAAACTGGGAATAGTCGTAACTTTTGGACTTTATCTCACGTCGAATAATTGCTGCTGCAGTTTTGATCAATCTCAGTTCCTCTTCAGCTTCATTATCACAGTTCCGATTTTTATACCAGTTGTCTGATAAAATATTAGTTTATGCTCCAGAAAAACAAATCACACTTCTTTTTCCTGGTAAAACTGCAAAATTTAAACTATTACCATAACGCTGGATAAGTTTTCTTTTGAAATGTGTGACAGTATATGGCTCAACTTCAGGGCTCAGACGAAGGAATATTTTTTGTAGTTCTTCAAAGTCGTATTGACATTCATTGTTTTCCTCCAAATAATCACATAGCTTTTCAAAAGCGTCTTCTCTTTTGGCATCAGCACTAGACCCACCTTTACTGGTTGCTACTCCTTTTTCGGGCCGTGACGATCCTGGCTTTTGAAATGTCTGATAACAATGCCAGTGGTACCTCCCATCAGAACTTACGAGATCTATGATTCACGTGGTATCTTTGCTGGAGGTTCTTTTTCAATTTCAGGTGGTTTTGGTCGTAATATATAGGTTTGTCGACACTTACCATGTACTTGAAGCGAATCATTCTGCAAGAACTTGGCTTTGACGCCATCTTTACGTATTTCACTGCACTGAATTATTTTGTCCACCGCCTTTCTAGTCAGAGTAATTAGTTCACCACCCTTGTCCTTACAAGGTTTTAACACACACTCCGCCATAACTAACACACTATCTCAAGTGGTTTTCACATAATTCGCACGTTACTATAAACACCAACCATAAAAAATTTACAGCAAAACCGCACTCGAAGTACCACGCACAAACGTACTCAACTTGTCTCCTAAGACGACTGAAGAAGAATATCGATCGATCTGTGACAGTGCGTGAGGGAGGGGCGGAATGGAGGGGGCAGATAACAGGTGCAGAAGACAGAACCGCCATTGGTTGCGGCCCGCGGTCCATGGTCACTATGATGGCGGCCACGCCTGCTTGTACTACCACGTTTCTCCTAACAATTATTTTTACTTTTTCAACCTTCTATGGTGTCTCTTAGCCTTTTTTTGACTATAATACTGTAGTATATTATTACTCTTTAATTAAATCATTTACTTATTTCTATATACGAGCTCGTAGCTTTATTTGGAAAAAAACCTTAAAAATTATATCATTTTTATTTTTACACCGTCTGCAACTCATGAACCGTAAATTTTTACAGGGAATATGCAAAGGACATTTTTTGTTTAAAATCTAATGTAGAATATTTTTTGTATATAACACTCTTTGTGCTAAACAGCTTAGTTTTCAACAAATTTCCAAAAAACTAAAAAAACTAATACATTTCCTTCTTTTTCACCCCCTTCCCACCAAACCCGACGCTCAAAATGGTGTAACTTTTTACCAAACAATAAGAGGGTTATATAGAACAATTTGGAGTTGGAATAAAACTTTTACTTTGGATGTCAAGGTTAGGCGTTTTTTAGGTTAATAACACCGTACTATTATAAGTGACTTCCGAAACAAGGTGAGCTGCTTGCAAGGACCAGATCGCTCAGCGGTCACCCATCTAAGCAGCAGCTACGCTCGAATTGGTTCGGTTATCTTGCAATTTTATCCGGTTATCACGTGGTCTGGTATTCTTTCCTTACTTTTTTTTAATGTAAGACGATAATACCTTTTCAGTAAATACTTGCAGTAAACATAAAAAATTCTTTTAAGAAGGTTTAGCAAACTATTACAAGACTAAAATACTAAAAATGTAATTGATAAATTCTGTGAGTGAAATAGAGTATTTATTTTTTTATTTGAGTTGGGGAAATACAATGAAACAATATCATCATGTGAATAAAGTATATAGTTTAAAAGTTAAATCTATATTTCTGTTCTTTTAGTAAGAATATTCAAATAATATTATCCTGTTACATTAGAAAAATGAATCCGAGAAGTAAAGTTTAGGCTGATAGTTACAGGTTTATATTCACTGTTATACTATTGTACGGGTAGTCAAACTATTACTCTGTACTGAATATAAAGAATATTTTCCAAACGTTTCTGATAACTTACCTTTACCGTTTGGGATCCATCTCAGAATTTTTTTACTGTCAATATTTTAGAAAGAATAATAATTAATTTAGATAGAAAAAGCAACTCGTCTCAGAATAATGAGATCTTTAATTTTTACTTTCTATTGTAAAATACTTTTATGTGTGGAACTTTTATTTTAGATTTTCAGAATGTTCAATTAAGAACATTATCTTCTGTAAGTTGTACCATTGTTCTTCTCCAACAAAACATCACTTTCCCATAGTCTGCTTTATATGCCAACCTTTTCTAGTTATAGATAAATGACAACTCTGATCCTGAACTCTGGATTACATTATTGACTAAATTAATTATTTTTTAATAAATTAAGAATTTAAGTTACCTTGAGCTTAATATTTTATTTGAATTTATTCTTTAAAGAAAATTATATGTCTTTTAAAATTAAATAATAAAAAACTTGAAACTTAAAAAGCAAAAATGTAACGGACGTATACATTTAATATGATTTGTATAGACATTGTTGTAGAGGGAATACACATCAATGTGCAAGAGTGGATTCACAGTTGTGTCTAATTTGTATAGATTAATCATCCATTTAGTCCCAACTACTGTTGCGAGTGGTAGATGTAACATATTTAGAAGCTTATCTGAGCATGCGATGGATAGACTTTTATGATGCTCATTAAATTCGTTTGTTAGACCCACAAAAACTTTGTACTTGTTTTTGTCTTTGAGACTTATTATTATTAAATATTGTTGAGAAAATGAGACTGCATACAACTTTTAAAGGCTGCAGATGATCTTTTTTTAATATATCTAGAAGCATCATACATTCACATTTTTATACAATGAATTAGGTTGCATAGTATTGCTTAAATAATACAAGTTCCAATAAGGTAGGGAGAATACTACAACGCAAGTGTGCGCAGAAATCAGAGAGAAAATAGATTCTTAAATTGAATTGGTAAGACTAATCAACTGAAGTAACTACCAGAACGGTACTTTTTATCTAGACTGACAATGATTTAGGGTTGATTCTATTGATGGAGATAATGATTGAAGTCATTGGTAATTATACCACTACAATTATTTAGATACTACACTTCAAAGATATATTCCCCTAAGGCTGTTTTGATATTTATCAATTTGCTTTTAAAGCCACGGTATCAGCTATTTGTAATTATAGCGCTAACATTTATTATTTTGAAGGGAAGGGGTGATTCATTGCGAATGTTGATTACAGTTCCATTTCACCTTTCGCATTGTGTAGTGTCTGACATCCAAAAGTTCTAAAAGATATATTGTTTGAATAAGTAATGAATTTAGATGATGGATGCATTCTCTATTTAAAGGATTCTATGCATTGTGTTTATTAACGATTATAAGTGCCGAAATAAACATGCAGTACGAACAATATACACAAGGAAGATACAAAATTCTAATTCTGGCACGTACAAACAATTGACTCGTTTACAAAGGAATTGGATTAAACCCTTTCAGAGTGCATTACTTCTCTTTCTCCGTCTGTGTTTGTTAATCTACGTTAGCAAACCTTCAATATTAAAGACTTCTGCGACATCTAACCGCTAATTTGAAAGAATAAACGGAATATACTTACACAAGGTTCTAGATCAAGGTGGTGATGATCTCAGAATAAATGGATTTTAAAGTAAACTATAATGTGGAAAGTTTCTTAATTTTAATTTCCAGTATAGCTGTCAACTTACCAAGAATTTTTTCTTAGTGTCGTTTTAATATGCTTTACTGTTTAGGCTATAGTAGCGCTGAAAGCTTCAGAAACTCTTTCCTCAGCAGTTATTAAGTGATGTTTTTACTACTTGCAAACAAAATAAGTAAGTTTCGTTGTTGCATTACATGAATAATGTGCAACATTCCACTTCATACGGTGGAATATTCCACTTCAAAACTATCAAATTCTTTCAAGGTACAATCCCAGTTCCCAGGTTTACCCACTCTGGATATTACAAAATTCCAACCATGACTTCAATATGTTGTTAACCATTTAACGTAATTTGAGAGGTGCTTATGCCAAACAAATATTTATGCCAATTTGTTATTAAAAATCCATAAATTCTAATGATTTTTTCTTGAATAGAAAGTAGTGATAATGAAGCCAGGATTTTTAATGCTTTCATTGATTACATCAAAATTGATACTTAGTTTCCACTCATGCATTAAAGAAACATACCCACTGGATGTAATAACGGTTTTACTGTGTTAATTTCAACACATATATGTCTTAATATATTTAAAGAGAAGAGTAACTTGATTATTTGTATTTCTTCAATTATTTACAAGATAAACTTGTTCTTATCTTGTTAATTCTTATCTGTATCTTAATTTGATTCAAAACTTTAGAAACGCTCCAATGCAATTGTAAAATCATAAATTAATGATAATATTTACTCCAAAAAAAAACCTTAAATTTAAAGGCATTGTAAATTATAGGTACAGAGAAAGAAATGTGAAATTGCATTTAATTTCCATGTACCATAAGCGTCACATGAAGGTACAGCATTGTCACAACCGAATAGCAAATACAAATTTAGAAAACGTATTTAAAACTTTAAATGCAACTTAAACTTTTGTTAAATGAATGCTAAATTTAATTGCATCTAAATGTTCTACAGTAGAAAATGTTTGATAATAAGTTGGACAAACATTTTACTGTACTAGGGAACAGTAAAATGGCAGTATAAACCATTAATTCCGTAAGCAGTCACTTTTGATACGAGAATCGACTAATTAAAATGCTTGATAACGAGGTGATTTAATTAACAGCTAATTAACTACCCTGTTAGCAGTATGTGGATCAGCTTGTAAAATAGTTCACCAACCTATATAGTGTCCTCTCCTGTATAGTGTATTACACAGTGTTGTTAAGACTTTCACTTTTATTTATATTTTTATGACACCACAATAAGAGTATTAAGAGGACAAATATTTACGACTTCAATCAGTTCTTACATTAAAGTTTATGTATTTATAAAAAAATATGTCAATTAATGCATAATGATACATGCTTTCTCCCATAATGGTACTCTTGAATAAACAATGAGGAATACAAAGAATAGTGTAATAACGAGTCCACTATTTCAGTAAACGTTAGATTTGTAAACACCGAAGAATGAATAAGATCCAAAAATGTAGAATTGGTTTGTATAATATTTACTGCATCATTACAATTATTACACATCATAAATATACCTACTTTTTACTAGATAAATATTAAATTGTAATCGATATATACAATATTTTAGTTTCGCAGTAGTTTATATAGTACAAGAGTTTACCATTCAACGTTATTTGCTTTACGGAAACTACTAGGGGAAAAAACAACACTGAATAACAAATATTTTATTTTATTTTATAAATTAAATATTATTTAAAATAGTTACCGTATTTGGTATCTTTATTTACGTTCAATCATGGATATGAGACCTTTCAATTATTAATTGCAAATACGTTTTCTTTGATTTAGCATATCAATTGTTTAGGATTTACACTATTAAAGGCATTTATTTCCATTTAAGCAACAGAAAGACCACACAATCTATTGACAAATAAATATTAACATTGCTTATTAAATTATGGTACAATAAATATTTGTGAGAAAAAAGATATAATTTTCTCGCAAAATGAATATGAAACAGGTTATTCAATCTTATAACACAATAAATACGATTTTCTTACTATAAGACTTCGCTCACTACGAAACATCTTAATATAAATTTCAAATGTCGCAAAAAAGACTTTACTATATCCTGTTCCGTTTATTTACGGTTGATTGAATAAAAAAGTGTACTAAGCATTTGAAAACACAACTTAAAATTAGATTTTATTATTTTATAACACAACTAACATTTATTTGCTAAATGAAATTCTTAGGTGATATGGTTTTTGAAACTTTATTTTTTTTTTCAATGATATTATGCATATTCTAAAGCAATAATAAAGAAACCATTTACAATGAACTGTTCAGTTCAAAGCGCATATAGTGACGGATGTACACTTTCAATGATCTCGGTCTTTCCTATTTATAAATAAGGATCTATACAAAAGAAAAAGCCTGTTGTGACATTGTTATAACAAAGAGGTTATTTTTTCAGGTCTCTGATGATAGACTTTTCTAACTTTTCTAAATTCAGTAGGATACATGTTTATGGATTACTATAGAACTGTAAATAATGGCCCAGTATGAGTGAAAGATAAACTTAAATAATTTAAGTACTTAGCTAATAAATTATTATTATTAAGATATTAACTAGAAGAAAAAGGAATTGTGTGAGAACAAAACTATTCATTAGAGTACCAGGCAGATTCTTATTAGAAGTTAAAATAGCTGCAATGATAAGATTGAGTTCTCACTAATTAGTTAAGAGTTAGCATAGTCTATCACTCGAGTTTTTAAAAGTGACATTATTTTCTAATAATAATTTTATTCGTAATAGATTCTAGTAAGATTTTTAAAAGCTAAGAAAGGCGTTTTTTGTCGTGATGTACGCCACAGAAACTTTCATCAAGCAGATTTTATTTTCATATTATGCTAGAATGACAAAATTATTTGTCTATATAATATTTCTAGATAGCATGTCTTTATGCTTTGGAAAACATACTTTTTAGTTATTTCCATCTACGCTAAGGACAAATTTTTAAAATAATATCTTAGTGCAACTGTGTGTTACCAGACGTTAAGGGAGCTAGATCCGGGCCTCTTCAACGCCAAGGAGATGTCCTATTGTATTTTTTTCAAAGACATACAAACATCTCCAAAAAATTATCAATTTAATCACGC
The DNA here is from genome assembly GCF_021130785.1 of Homalodisca vitripennis. NCBI lineage: Eukaryota > Metazoa > Arthropoda > Insecta > Hemiptera > Cicadellidae > Homalodisca > Homalodisca vitripennis. The sequence goes on from NC_060214.1 coordinate 42,845,947, forward strand.
ACAGATACCATTTCAATATCTGTTATTAAACATTATTTAAATTAACATGTAATTTTATAAATTCGAATTGATTAAAAATAAATTTATACTGAAACATTACTCAGGCAAGTTAAGTGTCCACATAACATAAGCAACGTATAATTTTTGCTCAATACTTTAAGAGGCAACTTTCAGCCCTCAATTCTGAAGTTGAATCAGTCAGAGACCAAAAACACGTTACAGCTTATGAAACAACTTGTCTTAACTGTGACAAGAACTATCCTCATTCTGCCCGAAATAGGTTTCGTAAAGTTTTACGAATCTCTGACTGGTACTTATTTGTTATTTAGTGCGTTTATGAGCCCTTATCCTTCTAATGGGTATATTATTGTTGCTATAGTTGGGCTTGCCTTGAGCCTCGATCAAGAAAATACACAGGTTTTAAAAAATATACACTACAGATTTTTGTGATCTTTACAACTGATTACGTTGGTGAAATGTACAAAGTCAATACCTATATACGTAAAGCTATACGTTATATTTAACTTATCGTGTAAATATAACGATATAACACATTACCACTGAGAGGAGTACTCTTGAGTTTTATAATGGAAATGACGCTGGAATCTGAAGTAAAAGTGACAGCTATCAAATCCGTTCATACAATAATTACCGCCGCTATTCTGCACAAAATTTTAATAGAAATATTTTATTTAACTTACATTGCTGCCAGGAAATTTTTATAATTCTGTGTGTAATATTTAGTTCTCTAAATTTATTTATTAAAAGGGACGACCCATGTTATTTATTAAGTGTTAAAAAAATTTGTATGGAATTTAATATATTTAGTGCAGATTTAATTAAGCAGATTCAGCTCATTTGGAGAAATTAAATACTTTCCTTAATTAACCTCTTAGGAATTAGCTGCACCCATTTTTAAAAAATAAAAAATTATTTAATGAAACTGATATTTTAACAAAACATTAGTTAAGAGTTTAGTCGCATTGTGCTGTTTTAAATGACTCTTTACACGTTTTTAGAAGACCAATGATATTAAAACTTTCTTACTTGTATGGCAAGATATCTACATGATGTTACACATACGGTGCCACCTGAGGAATAATAAGTTTCTGTGTGACTAATTCTTGTGCCTGATAATCCGCTGATGGATTATTCTATCAGTAGATCCCGGCACGTGCCATTCATCCAAACAAACCAATCAGCAAGGAACATAAATCCTGTGTCTCGCCTTGTCTCAGATGTTACAGTATCAAGGAATATCCACCTGAGGAATAATAAGTTTCTGTGTGATTAATTGTTGAGCCTGATAATCCGCTGATGGATTATTCAACAGCAGATCCTGGCACTCACCGTTCAGCCAAACAAACCAATCAGCAAGGAACATAAATCTTGTGACTCGCCTTGTCTCAGGTGTTACAGTATTGATAAGGAAACCCTAATCAATATATTTTATATTATTATTATATAATATATCTATACTATAAAAATATTTATACTAGTATTATTAAAGGTTTACTGGGAATGATTGTTAATCGTAAAAATAACACTGTTTATGCTGTATTATTCTCAAAGTCAGAAACATTGAGTTATAGTAAGAATATTGAACGTAGCTTTGTCCTGATTATAACTGATAATTACATTATTTACACGTTAATATGCAAAATATTATTCACAAAAATAGTAATCCATAGTCAGTCAACATTTAGGAACCTAATTATTAAAATTTTGGTATTTGCCTATAATAATTGACAATTTAATTAATAGTTTGACGAGAAGGATTGAATTAAAGCGTTACACCTGGAGAGAACTGAGGTACAGTTGAGCAACTTTTTCTTAATTTGTAGAGAGGGAATAATAAGGTTATCGTTGAGAAAAGTTGGATATGTTTATAATGATAGGCTAATGCAATTGTTCCTCTCTATTTGTTTTAATTGTCACAAAGTAGTAGTAGAGTATAATACGTGTTGCATAAGATAAATTTTAGAGGATGCATGCAAATTTTAAAATCCATAGCCATTTCTTCATGATTTTCGGGGTTAGCTGGACAGAAATGTGAAAAAAATAGAAAACTTCTAGCGAACGGTAGAAGTGTACATATGAACTTCTCATTGATATATCTTGAGGAAAGGTTTATTACATATGTTATTAAGATATATGATGAAATTGAATATTAATATTTGCAGCTATGACTATTATTTACAAATTTTTCTGTGGTATTCTCGTTACTGTTGTAGAATAACCAGTGTGTAGTGTAACAGAGTAAAGATAAATTAGATTTTAAAAATATCCAGTGGTTTACACGGTTATAGGACAGACTAGACACAAATAACAAATGTTTAAATGATTGAACCACTCAGATATTGTAGATTATTATCAATTACATATGGTTTAACATTTACATAAATATCAAGTGCACTACATGGTAATATAGTGTCATCTCTCTTTAATAATTGTACTTTAAAATACTGTACGTAGTAAAAGTATATTACGTTCCAAGACGTTGGTTACTGAAACCCCTCCTTAGGAGTTAAAAGGCTGTTAAATTCAAGTTACGCTGTTTAAACTTCAGAAACTCGTATAATATAATGAAGTATTTACGCTGGGCATTACAGGAACTGAAAGACTTATATCAAGAACTTATCTTTTTCAGATGAATGACTTTGGTACTTGTACACGTCTTATTACCTGTATATAAAATACGGTATACCCTACAATGTCAAATTTATTGAAATATTTATATTTACATTAATCCTTATTAAATTTTTAAGTAAGTTGCTATGCTTAAGGATTGAAATTTTACTCTATAAAAACCATTGTTGCTCGTTTATTCAAGAAATTGTAAAATAAGGAAACACATAACACTATATTCCAGCTATTCTTTCACATATAAAGAAATCTGTCGGAAATTTTAACCAGACATGGTTCTGCTTATTTACATGATTAGATTATACATCATTTAAGTAACATTTCCTGTATTTTTATGCCTTTAACAATAATAATATATATCGGAGAGGATACGAATATGCGTATACAGCTCATAGCAGGTATCAGCTCAGAAACAGGTGAGGCAATACACAAAGCAATATGAATACGCTTGAACCTGCAAGTGACAGAGGTGCGTACTTCTTGCTATTCAAATGGGTTTGAAGCAATGGCGCACTTTATCAGCCGGCAGTAACAGCTTTTATTAGTTTACCACGTACAATTGAATATACGTGGGGATGACTTGTCTTGAGTAAGACGTGGTACAGTTCGGCTCCGTATTTTAGTTAATTTTTGGTGGTAAACTCGTTAATTTCTTACGCAAATCTTACACAATTGTATTCATTATATTTTTTTTCTAAACATTGCAAGTAATATTTTTCCAATTCTTAATCTTTTTGTTTCTATTCTTACGATAAAACGATCATTATTTCATGTTCCGTTCTCCGCCTCATCTAAGATCAGGTTCAAAGGGTAAACCGGTTCTCTTACCTTCAACTGATAAGCCCGTACTCCAGCGCTCGCTCTCCGCTTCTTCTGCTTCAAGTCCTACTAAATCGATAATGCCAGCTGATAACAGGCCCTCCAACACACTTGACGCTGCCTTCGTAGAGAAGTGTGTCAACAACTACCTGTCAGGCGGTGAGGGACTGAGAGCGCTCTTCGCCAAGCTCACCGAAGAAGTCAAGTCTGCCGTCGAGTCTGCAGTGACGAATGCCCTCGCCAACATGCAAAAAGAGGTTAAGAAGTTGCAGGATGAGGTGATCATCCTAACAAGGCGTGTGTGTGAGCTTGATGAGAGGCTGGGAGAGAGGTCAGATGAGCTGGAGCAATACCAGCGCAGAAACAACATCCGGATATTCGGCGTAGAGGAGAAGACCGCTGAAGACACAGACCAGCTTGTGATCGATCTCTGCCGTGACCGACTATGCCTGGAGATGACCCGAGAGCAGTTGAGTCGCAGCCACCGCGTCGGGAGATCTCAGCCTGGACCAGCACCTGACGGCCGTAAGAGGAGTCGTGCCATTATTGTTCAATTCTGCAGCTACAGGGACCGGCGGAAGGTTTTTGATTCCAAGAAACGACTTAAGGGATCTGGCGTCACAATCAGAGAAGATCTGACGGCCCGGCGGACGGAGGTGTTGCGACAGGCGACGGCGCGTTTCGGGGCCAGGAGCACTTGGACCCATGATGGACGCGTGATGTGGGTCGACCATCTGGCGACGAGACTGGCGGACCTTCCTGTGGCGAAGATTGGACTGGCTACACCTATCAGCTAAGACCCTCCTTTTACTTCTAATATTCACAATTATTTTGAAATTGTTTTATATTGCTAAAATATGTTTTACTATTATTTAAAATACTTTTGTCTTACGTATAGAATAGAAGTAAACCTTTTTTATTTATTTTTTATTCGCCTAAGTTGTGTATATGTGTTTGGGTCTGTGTGTATGCGTGCATTGTATGTATGTATGTGAATATGTAATGTATACCCTTCAGCGAACTACATATTTTAGTTCAGAGTCTCTTACCTCAAAGTTGGAATACAGCCATACTATTAGTTACTAGCCTAATGATATTTATACTTGATTTGAAATTAACTACATTCGTAATACCTATTATTTTGTCTTAATAAGCATATGCGTGTCGTATATATGTATGTATACTATATATAGCATACTTAATTCAAATATTTATAATTTATGAACCTACTGTATTAGAGATTATTACTATATGAAACAAAATATTTGCTCGGACATATTAATTCATTACTAAATTAAATATTATTTATTACATATTTGTTTTATGAGCTAATCGCCTTAATTTTTAGTCCAAGTCGTTAGAACAGTTTTAAGATCCCCCCCAAATTTACTTTTTGCCACTATTTAAATTATTTACATTATTGGAGCTGACCAAGTGAGTAAATGAAAACTATGTCAGTACCCACGTTTTCATTGCGTGAATGTTTAAATAATAAAAATATTATCGATTTTTACTGTCAGAATATGTCTTTTTTTATTAAACCGTATGAGTGTGTGTGGTTTGAGTGTGTAGCCGAGTCTTGTGCCTGTTTCGCGTGTCGCTCCGCCTCGTCGTGGTCTTGTCACGGCTAGCCGTGCGGAGTCCTGACGCACCCGCCCGTGCTCGACGCGCTGTCGGTGCCTCTGCCTCACCTCCTCTCCACCATGCTCTTCGCCAATCACTGTCATCTTTCCGTTCTTTTCTTAAATTGGCTCACGTCAACGCTCAGTCCCTCTTCTGCCACATAGATGAATTCCGCACTATTTTCGATTCCATTCAATTTGATATCATTTTAGTCTCTGAAACTTGGCTTAAATCCCATATAACTGACAAGAGCGTTGAGCTTCACGGGTACAATATTTATAGAAACGACCGCACTTCGAAGGGAGGCGGTGGAGTGGCCGCTTATGTAAAATCTCATCTTCCTGTATCTGTCCTTTACTCTTCCGATAACTCCAGGTTAGGGTGTCCTGAGTACATGATTATCGATATTAGTTGTAATGGGATACACGTTCTAGTGGCTGTGTGCTACAGGGCACCTGGCCTGGATTTTCATGTGGAATTCGAACACTCACTTATCAATTTTATGGCTCCTTATCGACATGTCATTGTGATGGGGGACTTTAACTGCAATTTACTGGGAACCTGATAACTACGACAAGACCAACTTTGACTAACCTCTTCCTTTCTTGTAATTTAATTATTCTTCCACTAAACGCCACTCACCACACAGCTACTGCCGACACATTGCTGGACGTTATGGCAGTTGCTGACCCGGATCGCGTTTGTGCATCATGGACAATACCCTGCCCCTGGCCTTTCTCGACATGACCTCATCTTCTGTGTTTACAGACTATCCATTCCTAAGGCGTGCCCCAAATTCGTATCCTTCAGAAATTACAAATATATTGATTCAGATGCTCTTCTCAATGATGCGTGGGCTTTACCTTGGAATGAGGTAATTCTTAGCCCCTACTGTTGATCTTATGGTCAATAAATTTAGCTCTTTTGTTTCTTCACTTTGTGACCAGCACGCTCCACTGGTGACAAGGAGGGTTACTAGGCGGCCAGCTCCCTGGATCACAGATGATATACGTAATTTGCAGGCTCAAAGAGATTCTGCATTTCGTAAAGCAAAACGTACTAAGTCACCTTCTGATTGGCTAATATATAAAAGACTAAGGAACAGAGTCAAGCAACAATTTCGCAATGCCAAAATAAGATTTTACTATCTACAATTTTCTGTTCAACAATCAACAAAATCGTTATGGAAAAAAGTGAAAGAGCTTGGCATAGGTAAAGCTAACTCTGATAAGCCTATCTCAATTGATCTAAATATAATCAATAACTACTTTGTGGATATCCCTATTGATCTATCCGGGGCCCGTGATTATACCAATGAGTTGAGTGTTGTTCCACTTAATCGTGCTCGGCATCAGTTCTCTTTTGCTAGTGTGACTGAGACTGACGTTTATGAGTGCGATCTTGAGAATTTCTAGTAACGCAGTTGGAGCCGATAAAATACCTATGAAATTGTTGAGATATATTCTTCCCGTAGTAGTTCCTATTATTACAAATATTTTTAACAGATCTCTTTCTTCTTCAATATTTCCGTCTGTTTGGAAACTCGCTATTGTTCGCTCCGCCACTTCAAAAATGTTCATGCCCTGCTGACCCCTCAGACTTCAGACCTATTAGCATTCTATCAGCTTTATCTAAATGCATTGAGAGAGTGGTGCATCAACAAGTATGTTTCTTTCTCGAATCCAATAAACTTTTGTCCAACTTTCAATCAGGATTTCGTACTAATGACAGTACAACGAGTGCTCTTTTTAAAATCACTGAAGATATACGTTCGGCAATGGACAAAAGGCTTGTTACTATTTTAACGCTTTTTGATTTTTCTAAGGCTTTTGACTGCGTTTACCACCCATTGCTTCTTTTGAAATTGTCTAAAATCGGATTCTCTGATGGCTGTGTGGAGTGGTTTTAGGTCGTATCTGTCAGATCGTCAGCAGTGTGTTAGGTCTAACGACAAAGACTCCTACTGGAAACCTGTGAATCGAGGGGTGCCACAGGGCTCTGTCCTTGGCCCTCTTATTTTTTCAATTTACATCGACGATTTGACTGCTATGATCAAACACTCATTTTTTCACCTGTATGCCGACGATTTACAAATTTACAACCACTTTTCCATTTCGAACTATCTAAACATTGTTGCTGACATGAACACTGACATTGACGCTATTGCAACGTGGGCCTTCAAACACGGACTGAAACTTAACGAAAGCAAGACTCAAACTATTCTTATTGGAACTTCCAGACTTCTGAGCGGTATCGACTTGAACAACACTCCTACACTCATTTTGAACGGTCATCCTCTTTCATACAGTGACAAGGTCAAAAATCTTGGACTGACTATTACAAAAACTCTTAGTTGGGGCAATAATGTTACTGAGACTTGTGGCAGGGTGTTTGCTGGTATTCATAGTCTTAAGCAATTTGCTATTTATTTACCTTTGAATTTGAAAGTAATGCTAGTGAAGACCCTGATTTTCTGCCATTTCAATTACTGTAGCGAAGTTATAAATGACATGACGGTTGAGCTTTCGGACAGATTACAACGTGCTCAAAATTATTGTGTTCGCTTTATCTTCAACCTCAGACGATATGACCATATAACACCCTTCATCAATCAGTTACATCTGTTAAAGTTGAATCTACTCCGTCAGTTCCACATTCTCAGCATGTTACATTCTATTTTGTATAACGATCATTCCCCTTCCTATCTGTCTGAACGCTTTTCTTTCATTTCTGAAACAAGCAATTGGAATACTCGACGTGGAGCCTCTCTGTTATCTATTCCTGTTCATAGATCCTCTATTTACAGTAAATCATTCACAGTCTCTGCTTGTCGACTTTGGAATAATCTCCCGGATCATATTAGAGGTATTCGTAGTCGGGAACGGTTTCGGGGGGTGCTTAGGGACCATCTGTTTTGGGCCTCTTCGGGTTGACGATATCGTGGCATAGGGTATGGGACGATGGCTTTGTATGAATGGTGATGGATGAATGTCTGTTAAATTCCTTGTAAGTTTTATTCTATGTATTTATTTTTAGTTTCATAGAAAACCTTTGTTTCATTTTATTACTTAATATAAATAGATATTATAATTTCGATTGTAAAATATTAATGTAAACTGTATTGTGGCTCTTATTTTACAGTAATAGTAGAGTTTATTAATTTATGGTTAGGTGTAAGAGAGGACTTAATAGTCCTAACCTTGCCAATTGAATATGTTTTACGTTGTATTCAATAAAGTCATTTTTCATTTCATTTCATTTCAATATATAATACTGCTAATCTAAGGCGCTAATGTTCCTCAGCTACGTGAAAAATAAGCGAGAGAGATAAATAAGGGGCGCAGTATACTGTTAGATACATAAATAGGCACTATTTTTAACTTTCTTAACTCATATCGTTTGCCTTGGTGTTTTCCTAGTCCGACGGATAAAATTACTTCCATAGTCGTAGAACGGAAGGATAAAATTTCACTCGATACAAAAGGTCTTGAAATTTCATAAATACACGTTTCCAACTTTAGTTTTAAAACCATTTCATAAATATAAGTTTGTTAATATTAAGTCTTTCATGATTCAGTTTTACAGTTTATTTTAAGATGAGCTGTTCTTCTGAGTGGTTTTAAACAACAGCTTTAGGTTATTGAGCTTATATGTTAGGTGTAAGTAAGAGCGAAGTATGACGATAATGAGAAACATTTCAGTATTAATTGTCCATAGAGATCAATAAAAATAATTCACGTCAACTAGTTCTTCCGTAACAACCACACTGGAAGACCGTGATCAATGCAAGGAGATGGTCGGGAACATCCATCACCTGTTGTTTCTCAAAAATGTAAGTGGTAATTTACATGACATTATTTATTTTTGAAAGCCTAGGGATTATTTCTCAAGAAAGGTATCTATAGATTGGAAATTTTACAGCGGCTAGTTCTTTATTCATGAGCATTAATATTATTGTTTATATTTGATATTCATTATTGCAATACAGGAGAACAAAATTCTTATACCCAGTTATTTTTTCAAAGCGATGGTTTCTTATAAAGCGTAGTATTAAAATAATGCATGTTAGGTTACGCGTTTATCCGAGTACATGAAGTTAATGAAACTACCTATATAACTTGATTTATTTTCAAGGGTTATAATGATATATAGGTGTCATCATTTTTTTGTAAAATTTTAATAATATCATATCTCATAAGAAACTAAACTAATCATTCAAACCAACTAATCAAACTAACTAATAATGGCATTATGTCTCTGCTTTCTGAAGCAATAAATGTTTCGCCAACGTTTCGGCGACCACTATCTTATATAGTCTTATTCGAAAATAATCTTACCCACTATAATTTATTTACCCTTCTTGAAGGTTCAAGCTCAAGAATAGTTTTCAAAAACTGATTTTACTTGTTTGTCCAACTCTAAACATAAATTTTAACTACCAAATAGCAAGCTATCACCACTTAGTTTATAAACACGTTACAAATTAACTGAAATTGACATAAATGATAAGATTACAAGTGTTCTAAATGATTTGGTTCTAAAAGGGTTCTTATTTAATTAATCAATCATTTCTTCATTATTTTTGACATCTTTGGTTGGTGTAATCATTAGTACTGTATATTGTTGATGAGAACAGAACATGGGACTGCACTAATGTTAATTCGAAGGCCGTTTAAACTCTTGCAACAAAGCCCTTGTTGCAGAACAGTCAATCATAATGAGGTAAGTTTACATTAAACTTGAAATCTACTATTATTACAATAACACTCCATATTAAAATTAGTTTAATGGGGTATTAACCTCATAAAGTATCGTTATATATTTACATACCAGATTTAGTGATTAATTAACAGTGGTTCCATTATTTATACTAAATGGTTGTTAGTGTAATTATCTCTTAAAAAGTTAAAATGAATTACTGTACGTGAAAATACATGGAAAATTCCCTATTCCAGTTATAGACCATTGCTGGTTTAGCAGTATTAATATTCGAGAAAGTCAGAAGGATTTTAAGTTATAATAAATATTTCCAGGAAAGCTTCGTGGTGGAGGTTTAACACAATAAATTTTAGATAACTGTTTAGATAATTTTTTTGGGATATTATATACATATATATATATATATATATATATATATATATATTATATATATATATATATATATATATACACTTCATATGTGACAGTGATTGAAATACAATATTCCAAGAGCACAAATGTTTACACATTCTGAAGTACAAAATATTGTGAGAGGTTGTAAAGGGGAAAAGGTGGATTTTCACAAAGCTTTACCAAGAACACACGAAATCCTCAACTCTACTCTTTGTTTGTTTTTGTTGTTCATATATTATGAAAGTTATAGGCGTAGTGAGAAAATTGCGGCCTGGTAAACAAAAGGGACAAACATTACTTTACAAGGCCCTTACTAATTTGTTCAACACACTAACATAAAAAAAGTTACACGGACTTTAGTATTTCTTCTTTTTAACTAAATTAGTATAGAGTTAAGTATGAAGTATTTAAATAGATACCACGAGTTTGTTTGTAATAATAGTATATTACAGCTATAAATTACAGAGTAAGCATTTCAAATAACGCTATATTCTGCATTTACTGCTCATGACAGTGAGAGTTCTTCTATCCCTAAAATTTCAATATAAGGAAAACAATACTTAGACACCTTCTACATTTACACAGATTTCTTTAATGCATTTCTTTTGAAAGACAGAGTAAAAGTTAAAATATAATTCTTTAAAATATATTTTTTCCATCCTTCTTTCCTTCCTCAGAAGCTTGATGAGAACGGAACTTGACAAATACAGACTTCTTATTTCAGTAGGGAATACCTCAGGTATTTCTATCAAATTATGAATCCTAAAAAGAGCTTTATATTTTAATTATTCACTTTTTTATTATTAAATCACCAATATTATAACTTTTCTCCGAATAGTTGTGAGTAATAAAAGATAGTTACATTAAATAGTTTCATTCATTTTAAAAGTGTTATTTACACATAAAGCTAGGATATTTAAATTTTTTTACATGGCTGCGATTAAAATGTTTATATATATATATATATATATATATATATATATATATATATATATATATATAATATATAGGCCTATATAGGACGTATTTTTTATAATCGAACACACTTGTAAAATAAAACAATTCAAGAGTATTGTAGATTTAATTTCTACAATATTTACAACCCTGTGCTCAAAAATACCGTTTATCGTTTTTCATTAGTATCAAAACTAATTTGCTTTATAGTTTCTTTGAGATTTTTTTTTATAATCTTAAAGATATGACTTTGCACAAAAAAATATTATGTTGCAACCTTCATTATTTACAAGATATAAAATATACCTAGAAAAGTATAAGTTTAATAAACGGTGTATATAAATTACACAGTTAGGATTGGAACCATTAGTTATAGCAAATTATATTATATGATTATATATATTTTGCGCTAAAAAACATGAATATGAGCTTCCTTTTCTAAATGTATTTCCTTACTCAAATACAAGAGTAAATTAGAATTGCAAATAAAACTTTAAATTATTACACACGATACAGACTGTATGAGTCTATCATACAGACGCGGGTTCTCATATAGACATTGTGTGGGTGAATAGTGCAATCAGTAAGTTATAGAGTTCCAAGCACATGTGTATTCTGGGATATCGTAATATACCAGTCTTTACTCATCTATCGTTGGCCCACCATCGTTTGTCCAGCTTTACCAATCGATTAATCAATGTAACAGCTTTGCAGATGGTATACTAATGTATGTATTGTATTAGTAAATACATAAATATGGTTTTGTTTGTAGATATATTATAAGGCAAAATTAGGACTACATGGCTCTTTCTTCCTTCCTCTATCATTATTACAGCTTCTAAGCGGGTAAATTGAGTTAATAAAATATAAAAAAATTACATACTGTTTTTAAATACTTAAATAAGGGTAACTAAATTGAGTTCCCTTTATAGTATGTATTATATAACGAATGTATTTTAATTACATTCACTTAAACAATCCACTGCGTTTTCTTACGCCCAATACAAAAAAAATTGGTCTCATCAGCCGACTTGTAAAAACTTTTTTCTGACAATTTCATAAAAGTGTTTAAGTATAACTTTTTTTAAGGACATTGAATGTTGATTTTATCAAAGCTCTAATCGATTATCTAATATACGTTCAAGGCCCAGCATAATTTCATTTAAGTCTGTCTGTATGTCCAATTGGATTCTCAAAAACGAGCAGACCTATAGACTTTGATCACGAAGCTTCATTTATATATGGAGTGAAATTGAGTTTAATTAAGATGCGAGTCGTTCCATGAGATTATGCTGAGCGTAAGCGAATATTTTCTTATTGGACTTATGGGTGTCATTATCATCAAGTGTAAATAGCACAATAAATTATAGTAATAAAAAGTCGTATGGTATAATTTGTAAAACAATTAAACTATATACTTGTACGGATTTTAATTAGTGGTATTTAGCCTAATTATTTTGTACAATAATATCTGTACACTTTTGGCAATAAAGATATTTAGGGAGGTGTAAAATAATTTTATCGAATTATTTAAGTAGCAATAGCAGTTGTAAAGTTGTAACAGAGTTTTTGTATAACTTTAAATATATCTATAATTAGTTGCAACGCGTTTGGTTCAACAGTTTTTTTATACATTGTTTTGTCTTGTTAAGCAGTATTAATTATTAGTAACTTTCTCACTGTTGCCCTTTATATTAGTTAAATTTATACTTCATAGGTTATCTCTTGTTATGCATTGATCTTGGTGTCATTTTTTCTTGTTGAGTCTTTTATTTTATTATCACAGTTAACTTATGTTTCAAAACTGTTACCTACGTCATAGTTCATTTCTTGTTATGCATCGTTCTTTTTTAAGCATCTTTCTTCGTTATTGTTATATATTTATCTATTTATTGTTACACATTACTTGTTGTCTATTTATACTTTCTTGTTATGCATCTTACCATTCATATCTATTTGTTTCATATTATGTAATCTATGGTTTGTTTACTGGTTACACATTCTTTTGTTTTTGTTTTGGCCTACTAAGTAATTTCTTTGGTCACTTGTTATACATGTTCATAAAATTGAAACTTACTTGTTGAAATAGTGATGCCGTTGAAATAATACAAAATATATGTAATAAATAAAACTTGTTTTAATACATGTAGCCTGAACATCCTAACACATCTATCATTTTTACATAACTTGAACTATTACTACTCAAACTTTGATACGAAGGTAATTTAATTTTACAAAATATTAGTCCATCATATCGTACTAAATCATAAGAAAAGTTTCATCGTAGATTAAAATTTATATGTAAACCAGTATAAGTTATATGATGTTGTCCAACTATGTGATTTGGGTGAGCTGCATTAAAGCCTATGTCTCAATAGCCGTCATAATCTCTGTTTTTATTTGCCGGGGTATGTAAAATGTTCTCTGCCGTATGACTGTCATTTTGACTTTTAATAATGAACATTTTGGCTAGAGACTAGACATTTTGGATTGAACATAGTCGAAGCCTATACTCTTACCTTATATCTATTACATTTATGCTATTAACTGTAACATAATAAACTTTGTTTTACTCGGTAAATTGGGTACAAGTTTTTATTGTCGGAGTATTAAGGTAATAATCTTTGAGGGATTGTCATAGATTCAAATTACAAAAAAACCTCTTCAGACAATCTCCTTCATAAAGCTTAAAGACAACACGTAATAACACGGTGTCTTGCGAGCAGACGAGAAGAATGATGTATAACTGTCTGAACTAATTACAGTAGTTTTTGAGCGATTCTCTTCGGATGTAAAGGTAAGCAAAATAAGTATTGTTTTCTTTAACACATAAAACGTCAGGAATCAAACTTTTGTATAAAATAAGTTTAAAAAGTACTATAGGAATAAATATCGTTTTTTTATATTTAAATAGTCTTAAACTTTTATATATGTGCATGTACAGTAAAATTAGAGTTAACAGAGATTTAGTGAATTAGGTTTGTTAACATGTGGAGAACTGGAGTTTTGGCTAGATATGTGCATTACTACTACGACAACAACATATATGTATGTACTACATGTCAAGTTTTTGCATATACATACTTCGTAATCTTTAAATGCAGAATAAATTACTCATCATTCATTTGAGTTCAATGCTTTAAACAGTTTGGCGTAGATACCTTAACCGTTTTCTTCGTGCGCAGGATTTTGTTCAGAGAGCCTGTGCACGATGTTACACAACCTTCGAATAATAGATGACAAGAGGACTGACATAGAACTTTTTACCTCAGAGATAACTTTCCTCGCCCAGGCCAGTTGTCCATGAAGACGGGTAGGATATGTGTTAAATAGGTTTCGATCGGGCTCTCAATACCGTAAAAATATAATTAATTATATTTTTATTGTTATTATAATACAGTTATTAGTGTTTTCATTTAAACAGAAAAGTGACTTCCTAATACGTTTATATTGTTCATAGGAAACTTCATATTAGAAAATCTTACTAAAACTGGACTAATATCTGTGTATTAACTACTTAATGTAAAGTTTGATGATGCACTCGTGTATTAATCAGATTTTTTAATTATAGTAAATGAAAAAAAGGGCTCTTTGTGCAAGGTATGCATTTTATCGTGCAGTGGTCATGAAGAGCCGCTGATCAGAGGTTTAAACAAGAAGTAGTTTGGATAGCCCAGGAGTCACATCACGTATGTTTGTGGGATATAAGTAGATTAAAATAAGGTCCCTTCTGTATAAATGCTTTTCAAAATGAATATTGATTGATACATACAATGATTATAAAAAAACATAAAATGAACCTATAAACTTGTTGCTAATATTTATTAATAATTCTTTAACTCATATATTTTTAATAAAAATTAAAGGATTATTATTATTTGTCAATTATGTATTTATATATTTTTATTCATTTATTGTTACCTCCTAACGTATCAATAAATCTTTTTACAGCATGTTTGTAATTAATGAATGGTTTACATCCTAACATTACTATATATATATATATATATATTATATATATATATATATATATATATATACTAGCTGTTTCCCGCGGCTTCGCACGCTTTTCGTAAGTTTTGCCCGCGTATGAGCATTTCTGGTTGAAGTAAATTATATTTCCAACCCCGATGTAGATTTTACCTTGATGTCACGATCAAGAAAATATGTCAAAAAGTATTGTACATGCATAATGTATTTTATTACAAAGTGGTCTACCACTCAACCTTTAAGTTCAACCAAAAATTTAGTTTAGACAATTATACATCATAACTTAGCGCCTTCAAATAGTGTTTCACTGTTTAATATACGTATCTATCTCGTAATTGCAGGTTTTAATGTGCAGGCGCTTTGAAAACTTTTCTTCATTTTATTATTCGTTTATATTCACGACATAATTCAGATAATAACTATCCTATCTTCTAAGTTAGACTAAATTACGGATACATGTGAAATTTGATTGAAATTGGTTCAGTCGTTTTGGAGTTTATTGGCAACATACATCGTGACTCAAGATTTTTATATATATATAAGATATATATGGTAAATTAAATGTTTTTTTTTTAATTATTCTCGAATGAATTTACTTACATAATATATATTTTCTCATGGTAAACTCCTTTCCACATGGATATGTATCAACTACGAGCTAAATCGATATATTTATTTAATTTTTTCTCCAGTTTCCGATCATCCAAGTAAATAATATTTTATATTCTACTATGTTTAAACTTTGTTACAAAAGCTAAAAAATAAAACATTGCTAATTTTTTATTATTTTTGGCTCTTCAGCTGTAATAAAGCATCGTATGGATGTATATTGCCTAAATAAATCGTGAATTCTGATTCGAAAACCCTTCTAGATAGTTGGAAAAGCATAGTTATAAAATTATAATAAACTGTAAGTTAATCAATTTAAATACAGACCTATCATAAATGAATATGCACATAATGAGTTTTTAGTATATGTTATAGTTAATCAGCAAATATTAACCTAGATAATGACCACACTTATGCTTAGGTAATCAGGTTTTACTAAAATAAATTACCAAAAAAACACAAATCCTGTCATATATTTTCAGATTAAAACCTTGAAACCCCATGTAGCTGATCTAAGCCCCATCTAGAGCTTTTGATTGATTTCAATTATTTATACAAACCAATAGTTTTAGATATCTAAATTTGGAGTGGCAATATTAAGAAACTCTTACATTAATGTAAGAAGACGCAATATTAATTGGTGTAATTGAACAATTTGATTTTTATTATTTTGTTTTAAGATTTGTACAGTTTTAAAGGAGCAATAAAATGATATTAAAAATGTAGCGTTACCTCATCCCAACATTAAAAAAGAATGCGGAGGACATAAAAGAAGGTAATTAAGTCATACTATAACATTCTGCATCATCATAAGCAACAATTACAAGGCACTATGGCGGCATTAATGGGCACTGCGACAATTCCCCTGCTTGACGTTTACTATTATTATAGCGAACAGAACATGTACATGGTCAACACATAACGTTATCTGCATACATACTTGTTACATTTTGGTACGGTGTGTATTCGAGAATCATAGTTTTTTACATGGATGAAGAAATAATTTTTTTCTGAATCAGTCTTTACTTTGAAATAAAATTATCTTCGAGCCAATCTAAGTAACATTTATTCAAAAGTTAAACCATTTGGATTGCCGCATGTAGTTATTGTGTGTGAAGGTATTTTCGGACACGAAATAGAGTAGTATTAGCCCCCGGCTAGCTGTGATTTAAACATTAGATCTTAACTTTTGGATCGTGTTGTTGTAATTTTTTTTTAATTTATTGTGTAGCATATCAAAATTAATCTCGGTGTAGATAATTTAATGATTCCAGCCCATAAATAATGCTAATTTCACACATCAATATTATTAAGTGCTCACATCTTATGGTTGTGGGGTTATAATGATGACTAATTATTACAGTTGTTTACACCAAAACAATATTTTCAAACAATATTGCATGAGACTTAGATAGAAACACATCAGTATTAGGACGAAATCCCAACCTTTTTATGAAAAGTAATTTGATATCTAATTATTAATTTAGTAAATAACACTATACATTAGGGTTAATTTGTCCACTTATGGTTAACTACTGTTGAGATATCTGCAGATGTTTAGGCAAATCAGAGCCAGCAATTATATATCAGCCGTGATTTTATTAGCTTGAAATATCTAAACCTTAATAATTTAAATTATTTGCATTTACCCTATGAAAGAGTATTTCGCAAAACAATAAACAATTACTATCTACATATGATTTTATTTTCGTCATATTTATAAAATTTGCAATATTAAAATTTATTACGTCTGATAAAGGTAAAAAGTCAGTAAATAAAACGACACAATACGTTCCCACTCTGTGGAGAGCTCTTGGGCTTCATAATGAAAGTGGCGCTGAAGTTCTGGAGTAAACAGTGACGGTTGTCAACTCCATTTATACAATAATTAACACTGCTATTGAGCACACCTTTTAATATTAAATACCTTATTTAACTTGCATTTCCGTAGAGAGTTTTTCCGTAAAGCAATACATGTTTAAAAGGCGTGTTGGATTTAATTTTTTAATGATTTATCGTCTGTTAAATATTTTTAAATAATATACAAACGTGTAGCTTTTTCTATAGAATTCCAGCCTAGAATGTTATAAATAGTGATTTTGGGGGGAGCAACATATTTTATTACCAAGAGTAGAGCTGATTTTATTCTTTACCGTTACACAATTTTTGTTGGAATTTAAAATCGGTGAAGCAGATTGAAATAATCTTTAGAGAAATTAAGTATTTCCATCTATTAAATGCCGAAAGGATAAGCCTTAATTTTTTAATAAAAAGATAAGGATTGTTTAATGAATCTCATATTTTACCATATTATTGGTAATATTGATTTAAGAGAAAGCAATTAGGGTAAAATGTGTCTTTAATAATCTCTGTTTACACGTTATCAAGGAAAACTATTTTATAAAAAGTGTTTTTAAATATCTAATAAAACATGTACCAGCTGTTTCCAGATACGGTGCAAAACTTAGGAATATCTGAAGTAACAGCGTTCGTGCCTGCTAATCCACTGATGGATTGTTCTATCAGCCGATGTTGACAATCGCCCGTTAAGAAAATTGGCATCAGCACGCAACATACATCTTGTGTCTTACCATATCTTAGGTTTAACAGTATCAATAATGAAATTAATTTTCTAAACTTTATTTAAAAACATATTAATCACGGTGTGCCAAAATTTCTACTCGATGCAAATAGAACTATTTCCACATTTGTCATAAATAATTTATGATATTCATTTTTATTTACTATATTATCTTTGATTAAATATGTTTAATCATTAATTTGATTGACTGGATTGAGGTGTTACAACAAGATAGATGTGTGCACGTGACAAAATGTGTCGCTTTTGCGGAGAGGTGATATAATGTTATTATTTAGAAACATTTTATTTATGAGAGCCTAAGTGAATTTTCCCCAATCACGTGTTGTATCTTTTACAAAGTATGAATACGCTCCAAAACTTTTGCACAAGAGACTGCACTGGGTAATGCATGTAAAATTCCATGTAATTCACTCATTTTATTCTGATTTCCATGAGACAGAAGTGCAATCATACAGAAAAGAAACTTAGATATCCCCCAGGAAAAACATAAACTCTGCCGGTCTACTGAGTAATGATAGCCTTCAATGAATCTCAGTTAAATCTTATAGATGGACCTGCATCAACACAACACTGTTAAAGATACACAAGTCTTATCTATTTGCGTTGTTTTATGAAAAGTAAAAGGGAAAATTTTTTATATTTAAAATCGTGTTTAATATTAATATGATTACTGTAATTGTTAGAATAACTAATTTGTGTTCTCTATCTAAAAGTTAAAAGATTGGGTTCTGTTGAACTAAGGACCAAGACTTGGAATCTGTTGACTGCTACCCAATGGCTGAGGCAATTAAATATAAAATCACCTGAGATCACATTATTGACTGATTGATCGGTATAGCGTCCCATGTACGCTGTCCGGCGGAATTCGTTCCCAGTCGTGAAAAATGTAAACCCTTTAGCATTGTCCGTGATAGTAGTCGTCAAAAATATTCTAATAATCGCAATGTAGGTCGCAATCTCTTCAAGACAAGGTGTTATATTGATTTGTACTCTTGTAAAATCCGTTCGATTTTGTGGAGCTTTTATTTAACTCTGGACAGATGTGGGTTCCCTTGTAACCACTCATACCCTCGCCTCCCCAGATGCCAGTGACTGTTTGTGAGATGTGTCTCTAATGTCAGCTGTGCCTCCAACTGCCAGTCTTCGCATGGACATCGTGTCGATCCTGCGAAGGTCTCTCTGGAGGATGTGGACGTCAGTCGTGCAGGGAGGCGTCTGTGAGTGGTGATAAAGCCATCGGTGAGTGGCATTATTCAAGTTAAAGCTTTTTTAGCAGTTTTTTTACCACCGCAAGTTTCATTTGTGCTCCTAGTCTGGGTGTAATTATTTTAATTATATTTATCAATTTTACAAAGATCCATTGAAGTCCTACGACCCGGATCCATATTTAGTTTTAGTAGTCTCCAATCTAATTATAACCCGTATTTTAATTAATCAGATCAGATGAAAACTTAATTCATAGATGCCCTAGACGTGCAATTATGTTATAAGTTGAAATATCATATGAATTTATTCAGTTATTGCAATTATTTACTTATTTATTTATTCTTATATAATCCCGTTACCATCACGGATGATGAAAACCATTGTAAGCAATAAATTAAAAGAATTAAATATACAAATAACGGGTGCTTAACTGAGAGACTGAACATCAATATTTAAACATTTTATTTAATAGACTACAATAAATATGTGTATGTCGGAGCTAAGATCAACCTGGGAGGTAATTTAAAGGCAAATTATTAGAGGAGCAGCAGCTTACAGAAATATATCTTTAAATGAATCATAGAATGGCTCACTACGTTTGCACATACATATGGACAATCTATGGAATTGCCACTGGATATCCACAATCGGTTGGCGGTGAATAAATTTACAAGTATCTTAAATAATATTATGGTGAATACACACAGCATGCAGCTTCGAGAAAAGGTTAAATAGTAGATAAATCTACAATGCCTTTCACTGCTAACCTACGAGAGAATTTTGTCACAAATATGAAATAGAGCGGGGCGAGAGAGAAACAGTATGCACGACTCGATGAACACTGACGCTACCTTACATCTTCAGCCCTAGAGAGACGGACTCGGAAATGGCAGTGACACGAGTGGCGTGATGGGTTATAACTAATTGGAAACTATCAGAAGGATCTTCTGGCTCTTCGGTTACACTAGACTCTAAACGGCAACTAACCAAAATAGAAACTATTATACATGATATTATGTAAAATTTAGAAAATAAAATTATTTATTAAAAAACGATCATCTTTTGTTTTTAAAAATAAGGAGAGGCCGATCCCCTTTTAAGCCTTATTCTGCCCGTCCTCATGGGCCACTAGCCTGTGCGAGGATCTTATCAAACAGAATAAGGGGTAGAGTCGATACAGTATAAGGTTGATGGTACTGATCAAAAAGTGCAACGATCACACACAGGATTTGAACCTGCGCTATCTCTAACTCAAACCCAAAGTTCAACGACTTAAGGACGGGACACACATGCCCGCGCCGCGCCCGACACGTGAGTCAGCCGATTGTTGGCCGTCATACGGTGAAAGAATTACAGCCCAGTATTCAAGCTTCAAGTTCAGACATGTCCGCACCGACACCAGACCGTCGTGGCCGCACCGGGCCCGCACCGTCACCGATATGTGGAGTTTGAATTTTGACGGGCACGGTGCGGTCTACGAGCGGCATCAGTCATTGATATAGAACACTTATCGAAGAAGTAAGGAAGTTTCCTGTCATTTATCTATTATTTATCATGTTATTTATTTATGCTATTCTTTAAAGTTATGATCAATTAAGTGAAAGATATCGGAATGCAGAGTATAATGAGAATGTGTGGAAGAAGATTGCGGAAAATAAATTTGAATAGAGATTTGAAATATAAATCTATGTTGGTTACTGTTGCATTCTTCTTTTTAAAACTATATAAGTAGTCTAAGTGTTATATTTTATTGAATTATTTAGTATAGCCTACTAACTTTACATCCTGCGTTCGCGTACAAAATCATATTTATTGATAAAAGTAATAATATTTTTTACATTTAGAGTAAACTAGTCATATTTTCGTATTATGCTAAAATTACAACAAATTTAAAAACCTTGTAGTAGTATTGTTGTAGTGATTTTAAATAACTAAATTCGAATTATGTAAAATCAATAAACAGTTTTCATTAATTAATAAATAACAAGGATATACTTATTTGCGGTTACTTTATAAATTTATTCCGGTATTTTGTATGGATCATATTTAGAATTTTTCTATGACATGTTTTTTTTATTCTTTTTCAATACAATAAAGTTAAAATAAAAATATTTTATTTGCAATAAGATTTTCATGCAAGAAAGAACTGTAGCATTGCAATGTTTCATTCACCAGAGCGATTAAGGACATGTGTGGCCTCACGGTAACCCAGTCGAGCCCGCAGCGACACTCGGCGCACTTACGTGTCGGGCACGGTGCGGATATGTGAGTCCCGACCTTTAGACCGCTCGGTCATGGGCACTCCCAAATATGTTTCATCTGCAGTATTAATTAGTGTTATTCATCTTCTATGTCACTTTAATTCAATTTTGTTAACATAATGCAAGCCAGTTAAAGCCACCAGCTGATAAATACAATTGTGCGGCTAAAATGCTCGTACTCCATTAATCAGATGTCACGCAAATCTAAGCATGGAGTGTTCCAGTCGTTAAGTCGTTGCTGGACTCCAGAGAAAAGACAGTTTGGGTCTATCAACCCTTTTGGCTGCGTTGCACCCAACCCTGCAATGTCATAGATTATCCAGTATTATAAATAGCAATTGTATCAAGTGTATTACTTTACAATTCTTATGTACAGCTAACTACTCTTAATGATCTATTTCCACTCTCTGAGCATGATTTTCTTAATCATAGCTATCATCCAAACATGATATGTTCAAGTAAATAATATGTTTATGGACCCGATCAGTATCTCTCTTTATATTTATCTATTACAATTGATAACTTTGTAACTCTACGTCAATATTATACACAGTTTAAAAATGTTTAATAAGGTAAATATAATTTTTTATTTAACAAAATTACACGTTATTTTGTCATAGAATGTTGGGAAAGTATAAAACAAAAAAATAATTCTTTATAAATCTAAAAAAAGATAGTTGTATCAAAATTATGTTAGGGCATTATAATAACTGTACTCTGAAGAACGTAAAAGTATATTACGTCCCAGCAAGATGTCGGTTAATAAGAATCCATTTTATAAGCTAAAAAACATGGTAAATTCAAATAAAGCTATTAAAGTTCAGAAAACTCGTATAATGTGATAAAATACTAAGGCCGGGCATTTCAGGAACTTTAAGATTAACCGTTCAGATATTAATTTTTCACAGATGAATAACTTAAGGGAGAATAAAGTTTTATCGCGTTTATTTAAAATACTGCATATTATATAAATGCATTTTCTTAAAATATACTTAGTCACATTGTTTACAATTAAACTTGTAATTGTAATTAGTTAAGATTAGCAATTTTTTACAACTAATACAAAGCTATGAGTCTATACATTTTGAAATAATGATCAAATAAGCAGATGAAAATACAAAAATAAATTTAAAATTTTCTTTTTAAAAATCTGTTGTAAGTTTTACCACATAACTATAATTTTAATTTTGCATTTGATACTTTAGAATTTATCGTCAGATACCAGAAGCGTGCATAATAAGTCATGATATTATTAGAAACATTGATCTGGAGAGAGAGAGAGAGAGAGAGAGAGAGAGAGAGAAGAGAGAGAGAGAGAGAGAGAGAGAGAGAGAGAGAGAGAGAGATAAATTGATATATTATTTATTTAACCTGCCCTGGTTTAGACCAACGGTCCACTCTTACACCAGAACAGGCAGAAAAATATACAGAATATTACAAAAACATTACAGTTGCGGGTTTTGTCTTACTATTTTGGCTAAATACATATCTCAGGAATTACATTTTTTTTAATTATTTTTCTTTTTGTTAGTTCTCATATCTTAGTAACAATAAATCTTTTACTTTACCAGCAAATATGTGTTCTTTATCAATTCTCTTTATACTACTATCCAGATTTATTCAACAATCTTATTGATGTCACTAAAAACGATTGTGTGTACGTGACAGTCCTGTGAATTGGAAAACTGTCCTATATATATATATTATATATATATATATAAAACTTGAAATGCGATGAGTATGTAACACCGTACTGTAAACAAATGAAATGGTTAAAAGTACAGGAAAGAAGGGAACTTAGTGTACTAAATTTAGCTTTTAAGATTTGAAAATATAAAAAACCAGAATATTTATAACGTATTCAGGCATTCTGAGCTTTTTGCAATTGATTCGATAGTACACTGTTAACATCACAGTAAGCTGAAATTCCGTAATCAATTATAGGAAACACTAAAGCCGAAACTAGTTGCTTTCTTACATCCAAAGAAGGTCTAAAACATAAACGTCTAAATTGATATAAACATTGATATATCCTTTTTAGTGACATAATTAACTTCATTATTCCAAGACAAAGAATCACTGAGCCTTAGACCTAAGTTAATAACATCTCTTTCAAGCTTAATAGTCTGCTCGCCAATATTTATCGGAGCTATGTTATTGTTTAAAATATTGTTTATTAGTCTAGAAGATCCAATTAAAATTGGTTTTACATTTGGTTATATTTAGGTTCAAGCCATGATCTCTACACCAAAAGTACACAGTCATAAGGTCAATATTAAGATGGTTCGTAATTGTATGATTCAATTTATCTACGTCACAATGAATATATAGTTGCATGTCATCCGCATACATCATCGTATTACTAAACAATACATTATCACCTATTTATATACAAACTAAACAAAAGGGCTGACAACGTAGAGCCTTGTGGAACACCAACAGAATTAACTCTCCAATCAGAGGTTGCTCCACCTTGAGTCTTTACTCTTTGCATTCTATCAGACAAATAGGATTCAAACCATTCGATAGATGCATTGCCAAAATTGTAAGATTTCAAAATGGGCATTAGCAGTAAATGATTGACACAGTCGAAAGCACGACTGAAATCCAACAACATAAGTACAGTTAGACGTTTATTGTCAATAGCTCTTCTAATATCGTCTGTAACTTTAATTTGCGCTGTTTGTGTACTGTAACAACTTCTGTAACCTGACTGGTACTTAAAAATTATGTTATTTCTATTAACAAATTCATTTAATTGATAATACACTAACTTACCAAGTAACTTGCCCAGTACACATAATATAGTTATTGGTCTAAAATGACTACATTGTACAGAATTGGCTACTTTAGGCAAAGGCAAGATATTGGCTTTTTTCCATTCATTGGGATAAACACTATTACTAATGGCGTAATTAAAGATGTGACACACATTATAGATATCACGTGCTCTATTTCCTTGACAATTAACTTAAGAAATTTAACTTGAACCCCATCTTGACCAACTGCATTTGATGAGATTGTATTAAAAGCACGAAAAATCTGTTCCTCTGAAAACTCACAAAAATTAAACGTTTGTTCGTTAGGTTTACTTAGTCTCTCATAGTAATCAATGAGGTTCAAGTTAAAATTATTTTGAACTCCACAAAAATAATCATTCAAATTATCAAGATTAATCATAGGCTCAATTACCCTATCGGTTTGTTTACCAACACCTTGATTTCTAATAAAATCCCACATTTTTTTATTTGTACCCTCAGAAGAAATCAATGACTTAAAATAGCTGTTTCGTTTGTCTCTCAATAATCGTTTAACATTATTTCTCAGTACTCTGTACCTTTTCCATATATTAACATTTCTTGTTCTAACGTAATGTCTATACAAAATATCTCTCTCAGTCATCATATTTTTTACAACAGTATCCAGCCAAGGGCAAACAGGCCTCTTTTTATGTATTCTCCTTTCCGGTACATACTTATTAGATAAAACATTAAGATTATTAACAAGTATTTTTACTTTATCGTCAATAGATCTTTGTTCATACAAATCATTCCATTGTACATTGGCACATTCGGCTTTAAGCTCCTTAATATTAATATTCTTAAAATCTGTAACTAAATTTGTACAACTATTACTTACCTTAACTTTTAGATCTATATCCACATTATATCACGCCATGGTAAGATACCCCCGGATGCTGGAACCTGCCCATAATTCTTCACCTTGTCCATGTCATTACAAATAACTAAGTCAAGCCATGTATCAGATTGCGGTAGGTGATAGGTAGGTTGTAAAGGTAAGATAGTGAAACTTAAATTATCCACCATATTTAGTAACTTATTTCTGTCATAAGAAGGTCTACTAGTATTAAGGTCTATATTAAAATCACGTAGGACGAAGATATTCTGGTAATAAGGGACTAAATTTGCAAACACATCAAATAATTCAGCTAATTGACCCGCTTTATGAGGTCTATAAACTACACATAATAATAATTTCCAGCCGTGACATACTTCTACAATTAAATACTCAGGTTTTTTTACAGTAAGTGGGTTGAGATAATGGTATAATTTTATATTCAAACATTTGATAATTATATAAAGCAACTCCTCCCCCTTCCTTACCCTCTCTGTCGTTCCTTACAATATTATATCCATTTATTTTATATGGCAAAGATGAAATTACAGGTTTAAGAAAGGTCTCGGAAACAGCTATGAAACCAAACCCACCATCCTTGACAAAACTAATATAAAGAAAGAATCGTAATAAATAATTAAAATTTTACACATTAACATGAGCAGCTTTCAAACATTTTTTAGATTTATTACAACCAGCTGATCTCGTTTCTCTTTGAGTAATCAAGTTATCCAACATAGACAGGACTATAAAACATAGCACAAGACTTGTAACACTTAAATTCACAGGTGGTAAGGAGAAGTGACATCTTAAACATTAAACACAATAAAGCATATTGATCCATAAACAAAACATTGAAATCTGAATATAAATTAAAAAAAAAACGCTCATGCGTATTGCAACTGATATACATTCCTTAAAAACTAATGAATACATTTTTCCTTGAGATAACTTATGAAGTCATGCCAACTTTTCCAAGTCACTGACACTTTCTACAGTCACATACCGATCGCCCTCATTTTTCCGCAGGAAGATGCGTCCATTTTTCACCCACAAATACGCGTATTGCTTACTCTTCTTTACTTCTCTCGCCGCTCTCGGTAGTTGGCGGCGCTCTCGAGTTAGAGTGTCATTGACGTATATAACGTGACCGTCTCTAGTACTGAAACCAAGGTCCCGTGAATTGAGATTTTTCTTTTTCCGACGACAGTCAATAAATTCTATTTTATCACGTTTGCGAAGAAAGCGCACACAATGGCATTAGGTTTTGTGAGGTCCGAATAGTTAGATTTGTATCTGTAACAATCATCGACCATTTCTTCCTCAAATCTAAATCATATTAATTCGGATATTTTCTCCAGTATTACTATAATATTTTCTTCCCTTTCACACGGTATGCCCTGAATCTCAACTTCATTTCCCAACTCCCGTTGTTCCAAATCATAACATTTCTTAGTCAATTCATAAACTTTCTTTTTCAAATTGAACATTTTCTTGAAAGAGAGAGAGAGAGAGAGAGGGAGAGAGAGAGAGAGAGAGAGAGAGAGAGAGAGAGAGAGAGAGGGAGGAGAGAGAGAGAGAGAGGAGAGAGAGAGAGAGAGAGAGAGAGAGAGAGAGAGAGAGAGAGAGAGAGAGAGAGAGAGAGAGAGAGAGAGAGAGAGAGAGAGAGAGAGAGAAAACTCGTACAACTGCAACCAATTTTCCTTTCCTTGGGCATCGTGGCAAAATCATTTCTAGTTGTGGTACTAGAATTTTTGTGACAAGAAAAGAGAAAAAAAGATATTACGTCATCAAATCAATATTCTGTTCAGTATAAAGCTACTTATTATTCAATAATTATTCATAATCATTACATTCTGAAGTTATTATTTCTCTGTAAATAATTTATTCATAGTATTAATTGGATACTTAGATATGCTATCAAATTATTAAATCTTATGACAGTGTTCATCTGTAATTGGTATTCCACTTGATCTGTGACGTTTTTATATGTTCGGAGTTATAATAAAAGGAAATTTCTGAATTTAAAAGTCATTGCAGCAAATATGACTGACCTCTTCTATATTAACAACTCTTTCCATCAAGTTGTAGATCAGCAAATAAATATCTAGTCATTATATCCGACAAGGGAATAGAGGATATTTTTAAGTTATTAAATTTAAAGTCTAAATCTACCACTCAGAAACGATTTAATAGTGACGATAAAAACAAACAATAATCATTTTTTCAAACTTGTAAGCCTACATGGCACAGTGTTACGATTAAAAAATGTTCGAATTATAATCTACACAATTAAAATTGGACACTACTTTTATATTTACAAAAACAGGTTAGTAAATATAAAAGTAGTGTAAGTGTGCTAGCAATTCACTGCAAATACACTGTTAGGATTAGAGAAATGGTAACCAAAAACAATATAAAAAAACAATTGCTTTAAAGTTATTATATATCGGTAAAAATCTGTAGATAAAATGATAGCATAAAAAATTATATATTAATAATTTACAAGCTCAATATACTTCCATATCAGTGTGCAGCGGAACGAATTCTTAATTGCAAGGTAATGAAATGTTTCAAATACACATGGAATGTGATCAAGCAAGGCGATGGGTAACTAGTAGATTTATGCATAGAGTTAGTAGTTAGTGTAATTTTTTTAATTGAAATCATATTTATATAATTCACTGAGAACTCAATAGTTAATTTGGTGAAAAGAGGATTTGTAAATTTCATTTCATTATATGTTACAAATGTTTTGATAGTAGTTTTGAGAATTTGAATCTTTCTCCAGGTGACAAAAACCTTTTGGGAGATTATTTTTTATTTTCAGTGTTTTAATTTAGATTTAAGGAATATTTGGATAAATAGTGTAAAATTATTACAGTATTAGCAAAAAGCGATCACAGTGAGGGAAGTGTTGCCAGATAAGGTAATAGAACCGAGTATCCAGGGAACCTAAGCGTGGTCTCACAGTGGCCCTTAAGGGTCGGGCCACATTGATGTTATACTGTTCTCAGCTATAAAATTCCTTGGAGAGCTTTATCGCATCCACCTCTTACATTTATATTGATTTTAATCATACTTAATATAATATTTTTCACAAGCTTGTATCAATTGATCTAAATTCATTTATTTAACTTAATTTACATTTAAGTCAATTTACTTTAATTAAACTATATGTTTCAAAGTTTATTTATTTTACTGTTTATGGGTGGCGATTATAGTTACTATTGAGAAACGTAGTCTCAGGTTTCTCGTAAAATGTTTAGCAAAGGATGTACGCAGATATGCAGTGTATAGGTAATTTCATTCTTAAAATGATCTGTAAATGTTCTGAAATATAGATATGGCGTTACAGAAACTTTATACAAAACTTATTAATTATCTCCTGGAAGAAAAAATATGCCACCGATTTAAAAAAATATCTTTCGAGTAGTGAAGAACTTTACTAAATGTTAACACTTTTATCCACAGACGCCTATGTTACTCTACAGTAAGGGTAAATATAATAAACATGAGTATACAGTTAGGGCTGAAAGTGTTGCATGCTTACTTTGTTTACAGATATGTTCACTCTAAAATTTCCGGGTGGCCATTACTTTTCCCCAAAAACCAATGTAAAAGTGTTTTCCAACACTCAGATTTAAGTCAAAAACCGTTCTCAAGATGTACGGACTGGAAGGGAGACAGACATAAACACCATGTTACTAGCTCTTTTATTGATAGGCTTCCCTAACACAAATATTATTGTTGTGATTATTATTCAGCTCTTAATTTCCGAAATAATACTTCTAAACGTAAATATCTACGAACGTTCGGAATACACATTGCCTATATTAGCATTATATATGGTATTGTTTTAATAATTAAATTTTGACATTTTTAAGATTTCTCAAAATATAATTAAGACTGAGTATATTCTTTAAATGGTGTAAATTTACGTATGATTCATTCAAGAGTTTTGCTTTGAAACTGATTTACTGTTTTTTGCCTTATACACTTTTCCTCGTAAATAAGGTTAGTTTCATAGAATTCACGTGTATTATTAATTTTCAATATATATAGATATTTGTACTCAGATAAGTATGATTTAATATACGATAAAAATCCATGCCTAAGACTAGTGTATGTGAAAATAATTAAATACCGACTATTACAACTTGTAAACAACTAAAGAGGGCATTGAGTATATTGTCGCCAGGAGCAAATAGTATTATATTTTGTTGGTAGTTATTTTATATATACCCCACATGAGTTAATATTTTATTTAGAAACTAAATAAATTGTTAACTGTATAACGATTTTTTACGTTACTGTTTATGTAACTCCAATTCAATGAAATTAGTCGCTATTATTTGATTCGTAATTACTGATACGACATTTTACATAGTTTTGTTCTATATTTTTGAGTCATAAAATTAGACACAAAAATCCTGGACAACCCGGATATTACGTTTTTATTTGTTGAAAAAACAAAAAACTAACTAACAAAGAACAAACTAGTTTTAAGTAAGTATAATATTGTCATATTGTCGGTTTAAAATTTATACCTAATAATGTTTCATATCACATTTGCGCATACTAATGTTTTTTAGCGTAATATAGTAGTTAATATAAATGTATTATTTGGGTTTTATACAAAATTTGGATATTATACGAGTGATAATATTGTTATACAGTGTTTTGTTACATATCCATGCCAACTAGTTTAAAAAAACGTTTTTGACAAAAACATTGAAAAACTTTACAATGCCTAGCCTGATCCATTGTAAGAACTATAAAATAATTGAACTCCATAAAACAGTTTGTATATAAGTATACGATGACAACTAGGTAAATATGCTAAGCATTATACTCAAACGTAGATAAAACATTTCGTTTTACGAAAATTACTGTAATTGCTAGATATATTTCTATAGAAAAGTAAATTTTGTAGCAATCCACGTGCAAAATTTCTGAGAAATGTATGCATATCCTCGCTAACCATAACTCATAATTTACAATATTTATCATCCACATGGATCTAACATTCTTGTCAGTTTATTATTTATAAAAAAGTAAAATGTTTAGTTTTTAATTAATAAGAGGTACCCAAAACTAAGTTAGGAGAATTATAGACTATAGCAACAACATACGTAACTTGTAAATTTAGTTAAAGAAGTTACTGAACGTTTTGTGTACAAGCCACGCAAGAATAAACGTTAGTAATTCCGTTCGAAAGGAGTTCCGTTTCAGGCCAGTTTGTTTTTATTAATTAATAGTTTAATAAAATGGAAGAAACTATTGTCTAATGCTTAGCTGTAATATTAAGCGCATTCGTAATTTTATATTTAAAGGAAACTTTATAATATAACACGTGTTTGTTGTTTTAAATACATACATGTTTGTATAAATATATTGCACAGGAGAGCGTAAGTGGACCAGTAACGGAACTATCTACTTTTCAATGAAGATGTAATACATATCACAGAAAAACACGTAAAATACAATAAAAACGAGATAGGAGAGACCTTCTTTACTGGATTTATTTGGCTCATTATGATAAGCTGCTGGTGTGTGCGATAATCGTTTAAACAAAATAGGGAGGATACAGTAGAGTTAAAGGTCGAGGTTAATAATAAAATGTAGAAAGGTTATATGCAGAACGTAAACCTGATCTAATTCTAATTCAAACGTAAAGTCCGACATCTTAGAACACCAGAAATCCGTCGCTCCTTGCATTAAAACTCACCAAATAAGGAAGTTAAGAATTACTAAAATACATTTCTATTGCTTTACAACATTTTACATCTGTTACTTTGCAAGTAATCCATTATGACCGAATATCCTCTTTATCTCTTTTCGTGTTTATAAAGCTAGATTAATAGACTTTCTGCACTGAAATACATTTCATACATATTGTACATACAAATGTTGTTTTGCATGCGTTTATTATCAGTTTAAACGTTAAGATAAAAGGGAAATAATCATTTTTTTAATTATATACACCACCAACCTTAATAATTACTTAAAATTAATAGTTACTGTAAACGTCAAAGTATCGTTTTGTAAAAATATTTTGATTGTTATATAAATATTTATCTTTTTTACAGTAAATGTTTAAACATACATCTATGCTTTTTAGGTTGCAATTGTTTAGGAAACCCAAACTAAAGTTATAAAACCGTAAGACTATAGAAAACCAGATAGTAAACTTGTGATTTTTTGTGAAAGTATGAACTAAATATTTTGTGTAATACGCTCGCAAAACACACGTTAATAATTCCGTTTGAAAGTTGTTTTGGTGGAGGCTAGTGAGTGTTGTTCATTATTATTTCCATTATATGACGGTAACTTTAAACTACTGGGTAAATTTTTTGTTAAGTCAATTGATAATAATTGTATAATTACAGAAAACTTCGTAAATAAAATGTCATCATAGTTTTGAAACGTTTGCATGCATAATTACTTGCACCACCAACGCCTAAATGTAGCAGTAACAGGACAATTTACTAACCAGAAGATAATTTATTAGAAGGTGAAACTATAGTAGCGTTTATAACCTAATTAAGCCATTAGTATACCAGTTTACAAGGGAAGCCTTACTGTTTTACGTTTTTATAAAGGAGATATTAGACTTACGTTGTTTATTTTTTCCCTTTATATGGATGGTATAAATTAGGTGAAACTGTAGATTCATACTTATAGTCTCTGGTAAATGGAATATGTTTAAAGATTATGTTGACAATGGATACTTTAAAATTTAAAATACTATCTTTTTAAAATGAGGCTGATCCCCTTTTCGAAAGGAGAGACCAATCTTATTCCTAGCCTTCTTCTACCCACCCTAGTGAGACATTGGCCTGTACGAGGATTTTATCAATAAGAATAAGGAGGAGAGTACGAAAAAAATCGACAGTATGGATGCAATTAAAAAAAAGTTACATCAATGATTTTAACCTATGCTATCTCCAACACATACCTAAAGTGTGATGCTTTGCATTGCTCGGCAACTGACTTTTCAAAAACCTAGAAGTATGGCATCTATCACTGTAGGTAACTGCAGAAACCGATGCTGTTGTACTGTTCGGTCTTGTTACAAAAGTTGACTTTGTTAACCAGTTGACTTTATTATATAACGTACAGTTAACATATTGTT
Organism: Homalodisca vitripennis; assembly: GCF_021130785.1. NCBI lineage: Eukaryota > Metazoa > Arthropoda > Insecta > Hemiptera > Cicadellidae > Homalodisca > Homalodisca vitripennis. Next base: position 42,878,543 of record NC_060214.1, read on the forward strand.
TGAAATGCTAATTAGGGTACAGACATAATTCTAGTAATTGATGTCTTCTAATAATACTTCTAATTCTAATGCGCTCTCAAAGAACATTATCGCATATATTACTTAATTGTTTTAATAACTATAAATATTTTTTTCCTATAAAAGTGTAAAACAGATGTTTCTTTCATTCTCAACGCTGTTAAGTGTATAATGAACGCAATCAGGTACAAGTTATTTATTTTACCTACAAGTAATCAGTACAAGTTATATTAATAGAACAGCGCATTATAGCAAATGTTGAGTTTAGTTTTTAGTTTATATTACTACAGACAAACGGTTTTTAAGAAATAAATATACACCAAATAAATTACGCTGCCGTAATCTAAATAGTCTTATATTAAATACAGAAATACAAGTTGGATAAAGCAAAACTAAATACAGCATATTTATATAAGTATATATTTGAAGTAAAATTTGTTGTATTTTTTATACTTAAATCAATGATAATACATTTTAGAGGATACGAGTAGTAATGCACAGCTCATAACAAACATCAGCTCAGAAACAGGTGAGGCAATACACAAAGCAATATGAATACGCTTGAACCTGCAGGTGACAGGCGTGCGTATTTCTTGCTATTCAAATACGGTTGGTAGCACCGGTGTACTTTATCAACCGACCGTCAGCAGGTGGTAACAGCGTGTATGAGTTTACCACGTGCAATTGAACATATTATGCTGTTAAATCTTAAGGTGGCTAATATTCCATTGCTACATGACTAGTAAGCGTGAGATATTAACTTTTGGACATACAATAACAATGTGTTATTAACTCCACATTTAGTTATCTGAAATTTCTATATTATTCTTGTAGTAACTTTCATACGGGAATACAGTTTATCATTTAGAGATTAATAAAGTCATACACGAAGTCCAGTTAATGTGTTTGTATACACAATTGTGGGAATAAATTAAGTTAATTCAGTTCAGTTTTAATTCGTTAAAATGAATTCAACTATTTTGATTTGTCCGGTACAACTAAATTAACATTTATAAGATATACAATTTTTCTTACCATTTTAAATAAATAAAAATTAAATAATTTTGAATCTTTTTACCTGTATACAGTTGTAGGGTGTGTACGAGTGTAGGGTGTTAGCATAGCTACAGACATGCCTAATTTCGGATCCTTGTAATAATAATTTGGGATAAAAAATAGGTTTTTTTAATTTTTTTTGCAAATAAGTTTTCATTTGTGAACAATTTTATGAATAAAAGAAGTAAAATTTTAACAAAAACTTGTGAATTAAGAGTAATATTTAAATTTCAAAATACTTTATGAGTAGAATTGCCAGTATAAAGTGATATATTCCTAGTATTATTTTTTTTATTTGTCACAATAAAAATAGTAAAAAATAATAAAATCATAGGGCAAAACATTAAATACAAAGAAAACTATCTATATAATAAGCGAGCAATTTCCAAACTGCCTGTTATATCAATGGAACAAAATTAAGTATTTAAGTAATAATTTCTTTTTGGAGTAGTGTTTTTGATATTTAAGATCGCTTTAACTGTCAGTTTAAACGCAGATATGATATTATTTAGAAAAATGCCCAAAACTAATAATTACCTATCACTGTATATTTACTGACTAGAAAAGCCAATCAATATTTGGTTGATAGTTATATTTAGCAACTGGAATGCTCCGCCCTATCTAGATTAAATACCCAAAAAGTCTTTTTTTTTAATCGTGCCGTTCTCTGACAGGCCGTCGGTGTAAAAACTATTGGTAATGAAGGTCCTATAGATATAACATTTTTATAGGTTTCTCATTATTAAAAGAACATATCTGTCGATATCTGGTACAACATTCCAATCTTTGTCTATTGGTATAATTATATGCCTGTGTTGTATCGATTTATTGGTTAAATTATATAAACTCTTCTTACTGCAGCTTCATCTTCACTACCCCGCACCCAATTATTGTTCTGCTGCCACGGTCAACGTGTTCGTCGTTTTGCAGTTATCCAATATTTCATCGTAAAAGCAGAAATTGAAAACTTAATATAGTTACTGTCTCTTATAAAAATAGCAAATATATAAATCGAAACTTTAATTATAATTGCTTTAAAGGGTGGATAATAATATTCAACTTTCTTAAATTTATTATATTATTTGAAACAGATTTTGTAGATAAGTATAATTATTTTTATTCCTCAAGTTTTGAGATTAAAAACATAACATTCCCGATGGAGTTGCAATAAACAATTTACATTACAGGTTTTAATGATGTAGTAATTTTTTGACAAAATTATTACGTGTCCAACTATAATTTCTCCATAAAATATTGTATAGAAACTATACAAGAGACACGCTGCTTACTACCTCCACGAGCAAATGTCGATTTTATATAGCAAATAACATCAAAAAGTTACCATTATGATAAATACCAACAAGAACACAATTACAACGTAAAGAACACGGTCGGTGTCGGGTATATTAGAAACTTATTGCCACACTTAGTTGTGACGGGAGGCGATTTGTGTGATAAAGTAGGCAAGAGGGCTACCAACCTGAAATTAGCTGATTTGTTCTAATACCAACTTTTTATAAGGCTACCCATAATCGGTCTGTGGATGGTGCATCATTATGATCATTTAGGCATAGATCAGCAGGCTTTGATTTTGTTGAGGTTCCTTCGTTTTTCTAAGTTTCAATATCTGTCCCATAAAAATTATTAAATCCTATCATAGATAGCTTCCACGTATTATTTCTGTATATATATATAGCGGTGAAAGGTGTTAAAAGGTGATTTAATAAGAATTAAATTGAAGTATTTTAAAATGATGAATTAAATACAATATATATAAGAAACAACTCATGTATTTATAAAAAAGATGTTATTATTAGTATTTAAATACAATTTATTCGATACATTTTTAAATACAATAAATCAGGAATCGCACGAAAAATACGCCTTTTCAATGTCTTTGATGATCTAAAATAGTTAACCATTCAAAGGTATGCAAACAGGTTACAATTCAGTCCGGATTCGACCGCAACACTGAAATAAAATGCACACCCATTTAAATTTTACTTTAAATTCATTTTAATAATTTTATGATAAGAAATGTTTGGTTATTTATTGATTATTTGTTAATATATTCCTTAAAGTAATTTTGTATCCACTTAACTAAAAGTATTATAGCTGGACAGTAATTGTACAATAGTGTAAGGTGTTGACATAGATAGAGATTCAGAGTGACTGTTTTATTTTAATGGACCAGGGATCATAGAGTGATCCAGGGGTGGAACCAAAGTGGCATAGCCCCTCTCCAAGATTTGGAAAAAGACGGTTTTATGAAGAAAACGTTACCGATCATGTATTATAACTATAAAAAAATTCAATTAATGAACAAAATTTTTCATTATAAACAAAGTATCTACTAAACAATACATTTTTTTGCATCGAAATACAAGATCACTTAATACAATATAAATAATAGTAAAGTAAACCAACTAAAGCCTCTCTCCCCAAAAAAATATAGTATCATTTATTTATTATATAATGCTGTTAATCAATATGCTAATGCTAATGTAAAAGTTGCAGTAAATATAATTTAAAGTGTTCAAATACTAAGTTTGGTATGCTTAAGATGTAGTCCTGAGATAAAATATAAGACGGAAGAATTTTATTGAGACGATGATGCATAATTTGTTTTATTTCCATAGTTTTCTACTCATTATTGCATTTGAATTCGTAATAATGAAAGGAAATTGTCAAAATTTAAATTAAGAAGGATATAGGCAACGATTCCTTATGTGTCTTTCATTTATGTTTCTACCAGAAATATGAACTACTTAATAGTGAGAAAATAGCGCTGAGCAACAGCGTTACATAAAATTGTTTAGATAGTATCTACCGAACCCAATATTTTGGGGGGTGATGTGATTTGTATAGTAACATACAAAGCATTAAGCATAGCTTTGTGGTGCTTGGTACAAAACGAAACACATTTATTTATTAAATCGTAACAATATTGCGGAGTTGTGTATGTAGTCGGCTTTTATCATGACTGTTATTAGTTTTTCATAGCTGTTCTGCCCAACGAAAGGCATTTTTTTGTCTGACAGTATGGTCTCATATTTTTTTGTTTCATACTAATAAAAAAGCGTTAGTGATGAAATGGGTTTTACATATAAAACTGCAAATATAATAAATCTGTAATGTGCAATCTTAGTTTGGAATTTTCTATAACCAATTACCGTCAAGTCGCGTTCCTTCCGTATTCATTATTTTTGGCTTTAAAAAGTAATATCTGAGTGAGCTCATTACGCATAAATACATAAATTTGCACTATTTTTTATTTTCATAGCTCATATTGGTTGGGTTTATAGTTTACTGTTCCAAATCTTGGAGAGAAAGTTTCAGATCCCACTTGAAATAAACTTTTATGACATTTAATAAATATATATGTAAAGTCCTGGGTTATATTACTTTCTCAATATCAAGTCTCTTTATTATTCAGTTATACAAAATATTTTATTGTGTTCATTTGAGTAATTTGGTTTTTAAACAATAACTGTAGGTTACTGACTCTGTAAGTTAGGTGTAATTAAGAGCGACGTATGGCCGAGTAATCTTATTTACCCTACTGAAACATTTTAAGCCTTTCCAATGATATATAATAAATATCTGGTGAGCTTTGTAGTGACCCCTGTACCTGTCGTCTGATTTAACTACGCTTCTGTCATAGGTAGAGACATCGCGCGGTCTCATCCGTCTGTCCGCTGCCCAGGAGCGTCCATTAGACGTCCGAACATTCAGTTGTACCGTAGGAGCCGTTTCTGGAGTTATGCTCGGGTCGTGGCAACTAAAAAATTCTCGCCCCTCTCTGTTCTTCTTGGGTGAGATGGTAGTTTGCCATCTTGTGTCCCTCTATGTCTTCTTATTACTCCTACTCGGTCCTGAGCCAAGTAAATCTGCTATACTGTCATAGAGTGACCAGGTCCCTTACCGGCGGTTCGCTTATCATCTTCTTTATTCCTCTTTGATGGTTCCCACCATAATTCCATTTTGTTCCTCAAGCATTTCAATCTTAGGCTATCATTGGTCATGGGAATAAGGGGGGGGGGGGTGGGGGGAGGGGGGGGGGGGGGGGGGGGGGGTGGCCCCCTTTTATGTCTGTACCCTGTTGCCAGCCATACTTCCAAGTTTCTTATTCCTCTTAGTCTTATACAGGTGAGCGTTGACACACAACTCTTCTCTCACAGCGTCAGGACTCAAGAAGATCCTCCTGTGCTGCAGTTAAAAAAGAAATCTGCTTATTATTTTGTGGTTAGTTCTTCAACTTAACCTCACTTCTAGTGGACCCTCAAGAAAAGATATGTTCGTCCCGCCCTCCCCTTTAAGAGGCCCGGAAAATCTCTCTTTTGAAACTTTCTGAAAGCCATTTACTCAGCGGTAGGTTTCCAGTTCCTTGAAGAAATCAAAACTTCCAAATAAATTCGAATTTTAAAACTCTGTTATTTCAACTTCAGTGTCTCATATTACCCTTGCTCTAGGTAAACTTAACCATATGGTTGAGTGTCCTGATTCCTGAATCGGTCATTCCTCAACTATGTACTGGCTCATGGTCGGTTTAAGGTTCATAAGTAGCTCCCTCTAAACTCCGCCCTGTTTTCTGGAATGCTAGTTGCTTGAGAATAGTTTCAATCCTCCTCTCCTTTTTTTAACAATCATAGTAAAAATTGTTTGTCCTGATGACAAGGAATACAACTTACAAAAAAAACATCTGCGGATATTATTATCTGATTTCGCCTTTAGAATGTGTTCATTCTCACTGTGACATACAAAACACGTGTTCCCCGTTATTAGAGGTACAAACAACCCCACCCCGATGATAAACGCTTTTTGAGCCCATATTTTCGGCGTTCTGAATCTCTGTCAATCCGACCCCCTTTCTGTCTACCCAGCTCGAATACATTACCTTAACAATTATGATAATTAACAGCTTTTCTACATTATTTGCAATTAAAACACTTTGTAGGCCATTAAGCCCCCACAAAATGAAGTTACATTAAAACATATAAGGAATGATATATGTTTATATAAATCATATATAGTTTTCATGTAGCCAACGTTTACAGTTTTAGTTTTAATGAGAGGGTAGTTTTCCCCCCCCCCCCACCCCCCCCCCCCCCCACCCCCCCCCCCCCCCACCCCCCCCCCCCCCCACCCCCCCCCCCCCCCACCCCCCCCCCCCCCCCCCCCCTATTAAATGAGTTCTTTAAGGAATTCATGAACAAATTATTAAATACAATAATATATTTGTATTAATTAATATACTTAATTGAAAGTACAAATTAATTTAAGTGTCTACACACACACACACACACACACACACACACACACACACACACACACACACACACACACACACACACACACACACACACACACACATATAAAAATATACAAGCCAAAACCCTAACTAATTCACTTATCAATAGTCCTCCCACTTCGCGATATACCAGAAAGTTTAAATTTGTCATACCTAACATACCTAAGACTAATGGCTAAAATATAAAAAAACCAATGAATGTTCTTAAATATCAAATAATATTAGGGGTTGAAGTGGGGTTGCAATCCCGTAATTTATTATTCACTTCATCTATTCCCTAGAAGAATATAATTTGATTCGCACGTGTCTTATGCCCTCAAAAGAAAAAAAGGATCTTTTGCAGATCTACAACCCGTAGAGGCTGAAAAAGGGTTGCAAGCCCTAGAGGAACTGTATTTTTAATCATCCCGCTGTACTAGATAGATGAAATTTAACATACAGTTTACCTATTTCAAAATAGAAAACATAAGTATTCTTATGAAGATAAATCACCTACAGAGGTTTAAATGGTGTTGCAATTACTAAAAATAACATATTATTTTTATTTTTAAATTTAACGATATCCTAGAAAGGTGGAATTTAACACCAATGTATGTTATGCCCTAAAAAAATTACCGGCACCGGAAATAAGTTAGACCCGAAATAATTTCAGTGGCCGGAAGTATTCGTTTTTTGACCGAAGTATATAGACTATTAAGACTAACCTGCGTTTAAGCTTCCTTGACGAGACTTGGCAAACGCTTCTACAGCGCCGAAATACCTTACACCGGAAGTTAATTACAATCAGCAGCACTAACCGCTTTTTGACAAAAATAGAAATATCAGATCAACGTATGTGTTTAGTTTCTTCATCGGGACAATAAGGCAAATGCTACTACGACGGCTGAACTTCTTATTCCCGAAGTAGTTTAGTAGAAATACGAGAATTTTAACTAAAGAAGACTTCACAGACCTATGTGTATATTTTGTTGCAACAACGCAATCACTATAAACGGATCCAAAATTACCTTCGGCTAAAAGTAAATAAAAATTACTTTTTGACCATAGTAGTATTTTCAGACCAACATATTATACATTTATTTAATTGGAGAAACAATATAAAATACTACTGTGGCACTGAAAATAGATTTAAATAATTGGAGTGGTTAACTCTCATTGTAGAAAACATTTCAGACAAGCTTATTATATTTTCTTTATCGCAGCAACAATGCATACAGTACTATGGCATTGAAATACTTTACAACGGAAGTAGATTAAAATTCCTGGCGGTTAAAACGCTTTTTGACTGAAATAGGCTTCTCAGATTGAGTATGTACGCGCGCGCACACGCACACACGCACACACACACACACACACACACACACACACACACACACACACACACACACACACACACATATATATATATATATATATATATATATATATTGTTTCCCGGAATATAGTAGTGTTCGGAAAAAGAATTATAATAATTAAATTTATTAATCGAAATTTAATTTACACTAAACAGCTGTTGACACTTTTATCTAAAGTTCATAAAAGAAGCATTTTTTTTACATTTAATTTTAGAAAATATTAAGTTTGTAGTGCAAATCAGTTCAGTTAGCCGAGACAAAGTGACTGTCTAACGGTTACTATACATTGAGCCAGTAACGAATCTAATCCGTCTGGAAATAATATTAAACTTGTAAAAACCCACCTTAACGAATACAGCTGTGATTGCTTGCATACTCTAACTGATTGGTTTCTGATGCCTCAACCACTCCTTTTGCAGACTACAGTACGAAATGCAAACAAACTTCTATAACGCATAACCTATCATAAACGATTATTTTTAAATGATGCATTGCCTTAATAAGGAGTCCTTATACTGAAAGTATATGCTTTTGGGCTGAAGTAGGTTTCTCAGTTATACATGTTTACTATAAGTTTTTTATTGCGAAAAAAGGAAAACTTTACTATGTATGTATGTATGTATGTATGTGTATGTTAATTATCGGGACAACGTAGCAAACCCAACTATAGCATTGGAAACGTCATAGAGCGAAAGTAGATTACAAGAACCAGAAGTAGACGTTTCCGAGACTGACATATGTATAAATCAGGGCAATAAGGCTAACTCAAGTATGACAGTAAATGCATTACACCATATTTAAACGGTCGGATGGAAGGAAACTATTTTTCACTAAAATAACATTAACCTATGTGTTTACATATATTGTCTTTATCGGGACAACAAGACAAACTCTATTGGCCTGAAAATTTCTTAGACCGGAAGTCAACGGCAATGTTTTTGAGACTACAGTTTTTTTTACTTGTGTAGGCAAACTCAATTCAATGTCGATTCGACTCAGAAAAGCACCTATGTGCAGAAAACGAGAGCTCACAACTTCTGATATGAAAACTCTTAAATATGAACACTGAAATACTATGTACTTGATATATACCTTACTTACGTTTGAAAAATATAGAGCTCCATTAATTTGGATTATCCGATTTTGGAAATTGTTACGTCTGTGTGAAGTCGTGAAGCTTGTTTTTTATATAAATGAAAAAGATTATATAGATGCAGTAGTCAATCACTTAAAATGTTTCCCGACATGTTGGCTCTATGTTGACTCGACCGAGTTTTGTGTTGATCCATGCATGCACGTGTTGTAATATACAGTGATTTGCTTCATTATTACAATATACACTAGGAACTCCTAAAAATAATTGAGCCCATTTTAAAAAGAACCGTTGACGAATGTAAACGTTACAACGTTAAATCTATATAAGTTTTATAAATAAAATATGGAAAACGGCATCTGCTCGTTCAGCAAAACCTACTTGGTTGAATAATATTCTTTAAGTAATATTTTAGATAAAATTAAAAATATAAAGTTAAAATTACATTTATAATTTTCATTTTGCAGCATTATTTTTAAATCTCAATACTGTTTTAACAATCTTTTAAACAGTGTTATAATCTCTAGCTGCTTACAAATGTCAGCGAAGGTGTTACAAGCATGGAATGCGATGCACTGGAATGCAGAGCACGAACTACAGCATTTATTAGCACAAAACCGTGCTGTAACATCGCGGCAAGGAACGGTATGCGAACACTTCGGCTTCTTTTACAAACTGGATAGATATAAAAACCTCCACACAATCCGCAGGCTTTCCAAATGTCCTTTTTAGAAGTATCGTTTGTGTATTATTTTCCTGTAACCGAGATAAAAGTTTTATTTTAATACTGTTGTTACAGTTGAGGTTTTTAATTGTAATTTATTCTGAGCATGGGTTTTATTACAGGGCTAGGAAAAGTTTTCTTTGACTTAAGGATTTTTCAAATCAACCCTATCTTTAGATCAAAACTAGTCCTAAATCAATGTGATTTAGCAATTTATGTTAATGAACTGGTCAGACAATGCAGAGGTCTTCTCAAGAGGGGAAATGTCAGTAGGCTAAAGGAGAAGAATTCTTGGTTTAAATAATTTGAATACAATTATTAACATCCAAAAATTATTTATAGAGTATATACCTCTATCATATATAGTGAATGAAATGAAAAATGCCTTTATTAAACAAATGTCCTTTATTTGCGACATTAACCTCATTCAACCTCATATCATATACAGCAACTTTATAATAAATGAATACAGAAATAAGTGACCTATTAACATACTTATACTTTATAATAAAATGGAAAAAATGCGTATTTCACATAAAATAAATCACGAACCTAAAAATATAATTAATTATTTAATATAAAGAAAAGAAGCTAACAATGTAAAAGAGAAAATAACAAGAACTATAACACATTCAACCGCTCCACACACACACTGTTTAAAATTACACACACACACCGTAAGCACCACCACCTTTGATACTTTTATCTACAGGGAGAGCGTTCGAAAGGCGAAAAGTCTGAACAGTAAACGAATATATAGCAATCATGAATCAATTTAACTTGTAACTGAGGGATAAGACAATTGGTGAGGTAAGAAAATGTCATGTGTAAAGAACATTTTGGGAATCTAAGAACTGTATTGAAGCCTGAGAGAATTTTAAGAATAGAAATTATTTTATGGAAGATACACTAATTTAGCTAGAAATGTTGAAAAGACTAAAGGCAAAATTTAAAAACTTCTATAAATGTATTATTTAGTTTTAGAAATAACATGTTTAATTTTCAGATGCTAAAATTGATAACAGTGTTGTAACCGACATGGCTGCGCTTCCGTAATTCCATCTTTAGATAAAAAGCAAGGAACCTGAGATGATGGACATATATGAATGAAGAAGTCCAAGAGCAAAGAGCCATCTTGTATCGTATAAACAACGAATCCTTGTTTTTCTTGAAGTTGGCAAAGAACAATTTTTTTTTTTTTCACTCCAAAAAATAAATAGTTTTCAGCCACGCTACTTTTAGTGGAGGTTAAAATGTGATGATATTATAAGGGTACCAATTTAAAATGGTGCTATTTTTATTTTATTTTAGATTGACGAACGTAAAACCAACCGTGAGAGTAGAAAATAAACTTTACATCATTGATTCTCTTACTATTTATATGACAGTGGTAGTCACGTGATTACGTAGGTTGTGTAATTGTACATAACAAATTGGCTAACACATCATGTGTTATAGTTGACTCAGCCCAATCCGTCACTGAGCTGATTATTACTCTGATGGAGTTTATTTGACAGCACAATTTCCTTCCATTCTTAAGACGACATTCATGCAGATTTCATTTAAGCCCATTGAAAATGTTTTCCATTGATCGAATGCAGTTGTTTAATACGAGATTTTGCCATCTCATCCCTTAAAATCAAAAGGATTCTCGAAAGATGTATTGAGTTGTTTTTGAAAAGTAATTAACAAAGCTCCAATATCATTATTTTAGGAAGATTCTAACTATTAAAAGTTTCAATCATCAAAGCCCAAGTTTAGGAGTGAAATATAGTATACTCTGTTTCTCAGATCTAAAGGGTTTCGTTGTCAATTCAGGCGCGCCTTCAACCTCCAGAGAGACTCGACTAAAAATCAGTGCCCAAGCAATGAGATTTCAATAATAACTAACGTGTTAGGAAATAAGACCTGAAATATAACGTGCATGTATATATATATATATATATATATATATATATATATATATATATATATATATTAAATTGTATTAATGGCAATAGCCTGATTTAATTTCAATAAACATTGAATCACAAAAAGTACTCGCTTCGCCGGGAGTCAAACCCGGATCTCTCACTTGCCGGGTGGATGTGCTACCATTACTATATATATAGTCCAAGCAAAATGAGACGTGGCATCTGTAAAATAAATTCTACCAATAACGAATGCCTGAAGAATGAGATCTCGCAACAAATAATAACTGGGGTTATTAATGGTGAAGCAGCTCATAACAGCTAATCCTTAATAATTAATAATTCATTTCACAAACGATTCGTTAAAGGTATTGAAAAAATGTGTACAATATGTACCCTAAAATGTATCACTATTCATTTTTTCCTAACCCGTCCAATAACAAAATGCCTAAATAATGAGATCTTGCAACTACTAATAACTTGGGGTAGCAATAGTAAAGATGTTCGTAACAGCTAATCCCTAATAATTCATATTTTTTGGAATGGATGACTACGAAGCGTCAATACCCTGAAAACTATCCATCTTCAGGTCATAGGTCGTAAGTTTGAAGTAATACAAGATAGTTTGCCTACTGTAATTATACATTAGTAAACTTCTCATAGACTGTGATTATTTTGCTAACCTCACACGTTACATAATTGCCGTATAACATTAGTCACTCAAATTTCGTTACATAAATTGTTTTCTCAATGTAAAACTGAATAACGGATGGAATCAATTAAAATCTTAATACGTTAAGATTTTATGAATGTGTTTGAAATCCTAATGACACCAATCCAATTGCTAAGAAAACTTAACAACATTACATTTTTAGAACAATGAATATACAAAATATCAATATTGAATGTATTAATTGTTTCTGTTTATTTCGAAGAACTCAATTTAAATTGATTATTGATTATAAATGTTCCTGTTATTATTAACTTTATGCATAAGTATAATAAAATGTCCCAAGAATGTTAGCTGATTAAAGTTTCATTTGGCTTTTAGCTTAGTTTGAGCACTCTCCGATCAAAGTGCTAAAACCTACCAATATGTGTACTTTCTCTGAAACAAGATTGACATGTTAGTGTAATGTGGCCATGTAAAATGTTATTTAGTAAAAACTAAATAAGAGTTTTTTTATCATAAAACACATTTCTTTCACGAAATAATATTCATTCAATACTGACTTTACCTCTAGTAAATGATCACTGCATCTTTTACGGGGGTTTACATGTATATCACGCTATTTTTTGAAACCGTTTGCAGAGTTAAACATGTTACACACTTCAGCAAAGTTGCTGTGAGTTACTAAGATTATAACGTGGTTTCCATGTTAACATTGTAACAGGGTCAGTAACTTTGTGTGTACTTGCTAGAAGACATGTAAAACGTGTACAGCCAACAGGGAATGGTCTGTTCTAGTTATAAAGGTAAGTGGTGATGTGACGTCATGAGCAATTTGCGTCATAGTTTACAGCAGTTTCAATAGAGAACATTTTATTTTTTAACAGCTTAAGTTGGGATTCATCAGACAATCAGAAGAGGAAATGAACAGTACAATATTTGTCTAGACGTTGTTCTCCCAATTCTATTTTCTTTAATATCAAGGGTTATCCAGGTTTCACTAAGAAACATCTCTTTAAGGGGACTGTTACCGCCTATCTTAGTCCATATAAACTTAATGCAGGTTTCTAAAATAATGAGTCATGATAGAGCTTTAATTTCTTTTTGTCTTTTAAAGCACACCTTTTTATAGTTCGTGACCAATCAAAATTACAATTTATCATATTTTAGTATCAAAAAACTAATTTAAAAAAAATTCACCTTTTTTAAAACTAAAAAAATTTCAAAATATATTTTATTTCTAAGACAATACTTTTTATTTTGTAAAACCCTTTGGTCAGCACCTAGATTATAGTACAAAGTACAAATGGTAAAAATTTGAGAGGTCTAAGTTCATAAATGGCTGAGAAAACTTGCATCTAAATAGAAAAAAACCAACTTACGGGAATCGAAGAAAATACCTTTAACTACCATAGCCTAGTAGTTTCCTTAGCTGTAGGATGGATTATCTGGGTCTTCACTTTGTGTAAACATGTCTTCAAGGCGTTTTCTTTTCAAAGCTCTTCTTGTTCCTTATTTTCTTTTCTAATTCTTGAACTTTCTTGTCCTCTTCCTTCACTCGCACTATTTCTAGGCGCTGCATCGCTTTTACAAAATTTTTCCCTGGACGTAGGTTTAATGCTTCCAAAACTTGTAATTTACTAGAAAAGCCGTCATTAAAGCTACAAACTGCAGAGTAAACGCCAAATTTAAGGGTAGGCAGAGTTACAAAAGTTCTTTTTGGTATTAGGGACCAAATGACACTATTCAATGACTCATTTTGGTTTTGAGTTTTCCCTTTCAAACATCGCTCCAACAGTTTGGTTTCTGAAAGGTCTTTGAATATGGGTTTTATAAAACTCATAACACACTCAGGGATGTGAAAATGTTTATCATGGTCATACATTTCATTGGTTATATTTACACCATGTCTCATTGTCTTTAGGGCATAGCTGATGAGTAGGTTTATCATTTGATGACATCGTGTGAAAGTACACTGCCGATATTGCCTTTCTCATCTCTTCAACATTCTGCACATTCCGCCTTATGGCCAGGCCATAATAGGTCTGCAGTTTTTGAATATTAGGCTCACTTAGCCTACCCTGCCAATCTAATCCCTTGCCATCCTCAAGTTTTACTTTACCCGAGACAGATTTTAATTTTAAAATCCGCTTTCCCATCCTTTTGACAGTAGTAACAATAATAGTAACCTGAAATAAAGATACTAGACAGTCTAGCCAACATAAAAAGTTAAATACAGCTAAACAATGAAATATATGAAAGTGTTAGCTAGTGGAACATAACTGATGTTCAGTTAGTGTCGAAAAATGACATGCAAGGGTTTTAATAATATTTTTTTTACCAACTTATAGTAATCATAGGAAAAAACAAATTACTGCAATGAAATCAGTACATTCCAAAAAAAATAAGGAAAACTAAAAAAAATATTATTTTATTTATTTTTTTGGTAACAGTCCCCTTAAGTTTTACAAAAATGTAAATTCCGTGAAGTTATTAGATTAAGAGCGAGGCCCTTCATTTTACAGAGGGATACAAAATCGTTTTTGTTTATAGAAAAAACAAGGTAAGCATATGTCTTTGGTCTACCGGGAACAAATTCTGCAATATGAGTTTCGGGACCATAGTCCTTTAACCAGCTCGTCTGTCATGTGCCCTAGGTAACCACCGGTATTTACTCTGTACAAAACATTTTTATATATTTACACACCGCCATCTGTATCCTAATAGAGTACCTTTTCCCCAGGGATTCCATGTGGTCATAAAGCTATAGATGGGCTTGGTATGTAGCGTAGGCTTCTAGTACAAATTTTACAGTAGCTAGTGTCTCGTTACTGTATTACATTTAATCTTCTAAATATAGCCAACCACCAAGACAACAATATCGTTGATTTCCTGTATTATACTTACGGCTATGCTAGAATCAATACCTACTTTTTAAAAATTGTTGGTGGATAGAGCTTTATTCTCTCATATTAATAGTTTACCTGCATATATTTTACCTTTCGTGTAATTAATCTCATCCCAAAAGATTTCACTGTACACAAAAACTAAATACCTACCTAACATGAATGATAATTAAACCATACATTTTAATTTATGTGAAAATAACATTAAGTAAAATTGGCATTGTAAAATTCTGTACGTATGAATTATTAGGAAAATGTACAAAATATGATATCTAATTTAGTAGAGTATTTTATATCACACATAATCTATTTGCATATAAAAACAACGAGAAACTTTTCCTGACGGCGATGAGGTGTTTCTACAACAGAGTGTATGCTATGTGGATTAACTTCTGAATTACTCGCGTTTCACATTTTACATTCAGTAACTCAAAATTTAGATATCTTACAGTGAACATCACATACTTATTACATGAGTCGGAAATCCATCAAAAGGATTATTTACGTCACTTCTGTTTACTACAAGGCATTCCGCCCGAAGCAACATAAGAAAACTATTTTATTGCTAACAAATGTTTATTTATAAAAAAATTCTGATTCTCAATAGATTATTAACGTAACATCATTTATCATGAACTGAAGTATGAATATAGTGTAAGAAAATATATATTCTTACACACACACACACACACACACACACACACACACACACACACACACACACACACACACACACACACACACACACACACACACACACACACACACACACACACACACACACACACACACACATATATATATATATATATATATTTATTTATTTATTTATATTAGAGTTTTCAAAAAAAAACAGAAATTATTTTTTATAAATCTTTATTTGATTGTTATATGTTTTTACGAAATGCAGTTTAAAAGAAACTAGATACAGTTTAAATGGATGCCATTAATTGATAAAAAAGGTTTTTATTTGAAAAAATTATGAAACTACTATTTTCTGTTTAACATTTATCCCTGTATCCATTAAAAAGGTAACATATCCGTGTAGAAAAATATTTTGTAAAATAATATATATAATGAAGGTCTTAGTAGAAACATGCAACATGAAATACAGCAACGTGTGTAGATTATCCCGTTGACATAAAGTTACAACTAAAGTTTTGAAAGTAACCTAAAGTCTTTGAGAAGAAGCACGACTCGGAACTTACGAAAGTGATAAGACAACAGACCTTGGTCTTTTATAGAGTCATTCCTAAATGAAATTATTAATGTAACAATAATTGGCACATACATAATTATTAACAGTTCAAAATGTATGGAAATTTCTGTAAGTTCAGAAATAGTTTGCCACGAATTTTATCCATACTTAAATCAAGAAATTAGATAAATATATCTGCTATCTTGAGTTGATATTTATCGGAAATTTAGAATCTGCAACAAACTGTTTTGAAAGTCAGAACCTAAATATATCCAAAATACAATTTTACTCACTTGTGATATGTAACTTAATTTTATGCATAATTTTACAATTAGACCAATATTAAAAGTATCTAATATTTTCTTAAATAGTTAACTCAACACTAATATATGATTTTTTATAATTTAAATTGTCAGCCTTTTAACATTGACATCATATTTAATATTGCCAGCCAGGAATAGGAAGTAATGCAAGAGAAGGTTATACAGCATTATATCCTGAAAGACTTTGAGGTTATCCTGAGAGAACAAGTAAATTAAGCATTGTGTGGTAGAATAGGTAAATATTTATGTAGCAATCGTAGAATCAAAAATGGTTTCATGAAGGAATAAAGAGCTCATTTTATTTCTTGGAAAATCAGTAGTATAGATATGGGCTTTACTGGAGACCCAGAGGTGAGGTTGAGGTCAAAGGTCACAAACGGGAATTTTCTCCTCACTAGCGGGAATGTTTCTCGCACCAGTCACATAACCGCCATCTCACATTTCTTAGCCCCCTTCAGTGTTGGACACATCACCCCTGACGTGCCCTCTCTCGATACGGCCCTGGTCTGATTGACATCAGATGACCCATAAACCCCAGACAGAGGTTTCTGTCGCCATTGGAGCATCTTTGATTGAATTGGGCAGTCTGTTGTGGAATTGAACACCCGCTTGTGAGTGCAGGCGTTCATAAACCACTGTTCTGTGTCTACCAGTTCGGTAGTTTCCTCTGCCACGTGTCTCATTCATGTGTATGTCTTGGTCTCTGGTTAAGGCTCATTTAATAATACAAAACAAAGTTGTTCCCAATATGTACAGGCATGGCCGAGTCAACAGCTACAAACAACAGCTTGAAAACTTGCGTGCACTTCTCTCTGAATTTGATTTTTACGATGGTTCGAGTCGCTTTTTTTTGGAGTCTGAATGCTCTTTGGAAAAAAATTAAAAGTAAAGAATGTCTTATTTTACCAGGCGAAGTTAGGGCTAAGAAGCCCTCTCTAACACTTAACCTGGGGACCAACGGCTTAAAGGTGACTTCCGAACCACCACCAGGCAGGCGGGCCGCCAACTCAACTGAACAGAGTGCTTGCGCAAGCTTCCAGAATGATCACTCCATAGGCCAGATGGGGTTATATCAATCCATAATACGCCGTAATCAGTACCTGACTCGGGCAGTATTTTGCTTAAGACCTTAGAACTAAGATGCCTGAGCAGATTTTGGCGCAAGCACGATCAATGTGCTCATTCTATATCAGTCCTCGATCAAGGTACATTCTTTGGAATTCCGAAGAGCTGATTAATTCCAATATGGAATCAGCTATCAATATGGCAGGTCCACACTGGTTGCCCGCATCGCAAATAAAAGTTTAAAACATTGGTTTTTGAAGAGTTTATTGTGAGGTTGAGGCTGTTAAAGCATTGGACACAGTTGTTGATATCAACAAAAGCCTGATATTTAAAAACTTTGCTTGATCTTGCATTGAAAAATAGAGTTGTATCATCTTCAAACTGCACTGTTCTACCATTCAGAAGCGATGATTCTATGTCGTTGACCGAAAGCCGGAAAATCACTGAACCCTGACACAGGATCAGATAGTCCCTGAGGGACTCCACAGGTAAGATCTATTTGCTTGGTTGATTTCTTTGATATTTGGACAACTTGGGTTCTGTGGCTCGAAAATGAGCTAAGAAATTTAAGAGGTACACCTAGAATGCCGTGTGATTCAAGTTTGTTGAGCAGTATATTGTGGCCAAACACACTCATTTTGTGGTTCCGACATTCAATGCACCCTACACTCATATCGACAAGACCAACTACTGCGTCGGTTGTCGAGTTAGCAATTACTTCATATTTTTACGATAACTTTTAAAATAATAAATATAAATATTTTGTGTCCAAATTTTGTTGGGAACATTGATTTTGTATGTTATAAACGTACCAACTAGTTAGCAAACTCTGACGTAGTCGGGCGGTTGCGGGTGTAGATAACGGCTAATTGGTTATTCACTAATTGCCACTAAATCTTGTTAGTCACAAAGTTTTAAGTGGGCTGGTGGTTTATGCAGTTTGTAATATATGAAATATCATTAAGGAATATTATTACTAGTGATGTTAAATGAGTATAACTCAATGATGTTTCCGGTTTCACACGGAAATACGTTATACTTGTTAGTATCGTAGTTTCTTGCTATATAATTGAATTATATTTCAATTGTACGCATAAACCCTTGTATTACACCTCTTGTGTAAAAACATTTGCACAACGTAAAAATCAAATGAAATAAATAATGAAAGTTCACCAGAGTGAAATCTTTTGAACCTAAAATTTAACATGGATATGTTATTAACATATTTATCTATTTCATTATTAATTTTTTTTTTAGGAATAGTTGTATTGACATCACTGTTAGTATCCGATTATCTTTGTCACGGTTAGCGTGATCAACGAATTCAAAGTTCAAGTTTTCCAGTACGTCTAATTAATGAAATTTCAGAAACTACAGAAGCATATACAATGGCAGTTATAATAAACCTATTTGTATCAAATGAAGTAAGGTCCTAGGCGATTCCAGGATCCCCATTCAGATATTATATTTTAGACTCTTCTCAAATCTCATTAGATAACACACTCGTCTCATCTCATCTCAGAGATACACACTAAGAAACGGCAATGTTTACAGACTTAAAGGTTCATCCCTACTGGATTTAAATGTCTTCTTTAACCAGAAAATGTTATAATCCAACCTTGAATTAACTACTAGGATTAAAGGAGCTAACCGAAAAAGTCAATCTACGACGAAATAAAGGGACACCTATGTTACTCTGTAGTTAACTGCTAAGAAACTATTTTAATTTCTGGCGCCAGGCCTCTGTCGCATTGGCGTTTAAGCTGAAATTCCAAAATTGTTACTGGATGGGGAAATACCTTCTAAAGCCCATCACTTTTTAAAAAAATACCTGAATTGCGAATTAAAATGGTCTTCTATGACTCCTTCGTTTTACTGCAACATAATGGAAACAGAAGGTAAAGAATTGTTGCAAATATGTTTATAATTCTCTAAAATCAAGTCAGTGTCTCTGAACGGTGGGATGAATTAATTATTGTTAATTTCTTCACAAACTAATAAGAAGTTTTAATTGGGGATGAGGAACATTTTGTAATTTATTTCAAGCAAAGAAATCTCATTTTTATGAACGCGTTCTTCAAAAACATACATAATTTAACTACGTAAGTATCATTATTATCTGGAGTAAACCTACCAACATGTGGGTTACACCTGTGAGGGATATAAAAGCAAGTTTATCTCTTGCGTACATGTTATTGAGCTAGAACTAACAAGGTGAAAAGTGGTTTAAATCTTTGTTAACGACATATATTAGAAGCAGTTGGGCTGGGTTACAAGTTATCAAGTCTGACTCTCCTATGAATCAAGACACTAACTGATATTGAACCTTGTTTGTACACCGAAGTTAGTGACAGATTCTGTTGTGTAACAGGATTACATCTCGGTGTCACGGCAACTTCGAGTGATTAAGTTTGTGATTAGTTTCTAATAGATTTGATTTTGCGGGAATTTTTGGCAAGCCTACGAAAATTAATGTAAAATGCTGTAGATTTAACTCAATCATACTACACTTTTGGATGTTGCATTTTATAAATTGAGATATAGTACCATAATAATACTTTTAGATGGTAAGCCTGAAATTATTAGAACTACACCTAACATACTGATTGTAAAATACAGTTCATCAGTTAAACAAGATAATATTAATTTAAGTACATCCTTAACAATTATTCCCAAGACTTGTTTTTATATAAAAAAATAGGGATCCGAGGGGGTCATATAGAATTCGTAACATTGTGTCTTTGGGATAAATCTTGATAGAACGGTCCTAGAGACTTGAAATTCGGTACACGATTTCCTATTTGCCCAAGAAAGAGGTCTATTCACTTTTTTGGTCTGCGCTACTTTTTTTACTTTTTACCGAGTTCCACAATTCAGTTCATTAAGCTTTATTCTATTACTTTACAGTTTTTATCATTTCTCAGGGAGGCAACCCGTCGTAATGTGGATCTCTCCTTATAAGTTCCAAATAAAGAGAAAATTTAAATGAAAGGACCAAAAACACGCCCTTTGGAGAATGAGACCCAACCAAGAGAGGTGATTCTAGCTTCTATCATTCAGGTAAGTTGGGTTTAAATATTTATGATTAATGAAAATAAGAGGGGAAATTTACGAGATATTCAGTTTGATTTCATTAATCAATGTTACTGCTACTTGTGGTGTTTTAGAAATCTGCAAAGAAAAGCTGTCACGTCGTTGATAATGTTAGGTCTGTCACGTAGAATATGAGAGTAGACCTACTGAATCGCTCCATTCGCCTCTTTTTTCACAGTTATAGACTGCAGCGATCTATGTGATTTTCTGAATTCCTTGAAGTTCATAATACACGTTCATGATACATGTTAACCATAAGAGAGTGGTTTTACAAGTACCATCGTGACGTGGTAGCGGGTGCTAGTGGTTTATATATGCATCGAGTTAGATGGGACTTTTTATTCAACACGATCAGAGCTACCAACTTAACCAACCTGATATAGATTGTGTTCACGTGATCTTGTAATTCTGCTTTGAGTACTGAAGTCGTGTTGATGTGTGAAAAGTTTTATTTAGTACCGATGTGAATTAGAACGATTTATAGATGATGTTAATTAAATGAAACCTTTGTGAGATTCTGCAGAAAAAGTAGCTCATCAGAAAAACACAAAATGATCGGTTGACCACTGAAGCCTGCCCGCCAGAGTTAGATATTTTACTCTGAGGATCACCTTACACTATGTAAAAACAAATGTATTAGAAACTGCGAAATAATTTAAATGTTGTTACATAAACATGGTGTGTTGAGTGGACACAAATTTGTAAGCTTTATGTCAATAATATAAATATAAATATGTTTTACAGAGTACACTGTTTTAGTAAATTTTTATTTCCCTCACCTCATCAATGACGGTATATATAACAATCTCATTACATTTACAATAACATTCTAGCCAGGTAGCAAGGACCAATAAAGAATTCCCGACCGTTATCTCACTGATTATCATTGTGTCATCAGTCTGATTGCAGACGTGCCTTGGTTATAATACTTTTCTCTTGTATTTTCGAACACAAAGCCCTAAGAAGTAATTGATAAAAATTACACATGTATATGGTTTATTATTTTATCTTACCATCGCAACCAAAGGGTACATTTTTGTATTTAGAATTTTGAACACTTTAAGAATTAAAGTTACTGCATTATTATTTAAGTAAAGTTAATAAAAATACTTCAAACCATAAATTTTACTTGTAAAAATATAATATTACTTTCTTATTTAAATTTCACTCAAAAAATCCTAGTGAATAAACAAATACTATATAAAGACGTTCTAAAATGTAGAATTCTATTTTAAGTATTCTGTTGTCGATAACTAAATTATTTATCTTGAGTACGTCCCAACTCTTAACAGGTTATTGGCGTGGTTACTATTTTTCTCCGTAGTTAGCCCAGCCTTACTGTCAGACGAATCCTTGCTGAACAGAGGAACCAAATTTGCTTGTGCAATGGTTTTGTAAAATCCACTTTCAAAGACACTATACGATTTAATTTAAATATTTATAATCAAAAAGTCAGGAAAAAACTTGGGAAAGTACATAATTATGTTATGACGATCCTGACTTTATCTTACCATCAGATAATGAGGAGTTATTAGATAGTGAGGAGGATGTGGCACAGATAAGTTTACCTTCAACTTCCACTGGTAGGCCTAGAGGGAGACTTGGAAGGAATAACCTAATAGGCTGTCCTAGTGATAACATAAATGATGGTTTATCTTCTCGTGATAGTCACAGGCCTAGGCCTAGTAATCTAAATGCAGAACAAGCTCTAAGTGATGTAGTATGGACCCCAGTAAATGAAACAAATGACCCCGGACATAATCACAATTTTTATTTTACTGAGCAACCAGGTCCTAAGCACTGTCCACCCTCTGACTCTAAGCCAATAGCTTATCTTTTTTTCACTACAACCTTGCTGAACCTATTTGTTCTTAGAACAAATCAATATGCCGACCAGTACATGAGGGCCCATCAGAACACTTTTTCCCCTGGATCTCGAGCTAATCAGTGGAAAAACACCACCTTCGCTGAAATTAAAGGGTGCATTGCTGTCATCCTGAATATGGGGATAATCAGAAAACCAACAATAGCTAGCTATCGGACAACTTCAGACTCCCACTTTGTGCCTTGGTTCGGCAAATTGTTTAGCCGTAATCGTTTTGAAGCCTTACTAAAATTTTTTCATATAGTCAATAATAGCACCCTACCTCAACGTGGCCAACCAGATTATGACCCCTGTTCCAAATTCAATCCACTAGTAGAACACGTCAACAGACTTTTTAGAACATACTATAAACCTCATAAAGAAATTTCTATAGATTAAAGTCTTGTAGGAACTAAATGCCGGTCACAATTATTACAGTATCTCCCGAACAAGCACCGCCACAAATGGGGGGTTAAAATGTGGATGATTTGTGACTCAGTTAGTAACTATTGTCTGGGTTTTTATTGCTACAAAGGTTCTAAAGCTAATGATGGTAACAAAGAGGTAGGCCTTGCATTCAATGTTGTCAAAAAACTTCTTGAACTTGGTCAGTATCTCAACAAAGGCTACCACCTCTTTGTCGACAATTTTTTATGAGTATTCCCTTGGCCCAATTCTTATACAGTAAAGACACCTTTGTAACTGACACAGTGAGGAGAAACAGAAAAGGTATACCAACTCAATTGAAGGAAAAATTTAAAATTGGAGAAAAGAAGTACCTGAGAAATGGCAACATGCTATTTCTTGGATACAGAGAAAAAGCATCTCAAAAAAATCGGGTTATCTTGCTTTCTACAAAATCAGTCGCACTGTCCATTCAAAAACGAAAAGTAAGCCAAAATTTTGAAACAGTACAATCCAAGCCAGAAATTATTAACTCTTATAACATGTTCATGGGAGGAATAGACACGTCGGATCAAATGTTGTATGCTTACTTAGATGAACGACGTACCGTTAAGTTTTGGAAGAAAGTAGTGTTCAACATTTTTTCTCGGATTATCCTAAATGCATATATATTGTACAAACATAACTGCACTGGTAAAGATATGACGAGACTGCAATTTACTTCTTCTATAATTGAAGATCTAGCAGCAGAGTGGCTAAAAGCAAAAAATGTAGATGTGCCATTACGTCTAACAGCAAATGTTGGAGGCGGAGATGGGCCCCAGCAAATTGGTTTGGAAACTCTGCCAGATAAAAAGGAAAGGAACTGCTCTGTTTGTAGCAAAATAAGCACAGCTAGTGGTGGGTCAAGAAAAAAATCAAGGACCATTTGTGTGGCATGCAAAAGGGGTGTGCATGCCACCTGCTTTGGACAGCACAGGTGCTAAAAACTTAAATCAGGCACGTTTAAATATTGTAAATATGTAGAAATTAGTTTAGGTTTTGTGTAGTTATTTATTTGTTATTGCTATATATGTGTTATTGCTTTTTATAAAATAATAAATGAGCAGAGGTATAAGAAAAAGTGTTTTCGTGTGAAACATCGCAGTGTACATCAAATGTCCAGAATTTGAGGAGTGTTGAGTTTTGGGAAAATCCTCATAGTGCAGCTATGTTTCAA
This sequence comes from Homalodisca vitripennis, assembly GCF_021130785.1. Taxonomy (NCBI): domain Eukaryota; kingdom Metazoa; phylum Arthropoda; class Insecta; order Hemiptera; family Cicadellidae; genus Homalodisca; species Homalodisca vitripennis. Next base: position 42,902,753 of record NC_060214.1, read on the forward strand.
GGTAACACCTTCAAATTTGGTATATGTTCTAAGCAATTGCTCTAGTTTATAATGATATCATGCTCATAATTTTAGTTTAATTTTAAAAATAAATTATCACATGCCAAACACAATTTTTATTTTTTTATTTATTTTTTATTTATATAATTTTTAAAATAAAATAATGAGTTTGTTTCAAATTAAAATGTAATTTTATTATTTAAAAACAGCATTTAAAATAAAAATTCATGCAAATCTAATGAAAAATAAAAAAGATACAGCATTTTTTGTAAATGAATGCACGACAGTGATTTTCCTCCTTGGCAATCTTGGCTGGTACAATAAAAAAATGGCTGGCAGTAAAAGGGTGAAGGCAATAGTTGGCCAAAAGTCACTAAAAACGTGGACACTAATGATAGCCTTATGAAACACCTAAGTAAGCAAATTGTTTTGTATATCAGAAAATAATTCAATGTTTACTCAATATTGTATTGAAAGCCGAATGGATACATAGGGTATTTCAGAAGTTACTACACTAAAAAAAAACTACATTTAAGATACCACTAAAAGTTCAGTTATAGATTCTGATCATACTTACTCTAATTGTAGTACAACTCCTTCTAATCTAATGAACAATAAACCATACTTTAGTTCCCGTTTATGATAACCATGATGTTTAACTTTAATTGTTTATATAGAGAGTTAATATATTTCATTAAAGTTTGATAAGCCTAATCTTAACCCTCGAAATATAGGTAAGAAATTATATGGCTCCCATATAGATGATCTAATGGATGTGAAACGTTCTAAAAAGATGAAGCAGTTTGAACTTTCAAATCTGCAACTTCCGCTAACACGTATGTCAATCATATTTTTTATACTACTGATGACTTGAAAGTATATGTACCGATCTATCAACCAGAAAGAACGTGAACATTTCCTAACATAGGCCCATGTGTATAACTGAGGAGGAAGATCCATCCTATATGTCAAAAATAATATTCCAAAAATTACATACATAATTTGTTCTTGATTATGGTGAAATTTGAAGGGAATCGTTGCTTGTATTTCGTACCTTATTTCCTAATAAATATGATATGGTTTCTAATCTGGTTTTATGATTTATAATTGCTTTGGTATACCTCAAAATTGTAAAAGTTCTTCTAGTCGTTTCCAAATAATAAATTTTTGATGTGAAATATACTTAACACTAGATTGTGCTCATTTTGTGTCTAGCACATGGTCGATAAGTTTACTTCTGAATGTAATGCTCAAATATAAGTCAAGGAGGCAATTGCCTACAGAAATGTATTATAAGCGAAGCCAAGACAATGCTATTTCTGGACCATAATTAATATATTTCTAAATATATACTATATACTATACTTCCAAATAAAAATGAGAATAAACTAAGGAAATATTAATATTATATCTGTTTAACCATCAAAATCACAAGTGACCAAAGTGAACCTGGCAAAGTGAAGGAAAGAACTATTACACATAAACCATGATCGTAAAAACTTTGATCCTTAATTCGCTCATAATTATTACAAAAAATTCCAGAATAGGGAATTGGTTTGGAAGACACGTGTATAAATTAAAAATATTGGTCTGATATCTCAGAATTCTAAATCAGCTTATGATAATGGTTTATAATCTATTTTAATTATTATTATTCTTTGAAGGGTGATGAAGCAAGTAAATAGTTTTTATTGAGTTAAGTCCATAACGAAAACTGATTTATCTGCTGTTCTATGTTCTAATGAAAATAAAGAAAAGATTATTAATAAATCTTTAAAAAATTAACATTAATTTTATCTCTAATATGGATCTATATAATTATTATTTTCCTCGGCAGTAATACGAAAACAGGAGCTTAAATATTTTTAAGCGGAACAGATCCAGTGTACCTTATACATTAAAAATGTAATTTATAATGATAAATCGCATTTTAAACATAGCGGCATTATCATAAAACAGACTCGATCCATTTAAAAACAATTATTTTAATAAACACGACGATGTATGGTACTATAGGGTAGATAGGTCAGGAGGTGGGGTAGCCCTCCTCATCAATAACACATTATAACACATTGTATTGGATGTTTATATTCCTCAAGGGTTTCATAACAATGGAGTAAATTTAATGAGGATATAACTATAGAATTGTAAAAAGTATGACAGTATAATATTTTCAGTTTGCACAACTTCCCTTCATCGAGTTAATAGTTAGCTTTTTGCTCTCTTAGGACAAGAAGCTTATAAATTGCACATAGCCCTATAAGGACCTTTACGCTCCTTCCGAAGTGACAGGATATTCTGGATGAATAAGGTTTGGGTAGGAGCCGCCAAATATCGAGATTAATGACGAAGAATTGAGGGCACTAATCTCAAGTCACGTCCCATCGAAAGAAGGAGAGGCCAGCTTTGAAACAGCCTCTCCAGTCAAATCAGGTAGGGGGTGGTACACGCCCCCCTGAGTCTGGGGGGGAGGTTCTTGCTAGGTTTTGAGGCTAGCAAGAACCTCTGACACTTAGGAAACGAATCCCACAAACTCCAATGGGCATCTACCGCAGTAGACTATACCTATCGAATTACTCTTACACCCCAGAATCTCGAAATTTGCGGTTAGCGATGTGCCAATGCTGGTCATCCATAAGGTTTCTCAGATTTAAGTGACAGATCGGTGTTTTTTCAGTTTGGGTTCAACTGGAATGTATAAACAAGCCAGAAGTGGTCCCTGCTGGGTAAGTTAATAATGATACTTTGCCTAGTTTTTTACTCCTTTCAAATTTATATAATTATTTTGGAAATTTGAGGCACTAATGGCGTCAAAGGACATGTAGACATACATTCATGGAAGACTTAGGTCATGTATTCTGAAACTGTAGAGAAAATACTCTTATACTGGATCTCTTCTAAAAACAGAGTAAAATCGATGTTTCAATATTCCCCAACTCTAGATACTATATCACATCCTCAGTGGTGTTCGAAAGAATAAAACTGTTGGATTAACTATTAGATCAGTTTACGACAGTATCAGATCAAATACCATTTGCCTGTAAAAAGCAACACATGAATGTATATTATGTAGATCTCTATTTCAAAGTTCAGTATTTTTACCTTGTCCATTATGGTCAACTTTCCGTTCTGAGCAAATTGCGAATTAGAGTATCTGGCGTCAATATATTCACGTACACAACTGTAAACAAAACGGTTTCGGATCACTTGCAATAAAAGTACAGTAATTACATTTAAACCTTTAAGTGAAGTATCCTTTCAAATAAAGTAGACGACTAAGTACACATTTGCATCTTAAAGTAAATATTCTAATTTTGAAGATGTTTTTGAAGTGTTCGGAGGATTTTCTAGAAAAAGTAGCACCTTCTTTTCCTTTACTTCAAAAATCTCTACACGATTCTATTCTCACACTCAACGACAAAGAAAGGGATCTGAATAGTCCGTTTAAAATTTAAGAGTTTTGAAATTATCTATTTCATAACAACGAAAACCCTTTATGATATAACATTACTAAACATTATTTGAATATTTTATACGGACAAAGATGTGAGCGTTTCTTTAAACAAATATGTGAAAGAAATGCCGAATACAAAACGATCCGTTCAAAAACATTAGGGCTCAATAGTATTGTGGTAAAATATTTTTGTTCACTAAGAAAATTAAGAGAACCACTCATTACACTTTATCCTAAAAAGACCTTCGCTTCTTATGGAGTAACATGATAATCAGGGTAGGTAAGGATGGGGATAGGGACTTACTCATGATGGGATTGAGATCCCATAGGGAGGTTTTTTCCTGGTTTAGAGATGGATAGCTCTATATCTCAGTCATGTGGATAAAGAGATGACTTCTGTATCGGCCTCTTCCAGTAATTAAGTGGAGGGAAGCCACATTAACTCTTGATTAGATTTTAAACATTTAGCTTTAAGGGAATCTCAAACAGTCGTCTTCCGCAGTCAACTAGACCTGTAGACCAGCCCATTTACAACATTATCTTGACAATGGCGGTCAGAGATTTGCAGCTCCTGTAGACCTATTTTTTCCAGATTTATGTGACACATTGGTTTTAACTGTACCCAATATAAGTATACAATATACCAGTCAGAAGTTAACCCTCCTGGGGAGTTGTGGCAGCACGCTTGTCCGACAAGTAGGAGATACAAGTTGGAGTTCCAGGGACTTATTGTAAAAAATTAATTAAAATGAAATTAGGCTATTTTTACATAAGAATATTCTAATACTGTACACATTAATAAAGGTTGCCCGATATTACAGTCATAATGAAAAAGAGTGATTAACGAATAACACGTAACTGCGTTTATGACACTGATAGATAAAAATTGATCCATAATTTTACGTGGAATCTTTGCTAGAGATATTTATTGGCAAAAATGTTGGCTGAGATCGTACAATACAGACCGTATAAAATACCAGAGAATGGTTACATTACAGCCCCCTCAGTGGTCAACTATAGAATCATCTGCATAAAATAGTTTCGTTTAGTTTTGTAAAAATAAATCATGATCTATTTTATGATGTCAGAGTAACGTCTGTTGCAGCACAACCTTTTAACTAATTGAATGTGTGCATCCTATAAACACTGTGCTGTATTATAACAAGTACAAACTAACTGTCCTGTTCAGTTTTAATAGTGCCCTGTGGTGAAATAAAGTTTTAAATTACTGGAATTCTCAATTCTAGAGTTTTTTGCCATTAACATTTTCCAAGAACTTGACTTATGACAAAATAAATGTTTCGAATCAAAGATAATGATATGTATTTTAGCCCTTAGCAATGTTTTATACATGTTTATACAAACCTGAGGGTAATTTGATTCTTAAATACAATTTAAAACTCCCTCGGTATAACAAACTCTTTATAACCAACATATAAAACTTACTAGATTAAATATTTGATTCTTAAATACAATTTAAAACTCCCTCGGTATAACAAACTCTTTATAACCAACATATAAAACTTACTAGATTAAATATTTGATTCTTAAATACAATTTAAAACTCCCTCGGTATAACAAACTCTTTATAACCAACATATAAAACTTACTAGATTAAATATTTGATTCTTAAATACAATTTAAAACTCCCTCGGTATAACAAACTCTTTATAACCAACATATAAAACTTACTAGATTAAATATTTGATTCTTAAATACAATTTAAAACTCCCTCGGTATAACAAACTCTTTATAACCAACATATAAAACTTACTAGATTAAATATTTGATTCTTAAATACAATTTAAAACTCCCTCGGTATAACAAACTCTTTATAACCAACATATAAAACTTACTAGATTAAATATTTGATTCTTAAATACAATTTAAAACTCCCTCGGTATAACAAACTCTTTATAACCAACATATAAAACTTACTAGATTAAATATTTGATTCTTAAATACAATTTAAAACTCCCTCGGTATAACAAACTCTTTATAACCAACATATAAAACTTACTAGATTAAATATTTGATTCTTAAATACAATTTAAAACTCCCTCGGTATAACAAACTCTTTATAACCAACATATAAAACTTACTAGATTAAATATTTGATTCTTAAATACAATTTAAAACTCCCTCGGTATAACAAACTCTTTATAACCAACATATAAAACTTACTAGATTAAATATTTGATTCTTAAATACAATTTAAAACTCCCTCGGTATAACAAACTCTTTATAACCAACATATAAAACTTACTAGATTAAATATTTGATTCTTAAATACAATTTAAAACTCCCTCGGTATAACAAACTCTTTATAACCAACATATAAAACTTACTAGATTAAATATTTGATTCTTAAATACAATTTAAAACTCCCTCGGTATAACAAACTCTTTATAACCAACATATAAAACTTACTAGATTAAATATTTGATTCTAAAATACAATTTAAAACTCCCTCGGTATAACAAACTCTTTATAACCAACATATAAAACTTACTAGATTAAATATTTGATTCTTAAATACAATTTAAAACTCCCTCGGTATAACAAACTCTTTATAATCAACATATAAAACTTACTAGATTAAATATTTGATTCTTAAATACAATTTAAAACTCCATCGGTATAACAAACTCTTTATAACCAACATATAAAACTTACTAGATTAAATATTTGATTCTTAAATACAATTTAAAACTCCCTCGGTATAACAAACTCTTTATAATCAACATATAAAACTTACTAGATTAAATATTTGATTCGGTTTTTTTGTCTCATTATTTTCTAGCGATATTTGATGTTTTACGATATAGAAACATCAGAACCAATATGAAAAACCATAAATATCATATGTGGTGACAAGTAAAAATATGATATAAATTTCAGATGGTCAATAAAGATAATGAAATTAAAATTTGTATTCATCATGTCCTATTAGCTGTAGTTGTATATTAACAGAATCCATTCAACCGATTAAGGCTCGGACAACCACACAGAATAACTCCACAGCAGATATAAGTAACTTTTGAATACTAAAGTAAAACATCAAACTTACATTTAATATATTTTATTATTACTCACACGTTTAATGTGCTTTTATTTCTTTTAAATTTTAAGACGGTGTTTATTAGATAGTTAATGGATTATCAACGTCTGAGAACGTTGTGTAACGATGTTTTATACAGTATGTATAAATATTTAGATAGTGAAAAAGTAAATTTAAATAAAACAATTGATTATAATAGTTAAACTACTCTTCATTTATTTAATGAGCCAATTTTAAAATTAAACTTCATTTGATATGTCAATTATTTCTTTAAGGTACGGTAGAAAGTTTCATATCTTGATTAAAATTATTACCTTGAAATTATTTAACATTAAAATTGTAACTAGTTTCATTTATTTAAAATAAAACTGCTATTCCAACTGATTAGTGCTTAATAACCTAGTCAGTGAATAGAAATATTTTGCTAATGAAAAGTTCTTTAACTTAATTTTAAAAGACTTTTTACAGGTACAGTCTGTAACTAACCAGGTAGGGTATTATACCAGGAGTCTTAAAAGTTTCACCTCCCTTTTAAATTTCTTAGGAATAAAAATGTAGTGGTTTAATTTGAGAGACATTTATATGACCAACTGAGGTGTTTTTGATGTATTAACATGATGATGTGGTTGACTCCCGCTCCTTAAATGGGGTACTTTTGGAGAAGTTACAATTTTAAAATAGAAATCCCTAACAAGTGATAACTCATTTTAAAGATATTATAAACAGAAGGACTATGACAAAAACTTCAGGTCTCTAATGTTAATCTGTTTGGTGCCCATTTAAAGTTTGAATTGTTTTAAGTTACACTTAAAGTTATTGTAAGGCAGATAAAACATTATTTGCTGTTATTTTGTAAGTTAAGACGCGAAATCATAAGAATAGTTATTACAAGAAGCAACAATCAATAAAAACCATAAAATATCAATTTTAAAAATCTGATAATATGTTTTTGATCTAGACCTTCAAACTATTCCGGGTGTGATCCAACTAATCCGTTTAATTTTAATTTTTTGAGATATTTTAATAAAACGACATGCAAGGTCCAAGTAGTACAGTAATACTTTATTAAAATCATCAGCTCCGGAACAACTGTCGAGACATCCCACGTCGGGGAACTCGGCTAATAACAGTCTGAGGCGGGAGAGTGACAGGCGCACATTTAGTCATGAAGAGTAACCAGCTGTGCGTCTGAGACAGCCGTGACCATCAATGATACAACCACGGATGACATGTACATACATCAAAAAGAGATGGGATTGGATTGGTTACACGCCATACATTTAAAGTATTCATAAACTTGGGCTTCTTGAAATTTAAGTATGATATATATTAAGAACCTTTGTTGCCTTCTGTATTATATACAACTGTACAGATACCCCAAAACATTACCACAAAATGGTATAAGCACAATATAAAGGAACACATTTTAGAGGTTAACCGTACTGTTCTGAATTAAGTTTGGCAAAATTAAGAATGATTTTTTCAATATTTCTCAAGTAGTTTTATTATGAAATGTAACCATTTCCTAGAAAGTGAAACATTTTAACAATGAACTACAATTCCAATTATGACTCCTGTTACTGATTTTTGTACTGCTCACAGGGAGGCAACAATATTGTTGGAAACTTTAATTAAGCTGTTGAAGAAGCAAACCCTGTTTTGCAATATTAGAAAATTGATACGTCTTAAAATTGTGATACACAAATTAAAAAGTCCTTGAGATAAACAAACCCAGGATGTACTCACAAGTACAGAAAAGTGTATGAAATATGCTATAGTTGAATTTGTTTAGAGTATTTATAAACTTATTGTGGTTGTTAAAAACATTTTACTAGTATTATGTAATTTGTAACTCTTTTAGTAATAAATAATCAAGAAATAAAAACTATATATACAAGGAATTTTTAACAACTAATACAGAAATTTCAAAATGATTATTCTAGTAAAATACAGTTTTTACAAGTAGTATTTCCTGAAAACTCAAAGGTTTTATTTGGCTTTAGGTATGATTGTTTAAAATAGATTTAATTATTCAAAATTTTATAAAACGCACTGTGTTATATTTATATAGCACCAGTTAACAATTCGGTAAGATGAATGTAACTAAGAAACATAACATTAAACAATTAAGAGTTATACACACATTAATAACAAATAATGACATAAAGACAATATTTAAAATATGAAACATATTTTTATAAATTTTATTACACATAAAATATTTGTCTCGATGCCAGATATATTAAGAATACACTTCAACAGTTAGATGCCACTAAAAAATCAGTGCAGCTTAACAGTAAACTGTAATTAGTAATTATCCTTTAATTAGTTAAACTAGTTATAGTGGATCCTATGTTTAATCAGAAAAATACACGTTTCTTTAAAATAGTAAATAAAGTATTAAGAACTTTATTTGTAAATGTTTTATATCTTTACAGATTTCAATATGGTTGGTGTCAAATTTTAGACACCAAACAATCAAAAAACCTGTGTTTTTTGGTTGATGTTATCTCACAGTTATTATGTTTCGTAGAGCAAAACAAAAACTAGATTTAGAATACTCGGGCTATTCTTAACAATCCAATATGCTGTACGAAAGTTTTAGAATTTACATAAAAATAAAAATTAATAAAATTTGTGTTTTATCAAATACATGTACATGCTTAAATAGATATTTCTATTTAAAACTAAAAGATGATGGAGGCAGCCTCATCGTACTGTATATTTGTAAAAAATAACCGTGTACCCTAATAATCCATCCATAGTTTGAAATTTTGAAAACATAGCCGATTGTAAAATGTAAACTACCTACAGCAAGGGATGCTTTCTATGTTAATACAACTGATTTGCGTTCGATAAATTAGGTTGTCTCAGCCACGGAGAGAAATTCCCGCCAGCTGTGTCAGTAAGTAGATTTACGTGTAATAGTTGTTATTAAGCTGATAAATCCCTATAAATATTAATCCTAATGCGTTTTGTAGTGCACCGATACCTTATTTACAATTATGGTTATAAAGAAATTGAACAAATTTAAATCTGAAGACATAGAATGCTATAAGTAACAAAACTATAAATAAACTTTAAATTATTGTAAACTATTATAAATACAACTGCAATACCTAGTATTAAATTTGTGATGGAGGGGGGTTGAAAAAATTCAAAATCACATGATTTCCAGATTTAATCATTTCCTGTAATGTCTCTTCAAGATTCTTTAACTCATGAATCTTGAGATCCTCTAAGATATTAAAATTATGCTAGTAACATTGAAGGATCTACAGTATTCGTTTGTACTCCTGTAAAATATGAGCTGCGTGGGACAGGGTCTGTACCCCTTTTATATCGCCTACCACTAAAAAAAAAAAAAAAAAAAAAAAAAAAAAAAAAAAAAAAAAAAAACTGATGGACAGTTTGGGTCTGTTGCATATTGGGATCACAGTTTTGAATATTGGATTAATAATGTTGGATGTATATAAATATGGAGAAAATACATTCAATCTCTTAGAAATTACTTTTAAAACTATATTTTGTATTCTTTGTTGCATAAATGTCAAAAGTCCAAAATACAAATGTTTTTGATACAGCAGTAAACGAACTGGCAAAATTCACCATTGTGTTATCCTGTAACAACATTGGTAACGTTCAATGATATGATGTACTTTTTAAGTAATGTTTAGTACATCTTAAAATATGAGAAAGCATTTGGAGGGAATCACCTTGTAAAAATAAACCTGCTTTTTGCAGTAAAACCATGTTATAAATAACTCTCAACTGTAATATTTTTTAAATATATAAACTTGCTATATCAATTTTCCTATTTTAGCAATTTAGTATAAGTTAAGGAAGAGGCTTCAGTCTGCTTCCCAGCCACTTTCTGCTCTCTTGCAAAGCACTGTGGAAGGACATTAGCAGAACAGATTCCTAACTAGTTTTTTATTTTTAAGTAGATCAAGGCGTACATTGTTCTGATAATTATTGAATATTTCTCAAAATATTAAAAAAAAATAACTGTGACTTGTTCTAGGTCTAATCTGTGTAAATATTTATTTTTTAAATCAAGTTCATTTAAGTATAAATTAAAATGTTTAGTTTTATTGAAAAAAATGGCTGCGAGTAACCGTACTTGTTGCTAAAACATTTACTAACATTTTCGGTTGGTAAATGGTTTTGGAATATTTACTAACACTCAAACGCAGGAAGCAATTGGCATGCAGTACAGAGATGTCACTTTAGTAATATACAGTTTACAGAGTTTCAAACAAATGTTTGATAACACAGTTATGTGCTAAACTAAAGCATGACGTTTGGTGTGAATAAATTGATTTTTTAATATAAATTGGAAAGTATAATGTCACTATAACAGTTAGTTAAATTTTTAGAATTACTTTTGCAATGCAAGAAAAGTTGTGTGAGTGGAATAAAAAAATGCAATTAATGGAAGACAATTAAAAAATAATGATTCTAATAACTACTTAACCGCAATAATAAATGATATAAATACTGGTGCTATAATATCAGACAGTACTCGTATAAATGTTTTACTATTAAAATTATAAGTTGTACATTAATTCGATTGAATTTCGTATTTCTAATAATTTTAATGCCTTATAACAGTTTATAATTATCGAATTTAATCTATATTCAACTATTCACTGTTGTAAGAGCAAATTTATGTGTATTAGTACAATAAATATAAATAATTGCACAATTTTAATATATTATAAAAGATCGAAAGATAATTTTGCATATTTTTTGACATGCAGTAAAAGCAATATATTACTTTGAATTTGAACGTTTTTATACGCCTTAGTTTAGATTTTATAAGGTAAAGAATTATATTCTGGCAGTGTCTCGAAACACCCCAAATAGCGTAAATGGGTCCCAAATGAACTTTCCATGCAAATTAAAGACACCTACATTGAGTGCAGACTCGATAAAATGTTTAATCAGCGTTTAAAATAATTTTACTTTAAAATGAAGCGACACTATTTACATTTATATAGTGACATATAAATACAGTAGCAAGCACACAAACTCTCTCTCTATTACATATAAAAAGGCGTAAAAATGTCTTAATAAATAAGTGGGCTTAATAATTTCCAAACGATTATAGGTAAAGCTTATGACTCGTTACATCATTACTGCACCTATAAATATACTTTTTGAAGTAACTGCCATAACTGCCATTTTTTGTCATATCAGGGGGATTTCCCACAAAGAGTCAGATAAAAAAACCTTAATGACAGCATAGGTCGAGTAGTCAAGTTAAAGCCCTGTATTAGTAGAGTACAATGTCGGAAATCCTATCTCAAAAGGTCTAGTCTTTAAAACATTACGCTGGTTTAAAGTTTGATAAGTTTTCAATTTAGGTCCTATTATACGTGGTTTAATATTTTTCTCTTGGCTAAAGTTGTAAAAGATACTGTTAGCAAATAAATACTGAACTTAAGACACAGTTTTTTTAAAGGTAGTTAGTAACTCTTCACATCCAATGAGGATGATCGAAAAGCTGTTCGGCAAAATAATTTAACTATAGCTCTACTTCCCTTTAAAGTGTAATATAAGATTAATAAATAGGACGTTTTTATTATAATAAGTTATACCAGGTTTTTCCCTTTATCATTAATCTGTGCTAAACAACCTCTTTATAATGATCGGAACCACTTTTGACGTCGGATTTGCGTCGCAGCACTAATAATCAAATACTTTAATTAGATATTACTCATCCTATAATTTCATTAAATATTTCCTTCTGATTCATTGTGGGCCATCCACCTGACATGCCAAACATTGTAATTATTTCAAAAAGTAGATTTAAAGGTGCAGTAATGATATAACAAGTTTTATTGCTTTAACTGTAATCGTTTGGGAATTATCAAGCTCGTGCGGGACTTATTTTACTCCCTGTATATATACAGAGAAGATATGCAGAAACTCTGGGAGCTCATTCTAAATGTACTAGTTAAGTTAAAGAAACCAAGTTTGGCACATAGATTTAAATAGATAAAGAAAAATTTAAAATATATAATTTTGTTACTTTCTTTAATGTTAACAAAATTGCGCCTGTTAAAAATATTTTAAAGTCAAACAACAAAAGAACTGGTATAATTATAAAAAATGGAACAGTCACAAACTCTTTGATCAATTTTATGGTTACAACGATACTTTTCCTAAACAAATTCGTGCACGACCACTTTAAAAGTACGCTTGCAAAAGCAGCAAACACCACGAGCAGCAAACAGCTGATACTTCTCATCTGTTACATGTTTGACGCTCCAGGCTTGTAAATACTTGGATAGAAACATATTTGGCTTCGTTACTCACTATTCTGGAACTGCTGTAGATGATGTTTTATGTTTGCTAAATATATACTTATAAGTAGTACTTACCTAAAGTTGTGAGTGCAATAAACTAAGCTCACACAAAGACTACTTCTGTTTCACCGTAGTAGTTTATAAGCGCGCACACACACACACAATAAGCGAACACAATTGTGGATACTTCGAGCACAGAAAAACAAAACTCTACTAAAACTCTCTTGTCCAATGTTGCGCGTGAAACAATAAAACACTCCACGACTCTTGGCCTAGCCCTAACCTTATTTTAGTCCAAAACTCAGTAGTTCGGATTTCGCAATAGCAACTGTGGTCAGTGTCAGGACTTTAAAACATGAAAAGTATCAATTGTTTCTCAAAATATTGTAAAAATCGGTACCTTGACTTTTGTTGTACTATTTACTGGTTTGCATTTATAGAATCTGTTGCCTGTCAGCTATTTTCAAATTAGACTTCATTAAGACACACGGTAAGAGACAATAAAAACATTTATCACTGTGCGATCACCTTACGTAAATAAGTACTTTTCGGTAATAGAGCAAACTAAACACAGCCAATTTACCAAATTTTTATCTTGCAATTTCAGCAATTACTGGGTAGGAGAGGGAGACTTTCCCCCCTTGGCTGTCGTAGCTCTTTAGCATAGTAAGGTAATAAACGCTTTTAGTGTTACGTAGTGCTTTTGGGTTTTTAACATATAAATATTTACACAAATATAAACTTTTATAAGTGTAAAACACCAATAAATCTACATAAAGTTGATTTAAAATTTAAAATTCATAAATCGAAAGTGGCATCTGCCGTTAACTTATTATGCTGTTAATATTTTACTACCAACCACATTCTTACAAATGTCCCTCCCAACTTGTCCCGAAACTATTTATTTCTATCTCAAAATAACTCTCCTTTATCGTTAATCTTCCCCAGTCTGTTTACTTCCTCTAATCCAATTTACACTAAAGTGGCCCAACACTCGATTATTTTCACTTATTCTGGGGAAATAAATAGCAAGGAAATAGACATGACAAATGACAATATGATGAACTTAAGGATGATTGCAATTGCAATGCAATCGACTAAATATCATATTGGTGTTTTTCAACAATATTTTAAGACTAAGTAAACTACAACACACATTAGTGCAAGGTAATAACCCTTTTCCAGGAACGTCTACTGCTAAATGACGTACTAACTGACATAGTCTTATTTTGAAAAATATAGTCCTAATTTCCTAATCTTGAATACTGTCTTCTTGACATTAAGAAACCTAAATGAGTTTCCTAATAACAATAATTTTTTTTAAATGTGCTTTTCACATTAACTTGAAGCCGACACGCTAATGAATAAAATCGGAACTTCTTCATGAGAAGGGTTACGCACATGGAACTGATTTTAATAATTATCAAAAGCAATTATCGAACGCAAATCACTCCGATTGTAAGTTAGTGCTTAACTCAGCCACGGGTTAAGCATATTATAATGGGTATACAAGTGTACACCAAATCAAACCAGGTACCCGCCAAATCAGTGCTGGCATGTGATGTTAAACAAAAGAATTTCTTATGTAAATGTGGATAGCGGTAACAAGCAATTATTTGATAGAATTCAAGTAATATTTTAAAGAATTTAACAGAAAAAACTTGAATTATTTACGGTCAGATAAACGATTTATTTTAGGTTACACGTAATTATTATTTAATAAACCCACTGAAAATAGATGATATATAATACTCTTTCCATGGAAATGAAGATTAGTACTGTATGCGCCAAGTTTTATTGCTTTATCTGTAATCATTCAGGAATTATCAAGACCGTTCGGGATATTTTTACTCCATGTGTATATACACATTATTTTGATAAACTACATTAACTAACTTATTCAACTAAGCATAAAAAATATTTAAATTCATCCACGTGCAAACAAGACAAGTTAAATAAGACAAATCTAAAAGTTGAATTAATATTAGTATCACATATTATAAGAAGAAACCTTACTATAAGTTAAAAAATATGTCTGGCTCCAAGTTTCCCTAAAAATACAGTGCAGCTAAATAATAGAAGAAGACATCGTTAAAGAAATGTATTTAAATTACAAAAACAATTAATGGGAATTTACGTAAACATTTGCAATGACTATTATAATATATAATCCAAATTTATATGATATGTACTTCTATTTAATGAGTTTTTTTCTTCTTTGTTGCTGAGATTAACGTGTATAATGGTATGCAATTTTACTAATCAGGCTCGGCTTCTCCTTGGAACTTTGCCAAACGATTTAACGATACTTCTTCAACTCAATTTAGAAGGCAAGGTTCATTTAAACTTTCCTTAAGGACAAAAAATAACGGAAAGCAATATTAAGGTATATAAATTTCTGAAATACTTATAGTACTCGATGAACGTAGTTTTATAGTAACATTTGGCTCCAAGAAATTCAGTTCTTGATTTATCTAATTAAACTTGTCTCTTATAAATCTTATCCATTAATTGGTTAGACACACTTGTATCCTATAAAATTCTTCCAAGATTTGTCTCTTTTGACTTTGATCCTATAAATTATATCCATTAGTTGTTTAGAATCACTTGTCTCCTATGAGTCTTTTTAAGATGTGTCTAGTTACAGTTAGCTGCTATAAATATTTTCCATTAATTGCTTAGGCACACACTTGTCTCCTATACAATTCTTCCAAGTTTGTCTCCTCAGACTTTGGTCTTATAAATTGTATTCGTTTCCTGTTTAGAAATATTTGGTTCCTATAAAACTCTTCCTATTTGTCTAGTTAGATTTTGGTTGTTTTTTATTCTTCCAAGATTATGTTGTATTTCAAATGATGCTTGGATACTAGGCGGGGAGGTTAGTCAGATAAGAATTCTCCCCTTTGAGGATTATTTGAGTATGGTATCAGTAATCTACTCTATACTAGTGTATAAAAGTCTAACGGTGTCTCTCTATGTATTCTGTGTTTGTAGTCTTGTGTCTGTTACTCAATCACGTAAAAACTACTAGATCGTTTGTATTGAAGTTTTCTCAGAACTAGGTATGTTTATATTTGAGTATGGTATCAGTAATCAACTCTATACTAGTGTATAAAAGTCTAACGGTGTCTCTCAATGTATTCTGTGTTTGTAGTCTTGTGTCTGTTACTCAATCACGTAAAAACTGCTAGATCGTTTGTATTGAAGTTTTCTCAGAACTAGGTATGTTTATATTTGAGTATGGTATCAGTAATCAACTCTATACTATTGTATAAAAGTCTAACGGTGTCTCTCTATGTATTCTGTGTTTGTAGTCTTGTGTCTGTTACTCAATCACGTAAAAAACTGCTAGATCGTTTGTATTGAAGTTTTCTCAGAACTGCGTATGTTTATATTTGAGTATGGTATCAGTAATCAACTCTATACTATTGTATAAAAGTCTAACGGTGTCTCTCTATGTATTCTGTGTTTGTAGTCTTGTGTCTGTTACTCAATCACGTAAAAAACTACTAGATCGTTTGTATTGAAGTTTTCTCAGAACTGCGTATGTTTATATTTTCTTGATCGCGCCAAAAGGAAAACTCAACTATGGCATTGATAATTTTACAGGTACTTTTAAAGCGGTTTTATTCTCCGACTTCAGAGTCCCAAATACTGCTCTTTAAATTTTAATATAAAATGAATCAGGGAGTTCAATATTTTTGAGTTACCATCTCAGGATTGTTTAGAGAGCTATTTAAAATAATATTCTCATGATTTTCCTGTCGCTCTTGCCCAATTATGGTTTGAAAAAATATATTTTTTATTTGAATTGAACACACGTATTTGTTTAAAGAAGTAATAGCGCCAATGTCTGAAAATAATGAACTTCGAGTACGAAAAACATAACTTTAGCTGGTATAAGCTAGTTTACGAAGACTGCTTTATTTGTATTATTGTCATAAATTATTTTATGCCAGAGTAATCCGCAAGATTATGAATTTATAGTTTGCGATAATAAGGTAGGATTACGCCACACCAAGAGTTGCTTAATAGACTCACACACAAATGTTGTAGGAAATATATATTTTTAGTACACAAGTTCACAAGATATCATGATGGGAAGATCTCACATGTTAGTCCTTGCATAATATAAAGATATAAAAATTCTTATTAATCGATATTTGATACGGTCATTACTAAAAAACCAACACTATTTTACATACCACAGTCAAAGAATTAAAAAGCCAATTAAGCATTAATAAGAACAAGATATTTCTTCTCTATCTTACCCTTAAGAAATGTAAATATCTATATTACATGACGTGTAAGATGATTTTATATATTTCTGTCCTACAACATTAAAACAAGTGCATAAACACTAATATAACAATTACAATAATATTGGTGTATAGCCATAAACGTTTAAATTAATTGTTTTTTTTTATATTTGTGACTGCCTACCAACGTTAAAGTGACAAAATGACTAGTTCTCATGTCGAGGAGAGAGACAATGGCTTTCCACCATATCTTCCAAGAAATCACAAGGACATCCTCAAGCACTCTGGGATTTTCAAAAAATGATTAGTGTTTATATATATATTTTTTATACACCATATTCAGGCTACTCAGACCTTAATTCATGAAAAAACAATAAAATTAAAAAAATGTTTGGCCATTGTGCACACAACCCTTAAAGTTAATGTTTATAATGTGTCCCATATTCCATTTCTATAGAGCCTCTGTCTTTCATATGTAGCATCTTAGAGATAAATCGCAGTTTAAAAAAAAAACAAAAACATCACGTAATATATTAGTTAATAAATAAGTAATATTTTGCTGGAAGTCTTTATAAAACTGAAAGTAAAATCTGAAAACTTGTTGGTGTAACTAAACCTGAAGAAATCGTAATATTGGAAGGCGATCAAGGAAATTATCCGGGGCTCACAAGAAATTCTTATAAATGAGTCATTGGTCAATAAACTATTAATACCTCAAATTTAAAAACTCTACCCCAATTGAGGAAATATGTACTAAAAAATGTTTATTATTTAAGGTGGAAAATACAAAAATAATTATAGTGCGTGTCATTGAATTACACCCTTATAATTATAAATAAACGCCTAAGTATTGAACAATAATATTATATGTTTATACTATATAATATAGTATAAACATCTACTAATTAACATTACAATTATTTAAGTTATTTTTTAACTTCAAATTTAGTTACCTGGACTATTGATTCATTTGTAATTTACAATTTTGTGATCCATTTTATGCTAATTGTATGAAAAGAGAGAATTTGAAAAGCGCTTGTTACATAATTCCTTATGAAACTTACAAACTGTCGTTCCTGAAACAAAGGCAAAGAGTAATATAGTGACTTTCTCCAGGCCGCGCTAAAACCATTTACTTGGATTCTTACATCTCTCAACCGTAACGCTTAGGGGCATTATAAACAACAATTTATATTAAAATGTGCGTCTTCGAGTTTGCAATATTTATTATTATTGCTCTAATAATTAATTTTTTGTATTTTTTATTAGATCTGAGTTGCATACAATGAAACCTAATCACTGTACTAAGAGAACTACCAGGATTACAGGAGATAATAATATATTTAATATTGACTGAAATCTTACATTTGTACAAAATAAAATATTATCAAAATCTTGGAAATTGAGTAATATTTATAAACACATCACTATAGTATGTTGTATGAAATGTTATATGTAGATTTGGCTGAGGTGGTATACACACATATCATAGTTAGAGGAATTTACTCGCAGGATTAAGCTGTACAGTATAGTATAGCTGAACGTATAGTACCCTTATGATATCTGGTTACAATGTGCATTATGAGGTACAACGTGTATATAGTACCCTCATGATGTCCGGTTACAATGTGAATTATGAGGTGTGTATTGCTTTGCATGCAGTCGAGTAATGCAAGTTATGATGCATTTAGTATCTGAATGTATGTACATACATAAGCTATGTATGTAGAACAGTTATGCATTTTCTATAAGATGTATTCTTTTACTTGAATCATAATAATTCTTTTTTAATATGATAAAATAATTATAATTCGTAACATTTTCAGGCGCAGTGCATTTACGAAATGAACTTTGTTTCATTACCAAATATGTCTTCAATTTAATGCATAAAAATGGCGCTCTGAAGTTTATATTTATATTTTAAACACACCTATAAAATAAATACCAATTAAGATTAAATATACATCACAAACATACAAACATCGTATAACAAATTGACGATACCAAATTACTGGTAAATCAAAAGTTACAGATTTAGCCAAGGCATTTCAATTATGCTAGAACGCTGCCACATTAATACACGTAAAACACAATTGAGCATGTCAGTCCTAGTGCTCGGTATATGCCTATGTTGGAGCAGCAGCTGAGGAACTAGTGGTGGCTGTAGGTATCTAAATACCTCGGTATTATCCGACTTTTAATGTCCTCTCTTGGATCAGCCATCTCCACAAACTGTCAGTTGCCCCGGCTTCACCTTAGTGGAGTTGTCCAAGGATCCATTCTGTCATTAAAGTGATAGACTGTCATTAGTTTTAATTAATACCTGATGCAGGAGCTAAATTAAAGATATTGTATACATTTTTCGATAATAGTTTGTCAGTTTGGATTCGCATCTTTTCTTTACTGGTTCAGGCTTTCACGGATCGACTGAAGATGCAGGTATATCTCTATTTCATTACGTGAATATGATTGATACGAAATACGATATTGATGAAAATAATACGCTATTCCTTGAGTGACAGTTCACAGGCTTGCAAAATTTCTCTTCTGATTGCCTAACAATCGATATTTTGTAAATGAGTTGAGGTATATGCTTTAAATTTCGTAAAAATAGGGTTCGATGATAGTACATGTATCTTTACGAGATTTAGTTGAGCGGAGCCATATCCAAAATATTCGCAAGATATCAAGAATTGTGTAATTTCTGCATGAATATTCATTTCTTCATAGACAAGACATATTTCCATTAGGTTGCATGTCTCTCATTTTGGAATGTTCATGGAACTTCCTTTCCATATTACCCTTACCAAGTGAGATGTCACTTCATGGAACTAGGCTGGGAGTTAGTGAGGGCTTTGTCTTTTCAGGATATTTCGAGAATAAATTGACTTATAGGGTTCAAATTATAAAAGAATAGAGATAATGGTGAACGTTCCTCCATGGGATTTAGCTCAGCAGACACGTGTAATAATTATTCACAGTATACCTCAAGAAAGAATTCAGCTGTAAACGTTTTGCATTAATATTCATTTCTTCATAGACTAGAAAGATTTCGATTATGTTGCATGTGGAATTTTACTGGTTAAATTAAGCTAAGAACTTGTGATTTTAATAAAAATTGAGAAAAAACTGTTCCACGACACCTAATGTAGAGTATTCCTACATTATACAGAATTAGTCGTTTGCTCGCAAATTTACGCAAGAATGTGCTGTTCATCATAAAGGAAAATTTTGTGGCTTTTGTGAATCATAACATTAAAGACAAAAGTGTTTAACTTTAATGTGGTCGCCTTCTTAACGGTCTATATTACATATTTGTTCATTGTAATGTAACCTTAATAAGTTTGAGCTCAATCAGAGAAAAGTTTTGAGGATAACTGTTTTTGCGGTGAGGTTACAACGTGGAATTACAATGATGACACCAATAACAACATGCTCCCTTAAAAATGTAACTTTAATTTTGGCAGTATTCTTCCTTTTGCATGTCAACTATTAAACCTGCGGTAGCTGAATAAGTTTAAGCAGATGTATATTGAAATGCTGTAGATGGAGCTTATATTGGTCACTGTTATATTACATAAAAACATAAAACCAATATTTAAAACTTTTATTGTTTTGTGAGGCCTTTCGATAGCGAGGCCGAGTAATTTAAGCAGATGTATATTGTGGTATTAATATACAGATTAAAATGATTCTATCGACAATACTATTTTGTATTATAACAAATGTATTCAGTTTATAGGGCTATGTATGCTTATTGGTGGTCTTTGTTACTATATGTATACAATTTTATTCAATATCAATTTTGAGTATCACGTAGAATATAATTTAAGAATTATGAACAATATTATTTTAAAAAAAGGAATAAAAATAGAAATAATCTTTGAATACAATTCATTATATTAATTCATATTATTTGTAGAAACAATATACCGGGTGCCCCATGAAGAGGTTTAAACGTTTGATTTTATATTACCCTGAACATTTATGCACCGAAAATTTTCAATCTGTACACAATTCATAAAATAGGGTGTAAAATATTATGTAAACATTTCAGCCTTCTAGTAGTTGTTTAAAAAAATGATGGCATTTTGAAAAACCATACTTAAAACGAAACTTTTGAAAAAACAGTAATATTGGTTTTGTGAAATTATTTATTGTCATATTCTATAGAAATAAAGCATTTAAATAAGAAAATTAGAACATTGCCATTGACATTAGAACATTGTGTTAAAAAACCTACAATTACAGTCCAAAATTGTTTGAATTATAATCCATCTACAGTGACACACGGATAACCGCGCTAAACAAACGAATCTTAAGCTCTTACAAAGAAATCTTCCAAAGAAGTTCCTCTTCAATTGATTGCTTTAATTCATCACCATTATTGAAGCTACGAGTATAAACTTTGCGGCGAGTGCCGCTATAGATTTGAATTTGGCGCGCGTAATACTTTTAATAATACAGTAGCCGCGAACGCGATAGCCAGCTGCGCCGAACTCTAGCTCTTAGCTTGAACAATAGGAGCCTCCTACCATCCGGAATTCTTCTGGACAGGTTCTGGTAGGATGATTCCTGCTAGGTTAGCAGGCTGAGACCGGAGGTTGTGCGGGTGGTCGTTGTGCAGCGATCGGGTAGAGTGGACGGTAGAAGTGAGTGTACGTGGCCTGGGACTTGGTATAATTGTTAGGGAACCTTTCGGAACCATATCCAAATTATTATTTATCTTTAGTCATCAAAGCTGGTTAGGTTTTGGATAGGAGGAATCTAGTGGCGGATCCACGGTTATTATTCCTCTGGAAGGTGCCCTCTTCCGGTCGCGATAACACGAGGTGGCAAATAGTTCCTTTAAATAACCCAATAGAAAGAAATCACACACAGTTAAATCTTGGGATCGGGGTGGCCAATCTAAAAGATCACTTCCACGACCAATTCAACAGCCTTGAAGGTCGTCCTTTAGTAATTGCTTGACAGGATTTGCGAAATGAGGAGAATCACTATCTTGTTGGAAGATTGCTTGATCCATTTCTGGAACCGTAAAATGAAGTTTACTCGTTCATTTAAAAACTTTTAAAACCTATTCTCAGTCATGGTACTGTCTGAAATGCCTAAGATAGCATCCCATTACAATTGAAAGCTGCCCAAACCTATTGACCTATTTATTGTGGTATTCCTTTTGATTTGAGTAGAGTTTGTTCAAGAATGTGAGGATTACCGGTGTTGTACTAATTACAATTATGCCTATTTACAGCACCATTGCGGTAGAAAGAGGACTAGTCTGAAAAAAAAAGTTTGAGTATTCCAATTAGGATCTAGTTCATTAAACTTAATGATACGAACAAATTTCTACTCTCCTGTCCCGATCATCTTCTAGAAGATTATTGACTAGGTTACATTTGTAAATTTAATTTAGTTTTTCTTAATTATTCTCTGTACTGAAGACTTTGGAACACTAGTTTCAAGTTCAACTTTCCTTAGTGATTACGGTTTACCTGGATAGCGGAGCATCTATGTGCATAGTAGTACTTCTCTTTCTTCATTTTATACTCTAGAGTAATTTTTCACGACACTTCCAGTTTCCAACAAAAGATTTTCCCACTTAGTTATTTTTTTATTGCTAGATGGTTGAAATCCTGGGTAGGCAACCTGAAGTTGTCTAATTGCTTCTTTAATGTTGCAAAAAGCAATATCCCACGCAAAACACTCCACTTTTTGTTCAACATTAAAAGCCATATTTCGAACTTCATTGTCAGTGAAACTCTAATGGAGTAGGTTATGTTTTATAGCACAAGCAATATTCTTCAATCAAACAGCTGTTTTCAACAATGAGCGTTATTATACAGCTGTTCTTTAAAACTGGAACGCAGTAATCATATCAGGTTTTTACAAAAAATACATTTTTATAAGTAGCAAAATGGTAGAATTTTCTATTTGTCACCGTTTTGTTTCAAAAATTGTTAAAGAGCTTTAATTTTCAAAGCATACTTTTAAAACCTACCTTAATAATTATGTAGAATTTGAAAATGTTCGTTGCATAAATTGGGCAAGTGATATAAAATCAAACGTTTAAACCTCTTCGTGGAACACTCTGAACATAACTAGGATTATTTACCAAAATAGAAAGCTTACACCTAAGTACTAAGTGAATAATGTTAAGGTCTAACAAAAGTGTTTTTCAATAAAAGTATTATAAAACTAAAACAATGAGAGGGTTTAAATACTTAACTGAATTTCAGAAAGTCCGATAACTGCTTTTTACTTAACTCGCAGACGCTTTAATGGTTGTGGTTGGTAAACAGTACTATTCTTTAACTTTACTTTAAAATCTTGTTACATTCAATTGGATTATTCAAAAAGTTAGAAATAGAAATTATTTATATTATTTTACTTATCGCAGTGAATTATGGTTACGAGAAAGTTACTTACCTTTATTTCTTACATATGTATCCTATTAAACAATTTTTACTTTTGTATCCCATATATTGTTTGAATGTCTTATACTAGTTTAATATATGTTTTCATCATATTTTTAGTTTATAATTCATAAAGCTTCTATATTATATAGATTTCTGAATGTGAGAAGGTTAAAGCAACGTCTTACTATGAATTTTAGGCTTCTATTTATTACGTAATATACTATGATTACTCGTAATACAGTTGTTGCTGTTTTAAATGTATTAAATTAATATATTTAAATTTAACGCTTTAAACTTTAAATTGTAAAAGTTTTACAATATTTTAAACATATTCAAGCATTTTTCATAGAGACAATTTAGTATTCTTTCATTAAGACTATAGCGTAATTCAGTTATCAATCAGTTTAAATACATGGTGTGGTAATTACTTAATTCTTGAATGATAAAATTCTGGCACATTAGATTGGATTGAATAAAGTTTTGCAATGCGAGCTTTAATTTGGATTTGAACTAGATTTGCATAAAAATACCATAAAAAATATTTAAGTTTTGCATCCGTTCCAACACTTCCATCTTAATATAACGTAGTTATGCCAGGAAGGATTGATTCAATTTTAAATTGAAAAGGAAGGTAAACTGGAGCTAAATCCAACATTCAAAAATCCATCTTTATCTGAGACTGCGGTTTTACACTGAATGGCGATTTCGTTAACCTGGTCATGTAGTGCTTTTCCATATATTATATAAATAAAGGAATATATAAATATATATTTAAAGGTAATGACTTTACATTTAGATGTACTTTAAAGCTTAACTACGATTGGAGAATGTGTAAGAGAGGTGGGATGTTTAGTATTGTGATTGGATCATTAAAGGTTCTCTGAAAGGAGTCCCAGCAGCACTTGAAAATATTGTGTTTCTATGTCCTTTCCTGTCATTTGGATAGGTCATATTGTATTGTACGCATGTTATTTAAGCAGTGGATACAGTTACCAAAGAATATTTCTAAAGACCTATCTGGGAACATATACTTCAGATAGGTAGAGCCTTATTGAGAAATTTTTAAGTTTAAAACAAAACACTTATGTTCAAGTTTAATGTAGTATAAACAATTTAATATATTGTTAGAAAGGAAATATACAAGTTTTAAAAAGAAAATGTCGGAAATATTGAAAATGTATAACCATTAATTAAAATAACCATCCTATTTACATAAAAAATTAGATTCAAAAATTATTCATGGGACTTATTTAACCAACTTAGGCTATATTAAAATAAATAATTATGAGAAAATCTGGATTAATTTCATCCCCCTTGAAAAAGTTTTACTCTATTACCCCCCCCCCCCCCTTATATGAAAGGAATTTATTGTTATGTTAAATCATTGGTCTTCATCCAACAGAAAAGACAACAAATTGGTCTCACAATATGCATTGGCTCATAATGAAATATTTAAAAACTGTTACTCATTAAAAGATTCTTTTTTTCAAAAAAATATAGAACAAGCCTATCATATAGTTACTAAGTAAAGATTAGCTTTTGATTTATATGGGAAATGATCATTATAAAAACAGATGTCTAATTAATGTAAAAATATGTGTAGTCAAATGCAAAAATATTTGAATAGTAATCCATATGATTTAAGATTTTCGTCTGAATCCTGGTGGGTCATCCCCATGACATGATAAAAATGGTAGTTTCTTCAAAAAGTAGATTTATGGATGCAGTTGGGGTGTGCTGAGTTTTGCTTTACCTGTAGCTATTCGGGAATTATCAAGCCCATGTGGGATATTTTTACATCCTGTATATTAATTAAAAAAACATGAATTCCCATATTGTTCATAACCGTAGCATTGAAAATTAGATAGATTTCGAAGGATTTCATTACTCTATTATCTTATTCGTGGAGATGGAATAACAATTAAAAAGCCAGTGAAAGTAAAGATAAAACTTTTAAAGACCACACTATGTCTCTTTAACTATCCTCATCCACACTTCTAACTCTAATGTCTCACGGTTCCTTTCCTGGCATTGCTGAGAGTCTGGAATAAGGCCAAGTCTGTCATCTTGTAGAATCCTATTTCAATTTAACTGTTTCATATTTAAGTCCTTCCTTATTATTTATATCCAGAATTGGAGAGAAAGAGAGTTTATGGAACATGTTAATTGCCTTTTATTCTCCTATTGCAATCACTCTAATCAATGGATTTAGTTAAAACACATGAACAATGGAAATAACAAAGACAGTTTAATAATGAATAGAATATAATACTATATTGTTCACTGACATTCATAATGTTAGGACATAGTGATAATCGCATAAATATAGTATATACTACTAATAACTAGTTACTACTTACGGGTTCGATGATTTTACGGGTTCGATGATTTGTCTCTGAGGTGGTTTTCATCGTATTTGAGAGGCAGGTCTCAAGTGACAAAGGTTGATGGTCGGTTTTCAGAATGGTTACCTAAAGCTGTAGGAGTTCCCCAGGGGAGTTGTTTGGGGCCAATTCTGTTTATTTTGTATGTTGCAGGTTTGGACAGCCAGTTAAATTTCTGTTCATTGCATGCCTATGCAGATGATTGTCAACTCTTGCTATCTTACCATCCCTCAGAGGCAAACGAGGCTTGTATTCAGCTGAGAAATGATTTGTTAGCAGTTAGTAAATGGTCAGAAGATCACGGTCTCAGGCTGAACCCTGAAAAGTGCTCGGTCATGCATTTTGGTAAACAGACCCTAAATGCTGATATGGGAAATATTTCGCTCAATAGTATTGATTTATTAAGATGTGAAGATTCTTGGAGTCAGCATAGACTCGGAGCTTACTTTCAATAGCCAGATTGAGTTGATAAATCGTAGAGTTATGTGCAAACTTAGGATGCTTTACAGGCTGAAGAATATTCTTCCCGAGGCTGCAAAGTTACAACTTGTGCAGGCCCTTATTTTCCCTATAATTGAATATTCACTTCCCGTGTTTGGTTACAGCTTGAGTCAGGAACAACTTACAATTCTTCATAGGCTCCAAAACTCTGCAGTAAGGTTTGTTTACAATATTCGTAAATTTGACCATATTACAAGTTACCGCCGGAAAGCAAGTGTGTTAACTATTAAGGAGATTTGTAGGAGACAAACTGTCACCATAGTCCACAAGGTTCTTGACACTGGTAGACCTGCGTACTTGAACAAAAGATTGATGTTGCGGTCGGCGGTCAGGGAACGTCATACTCGGCAGGACGCCATGCTGCAACTGCCGAGGGTTCACCTGGAGAGGGGCAAGAGGGGATTCTCGTGCTTTGGACCCAAGGAATACAATGCCCTACCACCTGCTGTTAAAACCCTACCCTTAAGGAGTTTTAAAAGGAAGTTAAAAGAAATTAACTTAAGTTATTAGGTAGCCACTTATGTATACTTTATTTTATGCTGTTTCAGCTTATTATGTAATTGACCTGAGTTAATTTGAAAAGCAGTTTGTAAATACTGAAATTCGCTTGAAAATAAAGTCATTATTTATTAATTTATTTATAACTAATATTAAGAGGTTATAAACAGCGTTAACAAATTATGATGTTATAGAATTTCACCTTAGGACATAGCCAGTTTCAATACCCAGTACGGTAAATGATCGGAATGAACAAGATAATACCACCAGGTAAAATTTTATAACCTTAGATATAATTTTATACATCTTTACGAAATAATATTAAAATGCCTACATATAAGTACCGTTACTTTATGTTTTTAACTATTGAGGAGTTTCTGAAAATGGTCAAAAAAGATACTTAAACCTCCATTAAGTGATCTATATAATGCACAAATGTATTTGTTTCATTATTCGAGTGTTTAGCTGCAGTCTCAAAATTTAAGTTATGATTTATATGAACAGTATCCTAGAGTATTTATCTTTTACAAAAATGCATACTTTTTATCTAATAAAAACAGGTCTGGCATCGCAGTCACTGGGTAACCCTGAATACTGAGGCCGGGCGCAGCCATATTGCAGTTTTGGCAGTTCATAAATACTTCCAGCTGGTCAAGTTTACTTCAAATACTCTATATGTTTTTATAGGAAGCATTTTTAAGAACTTGAATTTCATTAAAAATTAATTATATTTAGAGAGGACATGCATTGTAGCACCAATTTTCAAAGGCTAACTAGGCCTAAATAAGAAAGAATTGCATTTGAGTTTGAGAAAACACCTTTTGCTACTTACTTGTATATTTTCTTACTACTAAGAAGAAGCCGGTAAAATATTAAGCTAAGATATTTTCATTTTAATGACAGTAAATTGTGCACAAAGTTCAGTCAGAAAATAATAATGGTTTTAATACACAGTAACATTACACTTTTACGAATTATATACTCCTGGAATAAATGTTTCTTTGCTGTTTCTATCACGACCAGTACTATGATATCTTGCTGTCTTGTTATCAACAAGATAAATAATCTCTGTTATCTCTAAGAGACCTACTTATGAAAGGAATTTAGCCACCAGCTCATTTGTATAATTTAGTTTAGATTGGTTAACTAATCAGTTAATTAATCATAGACTGGTTGCTAATTAAGGAATTTTAATTTATATATGTTTGTAATTGGCCAAACTACTTGTAAAATTGGCAAGTACTTTTTTCTCTCAATGGTTCAAATGATTATATTGTGAAATTGCTATATGGGAAAGAAATTAATTTATTCACTTGGCAGCAGCCTAGGGGTGATTCCTACTTAATTACAGAGAAGTTAACAGTTACAAATGATTTAGGCGAGGTGAAACAAATGGTTCCAATCCGGAACTTAAGTAATTTGAGTTCCTGGAAAGTCCTGCCATTAACAATGAAATAATGTTCAAAGTGAAATATACGCCAATTGATCTGTACGCCAGACATAACAGTGAAATTACTAAAGACATAAAATAACCTTTTTCCACGCGTTTAAAAGCAGGTTAAGGAATACAATTTTCGATTTAAAGTTTTATTCAGATTGCACTAAAATGTCCAATAGTAATTTTGATTGGTTAAACGTTAGTGAAACTATCACTTAACGGACAGAAATAATTTCATTCCCATCAGTTAGTCTGTCAACACGATATATCAAAAACTGAACTCTGGGCTTGAAACTTTTATTCACATCATTTATGAAGAGATAGCAGTTTAATTAATATGTAAACGTTTCTTTACTAATGTAAAGCAAATGTCAATGGAAGTTTGAATAATGAGGAAGTGAGCTAAGAATGTATATGTATGGTGAAGGAATGGTTAGACGAGCGCTACCCTACCATTGGATAAGTATAACATTAACGTCGATTAATTATTACAACTTCTAGCCGTATTAGATGTAAAGGGCAGTTAGTACAGCTCTGATTGCCATTTTTGATCCCTTATGTACATATTGATGCTTCGAAAACTCCGATCCTGATTCCCTTATACAGTCAAGATTAAGCACTAAGAATTTTTCAATCTGAAACGATTAAATTCCGCTCTGAATAATCGTGCTATATAAGAAAATATGTTTATTTATTATTATAAAGTATTTAAGATGTAGTAATCACACGATAATATTTAGAAGTGGTCCATGATTCACCTCTGTTTCTTAGAGTACAAGAAAAGTATCGAAAATGAAATAGGTGAAATTGCCTCTAACATATTATATAACGATGAACAACCATATACGACTAATAATTCATACTATACTTGTTGTTACTCCATATAAATATGTAGTGTCCCAAAAATTGGGCACTAAATTTAGATAATAAATTATATATTAATTTCTATATTTCAGTCGTTGCGATGACAAAAAACAAATACACAATGGCTAGTAATGTACGAGTATGTATGTGATACCTTAGAACTGTATGATGCAAAATATTTAGTATGGGCAGAACTGGCATTAAACCAAAATGTAATGTCATTTTTGCGGCAAAAAACAATGAGAGTGTGACTAGGAATTAATTTTTTGCTACTTTAGAACTGTATGGTGCTAAAGATATAGTATGGAACAGAACTGGCACTAAACAAAAATATACAGTCATTGTTACGGCAAAAAACGATGACACTGTGGCTAGGAATGAATTTATATGCTACTTTAGAACTGTATAATTTAGTACGGAACAGAACTGACATTAAACAGAAAATATAGTCTACTTCAGCAGTGTACCAAACTGTGGTATAGAATAAAAATTGCACCACTTCAAATATCGAGTTATACTTGTGGTAACAGTTACACTGTATATGGGAATATATTTACGTGTTAATATACTATTGTGGTACTACAACACTGTAATACGTTGTTAAGCTGGCATCAAACCAAAATATTTGCAGTAGGCATTTTTGCTGCAATAGTTTTATTGTAGGTGGAATATAAGGTTTTATAATACTGCATAAGTTACATTATTAATATACGTTGTAAGGCAAACTCAATTTATACAATCCTACAGAATTATGAGTTTAACATTGCTGAGCTATGAGCAAAACATGCAAATTAACCGTATCGTACCCTTACGCAACATCTATATTTAAGAATATTTTTAAAATGAATTTAAGATCCGAAAGCAAATCAAGAGGTAATAAATTCGGAAGAGATAAAAAACTAGTAGCATTCGTTTTAAAATGTATAATTTTACAGCATATTATTCAACGAATTTTTAGCTTTGGTATATGTTGTGCAATATGTGAGATTAAAATGCAAAATATTTATGAATGGCCACCATTTTTAAAAATTATATTAAGTTGGCATTGTTTCCATACCTGTCTAAGGAAAATGGTACTCAAATCTTTATTAAATTTGTCGTCGTGTAAAAATTATGGAATTTTTTTCAAAGGAAACTTCTCATTACTATTTCACCAAACCTCGAATAACTTCGAGATTTGGAAAGAACCACAGTAAAATAACTGTTGTTAATGATGTAAGATTTTTGATATTCTTTCTGCTTTGTTTAAAATAAACTCCCACACTTAAATTGGGGATCATTTTGTTTATCAATATTTATTGTGTAATGTTATGTTAGTTTGTTTTGAGGTCTGGTAGCAATGTCAATATTTACTTTTCATCCTGAAAATCCCTATTAATAAAACAACTCCTGAGTAAAATCAATTAAAAATCCACTTTGCAGTTGAGTGAGCAAACACAAAGAAACCCTGCAGTAGTCAGCGTGACGTGTCACAGACATTGACACAAAGGGTGCGCACATCATTCTTCTATCACTTGTTCTGTAAAAAAATAACTGATTAATTTATGTCACCAATACAGGTCTTTTTTATTAAATAATTTAAAATTAATGTCTTGATTCACATTTAATCTATTATTTTATTCGTTACAACTATTTCAATTAGTTTGTATTATAGGACGTGTTCCTGTAGTTTCGATGTATCTTGGGAGTTTTTCACAGACAACGCTGACCAATAACAAGATTCTATGTATGACACAGCGTTATGTATGATACAGCGTTTTTTTATTATACAGAGTTATGTATGACACAGCGTTATGTATGATACAGCGTTATTTATGATATAGAGTTATGTATGATACAGCGTTATGTTTGATATAGCGTTATGTATGTTATAGCGTTATGTATGATACAGTGTAATGTATGATACAGCGTTGTGTATGATACAGCGTTATGCATGATACAGCGTTATGTATGATGTAGTGTATAGTACGTCTACATCAGTACTACAGTTCCATATGGAATACGTGCAGAATGAAAAATGTTTCATTACGGCATAATAGAAGACGAACATGTTTCTGCAAAATATAGTAAACTAATTGTACCATAGTTATTATTATTCTGCTGAATCGCGGTAGGAAGTAGGCTCTTTGTTAACTAGACGCGGTGCGTGGACATTATTTTGTTGGTTAGAGATGTCAAACAGCTGTTAGAGATCTACTACGTTCCCGAGCCGGTTGGTTTGAAGAGGGAGGGGGCAGTCTTCGAGTGGAGAGCAGAGCGCCCAGACGTGAAGTTTAGAAGTGAAAGTACTTCCTCTAATCCTATACTTTTGGGATGTAGAGTAAATTTTTACCCGGTGTGATTTAAGTCAAGTTTTTAAATTTCTTGTCTTTACTTAAGTGCGTAATAGTTTCTTTTCAGCCTCCATAGTCTCCAAGTAGTAATTCCCGTACCAGCGTTTAGTTTAACATCTTTTGTTTTATACTTTGTGTGTTAAAATTTTTAAAGTTTGCCATATAACATAGTCTGATAATTAATTCAATTTTGAAGTATTGTAAATTAGATTTGATCTTAAGTTTAGTTCAAGCATTGTGTTATTTTGATATTGAATATTTTGAGAAGAGAACTTTTGTTTTTTATTTTTTTAATTTAAACCAATTTATACCTTTTTAGTTTCATTTTTAATTTTGATCAGACTCTAAATTAGATTTGACCGATTGAGAGAAATTTTGAAGAAAATCAAATCAATATTTTGTAAACTTTGTTAAATTTTGAGTGAAGTTTAAATTCGGAATAAATTAAGTATTTCCGAAAAGTTGTTCTGATTTATAGAAAATTAGCTCCAGACTCTATAAATATATGTACGATAATAACGGTACAAAATTAACAGACCTTAAATAAAGGTCATGGAAGCGACAGCAATCTACTGTTACGCGTGATATTATATAAAAGAACATTCCGAAACAGGAAGTTAAATGCAGGGGAAGTCAATTTTAATAAAATAAATACAGGCCCTAAAATACGTTTAGTTAATTAATATTAACTAATTTTATTCTAGATTTCCCCCTTCTTCCTCAAAAAGCACCCTGAGCTCCTGTTATTAAAGTTAAACACATTATAATTGTATTGCTCATTTTATAAAAAGTAGACCCACCTGTTAAGAAACTTGTGCCAATAAGGCTTTTTGCTTTATTCTGTACTAACTTTTGCATGATGGTAAATAGAAACGTTAACATTTTATATTTTTTAAATGACAAGCGCAAGGTCTGAATATTAGTTAATTTTGGTGAGTTCAGATTTCTTCAGTTAAAAAACAAAAATAGAAGAATCTCAAAATTTTTACTTGCTAATTGCTACCCTCGTGATTAATTTTATAGGATAAATTGTATAGGAATATCACAATCAGAATGATAAATAATAGAGGCTTCGTTAATAACCCTATCCTGATTGATGGCCTTTTAAAAACGAGCTTATCCCTGAAAAATGTAATTTAAACTGTTGCATAGCATTTTAAATATCTTTTTAACGTTTGAAATTTGTTTTTAAAAATTAAAAAATGAAACAACAAAAATACTCACATTCACTTTAATTAGATATGTTTCTAAATGTTAATTGGTTACTGAAATCAAGATTTAAAAGCACAATGCTATTTTGAATATTCTATTAAAATAAATGTAACTATTTCCATAAAATGTATTTTAGATTCTTTATGTTAATGTAGGATACGCTGAAACACAGCAGAATTAACAAAGAGAAGTCAGTATAAAAAGTAACTGTTTATACCTCTCTTATCAATTGAAACATAGATTTACTGCAATACATTGCCATAATTTAAAATACTGATATTAAACACACATCACATAAACATACAGGTCATGAACTAGGTTAATGAAAATTCCTCACTCCAACATACTGAGTCCGTAATATGACATAGCCTATAGTTATACAGGACACGGGTGTTATTATATACATTCACGGTACTGAGATTCCACACCACACACAAAGATAATCTCTTACATTATGATAAATTGCGATTAATATTGTTATCTTAGAGAATTCTGCACCAAAATTTGTATTGCGACTTTCATATAATTACTTGAACCATAATGTTAATACACAAGGATTACGTCACACCACGTGTCGTCTAACAAGCTTTGCTGGAAATGCAAATCACATTTTAAGTCTACAGCTCATTTCATCCTTAAGATATCCTTTGGAGAGCTAAACTTACCCCGACAGCAATAAAATAAATTGTGTTAGTCTATTGAGTGATAGATTTCAATGATGGTCAGACAATTTCCATGGTTCAACATGCAGGATCGTACAACCCATTCTTGCATGTAAATAACGTTTTGTCCTTAATTTCGAGAGTAAAAATAAACTTTCTTGTGATGTTTTGCCCCTTTATATCTTCACATTTTTACATTTAATTGGGTACCATAGCAGTGTATGTTACAAATCTAAACGCAAAATCACCACAAAATGTTGTTCTATTTGTTTGGAAAGTTAGGCTG
The DNA here is from genome assembly GCF_021130785.1 of Homalodisca vitripennis. Lineage (NCBI taxonomy): Eukaryota > Metazoa > Arthropoda > Insecta > Hemiptera > Cicadellidae > Homalodisca > Homalodisca vitripennis. The sequence goes on from NC_060214.1 coordinate 42,936,435, forward strand.
CACAATAGCAACACACTATATACACCAGTAGTAACCTAGGATTAGTCACCTATGATCTTTAAAATCTGTAACTAGTGAAGTTTAAAAGAAAACAAATATATTTTCCTTAGTTTGTCCATAATCAAACTATTAAATGAGAAACATTCATACTAGTTTTGGAAAGCTAGGCTATTGTTTTAGCTTCTTCATTGTTTTGCTCCTATAAAAAAATTGAACTAATAAATATTGTGGAAAGCCTAGAATTCCTACAATGTTATTTTTAATATCGCTAAAAATAGTTTATTATATAAAACTGGTCCGCGGCACTAATTATATCTGCTGTGATCGGTTACCTATAAAAAAAATATTATTATATAAAATGGGGTTTAACAAACCTTGTGTTTTTCTTTTATGTATTTTGAATATAGCCGAAATTATCACTGGTTCATTGCAAAAGTTTTTAATTAATACTGAAGTAACTTAACATATTATACTAAAAAACGTTTTTTTAAACGTGGAGGATAATAAAGGTAAGTTATATATAATTGCTCGGAATCATGGTTATCACAGACACATGACAATCCTGAACATGTCTAGTACATGCTTGTTTAGTTCCATTCGCAGCACAAAAGGTCATCAGAAGCTCACAAAAAACCATTTTAATTTTTATCGTTCACTCATTTTTTTTGTATGGCCTTTGTCTTAGACCATGCACGATCTGTTCATAAGTGGTAATTTCCAAAATAATGGTATTTTTAATTTATTAACTAAAATATTTAAGGGGTAAAAGTATAATTAGCACTTATAAATTTGTATGACCGCTCCAGGAACACTCGGTTAGGGATTCACAGCCTTAATTGTAATGTAAACTTCTTAAATTTGAAATAAGCACATCCTAAATTACTACAAAATGTTTACTAAAACGCATCAAATCTGTAGAGCAACAAAATGTTATGACAAACGTATGGCCCTATCCAATAGAAAAGTGAATGAAGAATTGGGAAAAAATATGGAAATAAGAGATTTGTACAGGAAACAAGATGTTTGTTGTATTATAAGGAGCAAAAAATGAGATGGCTGGGCCAGTTAATAGACCAGGAGGAATCTGTTATTCAAAGTCTGTTGGAAGACCAGATTAAACGAGACCAAGAGAAAAACAATGAATGATATCAGGAATGAGCAGAACTAAGATATATGGAAATAGGTCTTGGGATAATCCAAGATAGAAGTGTCTGAAGATATTGAACATAGGAGTAAGTTAATCTCCTAAAACGATTTAGCTATTTTTGTAGTTTAATTTCTTATTAATATCTTCTGTAACATGTAACGGATATACTAGTTCTATACACTAATATCTATTCATTGCACTCTATTAATATATTTATCCATACCTACACCTACAGATGAGATTTTCATTTCACACGCTACCATTAAATAATGTGTCCATGTTTAAAAAAAATGTTACTTGTCTAATATTACTATGCTTTTGGGGTTTACGTTTTTGCATTATTATTTATTTTATTTTAAATGTAATTTGATCCAGCCCATAATATTTTTAATGTTAAATGTGTATTTTTAAGTTGAAATAATATAGTAATGTGTGTGTAGAAGAATCTACAACCATACAAAATCTCTAAAAGATTTGAATTATTACTGAGCCGGGGCTCAGTTTGAAACGTTTTTGTGTCTTTTATTTTTTTCCCACCTTGGGCCACTCTTATCAGTCGGTGGGGGAGTCACTCCGTCAAGTATTGATTTTCTGCCTGGTTGGACTGTTTGGTTGAGTTCAGCTGGTTGACCTTGACTAGTTTTACCGACCAGCTGTTCACCGGCACCGGCTACTGTTCGGAGCGGTCAGACACGTTAGGAGAAGCTACTGTGTTTCTGGCTGTTCTCTGCTCTTCCCGTTTCCCCATGGCTGGCTAGCTCCTCTACTTTCGGCAGGTAATTGTCTCTCTCACCCCTCTTTAACTTTATTTTGTTGCCGGTTTTTTCTCTCCCACGCAGACATATATTATCTTAGTTTTAGTTATAAGTAGTTTATATATTATTTTGTAACTTGTGTTCCTCGTGTACGTTGTTCGTGTCGCAAAGTGTTCTTTCCTGTCTATCGTACGTTCTAAATTTTTTTAATTTTTTTTAACAATGCCAGTTAAGTTTTTTATATTTTTGCGCCGTGCTTTCTAATCGATCCGTTCGGCGAACGGAAATTATTTATTTAGTATCACCTTGTTTTTATTTAGTGTAAGCGAGACGGTACAGATTTTGAAAAATTTTGTGACTTCGTTGTTTTGTGTTGCGTGCAAAATTGGGTGGCAACATTCATGATTTTCATTTTATTGTTTTAATTAATTAATTGCCTTATAGTAGCGTGAACGGATTATAATTTAATTATTGTTATTTGGGAAATAATGTACTGTTATTATTTGTAAATTATATAATTATTATTAGGCCTACCTTACAATTAATATTTAATAATAAAATGTAAATTATTATAATATTATAATAGAATGATTAAAATCCAGCGAATTATAGTTACCAGTAAATGTTATCACGCTTAATCATTTAGTATGGCTGTTCTAGCCTATGTAATATTTATATTGTCACCAAGTAGTGTATCTTAAAAAATACTTGGTGTCTTGAGTTATTTTTAGGAAACAGTTTTTTCAATACTTAAAGGTACTGTTAGTTACAGATCGTTATTTTTTAATTGTTAAATTTAAATATTTTATATATACTTTGTGGCAAACATAATTAAGTTTTTATTATTTCTCAGGTTACAATAACCTTTTTCTAAATATCTACTGGTTATGTTGGGATCCATTAGGGTCCCCGTGAGTGCCGTCAGCGGGACTGGTGCGGCGAGTCTGCCCAATGAAACCCACTGAAACCAAAAACTGAATGCCCCGTGCCCTGCCAGCGCTCCTGTACCGGCATCCAACCGGGAGTGTATGTGCTCATGTTCATTTCATCTGGAACAAGGTTGGATCCAAAATGGTTTTTTTACTTTTCTTATACTGAACTTGCGAGGATTGGGGTGCAGGGAGCGCTGGCAGATATTAGATCTGGAGGAGGGCCAGTGTTTAAGACTAGTGTGTATTTAGTTTAGTTACATGAACTGAAGGGGAGGATTTCATCTTTAATTCGGATTCGTGGAGGCAACTAAGCCCCCGCCTCCTTCGAAAATCGGCTTTAAATTATTTTTTTTTTACTTTTTGGCTACAAACCTGAAACCAAATTACTTTTTAAAAATAGTGGGCCTAGAAATTCTACAACCTTTTCCCTCCCCTCAGTTCGTAACACTTACCAGTTAAAGATAATTTTTCCTACATGCCGTACCTGAAATTGTTATTTATATATCAAATCTCTATATTATATTATTTATTTATTATGTTATTATTTCTATTTATTATGTTATTGTCTATATTGGAATTTTATCTTTTGTTATTTAGTTTTTAAGTTACGCGGTGCACCGTGGTGCTGAAGTAATTGTATTTTTGTATAAAAATGTTCGCCACCTCTTTAATAATTATAAAATCACGTTCTCGAAGTCTTGTCTCTCTTTGTCTCTCTTCCCACTAGTGGCATGTGGTTTTTTTTATGCTTTGCTCCGAGTTTGGGGAGGGGCGCGCTTCCGAGACCTCCTGTCTATTTCGCTTACTCGGAACAATACAATAAGGATTACATTATTTGTAATACAATCGAATTTGAACTGTGTGTATATGATGTTATATTTTAATGACATACCACAAAATTCACGGTAATATTCGTAATTGTTTTATAAATATCTATTTTCAGGTTTTAATTTATAAGTGTAACACATTTTTGGAAAACTCATATTTGGAAAAGTTAACGTTATCGTTGATTTTAATAATAATGTAAGTAAGGACAAAATTTATTGAATTGTTTTTAAATTTGTTTAAGAAGATGTATTGTTTAAGTAGCAAATCATTGTCAGAACACCATTACAATTATTTAAAATAAAACATGTAATAAATGATGTAGTTAACTTCATTAATTTCTAAATTATCGCGTAACATTTTCCAATGAAATTACTACATTATACTATGATGCAACTAAATTACTATATAACTATAGAAGATGTAGTACGACTAATATTGTAATTTTTTGACAAATAAATTAACTTGATATGTTTTTATCTCTTTTTAAAGGAAACTGCTCCCCTTTTAAATCTTACTCTGGCAATTCCATCGAACGAATTTTTCATTATCAACACATTTGCCCAGACATTATGCGGCTTTGTCGAGTAGATTTTATGATCACCACATCTAATTCTGCATACATATTTGTGGATAAGAAACTATCAGTTATATAAGAGAGAAAGAGTTGAAAAATGAAGTGCTGACGTTAAAATCTTTGCTGCTAATATTTAAAAAAGGAGTTTCAAAGCGTCATTGCAGACTTTCAGCAAGTATTGAACTTTGAGCTTACAACCAACATTTGAAGGAAGTAAAACAAAATATTGAGAGATTTGGCAATGAAAATCCTACATTTTCAAACGGCACAAGTTCACAACAAGACTTCATTTTTATGCTACCCTTTACAGTAAATGATTTTATTAACATCAGTCTTGAACACAATGCGGTGTGTCATTTAAGTGTTACATAGAAGTCATATACTCTTAGAATATTGAGAGCTATATTACAAAATTAAATGTTTATAATCCCAGGTTTCTTCCACCTAAAATATTCTAAAAAATTAATTAAGATTTTAAATTCTAAAAACTCTGAATTTCTGATAGAAATATAATCCATGTTCAATTACAGTGTAATTTTATACAGCAAGTAATTAAAGAGGATTTCATCCCACTTCAAACGATAATTATGGAGCACGATTGGTTTTATCCAACCGCTAAACATGAAGGTTATTGGGAACAACGTAATGTAGTATAACAGATGATAAAATAGAATGTAATGCCCACTCTAATGTCAAATATGGAAGAATATTGGAAACATCCAGTGAGATGGTTTTATATACTTAATTTACAAATAGAACACTTATAATGTGAATGGAACATATTTATAGTTCATTGTACTATGAGTAAATTACAAAAGCGAAACAAAACAATGTGTTTATAATAACATTACACTTTTTAAAACAACTTGTAACACCTCCATCCTAATGTTATTGCGGTATCTTACACTTCATTACCTCGTCAATATGTCTTCTCCATGACTGTCAATCATCCATTCTGACTGTGTAGGTGACATGACCTTCCCTAGATTCTATTTTTACTTTCCATTACTATAGTCACTCATTTGGACTCTATCTCCAACCATTAGAACTCCCCGAATTCCAACTGTAATATCTTAATAATTACGAGTTCTGTTTAACTCTGGTTTGAGTAAAAAAATATTTGTTTTCACTCTTTTTCCAACATTAGGTGGTATGATAAGTGCCACTCGAGTTAAACTAGTAATTTAAACTACTATTACATATATAATAATGGGGTTTTCTTATAAAGCGTATAAATTCATATTCTAATTAATTTAAAAGTAGTGAACTCTCAATGAAGTCTCTCTGTGTTTACATTCTGGTATTAGATTTTCTCTACGCTCACTAAAGTCTTTCGTTTACAATTATCAATGTCAACTTGCAATGTTACATCAATAAAATATTTTAATATTACAGTTTATAACGGGTGGCGCAGAGAAACGGGAAATTTTGAAATAATCATATTAAACGAATGAATTGTACAACAAAGTTTTTAATGCTTAAAATGTGTTAGGCAAGATTGGAAATTACATGAGAAATATTGGAAATAACAATAAAATTAGTCACTTTTTAAAAAATTAGATCAGTTAAGTGCTGTACAATGCGCCTAACACATTCATTCAATCGATTTAGAAAACTTATCATAGTGCGACGCAATGTGTTATCTGGGATATTGGCAACGTGTTCTTCAATCTGAGTCTTGAGCTCAAGAAGATTTCTTGGCATAGTCTGGTACACAACGCTCTTTAGTTATCCCCATAGAAAGAAGTCATATACTGAGAGGTCTGTAGACCGTGGAGGCTAAATGACGTTAGCGTTCCTTTAAATTATGCGCTCCCCAAACAAACGCTTTAGTGCTGACATTGACATATTCGCAGTGTGTGAGGTGGCTCCATCCTGATGAAACCAGGTTTGCTGAATATCAATATCTGAAAAAACATGAAGCCGTGGAGCAAAAAATGGCTCCAGCATATGAATGTAACGTTCAGATGTGACAGTTACAGTGGAACCATTACCATCCTCAAAGATGTAAGGTCCAATTATCCCTCGACAAGACACTATACACCATAAAGTAACTTTATGGCTGTGTAACGGACGTTGATGAAGTTCACCGGGATTTATGCGAGCCCAGTAACGCATGTTCTGCTTATTGACATTCCCATTTGAATGAAAATGGGCCTCTACAGACATCCAAAGATTATTGAGGGAATTTGTGTCCTCAAATATTTTAGTCAGTAGCTGTTCACAAAATTGTAAGCGTAACTCACCGTCATTTGATTTTAGAGCTTGACAAATTTGAAGCTTGTAAGGATAAAACTGCAGGCCGTGGAATATTCTTTGCACACTCCGACGCTCAAGTCGCAATGATGAGGTGTTTTTCTTACAGAATGACGTGGACTTCTTTCCACTGCAACTCGCACTGCATCAACATTTTCTGAGGTTCGAACGGTCACTATAAGCCCAGGAGGTTTTTTCTTTAAGGCCGAACCAGTCTCTTCAAAATTCCAAACCCATGATGATATGGCAGAAGGATGATGATAAGGAACACGACTGCGGGTAGGAATCTCATAATGGGGTCGGAACACTCGTTGTGCAGCTGTTACACTGTCGCCATTTTTGTAATACGCCCTAACGGCAACGGCACGCTCCACAACATTCCACTGTTCCATCTCAACTAAATGACCGTTACTACTTGGGGACATGATTTCCGTCCCCCACTCTTACGAGACTTACAGGTGTACCAACAATAACTTCAAAATTTCCCGTTTCTATGCGCCACCCTGTATATTGATAATGTTTAGATAATGTTAGATAAGATAATACGTTTTAGATAATGCACCTTTAACTAAGATTACAAATTTTCGTTATTTTATTTTGAGTTAATACGTTTCCTTGAACAAAACTCAATATATTTTTGAGTAAACTATATAAAGAAGGTCAACACAGCAAAGGCAATTAGGGTGGTAAATGCCACTTTTAACGGCAACCCTTTTTATTGTTTCCCGACCCCAAGCAGTACTGAAACTGAGCGCAAAGTGGCAGTAGAGGAATGTTTTGTAAGTTCGATCCTCTCCTTACTTCTCAACTTTCAAGATTCTATGTACTATAGTACATACTATATACGATGTACTGTTGAGTTGTACATAATAAATATGTTATTTTCTATTTTGACGTTCTACAGGAAACAGTTATAAATATGTTCAGGTTCCTTTAATACAAGAGCAAAATACTCAATGTTTCAATTGTAAAACATAGATATGCGGCTAATAAAACTGCATTTCGCATTTGTTTAGCGATACTGAAAGTTCAGTTGCTACACGGCAATGATTGACTGTTATAATAATCCAAGTTCTGAGAGCCAATTTACACTAAATGTTCAATTCGACAATTAAAGCCAACCTTCAAACATGTAAACCAACTTACATTTGCATCAACAGATTATTTAAGACCGGCCACGGTATTAGTACAAAAACAAAATAAAGAACATAAAGAAGGAAAGATGAAAAAAAAGGTTTCAAACATAACCAAAAGCTGCTTGGAGTCTATTCCAGGCGTTGTCACTGCACATGATTCAAATCCCGAGCACAAGTCATCCACACATTAAATTCGACGTCAGTTCTTTCTTTGAAGACATGGCACCGTGTCATGTCATATGAAACAATGGGTCAGTAAGGCGATGGTCAGGAGTAGGAAGGTTCAAAGAAAGACTGTTTCCGGCCCTATGTTTTGGCCCTAGACCTGAGTGTCATAGTGTAAGTAGATGTTTCTATTACTCGTAACTCATGTTAGGGACTTGTATTCTCTGCAGTGACAACGCCTGGACCGGACTCCAAGGAGCGTTTAGGTATGTTTGTAGCCTTTTCTTTCCCTTCTTTTATTCTTTCTGTTATTTTTTTGTACGTACTAATACTACCTCCACCTGACGAAGAGGATAGATTCCAATCCTCAAAATATTGTGTTATACCTTTTGGAACCATAACGATTGTAAATGTCCGAAATCCTGCCATCCTGTCATTACAAATTTTTACAATCTTGTGAAACGGTTATCATTTGGTATTCTCTTTACAATACACTAGTATTAATAATCTCACAAATCAATAACTACCTGTTAATTATCTTCATTTTCAAGTTGATAATTAGTTGAAGTAAACTAAATATATTTTTCTTGCCGGATAGTTTAATATAAATTGTAAATGTTATACTTGTTCTTTTGTTTGTATCTGTACCTTACGCGACAAAACAAACTAAAATTAATGTCTGTGAAAGATAGTGTCTCTAGCCTACGCACAGGCTGCTTGTCCATGTAGATTAAGTTTTATTAAAATATATATTAAGAACTTACAATGTTTAATTATATTTCGTAACAATTCTTTGCAGGCATGTTTGTGATCTCTGTATGAATGTAAAAATTGTGGAAATAAACTTATATTTCATTTCGTTGATCTCTTTTTTTATGGAAAAATCCTCCAACGACATGAAAAACTGGATTGCGAGATTATACAAGCAAACTAACTCTCGGCCGTGGACTATTGAGCATTGTTTCAGATATTCTAAACAATAACAAAAAATACTGGCATAAACATGCTAACATTGTATTTTTAGTCCTCTTGATCATAGCTTTTAATAACGGTTGTTAGAACATAAACCGTTTGAACTGAACTATAACTCCAGTTCTTGGGTAACAGACATACATACGGGGTAATTCCTGAAATCTGGTACAGCGTTTTGTAATGGTCCTATGTCACAGAGTACTACGGGTTAAGTGCTATAGGTTAAGTATATACTTAAGAGTGTATCAAATATGCACTGTATAAGCACGAACCCTGGTATTTAATAAAATTAATTGAACATTTTCACTGAGAAACCGAACATCAGTCACGCTAGTTTTAATTTGAAGTCGAAATGGGAGGGTATCAAATAGCTAAAATAAGAGGCCAGAACCTTTTCAGAGCACATTTTTTTATTTAACACTCTCAAACCGAACGGCTGAAACATTCATAATTGTTACATCACCGTTAGATAACTAGTAAAAGTGACTCCAATTCACCAAAGGCCGACTATTTTGCTGAAAGTAGTGATTTGCAATGTGTGTACATACATATAATTTTTGGAATAAAATATTGAATCACAAAAAGTACTTGCTCCGCCAGGACTCGAACCTGGATCTCTCACGCCGGGTGAATGTGCTACAATTACACCACAGAGCCCTTACTTTTTACGATATATATATATATAAACTATTAACAATTAACTAACTATATATATATATATATATATATATAGTTAATCGTCTGATATAACTATTATTTATTTGCCTGATGGCCGGCATAAAGTTTGAAGACAATAGAATAAATTATTTAAACATATAGTATAAATACCGTTATTGCTTTAAAACAATAATCTCCAATGTCAAACTGCACAGAAACTAACGTGACAGCATATATTTTTCTCCAAAGAAGTTTTTTTCGATTTATAAACAATAAACACAGTTCATGTGCTTAAATAATGCAAAAATGGTAGTCTGTCCCATAGACTCTTACGAAACTACTTGATGTTTTTTTCTCTTATATAGTACATTCTCCGCCCAAACTTAGTTATAATAATGTAATTACGACTTCTGGTACAGTAATATCTACGAAGTTTTGAAAGTTAACCTCGGTAGCTGTTCTACAGCCATATAATATGTAACAGCATTTAATTTAATGTTGTGTATATTCATATTTTAGTTCTCGAAATAGGTTTCGTTGTGGTTGAATTTAAAAAATGATTAATAAAGAAGACAAGTACTGGATAACTGGAAATGCCCTGGGCAATACCGAAAGTAGGGCGAGGTTAGGTTAGCCGCAGCCCACCCCTCAATATCGTACATCATATTTTGTGTTTGCCACAACATACTGGAATTTATATCGTGTGGATGCTCTGAACTGAATATTATAAATATATTTTTTTATATAATGTGTTATGTAAATAACTTAAAAATATCTAATATTATAATATTTTTATTCATATTTGATAATACCAAATTTTCTAGATTTGAAAAACATCGACTACGGGAATCTGCCTCACTAGCTGTCAAAGTCATAATTATGCTATTAATAAGGCATATTTTAATCTGTGGAGAATATGTTTTTAGTTTACTCAGCTGACTATTAACCTACACATTATTGTTCAGCCTCTTATTCTAAATCCACTACTAACTTGATCTCAGCTGAGTAAGTTATAATATTCACTATACCAACCTAATTACTATCGGTTTAATCCTTTATTATGGCTTACACTTGTATTAAATAATAAAAATTTTATCAGCATAAGGAACTAATAATTTATTTAACATTGTGTAAAAAAATTGTGTTACTATTGGTAAATAATTATAAGCAGTATGTAAATTTGAGCAGATTTTGCGTTAAAACTTTTCTTCCTAGTCACATAGACGAGTAAATGTTTAGTACAATACGCAGAGGCAAAATTTATAATATACATACTCCATAACTCCCTTAAAGTGTTGGTAATCAATATAATGTGTCATGAAAATTAACAGCATGATTGACTTTTTAATTTTTTTTTTTGTATATATCTTTGACACTTTTGTAATGCGTCATGATCAAACAAATAGTTTTGAAAGGTTGGTAGCTATCATATTTATACAATATTACCACCAAACCTATGATCCTGTACGTAGAAAAAAGAGTTTGTGTGAAGAATTTAAGCACTAAAACGTAAAAACTTTGTAATAAACCAAGATTATGAGATTTTGAATTTTTACAAAACATTAACACGCGGGCAATTTTGAAATGTTCCTGTATAAACAGGACAGACTGTCTTTATAGGATCCTATACACACAGCACAGTCTGTCCAAATTTCAAACACAGAGTTTTTTGAAGTATTATTAATTTGTATGATTATCATACAGACTATAGTTGTATTATATAATTTTAAAACTCCACATTTTGAAGACTGACATACCACGAATAAAACTAATAATAAAAGTTGGCTTTATATTTTATGTTACTAAAATTTTGTAAAACAAATTTAAACCATTTTTCCTTTCACATCTATCTTTCAGTATGTATTTAAGAGCAAACTAATTTTGGATTATTTATTTTCTACATAATGTTCAAATAATAATCAAAATGCAAGTTATTAAATTTTACTATGCCAAAAAGTAAAAGTAAAGTAAAGAAAAGATGTCTTATTTTACCAGGCGAAGTGAGGGCTAAGAAGACCTCTCTAACACTTAACACTTAACCAACAGCTTAAAGGTGACTTCCGAACCACCACCAATGGCCGGGCAGGCGGGCTGCTTACAAGAACAGGATCGCTCAGCGGTCACCCATCCAAGCAGCAGCCACGCTCGACGTTGCTTGATCCGATTATCTTGCGATAACCGCTCTACCAGCTACACAGTGCCATTGACGCACAAAAAGTGTCCTTGTCTCAAATAACCTTGTGGTACGAGGAATGTACTATAAACAATAAAACACTTTGTTAAACATAATCCGTTACTATGTTTTTAATGAACACTATTACCGCAAATAGTAAAGCAATTTTACTACTTTAAGATAATAATCTCTGAAATCATAATATTACCAAATGATATAACTTATACTTCTATGTCTAATGATAGTAATTTGTAGTATTAAAATGAGACCAAGTATTACTTATGAGAATAAGCAACGAAATGATGAAATCAAGTAGTTAACAGAAAATAATTCCCCTCAAATTAAGGAAACAATATAAAGCACTTCATTTATACAAATATGTTACACTTAAAGTAATTCTTAAAAATAAACACTATTAGATCAGTTGTAACAACTGCATTTGAATGTTAATTAAGTGCATCGTATACATATCTATAATGGTATGATAGACATACTATGCTCTAAAATAAAAAAATGCATAAATCTATATTTTTTAAATTTATTTTCTTAAACGAAGGAACAATTACTATACTTTAATATATATATATATAAGTAGATAGTAATATGGGGTTCCTGGCGCACTTTCGGAGCCGACCGAAAAGCAATGTAAAATACTGTTCAATGTACCATAAAGGAAGCTGAGAAATAACACAGCAAATCTCAATGAAAAATTAACCGAATCTACAGTCGTTCGTCTCCAAAAGCGATCGGTACATTACTATCTACTCTGTGGAATGAAAAATTAACCGAATCTGAGCTTCTACTTTCTTAAGCTGTGCTTTGTAAAATGTTGTCAAATCTGCTACGAATAAAGGATTTATCTTAATAAAATTTAATCAATTTAAAACATTTTTACTAAAAACATACTTTAATAAAAAACTTTTCTACTAAATAAACAACATGAACTCACCAAGCTCTCTTCAGTTTCTAGCATTTCAAAAACTTACAAAGAAAGACAATTTTAACGAGTTCAACGAATTACCAAAACATTTTAAAGAACAGTTGATACTTTCCTTAAATGATACAGAATTCAAAGAACTTGTAAAGTCTTTTGCAGAAAAAACGTCTAATGGAGTGTTTTACTATCGGCAAAAAACTAAAAAAGTAAGGGATTACATATTTAATATAATTACGAAAGATATTGAAAAGAAAGTAAAAAATAAACAAACAGAGAGTTTTCATCGTTTTTTTTATGACATTTTTCCCATATTATACGTTCTTTCAAGATAATCAAGACTTAATTGATGAATTTCTTAGGAATTTTTGTGAGTATCAAGATTTATCAACACAATTCATTAAAGAGCATTATAGAATTTTTCTTATAGAATATAGCCACATTTTGTGTGAAACAAAAGGTATTACTGTAGATAATATTCCATGTGATTCCTATGAAGAAAGACACCAACTATGGTTATCAAAACAGTACTATGACGTGGGGAGGGACTGCAAGTTTTAGAGTTTTATTCTACAAAGTTAATTGTTATAATTTCTTTATCTTTTATAGTCTTCTTTCCAGTAACAATCAAGTGTAATTTTTCATTTTTGTTTAATTCTTTAATCTTTTTTTCATCCAAAACAGTCAAAAATCTGTTCGGTAAGTGTACTTTACAATCTTCCAACTCGGCAATTATTGTAAACCCGAATTTATCTTTCATTTTCTCCAAATTCAAGATTCTATGTTTCTTCCTTTCTTCCAATTCATTTAACTTCTTATACTCTTTAAACTTACATTCTCCAATATCATTTAACTCTTTCAAGAACTCCATTTAAATAGAACAAATTTAAAGACGGAAAAAATGAAATTCGCTAACCTTCACTCGAGAAGTCGGGGAGAATGTGAGTAAAACCGCATTCTTTTCAAGAGGTTCTTCGTTTAATTTCTCCAAATGTACTATAAAATCATCGAGGATTTCTGGTTCAAAATCATAAACAAATTCAACATCCAGATAATGAAAGAATACAGGTAATATCTTTTCATAATAAACGTGTGTATCGATACCTACAAACCTAATGTATTCTTTGAAAAGGAAAATAATTTTGTCAATGGTTCCAAGAGATAAGTAAAAATTTTTATTCTGTTTTCTAAATTCTGTAACAAATTTTGTTTGCTTCTTGTCTCCATATTGCAATTTTGTAAGCAGGTTATTCAAATGTGTTAATTTATTTCGAAATTTCTTAGGTTTAGGTCTTTCTAACAAAATTAAATTACAACCTCTACAAACTAAATATCTTTTATCAATAATTTCTCCTCTATTAGAACACTTGTAACAGTTGGCATTATACTCTTCCATTTAAACAAAAAGATTTTTTTATAAATGGAGATTATGGAACTAAGTCTGCCGAGATATAAATTTTTCAGCGCAAATGTTTGTGTTTACATTTCTACAACAGAGATAAATAGAAATAATTTCATTCTATTGTACAACTATTTAGGATATTATGTGTACGATTATAAAGATTATTACGGGAGAAATCGGGATTTTTCAGTGGCGAAAGAGTATATTTTTGAAATATTAGAAGGAATGAAAGAGAATAATATGAACATCATTAACTATTGAATTTCTCTAATATCGTTCTTAATCACATCATAGGCTAAAAATTTCTCAGAGACAACAACAACATAACAAATCGCGTTTGTAACAGCTTTTTGAAAATCCATATTGATAATTATATCGTTCTTTGAACCAGAAATATTTGTCAAACTCTTTGTTGTATCAATGACATAAATAGGTCTATTCGCTAAAAATTCTTTAGGATTGTAATACATTTCCTTATTATTACAGTAAACTTTCTTAAAATCTTGATACATCTGATACATGATTCTGAAAAGACCTCCGGAAATGTTTAAATTTTGTAATTCATCTGGATAATAAGAACCGTTCAATTTTACTCTGATATTTTTTACATCCAAACTATCAAACTTTGAAGGATTTTTTTCTTGATTATTCTGTCTATCTGTTTGAAAACCTATGATAACGAACTTGGGATTGAAGATATTTCTATAAATATTTGTGATATCGAACGAATAAGTTGTTCCGGAAATACCTTTTTGTTCAATACATTGCCAATCTAGAAAATTAAACATAATGTTTTGACTTTTTGTAATTTCATCAATCAACCTTATTTTACTCGTGGTTTTATAATCAATCATTGGAACTCTAATAAAAAAATCTGTAATTGTTATTTTTCCATCAACAGGCATAACATTTCCAGTTGCAGTCTTCAGAATCACATCATCGTCTTCTGCTCTTATAAAACTTAGATAAAATCCTCCTTTATAGATCGGAATAGTAACATTTTCAAAAAATCCTAATCCAAAATGAGATAAATTTCCAGCTGCTTCAAAAACACCAAATTTAAAATCTGATTCAAAGCCATTAGAAGTTTGAGGAATAACATCACTTTTTGAATACGAAATAGTTCCTTTAATAGTGCTTAATTGGCCACAGTTTTCGACTTCTTCTATCAATTTATTGTGTTTTCTTACTTCAATCTTAGAAAATAAAAACGGTATAAAATTATCGATTAATCTAACATTATCAGTTCCAAGATATGCTTGACCATCTTGTTTTGTTAAAGTTCCAGAAATATAAAACTGGAAGTTAGACGAGCAAAAGTTATCTCCAAAATCAATATTAAACTCAGTTCTTTTATTCGGTTCATTCAAATGTTGTTTACTAATTGGATAGAAATTTTTAAACTCCGCCCTTTTCAATATCACTAGCATATTTTCTGTAGTCCGCCATTTAATAAGAGAAAATTTAGAAATTTTAAACATCGTGTATAATTTTTTCATCGATCTAATGTACGTTTTTATAAGAAAAGATATAAATTTTAGTAAAATAATTAAAAAGATTAGAGTCATTTTTAATGATCTACTTCGTCATATTCAGGATTCTCTTCCTTAAATTTTGCGATCTCTGTCACATATTTCAATAAAATCTGCACAGGATAGTAACCGCTATCTATAATATTGTTCCAATCAACTGTATCTTTATTTTCATCCAAAAACTTTATACTCAAGTGTTGATAGAGACAAAGAACAGACATATGATCTTTTAATTGATAATGTATATTTTCTTGAATGAACTCTGATGATAAAGTTTGATATTTAGCAATGTTATACCAATTCAATTTGTTTACGTATAATCTCATCATATCTTCGGATAATTCATATTTTTGAGAAATGTCATCCCAATGTTCTTTTTTCAAATCTCTTTCGTGTTGCATGATAAAAAGATCGAAAGCACTGTAATGTCCCGCCATCTCTATTTATTAGGAAAAAATTTCAAGTTTTTATAAATTGGCTCTTTTTTGCGTTACATTCAGCACATTTTCCAGAAATTCTTTTAACTCCATTGATATTTGCGTAATATTTTATATCATTTGTTGCAGTTTTTGCCTTACACCTCACACAATATATGAGCGCCATTTATAAAGGAGAAATTTTGTCATCATAGGCGCCTAATCCATTAAATCTGATGTCGATGGCTCTAAAACTTATAACAACATCTTCTTTAAATTTATTAAAGTTTTCTTCTAATTTTTGAAATTTGACAGCATAAGAATCATTGTATTCAACAAATTTATGACCAATATTCTCAAAAGTTTTCGTAGCATCTAAACTAAACTTATCAAAAGACTCTTTAAATCTAGTAAGTTTTTCATTAATTTCACCAACATCGTCTACTGATCTTTTACTTCTTTCATCAAGTTTTTCATAGACTTCTGTTGTAAAATCTTTAACATGCTGTTTATGATTCTCATAATTTTGTTTTAGTTCATTAAACATTTTAATAGGATCTTCTAATTGAATCATTACAACAACATCAAATGGATTAATTCCTTTACTAACACCGCTAATTCTTTTTCCTTTAAAATCTAAGGCATTTTTAACATTCGGATCATGTAAATCAACAATATCTATGTTTTCTGATAATTTTAGAGGTTTTAAAATTTGTTCTTTAACAACAACATCATGTTTGTCAATACCAGGTCGAACACCGACAATTCTTTTCTTATTAGCCAAACTAACATAATTCTTTTCAACTTTGATTGCTTCAGTAATTTCATCAGCTTTTTCGATGTGAGACATTAAATTGGTAAATAATTTTTTTACACCATCATCAACTTCTTTTTCCAATGTTTTTATTTTATCAGCAACTTCATTTGAACTCATGAAATTTGCAAGTTTGTTATCATATTCTGCTTTAAAATCTTCAATCTCGACAGCAAACATATCTGAATCTGGAAGGTTTTGTAATAAATTTTCTAACTTGTTATCAAACTCATTTCTCAAACTATCAAAATTGAAACTATTATCTACATTTTGAATAATTTGTGTTCCAAATACGTCAAAAATATTTTGTGAATCCATATTTATTAAGTAATAATTTGTTAACAACTTCTTTAAAATCTTTACCAGTACTCAGTTCATTCAAAACAAAAACAAATTGGGGGATCTTTATAGTCTTGAATCTGAGAATCATTGTAGTAGACGCTTGATTTTTTCAAATATTTGATCAATTCTATAGGTGGTTTGTCCTCAATTCTTCCATACGAATCAAAATAACATGCATTCTTATCATTTTTATAATAACAAATCCAATGCGTTCCACTTCCCATAATCGAGTCTAAATTCACAATTCCACATTCAAATTTCTTAACTTTTTCAGGTAATGTATCTCTCATGAAGATTCCTCTAAAATGTTTAATATTTTTGCAGATTTCTTCCAATTCCCCGAATGTTAAAGGTTTAAATTTTTTTTTTCAATGTTTGATTTCACGTAATTCAAAGTTTTTTCATCTAATCCAGATCCTGTATCATCTTCCAACTCATTATCTAACCAATTTAAAATGTTTCGAACAATAGGAATCACATCCTTTTTAACGATTGGAGCAGCTTTACGAACATAAGGAACAACATTTTTAACAACTGGAATATTTTCTCCAAAATCTAATAAATCTTTCAAAAGTCCACCATTTTTAAGTTCTTTCAACTGATTATAAGAAAATTCTATTCTGGTTCCTTTATTGTTTTTCTTATGTTTTTCGAGTTTATTGTATTGTCTATTTGTTAAAAATATCTTATGTTCGCAATTTTTTAGTTGATCTATTTTAAATTGAATACTAACGGGTATTTTCTTCTTAAAAGCGGATTTTATTTTTTCTTTCTGATTTTTGCTGAAGTTTACGTTCACCTCCATTTATATAGTTAAAATTTCAAGTTCTCTTCGATTCCCATTCCTAGTTTTCTCTTCAAAAACATTGCTCCAGCTGTTGGAAGCGCAACAAATCTTTCACCTAAACTAGCATCTTTTGATAAAAATCTATCCATTGCCTTATCTTGCAAAACTTTATCTGCGATATGTCTGGAATTTGTGTCTCTATGTTTTGCATAAAAAATATCGTGTTCCATAGCAGCTTGATCTAATTTATTTATACCAGGATCTCCTCTTTTTAGTCTTTTTTCGAGTTTTGTGCCAGGCCCCAGATACTGATAAGTTGGTACGTGTAATTCAAAAGGTAAATTGTTGATAAAATCATTCAAAAGTCCACTACCCTCAATCATAGATGAACTTATTGCCGGCAAAACTCGTTTTAAATATTTAATTCCATCAGGTTTTTCAATCATTTCATCAAGTTTGTTCGAAATAAAAATCTTTAATCGCTTTCTTTTCGTTCAAAAAATTGTTGTTTCCAGCCTTTTCTTGAGCATAAATATAATTAATAATTCCATCGAGTTTTGTCAAATCGTCGATATATCTGTATTCAATCTTATTATCACTGTATTTTCTCACACCTGATCCTTCGATTCTTTTTTCCCAAATTGGTTTAATCAAATTGAGATATTTTTTACCTTTACTTGACTTTGGTTTCTTAGTTGATGGATCATTATTTTTGTAAATTGAATCAGATTTCCATAAAATTTCAGTATACTTTTTCAAGTCTTCTTCAGAATATAAACCGTCTTTTGGAACATCAGTGCCTGTTAATAATCTCCATAAACCTTGAGTTCCTTCATATGTTTTTTCATTAATAATGATATCATTATGCTCAAAATTCACGGGCAAATTTCCAATCATAAAACTTTTCTTTTTTCTGTCCCAATACAAACCAAATTTATCATCCTTTGCTCTAGGAAGAAATTTTTTACCAATTTCACCAATTATTATATCCGTTGTTCCAGGACTTATTGGTTCAACTATGGTAGAGTCTTCAATGATTCGAGGTCTAAATGGTGTTGAAGATGGTAATTTTGGCAATTCAAACTCAGATTCTGGTATCGAAATATCAGCAAATTGTCGTACAACTGGAACCAAATTCATCAAATTTTGATTATCGCTTAAAACATTTTCAATTTTGCCCTCAACATTTTTTATTGCAGATGTTACAGGTTGATTATTTTTTTGAATAAATTCTTGTTCTTTTTCATCAATTCGAATCTGTTCTTTAAATTCTTTGATTAATTTCTTTTCTATTTGATCAAGTTTTTTTGCTTCTTCTGAAGTTACGTTCGCCATTTATTTAGGAAAATTTTGAAACGTAAACGTGGAACGTGGAAACGTGAACACGAAACGTGAAAACGAGAACACGAAACGTGAACACGGAACGTAAAACGTGAACGTGGAACGTGGAAACGTGAACACGAAACGAGAACACGGAACGTAAAACGTGAACGTGGAACGTGGAAACGTGAACACGAAACGAGAACACGAAACGTGGAACGTAAAACGTGAACGTGAAACATGAACGTGAAACATGAACGTGAAACATGAACGTGAACGTGGAACGTGAACGTAAAAACATGAAAACAACTAGATTATCACACGTTTATATTGGAAAATTTATTCAAATATTTGCCATTTTTAGGCTTCAAAGTTAGATTAATAGTTAAAAATCCGTAGTCTTCCTTCCAAATTTTATCACATAACTCAATAAAGTGGTTAAAAACTCATATCAGATCCCACATAATTGTTATAAATCTTTCTCGAATAGTGATCATCTTGCTTAAAAATACACAACATATTCAGGTTATTTCTTATAACTTGTTTATCAACCTTTGAAAAGCATTGGGAAAGATAGATACAAGATATGTTTTTGTGACGAGACATTACGAAATATTCCTTAATAACGTCCTGATTTTCCAAAATACAATCATCAAAAACGATTAACGAATTGGGTTTACATTCGCTTAACGGAACTATGTCCTCAGAAGCATTATAAAAATGTGATATTTTTTTGTTTAAGTTTTTCTCAATATTTTCAAATCTTTCTTGTAATTTTTTATAGGCGTCTTGTTCTAAAGATTTACTAAAGACGTACAAATTGGAATAAGGAATCAACCTATTGTAGATGAAATTCAATAATAAAGTTGTTTTTTCCACATCCACTTGAACCAACAATTAACAATCTGATTGGTTGATCTTTCTTATTTTCTTCAAACGTTTGAAGTTTTATCTGATCTTTTTGCTTTAAAAATTTCTCCATTTAAATAGAAGATTTTCATCTTGAAGCAACGCTTGCGAAAATGAAGCTGTTCAAGTTGACTTCA
This sequence comes from Homalodisca vitripennis, assembly GCF_021130785.1. Taxonomy (NCBI): domain Eukaryota; kingdom Metazoa; phylum Arthropoda; class Insecta; order Hemiptera; family Cicadellidae; genus Homalodisca; species Homalodisca vitripennis. The sequence goes on from NC_060214.1 coordinate 42,956,623, forward strand.
GAAAGCTCTAAATTAGTTTTAAACTTGGAACATCCTATACACTTAGAGGAAGAATCAAATTATTTTATCGGTTTAAGCGGTTTTTATTCTGACAATTTTGTAATAAATATTAGTGAAAGTTCTCCTTATTGCATAGGATTTAGTGAGAAGAACATAACAAAATACTATGGTTTAAACAAAGGATATTATACTTTCGATCAAATAAAAAATTCCCTTAAAAATTATCTGAAAACATTCAAACAATCAGATAAATCTTTAAACTTTGACGAAAACAAGTTTGAAATGCAAAAAAATTATCTCTCTAATAAAATTCAAATAAAATCACCAGTAAGAATAATGTTTTCAGCAATTATTGTAGATTTGTTAGGGTTTGTTCAAGAAACTATTGAGCCAAATCAGGTATATTTAGGAAATAAAACGCCAAAATTTAGACCGTTCGATGTAATTGAAGTGCACTGCAATCTCGTTGAACCTAGTTTTGAAAATCATACCGAACACTTACACAAAGAATCTGAAATTTTGTACACATTTTTCCCAAATGTTGCTTATGGATCAAAAATCAGTGAAAAACCGAATGAAATCGATTATATTCCAATTAGAAAAAATATTAAAAGAATTCAAAAAATCGTTCTAACTATACAAGACTCTGAGGGAAATTTATTAAATAATGAGAGTAAAACAACAATATATTTAAGATTGAAAAAGGATTAAAATGGACCCCAAAATATAAAAAAAGCTTCGAAAACATACATTCTGAAGGTAGGGGTGATTCGCCCCCGCCTTCAAACTTTCAAAAAAACACTGTTTTCATTAATGAATCTGGGCTTTATTCTCAAAATAAAAATTACTAGTTAAATTTCTTTTCTATCTAAATGGAGACAGTTGTAGATCCAATAAATAATCAACTTATATTCAATAATAAAGACATTGTAACGATTGTAGACGAAATCAATGTAATCTGGTTTAAGGCTAAAGATGTTTGTGAAATATTAGGTTATGAAAAAACAAAAAACGCAATTAAATTAAATGTTGATGATGATGACAAAATTCAATATTTTTACTTAAAAAACAAGGGGCTATTCGAATGGCCCCTTAACAATCTTCATCCTGACACTGTTTTTATCAATGAATCTGGACTTTATTCTTTAATTTTGAGATCACATAAAAAAGAGGCAAAAATCTTCAAAAATTGGGTTACAAAAGAAGTTTTGCCAAGTATTCGTAAATTTGGTGAGTACAAACTTGAAAACAAGATTAAATATTTAGAGGACGAAGTTAAACACTTGCAAATTAAAGATGAAATAAAAACGGAAATAATCGCAAAACAAAGTGTAAAAATTGACTTAATGAAACCAGACCTTGTTTGTAAAGATTTTGCTAAGAAAAAACACCATGTTTTTGTATTAATTAAGAAGAATCACATGTGGGAATATCCTTATTACGTTATCAGAGCTCAAAAGAGAGAAATACCGAAAAGATTGAAAGAACTTGAAATTGATTACCCAGAAATGGAAATTTTATTAAGACAAGGAGATCCAAATAGTATAAATCTCTACAACCAAATGAAAGAATCTTTGAATATTTTATACAACGGAAATCATTTTACTACAAATATGGCAGAATCTCGACTGATTTATAGAATATCTAAATTACACGATGAAAATGTTTCTAAATTTTACTAAAAACTCTCGATTTATTATATTTTGTTTGTAAATGTTTAGCATAACTAGGTAACCATTGTAGAATTCTTTTTTCATATTCACAAGGCATTTCGTTTTTATAACTTTCGCTGAAAATTTTTTTAGCACAATCTTTGCAAAAAGCATCTTTTCTATCTTTACTATACTGCCAGTTATTAAATTCAGAAATATTTTTAATTTCTTTACAAAAGTAACACTTTTTCTCTTCTAAAGTTAATTTGTTCATTTTATCGTATAATTCCTTACAATAACAGTCTTTTCTATTCTCTTCTTGACACTTTGTACATTTCTTTTGAGACTCCATTTATATAGAAAAAATTATTACACGATGAAAATGTTAAACTCTTGAATTATGATATTTTGTTTGTAAATGTTTTTGATAATTATTTAACCATTTTATAGTTCTTCCACATTCACATTGAGTATCTTCATAATATAATCTATGGTGATTCTTCTTTACACAATCTTTACAATATGAGTCTTTCTTATCTCTACTATAGTGATCACTATTAAACTCTGAAATTTTTTTAGTTTCTTTACATTTAAGACATTCTTTATCTTCCAAAGTTAATTTTTCTATTTTATCATATAATTCTTTATGATATTCCCTTTCACAATCTTTGCAATTATAATGCATTCCATCTTTCCTATTTTTATCTTTATAAAATTCATTTAAATCTTTAAATTCTTTGCACTTTGTACATTTCTTTTGATGCGCCATTTATATATAGAAAATTTATATTACAGTTTTGACTTCTTCAATTCATATTCATAAAACTTTCCGGTTATTACTTCATTATTTAAATCTTTTATACTATAAGTTACAGGATCTGTGTTATTAATTTGATAAATCACAAAGATTTCTCTTGACCAATTGTTCTTATATTTGTTCGAAAATGTTTGTTTTTTACTAACAATTCTTACATGATCATTGACTTTAAATTTAGTTTTCGTGTGAATTTCAGGTGGAACATACTTGAAAACCGACTCTAATAACTCTTTTTCTGCATCTTTATCTACGTCTTTAGGCTTCATTTTGATTGTGCTATGAACAGTATCGTTATATTTCTTTACGATTTCTTGAAGAATATCGATCCATTTAAAGTTTTTATTAATCTCAAAAAGAACCTTCATTCTTTCATTTTGAGTTCTGTTATATCTCTCTACAATACTTGATTTCTCTTCGTTTTCAGTATGATAAATCTTAATGTTGTATTTCCTCAAAACTTCGTTAAATTCTTTATTTTTAAACTCTAAACCCTTATCTGTATGAAGTAGATTTGGCGGTTTGTGATTGATCTTTATGGCATCTTTTACTATATCTTCGAAAGCTTTTGAAATATCCTTGCCGTTTTTTCTTTTGATAGCTCTTGACCAAGCATATTTTGAGAAAGTATCAATAACATTTAACATATACTTAAATCCATCATTTTGATCTGAATAGTTAGACATTATAACTAAATCTGCTGCCCATAAATCGTCAATTCCTAATGTTATAATTTTTCTCTTTTTAAACTTTTTTCGTACTGGTGCATGAATTTCTCGAGCTTCAATCTCTATCTCATCTTTAGTCTTCAATTCTTGCTTAACAGGTTTTGGATTTGGATTCTTTATAAACTTAATCTTGTTTGTCTTACATTTTGAACATTTTGCAGCAATTCTATACAATCCATTTTGAGTTTGAACGATTTTTGAATCTATATTTTTCGTTTTCTTTTTACACTTGTGACAGTGAATTAAATCGTCTTCCATTTACATATCAAAGTTTCCAAGTTTATTTAATTCGTCTAATATATCTGTTTTATAGCCATACGGTACTGTATCGATCTTATTTTCTAGGACAATTCTCTTATCATCTTTAGCGTTCAGTGCCAGCTTGTTTATGGTAACAGTGTACAACTCATGTTTATAACTTTTGATGACTGTCATCTCCCTAAATTCTTCTTTATCTTCGAACAAACATCTCTTCAAGTTTTCGATATTTATTGTTTTATTTACAACGCTTCTCTTAATTCCTTTACACCTAACTGGGTTTTTATCTAGATATTTGTACGAGTACATCTTAGACCTTAAACCACAAAATTCTTCTAAAACTTCGCTATTTAACTCATCTTTGAATTTCCCTATTACCTTCTTATTTTTAGTAGTGAAACATTCATGATCTTTTGGATAATCACTTGTATCAAAGTCATCTATATTTTCTTTAATAATTTTAAAAGGATCACGTTTCAATTCTAGAAAATAACTGTCTGTATCCATGTAACACAGATTCAAATCTGGATCAAACCTCTTTAATTTATCGTAATAAAACTCGTACATTAGCAATTTTGATAGGTCAAGAACTGAAAATCCTATGTAGATCGGTTTGTTAAATTTAACCTTTTGTTTATACATGTGACTCGCTATACAGTTGTCGTCAAAGATGTTAAAGCATTTGAAATTTGTTTTCTTAGCTTGTTTCATTGAAAATTCTTCATTTCCTAGTCTAATATCGCATCTATTTCGCACATTTTCCATACTTTTTCCAAAAACTGAGTTGTTCATCAGCTTATAAAAATCCTTCTCAAAGTCACTTGTAGCTTTGGTCCTCATATTAGTATTAAAATCAATGTACTCTTTCATAAAAGGCTTCTGATCGAATGCAATAACTCTATTCACATGTTTCAAAATCATACCTTGTTCCAAATAGAACTTCAAATTTCTCGAATGAACAACGTATTCAGTTTTATCCAGTAGAGTTGTGCAAAGTTTGTTTTTAAAATGTTCTGGAGCAAGAGGTAAATCCTTGTGATGTTCGTGTAAATTCGTTGGATATCCAAGATCAACTTCGAGAATATAGCCATAATCTTCGTCGCCAGTGAGTTCCAAAATTGTTTCTTTCCATTCTTCAGTTGTGTAAGTTTTTGGATCCATCCACTTGATATCACTAAACGGCAGTTTTTGCATTAGGCCATACCCATAAAGGTTATTAGCATCAACGTATAACAAATAGTTTTCGGGCTTTGTCTTATCGAAATCTTTCAAATATTTGTTATTTGCTTTAACATATCGCTTAATACACTGAGAAATGCCCCCGCGAATGCCTTTTTCAATCATCAAATACATATTATAATCGTTAATTAGCTGAAGCTCAATTTTCGTTAATTTTAACATTGCGTCCCATGCGAGACTGGGAGCTGTTAGATAGTGTGCCGGATCGAGTTTATAACAATTAAGGCAAATGTTTCTGAAATTTTCGAATATATCAGCGAGCAATAGAACATCTTGAATGTTATAGAGATCAGAGTAATTTCCTAGATTTTTCTCTTTTAATTTGTTCCAAACATTTAAGTAGTGTTGAAAATCTTTCTCAGATATGCTCTCATCTGTCAAAAGTGAATATAAATCTTGAATTCTCAATTCTTCTGTGTAATCAAGTTTTTCAATACTGTCGATAAATTCATAGGGAAATATTCCTTTTCCAGATAGAATTTTAAAGATTTCTTCTTCGTCATTTGGCTGTCTTTCTATTATCTCATTCAGTCCATCCTGTATAAAATGATTTGTATGTTTGAAGTCTTCTTTCTTTAAATTTTTCGCTAACTTTTCTATAGACGAGGCCATGAATCTGAACGTGTCTACAAACGAAAACTTGATGAATTTTCTTGGCTTATCACCTTCGAATTCATAGCCATATCCAGAATTTACAGAATAATTTATATATTTTTCATCGGTGTTTGCAATCAAATCAACATTTCCATATTGTTTAGCCAATTCTTTTATGTACAAATGAGTATCGTAATTTGACATATTGTGGCAGAAAACGGGAATATTCTGAGGAAATTTCAAATTTAGATTGCAACATGCATGAGCTGCGCCTCGAAACTTGCCGGTTAAATGACAATGATCTCTCACTTTATTATAACTCTTATCTTTCCAACTATCAGGAGTAAAACCATACTGAATTGACCCAACATCATAAGCAGACCATTCACAGATATGACAAACGTTTGAATTTTGATACGAAATTTCTTCTTCTTCTGTCAATTTCATAGGTTTCATGTTCTTAGAATTATATTTTTTCGCTATGTATTTCGATAATTTATTGAGTTCTTCAAACAATTTTGTCGGGACGTTTTTCAAATCTTCTTCATTTTTGGCACGATAACATATCGGTTTGTACATGCGATTGGTCACATTCGACACTAAATATAGAGTAAAACCATAAGGAATGTGCCTCTGAATCTTGGTTGTAGTCGATCTTTGTGGATTGTTCTTGCATGTCGGAATTTTTTCTAATATGCTCTCAAAGTCCATATAAATTACGTACGGATGGTTAAATTTCTTTTGATAATTAGTAAATTTAGTTGTTTGACCTGGAAATGGCATAATTGGCTTACAAACTTCATGATTTTTACAAATTTCTAAATGATCTGTTAAATCTCCAGATTTGTAAAAAATGGCTTAAACATCTTCTACACAAAAATTTTCTTTCTTTATGTTTAGACAACTGCGAAGAAACAAGCTTATTTAAATCGGTTATCAAAACATAATGAGATTTATCATCTTGTTTAACATACAATAAATCAATGTTTGTTTCAGCGTCATATTTTTCAGAAATTTGTAACGGAACAATGTTAATATTTTCATCAAAACTGTAGGCATTGATAGACATTGTTGGATACTTATACTTGGAATTGTAGCTTCGTTTTTCAAATATTTGTATATCTTTCAGAGACATTGGATACTCAAAACCTGAAAATATTTCGTCATTCACAAATTTTTCGTATTGCATTACACGTTCACAGTCTCTTTCTGGTTTTTCAATAGCACATCTTATTGAGTAAATAAAGCAAAAATCATCTCTATTTTTTATATTTATACAAGCTTTTTTATCTTTGATATTCTTTGGTAAATCGATGTATGATCCTGCATTCATCATTTCGTGTTTGTTAAGGCTCAAAACTAGTTGTTTACAACTTTTAAATGTCCATCCGGAACCTTTATTTGGATTATTCGTTTGTTCTCGATGTGTTAATTTATTAAATTGCTTAGTAATAAAGTCGTTTACGTCAAAGATTTCGTCTGCTTTGATAGTAAAATACATTAGACATGTTTGCGGTTCACCATTCACTAAAGTTCGTTCGTATTCACATTCCAAAGAGAGATAGCCCTTCATATTTTTAACATTTTCTTGAAATTTCTCGATTAAACTTTTAATTTCTGACCGCATAATTGAAAGATATTTGTAAATTGACATGGAATTGTCGTTCAAGTTTGTTAAAATGTATTGCTTGAAAAGACCGTGTATTGAGGATAAAACTTCTACATCAATGATATTTTCGGATTTTACTTTAAGAGTTTTATCAATTTCTTCGATCATTTCAGACTTGGTTTTATCGTTAGTACCGATAGCCAACTTTTCAGCTATTGAATGAAGTTTTTCAGCATTAAATAGGTCGAGATTTTTCTTTTCAACTTTGAAATTTCTCTTTAATTCACGTAATTTCTCAATATTAAACATGTTTTCGTGATCGGCAATTTTATTTTCTCTAGCCCACTGTCTTAAATAATTTAGTTCATTATTGTAAATTTGCTTGTTTTTTTCATGACTTTTAGAATTATAATGGCGATCATAGTTTTTTCTTAAAATTTCTATTTTGCAGAACGGACATGATATTTTATCGCGCTCCATTTAGATAGAAAAATTTATTTAACTAAATGGTGCTTGTAAACCAACGATTGCGCCTCTCACGGCGTGATATCACTACGGATATGACGCAGGCGAAGCGATTATCGTGATGGTCGGTCTGTAGTAGCACACCTCGACTGTCATTGATACACACAGCGCAATCTTTCGGAACTAAAATGTCGGTAATGCAGATTTGCTTTTAAGAATAAAAATTGTGTTCCCGTTTACTATTATAACATTTTCTTTTTCAAAATGTTAGATAATTTTACCTATTTTAAATATGCGTACATTTTGTTACTTGTAATTTTCAAATTATATTTTAAATTAATTTCTTAAATTTTTACTTCTCGATGGGCTGTTGTATTGTGTTGCTGAGTATATATGTCCGCGAATTCGGTTTGGTCGGTTAGAAAGTTTACTTCTGAACTGTTTCAATGCGAGTGGCCATAGCGGAGAAACACCAAGTTCAGAAGTATTCAGATCGTATTCCGGAACCATTTCTCTATCCGTATCTCGCTCTTCTCTCTATCTCTAGCCTGAATATAGATCCTAGCCTATAAACGGCAGAAGTGATCGTGCCATAGGCATAAAAAGAGAGGGAGAGAGAAAGAGACAGAGGGAGGAGAAAAGGTCGACCGAGAAATGGTTTTGCACTTTTTGACTTTGAATTTTTTCTATTTAAATGGAGTTCTTGAAAGAGTTAAATGATATTGGAGAATGTAAGTTTAAAGAGTATAAGAAGTTAAATGAATTGGAAGAAAGGAAGAAACATAGAATCTTGAATTTGGAGAAAATGAAAGATAAATTCGGGTTTACAATAATTGCCGAGTTGGAAGATTGTAAAGTACACTTACCGAACAGATTTTTGACTGTTTTGGATGAAAAAAAGATTAAAGAATTAAACAAAAATGAAAAATTACACTTGATTGTTACTGGAAAGAAGACTATAAAAGATAAAGAAATTATAACAATTAACTTTGTAGAATAAAACTCTAAAACTTGCAGTCCCTCCCCACGTCATAGTACTGTTTTGATAACCATAGTTGGTGTCTTTCTTCATAGGAATCACATGGAATATTATCTACAGTAATACCTTTTGTTTCACACAAAATGTGGCTATATTCTATAAGAAAAATTCTATAATGCTCTTTAATGAATTGTGTTGATAAATCTTGATACTCACAAAAATTCCTAAGAAATTCATCAATTAAGTCTTGATTATCTTGAAAGAACGTATAATATGGGAAAAATGTCATAAAAAAACGATGAAAACTCTCTGTTTGTTTATTTTTTACTTTCTTTTCAATATCTTTCGTAATTATATTAAATATGTAATCCCTTACTTTTTTAGTTTTTTACCGATAGTAAAACACTCCATTAGACGTTTTTTCTGCAAAAGACTTTACAAGTTCTTTGAATTCTGTATCATTTAAGGAAAGTATCAACTGTTCTTTAAAATGTTTTGGTAATTCGTTGAATTCATCTTTGTTGCACTGTTTTAATGCTAGAAACTGAAGAGAGCTTGGTGAGTTTATGTTGTTTATTTAGTAGAAAAGTTTTTTATTAAAGTATGTTTTTAGTAAAATGTTTTAAATTGATTAAATTTTATTAAGATAAATCCTTTATTCGTAGCAGATTTGACAACATTTTACAAAGCACAGCTTAAGAAAGTAGAAGCTCAGATTCGGTTAATTTTTCATTCCACAGAGTAGATAGTAATGTACCGATCGCTTTTGGAGACGAACGACTGTAGATTCGGTTAATTTTTCATTGAGATTTGCTGTGTTATTTCTCAGCTTCCTTTATGGTACATTGAACAGTATTTTACATTGCTTTTCGGTCTGTCCCAAAAGTGCGCCAGAACCGCCATATTCATATCTACTTATATATATATATATATATACAAAATATAAAAAAATAACCAAGTGACTGTAAACAAATCCTTTGCGCAAGTTGTAAGCGATATGGTTTTCAGAAACATCCCAAACTTACCGGAATCTGGTCGAAGCCTAATGACCTTTAAAGAACAAGTGTTTGTTTTCAATTTCCTAACTTCAAACTTTCAGCGCGTTTGTCCCCGGCGCCGTCACTTTTTTAAAAATGTAGTCAAACTGTATGCTCAAAAACCAGAAACTTCTACATTGTTGAATACAATATATTTTCTAATTAAACTTTCATATTTTCAAACCGTTTCATATTTTTTTCACTTTATCATGCAATAAATTGTACACACATTAGTAGAAATAAATCTGAATTGTTTGTGAGTAAATAAACAATGGTTTTTAATTAATTTAAGAGCTTTTGCCCATTGATTTACGAATTTATTATAAACTTGACACTATATACATTATGTTGCTACTACGAGAAATACACACTGCTATTTATAAATACCATACAATATATACGTACCATATTAAATATATATATATATATATTCTTTACACAATCAAATAAACAGGTCAAGAGCTATAGGCCATATCAACACAAAATTACAATTTTATTATTAATATTTGACTATTGTAAGATATGTAATAACATATATGAAATGAGTTGTGTAATTATCTACAAGGAAGGTCACAACCAAAGAACTAGTAACTGGATTTGGTGAAGCTGTATTAAAAGATTCCAGATATATAGTTTATTTCATTGGGCTGCTTGTTTGTTTACATGGGCTAAGTCAAATCCCATGGAATCAAATCACCATTATACAATTTAATGTTGCCTATATATATATATATATATATATATATATATATATATATATATATATATATATATATAAAGATACTGCGCGATACCACATGGATGTACGATGTTATGCGAAGGTCGTATGCAAAATTTCAAGTCTATAGCTGATTTCCTTCTCAAGATGTCCTGTGGACAGATATTCAGGCAGATATCAGACAGGGGAGACATTTTTACATCCATTTGACGGGCGAGCCTATTGAACCACAGGATTCAATGATGCTCTGCCAAATCCCATAGTTGGACATGTTTAATCATGAAAGTCCTTCTTGTATATGTATAAATTACGGTTCATGCACAATTTAAAGTCTACAGCTTTTATTTCTAGATATAAAATATTATTATATCTAGCCATATAATACATTAAAAATTTTGCTCTGTGAATTAGGTTTCTTATCGATGTTTAAACAATCGTAATAAAAGTTAAAGTAAAGTAAGAATGGACACAAGACTGTGCTGAAGTCAAAAGCTTTTAAAAATTAAACCAATATGATTGTAAATACATAATATGTTCTCGAATCCTTCATGGTTACCGTTAAGAACAACGTAAGATATTTGCTATCACCCAGCCAAATCACATGGCGTGACATTCACTATCAAATTCATTTTCACCTGTTTAGAAATTAAGTCTATAGGTCAGTTAATTTTTGAAATACTCTTCATATTTCTAATATAATGGCATAATTGAGTTAATGTGTAAAAATTAAGAAGTTTTCAATTTTAAAATAATTCAATTAAATAGCTATATTTTACGATTAACTATTACAAATGAACATGTTTTGCAGATTATTATAATATTTTACTATACTGCAACTTTAAAATTAATGATATTAGTGTATAAATGTTTTAAAATCATGTTAATATCATTATGATATAATTTATAAACATTTAAAACCTTGTTGCTTTATGCTCTGTTATATGGAACATCTAAGATATAAGTATCCGTGAAAATGTTCAATTATAATATTATGTCTTAAGGATATTTTTATATATTTTTGCTAAGTATATACATTTTACTAACAATATAGTTGTTTTCAATTAATAATATTGTCAAAAATATTACAACGACACATTAAAAGTATTTCTATTAAATAGACCTTTAGAATTACTGTCACAAGATAGGAATTGCAATTTTAAAATTTAAACTTACTCCCTTCAATCTCCGTTTGGAAAGGGAGGAAATTGTTTTATTCTCTGAAAAATCAACAAAAGTTTTTTAATAACTATGGTGAAGATTGTACATTGATCCAATCCATTTGGAATATATCCAGGCATATCAGGACTTAATTTACACCCTGTATATATCTATACACGGGTGAAGTGAAAAACAAACATTGAATTAATGAAGATTCTTGGAGCATGGAAATATTTTCATTTCATACCACTAGTGAATTACACCACATATTCCAATACTGATTTAAATTTGCGAGACCTTTCAGAATCGAAGATTCCATCTTTAGGAAACTTCAAAAAAAGTTTTTGCGAAACTGTGGTATTAATTTGAACTCAATCTCTTGCTTATGTAGAATTTTAAACTTTATCCTTAAAATATTTTACCACACAATAAATTCAAATTTAATTTTATAAGTTGGGTTTCAAAGCAGTGATAAATGACAATCTACACATCAATTCATCAGGTGATAATGTATGTATTAGTGTAGTTCAGTTTCGTGTGTTACTCTGCAGCATGTTTAAACCTGATATGATTGTTTTCGTCTTGTGTAAAGAATTATCTATTTCGTAATTGTTAAGTTACTATTATGGTTACCCATATCTAGTTAAAGGTAGTCATGAAAACAACGACCTCAGTGTTACTTAAATAAAGTGGACCTTCGTTCAATAGTTTAAGTGCATAAAACAGTTTGTTTTTTAGATATTTTTGCACAGACATAGACAGACAGACAACAGGTAATACAAGGTAATTCAGCCCCTCAAATGGTAAGCTTCGCTGACGCACAGTAAATAATAATGTTTATTCTTTAACTGTATTCAATTTTCCATAAGATAGCAAATGTACTTCTTACTTGATTTGGTGATAATAATGAAGAATCAAGCTAATTACAACAAAAATATCCACTTTAAGGGAATATAAGTATAACATTCAGTTTTACTTGTTTGAAGATATATATTGTTTCCATCTCTATACAAAGGTCAATTTTTATACATGAGTTAGAATAAGCCACGATCCAGTACTAACACGCACTAGGCTTTCAAAAAGACATTCTACTCAGTTTAATAAAGTTTGAAATTAAAATATCCACCTTGATGAAAATATCACGAGATCTCTGTATCAATTTTCTCATATAAAGATCTAGAACGTCAAAGTAAAAGTTAAATTTGTCCCGCAAATATATTATAAAGTGAATTAAATTGTCAATAAATAAAACCTGCACTTATGTATTGGCATTTAGAAAACTATATATCTTTACCAAACTGGGAAGAACAAGTTCTGGGAGTTCTTATTGCTTTCCTGAAATTGTAGTGGGATAAATTCCTGTTTGTTAGACCTAAAAGACTACTGTAGTTGTCTCAATAAATGTGAAGCAGGACAATACTATTTTAACCTCTATCACACAATTATCTTTTAAGTTCTTCCTCCAATAGTAAAAGGACACAGTTTGAACTGAATTCGGTGAAAGGCGTGTGAGAGTATTTACAAAAAACTCTTATACAACTTCATAGTTTTGACATGTTATTCAAATTACATTTGAATCACAAAAATATGGGGTTATAGATCCTTTAATTATGATATCGTATTAAATGTGTATAATTTAAGAATTCTCTTTGGACATATTTTAATAAATAAAATTATAGAATCTTTATTTAAACTGAAAGCTATGATAAACACATAAACGTGAGGAAATGATAAAATACAACGTTAATATAGAAAGTTTGCGGTACACATTTGGCGATATTTATTAACATAACACCTCTGAAACTGATTACAGATAAGCAGGGCAATTTAATTGGCAATTTATTATTAATTATTTAAAACTGATTCCTGAATGGATCAGCTCCTGTACCCGCGTAATCCTATTAAAACTTCATCATTGTTGGTGTACTCGTAATTACTAAATGTATTTTATAAGTTTCAAATATTTATTTTGTATTAAAGATTTATAAAATTTCACAACAAACAATTTACGTATTAGTTTTAAGTTACTATGAAAATATAAGAAAGACTATACTGCATCGAAATACGACTATATGAAACATATTCCTTGAATCGAAATAACATGAGTTTTCAGAAATTTATTCTTCAGCGATGCTATTCTGAAAGCACTACAAGCACTGACAGGCATATATAGCCACGGATCGGGTTTTTGAGTTTAGCCGTAATAAGTTTGCTATTTTCTACAATAAACATTGTAGAATAAACATTTTATATTAATCACCCTTTTTAAACCACAGGGACAGAGCTCTATAATAAAAAGGTTTTTGGCATTTACAACACATTGGTGGGTAAGAATACTGTCCAAACTAAAAGGATTGGAAATAGGAGAGTTCCAATTCTATAGATGAACGTATTCGGGCTCTATAAAATGCAGGTTTAAATCAAACGTCTGTCAGCATGAATATGGATTACAAATGGCCAAGAACGAAGACATTCGAATGTCCAGTTTCCATTCGGTTGTCAGCCTACGGAACTCAATTTCCTGTAAAATCTTTCTTGGAATTTATATTTATATTGGTAATTATGTACGTTTAGTAAATATATGTAGATAATCAAGGTTATAATGATTTATAGCCCGTTTGTTTGTTTTAAAAGTTCAAGTCTATAATTAATTACGACATACAACCACGTAGACGTTTGAGAATGCGAACCGAAATCACATGTTTCGTCTTCAATCAATAAGGGTAATACACCATTGTCATTATTTAGTCATAGTTTTATTAACACGTCTTTATAGTCAAAAGTATTAAAATTAATTTAATAGTTATGTGAGGAAGTAAGATAAATATTTAAATTATAGGCCTCTTTTAATAAATTAGCTTGTTACAATACAAAGTATTAAAATAGGTATTGCAATAGTTGTATAAAATGGTAAGTTAAATATTTTAACATTGCTACTAAGTTTAAGAATTTTTTAATAATAACATTTAACTTTTACCAACCTCCATGTTTGAGTTTAACATGTTCATACTTAAACTTGGTCATAGTTGCGAACCAAGCATGTAGAACTAAGCGGTCTCTGTTACTATATGTCCAACAGTAGTTTCAGACTCTCTGTATGGTGCGAGTTAATGTTCTGGTTGTTCTGGAACTTCCGCTCCTGTTAAATATTCTGAGAAACTATTATTATACACTGTACCTCTATGAAAGATGAGCGTTTATACACTTATAACAATCTTATATTTTATATGATCCGGGTGTTGTAAATATGTATAATTCAATATATTGAAATATTTGCAATAAGGCCCACATGTGGAATTAGTTTTTTTCTAAAGGACTTTTCCCATACGTATACAAGTGCCATTTCTCTTATAATACAAGCATATTCCCCATAAAGACCAAGAGACAGGTTATTTATATGTATTAGTGTGCAGTCATAATAAACACTTTAAAAGTTTTATTGTTTGCTATCAGATATCTGTGACAGAGCCAATGTCCTAAAGCATTACAGAAGTCTTTTAAAAATATATTAAGTACTTTTGTTGTCATGGTATTTTTAAAATTTTTTAATTCTCAGATCCACTTTCAAAAACATAATTGTGTCAAAGAATCTACTTATATGAGAACCAACGTTGTTCAATAATACGACTACGACAAAAAATTAAAACTAGAGCGTATTATCATATATTTTATTTGCTGCGACAGAAAATGTTCAATTATGTTGCGATAAATAATAAAGTGTTTTATCGCAATCATAAATAGAGTAATGTTTAAAAACATTTCTATGTTGTTTCACTGTAATTCTATGCACCAGTAAATGTGATTTGAAGGCAAGAGCAGAATGTATTAACTTTGTTGATTTTACTAGATGAATAGAGTTGATACAACCCTCTATTTATTCGATTTAATGTAAACTGAAGATTAGATACTTTTAAACTAAAACAATTTAAAGAAAGAATAGTGTAAAGTTTTAAAGTTTTAGTGCAGTCATTATAAAATTGTTTTAAAGTGTTATAAAAGTGCCAGTTTTCTTTTGTTTTAGATTAGCTCCTCCTTATTTCACCTTTCATAGAGCATAGAGCGTAGATTTAAGGATTTCCTCTGATTCTTACCAACATATCATTCCCTTGACAAGCTGAGGAGTCACTAATTGTGTAAAGTGTGACATTTTAAAACGTGACATCCACATAGCCTGTAAACGTTTTTCTTAAATGTAATTAAAAATTAAATGTATAAAATTTTAAACGGTTTTTTTTTGTACAAAATGTTAACTTCAAAAGTAAAATATTAGTCGTAAATGTTGTGACACGTCACACGATTCTCGTCGTGATTTACGACATACAGCTGACCGTCTGCAGTGACTGTGACAATGTGTCACATAAAACATGTGTCAGGTTGTGAAGTTAAGTATTATTACATAGCTACTGTTGTCTGAAACCATTTTTAAACAAACGTATACTCTTTTAACTCAACTATTAGTATGTCGCTACATAATTAAGAAAATTTTTCAGCTGACTTTTTCGTTAAATGTTAAAAAAGTCATTAGAAAATAAGATGGTATGGTAGGTATATACCATTTTGTGGTGGTCTCTAGTTATTAAAAACAGTTGGTAGCTTGCCATACCTGTTTGCTTTAACTGGAGAGGCTGGTACAGAGCTTGCTATCCCATCTTTGAAGGTGACACGACTGATATACGCGCAATCCTTCCCCGTGGATCTCGATAGGAGGTGGCCTTTAATCTCAGCCTTAGCCATCCTGAACATCCTATCACTGGAGTAGCAAACAAAAAGGTCTTTTTAGAACTCAGAGCAATGTGAAGTTTCTCAGCTTCTTGTCCTAATAGAACAATAGCCCCAAGATCTTCGTATCAAAAGTTATCCAACATACGGGCATACAGATAGACGTACTGTCGTATGTGCCAAAATATTAAAAAAATCTGTGTGTTTGTGACTGTAATTGTTGATATAAGCAAGGTTATGAAGTCATAACATGTCAATGGGCAGAAAAAAGACATCTAATTTAAGAAAAAGTCAAATTTCAGCTGGTCAATAATTTTGAAAGAAAAGTCTGATAAACTGATAACAACGATATCTGTAAATTTAACAGCCAGAAGATCTCCTTCTTTCTTACGATTCTTTGTAAATGCTCTGTGTGAAGGATGTTAGATGTAATATATTTGATGCCTTATTTAAATCTAACAGTACAGTATCAGTGTTTTAGCTCATTGTAAGTGTTCACATGATTCGGAAATGAGAGAGAGGGCAAGTGAGTTTAAAAATATTTGAAAAATGTCAATCATTCAATTTGGGTTGCACTTATATAGCAGATTATAGAAGAGTGTAATTAGCCAGGAACATATATTAAAGTAAATAACAAATTAAACCTACAGTCTTATACTGCAGGTACTGACAATACAAGACAGAAGTAAGCCACACCACATATGAAAGCAGGCTCAGCTGAGGTTTCATGCAGCATTTAAGATCTAGATAATTTAATTGTCTAAATTTCACGCAGAGCTATAGACAAAAACACGATCATTACAAAAATCGCATCGTAGATATTATTCTTGTAAAAATAAAGATTCCTGCTAATTTAAAGGTTATTAAAAACAATCTATGAAAACCTTTATTTGGTTTGTAAAAGCTTTGTCAAAACATTTCAAACACATCATACATTCAGGTTTTCGTTTCTTAAGTAGGGTTTTATATCAGTGTTTAAATTATAAAAGTCTAAACACCTAGTAACTACTAATGGTGGGTTATGTGTTGTGATAGTGAGGCTAAGTGTGTTAATAATGACATGTTTCAATCTATTAAGGATGTATTAAGTTTGTTAAATCTTTTTGCATTGTGCCATTTCTCATGGCGATCACGGTTATTCTTAACACTAATGTAAAAATATTCGATAACGCTCAGCCATATCCCATGGATTGACATGAACCATTACAACTTCAGTGTTCCATATGTGGAAATAAAGCTTTAAGATTTTAAGTCTATAGAAAAGTTCGTATTAGAGATATCGTGCGGACAGGTATACAGACAGAGATAAATGTGATATTCTCGTTGCCACGAGTAATAGTCTTCGCTAAAGCTCAGCCAATAATAATTATAAATTTTATCAGGTTTTATAACCCAAATAGAGAATGATTCGTAATGCATATGTTCAGTATTGATGTAGGTTCTATTTTGTACGTAAATTTTATCTCTCTAGAGTTGGATGGAATTTTAACAATTTGTGGAAAATCGGATATACACTGTATTCATTGTTGGTTTTATTAAATGTTACTGTTAAATAGAATTAAAAATTATATCATTTATAACGAAAACAAACAATAATAACAGCTGTGATTACAAGTAAGTGTATTACAGATGTAACTGATATAATGCATGAGAGGACTCGTAACAGAATCATATTTATAATTGTACTGGTTATTGAGTTACATTTACATTGCAATATAAGGTATAAAATGTTAATATTGTTATTTATAGCACGAACACTGATACAACTGCAATGTTTATAGTCTGAGCGCCTGCGAAGCCCGTCATTGAGGTAGTTGTTGAGTTTTATCTCTTATAGCAGGGAGAATAAAGTGAGCTATAGAATCGACGTATTGCTATTTATATATACGCTACATCGATGCTGGTGACGAGTCATGTTCCTCAGTGGGCTTTGGCTGAGCGTTAGAGCTGCTTAATTTTCAGCATGAACTGTTTGGTACGTGGTCTTGAAATGTTACATGCTATTACTCAGTTAACTAGTTTTACATTTTAACATTTTACTAAAAATTGTTTTGTTTATTACACCTAGGTTACAAATTAACATTAGTAGGGAACCGGACCTTTTTCCGCACTGTCTCATCCTTCAGTGGTTGAAGGAATCGGTAACTAAGTTTCGAGATTTGCATTCTGTTCTCAGGTAACTAACGTAGTACATTACTATTATCGAGATAAAAATAAATAAATCATACCAGAGCGATGTGAAATGTATAAGACACAAATAACAAGAACCATGTTGTAGAAATAATACATGTATGGTAGGAAAGGCTGATTTAATGCGAATTTTCACATTTGGGCTGATCCATTTCACTTTTCTCTTATTCCAGCGTCTGAAATCTGATGCTGTCTCAGACTTGACTAATAAAACCTATTTAAAGTAAGCATAGCATAAGATCTACATAATTTTAAAGGAGATTTAAAATTCATGGAATTCTTAGTGAAAACGAGCATCTAATATTAAATTTTCAGTATAATATAGTGAACATAAAATTTTTCACTTAACATAAATCTGTTCAAGTTGCTCTGTGGTTTAAAAGCCGTAAAAAGTCACTCTTGTGAACAGATTAGTCCAGCGCTACGGATTGTGCAACGTACAAAATTACAACGGACTTTTGTTGTTTATTATGCCACACAGTTGGCCAGACTGAAATACTCTCCTCTCTTAAACTGGGAAACATGTTCAAGTAATTCCACTCTCATTAATTTCACATGGTTGGTTACATATAGCACATTTATTAACTGTGCGATAATGCAAAATATAAATAAAATTGTGACCTTGACCAAATGTCAGGCCAAAACAATTTACTAGTGTTAAGGGTAAATAATTAGCTCACAGTTTACATGGAAAATCTGCAAGAATCAAACAAAATTGTAAACAGAAGAATTCACATTAGACGTTCCAATTTAAATACCGTGCTAAAAGTTTAAATAGCAAACAAAAATCTCGTTGGCATTACGTTATCGGAGCCTATTACTTTTAGAGGATAGTCTGTCCGTCCATCTGTATGTCTGCCCGAAGGGTATTTCGAGATCAAAATGACCTATAAACAAAGTTTTGTATGGTTTCATTTCTGTTCGATGATGGTGCATATCAAATTACGGGATTTGGGGGACCGGTAGTGATTACTTTTACACTGGCCTTAATATCTTATTGGTCTCATTGGTAACCATGACGGAAACGAGAAAATTACTGAGTAAATACATATTTAAAGTAACTAAGTACAATCACACGACATATAAACGAGTACCCTAATAAACGGAGCTGTGGAGTGAAATTGTTCCACGGAACTTAAAAAAAATACCGTTTTGCGACACTTGTATACTGCTCCCTTGTTATAGCATACAAAAGATGTATTGTAACTAATAGCCGATCTCTGTAGACGGTATTATAACTAATCAAAAAGCAAATTAATGTAGGCTAAATAATGAAGTGGAAAACTAATTTTTGTAATATATACAATGATTATAATGACAATGAAATGTGATCTAGGAATATACAAGTAATTTAAAAGCCTCGTAATGAGAATAGTGATATGCTGGAAATTAATTGTATTGTCCACTCTGTTTAACGTTTTAATATCCCAACACTATTGTTTCATCACTTTTGTCATTAAAATCTATGGCAAGGACATAAATTTTTCAATTTAAACCTAAAAAGTTGCAATTAAGTAATATTTTTAGAACTTTAAAATAGCTTGCATACCTGTATGTCCCAAATTAAACTTCTTTTATACGAAATACCGTTAAAGGTTGCAAATATTTTCCACAAATTTTACTTAACTGTACGATATTCAAATATGTAAGCTAAGAAATCATCAGTAGACTTGTTTGAATGGCAGAAAACTGTTTAAAATAAATATATCTGATAAAAAATTGAGTTTTATGTATTATATTTTGATTATTGTATCCTGTATTTGTGTATAAAATATTTCATTTTGTTTAAATGGTTTTGTACAATGAACCGATAAAAGGGGCATAAAAGGTACCGTAAGAGTTATCTCACAGATGGGCAGGCCTCCAGAGAGACAGGTCTTTGATCCTTTGATCTTCATATCAATAGGATTCTTCATTGGACAAGGGAAACATAAGTATCAAGTTTGTACTCTCTAGGAAGTTATTATTAAGTTTTATTACATGGCCAGACAACATCACGATTTGAAGAAAGATCTGTTGGGTTAATAATAATGAAATGAATGAATGGCTTTTCTTAAATTTATATAGAAGATTTCTCAGAATGTAAAAATATACATACATACATTATAAAAATATACATATACATTTTCAATTCTGTAAATGTATATGTTCTTCATATATTTTATTGAGGAAATAAAAAAATATTTTCCTGTTTGAACTTTTACTGCTTCAGTTTTGTACACGTAATGTTTCAAATTATAGAATATTTCATTCATTAAGAATTATAATAGTACACCATTTCTGTAAAGATTCAAATATTTAGCTATAAAAATTTGCTGGATTGAAAAAAAAGCATTTTTGGTTTGATATCATTGCAGTTTAAGTTACTCATATATTCAAATTTGGTTCCCGTGTTCTTAAAACTAGGCAAATGAGTATTTATCAAATAATATGTAGTAATCTAAAACGTTTTAATTTGTATTTTTACTGATACTGCTCTTTTGAGGTAACTATACTCATAATATAGTTCTATGAGTAATATGAGTAAATAATTTAATTTTAGTAGGCGGTGCTGCCATTCCAAACATGTGTATGTTTTATATAAACATTTTAATAACAGTAGGAGGAAGAAGGAATCCTGATAATGGAATGCAAAAGCGTTACCTATTGCAATACAGCCATACAATACAATTCCACACATGTTGCTCTATAAGCACACATATCAAACTGTTCTAATACAAGTAATAGTATTTGAATTACATAAGAAAATATCTATATCCTACAATATAAGCCTGATAACGTTAAGGGCAGATGTCGGTCTCATGTTAAAGTGTAAATTGGTCTTATCAATTGAATATTTACATGAATTGTGGTACTATTTGTCCAAATTACTCCAGAAGTGTAATTACCTAATTATTATTTGTTAGTATCAACTCGCAGAAGTGGTAATGCTGATGTAGGAGAAGATTTTCTTTTCTTCATTACAATTTCAAGGACATGAAATTAGTTTATTTACATTTATTCCTCCCTCCAGCGGTGTTACCATTTTGTGAGTGTTGCAGGCGCTTGTGGGATCAAGCCCTGAAATTGAAAAGCGTTTTGTGGATGTTTTTTTAAGACGTCCATCATTTAATGAAATTAAATAACTGCATATTAATAAAAAATTATAAAAAGAATATAATTTGTATTTAAATACATCATTTTGTACTAACATTTCTCTTCATTTTTGGGATTTTTAATTTTTTGTTATGTGTATTTTTTTTAAACTGGTTATTATTTAAAAAGCTCCACTATTAATTATGTATGAGTCTATTTTATGAGGCATCTTACTTAGATAATTATGACAAATAAGCTGGCTCATTGATGTTCGGGATTACGTAAAAACTAATTCTTATAAGTATTTATTTCATAAAGATTTATTTAATTAATTTTTAACTAATCAGTTACCTTTGTCTGTCTGCGTTTTAAACTTTAATTGCTGCAAATTTCGAATTTCGACACTTATAGGGGTGTCGGCGTCCGAACGGTATTATGGAAATTGGTAATTTCTTACGATAAGGTTTGTACATATGAATATTTATTAAAGGATTTGCAAAATATAAATGAGAGAGATGACTATTAAAAATGTTTGTAAATGTTTTGTGTTAATATGCATGACTAAATATCTCATACCGAAAGTTATATATTCTCGTATTGATACCTATACAAAATATAAACACAAACAAAGCATAAACAGGTGATTCGGTTAAATGTGACAAGATGAAAATTGCTCACGCTTTGATAAATAAATGGCCTATTACGAGATGTGTCTGTTGTGAAATAATGTTAATTAAAACCGCTGAATAAACGTTGCGTTTGGTTGATTGTAATAATAATTCATCTTACGCCTCTCTGACAGAAATAACTACTAATTAATGGTGTCAATTTTTAATTCAGTACACCTAAACATGGCATTTTAAATGTTCTGTGAATTCAATCACCAATATAGTGTGGACTCGTTTACCCATGAGAGGAGAGGGATGATTGAGTCAGCATTCACAAATAGAGAAATAAAGAAAAAACACGCTTCTGTAATAAAACAAAAATGTTTTAATAAAAGCAAATTATCTTCAATCTTTACACAAAACGTGCTACTTATTTTATATTGTTTAAACTACGCATTTGAAATACATTTTAGATGGTTATCTGTATTCCAGACATACAGTACAATAAAATGTGAAATTCGGGTAGCCGATTTTAAAGAAGTTACCCACCTACCTAGTGTAAAAAAGGGCCATGTGGCCCTAAATGTGTCTGTATATATAACAAATTACATTTATATTATAACCACCTTATAACAATAATACAAATTCATTGATCATTACCTATAAAAAATTCTGAAAGAAAAGACGAATTTTAAAAAATTGATATTAAGACTATGTTTATCCAAATAAACAATAAGTTCTCGTTTACTCGTTAATCTGGGGAGTTACTTAACATTTAATTTAATCTCAATATATCACATTAAAGTGGCTCTTGAAAGTACAAATTTAAAACCCTTCATAAAATATAAATAATCTTTAAAAATAAAATTTAAATTTAAATCCTTGGAGAAGGAAAGAAACATCATATCCATAAGTATACGTTCATTAACAATGTACATACAGCCACATATATACAATGTTTTACGCATAAAACTGGCATACCCCCAACTCGTGGAGTTTATACATTGTCATCGCTGTTCATTCATATCCACTGCGATGAGAACAGAAATCAAGACAATCTGTGTTTTGCTGTTGGCTTTTTATAACCTTTAAGCAAAATTAAAATTAATACCTAGTAATACTAATTTTGAAGATGTGCAATCTGATCCGTTCCTCAGTTAATATACGAGTAGTTAAGAGTCTTAATTAACGTAAACAAATCATAAAAAATGTGACAAGCATTAGTCAGTAATCACAAAAGATAAGTTTTGTGTTATCTCTGTTTATATCATGTCTAAACCATACAAACAATAGAAAAATTCACTAATGATTAAAAACTAACTTAATGAATACAGGCCACAATAGACATGAACTGACGACATATTACTGAAAATATAAATGTTAAGACCAGTACATGACTTTCTTATTGTTGTGGTCTATAATAATAAATATTCTTTCTAAGAAACTTAAAAAAAATTATATTCTGTTGTAGGACAACTATTAGCAAATTAATAATTCAATTTTAAAAAGTTTTTGAAATCCATGCGTAACATTCGATATATGAATCATTATGAAACTGAATCATTTACTGAGATTGCGAGATAAAGTAAAAATGATTAAACTTTTAAAATGCTATTTCCAGTATAACTATAAATAAAAAATTATAATCATACAGCAATATCCAATTTATGTTTCCTATGTACATTAAAAAGGTATGGATTTTTATATACTAATAATTAGTAGAATGTAATTTATCTACGTAATATAGTGCAAACAAACGTGCATATATGCTGTTTAAACAGGAAATATCCTTAAACATCCTGAGTGAGAGATGTTTCTAACTGTTGGAGAAAGTCGACGTATCTCAATACTTGTCAAATGTTTCAGAAATGACATTCCTTAAGTGGCTCATAAATATTTACGCTACAAGAGGTTTGTTTGACTCTTTCTGTTATAACTTTCATCTGTCATCAAATAGCTGACATAAATATACAAATGTTAAGGTATAAAAAAGCCATGTAGTTATACATAACAACATGTAGTTTAGTATTCTAAGCTGAATCCAAAAAATAAATACAATTCTCTCGAACTTCCAGGTATTTATTTACATGAAAAAATGCTATCTATCATATTTCAAGTAGTTTACGAACCATAAGGAGAGACTGGGCACTAATACGACTCAAACAACCACCCAATATTTGACTAAAATTCGAGAAAACGAACGAGCAAGGTTAGCTCATGATCCTTAGAAATTAACTCACAATTTAGTGGACAAGACAAAAAGTGCTTTTAGTATAGCGGAAAGTCAATGAGGAGGAGTGAATCCATCTGAAGAGAAATAAGATCAAAATGTATATAATTCCTATAATGAACCAAAAAAGTATGATATAGAAAACGGGGATTGAAAAGCAATTCAATAACAGTGTACTGTATTATGTTTACTCATATGCATACCTTTGAAGAAATAATACCGAGGTTACAAGCAGAGGAAGTTCGCTGGGTGCCCGCGAAATAGGCATGTATTTTATTTAAGTGAACTTAAATAAACTTCGGAGAGTGTTTCTATGGGATGCATATTTTATTTTAAATTTTGCCCTAAAATAGCATATTAATTAAAATAACCATTTGGAAATAAACGTTACTTATACGTTTAATCAAAGTGTGAGTCAGTGTGTGTTTAATTAAAATTCGACCTCAAATTAAAAACATATCTTAAGTTTAATGATTAATAAAATACTGTCAAGAATTAAACTTAAAATACTTACAAAAACACTGTTAATGTACAGATATTTCAATTTTACAGATTTAAGGTTAAGAAAGCGTCTTTAGCGATCCGGTAATATCACTATGCATTTGTAGACAACGTCAACGTAGCATATATGTCAAAATATTATTATGTGGATCTACATGGTTATGTATCGCAGAAGTTGTTACGTGGATTATTTTCTTATAGCGACTAGACATGTAGGATTTATACGAGTGCAGGATTAAAACGTATGGTTTGTGTTTACACTGAATCGATTTAAATATTTCAAATTGCAATATACAAATCATTGTTTATCAGATTCGACATCTTCTGGAAAATTCCACATTTTCAGGATAGAATTTACTACACTAGATCTCAAATTCAATGGTCGAAAGAAAGTTACTGAATTTAGCAGTTATTTCGCTAGCAAACTCTGAAACTAACTTTGTCGACAGAATCAAGTTAAAGAAGCGTCATTGGCTCATTTGGCAAACCTCCAAGGAGAAACCACGGCTGACTGGATAGATTTCCACTAGAGGTTAACTTAAGTGCTATGTTTAATAGCAGTGTATAAATTAATATTTTAGGTGAGATAGGGAGGGTACTACAACACAAATATGCGCTAAATTCCAAAATTGTTACAAAATTTTCACTGTGATTTTCGCTCTATTTTTTATTTACTGTATAAGTAATCTAGCTATTAGTTAAAATCATGTTTATTTGTAATTAAATTGTTTAAAATTTGATTTCTTCTATTATTGTCTCCTTGCTTTTATGGTTAATTAAGTATATTTGACAATGCTTAAACAAATCCCATGCAATGACATGCAACATCGTAGAACCCAGTGTTGCTAATACATAAATGAAGCTACAGCATTTATAAGTCTATACTGACCTATAGTTACTGAAAGCCTATTGGTCTATTGTTTATTTTTAAGATATCGCAGGGAAGGCAGATAAACAGGAATGAAATTTATTTAGCCCCGCGAGGGATAGAATTTGGCCCCGCTCAGCCAATGAAGTAAAATGCAAAATAGAAAAATCAAGGGATAAAATCTTTTTCGTAATATTGCCATATAATTAAAATTTAAGTTAATTAATTTAGATTACATAGCAATGTCAAAATATTTAAAGTTCCAGTGAGGAAGGGATGGTACTAAAACAAAAGAGTGCATTAAATCAAATATTGTTCCCGGCTTTTATAGACTATTTTCCCTATCTTTGTTTTAATTAAAAGCCCATAACTCATAACCAATTTCAAACTTGAAACTGTGTACCAATTCAACCATCACTGAATAAAGCTACTTGAACATATACCATGCAGGATTATAATGTTCAACGCTACCAACAAGGTGTAAATTAAACAAGTCTTGCCAACATTGTCAACAAATCCGGCTTCGCTGTTACAATTTTGAACGATTACTGATTGATGAAAGTTAGTTATTGACAAAAATCGCTTGTCGAATAGCTGCAAGTCCAAATAATATATTTTATTGTTTTAGTTTTAATGGAATGGTTATCAAACATTTTCAGATCCGAGAGCAATAAATTTAAATAAACAGAGATGAGAGAGTGTCTAGATGTCTCGTTTGTTGTTTCTGATTACCCTGTTTATTTTTACTTTAATGTACAGGTATTAAAAGTAGACCCTTTTAAAGTTTTATTTTTTGTTACCAAAGTAAAAGATATTATGCCATACGTTGTAATTGATGGCATTCCATTATACTGTTATGAGAATGTGGGAGAATGTTCCAAATAAACAGGCCACCTGCGATACAAGGAAATCTTGTGAACCATTGAGATACCTGATAATAACAAATGAGATTCACTTATTGAAGAGCGCCGTTGTAGATAGAGCGCTCAGTAGGCTGGGTCAGTCCCTTTGATCCGTCTGGCCAACCTCTCCTTAAATGAGCGGTAGGTGAGCACTGTGGCCCATCTCCTCTTGTCTAGAAAGTTCTGGATGCAGCAATAAACTTATAGGGAGTTGTAGCGACTCAGCGAGTAAATATAATCCAGAAGTGAGCTTGTAAAGTGACAGAATTATTGGCAATACTCGTGATTGTGCCATACGGAATAGTGTTAATAATTAATTATTATCTGTGTCATTGTGCCTAGATAACGTAGATAATAGTGGTAATGTGACAGTATACATAAGTGGTAGTTTTAAAACAAATATTTTATCTAAGTCCAGAGCAGTATTAAGTTTCAAAATTAAGATTAATAAATGTTTGGAGGATTCAATATTAGCCGAGTGTTTTATTTAAGCGAACACGTATCAATATGATAATTATTTAAATATTTGTCTTCGTAATTTTAAATTTTATCTTATTACATCGTACATTTTAATCATTTGAATTAACGTGATTATACTATATAATTTCGTCTTAGTATATTATATTCTTTCAGATATAACGTAAATTAAAAAAGCCAATTGCTTCTAACACTACACATTATCATTATTACTCAAGGGTTTTACTGAGTTCTGTTTTAAAACTAAGGATTATTTCCATCTAATGAGATTAATTTCAGTATAAGAATCGTTGGAAAATGAAAGTATTCCAGACTTTTCCAATTCATTCTATGGTCTGATGATTTTTTAATGCGGTTTTCTCTCGACAATAAAATTGAAGTTGTTCAACCAAACATGGAGCAAACTTGCGTGAAATATTCGCACCTGTCTGCTCATGTGTGAATGATACAAAAATACAGGATGTTGTGTTCACTGAATTCTCGCTCTCTGGCGTAAATTATCGCTAGATTAATGCAACCTGTGTATGAAACAACTCAACCCTATCACATCAATATCCGTCATCATTCACATTATTACAATACTGCATTTGTTGCTGAAATTACCAACTCACTGGTTTATTATCTGTAAATATTCACCGAGTAGAATTCCAGCGGATATTATTACAACAGTGGCACTTGTTGCTTATAATAAGAATGTATATTGATTATATTCTATACGTTTTTTAATTATATGATTTCATTCATCTAATATAACAGATCAAAACGTAAAGTAGTATTAGCTTTTGCTTTAATAATAATATTTATTGTTATGAATAGTTGTACTCGATAACCACCCTAGTTTCCTGAGAATAATTATTATAAAACTATATTTTTACTCAATAACGTGAACTTTCAAAATGGATCTTCCATCAAAACATATAATAGTAGGTTTAAAATAATAAAGTAAAAGTACTTGATAATATTTAACGTTTTTTATATAGTTATTTAAAAATAAAATTCATAGATAGGTTGCTATTGACTAGGTATAAACTAGAAGAAAAAAGTGGCATAGGAAGCGAAAGTAGAGGAAATAAGAACATGAATTAGCAAAAAAGCGAAAGAAGTTATGCGAAGAAAAAAAGTGGAATTAAAACGAAACCAAAACGTCCCCGCTCAGTTTCAAACACTTGAGGCTGACAAAATGTTTTTCACTGCCTTTTGTTTACGGTTGTGTATAACTGAGGGAAACTTCTCTTAACATAATTAAATTCTTTGTATAGATCAATTAATTCTAGAAAATTTATCTTTTATGCTTTTCTTTTAAAATTATAGCAATTACACGTAAATAATTCAAATATTTATGATTACGACAGTTTCTAAGAATTTTGCGCTAAAGAAACACGGTTGTAAAAAGTTACAAATTAGTATGCAGGTTAATAATTTTACAGTAGAAAAACAAAGATAGAATTGTTTTGGATATATTTAGTCTAAACTTATAAGAAGGCAATCTATAAAAATATAAATTAAAATTCGTCCGGTTTTTCTGCAAACAAGCAAAATGTTAAGTATAGCCTGATATAGTATTTAATCGGGAATTTTAACTGATGATATATTTTGTGTAAATTATTATTAAACTGTTGGAATGAATCTATTACTTTATTTTTCTTTGAAAATCAAGGATTAACATTAAAATTGAACTAATATTCATCACTAAGATATTATAATGATTGAATATTCTACACCAAAGTCAAAGTTTTACTCAGATGCCTCCATTTGAAGGATTCGATTACAGCTATGCTAGATGATATTTCATTGGACTGTTATTTTGAACTAATGTAAAAATTGCAGCTATAATTTTGTTCAATAATATTAAAACTTTTAGTATAAATTAAAAGACTGATACAATATCTGTCAGTTAATTTTGGACAGAAGCAGGCTTCTCTGATCTATGTTTTATAGTATATTTTTTTTTATTGGATAAAACAAAAAATTAGCTATGACATAAACCATACTGACAAAAAAGTAAGTTACAATGGCTGTAATTGTAAACATTGACATAACACATTGATCTTGGCAACAAGGAAAACTACAAAAATTTACGTCAAAAATTTAATACACTTAAACCAGCACTGGTAATTAACGTGCAACGGCTACTAAATTGCGTGCAAACAGTGGGTAACTGCTAATAGTGCAGAAATAAGAGTCAATGTAGTCTAACTTGTAATATAAATTTACAGACTTTTCTGAACTTATAACTTTTTTTGACAAAAGGAAGCTTCTCAGAGGTGTGTATGTATATATATATGTGTATTTATATATATATATATATATATATATATATATATATATATATTTTCTTTCTTGGTCGGAAGAGGAGCAAAATCAGCTTTGGAGCAAAAAAGTTCTGAGACAGAAGTAAATTAAATTAGCCACAAATATTCACTTTTTAACTTAATCTCTTGATTGTGGGAAAAAGGCAAACTCAACATTGCTATCAGAAATATAATTCATTGTAATCAGTAATACTTATACAAGTGCAATACTTGCAAAATTGCGAGCGAATCCACGGGTAACGGATATTAAGATATTATATATATATATATATATATATATATATATATATATATATATATATATATATAAAATACACATAATACACATAAATCTTCAATAAGAAATAGGAAGATATTAACGAAAAATGTCTATATTTCGGCTTAAACCGTAAATAGGGCTATGAGAATACAATAAACATCAACACAGAAAATGAAAATAAAGAATGAATTATGTACAATAGTAAACATATGATTTGATTTTATACATTATCTTTGTTGATTAAATCACCTTAAATTTCATCCATTTGAAATTTAGAATTGGTGAAGAGCTGATGGGATTGTTCCATGATTCGAAGACTGTTTGTACTTATATTTAGTTATATCTTTCTAATTGGTTTCACCGAGTATGTTTCTTCAAAATTTAAATTATGCTTTAAGCTATGTTCCTCTACAGGTTGCTCTGACTTTTATGTTTATATGCATACCTGTGTCCTTCTATCCTTGTTCTAAGAGAATTTATTGTTGAGCCAATGCAATATTTAGGGCATAACTTGTACTGAATTTGATAAAAAAATTTTGATTCACATGATGAGTCTTCAAATATACTTTACGATTATTTTGTAGGACAACTTGTTAATGTTTGAAGTAGAACACATGTTGCATACTAAACACCTGGCTTTATTGCAATAACTCAGTCAAGTAAGGCATAATAAGGATGCAACCTCGGAATGAAAGATAATAAGCTAAAAATTTACATACGTCTTTATTTTTATGGTATAAAACTTGCCTCAAAAGTCTCATTAATCACGAGTACGCGTCTTTAGATATTTAAGGTCAAAGTTCATGAAAATCGGTTTTTTGCAAATATCTTGTTTCCCTTACGCTAAATCACTTTGAAGGTGGTTTGAGAAATTGTAGAACGAAAAATTCTCTTCAACTTTCGTCTGAAGTAATTTTATGCACGTTCAACCCTTTTTGAGAGTATTGTTATGTAATAGAGGTCAAACCAACAAACCACTTCTATTAATCTTATTAATCTTCTATACCACTTTTTAATCAAAGAAAGCGAATATCCAATTTTCATATTGCAAACTATTTGGGTAGATATTAAGTTTTCCGTGGAGAGATCGCTACAAATATAACTAATACTAGAGATTCTGACTCGGATGACCGGCATGTTAAGTCTTGGAAAGAGCGATAAACATAATTAATATTAATAATATTATATCCGGAGATGAAAGGAAGGGTCAGACATGAGGTATTAAGAGTACTTTCAAGGATAGTTGCCTACTCACCGATGTTGATCTTTGTTGATCGCTTCATCCGAGGGGTGGGAGACTTCAAGTTAATTTAAAACTTCCAGGGTTGCAATGAGATCGTCGGAAGAACGGTTCAATTATTTTTACCGAGAATCATCACATGCAACGGAATAGGAACCAGTCTAGAGAGGAACCATCACGAGAACAAAGGGGTAAACAACCGCAACCGGACCATGTCATCTCCGACGGTACACGGCACACTATACTCGTATTAAAAGTAAGAGATGGAGGGCATCGAGACACAGACGGCACTACTTTGCCCCAGAGCGAAAGATGCGTCAATTTCCAATACGAGACTACAACAAGAACAAAGTGCGAGACTTTGGAGTGATCACGGCCGCACTATATCTCCGCCAACGATACACAATACACTCTGCTAACGAGTACGAGAAAATAGAGCATCGAGATACAAGACGGCACTACTCTGCCCCAGAGCGAAAGATGCGTCAAGCTCCAGTACGAGACTACAACAAGAACAAAGTGCGAGACTTTGGAGTAAACATGGCCGTACTATATCTCCGCCAACGATAAACAATACCCTCCGCTAACGAGTACGAGAAAATAGAGCATCGAGAGAGAACAGAGTGTGAGACTTTGTGAGTAACCGCGACCAAACCGTATCTCCAGAACGGCTCCTACGGTACAAATGAATGTTCCGGCGTCTAAGGGTTGCTCCTGGACAGCGGACAGGCAGAAAGGACCACACGATGTGTCCACCAATGAGAGACGGAGTTAAATCGGACAATAGGTACAACGGTCACTTGGATAAGCTGACAAGGATTGATTTTGGCCTGAACAATTTCAAAGACAGCAAGAAGTCTTATACTGAATATTACATACGACTGTACTAGATATGTTGCAAATATTACACGCCATGTATACAATTTTCTTTTTTTCTTTTATTACTTCCACTAAGGAGGTATAATAGGTTATATCTCAGTGACCTCATCATCAAAGAATTGGAAGATAGCTCTGTTACTTTCTCTAAGGCCAAGGCAGGTATGGAAGGTGGTATTCATTTTTAAGCTTTGTAAAACTTCAATACTAAGCAGGATCTAAACCACTTTAAACATTCATTGTATGTGATAAACTAAATCTCTTGATCACTCTATTCCTCTTTCCTCAATACATCGACATTTGCGATTAGTGCTACGTCACTCTGGTATATCCGTCAGGTTATAAATAAACAAACCTATACATAATGCGAAAGTCACTAAATGGATTGAAAAGCAACACATCTGAAAGAGACACCAAACCCAAGGTATTACACCTCACCTAGTATCACGTAACATTATTAGAAGTCAACGTTTAAAAAATGTTTAATTCTGAAATAGACTCAAACTTTAGCTATGATTTTCTACAATATGATGTATTTAAAATTGTAAAATGTTAAACTATAAGAAGGATTTGTGATAAATTTCTTAATAAATCAGACTCGTATTATTACAAGTTTGTCTTAAAATAAACATAGAGATAGAGATTTTTCTAAAATTATAATGTATAATTTTACGATATTTTATATACCTATTAAAATGAATTGAACAATAGGAAAAGTGTAGTGCACATAATGGAGAGTTTATGAGTTCAAATCCACAATTAAGCATGCACCGATTGAGGTGTAATACACAGGAGAGTGTTGAACCAATGTCCGTGCAACACTCAATTATTCACATTACAAACCAATATCTCTGAGCTTCTATGTAATGGTGTTTATAACTGCATCAATCAGGGAAGTTTTCACTACGACTGATTCAAATTGGCATGATGGGTTTTGTAATTTGCATTTCCGCGTGTATTAATAGTGTAAGATACGATTGTTGTCACTCTGATAAGACGTATTCCTATACAATGGAATTGTCACTCACGAAAATCAACCAAACCTTAATTCCCATTATACAAGTTATTCGTACCTTGTGAGTACTTGAAGGCGTTAGTTAACTATATCATAGGAGTACGGACTACTCGTGTTGTAATCTGACGAACACTACATAAATCTTTATAAGATTTAAAAACCGTAAACTTAAACTCCTATTTGCCAAAATCAAAAATGACACATAAACTAACATTCGGGTGTATAAGCAATGTCCTCAAGAGGGTTTACTTTTGAATAATTGGTACCTTCCAGTAGAGTCTACACTGAGTAACAGCAAATACCGATGTGTCACATGTTGGCAACCCTATGAATGTCCAGTGTTGGCACATCACTAACCAGAAATTTCAAGATATTGTGATAAATTGGGTGGTTCCTTATGTCTAGTCCACTGCGGAGGGTGACTGTTTGAATAGGTGAAGTTAATTGCAATAGGCAGATTTCAAAGTAATCTGGCTTTATAACTATTATTTATCTGCTAAGAGTTTGTAGAGCGTTACAAGAATTGAGGTTAATATTTCTAAAAATTTGGCTCCGTCGATAGTTATTTATATATTCTTTCATTAAAGAAGTACGTTTCCTAACTAAATAATAACGTACGAGTTGAGAAATCCCACTAACATAAGCCTATAGCGAAATTTAAAATTTAAAGTTCAACCATTAACTTGTGTTAAAGTATTCACATAAGCTTTAATTTTTTATTGGTGTTACAATAAGTCAATAGGTTTATTTAAATGATTAAGAGCTAAAATGCTTCAAAAAATAGACACAACAGGCAGAGGTTTCACGACATAGTTTCTGAGTGCGAAATATATTGAAAAATAATATTTTAATACCATATATAGGCCTACAGAGTAATGTTATAATAATCATAAGTAAATAAATAATTACATGAATATTAAAAAAAGACAGGAATATGCGACATCAATTGTAGTGTAACATGCCAATTTAAATTTAAAGTTTTAAATATATAAGTAATTTAATCCTGGTGGTGTCCTCGTATATGTTTTATATTGGTACAATATAATCATACGGAATATAAATATTTACGTCCACCCGAAACTCAAAAGAGAAACTAACCTCGATTTAATTTAAGCGTTGTGGAACTTTGTAATACTACAGTATTCCATATTATTCAAATTAATTTTGCTACAACTGATGATACCTTAATGGGGATTATGATGAAAACAATTAAGTTAAAGTTAAAATTTTTTAACTTAAAAAATTGGAGGAAATTTGCGTAAAACATTCGCACCCGTCTGCTCATGTGTAAATGATATAAAAATGGACAGGATGATGTGGTTCAGTGAAAAGCTCTCTTGGCGTAAACTATCGCTATATTAAAACAACCTTTGTATGTAGCTACTGTACCATGTCACAACAATATTGTTCATCACATTGTTACAGTATTATATATTATTGTGTCGAAAGTACCAACTCTCTAGTTTAAGTTTTAAATACCCATAGAGTAAAATTTTTAAGGTATTATTGCAAACTGTAATTGTTGTATATAATAATCAGAAAATATAGTTATTAGAACATAATAAAACTGTTACTATTTTTTACTTCTTTCATGTAATGTAACGCATTACCAGAAATTATTATAATGTAATATTTGTAATAATTCATTCATAACCATGGTTACCACTCCAACTTGCCTATTATTATTATCAATATTACTTGATTAATTTTGCGTTTATTCCTACTATTTTTGAAATTTCTATTTCTTAAATGAAACAACTGAATATACGAGGCACGTCCAAAAAGTAAGTGTACTGGTACTCTCACAACTGTAGGGAATACTTTTTCAACATTTTGGCAACACTGCGCGTAGTCTGAAATCCTCCCCTTCAAAACGAGACCAATCCGAGGTTTCGTGTGTAAAAAAACTCTTGACGCAGTAGCATTTTCTCGCGAAAAATGTCGATCGCATCTCCCGCCAAGTGCGGAATTCGGGCCTCATTCGCTACCTCGTTGTGAAGGGAAAAGCTCATTTCGAAATTTGAGATGAAAACTGTTGTAGACCGCCTCTTAGGTTCAGGCGTGTAGTGGGCAACTCAAGTTTCGTCTCCAGTAACTATATAGTAGAGAAAATGATCGTTTTCAAGTTCGTAATGTTCCGAAAACTCTTTGGAGTTCGTGCACTCGATTCTTTCAGCTGTTTTTGGGACCCAAATCGCAGACAATTTCCGATATCCGAGAGTTTCTGTGATTGTTTCGTGTATCAGGGATCTGGAGATTTGCGGAAATATCGCAGAAAGTTCATCTAACGTCAATCAGCGATTCGTCACGGACCGCTTACTCGATTTTTTCAACAAGTTCGTCAGTCACAATTGAAGGTCTTCCGCTCCTCTGATCGTCATGCACGGAAGTACGGCCATTTTTAAACTCTTGACACCACTTGCACGATTCATAGCTCCATTACCGTAAAAAGTGTTCACTTCATTATAAATTTCAACCCTTTAGAACGATGTAGCCAATGACGGCGCGAATTTCCTACTTGGCGGGAGATACGATCGAAATTTTTCGTGAGAGATACTACCGCGTCAAGAGTTTCAACACACTAACCTCGGATTGGACTCGTTTTGAAGGGGAGGATTCAGGCTACGCGGCAGTGTTGCCAACATGTCAAAAAATTATTCCCTACAGCTGTGAGAGTACCAGTATATTTACTTTATGGACGTGCCTCGTAAGTTATCAATGAAAGTGAACACCTAGAACCGCTTAATCATTCTTAATTTTGTGACAACCACATTTCACGGAGAGATTCCTATTTTAGAATCTTTGCACATATTGGAGGCTTTTTTATAACTTATAACTTAAACAACGCATAGCGTTAATTATTACGCAATTATAATACTTTTCCTAACCTCTAAATAATTCACATAGTTGGCATTGATCCAAGTCTGTTACCTGACCATAGCTTTCATTTTTGCTTTGCTTAGTTTGGCAACACTTGTACTTTGCTTACCTCCATATGGAATGATTAAAAATAACAAGTACAAAAATACTTTTACATCTCTCCAAACTGTTACTTTATGTTGTTTCAAGTGTTGTTACGTAGAATACCCACTAAAAACCTCGTCTACTCTTAGGATTCTAGCCTGGAAAACCGCTTATCGCTTTAAACTTCAGGCTAGGCCTAATTTTGGCTTACGCCCACAGGACTCTCACCTATCTTAGCTTTTCGAATCTTCGATCTGTCCCGCGTTCCGGTCCAGATCACTCTTTTTGGCGCGGAGTATAGCTGGACCAGCAGCACCAGTAGTCCTCGCCCTCCAGCATCCGGTCACAGACCGTGTCCACCGAAATCATACCGAAAGTTTGAGTCAATTCAAGGCGGGGCATTTCCTAACGCGCGGCAGCGGAGGAAAGTGTGTTCCGCGTCGTCGGGAACGCCTGAGCAATAAATGCAATCCGGCGAAACGGCCTCGCCCATTCGGTGTAGGTACGACCGGAAGTAACCGTGACCACTCAAAAACATTGTGAGGCAGTAATCCACCTCGCGATGCCGCCGTTCTACCCACGTTTGGATTTGTTTGATAAGTCTAGCAGTCCAACATCCACCGTTGTCTTGTTGCCAGCTGTTTTGCCATTACCGGTACGTTACGATAGCGCTCCTCAGTCCTTGCAGTGTCCTTGCCAATTTCGCCTTGTCGCTGATGATAAATTTCTTTCTTCTCCCCTGCCAAAAGCTTGACGGGGATGACTCCAGCAATAACCAGGACGGCAGGCTCAGACATTGTACGGTAGGCGGAACACAATCGGAGCGCCGCTTGACGTTGTTACCCGGGCGAACCGTACTCGATAAAATTCAATATTTAGTGTGTCTGCCCACACCTCCCAGTTTTTTGTGAACTGTGAACTGTGAACCTCAGCCCGTAAAGGAGCACGTACTGGACTGTAGACATTAACAGTCTTCTCCTGCTAGACTTGGGACCGCCGACGTTGGCCATGAGCCTGCTGAGATCAGTTACCATATTAGAGGCCTTGTCCGCTGTACGGAAAATCTGGTCCGTCCAAGTCAGCTTATTGTCCACCAAGACGCCAAGGTATTTTGCGGCTCGCGATTGTCTAGGACCATTACACCTCCCACTCTGAATGGGATCGACGTTGTTGATTCGTTGTCTTAGTCAAAATCACGATCTCTGTTTTGCTCAAAGCGAGCGGACATGCCGTGATTTTCCATCCATCTTGTAACGACTCACATGACTGGTTCAGTTTAAGCTGGCCCATTTCCACGTTTGCGTGCAGCAATTAGGGCTGCGACGTAATCGGCGTACCCAACTAAACCGTTTCCTCCGGCAACTCGGACCTAAGGAGGCTGTCGTAAGCGACGTTCCAGAGATCCGGGCCTAAGATGGAACCTTTTGCGGCGCCGGAAGTGACAATCCACCGTGCGTGGTCCGTCTTTCTTCTCGTAAATGAGACTTCTATTTAGTCTTCTATCAGCCTCCGCAGATATGCCGGGATGCGAAAGGTGTTATGCAACGGCGTCCAGCATATCAACCCATCTCGCCGAGTTAAAGGCGTTTTTTGACATCAAGCGTAACAAGAAGCACTACTCTGCGAGAGAAATGGTTATAGCTCTCGCGCTCTGTTCACCGCTTGCTGCACCTCTCCGATTGCATCGATTGTTGATCGTCCCTTCCTGAAGCCGCGTTCTGACGCGGGCACAAGTCACCGGCAGCTAACAAATGGCGGGAGTCAGTCGGGCTCGAATCAACTTCTCGAAAAGTTTACTTGCCGTGTCCAACATACAAAGAGGCCTGTAGGACGACGACATATTGGGATCACCTTTCCCCTTGCTAATCAGTACTAGCCTGGCAATTTTCCAAGGAGAAGGAAAAAATCCCATTGGTCAGACAGGCGTTATACATATTCAGCAGGGAGCCGGGGAATTGATGTGGAATACGTTGTTGAGGGCCTCACTAGGGAATTCCATCGGGGCCGGGAGCTTTGTATTGCTCATCAGGGAGCGGAACGGCCATTTCCAACTCCTCGTTGCTGAAGAGAGGAAAGTCCTCTTCCTCGTCCTATAAAGCGACTTGTGAGCGTAGCGGTGTGGTGGTTCGGAAAAGAGATGTAGACGATCCTTTCCATGGTGGCGACCTCCATAACGAAAGGTGGAGTGCGGGCGCAGAGTCTCCTTAGTTACAATCTTGTAACCAAGACCCCAAGATTTGGAATCGACATCATCTCTCAGTCTCCTCCAGCTCTCAGCTTTGCTCCGGTTGATGGCCCGACGAAGAGTTTTCTTAGCAGCCTTGTAAACCTCCGTCTTACTAACTCTGTCTGCGGGTATTCTCGCTCTAGTGGCGACTCGTTATTTCCCTCAGGCAGGTGTTTCGTTTGCCCTCTGCAATCTATGTTGTCCACCAATAAAACCGGTTGCCTAACGCGCCGGGGTTTCCTGCGTGGCATTGACTGGTCGCAAGCCGAGACAATTAATCCCATCGTAGATGTTACTCTCAACGCCTCAGCACTAAACTCACGAGCTGCCGCATGATCCACTGACGCTCTCTGTGCTATGACATTGGTGAACTTCACCACGTCCAGCTTGTTGGTGTTCCAGCGGCGTGGGACTTTCTCGGAATTGGGTGGTGTCATTATTGAGGACGTCGAAAAGAATATACTAGTGGTCGCTTCCCACTAAATCCTCCAGTACTCTCCATCCAGAGATCATCGTCAGCAAGGACTCAGACGCTGAGAGTTATATCGGGGATCGTACCCCTCTGCCCGGGACGCCGGAAGGTAGGTGTGTCACCCTCGTTCAAACGATAATCCCGGGCCTGGTAGCAAAGTCCAGGATATATTTCCCCCGGGAGTTAGTAGAGGGCATTCCCCACTTGACAGTCCCTACATGTTTCAAATGTTGTAACTATCACAGCCGTAATTATTAATGATGATATCTGTTTGCGTGACCTTAAAGCTTTAACAGGTCCCATTTTTTGAAACCATTATTGATATAATTCTGGCATCTTGTTGTTTGTCTTGTGGACATTTCTCTGACAGGATTAAATATAGGATATTTGTATTTTACGTGGGTATGGTTATGATATAGTATTATTTGTTTTAAGAGAGGGGAAGGGTCACCAAAAACCTTAAAAAGTTACACCTTGTTTTTAAATTTTTTTTACATTAATATAAAATTGGTCTTTGTTTTTCTTACAATCCACTTCAACACACATTTAAAAATGACCCCCCCCCCCCCCCCCTTTTATTTTAATAAGAACACAGTACATAAATATATATATATATATATGTAACATAATAATTATATGACTAATATCATTTTATATATATATTTAATGGACCGAATTTTTTATTAGTACGTCTCTTTTAAAATCTGAGTTTGGGAAATTCGAAAAAATAACCAGCGCAAACATGAACTTTGCCCAAATGGGTATGTGATGATGTTGGCGTTTTAAATACCAAAAAGGCAAAAGGGCAACTGGGGTTGTGAAGTTTTAATTCACATAAAAACTCAGTGCCAGCAGCAGTTAATGCTCCACATAAAACAAATATTTCAGAGACCTCTCAAAATTTTTATTATAAACTCTTTAAAAAAAATTATATCTTTCATGGAAAGGACACCAAAATCAAGTAAAAGGATTTCTAAATCACGTCATTTGGTTGGAAAAATTTCTAATAAAAAAAATGAGTGTTTTTAGGATTAAAATTCTCTTGAAATTGTGTGCCATCATTTAGATGCAGTTTTAATAAACACTGTCTTAAGATGATGGTTGTAATCGCCAAGTTCACAAATGTTTGAGATCATGGGGCAAGGTTTTAGAAGGTCGCAGGAACAATTACATACCCCCCCCCCCCCCCACCCCCCCCCCCCCCCACCCCCCCCCCCCCCCACCCCCCCCCCCCCCCACCCCCCCCCCCCCCCACCCCCCCCCCCCCCCACCACGGGCTTCATATTGTGGACTCTTTCTCCTGCTTCCTGGTTCTCTTTTTCCTTTTTAACTTGTCTTTTCTTCAACCCTAGCTTCTTTGGTTCTTTCTTCCGCAATTGCATAAATTTTACGCAATCTATTGTATGTATTTTGTTCCTGCTTCTACTCCCATAATCTCAAAAACTTTTAACTTGGGTCATAGCACCAGCCATTAAGTGTTATTAACTGCATATAATGCTATACATTTCAGAGAATTTTATCCCACCAAAGCTCTTTTAGGAATTTTCCAAATTAAGTGATTTAGACCCATTGTGATTTTGAGTCCTAAAAAAGACCTTTTTAAGAGAGTTCGTCATTTGAGAGGTCTCTGAATATATTTTTTTATGTGAAGCATTACTGCTGCTGGCACTGAGTTTTTTATGTGAATAAACCTCGCCAGTTGCCTTTTCGTATTTACACCAAGAATCAAGTTCCATTGGGTGTGTTCGTGTTGCCCTGGTTATTTTACCACTTCCAAACTCAGTTTAAGACGTTACAAACAAATTATTCAAAAATAAGTCAGTAATATTTAGGTATTGTGTTATATATAATTATTTTCGTAAAGAAAAAAGAAAATTTATTAATGTACAAAAATTAAAAATAAAGTGTATTTTAAAAGTTTTTGGTGACCTTTTTCCCCACAAACCAATAATTACTATACATAAACATCTACGTAAGGTACAAACATCTTATATTTCTTCTGATCAGAGAATGTTCCACAAGAGATAACAAACAAGGTGCCAGAGTTATATCAGTTAATGATTTAAAAAAAAAAACGGGGCCATTTTAAAGCTTTAAGGACCGTAAACAGATGTTATCATTACTGTTACGGCTGTGATAGTTACTAACACATGAAACAACAAAAAGTAACAGTTTGGTGAGATGTAAAGTGTAGTTGCACCTGTTATTTTCATCACTCCATACGGAGCTAAGCAAAGTACAGAGTTACCAAACTAGCAAAACAAAATCAAAGCAATGAGATATGGTCACTGGTCAGTCTTGGAGCTGTGACAACTGTTTGAGTTATTTAGAGGTTAGAAAAAATTATTATAATTGCATATTAAATTAACGCTATGCGATAATTCAGATCTTTTACGTTTATTTAACTTGTTTAAATTAGTACTTCTAGTAAGAAATATTTGGTATAACTTGATACAATAATACAAATAAAAAGTTTCGTACTGCAACTAATTAACGAGTATAGTATACTTTTAGTTACTTGGCATATATCCATATTTACTAGTTATTAATAGTCTCCCAATAAGTAAAAAACTGCTAAAATAGAAGTCTGTCCGTAAAAATGTGGGTGCTAAAAAATTATGAATGTTTAAGCGATTTTTGGTGTCCCACTTTCATTGATATAAAACATATTATTCAGTTTGTTTCATTAGGAAATAGAAATTTTCAGAGTTGTCCTGAATATCGTAAAATCAATCTAGTAATTTATAATAATAAATAATAGGCAAGTTGGAGTAGTAACCAATAAAAATAAATATGAATGGATTATTACAAGTATTACATTATAACAATTTCTAGTAATGCGTTAAAATTATATGAATTAAATTTAGAATTTTATTTATTACGCTCTGAATAAATATATTTTCTTATTTATAATTACCGTTTTTACGATAATCACTTAGAAATTTTTACTCTGTGGGTATTGCCAAATGAAAACCACCAGAGAGTTGGTAATTTCAGTTACAAATGTACACATTGTGACGGTGTGATAGATATTGCTGTGATTTGGTAGAGTAGCTACTTACAAAGGTTGTTTCAATACAGCGATATTTTACGCTTAGAGAGATTTTCCCCGAAAACAATCATCTGTCCATTTTTGTATCATTCACACAGGAGCAGGCAGGTGCGGAAATTGTTACGCAAATTCCCTCCAATTTTTAACTGAATATGATATTATATTATAACTGTTGAGTAATAATCCCATTAAGGTGTCATCAATGGTATACAATGAATTTGAATAAGATGGACTACTATCGTTTTACAAAAGTTGTATAACGCGTAAATTAATTCGAGGTTAATGTCTCATTTGAGTTTCGGGTGGACGTAAGTATTACTATTCCGCATGATTATATTGTACCAGTATATAAACATATACGAGAGGACACCACCAGGATTAAATTCACCTATATATTTAAAGTTTTACGTGCAAAATCGGCAAAGACTGTTACGCTACCATTGATGTCGCGCATTCCTGTATTTTTTTTAGTGTTTCTGTTACATTAGTATTGTTGCAAACGTATTAGAACATTATTTTCAGTAATTTCAATATAATTATATTTTAAAAATAACATGTATTATCCCTAACCTTTTGTAGACTGTACAATATTAGTTAAGATTGTTTTATAACACCGAACTTTAGTTATATCTATTTTTTGTTATGAAAGTTTAATGCCTAATTTCCGGAGTTAACCTCTAGTGGCATCGAAAAATCTCTAGTCACGAGTGTTTCTCATTGGAACTTTGCCTAACGAGACAACGATGCTTCTTTAACTCGGTTCTATTGACACTGTTGATTACTGCTTTCCAAACGACACAAACTGTTTAACTTCAGTAAACTTTCTCTCTCCACCGTCAAAGTTGAAGTCAAGGGTGGAAAATTCTTACCTAAAAACGCGGTCTCTAGAATATTTTGCCTCTGATAAAACCATGATATACAGGGTATTCACAAAAGGGTGTCACATACTTCTGTGGGTGATAGTATCAATCATTGAAAGCAAAAGATTTTACTATAAATATAATTGTCGTTTAGCCGGTAGCCGCAAATTTTGTA
Organism: Homalodisca vitripennis; assembly: GCF_021130785.1. NCBI lineage: Eukaryota > Metazoa > Arthropoda > Insecta > Hemiptera > Cicadellidae > Homalodisca > Homalodisca vitripennis. Next base: position 42,998,896 of record NC_060214.1, read on the forward strand.
TTTATATAAAAAATAAATCTATTTAAACTAGGGGAAACCAAATGCATTTTTCAATATATATGAGAAAAATTCTAAAAATTAATTCTAAAAAAATAGTTGTTATTGTTTTCGTAAATATTCAAAAAATGGCGTCTGTTGGAAATATTTAAAGTAAAATAATTAAAAAAAAACCAATACAATTTACAAGAAATGTACTAGCCAATAAAATGTATATATATATATATATATATATATATATATATATATATATATATATATAAAGAATGTATGAGAATTTCATATAATATTGAAATAATTTGTTATTCGGTTATTGTGCACTAACTCGATTATTCCTCATGTATGTAGAGGGAAGACGTCCTATTCCGTATCGGAAATCCAATTCCACGTATCTTCTCACCTAAACAGGGTTTGTGCAATCCCTATATAATCTGATTTTGACTTACCTGCCATGGTGAGAGGTGCTGAGATGGTGTAAAATAGGAATGGGAGTCTCTTATAAAAATTTAAATTAAGAATTGCCAATATATCTCAACACATAAAACTCTTCTATATTTGATCTTATAACTCTTATAGCGCTATTGAAATACTTAAAATAAACACCCTGTTAAAAACTTATATAAACTTTATATTGCTCTCAAAAAATACCATCGACATAAAATGCAGCGTGTCCTTATATTAAGACTATAAAATTATGATAGATCAAAAATAGGTAAAATATCACATCTAGTACAGTGTAGTATTTATATAGCTTAGTTTTATTGTTAATAATGTTGTAAGTCTCCTTATTCAGTGGATTAACAGCTCCTATTAAATTTGCTGTAATCAACTTTTCTTATAGAAATAGTTTCTTCATATGGTAATATTCTTATAAAATTTTTAATATAATATTTTTACTCGTATTGCTGCAAGTGTATGACTGCATTTCTAAACATAAAATTAATTTTGAAAATATATTTAAATGGATCTTGATTGGCCTAAACCTTTCGAAATTTGAATGCAGTCTTTATTTAATAGAAAAAACATAGAGAGAGGCGGTAAACTAAGCGTTATAGAACTATTTATTTTTGCTTATGCCCACTTTATTGACATCAATCAATATTCTTGCAGTGAAGTTCGGTAATGTTACCTATGATTATTATAACATTACTCTATATTATATATATAGTATTAAAATATTATTTTTCAGTATACTTCACATTCAGAAAAACTATCTCGTGAAACTTCTGTATGTTGTGTCTATTTTTAAAGCTTTTGACTTATTATACCATCAATAAAAAATGAAAGCTTATGTGAATAATTTAATAAAATGTAATGGTTGACCTTGAAATTTGAAAAATTACGCTATTAGGCTTATGGCAGTAGGATTTATCAACTCGTACGTTACTATTTAGTTAGCGAATCGTTATCTTCTTTCATGAAAGAATAGATATAAATAACTATCTACTGAGCTAAAAGTTTAAAATATTAAACCTCAATTCTTGTAACGCTTTACAGGCTCTTAGCAAATAATAAATAATAGTTATAACACCTTTTAAGATAGATTACTAGATTAAGGTATAAATTATTACCTATTGCCTAGTAGCTCTTTACCTATTCAAAAAGCCACCCTCCTCAGTAGACTAGACACAAGGAACCGCCTTCTTTTTAATCACAATACCTTGACATTTCTTGTTTAGTGATGTGCCACCACTGGACCATGCACAGGGTTGCCAACATGTAAGTGACACATTCTGTACTTGCTGTTGTTGATCAGTGTACTCTACTGGAAGGTACTAAACCGGTTAAAAAATTTAATTCTCCTGAGAACATTCATTATATATCCCCAATGTTAGTATATGTGCCATGTTTGGTTTTGGTTAATAGGAGTTAAAGGTTTGGTTTTACGGGTTTTAAATCTTATAAAGTTTCATGTAGTGCTCGTCAGATTACAACACGAATATTCCGTACTCCTTTGATATTGTTAATTAGAGCCTTCAAGTTTTCACAAGGTACGAATATCTTGTATAATGTCAATTAAGGTTTCGTTGATTTATGTGAGTGGCAATTCCATTGTATAGGAATTACGTCATATCAGAGTGAAAAATACAACAGTATACACTATCAATAGAGGCAGAAACTACTACAAATTACAAAACACATCAAGCTAACCAGAATCAATGGTAGTGAAAGCTGCCCTAAGGGATGCAGCTATACAATATTACATAGGAGCTCAGAGATATTGGTCTGTAATGTGAATAACATTGAGTGTTGTACGGACATTGGTTCAACACTCTCCTGTGTATTACACCTCAATTCGGTGCATGTTTTATTGTGGATTTGAATTAATAAACTCTCCAATATGTGCACTACAACTCTTTTCATACTGTTCCATTCATTTAAATATGTTTACAAAATATCGTAAAATTGCACATTTAGTAAATCTTTTTAAATAAAAAAATGTCTACTTCTGTGTTTATTTAAAAAGAACTTGTAATGAAACCGAGTCTCATTCATTAAGAAAATTATCACAAATACTTCTATAACGCGTATAACAATTTACTATTTTACTTACATCCTTTCGTAGAAAATTATAGCTAAAAACAACATTAGATAGTAATAATTTTGAGTCTATTTCAGAGTTACACATTTTTTAAACATAGATTTCCATATTTTTACGGCCGACACTACGTGAGATGTAAATAGCTTGGGTTTCGCGTCTATTTTGGATATTTCTTGCTTTTAAAATCCATTTTATGACTTTCACATTATGTTTAGGCATTGTTTATTTATAAACCCGACGGATATCCAAGAGTGACATTATCACTAATCGCAAATTTCGAGGTATTTCAGGAAAGAGGAATAAAGTGATCAAGAGATATAGTTTATCACGTAAACTATCTTCCAACTCTTTCACGATGATGTGACTGAGATATAATGTACTATTACCTCCTTAGTGGAAGTAAAATACGATAAAATCGAAGTAAGCAAAGAAAGTTGTATACATAGGGATAATGTTTGCAATATATCTAGTAGAATAGGTTTAGTTTTTAATATTCAGTATAAGGCTCCTTGCTATCTTTGAAATAGTTCAGGGCAAAACCAATACTGGTGAGATTTATCCAAGTGACCGTTGTACCTATCGTCCGATTTAACGGCCGTCTCTCATTGCTGGATACATCGCGTCTGTCCACATGCCCAAGAGCATCCCTTAGACGCCCAAACATTCAGTTGTACCGTAGGAGCCGTTCTGAAAGTACGGTATAAAACTTCAGCTTGCTGAATATCCATTCTTTGCTATAGGATTTAAACAATATAAACGTTGCACATAAATCGTTTATGTACCAGCAACTACTGTTCATTGACTAATGTAATAAATTAGTCAGTCAGTTATATTTGTAAATTAACCATAAAAAACTTCCCAATGCTCAAAAAATGTTTCAGCGACCTTGCAGTTTCAACAGACTGTCAGGAGAACTTACTAGAGAGCCAGCTCACATCATTCTGGCTTCTTACATCCACTCCACGTATTTTTAACGATTGCCATTGAGTTGGATTGGGAACTGAGGTCTCATAAACTGTTACTAATAATCTGAGGGATCATGCGCATATTGTGTACGAAGACTGTTTCATCAGTTTCCACAGATAGTGAAGGCGGTAGCCTCTTTGGTATTTCTTGCAAAGTTTCAACTAGCAGAGTTGTGCCATTGCATGATTTTTGGAAATGGAATGGCTCATTAAGCAAACGAATTACAAGCTTTAGCTTTTGAAGCACATGAAGTAAATACAAATTGATTGGCAGGTAGTGGTATTTTAAAATCTTAAACATGTTAGTGAAAAGTGTTTTCATGATTCTACCACTGAAATCGATACATTGCTAATTTACAACCTCAGTAGAGGGGTGCTATAATGGAAGGACTAAGCTATTATATGTTGCAAGGACGTTCCTTGAGGCAAGGATGTTCCTTTAGAACTCATATAGTTTATGTTTGGGTAAATGTTTCGTTCCTAGGATCAAGCGTGCGAAGAATTTCTAGGTTATTTATATTTGAGATGAGGCCAAATCTTTCAAAAAGGGGTAAAATAACGCATTAATGGACATATGGCTCAATTATCTCTTCGGTTTCCACGTGGTATTTAGTTTCTTGTAGGCTATGTGTATTATAAATGGGTCAAAATGGGTTTGTTTAGTTTTAAAGATTGCGATATATTGTGATTTAATGTTTATTGAAATTATTCTATATATATTTATATATATATATATATATATATACACACAGTTGGATCACATTATTGCAATAAACCCAGGTGCTTAGCATGCAACATGTGCTCTACTTCAAAAACATTTAAAAGTAGTTCTACTAAAAACATCGTAACATTATATTTGAATACTTATCATGTGACATCAAAAAGATATTGTTTATCAAATTCAGCTACAAGTTAAGCGCTAAAAAATTACATTGGCTTCCTTAGAACAAGAATGACAGGGCACTGTATTCAATATAAACATAAAAAGGACAGAGCAACCTGTAATGGTATATGGCATAAAATATAATTTAAATTCTGAAGAAACATATTCGGTGAAACCAGTTAGGCATATATCACAAAATTTAAGTACAAACAAGTCTTAGAACCATGGAAACAAGCACATTAGCTCGACACCAAGTCTAAATTTCCAAATGGATTAAATTTAAGATGACTTAGTCAAAAAAGTTAATTTTATAAAATCAAATCATATGTTTACTATAATTCCTAATCCTTTATTTTATTTTCATCTGCTGCGTTGATTTTAATGTTTATTGGAATCTTATACCCATATTTATCATGTTTAATTTCCTGAAGGACGGTTTAAAACCGAATTATATAATTTTTTTCAATAATATCTTTTTCTTTCATATTGTAGGTCATATATATATAAGTTTAGGCTACACATATCCATAAACAATTCTTTTTTTATTGTAAACGTAATTAACCTGCAACCTAATTATTAACTGTTTACAACGGATTTTCTATAGTTAACAAATTCTTTAGAAACATGTCGTGATCATTAAATAATTGATTTTACTTACTTGTAATTGGTATAATTTTGAAATAAAAGCATGGAAGATAAAATATCAAACAATTAATTTATTTATACAAAGAGTTTAGTTAATTTACGAAAGTTTCCCTCAGTGGAAAACATTTTTGTCAGCCTCAAGTGTTTGTAACTAAGCAGGGACGTTTTGATTTCGTTTTAATTTCACCTCTTTTTTCTTCAACGTAATTTCTTTCACACTTTTTCTAAGTCGTGTTCTTCTTTCCTCTACTTTTACTTTATGTGCTAATGTCTTCTAATTTTTATGTAGTCAATATCAACAGAAAGGTATAATTTTTTTTAAATAACGCTATTAAAAAAAAAAAATTAAATATTATCAAGTTACTTTTACTTTATTATTGTAAACCATACTATTATAAGTTTTGATAGAAGAATCCATTTTGAAAGTTCCACGTTATTGAGTACTAGATAGTTTTATTATAATTATTGTCAGTAAACTAGGGTGGTTATCGAGTACAACTCCTATTCATAGTATTAAATATTATTATTAAAGGAAAATTTTATACTACTTTCCATTTTGATCGGTTAGATTGGATAGAACGAAATCATATAATTACAAAACTTATAAACATAATCAATATACATTCTGATTATAAGCAACAAGTGCCATTGTTGTAATACTATCCGCTGGAGAACTCTACTCTGTGAATATTTACAGATAATAAACCAGTTGAATTGATAATTTCAACCACAAATGCAATATTGTAACAATGTGAAATGATGAAGGATATTGATGTGATATGGTTGAGTTGTTTCATACACAGGTTGCATTAATCTAGCGATAATTTACGCCAGAGAGCGACATTTCAGTGAACACAACATCCTGTATTATCCAACTGAAGCTTCACTAAATCTATAAAACTGTAGCTTTGCCAGGAGCAACCCAAAGTTTACCGAGTCAAAGGCCTGCGAGAAATCCAGCGCAGTCATCAAGCTCTCCAAACCCTTATCTTTAGCTGAAAGTATATCATCAGCCACATTGAGTAGGGCTGAACAAGTGCCTAAACCCTTGCCGAAAACCTGACTGAGACTCCGGCAGCAATCCCTCATACTCCAAAAAACGAAACTAACTGTTCTGAAACTGTTATTGAATGTACTAGCCTAGTTGGAAAGAAATATACAGAAAGTGGCTCTGGAACCTAGCTCTGTGTAAAATTATTATTACCTGTAAAAGTTGTAGTTTAGTTTTTCTTTGTTGATTTTGACTTATAAGGTAGAGTTTGATCTGAACTCACAGGAGAGAAATTAAACACAAAAGAAGAATTACATATTTATCTAAATTATAATAAAGATCCTCATAACATTTTAAATAGTAATCTGAAAAAATAACACAAATCCAATTTTTGAAAAAAAATTAAATATTAAAATACAGATTTACTTATTAAGAAAATTACAACTGTTGTAATTTAAATTTAACATATGTTTAAAAAGGTCCACATGTGTATATCTAATTGTTTATTATTTATTTATTTATTTAGAGGTTAATGTACACTGATGATGGTTAAAAACCGAAACACGTGTAAGTATATAAAAAGTTTTGTAATTTTAAAGGGTTTTAGTTATTTTCATTACATTAATACTTGATTTTAGTTTCTCGAAAAGAGCTTCTGGATGTCCACAGCTATCATTAAAAACAATAAATTTTAATCCAATGAGGAAACTTTCTCTAATGCCAATTAATACCGAAAAGGCTGTTATAAAAACAAAAACTTTAGTAAGGGATTGACAAATTATCTGTGTGTCCATAACCGTAACGGGAAAACACACTGACCTATGGACAATTAGGTATAATTTTTTTTGTATGACAACACTGAATTCATATTACGGTTACTTATCACTCCATGAAAATCGGCTGGGGATTAGTGAATATTTTTACATTTTTTTTAAGGTTAAACCTCGATTGCAACAGGAAAAAATAGGATATTATCAAAATTTGACATTTAACACATGTATTCCAACAGTTTCAACACATAATAATATAATGTTGTGGTGGCATAGTGAGTAGACATTTCAGTTATTAAAATACGAATACGTATCGCAGGTTAATAAGTCAAATTTGAATGCAGTATATGGTGAGATATTTCAATAAATATTTCATCATCCGCAAAGTTCCATAAAACTTCATTTCTACATGTAATGAATTCTATGATTGTCAATGCTTAATCATAGAATTGGGCTCAGTGTCGTTAGTGCCTATCACTCAGTAGCTTGACAAAATGTCTCATTTGTTCACTGAGGGATTTAAAAATATATTTGCCGTATCTGTCATTCTACCTGTTAATACATCAAGCTAAGGGCTTGAAACATTGCATTAAAACTCAGTAAGGCCTGTTACGCGACACGCAGTGTGACATATTTTTATCTCGTAACATTAAGATTGTGGTGAAATTCCATATACACTTCAAATATTAAACTTGTTGTATACATTATTAACGAGATAAAACTTTTCTTAATAGTATTACAAAAATACGGTGCTTATAATTTTTATATAAGATTACAAATTATTTCCATTTTTCAAATGCCTAAAAAAGCTAAAAAATAATAAACACTGTGTGCGTAGTCATATTTTTTTATGGAGTTCCAATCCCAGTTTATCAGTTTTATGTTCAATAAAACGTTTGGTAGGGCCACTGGTAACACGGTCAAACTGATTCTTCACAGAGGTCTTTCACAATGTAGAATAATGTGTAAACAGCTTTAGATTTTTAATTTGTCCATACAACAAGTTCAAGGTTTTAGGGGATATAACGAAAATTTCATCTGCACATTACAGGGCATAAATTACTACGAGACACCGTCTCACTGAGAAATAAATATTTCATTTAGTAAATACATAAGGATGTTCAAAATATAGCAAAATATTAGAAGATTTGGCTTGTGGATCTGTCCGAAGTACCGAAGTATACATTTCACAAGAGATAAACTGCAAGGTTAAAATTTGGTGCAAAAACTCCATTTGTACAGTCTCTACATCCTTACATCCATGAATGACGTGAGCCTGATTAGATTATTTTTTACATCATAAAAACTATAAAAAATACACAATAAGCATAATTGGAACAAACATGATGTATTATAAAGATTAATTAATTCTGTAATATTCCTTGATACGTTATCAACACATGATGACGTTCCAATGTCCAATTAATTTCACTAATACAAAACAGTGCATGGCTTCTTTGTACTGTAGATATTTAATAGGGTTTGGTGATGGAAAAATTAATTGCTAGCAAGTACATATTATCAATTTCAACTAACTGGAATATAGAAGTTGTAAGTGTTTGGCAAACACTAAGCGTCCTCGCTAACCTAAATTAATACTGATATTAATATCATTATATAATTTTGGACATATTGTCTTAATCGCAAATTTGCCCAAACCAGAAGTGCTTATAAACGTCCAATACATCGAAATTGCGTTCGTAGTCGTAGGTAACGTTTATTATGCCAATAAAATTTAGGGTATATAAATAAAAAAAATGTTTCATAATGAATTATTTCCAATTTAATCATAGAAATGTGGCGTGTGATAAGGTTAAAATAAGAAATCTCTTTCATCACTCTTAATTTGTTATGAATTTTAATTAATCTTGTAAAATAAAACATTCATCTTTTCTAGAATTTTTAAATGTATATAATTTTCTGAGAAAAGTCTGAAGTGAGGTTTTATACATCATGAACCTGTTTCCAAATTATATCCTCTGTGTTTGCCGAGCTTTAGGTAGTTTGCCATTGAAAAGGATTTCAAGGGATGAAAATTTAAAATGTCTGAAGTTTTCTTTACCAGGATTCTTGTGGAATATAACACTTTTCATACTGCAAGTAATCTCTTGCATTCACCTCTATTTCATCATCATAAAATAAATGTTCATGCATGGAGAAAACAGTACCATTAAGTTCGCAGTGATCCTGGACGTACTTTCTCTGCAAATAATGGTGGTTGTCACATTCTTCAACTGCACCTGGAAGTACCCAAGGATTGTCGACATTTTTATTGGTGCGAATCTTCCGGGATCCTAAATACATAATATATATAATAAATATATATCATAAATTTATAATATACGGGAGGTGAAGATCATAGTAATGGTCACCGCGCTCTTCATTGTCCCTACGGTACAGTTCATGATCAGCCTCGCAAACATGGTAAACGATATGGAAGTGCCTGTAGTTATGAGTTATTTCAGCGTTCTATTCATGGACTGGACCAAACTTGTGTTTCTCCTTCATTTCTCACATGTGGCTCAAAGCACAGCCGTCGGTTTCGAAAAGGTTGACGTCAATATCAAAGAGGAGGTTTCTCATAACTTAAATCAACGGATCAAGATGGCTAATGGCCTGCCAGATGTTGAAGTTCTTCATACAACACGTATGTTACAAGTTTTATTTTGATAAGAACATCAACAGAAGCAGATGAAAGGATAAAAATATAAAATAGATTATATTTAAGATAGTAAAAATCAACCCGGGATGCAGGATGACTACAAATATATTCAAGAACTAATTTAAAAACATTCATCATATTTTGTTATTTTGAAATTTCCAATGAAATACACATGCTTCCTTAGAGAGTTTTATTGTGAGTGATACTTTCTATAAAGTATGACGTAATATTCAATGTGATGAAATAAATCACTTTGAAGTCACGTTAGAACATTGGCGTAAGGATCGTATAAAAGATAATAAGGATGAGGTGTCGTACCCTTGAAAAAAATATATATCACTTGTTTACGTTATTTTTGTTTTATGTGCTATTCTATTCGATAACTCACTACTCTAACTGAGTAATAATAAGAGACGTATAGTAAAAGAATATTATATTTGTAACTATGTATATTAAATGAAGTTATTAAAATTTTAATAATTAATTTTAGGAATGACATACAATTGCAAGTTCAAATTTAATTATAATTTTTCATATGGTTTTGTGTAAGTCAAACAAATATTACACAACCATTAAATTTTTTATTAAATTTCCAAACAAGGATTGTAAAAAATTGTAATAAGGCTGTATACATTACAACAATAAAGAATTACCTTCGTGTTAAATACGTTGCTAAGATTAGGCATTGAACCTAATACCTCAGTATCATTGAAACATACGTGTTAACCTCTTCGCATACTTTCTCAACTTTAAATTATGCAAAACTCGGGCTAATATTGGCCATGTCAGGCTAGTCCTATAACATAGAAGCATAAAAGAGTAAAAAAATCGACCTAAATTCTCTATAAACTCTTCAATTATATATGAGCAAAAGTAAAAAATCGGCTTCCTTTCGTTTTGTATAAGTTATAAAACCCTACATGCATTGCTGAGATTTTATGCGACATTTCAGTCTATAATTAATTTTAATTCCTCAGATATCGAGTGGAACGGACAAATAGAAAACCGTACAAAACTTAAATTGCTACATTCCTAACCAGATATTACTCCAGTCTTCCGGATGTGAAAGGGTTTTAGTGGTTTCATTAATAACATATTATGCATTACTATATTTGTATAGCCCTCAGTGAAATTATTTTCCTTTTAATCGATTATCTTTAAAAGGCAAGAAAATTCTTCTTTTTTTAAACAGTTTATTCCTTAACAACATAGGCGAAGAATCCACTTTATTCTCCAAATAACAGCTAAATCCCATCTGATTGTAAAATGTAATGTAATTAAACACTAAAGTCTAAAAAACTGCGGTAGAAAATATTCTCTAATTTTTTAGCAATTTGAAATTAATTTTTGAGTTTTTAAATTACAATCATTTGTATAATTGTACTTATTATTCTTACTTATAGTGTGAACAGTTTTAAACTGTTGAAAACTTATAGTAAATGACAAACAATACATCCGGAACTGGTTAAAATAGTAGTAATAATTGATTTATACGGGTTTTGAGCAGTTATAAATAAGCCACATCTTAAATATATGACTGCTCAAGAAAGGAAACAATCGTAAACCATATAGACAATAATAATAAACAAATAAACACAAGTGCGGCTCACTACAACTTGGATAATATATATTCTGGGATAGTCTAAAGAGGTTAACTTATATCATAAAATATAGTAGGAACTTTACCAAAAGTGTGTTAAATTTGAATTGAATAGTGAATATATTACAAGAACTTTAGTAATCGCTGTTTACCGGTTACATTGTTACACATGTATACACCCAGACTTATTCATTATCGTGACGAATTATGGCCAGTGCAAAAATGTTACCATTTTTAGTCGCTGTTTCTATGACTAGGCACTACACCGTCCAAGATCGAGAAACTGAAGACTCTGATGAACACCTACTGGATGCTGTGTGACGCCGTACACCAGGCTAAAAAATGACTTCCACTGCGATCAGCTGATGGCCGCTATGTTCTACTTATTTGTCCACGTCACTATCAAGTCCTACTTCTTCTTCTTGCACGTCCGAGCTGGTGAAGTGTTAGCCTTCATTACAGAATCTAACTGTAATGCTTCTGTGTACAGAAGCCGTCTGGGTACTGATGTCCATCTGCTACACATTTATACTGGTGAACTCAAGCACAAAAGTCGCTAAGGCTGTAAGTCATCTGTTGTGAAATCAACAGTTTATGATTACATTAATTAGTATTGTAATATGTAACCTTAGTATGTAAATATGTAATTTATTATGATATTACAGTCGAGGACATACGTGTATTAGTTATTATAATACCTGAAACAAATTATAAATTCCATCAAATGATCGAAATATTGCTATCCTTCCATGGTCGAAGATTCAGAAGAATCCGCAAAATGTAAGAACTAATTTGAATGTGTTGAATCTTTTCTTAACCAACCTCACGTAATTTACAATCCAGAGGGTAGGTATTAAATGCATTAAAATTTAAATTGCCAAATCGGAATTGCTTTTTTATGTCCTAATACTCATTACCATTATTTCAATATATACCGTAGTTAAATTAATTTAATTTTAAATTTTAAATTTAATTTAAGTTAAAAATGTCAATCCAAGGTATCTGTCATTCTTTTATAAGATGCGATCAAATCGGGAAATATTATATATGGAAAAAACAAGAAGTACATGACCCCATAAATAAATATTTCCAATTTATAGTGTGCCACCTGCAGAGCCTGTGTCAATATATTATTGGTATGAGAAATTCATCAATATATTTTAAGTTTCAAATTACTGATATATTTGCAGGCTGACAAGACAGTTGCAATTCGGTAAGCAAAGATCTGGACCTAAACCTTAGAAAAGAGGTAACGATTTTTAATCATTGTTGTTTATATGGAGTGTTTAATTATTGTACTTCTTATTAAAATAGAGAAAACTGTGTTATTTAATTAGGTTTTATAGATAGTTTAATGATAAAGGCTACTCTATATCTAATATTTAGTGTAACATGTCGAATTAAAATCTATTTGGGTCCCGGCGAACTTGTCCTGTGTAGAACGTTACTAAGAGAAAATGTGAATTTAATACTTTCTTCTATATGCAGAATATACCTAAGAAACAAAGATCTACTTTACTTATTGACTACTAGCTGTTACCCGCGCCTTCGCACGCAATTTTTAAAACTGAAGTCCTTATAAAAAGCAATTATGATGTAAAATGATGGGAGTCCTACAAACATTTTAAAACGTAAGTAGAAATACATCAGGTAGATATTATTATGTCCATGGTAAATAGTATCAGAGTTTAACTTAATTTTTATACAATGTTTCCACGTGTAGGAGCATTTCTGGTTCTAATTAATTATATACATAACGTCACAGCTGAATCTGCCTTGTAATCCCGATCAAGAAAACACAAATCTTGGATCACAAAGGTCTCGGAATCTTACTTTGGTCAAAAACCCGTATATTTCCAGTACTTGTCATATATTTCAGGTCTAAGATATTTCCAGTTACCATAGTAGAGTTTGCCATTCTTGTTCTGACGAAGAAACAATATATATATATATACTTACATAGGACCGAGATGCAATACTTCGGTTAAAAAGTTCCTACTTAAGACAGTTTAAATTCACTTACCTACTATGTCACAGGTAGACATATTGCCTCTATTAAAATACTATATACGTTCGATTATATAGTTCTCGGAAATCTATTTTGGTCAAAATCGTGTTGGCATAGTTGAGTTTGCTAGAACTGAAAAGCCTATTACGACCTAGGGGGAACTCCTACCTACTTCTTATGTACTTCCGGTATAAGTGGAAGATTTTTAATAAGGTTATGCAACATTCCAAAATAACAAATGTTATTAAAGTTTTGCGTTACACTTTTTTTCGACTGTAGCCAGGGAAAGAATGAAACGTTAAGGTATTTTAGTATTCATTTCTCTGTTTTTCCGTAAGCCAATGTTAAAATGTAATAAGAAAGAAAGAAAGAAAGAAAGAAAAACTTCTTTATTGAAGCGAATTAGGACCATATGGTCCTTTCTTACATTTAACCTCTACTAATAATGTAATGTAATGTTATATTATAATGTCAAGGAAGCCCACCAGTTTAAAGTAACTTATGTGAAAAACATTCATAACTTTATTCATTAAGGTTAGGTTTATAACAGTATTTAATGCATTAGATGATTTTAATTCGTCACTGGCGCAATCTGGAGTAAAATGTATATATTAATGTTTTATTTACTATCTGCTTTACACTACCGATCAAGCACTCTTTACTTATTAATAAAACTTAAATGTAAACAGATGTTTCAGAAATTTTGTCGAATTGTAGCTGTCAACAGCTGTGTAGTGCCAGTTTAATTTGAATTATGAAACTTTATTACGTTTCGTTCTTATCATAACATTCGAATGTAAACAAACTAATTTTTCAATTTGAATTCGACTTTATTTGGTGAAATGAATGTGTTATGGGTGGTAAAAAGCACTCACTCTATGTGTTTATTCAGACCAAAAGCTATACCTGTTCCAAATTTCAGCACAATCCGTATAGCAGTTTCATCGTGATTCGAGGACGAACATCTAAACATACGAACATCCAAACATCCAAATATCTAAACATTCAAACTTTTGCTTTTATAATATTATTGGGAAGATTTAGTTAAACCTATCTCTCGAGGGGGGCTGTAAAATTGTGCCTAAAATGTGAAATTTGACTGATACCATTAAAATCGAATATAAACATATAATGCTATTATTTGATATAGTTATTATTCACACCAAAGTTCAGACTATCATTCTTTGGAAATCGTGAGAGAAAATGTGTTTTGCCAACTTTTTGCGGAGCGTTAAGACGATACATGCCTCCGTTGATCTCCTGCAAATTACTATTGAACAAATTTAATGTATCTTCTATTTGATATTTCTATGTATTTGATTTAACACAAAGCGACCTAGGTTTTTGCAACACTCCTTTTTTGAAAAATTAATTTATTTTCTCCTAATATAAATAAATCATGCAATAAAATACTACTTTGTAATAAAATTGACGGCCTAATTAAAGTTTTGAACGGCATTCAAGACATTAAACTTGTTGAAAAATATCTTTATTTTATAATAAATCGGATTAAATTGGCCTTGGAAATGAATCAAAAGAATTCTTTGAACTGTTTTTAACTAAATTCTAACAAAACAAATTTTGAGAGGGCTTTCATGAAATCAATGACTAGATCTAACAATGCATGTTACACCAAATTTATTTATGACAACTCGCCATGGTGTAATTACTGTATTTATTTATGCTATTCGGAATACTTTTACAAACAGGTGGGAGTAAAGATTATAAATATCAGAACCGTACTTTGTCAAGCTCACTTCCAGCAAAACTTAAAAAATTCCTACTAAGATATTTCAGTACCAAGATAAGAGTTTAAATGGAGTTGAAATCAAAGTGATTTTTTTTATTGCCTTTAACTATGATTAAATCAGTCACTCAGTCCTTGTTTGAGTTTATTTCTCCAAATTAATTTGCAATTATTTTTCCAAAGACATGATATTTTAATTTTTCTCTACGATGCGTAAAAATAGAATAGAAAATTACAATATAAACATTTTTTGATCACATGCTTTGAGTCTTGTAATGGATTTCCAGCTGAAAGGGTTCCTGCTGCAGTTGCCTCACCACTACGTAAGATTCTCTGCTCGTGGCTTTTTCCAGATCCACAACGAGACTCTCACATCGGTACTTTGCTTCCCTTATATATCTTTATTTACACATTACATTGTCATTTAGTCCAGGAAAAAAATATACTTCCTCAAGAAACCACGAATTTCTTGATAATACGTGGTCTGTAAATGAAGTAATTAGACTGATTTTATCTACAAAAAACTTTCACTAATGTAAATATATCAAGTAGTTATGTGTTTCTAAACATTAAATATTAATCTCCTTACTCTATCATTGTCATTTCAGTGGTAACAGTCCTTTAACAAAACAAGTTTTTTTATATACATTTCAAATATTAGTGAGAATAATTGTAAAAAAGTTTATGCAATAAAATCTTTGGAATAAACTTGGCGGTGCTTTTACTGTAACATTTGAAAAATTTTAGAAAGTTTATGGTGACAATATTTTGATAAGAATTCAAGTTCTTAGATAAAGTATTTTCAGATGGGCGAGAGTTGGTTCTCAGGATAACCATCTTCTCTAGACCGTTATTATCAACAAGAGATGAAAAATGTTAAAAACCATAGATTTGGTGTGAATTTCGGCGTAAAAAAAATTTTTTTTTAACGATCGATTGTACAGTTTTGACGCAAGAATACAAAATGATAAAAAATTTCGCTAACTCAGTTCTATAAAATCTTACTGTTTAACAGAAATAAGACTTTTTCTTTTTTAATGAGAAGCCGATCCGCTTTTATGCCTTATTCTGCCCGTCCTCATGGGCCACTGTCATGTGCGTGGATTTTATCCAACATAACAAAACAACTTAATAAAATATCTTTTTAGGACGGATTGAATTTAATCAGTAGTGCTGATTTTATAGAGCACGTTATTACTGGTGACATATCCTGTATGTTTTGTTATGAACCAGAATTAATACATAAGAGTAAAGAAAAGGCACATTTCCAATTCACCTCGTCCGAAAAAAACAAGAATGATCAAATCCAAAATGGATACCTCCTCATATCTTTATTTGTTTCCAGTGGCATTGTTCATAAAGAAATGTTCCCTGCAGGATATATTTTAAATCAATATTTATATCGTGAAATCCTTGAGGGGCGGTGGAAAAGAGTCATATGTGTGAGACAAGCCATCAAATACAACTGGAGTCTACATCATGCTCCTTGCCAAAATGCATTCTCCACTACTGAGTTTTTGAGCAGAAAATATCGTGTCTCGACCACCCTATTATCCAGACAGTCCTTGTGAACCTTTGAGGTTTCCTAAGCTAAAAATCTACTTCAATGGAATCGTTTTTTAACAATAGAAAACATAAAACTAAATGTGACCGACCAGCTGAAGGACATTCACCTTTCGGACTTCAAGCACTGATACGAGGAGTGGGAAAACCGAATGAAGTAATGTTTGGTTTGCCAAGGGCAATAATTTGAAGAAGGTAGAGTTCTTATACACATATATTGTAAATATAACGTATTATTGAACCAGTGTTATTACGTTATGTACAAACCACATAAAATGACCAAAACTTTTAAAATACATGGATAATCAGGGTTATACAGAACCACCAACATATTTATAAACAAAATTAAACCAACAATTATTGAACCAGATATTTATTTATGTCTAGCTGTTTACATACTGAATTTCACTGAAAGTAAAATGTAGCCAAGTAAAAATTTGTAATACATTTAAAAACCGTTTTAGAGAGCTTTTAAATAAGCCCTCATTTTTATATATTAAGTGCAGATAATTAATTAAAACTATTGTCTTACAAGCAGATTATTCGACCATTGCCGTTAATTCACCATTGCCACAAAGAAATATTATCAAATTGAGTACAAGACATAAAAATGTGTAAAGGCCATTTTAAATGTAAGAAAAATCGCCACCAGGATCCATCCTATTTTTGAGTGGGTTCAATAATAGCAATATGTATCTGGCAAAGAAGAAGGATGAAAGCAACCAGTCTCTCTCTCTATATATTTAAAAAATACTTAACTCTGATAACCCATCTAGGGGAGTTTTTAATTTATTTTTTTGCTGGGCGTTTGTGTGTAGTTCTATACTGTGTATTTATTTATTTAAAGTGCGTGTGATATTGCTATCATCGTTTAAAACGCGTCTCGCCTCGGAAGTAATGGATCATTGAAGTGTATTTATATAAATATAAAAATAAATAAATATATATATATATATATATTTATTCTTTATGTACAGATGGCTGGAGCGGTCACAACTTACCTGGTGATCCTGTTCCAGTTCCAGACAGAACAACAACCTGTTTTAGAATTGAGAAACAGGTTTTGGTATTAAAAGATAAGATCAAAAAGATATGTTATGTGTTTTATATTCAGTCACAACCATAATCTAAGAATTTGAAATTTCTACATTACAGTAATATTTTTAATAGTAGCACATATCTTTGAGCACAAATAGTAGAATTATTACGATTAAGTTATCTTAATCGTATCATTATAACCAAGATATAAAATTATATCCATAACAGTTAGAAGGAAATAGTCTTCTTTATTGTTAATTCCGGCTATTGTATACACTAAAAACTGAAAAAACAGGTACTTAAAATGTAATTAATGTTTCTTCTTTATAAAAGATAATGTTGAACATAGTGCATCAATCGCAATATTCTCCATGTTTTTGTAGAATCAATCATTGTTGATTAGGGATTAATCATCAAGTAATTACTTTTATATAAAATCCAATGGATATTTTCCATGGACTTTGATTTTTGGAGTTGTGAAATTTTTTACTTGATTAGCGATTTAGGGATTGTTGAGAGAAAACTTCCGTAGAAGGTCACAATTCTGTGGAACCTGAGTGTCCAAAGCTGTTATCCCTAAAACAGTGTTTTTTATATGTGATTATACATGAATGGTGATTGTGCAAAGTACTTAAGCTAATGAGATTTAACCTAAGATCCTAAGTTTAAAATTCAACCACGCTTGTTTGAGCGTAATCATGTCTAAATATCCTTTTTTAAAAAAAACAATAAGTCCTATTACTCAGCCTTATTTTGCCGGTATTATGGGTATCGTCTAGTTTATACTTGTGGTGATGAAACCCCGGAAGATTAAAAGGTATACATGTTTGTGTCATTTTACAAACTTACAGAGCTGTCCAAAAATGTAAGTAATATATTTGGGGCTCACAAAATTGTAGATAAATTTTTTTTTGTAGACTGTACATCAAAGAGATGTGCTATATAATACTTAGAGGCTCAATATTTGTATGGCCAATTTTTTTGCATTGAGGAGTTCATAAAATACATAGTTATATCACTTTAACTGGGAAGAAATTGTGAGAAAATCTTCCACATTAGGAGATAACTTTAATCTTAGTAGTTAAATAACTTTAATAATCCCTGAACGGGGAGAGATTCAAACGCAATAGGAGGTGAAGAAAACGATATTATATTCTAAAAGACTACATCATCTTTAATAATCTTCAAAATAAGTTAGAAATTAACTATAATGGGAGTTATTATTTCAATACTATAAAAAGTGTTTCACGTATTTTCATGTTGGGGTTTTGGAAACAATAAAGTAAAGCAATATATCAAAAACTAATGTAATGTCTAGTTTCGATATGTATCAAGTTTTATAAGCCTAGAATAAACGCAAATTAGATGCTACTAAGCCCTTGTCTGACATGTGTTTAACCTAGGTAACACACAATAAGTAGAACTAATAACAATCTGGAAGTGTTTCATCAATGTCACTAAGACAGCAAACTAAATGCAGACATAAATACATAATAAATACATAAATAAACGTTATTTATTGTGTTATTTATTGTATACATTATTACTTATTGTTTATTGTACATGTGCAAAATTATTTATTGTATCCATAAATACATGTCTTACATGTATTTAACCTAGGTAACACACAATAAGTGGAACTAAGAAAAATATGGAAGTTTTACATCAATTTCACTAAGACAGCAAACAAAATATAGACATAAATCCTTGTATTATATGAGTATTTAACCTAGGTAACACACAATAAGTGGAACTAAGAACAATCTGGAAGTTTTACATCAATTTCACTAAAACAGCAAACAAAATGCTGACATAAGTCCTTGTATTACACTGTATTTAACCTAGGTAACACACAATAAGTGGAACTAATAACAATCCGGAAGTTTTACATCAATGTCACTAAGACAGCAAACCAAACAAGCGTTAAGAATACGAAACTGATTAGGACTTTAAAAGGAATCCATTATGTGGAACTATGTTATGTGTGTTAACGTAACGTGTAATGTAGACTTGAGTTAATGTTAGTAGTACTTATATTACTCTATGGGAAATTCTCATTGTTGGAGGTCTCTAACCCTGAGGTGACTGCACTTGTAACAAGCTTTATTAATGCCAAATTGAGATTTATCACAACATCGATGGATAAAATATGCATTGATCGTGTTTTCGAGCTTGTAATGAAATCAGAACTAACAGCAAAGATTTTACCAAAATTCTGGCAATATCGTGAAACGGTACAATAATTACAGCTCTGTAATAATTCTAATTTTCACTATGACAGATTTAATGGAAGGGTTGTGTTAATGTGTAATAATAAAGGGAACAAATTAATGTAGAATGCAGGGGAGCCTGTGGAGAACAACTACTAATCGACAACATAGGTGTATATTTATATCTTGTATCGTGTCACCCGTCGCTTGTAATGGAAATAGAGTGTATCAGACGAGTAAACATTTTAGCCTTATTTGCATTAGAGGGAATTCAGTGTAATAATCCTAATTTTAACTTGTCATTGTAGCTGCTCAAATGAGATATTCCTCACTTGGGTTATAAATTAACAGGTAATATCAATTTTAAAATATAGTACATTATAATTTAATTTAATGGTAGTTTCATACAGCCTAGCGTTATAATGCCTCATTTTGAACTTCCAATTGAGTCGTATACAGTGAAGAAATGCGAAAAATCATTAGTTAAAACTGCCTCGTTGTATCCATTTATAAAGATACAGTAAAGCGCGGAAAGTTTCATGGTCAACTATAAACACCAGCACAGGCTAAAGTGGGATATTAACAAGAAACTCAACGCCGGCCCTTTCTTCAGCATCATAGTGTGTTCTGTGAATAACAGAAATTTCGTTTCAGGATATTTAACGTAATTATTATTCCGATTATTTATCTGGATCAGAAAATCAGTTTTGCAGAGAGCGTGTATCAAATATAATGTGAGAATTCTTTGAGCATATACATTTAATGACAGCAAAACTTAGCTTAACTAGTTTTTACTTTGCTTAATAAACGTCACTTTCTTATATTTTCCTCAATATTCAATTTCAAACAAACTTATCTTAAATACTGGAACTCTGCGTAAAAATAATGGAATACTAATAGACCAATACAATTATATATCAATAACCATGTTACGAATTCTGCAGCAACGTTAATTACGTATATTTTATAAATTCTTTCAGAATGTATTTCTTACTTAAATAATAATTAAACTGTATTTCTAAAGTTTTAGTTAATTATTTTGCAAGGCAATAAAAATTCAACATTTGTAAATGAAATCATAATACATGCTACATCTCTTTTAGCAATAAAATCACATGCTTATTTTGAGTTTAAAATTATTGAGAAACACTGTTTTCCTAATATTTGTCAATGTTTATTTTGTTTTATAATAACATTGTTTGGACTCTTTTTACAACAGCGCATCTCACTTTAATCATTTAAATATTTTATTCTTATCGATCAACAAAAATCACAGCCCATTATTGTAAGCGATGTAGAACAATAAAGTTCAAACCAAGAAACTCTACCAATCTATTAATGATTGCGAAATCCAATCCATTTCAACCAATATCATGAATAAAGTATTTAACCTCGTCTGGCTATATTATATGAATATTATTTTCTAACTATCTACTTCAGGATCAACACACCATGGATAATCTTCCGAATGTAGTACTTTGGACTATCCGAATATTTGGTGGTCTGCCTTTGAAAAGCACTTCAGGAAGTAAAAACATCAAGCAACTGACATATTCCTTAGCAGGATTCGTATGGAGTTTGACCTTATTTCCTGCTGCAAGAAATACTCTGTTGTATCGTCCTCTATATGAAAATCAAGGGAGACACGTCCAATCCTGGTAAAAACAGAACCATTAGGTTCGCAATGATTCTCGACGTGATTTCTTTGCAATTAGTGACAGGTGCAACGTTCTTCAGTGGCACCTGGAAGTACCCGAAGTTTATCGACGTCTTCAGCACAATCCAGAGACTCTACCAAGGTCTTCATTATATGACAGGAGAGGTCAAGATCCGACAAGAGGTCGTCGCAATCACCATCATCTCAACATTAATGTATATCATCAGCTTCGCAAACCTCGCAATGCGTGATTTAGAAAAGGCACACGTCTTTGTGATGAGCTATATCCCCATCATGTTGACACACGTTATTGAAATTGCATTCCTCCTCCAGTTTACACATGTGGCCCAAAGAATCGCTAAAGCTTTCAGAATGGTTAACGTCAGAATAAGAGAGGAGATCACACACAACATAATTCATGGGACGGTACTCTGCCGAGTACTCTCTGATGTTGAGTACATTATAAAAAAAAAGACGTAAGTACACTTATTATAATTTTTTATGTTAAAAGTTTTCTCGTTGCCAATCAAAGGTGGGTTAATGTGTGAAAAATGGGAAGGAAAACTAACGGCTTCTAGGATAGTGTTATTCAAAATATTCTTGGAATATATGGATGATACACGTGTAGAAATCTTCTTATATTTTCTTATGATGTTATATTTCAGTATAGAAATATAAGAAACTTATGCAACACCAATATATGACTATATTGCTACTTATTGTTGTAATGTACGAGTGTAAAAATCCTCCCACTGGTTCCATGATCTAATTCTTGTTATATGTCTTTTTTCGTCTTTAAATCAAAATTAAAAATAACTCTCTTTATATAATGGTGTAATCTCATATATGATAATAGGTGACATGAAATACTAGCTAAAACCCATGTATAATAACTCTATAAAATGTATCCTTATTTTTCATGATTTGCAAAAGTTACAGCGATTGCACGCTATTCATTACCTTTTAATTGGATCTTATTTAAATGCTGGTATTTATAAATGGATGAAATATTCTATGTGTTTTTTGAAACTAGATTTAATTAACTATCCACTTATACAATATTCAAAAAATATTCAAATATTTAGAGTAGTATACTTTGGCCGTTGCTGGGACAACGCACCCGAGACCGGATCTGGGACAAACCGTGTGAGACCGAATCTGGGACAGAAAATTGTTAGAGAGCGACTAAGAGTGTGAGTACGGGTAGTCAGAACCGCGCCGCGCGAATCACCACGCATGTCATCGCTGTCCCGCCACCGACATCACGCGTGTGTTTATTTACCACAATTGTGAGTATGTATGTGTTTGTGATTTACTGATCAGATCTAAATAGATGATGTTGTTTACATGGTTGTTCTGGAGCAGTTGGTTGTTTTGATCTACAAGTGTGATTGTGATCTGTTGAATCTTTCGTAAACCGCTCCGAAGAGGTATGTAGTGTTTTTCTTGAGGTGATTGAGATATTTTGTAGCCGTGTGGTACATTAGGGGAAAAGGAGTAGAGGATTGCTGTCTCCAAATGTTTGTGAGAGTGAACATCATGATTGACAAGACTGTTGTTGACAATATTGCAGTGTATCTCGATGACATCAACGGCTCTGAGATTCGGTGGATTCGATGCAATTACATTTTCATTTGAGTTGAAGTAAGACGATTCTTTTTGTAAGTTTGTTGCATCATATTTTTCAAAACCTAAGAGATCACTAACGGTTTTTATCCAAGTAGAATTTAATTGGAGAATTAATTGATATTTTTGTCACCATCTTTAAAGATCTTGAAATCGTCAGAATTTATACTAAGATTCAACGATTGTATGTAATCTCTGAAACTCTTTTCAAGTTTTTCAATGGTCCAGTAACCACATTGAAGTATCAGTGGTTTCGGAATGAAATGTATTTCCAAATCCCAAAAATAGACTTTTGCATGTTGCAACAAGTTGTATATGTTGTTCTCAGAGTAAAATCCAACAAGAGCCATACAATACTCTAACGTTCGGATCCAAGTGGATGGGGTGTTCTAGATGGAGAGTCAGTACAGACTCAGTTCCAGTTAGTTTGAGTAATGGCATGGTTGCAGTTTTTTTATATACTTATAATTCTATACAAGTTTTAGATGAAGTTGCTACCATCATGGAAGTCTTCAAAACCTCTTTCCATATATTTTTTATTTCGTTGTTGAATTTTTTCTGCATGATGTATATCTTGCCTTCTAATTCACTCAATTGAACTTTGACAACCACATCATATGGCTCCACTGCTTTGCTCACTTGACCAATTCTCTGGTGGTTTTTCAGTAGGAAGCTGCCCCATATCTTTTCACCATTTACGGTACTAGTGGGGACAATCTCGATCGCATTTATTATTTTTTTCCGATTTTACCAAATGCGATTCCAATAATTTCTTGACTTCGGATAAACCTTGTGAGACTTTTGATACATCACTTGCAAGCTCAATTATCTCGTCAGGAGAAGGGTCTGAATTGGGTTGAGTTGGTATTGATCCAATTTCAATTTCGTCTCCAAATCTGTTGAAAATAAAACCACGGTTTCCATGCATTTTTATTGTTTCTTATACTACGAAGAATATGTTCCCAGTCCTCACCAGCTGAATCTCGTCGTAGAACCTCCAGGCACAGATGTCCACAGATAGGAGGATCGTCAAACCCCTGAATACGCTCTGAGTTATAAACCAACCCTTTTGGCCCCAAGTACCTGACTACTTCTATTGGAGGATTGACATCGCCATATGAATCAAAATACAATTTCTTTTCACCACGTTTCACATAACACGTCCAGTGAGTACCACCAGATGAAAGGTCACCAAGATTTACAATACCACGTTCAATATTTGTAGGTTTGTCTGGAAGTAACTGTCGCATGAAAACACCTTTAAACTCATTAATGTTTAAATATACCTGCTAATTTTTCTATTTCACCAAGAGACAGCGGGAAGATCTCTTTTTTTTATTCACAGACAACAATGCATCAAGCTTCCGACCAATACGACGTTTCAACCCTCTACTCGTAGGGTCTTTTTCAATAATGGTGTCCAACTCCTCATCGACTAAACTCTTTAACCAAGGTATAAATTTTTCTCTCAGTAAAGAAGCCACCTTTCTTCTTATTAATGGAGAGATGAAACGTTTACCTCCAGGAACTGACGAATCCACCATTTCCATAATTTCCTTCAAAAACCCTCCTTGTTTATTAGATACGAGTTGGTTGTAAACTTAGAAGCAATTGTAAACCTTTTTTTGTTCTTAACGGCTCTAGAAACGGCTTTGTGTTGCTCTCCAGAAAGAAGTATACGATCACTTCCGTGAGACAGCTGTTCATTAGATAATCTGATTACTGTAGGTTTCCGTCTTTTGTACGCTGTACGAAGTTTACGTTTTTGAGCTTCGGATAGCCGAACTGTATAATTATGCTGACTTTCCATTCTATACGCTTTCTTATATACAAAACACTTACATGAAAAACAATAATTGCCGCCTACTAATGAAAAAAAAAACATTTTTATATTACTTTTTTTTGTTTTTTGTTGTTTTTTTATTTGTTTTTTACAGGAATTTGATTATGTTTCGAGTAATGTCATATGAGAAATGTGCCTCAGGTACAACGACAACATATGCTGTGGTGCCGCTGCTCCCCTGTGGAGATGCAATAGCTTTTACAAAATCTAATTCAATCTGAATGTCACTTCGAGATCTGTCTGTTGTTGGTTGATGTAGATGTGTGTCAATTACAACCAAAGGTGAGTTATCAATAAATTCTTTTAGGTTTACTAACACGTTATTGTCTCCGAAGTTTATTTTTCGGAACCCTAGGTACTGATCGTACATGATCCTGTATATACCATTAGTAATATCAAAATTCTGCAATTCCTGAGGGTACCTTTCTCCATTAATTTTCACAGACACATTTTTGATGTTGCAGCTGTCAAATCTACTAGGATCTTTTGCCTGGGTGTTTGTTCTGTTTGTCTGAAGTGCGATTATAACAAATCTAGGGTTGTACACATTTCTGTAAACACTTGTAATATCGAAGCTGAACGATGAACCGAACACCCCTCTTTTTGTCGATGCATTGCCATTGAAAGAAGTTGTAGACTAAAGCATCCTTGTCACTCAGATGTTTCAAACCATCAATTAACTGGATTTTGGAAGTGCTGGTATAATCGACTATGGGGACTCGTAACACAAACGACTCTATCACAATTTTTTCCAATCACCAGGATCCGTTGCTGTGGACTCTGCCCCTTTCCAGTGAAACAACGCATCATTATCTTCATTCCTAGTAAATGTGATTTCAAAACCTCCCTTGTACATCGGGTAACGTAGGTGGTCAAAGAACCCTAATCCTAAATGCCCAAGTGTGCCGAATGCCTCAAACTTCCCACCTCCTGTAAACGATGATGAGAAACCACTACTTGAGAGTGTTTGTTTTTCAGTGTTACTGTAACTAACAATCCCCTTTATAGTGCTGGTGATGCCGGGGAGTTCTACTGTGTCGATCAATGTATTGTGTTTCCTCAGCTCTATTCTTGAAAACAAGAAGGCCGCGAAGTTGTCTACCAGTTTGACGGTAGAGTTAGTTTGATAATCAGATCCTTCAGATTTTTGCACATACTTTCCTTGAATGTGGTACATTATGCGTGAATCATAAAATGCGTCTCCATGATCCAGTTTGAATGTTGTATTGTTTGTTGGGTGCATTGAAGTTGAGCTCTGAAACTGGCATTGCAGTTCTATACTCACTTCTTGCTATATACCGCTCGAAAATTCAATATACAGTTTCTCCATCACTGGTTTTACCACTGATCACTGTTCTATTATATCCTCTCTTATATATAGGGTAAAAAATATTTGCTTTCATTGCTTTATATATATCTGATGGGTAGATACATCCTGAAGTTCCTAACCCCATACCGAGTTTACGTTTCAACCACATTCCTCCTGTTGTTTGCTAGACCGACCATACGCTCATTCAAGTCAGCATCATCTGAGGTAACCCTCTCCCAAGCTTTCTTTTGTAATATTTTGTCCGCCTCCCACCTGTCTTCTGTGTTTTTATGATCCCTATACCATATATCATGCTTCTTACAAGCTTCATCGAGGGGATTAATTCCCTTATCTCCCCTAGCAAGTCTCTTGTCAAGCTGGGTGCCGGGCCCACAGTAGTTTTACGTATCAAGATTCCAGTTCTTGGGCGCATGTAACTCGAATGGTAACTTGTTAATGATGTCGTTCAAAAGCCCTTTACCTTCTATAACATGTTCAGGCAAAACAGACAAACATCTGACTAGGTACTTCAACCCTTTAGGTGTAGCAATTAGGTCTTCCATTTCATCGTGAAGGAAATCAACTACAGACAGTTTTTCATTATGAAAAGTTGTTGTTTCCAGCTTCTTCCTGCGCTTGAATGTAGTGTAACCTGTCAATGAGGTCTTTGAAGTTCTTTATGTACTTATATTCGACCGGACTTTCATTGTAAACCTTTAACCCTGAACAAATTGTTGCCACTTTTCCATTCACCAACTCATCCCAAATAGGTTTTATCATATGTTTCCACTTTAGTCCTTGACTTGATTTGGGACGATTACTTTTGGGATTGTTTCTTTGGAAAAGCGAGTTTGTCCTCACCAACATGTCCTTGTAAGAGTTCCAGTCTTCATCGGTGTACAGATCCTTCTCTACTATATTGTTTTTCGTCAACAATCTCCAAAGACCCTCAGTTCCCTTTGTATTGCTTTTGAGAGCTGACTAATATAATGTCATCATAATCAAATGTAATCGGTTCGGAACCGATCATCGGCTGCTCTAGATTTTTCATCGTACCAAATACCAAACTGTTTGTCGTTGGATTTTGGAAGGTATCGGGCTCCTAGAGAACCAAGTGTTACTACTTTTAGAATCCATCAACTGTTTCATCGATTGCTCTTGAGGTTGTACTTCTGGCTCATCATCGTAATCTACATCCTCAAACGTTCGACGATCTGATGCTTGAGGTTGAAATCTTACCAACTGTTTCATACGGTTTTGACTACGTATCTTTTGTGTTTCCAATTCTCTATGTTGTTGTTCCCTAATGGCTCTGGTGATTGGTTCGTACTTTTTCTCATTTTCACGAACATCTTCTAACTCTTTAAAATGGGTCTGAGCAAACTCACTTTGTAATTTCCGGTGTAACTCATCCAACTTTCTAGCTTTAGAAACAGTGAGCGGTCGATCATGTGTTATTGATATGTTACGATTGGCAGACGTCTCATTAGCATTTGATGATATAGTATTTTTGTTTGAGAAGTTTTTTTTAATTCATCCTGTTCAGCACGTTTGAACTTTGCAGCCAAGACAGTCTGAATTTTTTCAAGTCGCCTTGCTTCTTTTGCAATCTAGTTTATTCGCCATGTTGTATACTTATAGTAATAGATACAGCGTTATTCTTCAAATCTTTCAAGTCACGTTTACACTGGAACGTCAAATTACGTTTAGAGAACGTAAAATTACGTTTATGAACGTTAAATTTACGTTTATACTTGAACGTCAAATTACGTTTATGAACGTAAAATTACGTTTATGAACGTAAAATTACGTTTATGAACGTTAAATTACGTTTATACTTACACGTCAAATTACGTTTATGAACGTTAAATTACGTTTATACTTACACGTCAAATTACGTTTATGAACGTTAAATTACGTTTATGAACGTTAAATTACGTTTATACTTAAACGTCAAATTACGTTTATGAACGTTAAATTACGTTTATACTTGAACGTCAAATTACGTTTATGAACGTCAAATTACGTTTATACTTGAACGTCAAATTACGTTTATGAACGTCAAATTACGTTTATACTTGAACGTCAAATTACGTTTATGAACGTTAAATTACGTTTATGAACGTTAAATTACGTTTATACTTGAACGTCAAATTACGTTTATGAACGTCAAATTACGTTTATACTTGAACGTCAAATTACGTTTATGAACGTCAAATTACGTTTATACTTGAACGTCAAATTACGTTTATACTTGAACGTCAAATTACGATTATACTTGAACGTCAAATTACGTTTATACTTAAACGTCAAATTACGTTTATACTGGTACGTTGTACAGCGAAGTATTATTCAACACTTAGTTTCCTTTTTAAATTGCACATGTATTTCCTTTTTTGTGGTTTAGCTGTAGTATTAATAGATATGAATCCATGAGGTGTTTTCCAGCACTCAAAACAGAGAGCCTCAAATTGGTTGAAAGTCATGTCAGAACCTACAAAGTCCTGGAACACTCTCTTTGTATAGTACTTGTTCATTGTAAACAGACACAACAGATTAACATTGTTTTCGTATGACCTGCATATCAACTCGACCATAGCTCTGACTCAGGTAGACACAAGAAATCCCTTTATGGACGTTCTCTAATGAAATAGCCTTTGATTTTAGTTTGCTCTTCTAGGAGGCAGTCATCAAATACCACAAGTGAGTTTGGTTTGCAGTCATCGATAGAAATGAGATCTTGACAGGACGAATAGAAAAACGCTATTTGTCTTCTAAGGTTTTTTTCTAATCTACTGTATTGTACACGCAGATCTACATATGCAGGTTGTTTCTATTGAACGACTGAACACGTATAGATTCTTGAACGGAACTCCATCTTTGTTGTAAATGAAAATTCAATAACAAGTTCGTTTTACCACTCCCAGACGGTCCTACAATAAGACACCGTAACGGTCTAGGTAAAAATTGGTCTTCGAATTTATCTTTGCAATACACTTGAATTTCCATAGTATGTTCTCTTTCATACATTTACAATTTAACAGTTTTCGCATATTCTATAATGACCCCATGCTAGGGTTCGGATATTGTCTTCGAGTACGAAACGCTTGTCGTCCTTTGATGAAAGTACCACTTTATGGTGTTCTACGCTGTAGAGATTTGTGTGCTTTGACTCCGAATTGTATTCATCGTTTTGTAGTGCTCGATGTTACTAAACAAACAGTCTTTATAGTTGCTAAAGGTAATTTCATTTTCAACTACAGCTTTTTTTCACACCCTTAGACCTCTTTATGAAATGGTTGTCTTCTATATTGCTCGCATACATCTTGGATCGTAGTCCTACAAACTCTCGCATGATTCGACCATTAAGTTCATCTTTCATTTTACCCAGAACTTTTTTGTTTACGTGGGGAAGCCCATATTGGTTGGGGTTGGGGTAGTCACTTGTATCAAATAATCCAATTAAATGTTTCATGTCTTCATAGAAGTTTTTCGTTTTGATGTCATATATCAGGGAATCGGTATCAGTGTACACCATTTTTATGTTAGATCCATACTTCTCTTTCATTACATTGTAGTGGAAATCATATATCAGTGTCTTTGATATGTCTAGAATACTCATACCTACGTAAATAGGTTTATTTAACAAAAGTTTTTTTCTTACTAAAATGTACAGCAACTAGGTTTTCTGTAAAGATGGTTCGACTCTTAAAGTTCGGTTTGCTAACCCATCTTTCCACTAATTTGGATTTAGTACCCAAACGAATGTCCACACGATTTCTCATATTTTCCATAGTTTTTTACAAAAACTGAGTTGTTCATTAATTTGAAAAAGTCTTTCTCAAAATCATTTTTCGCCTTTGTACGCTCCATGGTATTCAGATTAATGTACGGTTGCAACCAATTGCTTTGACTGAAACTAAGAACTCTATGAACATGTTTTAGTTTAATACCCAGACTCAAATAAAGCTTTAAATTTTTGTAGTGTACGACATACTTTTCTTTGCTGTAGAGAGTTGTTTGTCCGCAGAAGCTTTGCCATTTTCGATCCTGGTGGGACTCTACGTTCTGGAGCGAGAGGTAGATCAGAGTGTACGTTGTGTAGTTCTTCAGGATATTCCAAATCAACTTCTAATATGTAGCCTGTGGGTGAATCGTCACTAACTTTCATTACATCGATGTCTGTACTGCTCCACTGAAAGTTTGCATATGGTAGTTTTACAGACATTGCCCACCCATACAGGTTGTTTGCATCCAAGTACATGAGGTAGTTATTTGGTTTCGATTTGTCGTAGTCTTTCATGTAGGGATTTTTTTGCCTTCGCATATCGATGAGAACACTGTGAAATACCACCACGAATACCCTTTTCAACCATGAGTACCATATCGATGTCAGTCAATAGAGACAGTTCGACTTTTGTAATTTTTAGCATTGCGTTCCAAGCCAACCCAGGTGCTGTGAAATACCATGCAGGATCTAATTTGTATGTATTGAGACATACATCCCTGAAGTTTTCCATAACATCTGCAAGCAGCAAGACATCGGTTTCGTTATATAGCATTGTATATTCTTTCATGTTCTGAATGTTAAAGGCGGTCCATACATCGCACGCATGTTTGTAATCTTCATTTGTTACGTGTTGTTTATTCAGTCTATTGTAAAATTCTTCTTGACTAGGTAGTGATGTTTCACTATATTTTTCTATACTGTCCATGTAGTCGTAAGGGTACACTCCTTTTCGTAGCAATAAATTGAGGTCCTTACCATTGTAATATGTTGAGATGTGTTTGAATTGAGATCTAGTCAGATTCTTTGCCAACCTATCGAGACTTTGTGACATGAACTTGAATGAATCGATGAATCGTAGTTCAATTCCACCTTCCACACTGACCGTAAAGGAAATGTACCGCTCCTCGTTGTTGGGTATCAATGATATGCGATTTTCGAACTTACCAAACTCTTTAATGAATAGGTGAGTGTCGTAACCTGCTAAATTATGAATGAAAACAGGAATGAACCTAGGTTTTTTTGAAATTGATGTTACACTTGTTGTGAGCTGCTCCTCTAAACAAACCCGTCAAATGGTTATGGTCTCTAACACGATCATCACCAAGATAATTTCCACAGATATGACACGTAGTTGTAGATTCAAACATTTCCTGTTGCTCTTTTGTCATCAACTGCATGGGGACTATTGCTTCACTCTTGTAAAGTTCATTAATCCTTATCGACTCCTCAATCAATGATTTTACAAATACATGTGCAGCATCGTCTCCAAAGTATTTAATCGGTGGTTTGGAAAAGCCGTCCTCTGACACCCCATACATACAGAAGGAAATGGCATTATGTTTCTGATATTTGATAGTGAACGACTGATGATTACCATTACAATCCACTTTACACGGTTGACATGTTGAAATAGGTGCTAGACAGCATTCAAAGTCTGCGTAATACACAAAGGGCACTCTCATTGAGCAATTGAAATCTTTAAATCTAATTACAGTTCCTGGCTCTGGTAGTTCCAATTTCACAGCATCGTGTGTGTTACAGTCTTCTCTATGCTTGATGAGTAAATCCTCTCTCGTAAAGTGTTGCAAACACCTTATTACATATCCACATCTTATGTCCATTTCGTGAGATCTGTGAACTAACCAAACGGGACATATCTTTGATCCAGCAGTAGTGAGTGTTTGTTTTTTTCTCTGATAAACAGTAGATTAACATGTTTTTTCCATCTCGTTATCAGTTATTCTCAGCGGGAATATATCGAACTTGTCATCATAAGCATAGACATTAACAGAAATGCCACTAAGTCTTTCAAACTTTGCTATATCATCAAGTTTCATGGGGCATTCGCAAGTTGTTAGTGCATGAAGCAGCTCTCGTTTGAAAGGTTCGTAATTGCTGATTCTTTCTGGATGAACCTTAACTGGATGTAAAGCTGCCAGAATAGACCACATAAAACATTTCTGATCTTCGTTTTTTACATTAATAACAGCCTTTTTGGATTGAATCTGTTTTGGTAGAACCACATAGCTGGATCCGTGAAAAGGAAACGTATCGGTTGACTCTGATCTCCAAGTCTTTCACACTTTTTAGTGACCATTGAGAACCGTTTGCCTCAAACTCCTCCATCTCAACCAACATCTTAAGTTTTGCTGAGTTATAATAGTCAGACAGAGACGTTGTTGAGTAAAGAATTTCATTTTTCGTTTTAAAGTTCATGACTTGAGTCACCTCCACATCGTTTATTATTTTCTTGAATTCAGCATGATAAACCATGTTTACCTTAAGATTCTTTTCTTTTTACAGCTTCCTGAAGTTTGTCAACAACGAGTGGTTTGCATATCTCAAGAAACATTTTTGTTCATAATCACATACGTTTTCAATCTTCCCGTGAATGCCGACTGGACTTCTGATATTTCATCAAGTATTGTCTGTGACTCCTCTGGAGTACGTACCGGAACCAGATGAGGTGTTGAAGGTGATTCTGTTTTAGACAGAAGCTGTCTCTCTTCCATGGTAGGACTAATCGAATTCCTCACTATTAATTGTACTAGTCGGTGTCTCACTAATAATCTTTTTCACACCTGTAGTAATCTTTTGCGGTCTAGTCGGTTTTCGGATCATCG
This sequence comes from Homalodisca vitripennis, assembly GCF_021130785.1. Lineage (NCBI taxonomy): Eukaryota > Metazoa > Arthropoda > Insecta > Hemiptera > Cicadellidae > Homalodisca > Homalodisca vitripennis. Next base: position 43,031,585 of record NC_060214.1, read on the forward strand.
CTTCAAGAGCTATATCGTTTTGTATTGACCTTCGGTACTTGTTTGACTTCCCTTGGTCGTTTTGGGTATTTCTTTACCAGCATGTTCATGTCTGGAGTAGGTGCCGGCAGTCTTGGTGTCAGTCTCGTAATGGGTAATATTTCACTCCTGTATCGAGGACCTTCATGAAGTGCTGACAAACGGATATGACGTTTCTATTGTTTGTGACGGTTCCAGTTGGATGACTCTATTGGTGTTTCACAAATCCAAACACATTTTACTTTTAGGAGCTGGTTTGATTTCCATCTTTTTCAGACGTTCGTTATATGTCATACCATGCTGGTTTTTGGCACATTTCTGAGATTTTTGGTGCCGAGCCATGTTGGAAACCGTTACTGCATTTTGGACACGGTTTCTTCTTCGGGTTTTATTTGAGCACGTACATCGGTCGGACTAAGCACGTTGTATGTTGGACTCTCTGGGATATGTAGTGGTGAATGGTATACAGGACTATATGGTATATGCAGTGAATAGTCTGACTTATCCGGAACTTCAAATGGTGGTGGACCAAGTATTGATATAATTTTCGATGAATCGGGGTGTATCCTTTTTACTGGTGGTTCAAACTTTGGAGCGTCAGCTGTAGATGGACCAATTATAGCTCTAATTTTGGAATAGAAATCTGGAGTGTCTAACATAGACAAATCAAAATCAGCAATCGCGTCTTGTTCTTCAGGTCTGAGATTTGAATAGGACTCTGGCAACATAGACATATCAAAATCAGCAATCGCGTCTTGTTCTTCAGGTCTGAGATTTGAATAGGAACTCTGGCAACATAGACATATCAAAATCAGCAATCACGTTCTGGAATTGATTGTCACTCACAGCATCAGCGTAGTTTTCCAACATAGACATATCAAAATCCGGAGTTTGTCTGTCTAACGTGGACATGCATTTCTTTGTTTTTTTATGGCGGGACATGGAGGAGTTCCTGACTTCAGCACCACACCTTGAACATACTTGTTTCATCGAAAGAGGTTTTTCATTGAATCCGTTGGAAGAAGCATAAGCTGGTGGATTTGACGCTGACATACTCTTCTTTGTTTTTTGGTGGCGGGATAGGTTATATGCAGTAACCTCAGCTCCACAATTCGGACATTTCTTGACTGATGATCTTCGAAGACCGTCCGTAGCATTGAGAAATGCTGTTTGCTTGCTAGCAGGAGAAAACGTCATTATTATAGAGCTGGCTTACTCTCTTACTGTATGGGCGATTGACGATGGAAAAGGATGAGGTATGGATGCACTTCTTTGTTTTTTGGTGGCGGGATAGGTTAGATGCAGTAACCTCTTCTCCACAATTCGGACATTTCTTGACTGATGATCTTCGAAGACCATCCGTAGCATTGAGAAATGCTGTTTGCTTGCTAGCAGGAGAAAACACCATTATTATAGAGCTGGCTACTCTCTTATTGTATGGGCGATTGACGATGGAAAAGGATGAGGTATGGATGGATGAGAATAGGAAGAGGAGTAGGAAGAGGGTGGTGTGTGTGGGATGAGTGGAAGGAAGGATGAGAGCATTATTAATACATTTGACTCTAAACTAGAACATAGTTTTTTGTAACTCTTTTTTCATAAAACGATCCTATTATTTCCTCACCAGACTGGTCTGTGATTTTGTAGGTAACAGGGCAAGTTTTGTTGACAGCCACAATCCGAAAAATTTCTCTTGTCCAATTTCTGCGGTATTTATTTCCAAATAAATCTTTCTTTATAGTAATTCTTACACGGTCTCCAACCGAAAGTCTGGGTCTGAATACTAGACATCGTCCAGTGTTTGCGTACATGTTTCTTAAAGTTTGTTCATTGCTTGAATTCACTTCTGCTGGGCTCATCTTTATAGTGCTATGAAATTTACTGTTATATTGACGTAGAAGCTTCTGTAAATGTGACACCCATCTAAAAGAGTTTTGAATTTCAAAGTGCACTTTCATTTTTTCATTGAGAGTTCTATGGACTAAACGCTCTATAATGGCAACTTTTTTTCCTCATTTTCAGTATGGGATAACTTTATTTGATTTTTGTGTAAAAACTCTCTAAATTCCTTATTAACAAATTCTCGTCCTTTATCCGTGTTGAAGAAGGTTCGGGGGTTTGTGACCAACCAATTTCGCTCTTCTTAATATTTTACCAAACGATTTAGTAACCTCTTGAGAGCTTTTAGTTTTTAATGGTTCTGACCACGCATATTTTGAAAAACGTATCAATTACATTAAGTATGTATCTGAATCCATCATTTTTCCTTTGAAAACCTAATCATTACAACAAGGTCTGCAGTCCACAAATCATCAATACCCAAAGTTACAATTTTTCTCTTAGGGAATCGCTTAACCACAGGTTTATGAACCTCTAATGCTCGAAGCAGGATTTCTTTCCGGACTTTTCTGCTTCATTCTATCCACAATACACTTACATTATACCAAACTAGTAATTTATAAGGTGCGGTGTTTCGCGCGGCGCGGCGGTGACTGGACAGTGACGAGGCGCGTACAGATTGTTTGTATACTTATAGAAACAACACGCGGTTGTCTCACACGGCGCGGTGGTGGTGACGGTTCAGCAGTCGCGCGGCGCGGTGATGACGAGGCGCGTGCCAATTGCTTGGCGGTGACGGTTTCAGCAGTCCCGCGGCGCGGTGCTGACGAGGCGCGTGCCGATTGCTTGTATACTTTACAGTAACAACGCGTGGTGTCTGCGCGGTGGCGGGACAGCGATCACATGTGTGGTGATTCGCGCGGCGCGGTTCTGACTACCCGTACTCACACTCTTAGTCGCTCTCTAACAATTTTCTGTCCCAGATTCGGTCTCACACACGGTTTGTCCCAGATCCGGTCTCGGGTGCGTTGTCCCAGCAACGGCCAAAGTATACTACTATTTAGTTACCAAAAATAATACGATAAAATTTACTTTCGAATCTAAAATAAATAGTTTCGTATTTTTCATTCGGCAAACAATTATGTTTTTAGCACCTGTAGGGAACTAAAATATAATAAACTGTACACTATTGTCCATGAAAATTATCATCCAAGTATAATTGAATGAAAATGAGCAAATAAACCTTTTGCGGTACGTTGAAAACAAACAATATATTGTGTCCATCATATACCTCACTTATTATTCTACTCAAAATATGAATGGAATTTCTATATTTTGGTATATTATCTACTGTAATGAATGCCAGCTTACAAATTATCAATGAGATTGATGTAATAAAGATTTTACGTTTAAGGGTATTTCTATTTTAAACATTATTTTTAGGAGCCATAGCCTATTATAATTTTTTTAATTACATGTTTTACGATATTAAGTATCATTATTTTAGTAGTACTTTCAAATGTAACAAAAGAACGAATAACGCAATAGTATGATTTTCGTTATCAGTATTAAACCTAAGTGTAACTAACAAATTACCGATCCGAGTATGAAAGTGGAGTACTAACTATATTATTACCTGTATTTCGTGTCGTGTGTACATTAATTTTATTTGATTCTGAAAACGAATAATAAACTATTAAATAGGAAAGATTCAATGTATTACTAACACTCATGAGGTACATGGAGAACCTGTTTTGAATTTTTTTCTTAGTCTTAAACCGCTGAAATAGAGGAACAGCCTGTTAAGATCGAATCTATCAAAAATAAAAGTGTTATAGCGCCTAGTGTCGTATTTTATTCATGCACGATTACTTGATGAAGGGTCTGCCTGTCTTAGAATTTTGAAAGTTTTAGCTTTACTCTCACATGCCTCAAATAAGTACGACAAAGGTTTCCTAATGTGATGGCAATTACTTATTTAATGTGGGAAAGGATGAATACGATTGGGAATTCAGTGTTAAGAGGTATCTATTATGCTTGAGCAAATAATACGAGTTAAAATTACGTAAATGACTTTTTGACTTTAGCAACCCGATTTCAGAGTGAAATTGTTAGATTAGATTACCTCTTTACACCAGAGGTTGACACAAAACGTGTTAGTAGCATATGTTAAGCCGAAAACACGGTGAAGTAGTGTTTATTACTAAAAATTTTTAATTTAAGCTACAACATTTCTTTCTTTTATTTTAGGAAACATGTTTCTCCAAGATCACGAAAATAAAGACTCTGATGAACCAGTACTGGATGCTGTGTGACGCCGTACACCAGGCTAACGACTTCTACTGCGATCAGCTGATGGCCGTTATGTTCTCCTCATTTTTCCACGTCACTATCAAGTCCTACTTCTTCTTCTTGCTAATTAGAGATGGTAACGTGTTCGCCTCCACTACAGAGGCGGCCCTGGGTTCTGACCCACATCTGCTATGCGGTTCTGATGGTTACCTCAAGCACGGAAAGTCGCTATCTCGGTAAATTCTCCTTTGATAAAAATTAGTTTATGCTTTTACTACTTCATATTTTAGTAATAACCCAAAACGAATTATCTAGAGGTGGAGTTTCGAATATGAAAGATAAACCATGAGAATCTCTAAGAGACCTGTCGTAAATATTATTAAGCGTTTACTTCAGTTTTAGCCCAAATCCAAATAGTTCATAATAAGAAATTTAAAGAGGCGTTGTTTTTTAAAAATTGCAATATAAGAATGTCTAGTATCAAGTGAGTTTTTACTCCTTAAAAAATAATATTATCTTTATCACACAATTGTTATATGTCCTATTAGAACGGATTTGGTTATTTTATTTTAAGGAGAGCAGGAAATAGCCTTTAATAATAACTTTCTTTTATATGAAATAAAATAATCTGTTAAAAGGAAATTAGAGGAAAATAAGTCCATACTCGTTTGGTCATCTGCTTAATATGGCACAAACTATATTGCAGTCCATGCTGTCGGGTTGACTCGTCAAGTAAGGATTTTTTGTGATGACGTTCATATCCAAAACGAATCGTGTATTTTATCATAATTAAACGTTTCCACCAATTCGGTCTTTACAGTTTCCAACGTATCACCTTTTGATATTTACTCACTGGAATTAACATTTATTGAGGCATTTTAATTTGCGAACAAATAATATAAGAGAATGGATGAGGTCTGCTGTGTACACGCTTGTCTTTTCAGCTTTAATTTTAAAATTTAGTATTATGAAGATTTATTTATACATTACCTGAACAAACGTATAGGAAGCTATACCTGGTTATCTGCGTTACACTTATGTGAAAACTCTTTTTATGTAACTTAAGTGGTTTTTTTTTTGCAACAAATCGTACAAAATATTAAATGATTACCTCACTACCACCAGGAAGAACCCGTCAGGGGTTTAGCTCATATGGCAGAAAGATCGATATCTTGCACCTACCTTTGACTGCTCAGATAAGCCAATTCTAGCGACAGTCGAGATGTATAAAAATATTGATACTAAAGTTATAGAGGATAGAGAAAATAATGTGTTATTAAAGGAAAATGTTTTCGGTAAACTTGTCGACAAGCTGGCCGATCACATTAAAAATATCGGCCCAAGCGGCGATTGCGTCACCGACAATATAGGCTACAACCGAGAGAAGCTAAATCACAAAGCAGATGACATCGAAACAGTATCAACGTCTGTCCTGTCTTCCGTGTACCTGAGACGACTGGAGAGAACGCAGATCGGCTGGTCATCGATATATGCCAGAAGAAGCTCGGTTTTCACCTTTAGGAGGGTGATATCTGCCGCTCCCACCGGTTGGCGCTAAGATCCGAACCACAACCTGGATGGCACTGTGAAGCACCGACAGATTATCGTGTGCGCTATATAAGCTATCTCAGGGATCGTCGGAAGGTCTTCGGTGAGAAGAAGAAGCTGCGGGGTCTGGAATAATAATCAGAGAAGAGCTGACTAATGACCGTCTTGAGGTCTGTAGGAGAGCGTTTGCCATTTTCTGACTGAAGAAGGTGTGGAATCTGGATGGTAGAACGAATTACATTGACCATGAGTATCGGGGATGCAACGCCAAACTGCCGTCTTCACCAACAATCACATAGACTTTGCACGCACAATAAAGTACAGATAATCTGGACGATACTAGGTTAAAGATCACTAGGTATTAGTAATTAATAGGCACCCGCTATACGCAGTCTTATGGCTCGGCGTGCTCTTTGTGCAGCAGAGCACGTAGAACGAACCAATGACCCGGATATCCTCGCTTAGTAACGTCAGCTCCACAATAGAGGACCTTCATAACTCTCAGCTGCGATATATATTCACAGTTTTTTTTTCTTGGAAGAAGGTCTTCGTCCACCGAAATGTGTCAAAATGTTAATGTTTTTAGGTATGAGCAAAACATAAAACGGATAGTCATTGCAGTACACCACCAAACGATCTTAATAATATTTATTACTGCAAACACAAGCAAATAATGCAAATCGCATTAAATCATTTCTGCAAGAACTATTCACAACCAACCTCCACCCATCTTGCTGTATGAGAAATTCACTTTTAAAACATATTCTTCAGGCTGACACTAAGAGCTATAAACAGGATCGAAAATAATCCACGGGAACTAATAAAATATAAATTAAAGATTGTTGTCAAATATTCTTTATGCTACACTTCCTGTGGTGATTTTTTGTGTAAAATAATCTTTAACAACTGGGCATTTTTCTTTGAACATTGGAAGCCTAGCCTTATAACGTCCACAAACAAAATTTTTTCTTACACTAAAGTAAACGATCTCAGGCTAATCAGTATTCTTCCTGCTCTTTTTAAAGGGCTTAGAAAGAATATTGCACTATCAAATTTCAATATTCTTCAGAGAATTTATATTTTGAAAAAGTTTTCAATTAGGATTTCGATTGAGTTTACTACTGAAACGCCGCTGCTTAGTGTTATTGATTGGCATTTCCCATTTATCCCCTCAACTCTAGGATAACGGGGATCTGTGGTAGGCAACTGTAAGAGGGTTTGTACTACTGTACACTGACTAAAGAGGATGCAGAACTTCTTTCCAGAACGTACGAAACATTTTACTGGTAAAACACAGATTTTTTCTCATTTTCATATTGTAACTCTGTAATCAATAATATGACTGTGGATCTGGCTAATAAATTGCAGCGATTCCCAAAATTACTGTTTACGTTTTGCATTTGATGTTAGACATGACTATCCTGTCGCGCAAAGATATATATTAATTTTTTTTTCATTGGCGATATAAATTATTATAAAAGTCTGTAATAGGTATATATTCCAGTCTTTACCACTGGAGAGCCCATATATTTGGCTGAAAAATTCAAATTTTATTTCTAAAACAAACCACGAGAGAGACAATAATGGCCTCATCCAATGCTTCTTATTCCTTGCCACTGAACCTCAACTTGCAATAAATCATTTTGCCGTTTACTGCTTGCCAAGGATGGAATTCCCTTCCTAATCACGTTAAGTCAGGCAGATGGCAGTCGAAACCGGTTTTCAGTCTTGCTGAAAGCTCAATTGCTAGAAAAGATTTTTAGCGATGGGTTAGTTCTCGTAGGTCTTGGATGACGGATGAAGTGCTAATGAATGTGTGTTGTAAGAATGAGATATTCGTATTACATTCTTAAAGACACCTTTATTATATTTTTTTCACATGTAGAAGTTGTATTTGACTTAGTAAGGATATTTTACTATGATTAATTGTAAGACAAAGCCTTATGGCCCTTAATTCGGTCTTAAGTACATTAATAATATGATACAAATAAATTAATTTGATTTTATTAATTGAATTTGTTCCAGGCTGATGAAACCAGGTTGATGGTCTGCAGCTTGATAAACAAAGATTTAGACCAAGACATTAGAAAAGAGGTAATGTAAAATCGTAAAAGTTTATTTTCCCTGTAATGCATTGTCATTGTATGAATTAAATAAGTTGATATACCTTTACTCATCAATATATACATGTTGCTTTCTAGCACCACATATCAAATAGGACCCTCTGTTACTTGTAGATGAAACGTCTTACATGCTAGATATTAACGGGATTAACGTGAAGATTATTAGTAAATAATTTAGAGATTTGTAATGGCTGTACAATTATACATTTTAAGAAATTCATATGACATGTAAATTAGTTTAAAAAATCAATATATGATTTTTTTTTAAAGTAAAGCACATCAAGTTATGTAATTTGCAATATTAATATATAATGTGCTAAGCCTATTTTCCAACAGGTAAGAGCTGAGAGGTGGTAATCGCTTAAATATTGATCAAAATGTTTTTACACAAAATGTTTAGAAGTAATATTTATAACGAATCAAATTTTTAAGTTATAAAAAATAATACCTTTTAATCCTGCCATCATATTATTTGCAAGAATTTTATTGGCAATTTTACCTTCTTAAATAATCATATTAATAACTTGAAATTCAATTAAACCCCCCCCCCCCCCCACCCCCCCCCCCCCCCACCCCCCCCCCCCCCCACCCCCCCCCCCCCCCACCCCCCCCCCCCCCCACCCCCCCCCCCCCCCACCCACAATCGTAAAAGAGTAAATAGATAAATCTTCGGTGGGAACGGTTTTTGTTTTTCCTTACAATCCGAGGTACAGAAACCCGAAATGTAGGATGAAATGTTTTGAAACATTATTTTTGTTAAAACTAAAATATACTCTAATATTGCTTTAGCTATTGCAGGATTACACTAAAATAAAATAATGTTCATCCTTTTTTGTATAAACTTGGCCAGATTTAGTTTTGTATTAAACAAAACATACAATTACATGCTAAAATCTATTTTAACACAACCACACGGGCTGAACTGACAGAGGGTCCAGTAATACCGTTACACAAGTTTGTATGGGCATCTGTCCTAACCTACTTTAACCGCCAAGTTTAATTAGACGCACGTTCCCAGTGTAAACGTTAAATCAGCAGAATTTATGTTTAATTAAGGTGCTACACGAGCTTGATGGATTGTTCTCAATAAATTTGAATTGTACATAACATTTGTTTATGAATATAAAGTGTACAGAAAATACAAATATCAAACTCAACTAACCCATATCATCCAGGTTTATTTGCTACTTGGATGTCATTTACCAGACGTTTACTCAGTATCCATTTCCGCTGGAAAATCACTCCTATCAACTACGTGAATTGAGAGCAACATGTTATCCGCGGAATTAATTTACTCGCTGAAACGTCCTATTCATTAAACTTGTGGACGAATGAATGGAGGATGGGGCACCTGTTCATAAAACTTGTGTTGCTGTCATTATTGTACCTCTTAAAGGAATAGCTTTTAATTGTTTTTTCAAATGGTGACATTTTCTACTTTAGGTCAAATTCCTTGTTACCCCTACAATTATGTTCGACGACAGTGATGTACGGAAATATTTCCAAAACTGGTCAACCTATGTCTATTTTTGTCAGATTCATCCTTCAAGTAATAAGCTAGAATTAGTAGAATGCTCTGCATAAGCACTTGTATCTCTTGGACATTTAGATTTCATATGAGTTTTTTTTTTTTTTTTTTTTTTGTGTTTGTTTCTGAACCCTTCCGCTGATTAATGAATGTTTTATTTGACCAGGTGGAGTAGGTCTAAGAAGTACTACTTACTCTTCCAGTGCTAATGGTCGAACCATCCGAAACCATCACTTATTGCCGGTGCAGGTGGGCTGCTTGCAAAGGAAAGGATCGCTCAGGCCTATCACCCCATCCGAACAGCATCAGTACACTTTACTCCTCCGCTAGACTTCATCATTGGCAATTAATGAATAATTGATTAATTTGGCTTTAAAAAATCATGCTTAGAAAACCCCCGAATACCCTGTTTTAGTGAGTATATTATTCCTTCAATACATTTACGATTCACTAATTTATAGCCTCAGCTTCAGTATCCAATGGAAGATAATTGCGATACGCATCTGCCCGTCCAAATAAATTAATACAAGCTGGTGTGCCGTTTGTAAAACTCTAATAATCGCCCGGATTAGGAAAATGAAAGAAACTCGCAGTCAGGACAACTCTTCAAGCCAACTGATAAAATTGTTGCCATCTCCTAGATGAAAAAAAAAAAAAAACTTAACTATGTGGCCACCGTCAGTAAAGGGGCTGACTTCCCTAAGTATTTATAAGGTTGACGTCTAAGAGATTCTGGTATCGAATAAAGATATGAGAGAATTAAGATAATTGTCCAAGAATACATAATTAACTATTTTCCAGTTTGGAATATATTCCCTATACTCAATGGTAAAAGGTGTAATGATTCCAGTCATAGTTCCCCCCCCATAACACTAAAACCATCATAAATAACAGATTTAATGAAAACTAAATCTGTAATAACATCGAGATAAGACGTAAGAGGGATTGTTTTGTGTTTGATAAAATAGTAAAAAATTCTTAAAGCTTAGCTTTGTCATAGGAGATTTAACATTAACTTTAGACACAATAACCAGCTAATGTAACTAAACCCATACCAGGGCCAATTTGTACTTTATTCGTTTAAGTTGATTTTTTCCAACTTACCGAATTGGTTTACGAAGACACTGCTCATTACAGGAGCTTGTAATCGATTACAAATCCATTTGCGTTTCTTCGGCTAAATTGTACAAAGGGTTGTCTCATTAGAGGCACCTTGCAATTTTGTGATTCGAATAACTTTGCTTTAATTCCGAAAGGCAACGAATACCTCCTTTAATTATCCTATTAATTAACATATTAATCACCATAAACGTTATATCGGGTCCATGATGTAATTAATTAGTAGTACGGATAAATTGTATTGTTAAAATATAATAATAAGGATGCAATACGAAGATCAATGATATATACTTCTCTTCAAAAACTCCTTCAATAATTACATCGCAATATAGAGCGCTTGAGTGTTTCCGTTAACGTTATCCAAAAACGAAGTAGAAATTTTTAGTATTTATTTTTAGAACATATTTTACAATAAAAAGAAAAAAATAACAGAGAATCTTTTTAGTAATATAAATAATAGTAAGTGTTTAATTACAGGGGAAGGCAAGGAAAGGCGTTAGAGAGAAGAGAACATATTTATTAAAATATACAATAGTAGTATGTACGAAATATAGTAAACTACGATTTATGAAAGATTTAACTATGCAAAAACTTTACCATAGGTGATTTAATTTACTTCTGTTTAGATTTTTTACTCTGAAGGTGAAAATGTGTACCTAGCTTAAAAAAGGGATATAAAATGGCACATTTATATATATATATAATGGCGGTATAATTTATTTTTAAAAAAAATAAATTTGGTGGCAATATCTATATATATATATATAATAATAATATATAACTATATTTATATATACTATATATATATATACATATATATACACAAACAATTCATATAGAAATGTTTTGTTGAAATGAAATGTTTTGTGTGTTTTTGTCCTTTATGAATCGTAAACTATTTGACCGACCATTATAAACAATATTGTAAGGTTTTTATATACTATGCCCATTGATGCGCCACCAGGCAGTGCTGGCAAAAGATACAAGTTTTCAAAAGTGCCTGCACATCTAAAAAACTGCTAATTAAGAGACAGTTTATGTATTAATTAAATTAACTCAAATACTATAATTGAAGTTATGATGTATATTTGTCTTGAAGATAAATTTCTGATTGAACTTAAAGTTTGAGATGTTAGACCCAATTTATAATAAATTACATTGTAAGTGTAATGAATGGCTATAAACATACACAGATTTTCCTTGATCGTGTGTAAAAAAGGCAAACTCGACATCGGCAATGGAAATATAAATCACATTGAAACTCAGAAGTGCACATATCACGGCAAAGCTTACGTGAAAAGCGTGCAAATCCCCCGCGGATACAGCTAGTTTTATATACAGCTTAAGAGGATGTTTAATCACATACAAATGGTATGGATGAAGAAACTAACAAAAGAGGGACATTTGCAGCTGAAACAATTTCTGTTTTTTTAACAGCATTCCACGAAAATAGTAAACGTTATTATTTCCCAAATAAGATATTTTGATAGTTACTTTCCCCTTACAAAAAGATTTAAAGTCATTTACTTACTTTTGGGATATGGCAAAAAGATAAATGTTTGTATTGTCTCGTACAAATTTATTTTTTTTTTAAAACCCATTACGGTATATATTTAAAATAACTAAAAAACTAAACTTATTCCAACCACCTTACAATTAGATAACAGAACGTAGAAAAGACAAATGATAAAACAAATGAAAGTTGAAGACATACATTCTTTTCTATTTGATTCGCCTTAAACGAGTTTCCTATAATATACATAGGAATGTGTGCTCTTTGTAAACACATTCTATGAAATTTTCACGGGGGGAGTGACAGCTTTTATGCAAATTTCAGATAGTTTAGTTTCTTAGAACAATCGGATGTGAAGTCCGTTATGATCCATAATGTGAAATTGTGAATTTAAATTTGTTATATTATTGTTTTTCGTATTAAATACTATGTTCACCATTCATATTAAATCGATTGTTACCAATATCATACAATCATCGATCAATTATCGAATATTGAATTAATTATCGATTGTTATCTTTTGTTATTTTTTTTTTGTCTTTTATATGAATATAAAAAATATAGTGAGAATGTGTAAAGTCAGAAGTGGACATTGCTGCGACCCCGATAGTAAAATGAGTCACGTACTGTAGATTTAACTCCCACACAATGCATATAAAATATACGGAGAATGGTAGGTACTTGTAGGGATTGTAATGTTAAATTGTAAAGGCAAGGGGTAATGCTTTATTTTACTTCCAACATCAACTATATAAATGTATCGTCAAATTTGTTACAAAATACTAGTCACGTTCCTATGGGTAATTTTACTTATGAACATTAAATATATTTTATTGCTATGAACTGTCATCAAATCCAATGTTAGTTCATTGTCTTATTTTATTTCCTACTTAACAATATCACAGATTACTAAAAATGTATCGTTTATTAAATATATAGAAGTTTCGCAGAGAGTTTTTCTCTATGTGGAGCAATTTTTCTTTGAAATGCACATATTTGCACAATGAATCATTGAGAAACAAAAGAACTTGATTGCATTCTGCGGCCTCAAGCTTGCATAAGCAATACCCTGCACATTCAGGTGGGTGTTGCTCCGTAGCCGCACTAACCACCACCTTATTATGGTGCAGGCTCAAATTGTGTGCATAGATTGTATATATTGTGTTTCGTATGTATATATATACTATATAATGACACATACAGACATACAATGACAAACGAAGGAAGATATAGGATGATTTTGTTTATCAAAATACACATATGCTTTTCATAGAAGGAGAGTACTCTAGATACTTACAAATTTTGTAAAAAAAAATAATTTATTAATTTAACAAATTCGAAGTACAAAAATTAAAGCTTAATTAGACCTTTTTCAGTTTGTTTATGTAACATATTACTAGTATCAACTCTTGGTGTGATAGAAACTATAAGTGAAAATTAATGAACAGAGCCGAAATTCAATCACGAATATCATTTACCTACGTGATTAACATAAGATCGCCATTAACGTGCTTTTATTAGTGTGAATAAATTATATTGTAAATTTAGTAGATGCATTTGAGAATATATATTTTATAGTATAATTATAATTACATTTATTTCACTCTTGAAGAACTTAGGTGATGACTGGTAGTATGGCCCGTAATTCAGGGACATTGGCACTGATTTGGGAAATATTGAATGTGCACTGAAGACGATAAGAGAAAGTACAGATTAGAAGACTATCTAAATGTTATGAAGACCTGCAAGAAATACTCCTCTCTCTGTTTATAAAATGAAGAAAGTAGGAGTTCAATAGAACAGATGGCCTATAAGAGATTATTGTCAAAACAGGACGAAAGATAAAAACAAAGATAAAGTAAACTCGTTAAAGACAATAGAGATAAGGATACAGGCCTTTAACCTTTTCATGAAAACTAATTTTAGTGGCCCCAGTTAAAGTTTACTTGGAGATAAAATGCAAAGGAGGACAACCACCTTCTCATCCGAAACTCTTGCATAAGCATGTTACTTGATTACATGATTACATTTATCGGTTTTTTAATCAAGACCTTGAATTTCTTTGGCTGTGGTAAAACTAATAAAATCCGTTTCTAAAATTGAGTATCAAGCCACTGACATTGACCAATTCAATGGTAATTTTGGTTTTTGAAATGCTAGTCCTAGGATCTGGAAAAGAAAAAATCCTTTTCTTTAATTTTCTTGGATGTTTCCTGTATGATTGTGGACAGAGAAGTTTTATACATTAGATTAATTATTATTATGAAATTCATTAATGGATACTGTATATTGTAACAAATGTGATCTATTAATAGGTTTTTTTGTAAAAATTATGCTTTAAAGTAAATATAAAAAATAAGAATGGAATAGAATAACCCTTTTTTATATATTTTGATTAATTATTGTCAAGAGTTAAGTTATTTTTTCTCGTAACATTTATTTATGTACACTGTAAAACTAGAAAAGCGCTGCCATTCTATTAATATTTTGCTATTACAATATAAAAATATTAATATATATTTTTATAACATTTTTACGTAAAGAAAGTAAAGGCTCATTATTGGACTATAAAACAATGTAAGTTGGCTACTATTCTAGTTTGTCACAGATATTGAATATGTGCTAAGAATAGACTTTCGTCATTTGGATTTAGCACGGAGAAATGATAAAATGCAAAAAAGTGAAATGTGCAGAAACCTGCTAAAAAGGGACAATTCAAATGTAACCTTCAAAATGCAAAGAGGTCTACTGGAACCCCATGACAAAAAAAAGTCGTTTATTACTAATGTGACAGCTGGCATCTAAGGCGACCAGTGGGTGGGCTTGAAGACTAGTGAAACAAATAAAATTATATGGTTAAAAAAATCTCACGACAAACTTAAACAGGGGGAAAATATGAAAAAGAAATTAATGTGGAGTCCTGTGGACCACACTGTGCTCTTAAAAAGGGTTAAACAAGTCATATTATTGTTAACAGCATTCCAAAGAAAATAGTAATCTGTTAGCATATAAAATTAAGATTTTTTAATAATTTCTACCCATGATTTAAAACCATAGCTCTGTACGATAAAATAAAGGTATAATTAAAACAGTGTAAAAATTAAACTATTTCCATACTCCAAAAAATAGGAAAAAGAATGAAGCAAGACAGATGATAAAGCAACATAAATTGAGACGATCTTTTCCTTTAAGCCTTAACCACGAGTTTCTGAATTTTTGTTTTATACTATACTTTCCTCTACAAAATGTATACAAATGTTACATTGTTAGTTAAAAAAAAAAAATAGATATGAGGTTTATTAACGACGACTTGTGAATAAATTTTTAATTTTTGTTTTTGAACGAAACGTATTTTCGTGTTAAAGAATACGTTAACCATTCAAACTAAATTGATTGTTACAAATTCTCAGATGTTTCATAGTGGAATAAAATAAAGCCAGAAACGGTCTTTGCCTCCGCTCTCAGTATTTAAAATGAGTCACGTACTGTAGATTTACTCTCACACAACACAATGCATTATAACATATACGGATAACGGTAGGTGTTGTAGAGCTTTATCTTCCCTACGCCATCTACATAAATGTGTTGTCAAATTGTTAAGGAATTTCCAGTCAAGTTTCTTCGGAAAGTTTTAAATGTGAAAATTAAAACATAATTCAATTACTATGAAATGGCCTTAAGGGGACTTGAACGCTCCATATAAACCCATGTTAAATTAGGTATTACTTTTGTGTCCCATTATCTTAGAAAGTAATAAAGATACCAACCTGATATTTTTATCACTTACTATGTGGTCCTTGTACAAAGCTACTGATCTATTTTTATGAACTTATAACTCTGTTTGGCAAGTTTATTTGGATTTTTTTTATCTAGCGAGTCCAAAATAACCCTGAAATATAGACTATTTTTCAGTAAAATGAGGCCTAATAAGTCAATACTTGTTATAATTGTTTCTTTGTAGATCAGTAGCATCATAGATAAGTACTAAACATCCTGTAAAAATTTCAGCTTGTTATCTTTAGTACTTTCAGAGAAAACGGGTCATTTGTGTGAAAAATCAAAATTTTCGGGAAACGCAAAAAACCAAAAAAAGGAGATAAAAAAAGTATGTTTTTTCACAACACTTGAGCTCTAAAACCCTCCAGGAAACATAATGTTCATCATTCTCCTCTTCCTCTCCAAGAGCTCTCCTTCTTGTCTTCACTCGACTTTCCCTTGGTCATCACTACTACCTAATTTCTTCTCAGAAGAACTGAGTGGCACTACAACTTTTGGAGTAGTAGGCCGAGGCCTAACTGTTGAGTTTTCATCTGGTGAAACTGAAGGTAACCTTTTATAAAACCTATTACCTTTATTGGTACGTTTTTTTAAAGATTCCTTTAGGTCTAGTCATTATATTATCAAAGATCACTTTGAAATAAAAGTCTATAAAACACTGAGTCAACTTCCAATAAATAACAAAATATTGTCAGAACAACAAAGTTGCTAGGTTACAAACAATTTACAATAAACAAAACAAGCAGACATCTGTCAAAACTGCTAAGGTCATAGAGAAACAAAACCTAGGAGTAAGTAAATAATAAATCAGTAAAAATCAGAAAGCTCAACACTGGATACAGCCGTCAATGGCGTTGCAGAGGCAACTTCAAAGATTTATTTGAAGCATTTTAGAAATTTTTTGTGAGTGATAATATTAATATCACTGTATTCTGAAAATGTCAAACTACAATAAAAAAAAAATAAAAAAATATATGTTAAAAATAATTTTTTTTTGTCCAAGTCCCCTTAAGCTCAACGATGAGTCATTGTATTATTTGTTTCTACTTATGTACCGTTTATTAAAACATAAACGGTTCGTAGAGAGTGTTTTCTCTTTGTTAGGGATTTTTTGTTTGAAATATACGTATTCTGGCGCAAGCAAAACAACATTAAAAACCAGAAAAATTGTGAAAAAAGTAAACGTTTTAATAACAATACCAAATTCTTCGTAATAATAAATAATGTTTTTAATAATCAAAATTCGATAAAAATTCGATTTTTTTAGTTTATTCCTACCACATATTACTAATTTCCACTCTATGTGTGGTTGGAACGGCTAGTAAACGACAGGAAGAGAGCCTAAAATGAATAAAGTTGCCACAACAACCATCATCTTTCTGGTCACACCGCGTAGACTACTCACAAAAATTACATTCTTTGAGTATTATGACGTCGCTGAGGAGTGACATATTCAGTCAGCAGATGTTAAACCGGAAATGCTGATGGTACCTATTTGTATGGGCAGATCAGCTGAAAAAAGTCGGATATTGTCGTGATTAGCTGTACTTTGACCAATATGTCAAGCAGTAATCAATATGGTTTCCTTTATAACTGGTAATCAGCTTTTCGATAATTTGATTACTACATTCTTGGTTGAGGTTGTTTCATTTTCTTGATGATTTTTAAACTTTCAATTTTTATCGTTGAAAAAAAGTAGGGTGTTCTAAGTACTTTTATCTTGTTTTGGATAGTGAGTATCTATGTTTGAAAAGTGCAGATAAAAAATATTATATTGTTTATTTGTGCTCGAATTGGCACGGATATTAAAAATAACCAAAATAGTGTTGAGTCTATACTTCATAAAATTTTATTCTGAAGAAAAACTTATTTTTCACTTCAAAAATTTGTATAGAATTTTGAGATGATTTTTCTAGTATATGATAAATATATCAATGCGATTAATAAAAAGTGGTTTTAGTAAATATGATAATAGCAATGATATTTTATGTCAGGACAACAATATTATTGACTTTTCAACTATACTTTACTAGCTATAAATATAATATCAATAATATTTAGGATAATTCTAATAAATAATGTTGTGGAATATGTCAAATGTAACTTCAAAACAAAATAATTGGTGCAAGGTAATATGTGAGTAAATTGATTTATATTTTAAACAGAGCTCCTGTTTGCACGTTTACAACAAGCCCTGAGAATATCAATGTTGGTTCTGACCAGCCAGACGTATTATTTGGTTTATGTCAAATATTACACATACTATAACTACTTAACTTACTAAATAACTTCTCCAACTTTCCTTAGATAACGAAACTGTGACATATATCCTTAAGTCTGAACAAGAACTGTAGCTAGATTATATGGAAACATTTAAATAAACATGGTGTTTGACCGGAAATAAAACACAAAGTGTGAACAGGCGTGCAGTTTTAATGATGCCCTTCGGTGAAATGAAGCTTTACACAAGAGGAATGAGTATTCAGTGAGTTAAATTGTTTGTGCCGCTGGTTTGTTTTAATTTTTAGCGTTTTGTCAGAATCCAAAGTATTTCTTATATAGCCTACTACTTTTTGACTGAAAGGGCCATATAAAAAGTATAAATTTAATATGTAACATTTTATTTAATATCATATAGACATTGAACGTCGCGAATGAAAATGATATTATTTTTGACAAATTAAGTTTTGAATCCATACAATTTCTTGTAATTTTAGATTTTAATTCTATAATGCCAATTACAGAATAGATTGAATGAAATTTAAAAATGATGATAAACATTTTTTTGAGATGACTATAACACTTAGAGGTATGTATTAAATTATTTATTGTTAAACTGGATAATATCGTTTAACATTGTTGTTATTACGTAATATATGTCATTTAATTATTTTTAATTTTTTCCAGCTCTATTAATGTAGCTAATTTAGTCCATCATATAATTTAATTAGGTAAAAAACCCCATACTAAAGACTTTGGTTATCTAATGTACATTTCGTTATTGTTATAAATACTAATAAAAGTCCAACTTATCAAAATAATGTTATAAATGTGTTTTTGTGAAGTTGAATTTGTGATATGTTACCATCCTAATTTACCAAGGGAAAAATATCAAATTTGTAATGAAAGAAAACGCAAACTGATCCATTTGTTATAAGTCGAAAATTGTTTTTTTTTAAGTTTGTTGTTGACGATGGAAGGTTTGAAAGGATAATAGGATTTTGGACATTTGCCTTCGTTATGGTTACAAAAGGTGTAACAAAACTTTTTGAGGATTGGAATTTATCCTTTTCGTCAGCTGGTGGGGGAGGATTTAGTACATAAAAAAATAAATAAAGAAAGAAGAAAAGATGGAAAAGAAAAGGGTTCAAACATACCCAAAAGCTGCTTGGAGTCCAGGCGTTGTCACTGCAAAGACTGTACAACTCACGAGTACGAGATACACAATCACACATCACACCGGCACGGATGATAGAGGTATACTGAAAGTCGTACTCGTGCTTTGTAACCATAACGAAGACAAATGCCTGAAACCTGTTATCCTGTCGAAAACTGTGTATAATGTGAGAATAGATAAAATAATCAAAAAGAATCCAAAGCGACCCTTAGAACAACTTCATGAAATGGTTCTGAAATAGTACAAACACAAGAGCTTCAGATTAGAGCATAATTTTTATGGCAACGCTTTCTTTGTTGATAATTCTATGATTTCTTATAAAAAACTTGTCTTAACTCTAGAAATATATTTGGCCTAATCAAGCAAGATTTTGTAACTTTGCTTACACTATAAAATGTTATAGCATAATAGAGCAACACAGTTAATTATTCTTCTATTGCACTTTGTTTTACAAAAAATATTCCCGAAATTAACATAAATAACATAAAACAATGTACAATCTGACTTCTTAAAATATTGTATACATTCACAAATTTAGTTTGTTATAAATGAAGTCTTAAAGTACAGTATACGAAGTTTAATTAAAGTCGTTTTAGCTGACCAAACAAAGTTGAGGAATAAAGGATGAAGAATTAGTGTTTTAATTGTGAATGATAGTCTTGATTATAGTTCTATAGGAGAGTGTAAGCAGAAGGAAGAGGCGGTGGCGTGGCTGTTAGAGTTTGAGAGGAACTACCCTAGCGGGCTATTGTATCTCACTGCAGATAATCCAGCGCCATTTTACAGTATGTTACTGCTACATTCCAAGAATCAGGAACTTTCGTTTTTTATTTTAGTGATACAGGGTTATTTGTTATTCTTAGTCAAGACGTCTTTCCTAATTTGAATTATTACACAATAAACACAATTAGATTAGTCGTTGTTTGTTCCCCTCTTTATAAAGTGAGCCGACTTCTTAGCCTTTTCTATTTATGTTTTTATCAATTTTATAATATACTAGCTGGTTCCCTTGGCTTCGCACGCTTTTCGTGAGCTTGGCCCGTGCATGAGCATTTCTGGTTCAAGTGAATTATATTTCCAACGCCGATTTACAGTTTGCCTTGTTGCCACGATCAAGAAAATCTGTAAAAAGTGTATCTTTATATTCATTGTACACGTATATTTACTTTATTCTAAAGTGGTCTAACACTCAAGCTTTAAGTTCATCCAGAAATTTATTTTAAAGACAAATATACATAATAACTTAGCGCCTTCAAAGAGTGTTAGGCAATAGCGTATAATAATACGTTACTGTCTCGTAATTGCAGTTTATAATGTGCAGGAGCTTTGAAAACTTTTATCTTTTGCAGCGCTGCCTGGTGGCTGGTTACATCAATGGGCATAGCATAAACCTTCTCCGTGAAAAAATACATATACACAGAAATTTTTCATAATGATCGGTCAAATAGTTTACGATTCCATAAAGGACAAACACACAAACATTCATTTGTATATATATAGAAGTAAAATATAGGACTAATAGTATATAATAAATACTTATCAATAAAGTTATAAGTATGTATTACAACAATACTACACAATATACGATACCAAAATATATGTTATAGCACAAATTGTGTCCAGAATTATTATTTTACATGCAATAAAAAAAATTCAAATTTATAAAATAATTTGATAACTTTTAGATGGGTAAAAATAAGAGTTATAAAAATTAATACTTTCCTTACAATCTACTACGAAGGAGTAAAAACAATTTTTAAAAATTGTTTAACTCATTTTCGTAATTACTAAATTAATTAGAAAATTTTGAAGTTATCACTGCAGACACCTTTAAAATGTAGTGTAGCGTGACCTATGTTTATTCTTAATATTAAAAAAAAAAAATTAACTATACATTTTAAAAAGTGTCATGTAACAGAGTTGAACATATTTTCAATTTAAATTCGAATTGCGGATAAAGGAAAGTGTTACAGGTGTACTGATTCACCCTATATAATTAAAATAAAAATGTTAAATGTAAAACTAGATTGTTTGAATATGAACTATTTCACAATGTACTTTAGAGGCAGGTTGCAAGTGCACTGTTTACAGTGTCATTCTATATTGTTAATGTGAACGGATAATTGAATTTAAGATTCCTAATTAAGTTTTGTTTAATTATGTACGCATACATTTGCAGTCCAATGTCTCATTTGGTTTAAATTGGCTTTAGTAACACCATGTAATCAACTGAGCCCTTTCCGTGTTGTGGTCAAACAATTACGCAAATGTGTTCCCTATATTGCGTTTGTATTTTAGGAGAAGATGAATAAAGATATTAATTTTGCCACAATTTGAATTAACTCAGGTTTTATTAGTTAAAACTAATTATTAATAACATTTTATTTCATGAATAAAAGGTAATGATCGTTCATGACATATTCTATGAAATATTTTCTGGTTGTTATATTTTGTTGCTCTAACCAACATACTATAAAAAGGTACCTTGAAATAAATTTATTGGGGTCCATTACTAAAATCAGAATCTGATATATTTTATAATCAATGTTTTTAATCTCAAATGCTAATTTAAAGTCTAACGTTTAGTACTCATGCTGCACTTTCTCTACTCATAATCACTCAAGCCCTTGTAACCTTGTGTTCAACATTATGAACTGATAAAGGATCTGAAGCAAAACATCATGGTTCTGTATAAAGAACACCGCAATAGTGTTATTTGGTACTGTCCGAGTGAAGGGCAAATATATTTGGTTAAAATTCTATATTTGATTCATCTCTTTTTTACAACAAATATTAAACCCCATGACGATGAATAGATAATCAAGTAATCACAAATGTTTGGTAAAAGCTTGAATTATATTATTTAATTATTAGAACTGTAAACCCACTGTGAATACGAATTTATAATGTAAGATGTTATGCCAACCTAAGCTTCTGGAATATAAATCATACGTATAGGATAGAAATGTAATAAAGTTTTGAATTATAGCAACAATTATTATTAAAAGTGTAACAAATAAAATAAATGTATTATAACAAATCTGAGCCAACAAGACAATACTATTAATACAGTAAATTAATAAAACATCCAACTACATTGTAACATACATTACACAATATACATTAATCTTATACATTTACATTATTAAGCATTTTTACGATATACTATAGAACCAACGGTATAAAAAACATGCGATCAGTTATCAAAATGTAATACTATACATATTTGGTTCATTTTAACTCAATAAAATATGTATTTACCTTTAATTATTATTTTATCTTATTCTAAATGTTTATATGCAATATGCTTGTAAAATAATGAAATAAATATTTTGGATATTAAAATGGTGTAATAATAAGCCGATTAAACTATGAGATTGGGTAATTAAGAAAATAATATGTTATATAGTATTAAACTACGGCAGTTTAATATAGTATATTTATCCTCTTATATAATATATTGTGTATTTATATAGTATATAATTATAGTACTTCGACATCGGTTCATTACCAAAGTATTGGAAATATGTTAGTGTGAGGAGATTAAATTTTTTTAACATTTAAGTGAAACGTTTTGATTAGAACACAGTTTACATGATAATGTTTATACAAATATGGTTTTAACGATTTTTGACAATTCAAGAGCTATAAAATCCATCCGCAGTCTTTATGTGTACAAAATAAATCTAAAATTGTTTTAATATTTTTATAACCAACCGCATAGATAAAAAAATATATGTGCTACTTTCAAAGGTGCGCCTGAATTAGCACCCCCTGGACATAGCACCCCCTCGCTACTGACGTCATTTTGACCGTCACGAAAGGGGGTGCTAAATCAGCACAGTGGGCGTGTCCAGGCCCTGAATAAGCACCCCCTTCGAATACGGGGGTCCTAATTCAGCGCCTCGACCGTGTTCATGTGCTGATTTAGCACCCCCTTCGAATAGGGGGGTCCTAATTCAGCGCCTTGACCGTGCTCATGTGCTGATTTAGCACCCCCTTGAATCTGGGGGCTGCTAAATTAGCGCCGTATTGATGAGATGAATAATTACTCCAACGGAATATAGTAATAAACGTTTAAACCATATTGCGATTTATTTTTCAATAAAATAAAATAATATATATATATATATATATATATATATATATATATATATATAATTTAAATATATTGCAATGAGTATATTTACTGCATTGCTGTGGTTTACTTAAGTTTGTATCAAATATACTTAAGTAAAAAACTGGGTTATAGGCAATCAAATACAGGTTTATTTTAAAGTACAATTAATTTGAAATCGTGGTACGAACAACGCAGAGGAACTGATATTGCGTAAATCCGGCATGTGTAATAAATATACATGGTCAGAGATTATATCAACCTATTAACCACTTTAAAAAACAATTATTTATTTATTTTAATTTTTTGAATACCAATCAAAAGCGGGAAAATTTAGAACCGTGAAATTGTAATTTTGCGACGGCTAAGAGCCAATTATTTTTAAGGACGCATCATAAAACTGAATTATACTATTTAAACTGAATAGTATAATTCAAACCCACTTGACAAACAATTTAAATATTATTTTATATCTACAAGAATAAATATCATTCAGTTATATCCATATCAGTTAGTTCAACTATAATTTAAAAAAAGTTGAAAACAATGTTAAAAACACGTAGCAATAAATATACTACAGTATTTTCAAAAGCGTTATTGCTGTCAAAACATACATTTATATACTGAGTATTATGGATCTACATTGCTTAATTTCCCCTCTGTCGGTTAGTGTGCGTTTTTTTTGTTGTTAAAAATGGAATATCTTGGAAAATCTCAACGAGTAGGTCACAATACAAAAATCGAGTAAACGGCAGCTCCAGAATATCTTATGCCAATCGTGCTCACATCTTAGTCCCTTCATTTAAAGTACAAGAAATACATTAATATCTTTTGCCAAGCAACTTTTTTTCTAATAAATTAAAAACTACTAGAGATATTGCAAATGTATCAACAATGAACGCCTTTATGAACAATGAAGGACAAAAAACAAATGTCTTAATTAACAATAATAAACTGTTGTATTTATCATAAAGCTTCAATTTATTCACAATATATGTGAAAAAAAACTAAATAAAGTGACTAGGTTATCTGTTATATATTAAGAATAATAAAGAACAAGAAAATTCGTACAGTAATATTCAGACAATAATGCTTTTATAGATGACAAAATCAAAGATAAGCGGTTTTATTGGAAATACATCTGATTGTCGCTTGACTAAATTTTCGTAAATAAATATGTCCTAAAACAACAGGTATTAAAATAAATTCATTAAACATGAAATATATGATTCTATTCTATCCTTAGATAGGCCTGAAACATGTATTTCAAATGTTTTGCATAATAAATCACAAAAATAAAAGAAATAGGGATAAGATACTCTAAAGCTGATATTAATTTATTTTCACGAACCATGTTTTTTTACAGTAAAGATGCTCTTAATGAGTTATTTATTATTAGTTTGAAATAGTATTTGAGTAATTAGATTTGTGATACAATCCACGATCAGATTTATTCTTGTATACCTGCTGGATTTTAAGACATTCAAAGTTAATCAGATTTAATGGTCGCCATTTCGAAAGTATTAATGAATATTGTTTATAACTGGCCTTATTACCACAAATATTTGATCCAAATTAGGTAGGATTTGTTTATTCGTTTTAAGATATTAAAGCGAATTTGTATATAAAAAACACATACAGACTGACGGATAGGAAACTAAGCACCAAAGATCTATTTCCATATTCTGAAATGCGTTTGCCATGACCTGAGCAGTTGCGGTATATAGACTTGTCCTAAGAATTACAGGACACTCTGTACATAAAATTATTATAGAGAGTGTTCCACAATCTCTACCAATATTTTCAGACATTATTCATGGACCAAAGGCAAAAACAATCATATTCACCTTTCTAAAACTCAATAATTACTGTAATAGCCGCAATTTTGTTTTGTTTTTGTCTTTTTTACTTTACTATTTATATTTGATGGATTTTTTAGGTTAAAATTTCGTATATACCTTTATAACCTTAAGGAAAATCAAAAATTTAAATTTCTTACAAGCTTTATTTTCAAAATAGTGAATTCTAAAAGATCTTTAAGCGTAAATATCTTAAAAGCGATATATGGTAAAAAAAGATCTAAATTATTACACAATTTAATAAAAAATCTAACGATACCAAGTTTTAAAAATTGGTTGTGAAATAAGGGAGATAGTTTGTTTTTTAAAAACCAATTACTGTTTTTTTAAAACCAATTACTGTTTTTTTTAAAACCAATTACCAAACAATATCCGCCTTTATTATATGACTGAATGTGGGCTGCAACAATCAGCCGTTTTGATTTTAGCTGCTCTAATCAAGTGATTTTAACATTACATTGCTCAACTGTGGTCATAATATTCTTAATTATTTCTAAACAAAGTTTCTTTTGATTGAGACGTCAGAAAAAACACTCTAATACATGTTGATTACCTAGACCAAAAATTAAAAATGTCTTGTAGTTATTATATGTCTATTTAATATTTTGTTTTTAAATGGAAGACCTCAGACCTACTTTTGGCTTGTAAATTTATACGGAGTTTGTAGATATGCTATTGATTACGGTGTTAAACGTAGATGCTTAAATGTACCAGTAAAGATTGCTATTTGTTGCAGTTGTTAATTTTATTCTAACCGAGGATTGAAGATTTTGTTCTACCCGGAAAATAAAACATTAAAATCATAAAAGTTTACTGTATACAAAATGAAATATTTTTTCTATACATCTGTTTACTACCTAGTTTACAAATCAGTTATAAAAATTACAACGAATTTAAAATTAGAATGTAACAAAATTCTCTACACTTTCCGATATAAATAGCCTTAAAATAAAAGTACAGCTAAGCTGAAGTGTAATTTTAAATTTTACCTTTTTATAGACGCTTTATGAAAGACTTCACTGAGATTTCACTCTTCTTTTTACAATATTGTAAGAATGTTCATCCTTAAGTTTGACACTTCCAGATACATGGGGTTAGAAGTGCACGTCTGACTAATGTAACACACAATAGTTAAATATTCTTTAACTGTATACAAAAAGGCGATGATTTTCAGTTTTTTTCCATACATCATTACCGTGTTTCTACTTTATCTTTTCTCTTTACTCGTGTAAAATTATCCGTTACCTAGAGAGTATAATATGCCACACCTTGGGCCTGTACACTCAAACATTGTTTGATTTCTTCTTATATTTTTTAGGAAATTTCATCAAACAAATTCACTATACATAATAAGTTATGTATTAATATAGGAATAACAACTGAGAATAACATCGATATTATTACTCAACCACTCGATACGGCCACATCAGTTTGAAAAGTAGGGTCGGTAGTGCACGGACGGGTTTCGTCAGCTTCGTCAAAATTATGTATGGACCTACAGTCCTACAATCGATATTTGCAGGTTGATTTCACTCTGTATATTTCATATTTGGTAGACGGCCAATATATAACGAGCAACGATGTTAAGGCAAAAATAACGAGTTTCAAGTTTTTAAATGTTTACTAGCTGATACCCGCCCCTTCGTACGGAATTTTTTTAGAATAACTGGTACGTCATAGACATCACCTTCATGTCTTTAAAAAAATGGCATAATACTGATGAAATAAATTATGGTCATTGGAAAATATTCCAATTTTAATTTCAATGCGACATTCCATGATTTTTTGAACTGATGTTCTAAAGTAATTGAAAATCACGATCCCTCCTTTCCTATAGTACTGTAGGTAATAAAAGATTTATGATCCAACATTTGAAAATAGGGTTACTCATAAAAGGAGCAACAAAACATATATGTGGGAATACTTTACATGTAATAGTTGATGTCACTTAATATGAAATTGCCAATATGAATTCTATTATTCATTCTCGTAATATTACACTAATTATCATCGATACCGTTAGAAAAACTCGCTTGTATCAGCTATTGTGTAATTTATTGTAAAATGGTTTGTCCGTTAATAAATAAATAAATAAATAAATAAAAAGTAATATAATCGAGGGTATAATCCTTTACCAGAGGGATATATCTGCTAGAAGTAAGATGGACAGAAGTCGACCAAACATTTTTTTACATTAACTAGTTAGGAAAAAACCTTTGCGGATTAATATACTTCATCCTTAGCTACCAATGCCTCATCCATAAGTTTTTTTTATCAC
Organism: Homalodisca vitripennis; assembly: GCF_021130785.1. Taxonomy (NCBI): domain Eukaryota; kingdom Metazoa; phylum Arthropoda; class Insecta; order Hemiptera; family Cicadellidae; genus Homalodisca; species Homalodisca vitripennis. The sequence continues at coordinate 43,058,993 of NC_060214.1, forward strand.
AGTGTTAAGTTCATAAACTAATAATGTATCTTCAAGTTATAGCCTCATGTGAAATGTATTTGATGTTTCTATATATTCCTTTAATCATGAAAAATAGTTAGGCATGATTCTATAGAGGATATTTTACACGTAAGCAATAGTAATACTTATGGGCGTAACCTTGAGATATTTTTGTGAGTACCATTCTATACGGATTTTTGTGTAGTGTTAAGTCTATGTAGCTGTTCCATTGTGCAGATGATTCACTGTACGCCTAATAGTGCATAAGATAAAAAATTATAATCTAGTTTCTTACTGCAGATGGTTACGAGTAATTATTTAAGGGCAGGTACTAAAAAATTATTTCTGTAATAAATGACAAGTCAAAAACTGTAATTTTCATACTTCATCTGTTTCATTCTATAAAACCTAATTTTGAAATGTAATTAAAATTAAATATGAAACAAAAATGCCGCAGAGAAAAATTCTATACTGTGTGACAGTGAACTATTTTGCCTAAAATATGAGCCTAAATTGTTTACAAAATTATTTGTTGTAATTGTTTTTTTAAATTTGAGTTAATTAAACTAAAAAAAGAAGATTCCATTTCCGTGAAGCTATTAAATGAAATAAATACTTTTAATTATGGATTCATATACAAATAACATAGTTTTAATTATATGTAGAAATATGTTTCATTGAGTTTTCACGATTGGGTTAAGCTTGAACTGTTAATGCTCAGTGAATACCCTTAACTAGACTATGAGTAGACTAGATCTTTCATTGGTATGGACGCCCAGTACTCAATACCTGTACAATAAAAATGACACAGCAAAGATACTAGACTAATTGTGTATAAAAACCATAATTACATTTTACCTTCCGTAATATTCCAAAAATCGACTCAGAATCGACGAGAATTTAGTTTTTTTAAAGATATATTTAGCAGTGCGTTAATTAAATTTACAAACATATTAACTGAAAGAATAAACTGAAATAGAATAAATGAAGGATATGATTTAATTTATTATTTTAATAGGTGATATATAGAACAAATTAAGAAAGCAAAGTCATGAGTAAAAATTATTACACAAATATGACAATGCGTATGAGAAGGAGGAGTGGCTAAGGTCTATTAGCCTTGTTAGTCGGAGCATTATTATGTAATATTAAGTCTATGGTAATTTTTTAAGAGAAAGTAGCCATATTTGATTATTATATTATTTAATCGTTAATCGGAAATTGCAAAACAATCGTAGATAGTAGCTTATAAGTGGCAGCGTCACAAAAATCCAGATAACAACTATTATATTTATGGTTGAATTGAATATGTAAAAGATAAATATCCTTTTTGCTGGTTGAATGCTAGGGGGCGCTAATTCAGTGACTGAGCCATGTCCATGCTCTGAATAAGCACCCCCTTGGAACAGGGGGGTGTTAATTCAGGGCCTCCGACCATGTTCATGCGCTGATTTAGCACCCCCTTGTAGTCGGGGGGTGCTAATTCCGTGCCTGGTCCGTGTCCGTGCGCTGAATTAGCACCCCCCTGCCGTGACGTCAGAGCCCGAGGGGGTGCTTATTCCAGGGGGTGCTAAAGCAGCGTCCCCCTTTCAAATTGCTGGCACATTTCTGTATTTTCACGCTGAATTGTGAAAAAAAAACGGTAGAATAAAAAAATTACAACATAAATAGAGGTAGATTATTAAAAAAAGTCTAGTACCTTATAAGCTATGCTCGAATGATTCACTAACTAAGAAAATAGTCTTTTACTGTTTTTATATACGTACATACTATGTAAATCTTTTTGAAATGGTTGACAAAACAGTAAAAATGTACTTACGAATTTAAGTTGAGACAATGGTATAGTTGTAATTAGATTGATATATGATTTTAATATAGAAGTAAAAAAGAAATGTATTATTTTTTAAATGTACTTAATAAGTAGGGCATATCAAGGAGTACATATGTATAAATATTTTAAAATAAGTAAGTACTTATACATGAAGAATAACCTTGGATTCTTATCCTCGTCTTAAAAACCAAAGCAATACCAAGTTAAACTTAGCCATGACTCGGATAATGTGTTACAATGAAAGTTAAGTAGTACTCGAAAAGATCTTTGTCCAGTTTATCATATTGCAAGTATTGTTCGTTTGAATTCTTAATATAAATATTTCTCAGGAGAAAGTGTAGAGAACAAATAATTTAACTGCATGAAGCGGTTGATTACTGGAAATGTTTCACAATACGTTTATTTATTTGTCTACAAAAAAAAGTAAAAATTGTAAGTAGGAGAAGGGGGGTGGTAGTTACAGTTAACGTGATTTTTCCAATGGTTCTCTGATAAAGTACCAGAGAAGAAGAAATTTTAATTTGTGAGACGTTTAAGCGATTTTAATTGGCCATTATGCGCGATTCTGTTTCATCCATCACTGCGAAGGCGGAGTGTTAAGTTCCTTTCAATTGAATTAATCTTTTGTACTTAAATCCACCGTTACACTGCATTTACATCATGCTAAAGTAGTAGTATAACTCATAGTATTCAGATAGCTTTAAGTAGAGAGGCTGGAATAGAGCTGGTCTTCCTTTCTTCGATGGCGACATGACAGAGATCGAACTCGAGTTTTCATTCGGATCTCAACAAGAAACGGTCCCTACCCATAGCCGTATCAATCCTGAATATCCTGTCACTCCGGAAGCAAGCGCAAAGGTCCTGTTAGGACTAAGTGCAATCTGAGATTACTCAGATTCTCGTAAAGTTAAAGTAAAGCATATCTTATTTTACCACGTGAAAACTAGGGCTTAAAGGTGATTTTAGAACCACCGAAAATGATCGGGTGACGAGCTGCTTTGCATGAACAGGATCGCTCAGTAATCATCCATCCGAGGGGTTAGAGCATCTTAACTCATACTTGTAGAAGATAAGTAATTATAATATACAAAACATATTTTCCGCATGTAAATTGAAACCCCAATATTTTAATTGTTTCTGATAACACATTTTTATAACAAAGCACCATATTATCGTTACAAGCACGTAGTTACTGTCGCTAGTAATTAATATAAACAAGAACCGTTCTCCTTCTTACCCATACCCAGTTTACGTCATCGCAATGGGTCTAGCTCTGTTGAATTGGAATTCTGCCAAAAATATTCTAAATTTTAAATTTGTATCTCATAAAGTGCATATTATTATTTTATTTGTATATTATTGTGTTTTTTTTTTTTCAACATGCTGTAGTTGACAATATCAGATTACCATCGCTAAGCGGAATGGCCATATATTATTTCAGTATTATAATTTGCATGAAAAATTTCAAAATTAAAATGAGAAAACCAGCATAATTAAGGTAATTTTTTGAATCAGTTTGAGTTCCAAAACATTTTAAAGTAAAAAATAAGATGGATGAAAACCAATAAATTAAAAGCCGTTGGCAGAATTATCAAACTGTTTTTCCGTCACGTCAACCCAAGCGCTGGTAAAGTTGGTACGAAGCTAAGATTTCCTAACAGTTTATTTACGTCTTTTAACCAAACATTTAAACCTACACTGTTTGGTATAGGAAAACTGTCTTGTGTCTAGTTTATTAATTCCTCAATGAATTTAACTTGTTTGAGCATGTATTATGTGCTTTCTTGCTAATGTGTGTTTTTTTACTTGATTTTGAATTCTCAGGTGTTGGGGAAACAGTATTCAGAAAGTGAAGAATTATTTTTGAGGATTATACTATTATCGACTTAGATTAAAGATATGTAAAATTGCTATATTTCAAATAATCTCTCTCTTTAATATTCTTACATTAAGTAAGAAAGGAAAAATATCCTGATTCCAGATCTGATTGTTAAATACATGGAAATACGTGATAAAATAAACTTATTAACACGTAATAAATATGCACGTTTTTTCCAAATTTTGTTAATTTAATGGCAGAGGTTAGTGTAAATTAATGGAATGGTAATGCCAGTTACTATTTGTATCTCATATTTGTATATTTGTATCTTTTATGCAACAACAGTTTTACATAACAGTTTTAATAAGTAAAATAAAAAATAAAGTTTAATTAAAATTGTTCCAAATACAATTGTTCCTTTATTTTGCTCTGAAATGCCAATGCGTGTATAAAACAGTGTGTAATTGTGTATCCAAAACACAGAGAGGACATAGTTAATTACAAAATTCAAGCCAACTGAAAGACAAACATACATCTGCATAATTAAATTCTTAATTAGGCATCTGAAATAAATGTCATCAGTTAATTAACAATAGAATGAAAACATTACTAATGTACTTAGTAGTTCTCCTTTAATCATAGAAAAAAAGTTGTAAGGTACAAAGAAATTTAAATGTATTTGTATACTATTTTTAATTTGGGTAAAAATTGCAAGTGAATATAAATATATTATTTCAATTGTTAAAATTGCAGTATATTAATTATTGTTATAAGTCAAAATAAAACACAATTGGTTTTAGAATTTTATTTGTACATATAAAAACTGGTTCAGTATCTAACCCCAAATATTTGCTCTTAATACTTAAAGACAAACTATTGTGAAATGAAATCTTCTTATTAACCTACTTAAAAATGACATGCTTGTAACGTACGTTTTGATCAGTATGAAATAGAATGCAAATCCATGGATACTTGCTAGTATATATATATATATATATATATATATATATATATATATATATATATATATATATATATATATATATTGTTTTTCATGAGCATTTATTAAGAAAATGTACAAAGGCATGCTTGTGACGTAACTATTATTCAGAAAGATAACTGCTATTTGCATTCAAATCCGCGGGTAACTGCTACTACATTCCGATTGAATAAAACTTAACGCAGCCAGTTTCGTGTTTTCTATTATAAAATGCAATAAAAAATTTAATTATTATATTGAATCCACTTCAACATTTTTATCATAACATCAAGTTATTTCTTTAAAAACTTAACGATATTTCTAATAATGAAAGAAAAACGAAGGCGAATGACAGACGATAATTTATGAGAAACTTAATACATTAGCGTAATGCATTACTTATTTCACTACGTAAATGAATTATCCAACAACAATCACGTAAATTATATTTAGGTGTTGGTCAATAATAGAGGTCAATTTACTAAAAACTCTTCAAATAACCTCCGATTTATTCAATTTTAGTTATTCAGATTGAACCAAACAAACGTTCTAGCCTGACATTCTTATATGAACCTTGTTACCTAAAGGACGTCAGTGTCTAAGTTCCCTACACCATGGAATATCTTCCAAAGGACATACACTGGTTATGCCAAACATTTGGGCGTTTACCATTGAAAAGTACTCCAGAGACTAAAAGTATCAAACAACTAACATTTTCCCTGACAGGATTCTTATGGTGTTTAACTTTAGTCCTGATACAAGAAGTACTCTCATCCTTTATCCTTTACTTTAACCATCGCGGAAGGAAAGTTCGACCTTAACAAAAATAAAACAATTAAGTTCACAGTAACTCTGGACGTGTTGTCTCTGCAAATAGTGGCGGCTGTCACTTTCTTAAGTTGCACCTGTAAGTATCCAATGTTTGTCGGGGTCTTCAACATCTTGGAGCGAGTGAACTGTGATCTTCAGTGCAAGAGAGAGGAGGTCCGGGTCCGAGGAAAGTCAATCTTGCTGTTGACTGTCACAACTTTGTTGTTCATTATCAGCTTTGCATATATCGCAATGAATGATGTAAAAGTATTTTTGTTAATCAGCTATGTCAGCATGCTACTGTTGGACTGGACCCAACTTACCGTTATCCTTAATTTCACACATGTGGCTCAAAATATTGCAATGGGGTTTAGAATGGTTAGTGTCAAGATGAAAGAGGAGATTGCCTGCAACATAATTGAACGAATGGGGATGAACCGTGGTCAATCTAATGTTGAAATTGCTCATGGAACACGTAAGTAAACCAGGTTCATTTTTAACATTTAAATAATTTAGTTATTACTCACGAAACCGAAAAAAGAGAAAAGGGTCATAAGATAAACATGTTGCAATACTTGGACTTTATAGGTCGTTATTTTGACACCTTAAGTTCATATTCTTCCTGGATTTTACGTAGCAAATACAATTCGGGATAGCTATATTCCGAACTAAACCTTGTAATTTTAAGGTATATTAAACTTAGTAGAGTAAATAATACAACACAGTGTCACGCCTAAAAAATCAGGCACTTTGGTGCATGGATATTTGACTATTTAACGATTATCGCGGCTTACGACGTAATTATTAAATAAAAAAGCACCAAAATATTCCCTTACGAAACTCTGAATTGAAATATTAAACAGGAAACTTTGTATTTGCATTTAATGTGACATGTTTAATCATCAATTTATTATACCTTCCCAAGATTGTTTTTCAAGATTAAATTAACAACTTAATTAAGTAAGTTAAAAGCTTGAACTAAACTGGGAGAAATTAGTAAATAAAATAAAAGTTTAAATCCAGAGAAAATGTATAGGCTTGTTTTTATTAATGCCGACACACGGACGTGGTTTTCCTCCCCTGAAACAAGCAGCAGTACAGCTAATACATCGCTTCCTCCATCGGGGTTTCCCTTGCAGTCGACTCGATGTCCTTGAACGATTGAGCAAGAATTAAATCATCTTGTAGTAGTCACTTAAAAAACTAAGCTCTACGTTAAGCTTTTACAGCAATTTTATTTAAACATACTTATATTGTTATATTGTTATACCACGCTAAATGATTGCATGGGAGTCAAATATTACAGACTTCTCTTCAGTGCCAGAAACTATTTGAATGTATTATTTTTATCTGATAGCAGATATAACTAATTTATCCATCTATTAGTCCAATAATTTACGATTAAGTTTCTTAATTACTCAAAGTGACTGGTTTCAGTTGACATTTTAGGCATGATATGATTTTAGGCACTACACTGTCCAAGATAGAGAAACTGAAGACTCTGATGAACACTTACTGGATGTTGTGTGACGCCGTACACCAGGCTAATGACTTCTACTGCGATCAGCTGATGGCCGTTATGTTCTCCTTATTCGTCCACGTCACTATCAAGGCCTACTTCTTCTTCTTGTTCCTCAGAGCTGGTGAGGTGTTCGCTATGATTTCAGAGGCAGCCTGGGTCCTAGTTTACATCTGCTATGCGGTTCTACTAGTGAACTCAGGCACAGACGTCACTAACTCGGTAAATGCTACCTTTATAAAATAGTAATTCCTCAATATATTACTAAGTATGGTATACGTTAACGTTATTGAGTAACAAACTAATCCGGACAAACACCGTAATACAGGGTTAGCCAGTGAAACGGGAAGATTTAAATAAGTAACTAATTCTTTAAGAAAATTAATTTTATTATTTAATGGTTTTATATATATATATATAAAGAAAAAAGGTAGCCATTTACTGTACAATAAGTGAAAATCTTTTTTTCGAATATAACACTTGTCATATGTCCTCCATTGGATTCTATGCACTGCTGCAGCTGGGCCTGGAAATGTCTCATGGCATTTTGCAGCATATGGACTGGTATTCCTTCGATTTCGTCCCGAATTCGTTTTTTGGGGCAGGGATAGTTCTAGGTAGATCGTTTCTGAAAAACTCTTGTTTTTAAGTAACCCCATAAAAAAAAGTCACAGGCTGTCTAATCTGGAGAGAGAGGATATCCCCGTTTCGGGAAATGACGCCACCTGGAAACAAAACATTCACAGCATTTATAGCAACTCTGTGGCTTGTTGCCCCATCTTGTTGGAACATTGTGTGTTCATTGTTGGAAAACGGGAGAGTTGTGGCGTAAGAAAGTTCTGGATCATTGCAACGTAACGCACAGAGTTAACAGTCACAGCACTTCCATTGCTATCCTCAAAGAAAAATGGGCCTATGATTCCTCTTGCTGACATTGCGTACCAAACCGTCACTTTTTCACCATTAAGGGGCGTTTCATGAAGTGCGCCAGGGTTTTCCTCAGATCAGTATCTGAAGTTTTGTTTATTAACAAAAACCAGAGAGTTGGAAATTCGCCTCATCGCTCATCCACAAGTTATTTACTTGGTCGACATTTTCTTCAAGTTTTCTGGCCATTTCCTCACAAAATTGTAATCGTTTCAGATGGTCAGTTGGTTTGAGAGATTGGACAATCTGTATTTTGCATGGGTGAAAATTTAAATCTTGATGAAGAATCCTTCTCACCGAAGTGTTACTTATTCCAAGGCGTAGAACATGTTGTTTGGCAGATCGGCGTGGACTTCTGAGCATTGGCTGTTGAACAGCAGCGATATTTTGAGGGATTCGAACGGTTTTTTGCACTCCCACCTCATTTTTTTAAACGTTGATCCAGTTTGCTCAAGGTTGTTTATCCACGAACGAATTGCGTTATCCGAAGGAATAGGCCTGTTGCGCGGTATGTTGAAATGGCGTCGAAAAGCACGTCGAGTTTTCACCAAACTCTCACCATTCGCATAATAAACTTTAAATGCGTAGCCGCGATATTCACCCGTCCAACGATCCATCTCAACTAAATGGCGGGACACGTAGGTAGAAAGGAGCCGACTACTATTACCCCCTCCACCCTCATTCCAACTGTCAAGGCCATCTCCAATCTTCCCGTTTCACTGGCTAACCCTGTACTTTTACCGTGGAACATAGAGAAAAGCAAATAGCACGTCTAATTGGCCACGTATTTTGTTTTATCCAGAGGAAAAATGACCAAGAATGTGAGTTTAAGTTGCGAAGTAGGGGTTAAGTTTTTTGGGTTTTCATGATAATCTCTTGTTAGAAAATTTCCAAAGAAGAGATTACGATAATCAGTAAAACTGGTACGAGGTGGATTATGTATATCACGAGAATCTCTTCTTATGTAATGTAAAATCATTGACTTTGTTTCAGGCTGATGAAATGAGGCTGGTGATTTGCCAGTTGGTAAACAAAGATCTGAACCCAAGCTTAAGGAAACAGGTAAAAAGCTCTATATATCTCGTATCAAGATGTTTAAAACCATGTTTACAACAGGAGCTATAGTAATTTCTAGAATTTTCTCCCAAATCCATAAAAGCTTTGGAGATGAGGTCAATGAGTGGAGGTTCAAAATATATTTTTAGTCCCATTTAGTGTGTACAGTTTTATATTTAGATAATTGCTACGAATTCATTTTCTTACAGGACTCTACGAAATTATTTGTTCAACTAATCTGTATTCTATAAAAAAACTAATACAAATTATTTCTCCATTATAATCTTAGTTGAGGTTATGATGACCACAAACGCGTTTAATTAATCATATACGGTACCTAATTGGTTCATAGTAAAATTTATTGTATTTCCATTTAAATACATCTAAAGCTAAATAATATCTAGCCTCATAGTTCAGGGATTAGTTAGAAGAAGGAGGAATATTACAATATTATTTGCTAAAACAATACATAAATTGTACATAGCAGCAGTAACACATACACGGGCCCATTCAATGTTATGGAGTATGATACACCACGTCTAGCGTAACAGGCGTAGTTGAGGTAGCATGGAAACATCCAAGTCTATAGTATACTGTGTAATGACAATATCGAATTTGATTTTTTAATTTTTTTGTTGAATATGTATTTTGTATGATTTGAAAATTGTTCAAATGATTGAGAATGAAGGAATTTGCTAATTAATATTTATTAGAGGAACATATGTTATTAACTTTTCTAATCCTAGTGATGTGATTTTGATTTCCAGCTGGAAGTGTTTCTGCTGCAGTTACTTCATCACAATACAAAATTTTCCGCTCGCGGGTTTTTCCAGATCCACAACGAGACTCTCACATCGGTAACTCGTTTTACCTCTTTTAAAATAATAGCTGATTCTTTATAGTGTTACTTCATATACTTGCTGTACAGCTTATGTATATTTAATATACAATTTATTAATAATTAATGAATCACTGAGGTAATTGAAATCAATACACTTATAGTACCAAAACACCTATTCAATAGCAACTAACGAAGAAAAAGAAATAACAAAAAAACCGGGCAACACCACTTCGTTTGAAAGCCAGACGTGTGTTCGTTACACACACGGTGTTGTACATAGTTAAGTAAAACATTGCAAGGTAAAAACTAAATTTGGATTATCACGCTTGAGTGTAAAGGTACAACGTTATGCAACAAATGTATACTTAATTTTTTAAATTATAATATTCATCTTTTATCCAACTAATAATTTTATCATACGAATAATCTTGTTTATAATTTTACGGAACACAATCTTAAACAACTTTAATAAGAAATTGTTCCTAAATGTGAAGAGGTTACCAAGTCACAGAATTTCAATTCACGAATCACTTAACAGTGATCACTAAACAGATTCATTAAATCCAAAATAGTTCTCTTTAGATATTGAAAACAAACATATACAGTGAAACCCGTGTGTCCATCCACAAACTATGACATCTTACTCTACCTAATGGCAGAAATGGTTATAACTTCAAATATAGGATAGAGACATTCGACGGATTTCTCGTTCTTACCGGATTTCCTACTCAAGCTCTTACTGAGGTATTAAATGTAATTGATTATATAAATATTCCATGTTACACCATTGGGTAGTAATAGTAGTTCGGAAAGGTTCAAAATTCACCGAGATCATTAACAGATTATTTGGCTAATGGACTAAAAAATGGGATGGTGATCATCGTAGATCTTCATATGGTTAGGTAACTATGTCATGAAATAATATACCAGAGGGAATGAATTTGGAGAGATTCAAGCTTAACTGAGGTCAATTCTATGTGGTTGATGGACTAAGAAAGGGAATCATTGTAGATCTTCACCTGGTTAGGTAAAAGTGCTATGGAGTTAATAGGTAATGAGAGAAATCCAAGGGTCACTGAGGAGAATTACATTCATATTGTCATTGGCTCTGATGATTTTTTCCCCAAATTACGGTATTTGTTCTGTCTGTACAGATGGCCGGAGCGGTAACAACTTACCTGGTGATACTGATCCAGTTCCAGACCGAGCGACAAACTACATAAACTAGAGAAACGGTTTTTGTATCAAGCTTTGTAATAGATGTTACACAGAGTCACTTAGATTACATATTCTACTATCAAGAAGTTGTAATTTCTTTCTCAAGTATTTCACTTGTAGAGCCGCACAACATTCAGGATAGTAAACTGCATATTACTGCTATAACTATTACACCAAAATTATAACATTTTAATTAAATTAGAGTAGGTACATATTAGAATTTAACTGTACGTTAGGTATGAAGATATATAACCAACTGTAAAAATAACACTAAAATTACCGTAACTTAATATCTATATAAGTAAATGTATGTACGTATTTATTATATAACAACGTGAAGTGATTTTTACTACACGTCTTACAATGTTGGCACTAACCTTATAATTTGCTCAGATTTGAGTTGCTGAGTCGTAAAATTTAGATTTTAATGAACGCTTGATTTTAATGTACTCGATCAGCTGTTGCTTTGTACTGCAGCGTCATATAATTTTAATTCGTTTTGTTATTTTGCAGTAGTTGTATTTACTAAACTATATTGTATATTACTATACATGTTGTAAATATTGTTTGTAGGTATTTAATGTAAAATGTGTAGGTAACTAAAACTCAGTCTAATTTCATGGAGTGATATGCACCACCACTGAACGATGTAAACATAATTGAAGCAACAGAATCCTCCAAGGACTTAATTTAGGCACTTCATCAATTTGTGAGGGGAGTAAACATTCAAAAATGTCTGTCGAAGTGATAAGATATTTATTAAAACTGTACTTATTAACATAAAATGTATTGGTATTATTGCGCCCTTAATATTAAATTACCAGTTAGTTTTGCTTACAAGCATGCGAAACGGTTTAGTTGTTGTATAAAGGGTCATTTTTCTTTTATTTTTCGCTGAAAAGAGCAGTTAAATGCACTAATCACACAGGTTTGGAAGAGTCTTCAGGACTGCTGTAAGGTGCTCCACAATATTTGTCTAACTATGAGAATGAGAAAATATGGTGATCACACAATCGAATTTGTCCATTAAAACATTTTCATCTCCCCGTATATATTCTGTGAACCTTATCTAAATTAGTATACAATATGTTACAAAAAAATAAAATATTGTCGTTATAATTAGATAACGATATTGTATTGAAACGCAAACTATACTATATACGATGATTTAATTACCTTTTAGATTTCTGTTCCGATGGTGAAAATGTATAGCTTAAAAAGGATATTAAGGCATATTATATGTTTCGGCGACTATTTTATGTTTCACAAATAAATTGGTGTCAAATGTTATATATCAACTTAAGAGACGTTCACCACATAAAATGTTACGGTAAAACCTGCCAAAGAGGGGCCTTTGCAGCTGAAACAAGTTCTGCTACTTTTACCCGCACCCGCATTCCACGAAAATAGTAACTATTAGTATTTCAAATAAGATATTTGATAGCTACTACCCCTTACGATTTAAAGTCATCATTACTTTGTTATGGAAACAAGAAAACTACTTGTATTTTCTTACAATTACATTACGGTATTAAAACACTAAAGAAGTAAATTATTCCCGCCACTACCAAAAATAGATAATAGGATGTAGGAAAGACAGATGATAAACAATGTAAATTGAAACATATGTTCTTTTTATTGATGCCTTAAACGAGTTCCTATAATATTTTTCGCTCTTTGTAAACACATTCTATGAAATTTTCACGGGGAAGTGACAGCTTTTATGCAAATTTCACATAGTTAATTTCTTATAACAATCGGATGTGAAGTCCGTTACGATCCATTATGTGAAATTGTGAAGTTAAATTATTTATATTATTGGTTTTTGCGTAAAAGATTTTCGTATTAAACGATATGTTCGCCATTCATATGAAATCGATTGTTAACAATATTACGCAATTATCGATCAATTATCGATTTTTTTATTATTATCGATTGTTATCGTTTGTTGATTGTTTTTCTCTTTTAGATTAAGAGAAAAAATAATAGTGAGAATAAGTAAAGTCAGAAGTGGTCTTTGCTGCTATTAATTAACATATGATCACCATACACCCGTGGGGGACTGGCATCCTCATCGGCATCAACCACTGTCCCAGATGGGATCGTGGGTGATGTACCATCCTCGTCTTGTGCTGCAACTTCTAAGGGAGTGGAGTGGCAGGGCAAGGGGAGGAAGCCACCTTCCCTTGTCACTATTCCAGTGACAAGGGTAGAAAACCTTTTCCCCCTCTTGGTTTGGCCCTGAAAGCCACTTGGAAGGCAGCCAGGCGGAATCTCATTCGGGCTAGGGAGTTAGTAAGGAGGAAGTAAAACCGAGGTCGTATTGCCAATCCCTTCCAGGTGGGGGATCTAGTTTACTGCAAGGCTCACCCAGTCAGTTCGGCTGTGGATAAAAGAGCTGCTAAACTTTGCTACAGGTGGACTGGTCCCCACCGCATCTTGAAGTTTCTGACTCCGGTGACTGCCCGACTGGGAGATCCTCAGTCCGGGAAGATTTTCAGGAAGGCGCACATATCCCATCTGAAGCCTTGCCGGAGTCATCCGTGATTTCTCTTTAGTCTGTGCGGGAGGGTTTTAGGTCCAGAGGCCTGATCACCTCTGCTCCTTCTTCCTGATCAAGGTTCCTGTTTTCTTCTTTGTACCCACGCAACTCTTGGAGGGATTTCTTGCCTCCAACTGGATTTTCTTGGTTTTACCTTTTGCAGACTTCAGGGTTTCCGGTTTATAATTCTTCAACCATTGGGGGGAGAGGCATTTCGTTTGGTTCTTCATTTTGAAGAAATTAACAGAGGGGAGTTCCTCCTTTTGGGGGGGGGGGGGAGTCTGAGCCGGTTCAATACCTATATCTCCCCGGCTCATGTGTGTTTTATATAGTGTATGTGTGTGTGGTTTATTGGCTGCAGAGGCCACTGACCATTTGAAGGCGTTTGGCCTTTCCGGGAGAGTGGTAAAGACTCCGAGCCGTGGTGTACAAGTTAGGATTAGCTCCAGTTTAAAATTTTGTTTAATTAAGTGTTTTTGTTAGTTTTGCTGAGCTGTTTTCCTTCTGACATGTGCGGCTAAGTTTACGGCCCCTCACTGATGAGGTCCAGGAGATGAGTTGATTTTCTGCTGTCATCTCTCCATCATGCGTGGTCGCAGAGAACCTTCGCTTTTGCGCTCTGCTGAAGGACGGCCACCATGATGGACATTTCTACTAGTCTGTAATACCCTGCTCATATTCTTTTTTTATTTGTTATTGTTGCCATTTACATAGTTTATATTTTGTTATTTAATTTTAAGTTAGTTTTTAGATATTATTTAGTTATTTCTTGGATTTCATTAGGAGCCCGCCCTTAGCCGAAGGATACCGGGTGGAATTGGCATTTCTTGTTTCAAATTATGGCGTTTCTAATTTTTGTATGCAGGTGCACCTGACAAGGATTATTTGAGGTATACTACTGCAGGCACTTTTTATTTTTTTATTTTTTTTTTTATTTATAGTATATATATATATTTTTATATTGACTGGATAGGCCTATGCTGTGTCTTAGTAAATGAATCTGAGTATACTGACCACGGTGTTCTTTTTTACCTAGTTTTGTTTTGATCCGGCATCCCGTTCGCCGCCATGGGCGCGCGCTTCCCTGATGGTTTGCTGTGGGTGTGCGAGCGGCGATGTACGGTTTCAGTAGTTACCTATCCCTTCCATTCCTGATGGTCCCACCCCTACTTTACCAACATCCCCAGACTAAGGTGTTATGCGACCCGTGCTGAGAGTCTCGTGGCACTGGAGGTATATTCAGTGTCTACAACGGAGCCTTCTGGGAACCAGGGGACACCCAGTCGTAATTACCCTTATCTTCCTAATCGGGTCACTGGGTAGATGGATTGCAAATACCCGGTTCTCTTGGGATCAGAATGGAGAATGAAAAACTAAACAAAAACATAAGTGAAACTCAAGAGGTAAGCGAAACTCAACCAATGGAGGAAGACAGACTTCTCTTGTCAGAAGGCGAAGTTCGGCCGGAAGAGCCAAAAAAGAAGCGGCTCTCGAGAGGCGAACTACGAACGCGGAGGATAGAAGAGGCTATCGCTAAAGGTGCGCCGATAATCCCCCGGAAAGAAAGGCAGAAGAGGTGGGAAGAGAAAAACCGGACTCTGATGAAACCACACAACGAAGCCGGTTCCTCAAAAGGGAACTTCGTTGTTGTTGGGGCCTCAGAGCAAGGGAAAACTCATTCCGTACCAGCCCAAAAACAACAAACCCCAAGCTATGCAGGTGTGAAGAGGCTGCGATCGCAGCTGACACCTAAAGAACAAGCAAAGGGAGGGGAGAAAAGAAGGAAGGGGCACGATGGAGGTGTCACTAAGAAGACACCCGAAACATATGCCGAAAGGATCTCTGTGGAGAAGCTGGCTATTGTCCGGCTCGAACACCCAGAAGAGAAACTATCGACGGAAGAAGCCAACAACCTGAAGAAAGTGCTGGGCAAACGCGCCTTTAAGGGAAAAAACGTTAGGATGTCCAGCTGTCATGTTGAAGGTGGAGCGATAGTGGTCGGCTGTGTAAACACAGAAACAAAGGTGTGGCTGGAGAAGCAGGTCCAGGAGCTAAGTCCTTTCGAAGGAGTTCAGCTGAAAATGGGCCCAGCTAAAAGCCTGGTAAAGATGTTCAAAGTATCAACTTTTATCCCTAAGGACATCGAGGTGGACAGCAAGCAAGAGCTGTTCGAAGCCCTCAAAAACCAAAATGACCTTGACACGGATCAATGGATTGCTGTTGGAGGGAAATCTAGCACCAACGGCGAATTCCTGGTCCTTCATGTGGACGAAGACTTCCTGAAGAAGCTGAAGACTCTGGCGATGCGCCCATTTTTGGGTAGCGACAGGATCAACTTCAAGCTGCATGGAGGTAACGATCAATAGTGGATGAGAGCGGTGCTCCAGATAAACCTACACCACAGCAGAGCAGCTACGGCAACACTCTGCCAGAAGATCCTGGCTGACGACATAGGCGTGGTCCTGATCCAAGAACCATGGACCGTTGGCAGCCGTGTGATAGAGATGAGCACCGCTAAAGGTAATTTGATGTATGATTCTGCCAGTAACAACCCTAGAGCATGCAGGGTGATTCAAAACTAAACGGCAATCTCTCGAGAGCTTATTCTATAGCTAAAAACAAGTAAAAAAGTTCATATAACCATATGCCCGGAAACGCTTCGTTAGCGAGTTACGCCTAGCGAAAGATTTCGCCCGGATTTCAGAACCCTTGGTGAAGTCAGGCCGTATAAAAATGGTAAAGGTAGTTACAAAGATACAAATACGATTGTTTTTTATGTTTTTATATCTGACAAATTTATTAAAATTCGTCCCAGAGCTGTAAATGCAACACTTTCAGAGATATCTTACGTAAAACACAATAATTGGTGCAAAGAAATAACACATTTTTGTGTTTAACGTAAGATTACTTCCATAAATGTTTAAATAAAGGTCATTCTTTTCTTAAACAGATTTGTAGAACATTTAATTCTGAAAAGATTCATGTGAATTACTTAGGAAAAAAATTAATAATAGGTATTGAAATTTAGCTTTATTTAAAAATAAAACAGACGCACAAAAAATGCATATTCTTATCTGTATAAAATATTAACTAATGTTTAGGTTGTGAGTAACAGCTGATCATTTATTCAACACTTTTTAACGTCATATTTTCTTTGCAAAGGTTGGCAATATCAGCTGATCAACAATTAAGTTCATGAAGTAATATTTGAATAACCTTTATGGAGGTTTTTGTATTGTGGCGTGTGAAGATTGTATTTTGTGAGATCCTGTGATTATTTGGAAATATTTTATACAAGTGTATAAAATATTTTATTAAATATTTATTTTTAAAATATTTTATTAAATATTTTTATAAAAGTGTATGTAATTATCTTAGTAAATAATGGCAGATAATGTAAATGGTATGTATTCGTTTGAAGAGTATACGGACATGATACTGATTTACGGCAAAGTTAACAAGAATGGTTTAGCTGCAGTTCAGGAATATCGTGATACTTTTCCACATCGAAGAACACCTGATCGCAAAACATTTGAAGCTGTGGAGAGACGACTTAGAGAAACTGGTAGCTTTAAACCGAAGCGAATAGATACTGGTCGTCAACGTAGCGCAAGGAACTATAATAATGAACAAGCAATAATAAATGCTGTAGAATTATCACCAAACACAAGCACCAGACGATTATCACGTCAGTTAAATATTTGCCAGTCAAGCGTATGGCGGACACTTCATGAAGCACAGTTGTACCCATTCCATATAACACGTGTTCAAGACTTATTACCGCAAGATCTTAATAAACGGAAGATGTTCTGCCGCTGGTTAAGAAGAAATTGTTTACGACATCAGTATTTTCTTCGGCGTATTCTCGTTACTGATGAATCCTGTTTTACTAGAAATGGAATTGTAAATTTTCGTAATACCCATACTTGGGCGTACGACAACCCACATGAAACTGCGACGAGGCATTTTCAACATACATTTTCAGTCAATGTATGGCTTGGTGTTCTGGGTGATAATTTGATTGGTCCATTTTTCCTCCCTAATCGACTTAAAGGAGTAGCGTACTTAAATTTTTTAAGAACAAACCTGCCTACCCTCTTGGAAGATATTCCTGTTCAAAACAGAATAAATGCATGGTTTATGCACGACGGAGCACCTCCACATTTTTCCAACGATGTGAAAAACTATTTAAATGATACATACGGTAGACAATGAATTGGTCGAAATGGACCAGTAAAATGGCCACCACGTTCTCCTGACCTCACGCCAGCAGACTTTTTCTTATGGGGTTGGATGAAGTCAATTGTTTATTCAAAACGGATTAACACCATAGAGGAGTTACGTAATCGCATTACAAAGGCGGCAGAAAACTATCAAGAATGCTCCAAACGTTATTAAACGCGCTAGAAAAGAGTGGATTCGTCGTGCGAAAACGTGCATTGCTAACAACGGAGGACACTTTGAGCAACTATTATAGGTGATTATTACAGTTTTATAAAGGTAAATACATTTTATGTTAATGTTCAGTCTAGAATAAATGATCAGCTGTTACTCACAACCTAAACATTAGTTAATATTTTATGCAGATAAGAATATGCATTTTTGTGCGTCTGTTTTATTTTTAAATAAAGCTAAATTTCAATACCTATTATTAATTTTTTTCCTAAGTAATTCACATGAATCTTTTCAGAATTAAATGTTCTACAAATCTGTTTAAGAAAAAAATGACCTTTATTTAACATTTATGGAAGTAATCTTACGTTAAACACAAAAATGTGTTATTTCTTTGCACCAATTATTGTGTTTTACGTAAGATATCTCTGAAAGTATTGCATTTACAGCTCTGGGACGAATTTTAATAAATTTGTCAAATATAAAAACATAAAAAACAATCGTATTTGTATCTTTGTAACTACCTTTACCATTTTTATACGGCCTGACTTCACCAAGGGTTCTGAAACCGGACGAAATCTTTTGCTAGGCGTAACTCGCTAACGAAGCGTTTTCCGGGCATATGGTTATATGAACTTTTTTACTTGTTTTTTAGCTATAGAATAAGCTCCCGAGAGATTGCCGTTTAGTTTTGAATCACCCTGTATATGTCAGTAACAAAATCAAATCACTAAAAATGGCACAAATGCGTTCTAGAGACACAGCCGTGACAGAGGTTCACTTGCAAACAGGTGATGGCAACATCAGAATCCTGTTTGCAACGGTTTAACTCCCATACGATTCTCCAGAACCACCGCCAACTGCGGAGATGAGGCGGATTGTGGAGTTCGGAACCCTTACGCGGAGGCACATGATTGTCGGTTGTGACGCGAATGCCCATCACACTGCTTGGGGGAGCAGCAACATCAACAATTGGGGTGAGTGCCTCTTGAATTTCATAGTAGAATCTAACTTAGTTATTATGAATCAAGGCCGTAAACTAACTTTTGTACAAAGAAGAGGTATAGGGGTAAGAGAAGAGGTCTTAGATATAACTCTGACTAGCAACTATATTGCAACTAAAGTTTTAAACTGGAGTGTGCTAGATGAAGCATCTTCTTCAGATCATAAGTATATCTCCTTTGACATGAGGTCGTATAAAATAAATGAGACCTATAGAAACCCAATGAAAACAGGTTGGGTAGCTTTCAATGCAGAGCTAAAAAGCAATCTAGTAAGGGAAAATGGGTATCAGCGGCAAGGGGTCGAGGACATGGCGAACTCTTTGCAAAATGCCATGATAGAATCGTACCACAAAGCCTGCCCCCGTGTGATGGAGAAAAACTCAAGGAAAAAAGCATGCTGGTGGTACCAGGGGCTGGAAACCTTGAGGATAAACCTTCGCAGAGCATATAATACATGAAAACGTGCAGGGAACTGGGATAGGTACCTTGCTGCTCTAACAGAATATAGAGGTGAGAAGAGCTAAGAGAAACTCGTGGAGAGAATTCTGTCAGAGTATATAAGGCTCCTGACTGCGCAAAACTCCAAAAAGTCCTAGCTCGAAGCCCCACAAATGTGGTGGGTACTATACTTAGGGAAGATGGGACTCACACCAAGGATCCTGAGGAGACTCTTCAGTGTTTACTGAATACACACTTCCCAGGATCGTTTCAAACAAGTGAAACGGTTGTTAGTGAATGGCGGCGAGAACCTAGAGATAGCTCGTCCAAGGAGGACTGGAACTGTGCAAAGACTGTTATCAACTACTTAGGGATAAAACGGGCCCTGGAGTCTTTTAAGCCTTTCAAATCACCAGGTACCGATGGCATTTTTCCCGCTTTACTGCAGGAAAGTGGGGACTTGGTGATACCTCTGCTCCTACGACTGTTTCGAACTAGTCTAGCGACAGGAGTCATACCCTCATCTTGGAGGACCTCTAGGGTTATATTTATCCCAAAGCCAGGTAAACCCTCCTATGAGGTTGCAAAAGCTTATAGACCAATAAGCCTAACATCCTTCTTCGTCAAGACCATGGACAAGGTTCTGGATAGGCATTTAAAGGACACAGTCCTCATCAACCGTCCCTTACATCCAAATCAACATGCCTATCAGAAAGGTAAACCTTGTGAAACAGCCCTACACTGTCTGGTTGGCAAGATTGAGCAAGCTATTGAACAAAAGGAAATAGCTTTAGCAGTATTCCTGGATATAGAAGGAACTTTTGATAATACGAGTACTCACTCTATCATGTCTAAGTTTACATCCAGGGGTACGGAGAAAACCTTTGGTAGATGGATAAGTAACATGCTTAAGAGCAGAAGAGCACAGGCATCTCTGTGCGGAGTCACAAGAGAGGTCAAAACGCAGCGAGGATGTCCAAAAGTAGGTGTATTATCACCAATCCTGCTCAAGGCTATGCAGATGATGTTGTCATACTCATAAGAGGCAAGCATATGGTTACGTGTCTGGAAATGATGCAGAGAGCACTGGCCATTGTGGAGCGATGGTGTGACGAAGAAGGACGCAGTAAATCCTTCGAAGACCGTCATGATACCATTTACAAGTACAAGGAAACTGGAAATCACACAGCCAGTCCTATGTGGGGGCCAGATACAGATAAGCAGGGAGTTCAAATATCTAGGTGTCAAACTGGATGATAAACTCACCTGGAATTGTCACCTGGAATACATAATCAGACAATCTCAGACTACATTGATGATGGTGAGACGTGCGGTAGGATGCACATGGGGGCTTAGACCCGACATGTCACATTGGCTGTACACCAGCGTCATTAGGCCTATGATGGTGTATGGCTCAGTGGTATGGTGGCCAAAAGTCCAACAGGTGACTGACGCAAAAAAACCTGTCAAAGGTTGGCATGCTTGGGGACAATGGGTGCCATGAGAGGAACACCAACCGCTGCTATGGAAGTAGTGCTAAACCTCCCACCCCTAGACATATTCGTCATAGGAGAGGCTAGGATGGCTGCCTACAGACTGAAGTGCAATGGGAACTGGCATTATCACCATGCTAGTAAGCACTCCAAGATCGTTGACATTCTCAAACTGGATATTCTAGAAATGATGTCTAACAAAATGGCAAAGGTTACGGACTGGGAAAAACCATTTCAAGTCAATATTGTTGAAAGGAAGGAAAGGTCAAAAGGTAAGCCTGACTACATGAAGAAGGCTCTAACCTGGTACACGGACGGGTCAAAGACTCTGAAGGGTACTGGGGCAGGGGTCTGGGGAGCCAGACCGAGGGTTAATTTAAGCTTTAGCCTAGGTAAACTGGCTGAAGTTACAGCCCTTACAGAATGTGCAAGAGTTAATGTGGAAAGAGGCTACAAAGGCAAAAACATCTACATTAACTCGGACAGCAGGGCTGCTCTGCAGGCCTTGGCCAACCATGACTGTAATTCGAAGATAGTATGGGAATGCCATAAGGTCTTGAAATTGCTGGCGAAAACCAATAAAGTTATTATAACTTGGGTGCCTGGACATAGAGGAATCACAGGAAATTAAAGGGCAGACAGTTGCGCTAACTTAGGAGCCAACTGTCCTCTTACCGGTCCTGAACCAACGTGTGGGGTCTCATATAACTTAGAACGTAGATCAGTTACCAAGTGGATGGCTAACAAACACCTACAACATTGGAGAAATACTGAGGGGAATGTACAAGCAAAGCGGATGCTCAAGGGACCATCAAGAAACATTGCAGCAGATGCCCTTAATGAGTAGAACGGAGATCAGAAAGGTGACTGGTTTTATTACAGGTCATTGGATATTCCGAAGTCACCTGAACAGAATAGGTATTCCAGTTCAGGAAACACTGTGCAGGAAATGTGGCGAGGCTGACGAAACAGCCAAGCACGTCATATTTGAATGTCCGGCATTACAGAGCAAACGCTCAAGATCCCTAGGTGTTCTTATGCATACGGAAGAGGGACTGGAACAGGAAAGCATTGTTCAGAAGATCGCATGGTTTTGTAAAGGCCTGGGATTTGATACAGCTTAAAACTGGAAGAGGGTGCACAATAAGCCGGATGGCTAAAAGGCAACTACCAGGCCTAGGAAACCTGGCCCTCTGTTACAAAAAAAATCACCATACACGTTTAACGTTCATGTTGGTAATTAAATAGTGTGGATAAATTGTATTGTTAATATAAGGGATGCATACGAGATCAATGATATATACTCCCTCCAAAAACTCCGTCAATAATCACACCGAAATTTAGACGATGCGCTCCGTTACGTTCCTAAAAACGAAGTAGAAGTTTTAGATTTACTGTGGAATATATTTTAAAATAAAAGAAAAATAACAGAGATCTTTTTTAGTAATAGAAACAATAGTGTGTTAATTCGGGAGGACAAGGAAAGTGCTTGATAGAAGAAAACATATTTATTAATATACAATTGTAGTATGTAAGAATATAGTACAAGATTTATGAGAGATTTACTTGCAAAAGTTTTCCATGATAATTTAATTACTTTTTAGATTTTACTCTGAAGGTGAAAATGTGTAGCTTAAAAAGTATATTAAGACGTATTTTTGTATTATTGGTGACTGATTAATTTTTCTAAAATAAATTAATCGCAGATGTAAAATATACGCTTAAGGAATGTTCACCATCTAAAATGTTATGACAAAATTTGCAGCTGAAATAAGTTCTGTTATTTTTAACAGTATTTCATGAAAATAGTTACCGTACTATATCAAATAACATATTTGCTAGTTACTACCCATTACGATTTAAAGTATCCCTACTTTGATATGGCAAAAAGAAAAATATTTGCCTTTCGTACAATTACATTCTGGTATATATTTGAAAAACTAAAAAAATAAATTATTCACACCACCCAAAAATTAAATAACAGAACGTAGCAAATAAAAATGATAAAACAATGTACATTGAGACCTAAGTTCTTTTCTTTGATGCCGTAAACGGATTCCTTTAATATTTGTCACTCATTATGAAAACATTCTGTGAAATGTTCACGGGAATTGACAGGTTTTATAAAAATTTCAGATAGTTTTATTTCTTAAAAAATCGGATATGTAGTCCATTTTGTGAAATTGGGAATAAAATTTGTTTATATTATAGTTTTTTACGTTAAAGAGTTTTTTGTTATACAGGGTGATTCGGTTAGTGTTACCGGCACTTTCTGAGCTGATTGTACTATAAAAAATAAAGAAAAAAGTTCATATAAACATGGGTCCGGAAATGCTTCCTTACTGGGTTATGGCCAATTGAAGATTTCACCAAAAATTGTATGCAGGAGGTCAAATGATGATTTGCCGCGTGTTTATGAAGAGATATTTATAGGCGAATGCAACTTTTTCTAACGTTGAGAAATTGAATAAAGTTCATCTCATAGCTGTATCTCATTTAGTTTTTTTTTGTTATACTACAAAAAACAGAAATAAAATAATTTTGAAAACACTTTTTTAAGGTTTAACGGACAATTATTTTGTTAAATAGGCATTGAAGACCCACATTTTTACAAAGAAACTTGCAGAAAATTTAATTCTGAATAAAATTATGTGCCACACGGCTATTAACAGCGAAGTATTAGTTTCTGGAATTTAATTTTACAACAAACATTCTACCAAGCAAGAAATTCCAAAGCAAAGGAAAACCGCATTTTAATGACATAGAGTAGCCTACACATAAGATTTATTAGGATGCAATTTAAATTAAGTTTTAAATAAATTATTGTTTTTCATCTAAAGCTTATAATACTACGTACCACTTTCATAGCAGGTGTTCAAAAATCAGTCCTTGTACTTCAATACACTTAGCAGCTCGCTTTCTGATTGATCGAGTTATCCTCCGCAACGCTGCACGATTGTTTTTGATTTGTGCGGCGGCATCTTCAATTCGATTTATTAACTCTTCACGTGTATTTACTTTTTCCTGGTACACCAGGTTCTTCATCCAACCCCATATACAGAAATCTAATGGAGTTATATCTGGTGATCTTGGTGGCCAAGTGTGTGGTCCACCGCGACCAATCCATCGCCCGGGAAACTGCTCGTTTAAGTGCATTGTTACATTATGGGAAAAGTGGGCAGGGGCACCATCATGTTGATAAATAATATTGCACCTTGCTGCTAATGGAACATCTTCTAATAATAGTGGTAGTTGTTCTGTAAGGAATTCTAGGTACATGCGGGAATTTAGATGTCCTCGGAGAATGAATGGTCCTATTAATCGATCATGAATAAGTCCACACCATATATTTACACTAAATCTGTGTTGAAAGTTGCGCACGATTGTACTATGTGGATTTCCCTCTGCCCAAGTGTGTTCATTGTGAAGGTTTGTTGACGCCATCTCGGGTAAATTGAGCTTCATCAGTGAATAAAATGGTTCTATGATGTTGACGGTTTCTAATTAACCAGTTGCAAAATTCCAATCGAAGAGGAGGATCTGTTGGTTGAATACTTTGAACTTGTTGTTTATGGTAAGGGAACATGCTACTTTTGCGCAAAGTTCTCCATACTTCAGACTGAGACACTGCGAATCGCCTAGAAAGACGCCGTGTACTGACACCAGGACTGCGTTCAGTAGCCATGATTATAGCCTCTTCCATATCTACATTATTCTGGGCAGGGCGATCCCGATAATTATTAATACTAGGAAGTTTACCTGTTACTCTTAGGGTACGAAATGATCCACTGATCGTTTTTGGGTTTGGAACTCTGCGATTAGGAAATCGTCTTCGGTATTCTGCAGTAGCAGCGGTTGCATTTCCGTCACAAACGCCTAAGACAAATACCATGTCGGCATATTCTTCCGTTGTAAATAACAAAGGCATTGCAATTGTGATAGTAAGTTACTTTAAAATACACTTCACTAACAAACGAGTAGTAAATTAATTGTATTAAATTGCACTCATTAAACTAGTACAGAATTGGTAACAAATAATTTGGATTCCTCAATAAATTGCAGTGTATTGTTGAACAGCTGATTTGTGATACCAACTTATAAAAACATAATTTACCTTCTGTAAAGCTAACGTGACAAAGATATGTAGGTACATGATGTAACCATTTGGATAGTCCTAAAAAGTAATAGTATTATTGTTTTTTAGTTGAGCATTAATCTATTAAAATCGTATTTACAATTGTATGCTAATCAATTATTTGTGTACCTTATATCATTACATTACGGTGTTTATTTACTAAATACGTATTTCTTGCTTGGTAGAATGTTTGTTGTAAAATTAAATTCCAGAAACTAATACTTCGCTGTTAATAGCCGTGTGGCACATAATTTTATTCAGAATTAAATTTTCTGCAAGTTTCTTTGTAAAAATGTGGGTCTTCAATGCCTATTTAACAAAATAATTGTCCGTTAAACCTTAAAAAAGTGTTTTCAAAATTATTTTATTTCTGTTTTTTGTAGTATAACAAAAAAAAACTAAATGAGATACAGCTATGAGATGAACTTTATTCAATTTCTCATCTAAAAATCCGTTAGAAAAAGTTGCATTCGCCTATAAATATCTCTTCATAAACACGCGGCAAATCATCATTTGACCTCCTGCATACAATTTTTGGTGAAATCTTCAATTGGCCATAACCCAGTAAGGAAGCATTTCCGGACCCATGTTTATATGAACTTTTTTCTTTATTTTTTATAGTAAAATCAGCTCAGAAAGTGCCGGTAACACTAACCGAATCACCCTGCATAATACATTCACTATTCATACTAAATTGACTGTTATAAATAATAATAGTACTTTCAGATGTGGAGAAAAAGTATAGTGAGAATGAGTAAAGTCAGAAGCGGTTTTTGCCACGACCCAATAGTAAAAATGAGTCACGTTCTGCAGATTTGCATATGAAACATACGGAGAACGGTAGGTACTTGTAGGGATTATAAGGTAAAAAGTCAGGCGGTAATGTTTTATTTTACTTCCAATATCAACTATATAAATGTATCGTCAAATTGTTAGAAACTCCTAGTCACGATTCTTTGAGTAATTTTACATATGAACATTAAATATATTTTATTGTTATGAACTGTCTCAACTCCAACGATAAATCATTGTCTTATTTGTTTCTACTTAAAAAATCACAGCTTACTAAAAATGTATAGTTTATTAAATATAGAAATTTCGCAGGGAGTTTTCTCTATGTGGAGGTATTTTTCTTTGAAATGCACATATTTTGCACAATGAATCATTTGAAAGACATTTAAAACCAGCACAAATTGTTTTAAAAACTGTAAAAATCAGGACTTTGTATCTACTTAATAAAACAATAAATAATATTTAAGTCAAAACAGTAAAAACTTAATTTTATATCACTATTTTCAATTATAGTATTGTATATACAACAGGTCCAGTTTTCATTTATGGATCAACTCTCATTAGGTTCAAAATGCAACCAAAGTGCAATGGACCTCGTGGTGAGAAACATGAACTTGATTGCATTCTGCGGCTCAAGCTTGCATAAGCAATACCCAGCACATTCAAGCGGGTGTTGTTCCGTAGCCGCAGTAACCACCTTATTATGGCGTAGGCTTGGCTTGTGTGCATAGATATATATTTTTCTATGTATATTATACTATATAATGACACATACTGACATACAGTGACAAACGGAGAGCTATAGGATGATTCTGACTATCAAATACAAACTATGCCTTTCATACAAAGGAGAGTTCTCCTAGATACTCATGAATTTGTGTGAACAAAAAACAAAATAATTTATAAATGTACCAAATTCAAAGTGTTGTTCCTTTAATAATAGAAGTCGATAGCATTAGACTTTTTTAGTTTGTTCCTGTAACATTACTAGTATCAACTCTGGGTATGATAGGAAGTATAAGTGAAATTCAGTAAAAGAGCATATATATATTGCTTACACAATGAAATTCTTTGAGTATTTTAGGCTTCTGAGAAGAGACATATTATAACACATGTTAAGTAGAAAATGCCAATAGTACACTTCGAATGGTTAGATGGATTGAAAAGGGCGGAGCTTCTTGTGATTGCTTGTACTGTGACCAACATGGAAAACAGTAATCTATATGGTTTCCTTATCACTGACTGCTAGCTTTTTGATAATTTAATACTACATATATTCTTGTTGGGATTATTGCGTTTCCTTAATATTTCTAAGGTTTCTATTTTATTCGAGAAAAATAGTAGGAGGTTGTTGCAATTACTTTTATCTTGCTGTGGATAGTCTGTAGCTGTAAGTTGGACCGTTAAGATAAGAAATGATATACTCTTTTTGGGTTCGAACTGGCATAGATATTTAAAATACCTACAATATATGCATTATATATGCGAATGCGATGAAGAAAAGTGGTTTTAGTAAATATAATAATAACAATGAGGCGATAATTAAAATTATTGAATAATGAATAAAAATGTATTTAATTTTTCCATTATACTCTACTAGCTATAAATATAATTTCAATAATGTTTAATGCTAATAAATAATGTTGCGGAATTTGTCATATGTAACTTGAAAACAAAATAATTGGCGCAAGGTAGATATGTGAGTAAATTGATTTATATTTTAAACAGAGCTCCTGTTTGCACGTTACAACATGCCCTGAGATATCAATGTGGGCTCTGACCAGTCAGACGTATTATTTAGGTTTATGTCAAATATTACACATACTATAACTACATACTAAGTAACTTCTCCAGCTTTCCTTAGATAACGAAACTGTGACCTATGTCCTCAAGAACTATCCACACAATAATTGTAGCTAGATTATATGGAAACATTTAAATAAACGTGGTGTTGGACCGGAAATAAAACACAAAGTGTTAACAGGCGTGCAGTTTTAATGATGCCCTTCGGTGAAATTAAGCTTTAGACAAGGGGAATGAGCATTCAGAGAGTTAACTTGTTTGTGACGCCGGTTTGTTTAATTTTAGCGTGTTGTCAGAATCCAACGTAGTTCTTATATAGCATACCATTTCTTTACTAAACGGGCCTAAGTAAAAAATTCACATATTAATATGTACAATTTTATTTAAAATCATATAGACATTGGATGTCGTGAATAAAAATGTTCTCTTTTGATAAATTAAGTTTTAAATCTACACAATTTCTTGTAATGTTAGATTGTAAGTATATAATGCCAATTACGGAAAAGATTAAATGACATTTACAAATTATAAACCAATTTTTAGACAACTATAACACTTACCATTATGTACTAGTTTACTGATAAAAAGATAATATAGTTTAATATGTTATTATTAGTAATTTATGTATTTTTTATAAAGTCCGTCATGGAATTTAATAAGGTGAAAACCCCTACTAAGGACTTTACACATATTTATTTGTACTAGTAAAAGTTAAAATTATTGAAATAATTTTAAACATATGTTTTTTGTGAATTTAAAGTTGTGATATGTGAACATCATAATTCACTAAGGTAAAAATACAAACTTTATACTTAAAGACAACGCAAATTCATCCATTTGTTCTAAATAGAAAACTGTGTGTAGTCTGAAACGTGATAAAATAACCAAGAACATTTGAAAGAGAACTCAAACAACTGTATTGACTTTTGTTGAGACAGTGCAAACACAAGAAATTCAGGTTAAGGCAAAAGAATAATAAAAGGGTTTCCTTGTCAGTAAATTGTAAGGTTTCTTATAAAACACCTTTTTTGTAATTCAAGAAATACATTAGGCCGAACCAAGCAAGGCTTTTTAATTTAGCTTACATTGTAAAATGTTATAACAGAGCAATGCAATTTTAATTATTGCTAATAGTATATAATAAATACTTATAAATCAAGTTATAATTATGTATTACACTTATAAAATATATCATACAAAAATAAATGTATAAGCATAAATTGTGTCCAGAATTATTATTTGACATATACTAAAAACATTTCCAATTTATGATATAATTTGATAATTTTCAATGGGTACAAATAAAAGTTATAAAATTTATACTTCCCTTAAAACTTTCGAAGGAATTGAAAATGTGTAATAAAAAGTAGTTTAAATAATTTTTTTACATACAAAATTAATGAGAAAAGTTATCAGCGCAGACACCTTTAAAATAAAGTGTAGCGTGACCTATGTTTATTCTGTATATAAAAAAAATACTATAGATCTCAAAAAAGTGTCATGCAACAGAGCTGAACATAATTTCAATTTAAATTCTAATTCCGGATAGATGAAGTGTCACAGGTGTACTTATTCACCGTGTATAGTTAAAATAAAAAAAACATGAAATGTAAAACTAGATTGTTTGAATACGAACTGTTTCACAATTTACTTTAGAGGCAGGTTGCAAGTGAATTGTTTACAGTGTTGTTCTATATTGTTAATGAACGGATAATTGAATTTAAGATTCCTAATTAAGTTTAGTTTAATTATGTACGCATACATTTGCAGTGCAATGTCTCATTTGGTTTAAAATGGCTTTTGAAATAATATCATGTAATCAACCGAGCCCTTTCCTTGTTGTGGTCAAACAATTACGTAACTTTGTTCTCTATATTGCGTTTGTATTTAGGAGCAGATAAATAAAGATGTAAATTTTTCAACAATTTGAATTAACCCATGTTTTCCTAGTTTATATACTAAAACTAATTATTAATAATAATTATTATTGCTTGTCTAAAAGGCAATGCTCAGTATGGAAATGACTTAATCTATGAAATATTTTCTGGTTGCTACATTGTTGTTGTTTCAACCGGCATACTTGAAATAAGTTTATTGGGGTCCGTAACTGGAATCAGAATGTGATATCTTTTACAATCAATGTTAATTACTCTCAAATGCTAATTTAAAGTCTAACGGTTAATGTTCATCCTGCACTTTCGCAACTCATAATCACTCAAGACCTTATATCCTTGTATTCAATTTTAAGAACAGAAAAAGGACCTGAAACAAAAACATGATGGGTCTGCAAATAACACGGCAGTAACGTTACTTAGCATTGAAAGAAAAAAGGGCAAACATATTTTGTAAAAATTCGATATTGGATTCTTACTTTCTTTATGAACAAATTTGAACTCCATGACAACGAACAAATAATTAAATATTCACAAACGTTTGGTTAAAGCTCGCATTATATTATTTATTTATTAGAACGATAAACCGAATACACATAAATACGAATTTAAAAATTAAGATGGTACGGCAACTTTAAAGTCGGTATTATAAATCATGTATGTAGAATAGAATTATAATAAGGATTTGATTTATAGCAACAAATACTGCTAAAATGTATTGTGCGTTAAACTAAATGTATATTAACAAATATAAGCCTACAAGACTTAAACATAATGCAGTAAATTAATACATCATCCAACAATATCAATCAAATATGTGTTTATCTGTAATTATTATTTTATCTTATTCTTAATGTTTATATGCAATTTGCTTGTCAAATAATGAAATAGATATTGTGAAAAGTAAAATGGTTTAATAATAAGCCGATTAAACTACGAGATTGGGTAATTAACAAAATAAGAAAACAACATTTTATATAGTATTAAACTTACGGCAGTTTAATACACTATATTTATCCTCTTAAATAATACATTGTGTATTTATACAGTATATAATTATAGTACTTCGACATCGGTTCATTACTAGAGTATTGGAAATGTTTGTGTGTGATGGGATTAAATTTGTTTTAAATATTTAAGTGAAATGTTTTCATTAAAAAAAAAAAAAAATGCATGATAATTTTTATACAACATGATTTTATCGATTTTTGACAATTCAAGACCCATAAAATCTATTCACGGTCTTTATGTGTAAAATTAAAAATATTTATTATATTGTATTTTCATGCCCAATATTGTGAAATGAGATACAATAAAAAAAATTAAAACAGAAATAGAGGTAGATTATTAGAAAAAAACGTCTAGTATCTTATAAGCTATGCTCAAATTATACATCGACTAAAAAAATACACTTTACTGTTTGAATAAACGTATATACTATGGAAATCTCTTTATAAATGGTTAGAACATCAGTAAAAATTTACTTCTTAAGAATTTAAGTTGAGATAATGCTATAGTTTTTATAAGATTGAAATATGATTGTGGTACAAAAGTGAAAAAGAAATATCGCTTTATAAATGCATTTAATAAGTAGGCATGTAAAGGAGTACTTACTTTGTTACGATAAATAAGTTATATAAATTTATAAATCAAGATACGCTGGATTTTTGCGCGTCATCTTGAAAACTAAAGCAATACCAAGTTAAACTTGGCCATGACTCGGATAATATGTTGTAATGGAAGATAAGTATATAGTACTGGAAAAGATCTTGGCCCAGTTTGTCATATTGTAAATATTCTTTTTATGACTTATTTATAAAAATATTACTTAGATCAAAAGTACGGAGATTAAACAATTTAACTGCATGAAGGTTAATTATTGGAAATGTTTCACAATGCGTTTATTTATTTGTCTACAAAAAAATTAGAAATTGTAAGTTGGAGAAGGGGGTGGTAGCTAAAGTGAACGTGATTTTTTTCAATGGTTTAAAGTACCAGAGAAGCAGAAGTTTTAATTTGAGAGACGTTTAAGAGATTTTAATTGTCCATTATGCGCGATTCTGTTTCATCCATCACTGCTGTGGTGGAGTGTTAAATTGTTTTCAATTTAATTGAACTTTTGACTTGAATCCACCGCTCCACTTCATTAAAACCACGCTAAAGTAGTAGTATAATTGGTAGTATAGTAATTGATAAAAAGGTTCCGGTTTTAATCTCTTTGATATCTATGTATATAATTATAAACCTCTTAACACTTTTTGAACTTTTTATTTTCATACTATGTACATTTCGAATTCAGGGATTTCATCTTCAAGTACTAAGGTTCAGACCTTCAGTTCAAAAAGTGGGATTATAGACTTTATAGAAATAAAAAAAAACTTTCACCTCGAAGAATTAATCGAATATGACAGATTTATGATCTAATATATGATCAACATGATCGTTATATGTTGTACGCGGTAAGTTCTGGATTGTACTACAAATATAGCTAAGAAGAATCTACTTATTACAAGTTTCACATTGATTTTTTTCTTCCAAAAGGAATATATCTCTAGAGTAGGCTGCTTCTCTAGATTGGAATAGTCTAGGTAGATTGGATCTCATTCTGGAACTGGATGGGTATCACCAGGTTAGTTTGTTACTGCTCCAGCTATCTGTAAAAATAGAACACATTAACAGGATATAGGTAATAGCAAGTCAAACTAGCTAATTAGCTAATTCGTTTTTCCATTGTGAATATCGTCCAGTTGTGGTACTTAATTGTAAAAAGGTTTCTTTTACTGCATAGTAATGCCATAGTTTTGTAAATAAATCACAAATAAGTAGAAGAAACGATTAACCCAGACCAAAATAATCCATTAAGGAGTAATGGGGGAGTGCTGTTTAGTGTGGAAATGGGTTTTCTAGCAATTTCCCCCTAAACAGTGCATCCTATCAAACAAAGTTCCCTCTGGAGAGTTTTTAATCAAAGTATAATGAAATCAAAATAAAAAAGAATTAAAAAGAGTTTGGATGCGTATTACTTATAAGTTTAGTTAAGAAGGTGATTAAATTGAAGGAATAATTTAATTAGTTCGGAGAAAGGACGCTGCGGCTGTGTAACGTAAGTTTGATTGTTATCGTTCAAATATTTGCTACTTGACTTCGCACTCCACAGATGGCGGTCAGAGCGCTCGCTTTCCCGTGCCTCAACTTATTGCATTAAATGGGTTATCTCTTGTGCAACTAATACAATAAAAGTAAATAGAAACCATACATTCTTATTTTTTCGAACTTATGTTGTTTGAATATAGTTATGGTAATAAGTGAATATTTAATCGTCATTAAAAGTATTAAAAACTTAAAAACACCTAAATTACTGAGAATTACTCTGAAATATAAATAAAATATAACAGGGTAGAAATTAAAACAAATAGGATTATTTCTTTATTTGTACACAACAATACACCTTTTTACATTAAATTAATCATGTAGAATGTCTGATTAACGTGCAAATACAATGATATAACAATAAATACTAATACTAAAATATAGCAAATAGTTTAAAATGTAACAAAATAATAATACTATGTACTGTAAAATCATTAACCTAAGGCGAATTTAATAACAAGCGCAAGTACTCCAATAACAACAAATTAAATTAGAAAATTAGATCATATAATAACAAAAAATAGACTAAAATGGTGGAAAACTGAACAGCAAAACAGTAACGAATGATAGAATTTTGAAAAAAAAAAAAAAAAATTAGTTCTATAATATATATCATAATAATAATAACAACATAGCCTAAATAAATTAATAATATATATATATATATATATATATATATATATATATATAAAACAACAACATAATATTTTTATACGAACAAAGATCCGGAGGATAACTACTCAATCATAATTATAGTGGCTAATCTGTTTATGAAAGCAGCTAGAGAGGAACAAAAAAATAAACTTCAGGACATACGGCACTACCAGTGCTCATTAGTCTATGTATAGTACTGTGGTAGTGGTAGCTTGTGGATGGTGAAGTTTGCAGGAAAGCTGACAGTGTCTGGATCCACGAGGAACATGAAGATTAACCTGGCGAAGAATCTCCGAACAGTCGATAAGACCATTTAATAGTTTTTGCAAGTAAACCATATCCATTAATAATCTTCGGGATGCAAGGATGGGTAACTGCGTTAGGAAGACTGCGTTGAATTTCTTGCACATCAACATCCCTGTACCGGAAGCCAAGTTTAATACCGACCATCCCGAGGAACCGTCTCTCCACTGAATCCAGAATAGAGGCTTGTCCCACTTGGTAGGGGGACCAGACCACCGTAGAGAACTTCAAGATAAACCTAACAAGTGAAACATAGAGAGCTTTAAATGTTGCGATGGAGAAGTTCTGCTGACAGCTGCGACTAATGAGCCCAAGTATTCTTGCAGATAATACGATTTGCGATTAATACAATTAAAGTAAATAGAAAGCATAGATTTTTTATTTTCTTCGAACTTATGTTGAGTGACAAGAAAGTTATGGCAATAAGTTAATATTTGACATTTATTAGAAGCATTAAAAGCGTACAAACACTTCCAAATTACGGAGAATCACTCTGAATTATGGATACAATATAAGAGGGTAGAAAATAAAAAATAGAAACCAAAAGTGCATATAATTTTAAATAGAGAACACTTTCTCTAGCGTTAAGCAACTTGACTGTATCCCAATCGGGTTTGTCAGAGGAAAAGTTGTGTTTGGCAGAGTTGCGGGACCAAGTGGGCTTGATTGCATTTTGTGGTCGGCCATGTTTGTGACGTCACAACGAACAAGCCCGTGGTTTGTTCATGCCAAAGTCCCTAAACACTGCTCTATTAGAGGCGCTTTGGACATTTTTCACCACGGGTTTTTGACAGATGTCATATAGTAAAGTAAAAATTTGCTATATTTGTGTTTCAAAATTGATCATTAAGGAAATACAGTGAGTTAAATTTTAACTTAAGCGCAATCATATTATTTTTCCTTTAAATTAGCAAGTAAATACCAATGTTTAGAACGTTGCAGTAATTTCGGTTACTTTACGACATCAATATCCGTACTCCGAGCCAGTACCAAGCCGACTCAAAAACAGTTTAGTTTAATAATAAAAGAGTGTAACGTTACAATACATACCTATCCAAACATTCATTCGCATTACATTCGGGCGCTTTTGCTGTAAATACAGTTTTTTTTCCATTTTTAACATCTTTGCAAATGACCTCAGTAAATAAGAACAGACTGAGGAGTCTGTAAAAATTGGCCTCTTTATAGAAATTGACCCAACCAAAGATATAATAGAATCAAACTGTAATATAAACTATTTATAAGTAGTGCATTCTAAAATTGTAAACTAAAAAAAAAACATAATCGGTAAGAGAAGAAAAGAGATACATCTTCGGTGGTACTGTTTTTGTTTTCTTACAATCTGAGGAACAGAATCCGGAAATGGAGATGAATAGTTTTTAAACATTATTTTTTACAAACTGATACGAATATACAAATTTTGTTTGTTTGTTTGTAATATTGCTTTAGAAATTGCTGAATTACAACAAAATAAAATAATATCTACCTCTGCTGTGTTAGATTGAGTTTTGTATTAAACATCTGCTGATACATGCTAGTGGCAATTTTCCATAACAGTACGGCTGAAGTGCTAGAGGTCCAGTAATACCTACATGTTAAATGGGCAGCTGGTCTATCCTCCCTCACCGCAAGTTTTAATTAACGCACGTTTCAGTGTAAACGTTAATTTCGCAGAATTTACGTTAAGTACAGATGCTACGGGGGAATGGATTGTTCTCAATTGTTCGTAATTGTACGAGTATGCATCGATCCAATTCTAATTTCACATATTAGAATACTCTGCATAACGACTTGTATCTCTGGACATTTAGATTTCGCATGAGCAGAACCCTTCCACTGATAGGGATGTTTTATTTGACTTGGTGGAGTAGGTCTAAGAAGTCTTCTTCAATGCTAATGGTGACACCCGAACCACCACAAATTGCAAGGACAGGATCGCGCAGTAGTAACCCATCCAAGCAGCATTCGTACTCGATGTATTTAATCATTGGAAATTGGTGATTAATCAATTTCTCTGAACATCACCAGAAACCCTGAAATATATCCTGTTTTCCTTGAGTATATTATTCCTCAAATACGTAACAATCGCTAATTTATAGCCTCAGCTGCAGTACCTATGAAAATATCTATAAAAATTATCTTTAAAATAAAAGCTGGAGTTATAAACTTAAATCTTGGATGGATAGTGATAGAAATCCAAGTCAGGACAACTCTTTAAGCAACTGATACAAATGATTCTAACCCTAAGAAAAAAGACGCCACTGGTTTGGACTTAACCAGTGCAATAACGTCAGTCTAGAAGCTGACTTAATAAGTATTTATCCCATTAATGCCCAAATAATGTTTTTGACTATTTTTCTTTTCTTCTAGTATTTTATTATCTATTGTACAAAGAGTGTAAATATAGATTTGTTTATTTATTTTATTATCTAATAATGAATGACGTCATGTCGACATGTCGATATGTCAACAGTGGGCATGAACGGTAACATTACGGCATTGACAGATATTGATTACAAAAGCCAACCGTGAGCGCGTCCGGTAGGATGAAAACTATATTTACACACATTTTAGTTTACTATTCCTAATGGAAGGAATCTTAAATGAAAGAACATCTTTGGAATAGTACTTGTATTTATGTATAAATCTACAACTGTACAAATTGGTTCATAAATAATACAAAAAAAACAAAAAAAAAACTTTTTATGTGACATAAAATAATATTTTCGAATATCAAAAGGAAGTACATGTTTATCAAAACGTTTGTAAGAAATTCATTGAGCATGTTATGCAAAACAATGTTACAAACACTGTTATAAAACACGAACTACACACAAAACTATTTATAAACTAATGTTACGTTAATAGAACTGTTAAGTAAAACAATGAGCTGTTGTAAAATATCCTAGTAGCCGTCTACGTGGTACAAATACTACTGAAATCCTATAAAACTGTCAAATAGTAATAATACGTACATAATAAACACAGAAATGTACCTTTAGAAAACATTTTGGAAGAAAAATTATGTACAAACTCTAAAACTACTGTTGTAGCCGACAAAACTATTGTGCCCTTGAGTGGAATACTTTGTCACACAACACGTGACACCCAACCTTACAAGTTTCACACATTTTTCTACTCGCTTTGCCACAATGACCACATCTTTTTTGCGTACCAGAGGAAACTAAAAAGTGATTACCGCTGAAGCGGACGTCTGGGATAACCCTTGTTACAGCTTTTGAACTTGGTCGTCCTGCTGCCGGTCTGATTCTTTTGTAGGTTGCCATGTAACTTTGGACTACATACCTTGTGAAAGAGAGGAAATCCAACTTCTCTTCCTTGCCTTTAGGGGTCATTCGATAAATAAGCAAAGCATTGTTCATCGATACACTGAGCATGTATGATATTATTGGCCAATACCATTTTTTTGATCTGACATTGATGCGGTATGGGGAAATTTTTTCATCCAAACGATCAACGCCGCCCATATACGTGTTGTACAAGACAATACAGGCAGGTTGATCCAAGTAAATACGTTTTTATGTTCATTTGACCACCGCTTCGCTTTGCCAAGAGGCTCAACTCCTGCAACAGTAGATGCGATAGTGAACACACTGTCGTCATTGTAGCCGACAAGCGTGATTTTAGTTTCTTGGTCAGTAAGTTGGTGGTATGAGCCTCGTTCTTCTTTTTTACGGTTTTTGGTTCTGGAAGGGGAGCTTTCTCCACTCTGTCAGCTCGTACTGTACCAGTTCCCTCGTGGCCTTCCTTTTTCAACGCCTCCAACAGACGGAACGAAGTAAAAAAAAAATTGTCGAAGAATAAACAGTACTTCCTGTCTTTGGGAAATTCTGTTATGAGATCAATGACCACTGATCCTCCAACGCCTAATCCTGGGACTGATGTCCCGGAACTTTTGCCTTGATACGGCTCTCCTTGAACGATATAGCCTAGTCTTGTTGCGAGAACCCAAACTATATATCCAAAGCGGATCGGTTTTCCGTGGATATGCTGCTTTGCTCCATGTCTTCCGTAGTAGGGCACCATGGATTCGTTAACAGATAAGTAAATATCACCTGGAAAAAATATTAGCCAGCGTTCATTTAGCATACTCCAAACTGGTCTAATTTTCTCAAAGCGGTCTCCATTTTCAAGTTGACCGTTTAAAAAAAAGTGGAAGTATCTCATTATTTTCTCAAACCTATTCCTGCTAATAGCTTTTTAAACAGCGTTGTTATGTACATCGTCAGCTAGTTCCCAATACATTCTTGTTCTGGACACGACGAAATATCCGGACAGAAAAAGAATCCCAAAAAATAGTCGAATTTCTTTCTTTGTCGTAGTAAAACTATCGTTTCCTTTCTCAACTGCAAATTCATTTGTACATTCTACTATGAAGTTAAGAACTTCTTCATCGAAAAAAAAAAAACTCACATATATCAACAGGAGTAAAGTCTTGTTGTAGGTATCTGGAACGTTCGAAATCTACCCGTGATTTGTTTGATATGTCTTTCTTTTCCCATTTCCTGGCTGGCTTTGGGTTTTGACGCTGTCTTTTTGAGTGGTTCCTGTTCTTTGTTTTACTGTCCTCAACTTTCCTCTTTTTACTACCTCAACGTGGCTTACAGACATGTTCTCTGAGAACATTATTTGTCGTCGGTTTGGAAAAAGTTTCAGTGCTTGTACTTGGCTGAGAATCTTTATTTGTCATATCAAAACTTATTTTTGAAGTAGAATCCTTTTCGTTGCCTCTATCTGCTTGTTTTTGTAGATTTACAGGTATTTCAATATCTTTGTGAAAACTTTCGTTTGGTAGACTATATTTTTCTGACTCAAAAACCAAAGCGAGATGGAGTTTTTTCTGGTGTACCTGGTACAATATCTTTATCGTATGTGTCAGAGTTATCCCCATACATAAAGTTTTCAATTCCATTTTCGGTTATATTCTCACAAACGAGCTCTGCCCCAGCCCTTAGCTGGTTGCCGGAAAGTTTATTTATGTTTCCCGAAGGGTCCTCATCGTCACTATCTCCATCGCTCTGCAGTGCGTTGACTGG
Organism: Homalodisca vitripennis; assembly: GCF_021130785.1. Taxonomy (NCBI): domain Eukaryota; kingdom Metazoa; phylum Arthropoda; class Insecta; order Hemiptera; family Cicadellidae; genus Homalodisca; species Homalodisca vitripennis. Next base: position 43,097,648 of record NC_060214.1, read on the forward strand.
AGGCTCCATTGATATTCCAGCCTTCACAACGTCAGTTGTGACTTCTAACAAAGAAGTTATTTTTTCTATGGTCAGCTTAAAACGAACAAACATCGATGTAATGACAGATACCAACTCGTACCCGTCTGCGCTCACTGTCGTCATTTGTCGACCACACCTGTAACCATGACCATGTAACCGATTACGCCCACTGTCGACATTTGTCTATATCAATGTTCACGTCACACTAGACCTGTGTTATAAATGCAGTTTACCTTATCTACTGATATATTACTATAAATTAGCTCTTTATCTAACTTTATAAGGTAGTTCTGGAATCTAAATGTTAAAATGAAGTGTTAACTACTTACGAATTGAACAACGACATCGTGCAATGTGCAGAGTAACATAACCTCAAACCTGGCACTCACAGTATCGTTCACTACTACCGGTCGCAGCTGTTGCGGCATGGGAGGGATGCCAACCTAACACAAAAACATACCAACTGCCGGGCGGAATCGACTAGGATGTTTTTACGATAGTTAAAGTACAACGACGACAAATGTCGACAGTGGTCGTAAAAGGGACCGGTGAGGTATAGGAGATTCTGGCTTCGATAAAGCTGTGAGAGAATTAAATAACCTTATTAATCTCCAAAAATTAATATTAAGATTTTCCAGTTTGGAATTAAATTTATACTCAGTGGTAAAGGTGTAATCATCCCAGTCATAGTTTATAAAATTAAAGTCACTTATCATAAATACATATTTAATGAACACTAAATCTGAAATAACATCGCGAAAAGACGTAAAGTGAGGGGGGGAGATAAGTAAATAAAAGTAATACAAACCTTAATCGAAACATACTTGTAAACAATTTGCAGATCAGATATTCTTAAAGAATTTACATGTTTTGTGATAAACAGTGAGAAACTCATTAGTGGAATTTTAATCGTATTTCCTGTGGTTCTTGTAAACAATCAAACATGGTGGGATTAAAGAAGTAGATTCATGTCAGATAACAGCCATACGATACAATAATTTTCAATATTTTTTGTGGATAAATAGTAAAAAATTGTTAAAGCTTAGCCTGGCGTAGGAGATTTACATTAAATTTAGACACAAACACCAGCTAATGTATTTAAACCCTTACCTGACAGTCTGTACTTATTCGTTTAAGGTGATTTTTCCTCTTATCGACTTGGTTGCGACACTGCTCATTACAGGAGCTTGTAATCGATTACATCCGTTGCGTTTCTCGGCTAATTGTACAAAGGGTTCTCTCATTAGGTGCAGCCTTGCAATTTGTGATTCAATAATTTTGCTTTGATTCCGAAAGGCAATGAATACCCTTTAATTATCCTATTAATTAACATATGATCACCATAAACGTTTAATAACGTTCATGTTGTTAATTAATAGTGTGAATAAATTTTACAGTTAATATAAGGGATGCATACGAGATCAATGACACACACACACACACACACACACACACACACACACACACACACACACACACACACACACACACACACACACACACACACACACACACACACAATATGAATAATATTAACTAAGTGTCAATCAATACAAAAGGTTAAAACAGAAAAACGCCATCAATAATTCCACCGCAATATAGACGCTGTGTTCCGTTACGTTTCCAAAACCGAAGTAGACATTTTGCATTTATCATCGAACATTATGTACAATAAGAAAAATAGTAAATGTTTATTTGGGAGGTTAAGAAAAGTGCCAGAGAGTAGAAAACATATTTATTAATTTACAATAGTAGAATGTACGAATATAGTACACGATTTATGAGAGATTTACTTGCAAAAAGTTTCTATGATGATTTAATTATTTTTTGGATTTTACTCTGAAGGTAAAAATGTGTAGCTTAAAACGAATATAAAGGCGCATTATTTATATTATTGGCGACTATTTTATTTTTATTAAATAATTAGTGGCAAATGTTTTATATATATATATATATATGCTTTAAGAGACGTTCACCACATAACACGTTATGGTGGTGAAACTAACAAAAGAGGTACATTTGCAGCTGAAACAAGTTCTGTTATTTTTCACAGCATTCTATGAAAATAGTTAGTATATCAAATAAGATATTTGATACTCATTACGATTTAAAGCCATCACTACTTTAATATGGCTAAAAGTAAAAGATTTGCCTTTCGTACAAATACATTACGGTATATATTTAAAACGCTACTAAAATAAATTATTTCCACCATCCCGAAAAGTAGATAATAGAACGTAGCCAAAACAAATGATAAAACAATGCACATTGAGACATACGTTCTTTTCTTCGATGCCGTAAACGGATTCCTTTAACGTTGTCACTCATTTCATGAACACATTCTGTGAAACTTTCACGGGGGAGTGACAGGTTTATACAAATTTCAGATAGTTTAGTTTCTTTAAACAATCGGATATGAAGTCCTTTACGTTCCATTTTGTGAAATTATGAATTAAAATTTTTTATATTATTGTTTTTTACGTGAAAGGGTTTTGTATTATATAATACATTCACAGTTCATACTAAATTGATTGTTATAAATAATAATAGTACTTTCAAATGTGGAGAAAAAGTATAGTGAGAATGAGTAAAGTCAGAAGCGGCGTTTGCCACGACCCAATAGTAAAAATGAATCAATTTCTGCAATTTACCCACAATGCATATAAAACATACGGAGAACGGTAGGTGCTTGTAGAGATTGTAAGGTAAAAGGCAAGCAATAATGTTTTATTTTACGTATGAACATTAAATATATTTTATTGCTATGAACTGTCTAAACTCTAACGATATTCTCTTATTTGTCTTTATTTGTGTTTTTAGGTTTGTTTGTTTATACTTACAAAATCACAGATTACTAAATATGTATTGTTTATTAAATATAGAAGTTTCGCAGAGTTTTCTCTTTGTGGAGGTATTTTTATTCGAAATATACATATTCTGCACAAGGAATTAATTGACAGACATTTAATACCAGCACCGATTGTTTTAACAACTGTAAAGTCAGGACTTCGTATATACTTAATAAAACAATAAATAATATTTAAGTCCAAACAGTTAAAGTATGTTTACATTAGTATTTTCCATGCTAGAGTCCTATACTCAACAAGTCCAGTTTCAATTTATGGATCAACTCTGACGAGGTTCAAAATGCAACCAAAGAGCAATGGACCTTGTGGTGAGAAACATGAACTTGATTGCATTCTGCGGCTCAAGCTTGCATAAGCAATACCCAGCACATTCAAGCGGGTGTTGTTCCGTAGCCGCAGTCTTTCGATTAATTAAGTTTTAAATCCACACAATTTCTTGTAATTTTAGATTGTAATTCTATAATGCCAATTACGGAATGACATTTACAAATGATAAACCAATTTCGAGATAACTGTAACACTTTCCTTTATTTTGTATTAGTTTACAGATAAATAATGTAGTTAACAAGATAATATAGTTTAATATGTTATTATTAAGTAATTGATGTAATTTAAATATTTTTCTTTTTTTATTCAGCTCTATTAATGTAGCTAATTTATTCCGTTATGGAATTTAATCAGGTGAAAACCCATTATAAGGACTTTACACATATTTAGTTTTACTGTTAAAAGTTTAAATTATTGAAATAATTTAAAAAATGTGTTTTTGTGAATTTAAAGTTGTGATATGTGAACATCATAATTCACCACGGTAAATATACGAAATTTATACTAAAATAAAACTCGAATTGATCCATTTGTCTTACTAGAAAACTGTGTGTAGTCTGAAAGGAGATAAAATAACCAAGAAGAGTTCAAAGAGAACTAAAACAACTGAATGTTCAAAAGGTCTAGACAGTGCAAATACAAGAAATTCAGGTTAAGGCAAAAGAATAATAAAAGCGTTTTCTTGTCAGTAAATTGTATGGTTTCTTGTAAAACACCTTTTTTTGTAATTCAAGAAATACATTAAGCCAAACTACGTAAGATTTTTAATTTAGCTTACACTATAAAATGTTATATTAGAGCAATGCAATTTTAGTTATTCTTCGATTGGACTTTGATTTATAAAAATCTTCCTGAAATTAACATAAATGACAACATAAGACGATCTGACTTCGTTAAACAATGTAAACATTCATAAATATAGTTTGTAATAAATGAAGTTTTAAGTACAGTATACGAAGTTTAATTAAAGTTATTTTAGCTGACCAAACAACTTTGAGTAATAATGGACGAAGAATTATCGTTTTTAATTGTGAATGATAGTCTTGATTATAGTTCTACAGGAGAGTTTAAACAGAAGGAAGAGGCGGTGGCGTGGCTGTTGAAGTTTGAGAGGAACTGCCCTAGCGGGCTATTGTATCCCACTGGAGATAATCCAGCGTCATTTTTATGTTACTGCTACATTCAAAGAACCAGGAACTTTCGTGTTTAATTTGACTGATATAGGGTCGTCGTTATTCTTAGTTATTATTCTATAGTTATTCTTACTCTCTCCTAATTTGAATTATTACATAACAAACACAATTAATGCTCCTAGATTAGTCGTGATTTGTTCCCCTCTTTATAAAGTGAGCCGACTTCTCTGCCTTTTCTATGTACGTTTTTATCAATTTTATAGTATAAGTACAATAATAAATACAATAATAAAGTTATAAGTATGTATTACAACAATACTACACAATATATGATACAAAATATATGTTATAGCACAAATTTTGTCCAGAATTATTATTTTACATGTAATAAAATATTCAAATTTATAAAATAATTTGATAACTTTTAGATGGGTACAAATAAGAGTTATAAAATTTGATACTTCTCCTACAATCTAGGAATTTAAAAAAATTATGCAAAGTAAAAAGTTTTCTAAATTATTTTCACACAAACTAAATTAGTTAGGAAATTTTACATTTATCAGCGCAGAAACCTTTAAAATGAAGTGTAGCGTGACCTATGTTTATTCTTAATATTAAAGAAATTAACTATAGATCTCAAAAAAGTGTCATGTAACACAGTTGAACAAAATTTCAATTAAAATTCGAATTCCGGATAGAGTAAGTGGCACAGGTGGACTGATTCACTGTGTATAATTAAAGTAAAAACGTGAAATGTAAAACTACAGTAGATTGTTCGAATATGAACTGTTTCACAATGTATTTTAGAGGTAGGTTGCAATTACATTGTTTACGGTGTCATTCTATATTGTTAATGAACGGATAATTGAATTTAAGGTTCCTAATTAAGTTTTGTTTCATTATGTACACATACATTTGCAGTGCAATGTCTCATTTGGTTTAAATTGGCTTTCGAAATATCATATAATCAACTTAGCCCTTTTCGTGTTGTTGTCAAACAATCACGCAAATGTGTCCTTATATTGCGTTTGTATTTAGGAGGATATGAATAGATATTAATTTTTTAACAATTTTTTATTGGTTTATATATTAAAACTAATTATTACAAATATTGTTAGTTGTAAAAAAAGACAATACTCAGTATTTAAGTGACTTAATGTATGAAATAGTCTGGTTACTATATTTAATTGGTTATTGCTCTAACCTGAATACGAAGAAAGTTATTTTGAACATTATTGGGGTGAAGAACTGTTATCAGAATCTATTACCTATCATGTTTTTAGTCTCAAATGCTAGTTTAAAGTCTAGCGTTTTTGGGTTATTATTCATCCTGCACTTCCTCAACTCATTATCACTCAAACCCTTGCATCGATGTATTTAACCTTATGAACTGATAAACGATCTGAAGCAAAAAACGCAGCAACAGTGTTACTTGGTACTCTCTTGTCAGAAAGAAGGGCAAACAAATTTTGTTAAAATTCGAAATTGGATGCTTCCCTTCTGTAAAACCAAAGTTGAACTCCATGACGATGAGTAGTTTACCAAAATTTAACATACGTTTGGTCTAAGCTTGAATTTATTATATATTCATTACAACAGTAAACCCATAGTGCATACGAATGCATAATATAAGTTAATATGTTAATTTAACATGTGGAATATAAATCAACGTATATAATAGAAATATAATAAAGATTGGAATTATTGCAAGAAATACAGGTAAAACGTATCGCAAGTTAAACTAAATGTATACTAAGAATTCTAAGGCAACAAGACAATAATATTAATGCAGAAAATTAATAAAGCAACTAATTGCAATTTAATATACAGTATATATTATTCTTATACATTTAAATTATTGTACTTTTTGCGATATGCTATAGATACGACGGTATAAAAACATGCGGCTAGCTATCAGATTTTAATAACTATAAATATTTGAATTTTAACTGAATCAAATGTGTGTTTATTTTTAATTATTATTTTATCTTATTCTTAATGTTTGTGTATAATATACTTGTAAAATAAAGAAATGTAAATTGTGGATAGTAAAATGGTTTAATCACGAATCAATTACACTAAGAGATAGGGTAATTAACAAAATAAGAAATTAAAATATATAGCATTAAATTATGACAATTTAATATAATTTATATCTACTTATATACACTATATTGTGTCTTATAATTATAGTACTTTGAATTTTATTTTAATTTTTAATATTTAGGTGAAACGTTTTATTTACAGAACATTTACATTTAAATTTATTACAATTTTCTTACAAATATTATTTTAACAGATTTAACAATTCAAGACCTATAAACTGTGATAAACAAAACACAAGGCGCTGTATGTATATTGAAATCTGTGACCTGTTTGTGTAAAAACACAAATCTAAAACTTTTGTATTGTTACTATATGGCTTATCATTAAAAACTACCTCAAAGATAAAAGATGATGTCCTTAAAAATACTTAAAAATTGGTGGAACATTTCTGTATTTTCATGAAAAATCTTATGAAAAAGCGTTACATATATTTATGTTGTTTAATTTTATTAATTTATGTGAGGAAAACGTATAGTACCTTATAAGCTATACTCGAATGGTACATCAACTAAGAAAATACAATGGTATAATTTAAAAAAATAGTAAAATATATATAATTACATAGGACCGAGATACCTACTTCGGTTAAAAAGTGCCTACTTAAGACCGTTTAAATTCACTTACCTACTATGTGTCAGGTTAGCTTGCCATATTGCCTCGATTAAAATACTATATACGTTCGATAATGTACTTCTCGGAAATCTATTTTGGTCAAAATCGCGTTGGCATAGTTGAGTTTGCTAGGACTGAAAGGCCTATTACGACCTAGGGGGAACTCCTACCTACTTCTTATGTACTTCCGGTATAAGGGGGAAATCCTTATTAAGGTTATGCAATATTCCGAAATAATCAGTATTAAAGTTTTGCGTTACACTTGTTTTTTGGACTGTAGCCAGGGAAAGAATGAATCGTTAAGGTATGTTAGTATTCATTTCTCTGTTATTCCGTAAGCCATTTTTAATATGTAATATCATAATGTCAAGGAAGCACACCAGTTTAAAGTACCTTATGTGCAAACATTCATAACCTTGTTCATTAAGGTTTTATAACAGTATTTAAGCATTAGATGATTTTAATTCGTCACTGGCGCAATCTGGAGTAAAATTTATATATTAATGTTTTATTTACTATCCGTATAGTAATTTCAGCGTGATTCGAGGACAAACCTTCAAACATCCAAACATCCATATATCCAAACATCCAAACATTCAAACTTTCACATTTATAATATTAGTGGGATACATACAAATATGCAGTAATAACAATTACAGTTATCCAGTAATTTTATATTTATAAATTTCAGCTTTGTTAATTATGCTAATATATTTTAAGACTCTTGAATAATTACCATATACACTTATAATAAGATATAAAACTGTGTGATATGGAAGACTTAAGTGCTGCACATGTTAAAATACAGACATCAGCGTAAGTTGAAAACTGTGCAATACTGCCGAATTCCGTTCAAACAACATTTTTACTATATGAAGTTAAAATCTCTATTTCATAATATTAAAATGGTTGATAGTTTGAATTAATATAAAATATATTATTATAATGGTATGCATTGCATATTTCCTAGTTAGAAACAAAGTGTCAGCTTTGCTGTGATATATTATGTACTATCTAGATTGTTCCTAGACTATGATTATTCTAAGAGTGTGAATGGAAATATGTATAGCCTAACTTCTATTGTGATTTAACCCTCCGGATACCTATGATTTATAGTAACATGTTTTGCAAACGCACATGCACTATTATGAGACAGAAACTAACACAATTGTTACGAGCCCTAATTTAGAACTGAAGAGAACACCAAGATAGAAATTGCAAAACCTTCAAACTGAATCACTACAGTTTTACATTACTTTCTTACTAAGTTAATAGAGAATAAGATAAACAAGTGTTATGTAATTATAAGTGAAGTATGAATGATTATTTGGTTCATTTATGGTAGTGAGTCACATTTATATTACAATCTAATTACCCAATTTATTTCTAATGTCATGAGTAATTGTAATTATATTAAGACTATGAACTATTCTCATGTACACATATACTAAACCAATTAACATAAGTATGCCATTCTGAAACAACAGTTTTAACCAAATAAATTAAAAAGTGTGAATTATAACAATGCATTACCTAGTGTATGTGTCGTGTGTGTTTTAGTGTAAGTGGGGCGACCTCCTGCCACATTGGCCGCATCACCCTGTAGCAATCAGAAGAAACAACATATAATAATGTATCATATTAAACCATGTAGCTCCCAAAACCAATATAAGTACAAAAATATATCTTGATTAAATAAATATTAATAAAATTAAATATATTCGTGGAACAATTATGTAAACTTATGTCTAATATAAGCAGATAAATTAACTATACCTTAATATGTTGTGTGGTGGTGTTTTATTGTAGTAGTTGTATGTAGTTCTACACGCACGCACAGTTTCACACTTTTCCATTCAATCATCATTCATACTTTGTGTGTTTTGCAACACACGTGGGGAAGTGTTACGTGAAAGTGTCGCAGAGGGGACGTCAAGCCAACGCAGGACCGAGGCCACCTGAAAATAATCAGAGCAAAACTCTCGAATCACAAATATGAGATCAATCAGTAGGCAGTTATTTATAATACCTTATAAATGAGTATAATAACAGTCTTGAGATTTGACTAAAACTGTAGTTTCAGAATGGCATTAAGTTTTACACCTGAAATGTCCCAAATACTTACGGTACTGTGTCATCTCACATTGAGGATAAGTAATATTGCATTCTGAAACATGATTTCAAATTAATAATCAAAACATAATAAGTACATAATTACAATAATACTTAGTATAGATAATATTGTAGGTTATATATATATATATATATATATATACAAGTTGTCTAAGACGCCGATCTTTGGATCAGAGTTATATATAGCACAGACTAAAATTGTTGTCTTTGACCTTAGCACTGAAAGTTAATAGTTAATATATTATACTAATGATGAAAATTATAAAAAGTTAAGGGGGAAAAGATTTTTTCAATAAAGTATGATGTAAGTATAATTAATACACAAAATACACTATTTTAGTTTGATAAAAACGTCGACGCACACATCTAACCCTAAGTATAATTATTTTTACGCTAATACATTGCTGTCAATGTAGATTTTAACCATATTGAATGTAAATGGCTATATATATATTTAAATAATATTGGAAATTTTGAACTTTTCTTATTGCATGATATAGCAAGTATGCCTGTTAATATAGAGCTTTTCAATGAGTCCTAATCAATTTGAGTTTTCCGGTTGACCAAGTAGTTATGTAGAATTTACATGCAGATGACGAATGAACGTCTTATTTCCTCAAACGTAAAAAAAGAAAACTATATCAGACGTATAAGAACATTTAGTGTAGTATCAATTAGTAACAGAAAATAATAGTCAACGTGACTAAGAGCCTAATTGCTATTTTAAGAGAGTGGTAGATTGTTGGAAAGAATAACAAATGAAGAAATGGTGAGATGGAGGCGTCACAGGAACACCTTAATTTAAGCCATGCAGAAAGAAGGAGCCGGTGAACTAATGTAGGGAAGAGTCACGTATGTTAGGTTATTAGGTGAACATATATAGATAAAAACTGCCAGTTGTGCCTTTGATATCATGTACCGATTTCACCACAATATCAATGTTACGTGTAAACTAAAACAGCAGCGCAATACCAGCGTTCTTAAACATCTGAAAAACATCTTTGTATGAAGCTGTGAAATTCAAATTACTCTTTCTATTTTGTGTTTTGCAATGGTTCACCAGAATTGTATACAGAGTGCTAAGTTCAAATGGATAAGGCTGTAATATGCAATTTTAAATTTTACTTTGAAGACAATATTTGCAAGATTATACAGGCCCCTAAGACATACATGTCTGCTGCAACTGTAGCAAAAATAAAACATCAACATATCTGTTAAACCCTTCGTGCGTGAATTTCCTTACATAGAATGTCCCAAGGGTATACCATAAACTAAAACAGCCGATGAAACTTAAAATTCCTCTTGAAGCGATCAGTGATATTGGAGTTTGAATGGTTAGATCCAAAAGTAATATCAGTAAAATAGTAAAAAGACAGAACCCATAGAAATAAAATATTTCTTTTCCGAAACATGTGCTAACAAAGTATAGTGTTGTCAGCATATTGAATGAAGTGTTTCTATTTGACAACATAATTCAATCAGTTGACCTATAGTAAGAACTAATCTCCGAGGGACTAAAAATATAATTTGAATTTTGCTTTAAAGAATGTTTGTGGCCTACAGTGTTCTTTATGCTTGAGGTTAAAGCAAGCCACATTTTTCGCAATAATATTTATTGCTTCACACTGTCAACTGCCTTAAATTTCTAGAAGTATATATTTTTTAATTTACACATTTACAAGCTATCTATAAAACATTCTACAAGGTCATTAACTATATCAAATGGATTATCCTTAACTCCAAACTGATTTGGATTAAATAATTTAAAGTTTTTCAAGCTTCCCTCTGGTCTTTCGTACACAATATTTTAAACATTTTGCTAAAAAGACAAGTAGAATTAAAAGAGATTCCAGTAAAAAAATACTTGCCAATTTTAAACACATTCAATATTTCAAGAATAACCTGAACAATTCTTTTTTTATAGTAAGAGAATTATTCAATTGAGATTTGTCAATACTTCCCTGCAGAAAACTTTAAGTAAAAACACTCTCATTCCACAATATTATAAATTCTCTTCGATTCAGTTCTCAGTAAGACGCGGGCTACTTCCTCCTTGGGAGCAGAGTAACATGTCTGGATGTCACAGGAGTTTATTGTGACTATCCATGTTAATTAATGATGTGTATAACCACAAAATCATATATCATTTATTTTCTTTGACCATTCCACTTGTCACATTCTATCTCACTGTATAACGATTGGAAATATGCAACAGGTTATCTATAACACTTAATTATTAATAATTAATTTTGATTTTCCCATCACTAATCGTAACACCTCATTAACATATACGTGATCAGTTATTGCTGGATAGTATTAACTACTTATGCTTGTTGGATCCCTTTATAGGGCTGAACACTCTTTCAATATCAGTAATATTAATTTGAGATAAACTAATATTTCATTTGTTTCAATATTTTGTAGACCAGAGCTTTTCTATTTGCAAAAAATTAATTTTAATAAACCTTATAATACACGTGGATCATATATAGCCTTAATATTTTATATTGCAAGAGTTACGACTAAGGCCACTAATACAGAATTTTGTTTACCAGTTCGGAGAGGTATCAGGTTGAACCCATTGGTTCCTTGTTCTTAGTCCCTTATCGATGAATAGCTGTAAGTAAACTTCAGATGTCCACACTCCACATGATTACGTTAACTTGAACGAACTGGTGTAACTTATCACCAGCAGTCATAAATTCACACAATTGCACGTTATACAGAGTTAAGACATGTTGACAAGTTTTAAATTTGGAATCTTGTTTTCATGGAAACTATCCATTGTTACATTTTATGTGTTTCACCATAGATAAATACAACTGATAATACCTCTGAGGCTAGTCTAGACTGCAATAGTACGTTGTTAGCTGGAAATTATATATAATTTAATACATTAAAAATAATAAATAAGATACCGATAAATGTACACAAGTCTCGTAACATATACAGTCATACAATAAAATACAGCTGGCGTTAAATATTTCAAAAAAATATTAGTGGATCAGTTGATTTTAAACCATAAATTAATAAGGGACTGTGATATAAATAAAAATTTACAAAATGTTTTTTATTATAGTCCAAGAGCAATTTTGTCTTCGATGTAATTTAATGAGTCTGTTCCACGTAGTTACAAGTTGTAATCTATCGCATGTTTTATTGTAGTATACATTTTAGTTGTGCACTGTGGGTCCCCTTTAATTGAAAACAGTGTTACTTTTTTACTTCATTATGTAAATTACAATGTCTTGCCAATAGCTTATCTTTGCCTAAGTGGAAATTGTCAAACCTAAGCCATGTCATGCGAATTGCCAACTGTAGGATAAGTTCGGCCAGCATCTCTTCTATTCTTTAAGAATGCACAGTTCATAATCGTGCATATTTTACATCTGATTCATACCAAAGGATTACATTCATTCCTTCTATTGTTTGTTTGTATCATATTTTATTGGTTATATAAGAGTAGTATTACGGCAAATAATATTAAATTAATCGTATTAAATTACATTTTTACAACATTCAACGGAATTATTTAGTAATTGATGTAATAACATTATTTTAAATACTAATATTCGAAAGATTCGATAATGACGTTGAAAATTTGAAAATAGTAGTTATGGGGCTATGTTTATTTTTAACTATACTTTTATATTAACGTTATATTTGTTAGCTTTTTGTTCATAAAAAAAAAACTAATAGCACAAATCCTCATATATTATTGGTTTTAAAAGATTATTAAACCAAATGTCATTTGAAGACGACAAATATAAAGTGCTTCTAAACTCCTCTAAAGGTGTAAAAAATGAATGGTTATCTTTTAATTTTAAGAAATCCTTTTATCAACTTTACTGCGATTTCCCGTAGTGATGACAGACGTGTAATGTGACGTAGTGGTTGGAGTCCATACAGTAATGACATGCAGTTAAAAAACAATTAAATGAGTGGATTATTGTAATTTTCTCCAGCGCTACAGGCAATAAGACCAATTCATGAATTGTTACGTCGTTATATGTGTGAGAGGGTCGTTCGATCATGACCAGTTCAATTCGAAATAGCCACTCAGTCGTTCAATTCATTCTACCGTTCATTTGGTTCATTAGGCCATTTCGTTCAGTCGTTCCCTTGTTAATTTTGTTTATTTGTTCGCGGCTGCCAGTTTAAATTGAAATGATAAATAGTTAATACTGGACGACGAAGGGGCGGAGTGTTAAGAATGGAACGCAATCGTTACCAAAGACGTATTCAGGACGTTTTAGCCCTCCCATTGATAAAATATATTCGAAGTAAATTCAAATTTGAGTTAACTGAAATTATAATCGTAGTCAAACTATGCTTACGATTCAGTTTCGTTTATTTGTTTTGATATTTTATCTATAACAGCTGACAGGCAGTACAACACAAAACTTGCACCTACTATGTTTTTGGAATAACATATCCATATGCGACCCCTAGAGGTTTAGAAATACAATTAATCCAGCCCGTTTCGCAAACTTCCAGCGTTTCGAGTGAGAGAGACGGCGATTAGTGGCGCGGTTAATAAGATTAATTTATAGAATGAGACTCCTTGCTATCATTTAAAATAGTTTCTGCTGGAATTTTATACTCTAAATCGGGGAAAATTAATAAACCGGTTTGATGGACTTGGCTCTGACGTCCGACGTGACGGCCGTTTCTCACTGGTGGGCTTATATCACGTGAAGTATGTCTGTCTGTCCGTTAGCGTTCCTTGAAGGCCCGACCCGGCAGTGTATCGTGTATTTTGCACTGTAACGTTTCCATTTTGTACAACTTGACAAACTTCTACGGATAACAGTTATAGCTTAAGTCATAAGCATTCCATACATGTATATAAATGACCATAGTTTCATGTAGTTTTGAGTTAGAAAAGTGGCCTAAGAGTAGGCTAAGGAAAACACGCGCTGCGCCATCCATGTTTGGTTGGATACGATATTATACGAAGATGGATTCAAATACAAATATAAAAAGAAGATTTAGCCTACAAAATTGTATTTTAGGAGACTATGAAGATGAGTCTCCTACAAAAAATAAATTGGAATGTGTGTGTGTGTGTGTGTGTGTTCTTGGTGGTAGGGACATTTTAAAAGTATGTCATGGAATGAAATAAGAGGTTTGGTTCGATATGGTATTGTATAGTAGTGAATTACATAAAGATATACAAGAAGATGGCAAAAATGTAATTGTAATGTAGGGGGCTATGAAGAAAAGGGGTGGATAAATGTATAAGTGGTGGTAGGAATATTTCAAAAGTATGCTACGGGAATGAATAAGAAGTTTGGTTCGATACGATATTGTACGGTAGTGGGTTACATAAGTATACAAAGAAAATGGCAATTTAGGGGACAAATTTGTAATCTAGGAGGCTATGAAAAAGAGGGATAAATGTGTTTTCAAGTAAAAATGAGGCAACTGGAGTTAATAATAAATTTTTTACACGAAATACGAGTAGCCTTATTGTACACTAAGCTCCAAAAAGAAAAGAAAATAAGTTGTTACCTGTTCTATGTGAACATTATAATATGACAGCACAATGTGACATGTTTAATTTAGCTAATATTTAAAATGTATTTACATTTATAGTCATAAAACCATAGAATAATCTTTAAAGTAACAATACTTCTTACTACCTTTTCCGTATTCTATATTGAACACAGAGTTTATCCATGTAACAAGATTTTCATTCTTAGTAAAATATATTTTTAACTGTACATTTTAGCAAATATTAAGTAGCTTAATTTGTAGTTATTGACAAACGCATACTTCTCAGACCTACGTACGAGAATGTATACAATTTCTTGATCGGGCCATCGACGCTAAATCAACTACGTTAACGGGAATACCTTAGACCAAAAGTAGATTAGAAAGGGTCAAAAATATATATAGTGTGATAATAAAGTCCCACATAGGCTTCATAATTTCTGAACGATTACAAGTAAAGCAATGAAACTTAGTACATCATTACTGCAACTAAAAGTCCACTTTTAGAAACAATTACCAATTTTTGTCATTACAGCGTACTGTAATTTGAATTATACGTCAAATTAATAGTATTTATTAGTAGAATACAAAGCAAAAAATGCTACCTCAAAAGGCTTATGCTTTAAAAGATTACGCTGGTTTGAAGTATGAAACCATTGAAATGTATATTTGTTCTAGATGGTTTGTTTATTTGTTTAGTATTCTCATGAAAGTTAGACTTAGTAAATGAATACTGGACTTAAGAAATGGTTTTTAAGGTAGTTAGTGACACTTCACATCAGTGTAAGATGGTCTACAAAGAGTTCGGTAAATTTTAAACGTAAATAAAGCCCAAAATGTATATAATTGTATAAGAGTTGTTTAGCAGTGATGAATGACAAAGGAAACATCCTCTACGCTATTTACTTTAACAAAAGGTAATTTTCTTCTTTTTGATTTATTGAAAAGACGGGACCGGTTATTCTTACCTGCAAAATACCTACAGGCTAGTTGATAAATTGCGTTGTTGGAGTACAGTCCGATTTACCAGCTGTTGGATAAGTTTTTAAGTGACGATAATTCTTAATTAACTGGTCTCATTCATAATGCTGAAAATACTACAAGGTAATTTATTACATAGTTTACAGCCAAAAGACAATTTATGGAAATCTTTTTTGATATAAATTTTATATAATTGGGGAAACAAACCATACTCAACCATGGCTTCGTAAATATAATTCTTTAAAACCGGAAGTGCTCATACCACACGTAATGTCTACAATAAGAGCCATTCGTAATTTGAGTAACATCTAAAGCTCTTAACAAAGAAAATAAAAGAATATGTACATAAAATTTCCCTACTCCTTTTTTTAATTACATATGCCCCAACATCATGTATTACATTATAAATGGATTAATTGCAAATCTAATGATTTCTACTTAAAGAATCCTCCACACAGGTCTAAAATAGTTACTGAAAGTGTTATTTTATTAAATATCGTGGAATGGGGTTATTTCACAAGAACTTATGAACTCTATTTCACACTCCGACTTCAGAATCCCAAAATATTGTTTTTTGATCTTTAATCTAACATTTTCAAGAGATTTGAATATTTTTTCCGTGATTATCACTTATCTCAAAAGTGTTTAGAATCTCACTTAACAAGAACAGGACCATGGAGTCCAGGTTTTTCAACATGAAATTACGTGAGTCAGTGGGTATTTATTTGTGCTACTTGTGTAATGGATGTGTTTCAAAAGTCTAAACGTTTTTAAAATTGGTAAACTTTGATTTTAGAAATTTATCGGAAAAGTTCGTTGGTCACCTTGATAAGCCATTTCGTTTCAACATGGCGGTCGTTAAAGCTTCAAAAAAACTCCGTTATGTATGAAGCAAGGGGAAAAATAGATTTGTTCTGGAATGGTTATAAAATTTTCTCAACTTTTTTATAAACAATTGTAGGTACCTTGATCGAGTTTCGAGATATTGATTATATGTAAATTCCATTATAACTTCTATATACTCTTGAACGGGTGATAGGAATGCTAAAACACGTTAATAAAACCTGGTACAAAAATTAAAATTTTAAATATCTTGACTATGTTCGTTGGCCGACAAGGTAAGTCAATTATTTTCAATATGGCAGTCATTTAAGCTTTTTAAGAATCCACAACTCCGTTGTTTATGATCCTAGAGAATACACCAACAGATGATCTGAAATGTTTATAAAATTTACCACCAATTTTTAATAAAACATTTTTTGGTATCTTGAATGGTTTTAAAAATAATAATTATATGTAAAAAATCTCATGAGAATAAATAATATTTGTTGTTGAAAAAACTACCAACACAACACGTAACATATACACCTTGCTACTATGCCGCGCAAGATGACACCATCAAGAATAATGTCTCCAAAGTTGGCTTTTTCTGAGGCGTTCATTATAAGACCGGCCGTTGGGGGAAAATCACAAATCGAGATTCAGTGCTGAAGGACACGATCGGGGCAAGCGGAATAGTTTGAAATCTAGAGCCGATGGTGGCTTTATAAATCCGCGGTCACGACTGAATATAGTTCACCTAATGGAGCGCGAAGCAAGAGGCTATAAAGGGGGTTGGACAATTGCAGGATCTGGATGTTGGAGGTGACGAAGTGCTTCCGTTTCGGCCACCTCCAGTGGACTGTAGAGAGCTCTACAGAAGGGATTAAGGCTTTGTTTAAAGTGTGGGAAAGTGTCTTTCAGGTAGAACGACTGATAGGTGGAAGCCCGTTGTTGTCACGTTCTAGGGCTGAAAGTATCCAAAAAAGAAACGAACACCTTCTTGGTATGAGGGACTTTTCTGTCAACAAAACTGACGTTGTCACAATAAGCGAGCACTGGTTCCGCGATATCCTAGGAACCGTTGGAACGTGTTCGATAAGAGCCACGATGCCGGCCAGGGTGAGTAACGATTAGGTTACTCTCGTCAGATGCTATTTCACACCCAATGAAAACGTCGTCGATTTCCAGGACAAGCTGGAGGATGCACTTTAATTCTTCGGGGGAAACATGATTTTCGGCGGCGATTTTAACGCGAATGCAGTCAAATGGGGAATGAAATTGAGTTTACCATCTCAGATATCTTTGCGGAGAAAAGCTCTACGAAGAATCACTGACTGAAGGGTGTTACTGGATCTGATCACCAATATATCCTGCCAAGGAACCATGAGTTGCGATGTAGACAAGTGCAACGACCTCAAGGTTGAAAGACAGACCGTAATTCTCAACAGACAGAGGATTGAAGTATCTTGACTTGATACCAAACTTACGGTCAGAGACCATATCTTTGTGGTGGCAAACACGGCGGTGGTTTCTACTGCCTCTTGGAGCCAACTGACAAAGAATGACGGCGGACTTGTTGCTCATGTCAGTCACGCAATCTGTGCTCCTGTACGGCTGCATGGTATGGTCGAACGCTCTACGTATGTGTGCTACAAGCAACGTATGGCAGCAGTACAGTAAAAAGGAGCACTTCGTACCACGAGTGCTTACCGAACGTTCTCCAGAACGGCCGTCATCATGGTGTCTGGGGACATCCCAATCGACCTACAAGCTTTCGTAAGAATACGGGTTCACGAAGGTAACGGTGAGGTAACTGGCACCAAAGCTCGAGAACACACCATGAAGACCTGGTAGGAACGATGGCTGTCAGAGAGCAGAGGAACTTGGATGGCCAGACTGATTAAATACCTAACTGAGAAAATGGGTGGAGAGAATACACGGGGAGGAACATTTTCAACCAGTTCCTTACCGGTCATGGCAACTTTCAAGCGTTCTTCTTTAAGATGGGTAAGTTTAAAAACTCGGAAAGTCCTCTGTGGTGACGCGGAGCATGACGTCGCCCACTACTCATTCTTCTGCCGCAGACAGTGGGAAAACGAAAGCGTGAAACTCGTAATTGTCTTAGGCCAACCTCACCGGATATCATTACACGGAAAATGGTCTCTGACAGGCACACTTGGAATAGTATCTCTACTTGTGTGCTGAAATCAAGAAATTAGAAGAAAAGTAATACAACCCCGGTTTTGCCCAACCGATGACCTGACACTGTAGGAGCCCTCTGTAGGTTTAAGTAAACACCCTCTTGAAGTAATGCAGAAAGCAATCCCGAGAGGGGAGAGGGGTTGAGATTGAGTGGGAGTTGGTAAGAGTCCTACACACCAGTAATTTCACTGGTGGTGCATTATCATTTCCTCATTAATAAAGAAAAATGATGCCTATAGGACGCAGATTAGACAGTAATAGTATATAAGTAGGTAAAACGTATTACAAATTACAGCTTTAAACAACAAAAGAAAACAGGTTTGACATTCAGGGGATTAATATAGTGGGTAGGTTTGCAGTGTTACATATCACTATGGTAAACGTGATTATAGCCAACAGACTAGATAGTCAAGAGACTTGCATGCGTTGGTAACCATTATTACAAATTATTATAACAGTTAGCGTGCCTATAGGACTCAGGCCAAGGTTTTGAGTCAAAAGGTAATAAGTGTTGTAAATTATTACCGTAATACTTGTTAAAATAAGATAATAACGGTCAAGAGACAAGAGTCAATAGGTAATAAGTGGCAGAAATAATTACAGTAACCGCGACAGTAAAAAAAGACAGCTATTGTACTAGAGTCTGTAACAGTGTTACAGTTCCTTGTGTTCCGCTTGACTGTACGAAGGAGTCTAGACAGTCAGGGTATTAGAGTCCGCAGTTAATCATGGTTACAAATTATTACTTTAAAACTCCCTACAGTTAACAGGTAAAAACGTCAGGGGCCTAGGGTCCGTGTATAATATCAGTGATACAGATCATAACAGTAGACGCGACTATAGAAAACAGGCGAGACAATTTGGCTACTAGAGTCCGTTGGTAACCATTATTGCAAACTAATGTAATAGTAAGCGTGCCTATTGGACAGGGTAGACAGCCTGTGTATTTGAGTCAGTAGGTGATCAGGCTTAACAAATTATTACAGTAAACACGCCTATAGAAAACAGGCTAGAGATTCAGGAAACTAGAGTTAGTATGTTATCAAAGTAGCAATTAATGAACCTATAGAATGCAGATATTACCATCTATGCAATTGAGGTTGAAGATGTAGGGTACAACATTAAAATGAACACAGTTTATAGAACTCTTTTTGTCAGTTGAATCGGTGAATTAAAAGCACTCAGTAATAGCGTTATCTTAACTAAAATCTACGAATTCCTATTCACACCACGTCAAGTTGTTTTTTTAGATGTTATTAAAACTAGTTTTATTAAATTTTGGCTCCGCAAAATATATTAACCTTATTGCAAAGATGTGTCTGACATGCGCATATCCACCTCGCTTTCACATTACCTATCCTTGCAAATCCTGTAGTAAGAATCTCAGAACTCCTATGAAATTATTCCAATTACTAGATAAGGAGTCAAAACGTACATTAGTTTTCGATTGTACATAATTTCGCCATATACGAAACTAAAAATCTGATACCCACAACGCATTTCTGGATAGAGTAATCCACTAAAACTAGCCTGGTAACTCTCCAAGCTAGTCCTTAAAGATAGTCATATCTTTATACCCGTACAATCGTACAAATACAAATCGTACAGTAGGCTACACGCAATTAGAGAAAACAAACAAATTCAGGGACTAGAGGCAGTTGGTTAAACAGTCAGTGCATCAGAGTTAGTAGGTTATAGTATTACAAATCATGACATTAAATGTGCCTAGAGAATATAGATCGGACAATCCACAAATATTAGGTTGAATGTGTAAGGTACAATTTTGAAGTGAACACAACTTAGCGCTTTGTGCATTTTGACAATCGCGTACTTCAGTACAATAAACGTAACTAGTAATAACACGTAATTTATTGGTCTAGAGCGATTCACATTCCTTATTTAGTTCAGATTTGACAATAGATAGATTGTGAAAGTGCAATTATTTTTTACACATTTGCCACTATTCTTTGATAGAAGAAATCAGTAATACTACGTTTCGAGTTATACAGTCTGTTCTCTTCTTTAGGTGGTTTAATGTACTGGCCTAATACATAAGTGTATGATAAAAAATAGACCAATCATTTCAGAGCATTATGACACGCATGTCAGTATTCATTACAACCATGTTGTGTGTCAACTCCACGCACACTAACTCTAAAAAAACTTAATAAAACAAAAATTAATTATATAAAATGAACCAAATATTACATGTCATAAAAGTTCTACATAAATCAAACAACTACTAGTAAAAGTGAATATTTAGGAGATAATTATTTTTATCATATCTAGACATTTTGTTTATATCATATACGTGTAGTATTATTAGTAGCATACATTAAGATTAGGTCAACAAAGGTCGACACAAAACAACCAACAGTTAAATCCTTTTTTTACACAAGTTGTACACTCTCACTAAATACTACCTAAAGCAATATACACATAGCATCTATTGCGTACTATATACTACACATAAATGAATCATATTCTTGTATATATCATTTTGACTTATCATTTTGAAGAATGCTCCCGCCAAACCAACACAGCTGTCACGCAGGTCCGATGACCGATAGTTAGCGCCACAGCTTGGAGCTTGTAGCAACGTAAAGCGACATATTGTCTTAAGTAGATTACCCTCGGGAAGCCATTACATCGCATTACAAAATTTGTTGAATAATTTTAAATTATAAATTACTGTTTTCATGGCAACAAGTTACTTTAATTGTTCAGAAACATATGTAAATGTTCATGATAAAATTGTAATTACGTGTCATTTCACGCGTTGCTGAAGGGTGTGCAAGAACTCCCTTCGTCACAGTTTCCAGAGTCGCTGCTGAAGAGCCAGGACGAGCTGCCAGTGCTTCGGATTGTTGGAGGGAAGTTCACCCAGGTTGGGCTTAGGTATGCCAACCACGAAGGCACCTATGAGGAAGTGACCAGAGTTGAGAGCCTGAAGGTCATTCGGGTCACTCGAGAAATGAGTGAAAGGATGAGAATATAGGATCGCCTCTATTTGAAGAGTTAGAGTCATGAATGAGGAAGAGTCAAACGTGTAGATATCGCACGGACAGAGAGGCAGACAGAAATTAAATTCTTTGTTTGAAGGTTATTTTTGACGATGGAAGGATTGTGAAGGAAACAGGATTTTTCCGGACATTTTCCATCGTTCAGTGAAACAATAAATCGGTAACACTACGTTTCGAGATCTGCAATCTGATCTCTTCTTCAGGTAAAGAACTAACCTAATATATAATATTACAAACTAGGTTAAAATAAACAAATCTTACCAAAGCGTTGTGGCACGCTTAAGTAAGGAATCACAACCTACATGTTGTTTGTCAACTTCACTAACTCTATAAACATGCACTTAATAAAAAAACTATACAAAACACTAATCATTACAACTGAACTATGGAATACAGGTCACAATACGTCTTCATTCGTCTACTAACCACCTACAGTCAGTCGTAGGTCTTAAAAGTTTGTCTCCTGTGATACGTTGGGAAGAATTCCTTCACTTGTTTATTGTTTAAGGTGGGGTAATTCCAATAGTTCGATAGTTCAAATAAAAAACCTGGTTCTTGAAATTTATACTAAATTTTATCTTAGGATAAAATTAATTTTCATTTCTCGCAAAAATGGGAAGGTATAAAAAGAGATTCGGATCAACGTATGCTACCATGCAATCTAGAAAACGAAAAAGAAATGAAGTAAGTTCTTTATATATATATATATATTATATATATATATATATATATATATATATTACTAAAATAGCAACTGAGATTCAAAAATTTTTTAATTTTATTTATTTTCTTGTTTGAGTCTACTTCCACTACAAAAATTATGAAATAATACATAATCCAAAAACCCAAAGATTTTATTTACTATACTGTAAAGTTCACTACGTCGCAACGAGAATTTACCAATCCACATAATTTTCTTGTCGTCCATATTTTCTCCGGTAGGTATCAGCACACATGACGTCAAGTCAAGTCGCTGTGACTATGGGGGGGGGGGGTGGGTGGATCCCCCACATCTTTCAAGGCCTCTGCCGGTTAGGCTTTGGCCTTGTGTCTCGACACATGACGTAAACCGAAAATATCCCAAATATTCAACTTAATAAGGGAGGGGAGTATTGCATGGTAGAAGGGTGACGACCTGCCCAAGGACTGGCCCTAGTATCATGTAATACTCTAACCTGGGTGCGTATAACCGTATCATTGCAGCCATAACTGTTGGTTCTAGAAGCATTGGCGAATGTATGGAAACTGGTTTAGGCATAGGCAGTCCCAATCCCTGCCAAGGTTGGATTTTATAAAGGAACATTTTAATAGATCTTATAGCATTTCCTTCGTGAAATATTTTCCGGGAGAGGGTTTTGAATTTTTACCATTAATGATATACATGCTAAAATAGAATAAAATTTGTTATAAACACATACAACAGGGCAGAGCAAACATGTTGCTCGGCCGTAACGATTGTACAATTGTTTATTAACTTTTTGCTGTGTTAGGAACAAATAAATTATGCTATATAAAAATTAGTTACAATTAGTACCAAAAAGGATTGATTTTGTAAAGGAATCCAAACTTGGACAGGCTAACAAATTGTAAGGTTGGCCTTTACCTTTTTGTTTACTGATAAATATTTATTGTGTTGGGTTTTAAGTTCTATTTTTATGTAAAAACTAGAACATTCGCAATACGATTTATTTCATGAAATTCCGGTACACAAATGTCATTTCACTGGCGTTCAACATTTATTTTTTAAACTCAAATTTCTGTTAGAAGAGTATAATAATACTGCTGTATTTATACAAATTGTTTTCGTTTTTACAACATGAGAGAAGCACTATATGCAGCAGTGTTCTTGCAAAAAAAATCATGAAGAACTGTTCGTTTTGATCCTTACTTGATTTTAAATCTTCAAATGTAAGGGAAACATTGTTCAGAAATTAAGAAACTATTATTCAAGAATATCCTCTTGGAAATGTTACATTTTATAGGGAGCAGAGTATAAGCCAAAACTTTTATAAAATATATATCAAATTGCTATGTTTGAAAAAAATCTCTATTTAACCAAGAATGGGAAAAAAATCATTATTGCAGATTTGATTGTTAAATGTGTGGAAACGCGTAATAAATAAACTTATTAAAACGTAAAAATTTGTTTTTTTTTCTTATCGTAATGATAGAGGTTGGTGTAAAACCAATAAAATTCTAATGCCAGTCAATACATATAATATAATCAATCTTTTATGCAAAAGCATTTATATACAAAAAGCTTTAATAAGTAAAATAAAAAATAAAATGTAATTAATATTTAAATGTATTAAAATGTAATTGATATACGTGATCTAAAAAACAAATACTATTCTGAGCTTTTAAAAAAACTACAATGGTAATTCTAAAAAAAACGTAACGGGTCAGAAAAAATGGAATAATTCTGTGATAGCTTTGGAAGTAAATTGTAATATAGTTTCTGATCCCGAAATAGTGGCTAATGAATTTAACAAATATTTTTTATTTATTCCTGGTGAACTAAGTAAAACAATTAAGAAACCAAATAATATTGATTACACGAATATAGAAAGATTATTTATGAAACAATGGACCACTCAATCAATGTTTCTATTCCCTGCAACTTTAAATGAGCTTATAATAGCAATTAATTCCTTAAAAACAAGTAGCGCAACAGGTCTGGATGGTATTAGCACATCTTTGGTTAAAGATACCTATAGCAAATTTGCAGATGTCTTGCTTTATATTATAAATTTGAGTTTTGAGACAGGGGATTTTCCAAAAAAGTTGAAAGAGGCTGTAGTCATACCAATTTATAAAAACGATTCTAGAACCTCTTGTAATAACTACAGACCTATATCATTACTGTCCACATTTGCAAAGATATTTGAGAAAATCATGAAAAATAAGTTATTACAATTTCTTGAAAATACAAATTTTTTCAGTGCAAACCAGTATGGATTTAGACAAGCCATGAGTACGGAAACCGCTTTGCTTGAGTTTATGAGTAGAGTGGGTAATGGGATTAACGATAGGAAACATTTAACAGGGCTTTTTCTAGATATTACGAAAGCATTTGATACAGTTGACCATTCAATTCTTTTAAATAAATTATACGCTTGCGGAATCCGAGGGGTTGTTTTTAAATGGTTTTAGAGTTATTTATCATGTAGGAAGCAATGTGTTAAAGTAAGTAGTACCTTAAGTCAATTTGGTGAAATAAAATATGGAGTACCTCAAGGGTCAGTTTTAGGTGCCACATTGTTTTTAATATATATCAATGATCTATGTAATGGAAGGTTTTACGGTAAGGTTACTGCATTTGCAGACGACACAGCACTTTGTTATGTTGAGAATTCATGGGGAGAAATTGAAGTAAAGATTAACAAGGATCTGAATGCATTAAGGTGGTGGTTTTCAGTTAATAATATGATATTAAGTCCTCAAAAAACCAAATACATAAATTTTTCGTTAAAAGTGCCTTATCCACGCTTTAAAAATAAAATTATGTATAAATGTCTTAACTTTATAAGCACTAAATCTCAATGTGATATAAATTGCAGTCTAGTGGAAGGGGAGGATTCGCTGAAATATTTGGGGTTATGGCTTGATAAAGATTTAAACTGGAAAACTCATATTTCAAAACTTAAACAAAAACTAAAAATGTAATAAGAATCTTCTATTATTTGAAAAATATGTGTGATACTAAATTGTTAAGAATGATATACTTCTCCCTGGTGAACAGTAGGATGGAATATGCTATATCGTGCTGGGGAGGAACGTACATAACTAATTTAAAGCCTATAATAACAGTTCAAAAACATTTTATAAGAATAATCATGAAAAGAAAGAAAACTGATTCATCCTACCCTTTGTTTTTGAGATTGAATATTCTTCCGTTAAGATATATGTTTGTTTTTAAAGTTTTAAAAATATTTTTCTTGAGAAGCAAAAATTATAAGTCAACAAATAAATTTAAACTTGAAATAAGAAATGCAGAAGACTCATTAGTACCAAAACCTTCAAATACTTTCTTTACAAAAACTTTTATTTATTTAGCACAAAACTTTTTAATCTGTTATCACAGCATATAAAGAGTCAGTATTCAATTAATATTTTTCCAAAACAGCTTAAAAAGTGGCTATTGTCAATGAAGGATATTGAAGAAGTACTTTTTTAAAATTAATGTTTAAAATGAGATTTTTCCTTTCCTTGTAATCTGTTTCCAATAATGATAATAATGCATAATTTAATTTATGTTCTGGTTGTGTTCATTGTGTTCTCCATGTTTATTTGTTTAATTTTTTACATTTAGGCTTAGTTGATTATTTTTATGTATAGTTAAGATTTTTTATTAATTTAGTTGTGTTTATCACGAACTTCATGTAGAGTAAAAATAAATAAGTTTTACTAAAAATATTACTGTACTGTTTGTAAAGCTGCTAGTTTTCTGTTAATTTTATGATATTTATTACTCTAAACAGGCTTTGCCTTGGAGTTGTTTCTCTTTATTTCTCATAGTGATCGTGTTATAGTAGT
Organism: Homalodisca vitripennis; assembly: GCF_021130785.1. NCBI lineage: Eukaryota > Metazoa > Arthropoda > Insecta > Hemiptera > Cicadellidae > Homalodisca > Homalodisca vitripennis. The sequence continues at coordinate 43,123,907 of NC_060214.1, forward strand.
TTTAGTTGCATATGTATGTATTGTTTATGTGTAAGTAAATGTAATGTTTTTTGGTTAGTTTGTAAAATTTTATAAAAATTGTATCTGTAATTTTTATTTGTGAGAAATAAAGTTTCTTTCTTTCTTTCTATTTTAAAAAAACCAAAAAATCAATTGCTCCCTTTTTATTTTTTTCTTCAATGCAAATGAATATATAAAAAAGTGTGTGATTTTGTATCGAAAACACAGAGAGGACACAGTAGTTAATTACATTCTGTTGCCAAAAAAATTTAAGCCAACTGAAACAGAAACATACATCTGCATAATTAAACTCTTAATTAGGTATGGCGAAATAAATGTCATCAGTTCATTTACGAATGTATGTAGCATTTGTCCACTAATCATGGAAAAACATTTTTAAGCAAGGAAGGATTTTAAATTTATTTGTATACCATTTTCAATTTGTATAAAAGAAACCAAGTGAATATAAATATATTATTATTGTCATCATTACAATTGCAGTATATTAATTGTTCTAAACTAAAAATAAATCTCAATTGGTTTTCGAATTTTATTTGTACATATAAAAACAGGTTCAGTTTTCTAACTTTAGGACCCCAAACACTTGCTCTTTAAACGTAACGTCAATTTATTGTGAAATGTATTTTTATTATTAAGCTATTTAAAAGTTACATGCTCGTTACGTACGTTTTATTCAGTAGGAATTCACATGCAAATCTGTGGGCAACTGCTAGTAAATATATATATATATATATATATAAACTTTATTAAGCTATTTAAAAAGGATTAGTTATGGCGTAACTGTTAGTCAGAAGGATAACTGTTAAATTCAAATATGAGGGTAACTGCTACTAAATATGTATATTGCGATTAAGTCAAACATAACGCAGCCAGTTTCTTGTTTCTATTTTAAAATGCAGTTAAAAATTTGATCATTATATTGAATTATCTTCAACGTTTTTACAATAAGAAAAAGTTATTTCATTTAACACTTAAAGATATTTATAAAAGTGAAAGAAAGACATATTATTATTTGTATCTCATATTTGTATATTTGTATCTTTTATGCAACAACAGTTTTACATTACAGTTTTAATAAGTAAAATAAAAAATAAAGTTAATTAAAATTGTTCCAAATACAATTGTTCCTTTATTTTGCTCTGAAATGCCAACGCGTGTATAAAACAGTGTGTAATTGTGTATACAAAACACAGAGAGGACATAGTTAATTACAAAATTCAAGCCAACTGAAAGACAAACATACATCTGCATAATTAAATTCTTAATTAGGTATCTGAAATAGATGTCATCAGTTAATTAACAATAGAATGAAACATTACTAATGTACTTAGTAGTTCTCCTCTAATCATAGAAAAAAAAGTTTTAAGGTACAAAGAAATTTAAATTTATTTGTATACCATTTTTAATTTGGGTAAAAATTGCAAATGAATATAAATATATTATTTCAATTGTAAAAATTGCAATATATTAATTGTTATAAGTCAAAAATAAAACACAATTGGTTTTAGAATGTTATTTGTACATATAAAAACTGGTTCAGTATCTAACCGCAAATATTTGCTCTAAATATTTAAAGACAAACTATTGTGAAATGAAATCTTCTTATTAACCTACTTAAAAATGACATGCTTGTAACGTACGTTTTGATCAGTATGAAATAGAATGCAAATCCATGGATAGTTGCTAGTATATATATATATATATATATATATATATATATATATATATATATATATATTGTTTTTCATGAGCATTTATTAAGAAAATGTACAAAGGCATGCTTGTGACGTAACTATTATTCAGAAGGATAACTGCTATTTGCATTCAAATCCGCGGGTAACTGCTGCTACATTCCGATTGAATAAAACTTAACGCAGCCAGTTTCGTGTTTTCTATTATAAAATGCAATAAAAAATTTAATTATTATATTGAATTCACTTCAATATTTTTATCATAACAACAAGTTATTTCTTCAAAAACTTAACGATATTTCTAATAATGAAAGAAAAACGAAAGCGAATGACAGACGATGATTTATGAAAAACTTAATACATTAGCGTAATGCATTACTTATTTGACTATGTAAATGAATTACCCAACACCAATCATGTAAATGATATATATTTACGTGCTGATCAATAATAGAGGCCAATTTACTAAATGTCTTCAAATAACCTCTGATTTATTCAATTTTAATTATTCAGATTGAACGAAACAAACGTTCTAGTCTGACATTCTTATATGAACCTTGTCACCTAAAGGACGTCATGTCTAAGTTCCCTACACCATGGAATATCTTCCAAAGGACATGCACTGGTTATGCCAAACATTTGGGGGTTTACCACTGAAAAGTACTCCAGAGACTAAAAGTATCAAACAACTAACATTTTCCCTGGCAGGATTCTTATGGTGTTTAACTTTAGTCCTGATACAAGAAGTACTCTCATCCTTCATCCTTTACTTTACTATCTCGGAAAGAAATTTCGACCTTAACAGAAATAAAACATTTAAGTTCTCAGTAACTCTGGACGTGGTGTCTCTGCAAATAGTGGCGGCTGTTACTTTCTTAAGTTGCACATGTAAGTATCCAATGTTTTGTCGGGGTCTTTAACACCTTGGAGCGAGTGAACTGTGATCTTCAGTGCAAGAGAGAAGAGGTCCGGTTCCGAGGAAAGTTAATCGTGTTCTTGACTCTCACAACTATGTTATTCATTATCAGCTTTGCATATATCGCAATGAATGATGTAAAAGTGATTGTATTAATCTGCTATGTCAGCATGTTATTGTTGGATTGGACCGAACTTACTGTTATCCTTAATTTCACACATGTGGCTCAAAATATTGCAATGGGTTTTAGAATGGTTAGTGTCAAGATGGAAGAGGAGATTGCCTGCAACATAATTGAAAGAAGGGGGATGAACCGTGGCCAGTCTAATGTTGAAATTACTCATGGAACACGTAAGTAAACCAGGTTCTATTTTAAAATTTAAATAATTTAGTTATTACCCATAAAACCGAAAAAGAGAAAAGGGTCATAAGATAAATATGTTGCAAGAATGTTGGCTAAGTTTAACACACCAAAACAAAGTTACACGAGGCATTGTGTCAGAATTTAGAGTAAATGATACAATTATGAGTCACACATTAAAATCAGGCGCTCTGGTGCATGCATATTTGACTCTTTAACGATTATCGCGGCTTACGACGTACTTATTAAATTAAATAAAAGCACCAAAATACTCCCCTACAAAACTCTGAATTGAAAAACTTAAACAGGAACATTTGCATTTGCATTTAATCTGACATGTTCAATCATCAATTGATCATTACCTTCCCACTTGTCTTTCAAGATTCAATTAACAAATTAATTAAGTGAGTTTTTAGCTTGAAATAAACTGGAAAAAATTAGTAAATAAAATAAAAGTTTCAAACCCTGAAAAATGTAGAGGCTTTTTAGGATTAATGCCGACTCACAGACATGGTTTTCCTTGTCTGAAACAAGCAGCAGTACGCCTAATACGTCGCTTCCTCCATCGGCGCTTCCTTGAGGTTGACTCAGTATCCTTGGATGGATGAGCAAGAATCAGATCATCTTGTAGTTGTACCGAATGAAAATAACACATGGGGGTGGTAACTTCTGAGGTCATAGTAATAAATACTCGAATTGCAAAGTTTACTTATAAGTTCAATTTAATTAATGAAACTTACAAGCACCACTTTTAGTTGGTAAATTAAATCTATGCCTTGCCACGTTGCTGCCAATTAGAGTACAAGAACTAAAAATGTATATCTGATAGGTGGGCCTAAAATATCCAATGTTCTATTCAATTATGCTTACGATATTTTACTTTATAAAACTTTAAGATTTTACTTCCCTTCGCAATATGTAGACTCACAACCCGGGCGTCGGCGTCTTAGCACGAGACATTGAAGCTGTAGTCTAAGAAGGGTTATTTCTAGTCGGTAATTACTAGAAGAGGAATAGAAGTTATGAAAGTGGTAGCCATCGACTAAAATAATACGTGAGCTCACCTAAAACAAATTCCCAACGGTGTTAGCCATTTAATGAGACAAAAAACGTATCACAAAAAACGTAAACGTGCTCGTCAGAAGGACGACGCCACAACTTGTATCCATTTCAATCAAGCAAATAAAAGATCTTCAAGGGTAAGTTACTTTACTATTTACAACTTTACTTTACATTAAATTCACTTTTATATGTTTGTCATCAAAGGGCTAATTTAATAATACGAAAATATAAATTTTACTTACGGACATAGCGCGCGAGGTGAAATCGGTCACGTAGTTGGGCTGTTACGAAGGGTTACAATAAAATATTCATACGTGTGCCAATTAGGTAGTTAGTCCGTCGATAATTTAGTTCCGGAACATTGGATAAAAATAATGTTAAATTGTACTGGCTAACTAGGTTGTGAAATGTTGCATTATATAAAATGGAACTAACTAACGGTACATAGTCACTTAGAAACTAAGCTCTACGTTAAGCTTCTACAGCAATTATTATTTAAAGATACTGTCATGTGGTAATACTGAGCTAAATAATTGCATGCTACTGGGAGTTAAATATTACAGCCTTGTCTATAATGCCAGAAGCTATTAAAATGTATTTTATCTGATAGCAGATATCACTAATTTATTGACATATTCGTTTAATAATTTACGATTAAGCATGTTGATTATACTGAAAGTGCATAGTTACAGTTTTATCGTTTTATGATTTAGGCACAACACTATCTAAAATCGAGAAACTGAAGTCTCTGATGAACACCTACTGGATGATGTGTGACGCTGTACACCAGGCTAATGACTTCTACTGCGATCAGCTGATGGCCGTTATGTTCTCCTTATTCGTCCACGTCACTATTAAGGCTTACTTCTTCTTCTTGTTCCTCAGAGCTGGTGAGGTGTTCGCTATGATTTCAGAGGCAGCCTGGGTCTTAGTTTACGTCTGCTATGCGGTTCTACTAGTAAACTCAGGCACAAACGTTACTAACTCGGTAAATACTACTTTTATAAAATAGTAATTTATCAATATATTACTAAGTATGGTATACGTTAACTTATTGAGTAACAAACTAATTGTTTGTCCCGTAATAATTTTACTGTGGAAAATAGAGAAAAGAAAATAGCACGTCTAATTGGTCACGTATTTTGTTTTATAATGAGGAAAACTGGCCCAAGATTGTGAGTTACAGTTGGGAGATGGAATTTACGAATTTGGGTTTTCATGATTTTTCTGTTTTCTACCTATCTATTTTCTGTTAGGAAATTCCCAAGAAACAATGAGCTACGGTAACCATTAAAAGAACTAGTACGATGTGGATTATATACTTTATTAGAATCATCTCGTATTCTTATGTCATGCAATATCATACTCCATGGCGCTTTACCGTCAGTACCAGAACCAAATGGATTGTTAGAAAGGTTTCACTAAATTTTAAATATTACTTTTACCAGTTCATATATTAATAAATATCTCGATTTATACTTTGTGTGATCATTAAGTCAATAGGACATAAAAACTAATATTATAGAAACAGCTGAATTTAAACAATTAGGGAGAGAAAGTTAATGGGTTTTCCCTTCATTAGCTACTTATAAAGAAAATAAATTGCACTGGATGAAATATATGTCTGTTTTAATATAAAAGTTACATTTTTGTATAGCTAAATGATCTTGCAATTAATATGTAATGTATTATCCTTACAGTATAACATTTCATGAGCATGAAACATTTGTTGAATTCCTTACAATTACCAAATCTTTGACTTTGTTTCAGGTTGACGAAATGAGGCTGGTGATTTGTCAGTCGGTAAACAAAGATCTGAAACCAAGCTTAAGGAAACAGGTGAAAATTGTTCAAATAATTGAGAAAAAAGGAATTTACTAACTAATTATTTATAACATTAATATATATTATTAACTTTTCTAATCCTAATGATGTGATTTGAATTTCCAGCTGGAAGTGTTTCTGCTGCAGTTAATTCATCACGACACAAAATTTTCCGCTCGCGGGTTTTTCCAGATCCACAACGAGACCCTCACATCGGTAACTTGTTTCTCCTTTTTAAAGATAATAAATCTTTCTTTATAGAGTTAATTCATATACTTTGAATACACTTTACTCTATATACAATAAATTAATAAGTAATGAATTATTGTCATGGAAATTAATATATTTATACTACCAAAACTACTATTCATTTACAATTAGGTAAGAAGAAATGAGAAATTAAACTGGGCAACACCAGACATTAAGAAAGTAATTTTTTTTAAGCCAGATGTCTGTTCGTTAGGTATTTTATATAGTTCAATAAAATATTGCTACGCTAAATATATGAATATTGTGCATGAATGTAAATTTAAAACTTTTTGCGACAAATTTGTACTAAATTTTTATTGTATAACATTCATCCTTTGTGTAAACCATATTTTAATCATAAGGGTAATCTTATTTACCATTTCATGGCTTAGGCAAATTAAAGTAATTTTATAAGAGATTTTTCTTAAATGTGAAGATGTTACTAAGTCAGAGTAAGCGCATTGTTAATCTAAATAAAAAGCAACACATCTCATTTAAACTAACCAATCACTATTATTAAATCCAAAACAGTTCTTATTTGTTATTTAAAAGAAACGAAAATTTACAGGAAAACTCTATTTACATCCACAAACTATAACCCCCTACTCTAACTAACAGCAGACATGGTTATTACTCCGAATCCTTATCTTAACACCAACAGATAGACATCCGACAGATTTGTCATTGGATTTCTTACTCAAGCTCTTACTGAAATCTTAACTGTTTATGGGTTATATAAATATTCCTTGATACACCATAGGGTAGTAACTCGGAAAGATTCGAGCTTCACTGAGATCGGTTACAGACCATTCTGCCGATGGTTTAAAAAAAGGGGGGAGGTCATTGTAGACCTTTATCTGGTTAGGTAAATGTGCCATGAAAGATTTAATAGTTAATGAGAGAGATCCGAGCGTAACTGATGATTTTGTCCCAAATTACGGTATTTGTTCTGTCTGTACAGATGGCTGGAGCGGTGACAACTTACCTGGTGATACTGATCCAGTTCCAGACAGAGCGACAAACTACCTAGACTAGGGAAACGAGAAGGATCCAAGCGTAACTGATGATTTTGTCCCAAATTACGGTATTTGTTCTGTCTGTACAGATGGCTGGAGCTCGGTGACAACTTACCTGGTGATACTGATCCAGTTCCAGACAGAGCGACAAACTACCTAGACTAGGGAAACGAGAAGGATCCAAGCGTAACTGATGATTTTGTCCCTAATTACGGTATTTGTTCTGTCTGTACAGATGGCTGGAGCGGTGACAACTTACCTGGTGATACTGATCCAGTTCCAGACAGAGCGACAGACTACCTAGACTAGGGAAACGGTTTTCTGGTATTAAGCTTTTGTACAAGATGTTACACAGAGTCACTTATATTACATATTCTACTATCAAGAAGTTTAATTTGTTTCTCAAGTATTTCACTTGTAGAGCCGCACAACATTCAGTATAGCGAACTGCATATTACTACTATAACTAGTACACCACAATTATAAAACTGTAATAGTACATATTAGAATTTAACTGTACGTTAGGTATGAAGATATAAAACCAACTGTAAAAATAAAAATAAAATAACTGTACCTCAATATCTATATAAATAAGTGTTTGTATTTATTAGAAAAACAGAGTGTGGTGCTTTTTACTACACGTCTTACAATGTTGACACTAACCTTATAGTTTGCTCAGATTTGAGTTGCTGAGTCGTAAAATTTAGATTTTATTGAACGCTTGACTTTAATGTACTTGATCAGCTGTTGCTTTGTACGGCAGCTTCATACAATTTTAATTCGTTGTATTGATTTGCAGTTGTTGTATTTACTAAACTATATTGTATTTTACTATATATGTTGTAAATATTTATTTTTAGTACTTATGTGTAATAAAGGCCACTCTCATTTTGTAAAAGTAGATCAGAATGTATTAAGCATTTTATAAAAAATACATTTGTTTACTTCTGCGCCCAAAAATGTTTTAACTATCTGTGAACATCATCTATCAATCTCGAGTGACTATTTATCTTGCAAATAATAAAAGTTTGAAATTAAAATGTTATTAAAGCTGACGTAAATAAAACATAATCCATTTGGTATTCTTTCCTTACTACATTTTAATCTCAACAAATACATCAATGGTTGCTTGTAAAATATACAGTGGAATTGGAAGACACAGTGAATCAGACTAGAGCAAAATGTTTAGGCATGTGCCTTAATGCGGGTTTAATTTCACTTTGTACAATAGTACAATGTAGGAGTACGCAACAAATTTATTTATACCATTATTTTTTTCCTGCTAATGCTTAAGGTTACCTATAAGGTAATGTAAAATTTGTAGGTAACTACAACTCAACCTATTTCATGGAGTGATATACACCACCACTGAACGATGTGAAATTAATTGAAGGCACTTCATCGATTTGAGAGGGGACTAAACATTCAAAAATATGTCTGGTGATTTGATAAGACACTTAATTAAAACTGTACTTATTAAAATGTATAGCATTATTGTGCCCTTAATATAGAATGACTAGTCAGTGTTGCTCACAAACATGAGGAACGGTTTAGTTGTGGTATAAAGGGTCACTTTTCTTTTATTTTTTGCTGAAAAAGAGCAGTTAAATGCACTAATCACACAGGTGTGGAAGAGTCTTCAGGACTGCTGTCAGTTGTTCCACAATATTTGTCTAACTATGAGAATGAGAACAAGTGGTGATCAAGCAATCGAATTTATCCATAAAAACATTTTCATCTCCCCCTATTTATTCTGTGCACACTATCTAAATTACTAGAAAATATGTTACAAAAAGACAAATATTATCGTTATAAATAGATAAAATTATTGTATTGAAAATCAAATTATACCATAACACTAACGTACTACAAGCGGAATGGTGGAAATGCACGTAGAATAACAAATCGAAAGAACTAAATAGATTAAGATTTCTTGTAATCAATATTTGTGTAACAAATTTATCTCAGTGATTACTGTTAATTGTATTTATTAAACTAGTTCAACAATGTCCAGTATTATTTAAGAATTCCAAGTTGTATTTTTAGGTTGCAATAAAACTTTGGGGATTTGCAAGTTTAATTAGCAAATAAAGTTCAAGAAAGGAATTGTTTGCTACCCGCAACCAATCAGGAGTCTGTGAATTCAGCAAGGAGAAGTTGTCAAAGTTTCTGAAAGTCAATAAGATTCGTCTGGTTGTTTCTGCTTAGTAATTTGATTTTAAGAAAAGTCGTTCCAACTTTATAAATTGAACAGTGCATTTTTAAACCTGTCGCTAGGTCTATTTTTACTCACCAGTGAATTAAAACTATTGTTCTAACAGGATAACCTGAATACTGGTGGTTCGTAGAATCAAAATATATGAAATGAATATTAGAATTGCGTTGGACTTTCTGCACAGCCATTACTAACTTTCATACCTAATTTAAATACCCGTATACATGATATAATATTTGATTTCATTTTATCTATTTAGACAAGAAGCTGCGAAATCCTGTCATTGATTTAGTCTAAAAAGGTTCTTTGCGATTTGGTTCTGGAGTGACCAAGATATTAGTATGGGTAAGGTCAGTAAGAGGGCCACATGCTTGAAGAACACACGAGGAGGGATAGCGAACACTGTAACTGTCTTGTCAAATTTGATGAAGATCAGGCTACCTATGTTCCAGCCTCTTCCAGAAAAAGTGTGTAGGGGACAATACTTTACTATTTTTACACTGGAAACAGCCTTTAACACTGAGAGACCTTCCCCAATCTTACACTCAATACTTCGCAATAAACAACACCACTGGATCAACACTTTAACCCCAATATCTCGACATTTGTCACAGTGATAAAAACACACACACACACACACACACACACACACACACACACACACACACACACACACACACACACACACACACACACACCACACACACACACACACACACACACACGCGCGCACGCACACACGCACACACACACACACAAACATGTCATATCATGTGAGGGTGTGACTCACACATTCATGGGTTTATCTAGATGGAACACCTCGGTTTATGTATACATAGTGAACTCGTATGTTTACTGATGTACATAAATCAACCAGAAGTAAACCGTCCTGGGGATATTATTAGCTTGTCATATCATGTGAGGGTGTGACTCACACAATCATGGGTTTATCTAGATGGAACACCTCGGTTTATGTATACATAGTGAACTCGTATGTTTACTGATATACATAAATCAACCAGAAGTAAACCGTCCTGGGGATATTATTAGCTTGATCTTTATAAAAAAATAATTTTCGCTTGTTCCAACGAGGATTTTAAGTTTCTTACAAACCCATTAGAAAAGTGTGTGTGATATTTGTTAGCTTAGAATATGAGTGGTTTATGTTACTTACTACGAGTGTATTCAATAACTGTTTTCAATGCACGATCAAGTTGCTAATATCATACATCTTATATTGGCCTTCAGGATTTTGGGAATTTACAGATTACTAATACTGGTACTAATAAAATTTCAAAGTTGCATTTTGATTGGAATTATAAAAGTTAGACTAAGAACTGTTTTGCTTGATATAAACTGAGGTTAATATAGATGGAATTAGAAATTAGAAGGCGATCATGGTTATAACTATAGTAGCGAAATCTGCCCCACAGTTATACACTATTACACAGGAGCTCAGTGATATTGGTCTGTAATGTGAATAATGGAGAGGTACGGGAATTGGTGAAACACGCCCCTGTGTATTCCATCCCTACTGGCATGTTTAACTGTAAATTCAAACTCTTAGATATGAGTTTATGTGTACCAGTTCCACATGTGTTTATCAAGTCGAACTGGTATTACAAAGTATCGTAAAGTTATGCAGATGTAACTGTGTATTTTCAAACGAATTGATCAAAATTAGATTTATGGTATTACAATTTGTATTTTCTAAACATATGCTTTTGTAGAAAAACATCTATAAAACAAGCAATATGCCAATTAAAACCTATAGTTTATTAATATACTTTATGTCCTCTTGATTAAGATGTACTATAAACGATTATTTAACATTAGTTAGTTAGGGATGATTGGGTTCTCCTAAAGCAAGCGTGAATATAAAGCGTAGTGATAGAAACGAAGCCCTCTATTCACAATAAAAAACTGGTTATGAGGCGTAAATATCTTTTAGTTAGTAACATTTATTTCATAGGGCTTATCCACGCAAAATGTACAGCCTAGGCACTTAGAGGACCTGTTACAAAGGTAGAAAAGGGTTTTTTTTAATTTTTTTTAACAAAGTATATCTTTAAGGATATATTACAAATATTTCGTAGCTAGAAATAAACAATACCAAACTAATTAGCAATTATTTCAAACTTGAATATTCAAGATCTTGAATTCGAATTGATCGTTTTTTAAACACACAGAATTTGATAAAGTTTTATAAATGTATAGTAGAAATTGTGAATATCAGGTATATACACTTTAAAAGTTAAAGAAAAAGATCTCAGCAATCACAAACGAATATTTTTATTACTATTTAAATAATAATGGTATAAGTGATCGTTATAAGTTACGATAAGCTAAATGAATAACACCTATATGAAATAATTATTGTGAAATAAAATAGGCACGTTGTAGACCTGTACATATTTGAAGGATATCATTTGTGCAATTTAGGTGCTATACGTAATAACAACAGTACATTACAGAAATATTAAAAATACAATTTAAAAATAAAAATGGAAAGAGGCAGTTAATATGTTAAATAAAAATTGGAGAATAGACAAAAATGTAAAACTATATTTTATGAGCAAGTTGTAAGGATTACTTTTGGATTGAAATAAAGATTTTGATTTTGAAAATTATAAAAAGTACATCTGATTAACTAATGACGGTATAAAAGGGGATGTTTTGGGATATCAGCATAAGGGGTTCTCTTCAGAACTTATGTTGAGTTGACTGATGTTTCTGAGGATATGTACCAAGAGAAAAGTAATTAAAATTCTCTCCATCCCAAAGATATTTAGAAAAATTCCACTACCAACTCAAAGGCTAATTAATAGAATTGTTTGTTGTTGGGAAGATCTTTTGGCGATCGCAACAACAAGAAACATCGAATCAATAAGTAAAACAACAGAAAAATGAGAGGTATATATGATTATAAACATAATTCGTAGTAGTTTAATTCAAAAAATAACTGAACGAAACTCAAAATACTGTATTGTTATTTTGATTAGGTTTTGTGATAATAGGCCTCAATTATATAATACAAATAATATGTTTCAGATCAATGATTATAGTTTAAGTTTAATAATTTCAATACTAATAATAAAACAAGATCTACTGCTTTAAATGTGCTGTAAGATTAGTTTACTTTACAAGTGTAATATATTGGGATAGAATTTGTAGTTTCTGGATTATACTACAAATGTGACTAGTAAGAATCTACTTATTAAATATTTCACATTTAGTTTTTTTCAAAATGAATGTTTCTCTAGAGTGGACTAGTCTAGGTGGATTACTTCTCAGTCTGGAACTGGATCAGTATCACCAGGTAAGTTGTCACCGCTCCAGCCATCTGTACAGATACAAATCACTGTCAGTCTATAAGTAACAGCAAGTGAAACCAGCTGATTAGAAAATTCATTAAAGAGGACTATACAATCATATATTTCCCACGCATATTTAACTAAACTTAAATTGCATCAGTTTTGCGTAAAAACCTATATTCTCCCTTAAGATTTCACCTCTGGATTGGTTATGACTGCTAGTATAAAATACACTGGGTACAGCCAAAACAGATTTGGTCACTTACACCTGAGCAACTGTATAATGTAAAATAACGACTACATTAACCATACAGTTTGAGGTATTAGAGTAAAGATATTGATTAGTACATCTAGTTTAGTGCGGATGGTGACGAAGTGGGTGAATATTAGTGCTATAGGTTGCAGCTAGCCTGAACTGTTGGGACTGCTGACATCCCCTGTCCACTTTTCTTGCAGACACTGAAACAGAGCTAGCCTTCCCTACTTCCAAGACGACATGGCAGAGATATAACCCTCAATATATTCTGTGGGATTTAAAAAAAGCGGCCCCTACCCACAAAATTCTTAGTTTAATGTTACACAGAATGGAGGCACAAAGGTCCTTTTAACTAAATCGTAAGTCATTTTGTTTTATGTAAACAAATAATAATTCATATCACTCATATTGATACATATATACTTGTGCACAGACTTTATTATTAACCAAGCATTCCATAAATAACCTCAGTAATTCATAAGTGTAAATTCTCGTGATCCAATATTGATTTTATTGGGAATCGGGAGTTTCTGGACCTGGTTGAATGGGTTGAAAGTTAGAATAATGACTTTGGATTGTGAGTTCTTTAACTAATCCTTCCTATCTTCTGGTATTATCAAGGGCATTCCGATAAAGATATACGATCTCTTTTATTCAACTCAACGAAGCTTGGATATAACTTTGAATTCGGGCGAGAATATGCGATGACGTTCATGTTATAGTTTCAGTGCTAATATTTTCAGTGTAATGAGGTCTTATATGGGAAAAGAATCATTCCTTCTAACCAATACTGTGGCTCTACATGCGTACCTGTGGATACCAAGCTATCCAGGTGAAGTTTTACATTGATTAAAGCTTTGAAATGCCTTTAAATTAGGGAAAGGTGACTTTCTTTTTCACGTCCAGTAAACCTTGGAAATGGGGCTTTGGTTATAACCACAGATGAGTACGTTTTGTACTATATTATTAATACTATTAAAAAATAAAAGCATCATTTGAAAGATCAATACAACTTTTATAAATTATTCTGAGCGAAGTTTTCAAATAATTTTAACCCTCAAATTATTATCATGAACGGCCTTTATAATTTATATCATCCAGTACATAAAAATTTTATTTTTGTATTAAAGCGAATTGTATTCTAATATCATAAAACAAAAAATCATTAGTACTAGATGTTTTATCGGCAAAATAATTAAATGAATAACCATATTAAATAATACAGTTACCCTATGATAACCTATGTTTGTTTAGTTAAACTATGGAACACATTTTTATGTCAGGATTATATTTAAGATTGTAATTATACTATTAAAATTTAAAACCCTTACCTTGCTTATAAAAAAATTGTTATTTACAATCTCTGAACAACTGTAAACTATAGTAAACTCTGTGGATAAACAAGTTTTGTTCACAACAATTTTACTGAAGTTAAAGGCGTAACCAATATGAGTGCTGAAAAAATGTTTCATGTTCAATTAAATGATGTAGATGCAGATAGTTCACATGAGCAAAGATTATTACAGTAAGAAATAGATGTGAGGATAATAAAGTCTTACTGATGTGAGGGTCTCATTATGGATCTGGAAAAATCCACGAGCAGAGAATCTTGCGTTGTGGTGAGGCAACTGCAGTAGGAACCCTTCAAGCTGGAAACACATCACGAGGCTTAAGACATTCCTAAGAAATAACTGATAGGTTAAGTTTATATTAATAACTCAATTGTGTGATTACGTTCATTCTCAATACTCAAAACGTAATGCCTTATATTCAGGTGTGTTAGTTACACCCCTTACATCCACCCACTTTGTGTGTCAAACAATGTCAGATAGTGTGGGTAAAATACCTATTATATTAAAGTATAAAACTTTTATTTGAAAAATCATAAAAATCAATTAAACATTGTACAATATGTCCTAACAAATTTAATATATGTCGGAACTAACTTAATAATGAAGATCCATACTACCACCTACAAAGTCAGAGTTAAGTACTGGTAAATACTTTTTTACTTTTTTCTTGTCGTATTAGAATAAATAAATTTTAAATACAAAAACACTACTTCGATTTTAAATGTTGCTCTGCTTTTAAATCGTCTGTAATATATTTTATATTATATAAATGATTTGTCTTAAAAAAGCTAAAAATCTTTATCCGAGAAATAAAGACATCGTAACCTTTAATAAACCAATTAGACACATCCCACAAATTAAATATGCAATTTAAATCAAAGTTCCTGTGTAAATATCAACGTCCTTTTAGACACAAAGGGAATTTTAATATTTATTTGTCTTGTTATATGATATAATTTTAGTTAGTATTTAAATTACATACCAAACACTCTGAACAGAAGAAAGTTATAAATATTTAAGCACTTTATTGTTGAAAGTTTAATTTTTACTGCACTTGGGTGTTCTTTTTGTAACATTTGCTATATAAGCTATTTAAAATTTTAAATACTTAATATTGATAGCAAAAACTTACATGCAAAATATTTTCAAATTGAATTAGTAATGTCAAAATAAGGTAAGTAAATTAGGTGAAATACATAATTTAATTTCACAAGAAAGGGTTCGGGATTCTATGAATGTTACAGTAAGACAGAAAATTTTTCTGGTAGTCAACTTTGAGAAAGGGATTACAATAAGGGTTGACAATGAGTCTCTTCGGCCTTGAGATTGGATACTTGGAAGCCAATCAAAGGCGTCGGTTTTAGATCGCTGTATGAGGGGAAGGGGTCGGTATAAAAACGACACGCGTTTCTTGGGGGTTTTTTAATATATTTTTGCAGTTTAACTGTTGGTGCTTTTCGATTAACTTATTACTCTGTGCGGGATTTTACGTAAGTAGCTCTTTTATAGTCGAATTACGATTTTCATAGGGGAAATTTGTTGTCAACTAATGTAAAATCTCTCTTACAGGGATTATTGTATTAATTTGATTCAAAGTGAAATGAGATTTTTTTTTAATTCACTTAATAAGTACCGCACGTTTCAAAGTGAGTAAATGTCGTTGCTGTTGTTCAAAATAAGGTCTTCATTATTATTTTTAATGTAATATTTAAAAAAACTACTTCTAATAACAATTTAATATACTTAAGTCAGAATCATTTCTATACATCTAGATATAAAGTTTTAGTAGAATTTTTGCGTGAAACATTATCAAATTACAGTTTTTACTTTGAGTATGCACCAACAGTAACAGATCATCACTCAAATAGTGTGGAGGATGTTTTAGGAAGTTCTTACCCCAGTTTTATTTAGCCCCATTTATACTAGAGAAAAGTACATTTTATTTAGAGTTAATTCATAAACTGTATACTATTTGAGTAATATCTTTATTTCTATATTATTTTTGAAAAATAAATTATTTTTTTTTTATTTGAAAGAAGAACACCTTTACTTAAGGAAACTTTTACATAAAATTACATATAAATATCTAATAAGTACAAGTATTGTTTGTTGAGCAACTTTTATTTTTAAATTACTAAACAGCTAAGAGACAATTTTTTAAAGTTATTTGAGATAGTATTCCCCTGTCCATATGTCCTATAAAATATAAATAATTAGTGTTTAAACTATATAAATAAGTCATTTAAATTAATAAACAAGTTATTTAAATGGATATTGTGAAACTTAATGATTTCTCTACACCGCTCATGGTATTCTTATGAACTCAGAATAAACTAAGATTTTACGTATTAATTTCCCTCCCCCAAGTGTTTCAAAATGTTTCAAATTTCTATTAAGCCACTCAGTTTCTTTAATTTAAATTCATTTTAATCAAGTAAATAACATATTGTAAAGCAGCAGCGTGGTAAGAATTAAAATTTTCCCATTAATTCACGGTTGCAAGAAGGTGGAAAATGGCTACAGAATAGATTAAGCACTAATGGTAAACCTTTGATAAAAGTTTATGAAATTTGTGCTAAATTTTATATATTTATATATATATATATATAAAAATTATATATATATATATAAACAATAATAATATAGTACAAAAAATATAATTTAAAGAAGTAACGTGGTCGAATAAAACAAGTTTATTTACATGTAGTATATGTTGAACTTCCAATCCAGTATATCTAATAATATTTAACTAAAGAATGTATCAACTATTATGAAGTGAAATTTCAAAATCTGAGAGTTTCCCTTTGTATTTTATTACACATTATATTTATAGGACTGCAACAAGAGGGAAATGTTTATAATGTACAATAGAATGAATTGGTTAATACATATGCTCCTTAAAATTTCATGATTTGTGTGGTATTGGCATTGAGTAACTTTAATTTTGTTAAAATAAAACTGGCGTGTGGGTTTAGTTCCTTAATTGTAGTAGAGATATTTAAGTAATTTTATTTTTACATTAAAAATGTTATAATTGTCATATAATTATGCATTTTTTAATTGGACTTACGCTATTAGGTTTAAAGTTTATAACATGTTTGAGCTTCCCTTCTCATCCAAAACCCCTTAGCACAACTTTTATACAATGCTTAAACATCTAATAAAATGGACTGTTTATGTAATAAGTAAACTTCTACTAGTTTATAAACTGTTTAGTTAGTAGTAGCTATCAGTTCCCCAAACTGAATCTATCATAAGGAGATAATACAAGGTCATGTTGTTATACCTGTTTCCTAAAACTCGGATCCAGATCTTTGTTTATCAACTTGCAAATCATCACCGCAGTATTGTCAGCCTGAAAAATATCAATAATAATAAAAAAATCATTATATGTATGAGTAAATATTTATTGTTAATAACCCATTTAAATTGATAGATGGTACATTAGGCAGTCTAAAAGCTTTATTAATCCAAACAATTAGTACTTATTTTTGTAAACATAATTATTTAAACAGTAAATTCTAGTTTCGATAATTAGTAGGAAACGCAAAATAGTTTAGTTCTTTTATTCGAAACTTTTTCCTTAGTGAGACATATTAACTTTCATAGAAGACAAAAACTAATGAGGGTTATGTAGATTACTGCTGACTTTAATTCATTAAGCCTACAAATGAAGTAAGATATTATTGATAACTACAATA
Organism: Homalodisca vitripennis; assembly: GCF_021130785.1. NCBI lineage: Eukaryota > Metazoa > Arthropoda > Insecta > Hemiptera > Cicadellidae > Homalodisca > Homalodisca vitripennis. The sequence continues at coordinate 43,141,885 of NC_060214.1, forward strand.
TTGGAATTCTAAACAGGAAATTGGTTAATAAATATTTTCTTACATAAGACATTTTTAAGATAAACCACTATAGAGTATTATTTATGTTCTGGATGAACAAAACGATGTGTTCTAAAAGACATATTCTTAATTAGTTTTACTCTTATTGAAAAAACCTCTCTTATAATAGTTTTTTGTATAGAAAATTAGTTTATTATATTTAAATATTATATTTTAACAAGAGGAATTACCGAGTAAGTGATATGCGTGCTTGAGTTCGCAACCAAAATCGCATAGCAGATGAGAACCAGGACCCATACTGCATCCATAGTCATGCCGACCATGTAACCAGCTCTGACGTGCAAGAAGAAGAAGTAGGACTTGATAGTGACTTGAACAAATAAGGAGAACATGACGGCCATCAGCTGATCGCAGTAGAAGTCATTAGCCTGGTGTACGGCATCACACAGCATCCAGTAGGTGTTCATCAGAGATTTCATTTTCTCCGTCTTAAATACCGTATTTCCTAATATCATATAAAAAATATAAGAAATGTTTAGTTTTAGGTAGTAACCATATTATAGTACTTTTTACTGTAAATACACGAATGGTAATCTGCTTGAAAAGTGCAAATTTTTTGGGTGGGATTTTGTTATTTGCAATCTCAAATGTAAAAATTTGTCGTCATTAATTGTAGATGTTATGCAATTATCTATTACTCTGGCCTCTAAAAGGTATAGCCATATGAACTTACCTTTTCGCTAAAAAATAATAATAACTATCCTTATCTGTTTTTCTCCATATTCTTTTCTTTATATTTGTGAACAATTATATTATTGCGGAAGAGAGGAGTTTTAAGTACTAACTTTGCCTTTATAGTTATGACACTCTTCATGCATTACAAAAAAAATTAACAAGTACTTTACTAACGTGTTGTATGAAAGATGTCACCATCAGCAAGGCTGCGCTGCATCACCGTTCGTTCAATTAAGTTGCAGATAATCTCCTCTCTCATCTTGTTACTAACAGTCTTGAAACCCATAATGATACTTTCAGTTACATGAGTGAAGTGGAAGAGAAAGGCAAGTTGTGTGGAGTCCAGCAATAGAAGGGTGACAGAATTCAACACCCAGAAGTCTAGCCCATTGTTCATTACGATGTTTGCGAAGTTCACCATAAACAGCAAAGCTGTCACGATCGTTACTACGATGACCTTTACTTGGATCTTGACCTCTCTGTTCTTGAACTGAAGGTCTCGATAGACTCGATCTAGTGTGCCAAAGACGTCAAATATCCTTGGGTACTTGCATGTGCCGCTGAAGAATGTAGAAGCTGCCAGAATTTGCAGAGCCATCAGATCTAGAATCATTGCGAAATTTTGGGTTCTACTTCTTTCATAACCGAATCTTTCCTCTGTGATGGTTGTGTAGAGAACGATGCAAGAGAGAAATTCTTGCAGTATGAATATTATTAAACACCAAATGAAACCAGCTATGGAAAACGTCAATTCTTTGAGAGTTTTAGGCCCCGAAGTAATTTTCAGTGGAAGACCTCCAAATGCCTGCCAAACCCAAACGATGTAGTTTGAAAAGTATTTCATGGTGTATGATGGTGTATGATTTCCGTTGTAAAACTGTTACACTTGACAAACTGGGATTGAAAAACTACTTAGTATGATTTATTCGATTGATTTATTACAATAACATGTATTGAAGATTTATAAAAGAGATTCGTGTGTTTGACCTTTTTTGTTGAGCACCACTTACATTAAATTTATGTGATTGTTGTCGATCGAATACAATTATTTTCTCAATACAGTAATGTGCAATGAAAAGTTTACAAAATAAACTTGCTTTATTGAAACTTTATTTTTTGAAGATGGAGGAAAATATGTTTCTTTGTAAAACATTACAACCCGTTTATCTCATTTGATTGGACCTTAAACAATAAAGATCTGAAATAAATGTAAAGAAACTAGTTCTATATTTGGGAGTAAACTATAAAATATCATTTCATAATATTTACAATAAAACTAAACAATCTCTTAAATTTTATTTTTCCAATGCACACCTCATTTATAAAAATTGCTTTGTGAAACTGTATTTTTAGAGCATGGATTAAAATAGTTGTCTTCTTTATGACATTACATACATACATTTGTACTCATAGCAAACTGATTGAAAAACCTTCCAATACTTTACTTTTTAAAAGATTATGTAAGAAAATCCTTAAATGCGTTTACCAAAAAATAACTAAAATCAAACTAGGGTACTTTTGCTATAAATAATATTTTCCATACTATTTTTTAAGATATTCTCTATGATTCGTAATAAAATACGGTATTTTCATTTACATTTTATTATATTTGTAATAGATTACCATAAACGTTGCATTGCGATTGCCAATGTACATAAAGTACTCTATAACTAATTACAAATATAACATTTCTTGAAAATATTAACAGAGTGAAATAAAAATATTAAATAAAAATATCAAATAATTGTAACATAAAAAACAAATAAATATCAAATTAAATACAAAAAATGTATCAAACACAATAAAAAAAAAATAAAAAATGTAACCATCAAACTAAAGCCAGTATAGTCAGTTGATCTTTCAAAGAAACTGCCAAAAATCCGGTGCTATTTCAGCTTTCGTTTGAACCATTTTAAGGTCACGTGGTAACTTTCAGAAGCGTGTAGCGCCTATATTGTGTGAAGACTGGCAGAGTAGACTGCAAAATTTGGAAAAACCTTGTCTCTTAAAATATGTTGGGCGAAATAAAAATATAATTTAATCTACTGTAATTTCAACCCTTTATGTTTTGCACATTCTAAACAAAAAACCCAAAACAAATCATCGGCTAAAGATGAAATAAGTAAAAATTTGGCTAGTACTCATTTCTTATAATCCAAAGAATATAATCTGGAAATGGGCAGAGAAGTTTATAAACACAATTCTTTCACCAACCAATATGTAATATTGCTTTATATATCGCAGCGTTATATCAAAATAAAATAATTTAAGTACCTACAGATAACCTCTTCTGACCCAAGCTTTTATTAAAATTAAAATTTTAAAAACAATACTGCATTTGGGTTGTAACAAAATACTAAATACAGCAACAAACTTTAGTTTTTAGATTTCTTTATTGGAAATACAAAAAAATCTATGTCACCGTGACATTGGGGCTCAATTTTACAAAGTTTAACATTCAAAAGTTACATCATTCCTTACAGTTCATGGAACATCTTGAAACAGTTCCAATGGTTGTTCAGGCAAAGAAACACTTTACATGTAACACACCAAAATCTGCACTTTTGATTGTTACAACCAGGAAATCTACATCTGTAGAGTTTTGAGTTAGCAGGAATTTCCGGGAGATGAAGTACCACAATAGTGCGTAGAGCGTCACTGGGTGGTCTTCATTATCTTCCTCACTTCTTCTCTTCCACAGGATGTTCTTCATGTGCTTCCCTATCATCCTCTACAGGTACATCTGGATTGTGCACGGAATTCATTAGTGCATATGCAACTTCCACCTTGAAGTCCAGGAAATCTAACTGGTCTCGTATTGGAGTTCCATCGTCTTTGTCTTGCCTCCGTCTTTGAATCCATGCAGAAGCCAAAGAAAAGTCAATAAAATGAAGAACTGTTCTTACAGTCATATTTCATGTATAACGACTCGAGAGTGCAGGTTGTGGTTCAGGATGTGGACTTGGTGCAGGTTATTGAACTGCATTGTCTACTTCCTCTTCTGAGGACTGGTCATCTTCAGGATGTCGTTCTAACACAGAAATTGGAGCAAATCTCGGATCTGCATCCCCATCATCTGAGAATCCATCAACCTCAGATAGATCCCATCCAAAATTTCATTGATGTAGTTATCAAATAGATTTGAGAAAAAACACAGATTTTTTAGTTTTTTTGTCTAAGGTATGAGATTTTTATACAACTGTTAAATAAGGATTGAGCTAAACAAACACCAACATCTGCTATTTTAACCATATATTTGTTGGTAAAAATGTTTAGTTATTGTGAAAAACTGAAATTAATTACACAAAAATAAATAAAGAATTTTGCAAAATTGTAAATTTTTAGCAATGTTATATTCTGCAAACTGGAGTCCCATTGTCACCTCTAGGTGTCAAAAACATTAAAACATGGCTAGGTTAGGTCAGAAACGAAATAAACTGAAAACACTGATTTGGTGTGAATGTACAGCTATTGGACAAGACTCTAAATGTTTCTAAAGGTCTAAATACAATTATTTATTATTGTATACAATAATTAACTTCAGAAAACGTAGGAAGTCTGCAAAGTCTGTCACGGCTCATTTTTATGAAATCATGGGCACTAAGCAAGCAGCAGAATGGTAGATATTCCAGCATGTGGTGCAATCTAGTAAGAAACAAAGTAAATATGGTAGCAGCACTGAGCCCACTCTGTCGATAATGCAGATTTAAAAAAAAGTTGTCTCCTATAGGTGACGCAGGGTCTGAAGAGGATAAGCAGTGTCGGATTGAGATTGTAATTTAGAAATTTTGATACATGGTAATGGCTATTTTACATACAAACACTGCTGAAGTGGCAGACTACACCGACTACACATGTTATATAGGCAGCTGCTCTAACCTTCTTCACCGCAAGTTTATTTAACGCACGTTTCTGTGTGGAATTTCTATTCTATAGAACTACAAAACTATAGAGATTGGATTATTCTAAATGATTGTTCCAACGATATCAATTTTTTATGAATATGAAGTGTGAAGAGAATAAAAAATGTAATTCAAACATCAACGGCATTAAGGTTTATTGCTCCTGCATGCATAGAGTAAACGTTTTCTCAGTAGCCATTTTCACCGGAACAGACACCTTGAACTACGATCATTTCAACCTGTTATATCTGAAATACTTTCGGCCCGTTATTAGAAAGGAGTACACACTCCAAAGGTACAAAGAAGAAAAAATTTGAATTTTGTAAAAATACCAAAACTAGCTAAAGTAGAAATGAATCAATAACGGACTAAAATAAAATCGTTAGCCAATCGATATCACCCCGACGGTTATTTCCCGCAAGCACTTCTGAAATTGATGATGGGATGGTAATGATGATCTCGGATCCAATAATAGTATCGTGTGACAAGAGTCATTTGCCAAAGTTAACGGAATATCCCTTAGGTCTAGTTAAAAATTAGTTCTAAATACTAGTGAAAACATTTTTGTGTAGTTGCGTTTGTTAATAGTTTTATAATCAGTGCACTAAAATGTTCTAGAATATGTGTTTACACTAAAGGTTGTGTAAAGGGATTGAATTTTAATTACTTTTTATTGCTGAACAAATAGAAAGTTTTTTTTAGTAGAAACATTATTTTAATCAAAAATTTCACATCTTAATACAAATTTGAATTAATGAATCATAGATATTTAGAAACGATTTCTCTTACATAGTAAAGTTAAACAATTATTAAATTCTAAACCAACATTTTTTGTATATAAAGTAACTATAAAAAAAATGTAATTTTATTTAGGCATGTATCACTGTATTAAACAGTAATGTCTCATTTGCATTTTATACGTCGAACAAAATCTGTCTGTAATTTAATATACAGCATTATTAATTTTTTTATAAAAATGTGTTTATAAGATGTTAACTTCGCCATCATTAATTAGTTATTCAAAGGAATATTATTCAATTAAGGACAATTCTTTTGAGTTACCTTCTGATTAAAGTGTATCATCACTATTAAAGATTTATTGAAAAATTTTATCTTACATATTAATTATTGTTTTACTATTATAAAGCTATTCGCTAAAGCAACAGACTGAACCAACTTTAGCCAGTATGCATGAATGCTGGCTAAGAACAAGTTATGTAATCTAGTCTTTAATATTGAAACCGATTGAGAAATTATTCCCATATGACACGAAATGCCTATAACTGTTAAGCTAATGTTAGGAATATTTTCTTATAAATTACTGGGTGTATTCTTGTATAATTTAAATTTGCACCAAATATAAAACTATCTTTGGTACATATGGTGAGTTTGCATATTAAAAACCTATTGATAAACTGCCCAGGTAAAATATGCAATTAAAGTGCAATTGTCACGGGTTGAAACAAGAACTTGATTGCATTCTGCGGCTCAAGCTTGCATAAGCAATACACATTACATGGTGGGTGTTGATCTCTCTCTCTCACTTTTTCTGTCTGTCTGTCTCTCTCTCTCCCTCCCTCCTACCCTCACTTCCTCCCCCCTCCCTCCCTTTAGTATTTTATTACCATCATATAGCAATACTTTACTAGCTAGATATAAAAAGTATTATATTCTAAAAATGCTAATTAAATATTTCAATATTTATATATACATAGTGCTCCTCTTTTCAGCTTAAAACAAACCTTGAGGTCTAAGCATGGATTAATAACTACAAGACTTTCTATTTAGTTTTATATATATACTATTTCACATCTCGAATTCAATCACGTCTCCAATTTTGCTTAAGTAAGGATCTGTGACTATTTCCTCAAGTCTGAACATAAACTGTCTACATAAGAACTGTAGCTAGGTAATCATGAAAAATTATCTGTTAACAGATGTGCAGTTTTAATGATGCCCTTCGGTAAAATGAAGCTTTAGTCATTCTTAGTCAATTTATTTCTCCTAATTTAATTTATTATACGTATTAATACTTATTATACGTAAGTTATACGTTATTTATTAGTACACCAATAATAATTGTTTCATAGTAGGGTCTATGTAGTATATAAAAATAAAATTAACACTACAATCCTAATCAAATTATAAAAACGAAAGTGCCTTTGTATGCTTTTTGGTATTGACGCATAACCTACTCAACCGATCTTACTGAAATAATACATGAAAATTCTTGTGGTTCTTGTGATGAATATATTCTTATTCTTGTTTTAAAAATCCCTGCGGTCATTTAAGTAGCGGAAATCCCATCTTCATCTCTAAAGTGTTGATACGTTAATTGAATGAACCTCTCAAATATAATCAAATTCTCTGTGGAAACATTGGTAGTTTTTTTTATATTAGTTTAAATTTAAAGTGAGTAACTTCTTTGATAAGTAACCATAATTTTTATCACCGTTTTATACTTCAGTGATAAGTTAAGTAGTAATCTACCTAGAAAATATGCTAAAATATAAGAGAGCCAGAGTTTTAATGCCTTTGAAGCATTCTACAAGAACTATGAAAGATAGAATTTTGCTGGACAATTCTTTTGAACTAATATACTAACTTCAGCCCTAAAAGAAACCACCAGTTCACCGTTCTATACTTGTCTCTGATGTCGAAACGATGTAAATATTTCGTTTTGAGCTTCTTCGTCGTCGTATTTCTTTTCATCTGTTCAGATGAACATGACTCCGGATTCCAGGAGGCAAGTCTGAGACAGAGTCAGATACGAGACGATGCAATAAAAGGAAGTTGAACTAGAGCTAAACTCAAAATTCAATTGAAGCAACCCTTCAAACCATAGCTACGTTATTTGCAACTCTAAAATATTTAAAAAATTTGACTATAAGTTTAAAGACTGATACGAAACGCATCTTAGTTCTGTTTTGACAGAAATAGGCTTCTTTGATTTTTGTTTAATATTTTCTTTATCGGGGAAAAAAACTAAATCAACTGTGTAACTATGTAACCTACTAAGAACGAAGTAAATTATAATGGCAATGTTTATAAGCTTATTGACATGTTGTATTGATTGTGGTAACAAGGCAAAATGAAAATTGGCATCGGAAATAATATTCACTGGAAAAAGTTTTTAAAACATGCAACGCCTACTCAATTGTATATAAAGCAGCAGGTAACTGCTACCAGTGCAGTTATAAGAGACAGTGTAGTCTAACTTTGACTATACATTTAAAGAGTGTTATGAATCCCATCTAAGCTGTCTTTTGACAAAAGCAGGCTTCTCGGAACTGTGTATGTATATTTTCTTCTTGTATATAAACAAAAAAACTAAGTGTATTAAAAAGACCATAAATATACTCTTTAAACGCATTTTCATGATTATGGGAAGAAGGAAAACCCAATATTGGCGTTGAAAATATATTTCACTTAAACCGGAATTGCTCAAAAAGGTGAAAAAGCTGCAACATTGCGTGCGAAGTCGTGGTTTAAGTTCATTTAACGTAGATACCAGTTATACGTATGAACGCAACCTATATCCATAAGGATTTTCAAGCATTTAACAATATAACATTGCACAAAGTACTTTAATCATAATTTTCAGGTGGAGATAATATAGTTTAAAAAGCAATGTTCACCCCTCTACAATTTAAAAAGGGCTTACAATAAAATAAAGTGTAAATAAAGAGTTATTTAAAATATTTATATATACCCTGAAAATACTGCCAACGCAAAAAAGTAATGCTAAATCATTATAAATATAGTGATCTAAGCTTACATTAAACATTTTCAAATATGACTCAATTCCCTAAAAATATTATTTGGGGGAGTTACAGAGTTCAAAATAATTTCACTAAGCCCCTTAGGATCGAAAATGTTGGGTTACAAGTGAAACACCGATTCCATTTTTATTCGTTTAGCTGATATTGGAAGTTACCACAGGTAGTCTGATTCAGCTTGCGCAGTAATTAAGATCAACAGTATTTAAATGTACAGGTTTACAATACCACTTTGCAGGAATACTGCAATTTCGTTATTACTATGTTATTTTATAATATTAATAACTTTATATTTAAATTAAATATTCCTAATTACGTTAATTATATGTATGCACAATCGGATTAAATTTGGTTTGGTAACACATTATAATTAACTAAGCCCTTTCCGTGTTCTGGTCAAACAATCACGCAAATATGTTTCCTATATTGCGTGTTCATTTAGGAGCAGATCCGCATAGAAATTAATTCTACAACGCTCAAATGTTTTTTGTTTATTTCTTAAAAATAATTATTAATAGCTATTATTTATAGTATGAGACAATTCTCATTATCTGTTTCGTATATATCAATGATTTTTAAACTAATTGGTATACCAAGAACATTACAGTCATACACATTTATTGGAATCCAGAACTGGAATTAGAATCTGTTAGATTTTATAATCTATGTAAAAAATAAGTCCGACAGTATAAACAGATTAATGTAATTCCTTAAGAACAAATGCTAACTATTATAACATCATTAGGTTAATTTTCGTCCTACCCTTCCTTAACTAAAAATCACTCAAGACCTTATACCCTTGTATTAAACTTGATTAAATGATAAAGGATCTGACACTGTATAGTTTTATATCTATATGTATAATAAAATAATTAGGAATATATATATCTCAGCCAGTCCTCATTTTAAAAATAAAAATGTGCAGTAATTAACTCTACAGAACTGTTTTATTATAATTTAAGGAGGACTTCCCAAACGTTTAAATACATACTTTGTTTAAAAAAATGGAAATAAAAACCTTGGATTATTTAAAATAACTCTTTATCAGTTATTTAACTGTATTAAAATTAATTCATAATATTTGCCACAGGCGGTTTATCTAGTGGGTATGTTCAAAGTTTACTTTAATCTTGAAAACTACTGCAATTTTTAAATTCAGGTAATTATTTGACTAGTTGATATTTGGTTACTAATTACACACCTTAATACTTGCTACAATTAATCTACGATGAAAAAAATCAGACAAAGAAACTTGTATTTTAAATACTTATAAACTACTTAAGGAATGTACTTTCTAAAAGAAACGATACATACATCGACTTTTCTCTAGTAAAGTTAAAACGACTTAGGGTGGATCTCTATGGATATTCCCTGTTTCAATACATTAGAGGAGGTAAAAGCGATAATCTGTCCGTGCATTTAATTATATATTTCGTAAGAAGACAGTTGTATTCACAAAGTATGTCTTTCAATATGAATTATATATGTAATGTTACTTATTTACTAAAACAGTTACAAAAAGGCGCATGAGTGTTATATTTTTTGCAAAAACTAGCTTTTTAAGAAAGCTTTGAGAAATTACCGTATCTAGAAATAAACTATACCAAACTACCTGGAAATAGTAATTCTTGGAATGGAACTTGAGATTTTAGAATGAGGCCGAGTAACTGGAGATTTCCTGGATAATAATTTTAAAATATGTACTATTATATACGATTATAACAATTTACATTGATTATAATGTATAAATAAACTAAGTACCTAACGTAATTAATTCATGTAATATAACTAAACAGTACAGAACTTAGCTACTTTATTTTCATAAATCCAATTACGAGTGTAAGCGTACTTTAACACTGTGAATTTGAAGGACAAAATATTATTTTATTTTGACTTGATTTAGAAATATATTTATAAAAGAAGATTTTAACTCAGTAGTTTCAGCGCTTCTTCATTAATCATTGATAAATGCAGAAATCACCACATTGTATAAAGGTAATAAGTGCCTAGGTCACGTTACGTCATTGATTGTCGTAAAAAAAGTTTTACTATATGGCATTTCCTAGCGATTAGGGAATACTGTATTTAAAGACTCGGAATTTTATGGATAAGAGTACCTGGACACTGAGAGTCTTAATTCCTTGTCATCACTTAGCCTTTGCCGAATTATTTAATTGTATCAAACTGGGAGTTTACCATCTTTGGTGCTGCTTGGACTCTTGGCACTCCATGTCATTGTGAGACTCCACTTTCTGGGAACTTCTTGCTCCTTTGAGGGCGTGACCTCTAGGAGGGCACATATCCTTTGGATATGTCACCAGTAACCATGATAATTCTGTTTTTGAGAATGCTTGTCCACTGTTCCTGGCAAAAATCTTATGCATTTATTATTTTATTCCTATACACCCTTTATTACCATTCAACAGCTACTTAATATATATACATTTTCCTGAATTGTATATATTCCTGAATTCTTTTATGATTTTTGATGACAAATAATTAATAGATAACCATTCCAAAACCCAAATTTGGCCCCACACTTTAATTAATACAATTTTACTGAAACCATATTTACTATGAGACACTGGCTAGACTAATACGGCAAAGAACGTAGTTATTGCTGATATTAGTACACTGTTATGAAAGGGAGTAACTGTTAATGTAAAGAAGAAACTTTCTCTTTCTCCCCACCCTCCCTGTTTATGTCACCGCAATTGTTATAGTTTTGATGGTTGGAAGTTATCCTAACAATATTCCGCATTAGAGTTTAAGCAGACATAACGCCCAGTCTCATAGTAAGTTGTTATGAATATTCTACATGTTTGATTACTGTTTATATAACTGATCGAAATGAGGAACTTGATTAAAATTATTTTTCGTTTCAGTTTGACCCAGTTAACTGATGTAATTGATCATTGCGGGGGACGAACATAGCAAATTCAATTATATTCGTCCGTTTATTCAATAACGTGATTCCAAGAATTGGTGTTCGACAACAAAGTTGTGATTCCTCTTGTAGTTTATTAAGCCTCTTTGATTTCTGTTTGACATTTAAACATTTTCTGATTCAGAATAAGGCTGTTCAAGATATATTTCTCGTTTAATACAATTTATAAACTTAATTTTATAAGAGCGTATTCCATTTCGATATTTTGTAAAATGTCATATAAATTTAATTTATAAACATTTAAAGTTGCACAATTTACTTTTTTTAAGTTTAATTATTATCATTATCATTCTGTATATTTACTCAATAACGTAAATCCAGGCAAATTTGGATTAAGGCCGAGTTCAATGAGTGAGTAAGATGTAATCTTGGTATTAACTAGGATGAATTTAGGTTTTAGCAAATTTAATGTTGATTGGTAAAACCTCTCTTACTAGTATCAATACGTGCACTTAGTTTGCTACTCATTAACGTTAAAATAGGTACATCCTGCATAATAGAATCATTAACTATTATTTAGTCAACAGAGGACTAACTCATTTAGTGACTACCGTGCTTGAGTTCGCAACCATAATCGCATAGCAGATGAGAACCAGGACCCAGACTGTATCCATAGTCAAGGCGAGCACTTCACCACCTCTGACGTGCAAGAAGGAGAAGTAGGACTTGATAGTGACGTGGACAAAATAAGGAGAACATAACCGCCATCAGCTGATCGCAGTAGAAGTCATTAGCCTGGTGTACGGCGTCACACAGCATCCAGTAGGTGCCCATCATAGACTTAATTTTCTTGATCTAGGAGATAGGTCTGCCTAAAATAACAGAGCAAATATTGCAATTGATACATTTTGAGTAATCATCATATTGGAGTAATGTTTACTGTAAATATATTTGCGATAAACTTCTTGGAGAAAATTAGTGATCTTTAGAAGATACTAATCTTCAATTGATTGATAAATAAAGAAAGCGCTTTTATATATTTACTACGTATCTCCAAGTGGTATCTCTCATTGCAGCGTTACAAGACTTTAGTACTAGACGTAATAGAAAGTATAACCCTAAATTTGAGAGTTCAATGGTTACTTACTGATTACTGCAATGTAACACATCTTATTGCCAAACTTCATTGTATCTTTTCTCTTATTAAAGGTGAAAAGGAATTAGTAAATTTAATATTGGGCTTTTGAGTCCTAACTTATTTTCAGTAATATATATATATATATATGTTATTTCATTTCATTCAAAATAGAAATACTTCACTCACATGTTGTATGAAAGATGGCAACATCCGTTCAATTATTTTAAATATAGTCTCATCTTTCATCCTGAAACCCATGGTGATACTTTGAGTTGCATATGTGAAGTGGAAGAGAAAGGCAAGTTTGGTGCAGTCCATCAATAGGAAGGTGACATAATTAATAATCGAGATGATCTATGATTAAATGTTTGCGAAGTTTATCGTTTATCGTATGACGATGGAGACTACGATGAAATTGATTTGGATATTGACCTCTCAGCTGCCTGAATTTGTAGTTGAACCAAGTTCTTGTACTGAAGGTAAAACTACAGACAGATTCGATCTATATTCGAATCTAGATTTGATTTAGTATACTAAATAGATTCGATCAGTGTGCCAAAGACGTCAAATATCCTCGGGTACTTCTATGTGCAGCTGAAGAATGTGGAAGCTGCCAGAATTTGTAGAGCAACCAAGTCTAGAATTATTGCGAACTTCATGGTTCTAGTTTTTTCATAACGAAAACTTTCCTTCGTGTTGGCAAAGTAGAGAATGATTGAAGAGAGAACCCCTTGCAGTACGTTTAGTATTAAATTCCATATAAACCCAGTTATAGAAAATGTCAGCTCTTTGAGTATTTTGGACCCCAAAGTAGTTTTTAATGACAGACCTCCAAATGTTCGCCAAACCCAAAGGATATAACTTGGAATATACTTAATGGTGTATGAAGCCGTTACTGTTTGTACCGTTATTTAGTTTTACTTGATATAATACAGATTTTCGTAACCCAGTTACTTGTTACTGGTTAGTAATAAGTTACATCCGATGTTCTTGGAACAATATCAGTTTAGAGAAATGAATAGAGTAACTCGCAGTACACAATATATATTTCTTGAAACACAATTTTTTTAAAAGAACGTTTTTAGAAAGCGAACATGTTATCAGGGACCTAGATTATTTAATTCAACAGTGCAGTATTATGGAAACAGCGTAATATTTGAAGCTAAGCCTAAAGTGAAAATGAAGGTAATTTCTTTTGTAGTAAACCCAATTTAATTATATAAATATGGGTTTTTTGAGAGCAAACTTGTTTTTTTTAAACTTACAGTACTTCATACAAAATTATATGTGACTTATTTTTTGCATGTTTGCGGTTCTAGTAAATGTTGTTGCTTTGTTTGAGTTGTTTAATTTGGCCTTGTTGTTTTATTTGTTATACTGTTATTTATTATACATAATATATTTATGGATTATATAATATTTATTTTTGTGTAGGCTACTTGAGGAGGTTTGTTGCACTATTGATAAAGATATATTTTTTGTTAAACCTTATTGTTATTTGTTATTGATTATGAAGTTTATAGTTGCTGTTACCATGTTATATTTTTTATATCATATAATTATTATTTTTACATCATTATCTGTTGTAAATCACGTAATTACTATCGTAAGTACATTGTATAAATTAATAGTTTATATAATAAATGTATAAAAATTATTTCAACCCCACGCGCAACCTATGAGTTGCATGGGAACTATAGAAAAATGTATTGTGTGTTATTCCTGAATAAAAATGATTTAAACTTGAACTTGAAATTCTTGGCTGATTGATAACCTAATTGGCACGCATATTAATTATTTCTCTCGGGAACTTTGTAGCTGCCGAACCTCGCTACCGAAGGAACATCTCGCACGCCTTGTCCGTAAGTAAATATTTATATTTTCGTATCATAAGTTAGCCCTTACATGCGAGACTTTTAATTTGAATGTAATGTAAAGTAAAATTATAAATTGTAAAGTAACTTACCTTGAATGTGTTTTATTTGCCGGATCAAATTGGATAATATTTGTGGCGATGTCCTTCTGACGAGACCACGTTGTCGTGATTATAAGTTGTCTTGATAAATGGCTAATACAGTCGCGATTTTGTTTTAGGCGAGTTGCAGCCAAATTACTTAATGTTTTAGACTTCCGGTCTACTAATATTCCCTTTTTCAGACTACAGCTGCATTGTTGAGCCAAGAATGCTGACATCCGCGTTTGTGAGGAAAGTTAATCGTAAGGTGAAGTTATTATTAAGGTTTTAATAATTATTAATTTAGAAAGTACAATCCATAGAACATTGGAATATTTAGGTCCATCCGAAGGTATCATATTTTAGTTCATTCATACTCTAGTTGGCAGCAACGCAGCATTAATTTATTTTATTTTACCAACTAGAAGTGGTGCTTTTACGTTTATTTGCCAATATTGAACATATACGTAAACTTCGAATTTCATTACTACGACCTCAGCGGTATCCAACACCATGTGTTGGATAAGATATTGTCCATTAGGTAGGCTAAGATATTGTCCATTCGGTAAATGTTTTTCTTTAGGATACTGTCTCACTTGGGATTGTCAGACTTCTTTTTATGTTTCATTCGATTTGATTTATTAATTAGATAATACTGAGGATTGAACAAAGAGATTTATTGGTTTGACCTTCATTGTTGAGCACCACTTACACAACATTTCTATGATTGTTGTTGAATGAACTCAATTGCGTATTTAACAAAGTAATGCGTAATGCAAAGTTTACAAAATAGAGATTTCTTTTGTGAGAGTGAGTGGAGAACATGCATCTTTATTAAGAAAAAGTAGAGCCACGCTGGTTTTATGATTAACATGATATAAATGCTCAAAAACAAATTATGTATTGTGTAGTAAAGAACAACACAACAATAATTTGTATTAAAACAAAGAACAACGGTTTATTAAACATCAATTTATCCAATGGGAACCTCATCCACAACCATTTATATACGCATAGATGTAAATTAACTATAGGTAAAGTCAAATATTCAAAAAATGAATGAACATTTCGATTTTAAATAAAAACTTATAAATATAACTAAACTATTGCTATTATATAATATATTTTTGATTTAATAAAGGGGAATTTTTCAATAAAAAATGAAATTACTATTGAATTACTAGCAGCATATTTACTATGCTTCACATTTTACATGTTAAAAAGCATGAACGAATTTTGC
Source organism: Homalodisca vitripennis (assembly GCF_021130785.1). Lineage (NCBI taxonomy): Eukaryota > Metazoa > Arthropoda > Insecta > Hemiptera > Cicadellidae > Homalodisca > Homalodisca vitripennis. Next base: position 43,157,520 of record NC_060214.1, read on the forward strand.
ATTACGAATTGACTAAAATCGTTTTTCATATTAATTATTTAGTTTTGTAAATATATATGCTAAGATATTGTTTTTATATTTCCCATTGATATTTGTCAGAAAAAATATGGTACACAAAGTTTCGTAAACCGAAGTCGGCTTTCTTCTGTAAATTTGAAACCTTAAAATACAAGTTAATCATATCAAACATTTAACATGTAAACAAGAATGGTAACGAGCACACCATCTTCAATCAACAACATAAAAGTTATATACCAAATTATATACTGTAAGTGCAACATTTCAGTTGAAATTTATATTCTTCAACATACTCAATACGGAAAATAGTGAAAACTAACTTTATTCCTAAAAAAATCTAAAATCTCTAATTAACAATCTAAAATTTCTCTTTTAATAGTATTTAACTTTTAAAATAATTTATAAACAGATTTTTGCGGGGGAAATCGTTTTATCATTAATTACAGCTTCTAGAGTAGGTATGAATTCACTCATATGCACACATACAAAGTTTTGAAAACGATTAAAACATGTCCCACAGAGGGGAGGGAGATCGGTACGAATTCAACGGTGAATGGTAATGCGATGAATACTGCCACAGTATATTATATTATTGACATTCAGGTACCATCGACATTCACAGACAAAGACTGCGAAATTATGAACTTATGATGGCATTACTAATGAAAGTCTATACACAGTATGTACCAACTCCAGTGAGTTCAACTTCAACTCCAACATCCCAAGTTCTTTCCCCATTTTAGAGTTTCTCTTCTACATTGAGACTGTATTTACAAGTCGTTATTAAATGAAGCAACGAAAATACACTTTCGCCGTCTTCCAACTGTCATCATTGCCTTGAATGCTTAATGCATGGTCTGATGTTTCTCTTCTTTAGTCAGACTGTATTTACAATTCGTTATTAACCCAAACAGCGAGATTAAACTTCCACTGTCTACCTGCTGCTTTCAAGGTCTTGAATGCATTAACGTCTGAGTTTCTCTTCTACACTGAGACTGTATTTACAATTCGTTATTAACTCAAACAGCGAAATTAAACTTCCGCCATCTTCTAGCTTTCTTTATTGTCTTGAATCCATTAACGTCTGATCTGCTTATAGTAAAATACACACTGCATTTTACGTAACAGACTTCTCTGAAGTTGAATGCAATATTTCAAATTTATAACTTATTGCGATAGGCTATAAGTTTTGCTATGTCAAAATGTTAAATTTCATGTATTTCTATTCGGTTATATGACAAATTTACTTATTCTGTGGTTTTGATTGGCAACATTAGAAACAATTAATTTTTTTGACTAACAGTCACCCAAATTATATAGTGTGTACACCATTGTCGAACTCGATGTTGCCTGTATAGAAATTAAGAATTTATATAATACAGAAGTACACAAATAAATTTCGGGTGAAGAATAAATTATCCTGATGAATCACTGGTGACATTAGATTAGTATTTATAGTTTTACACAGGAGTAAACACAATTTAAATTTAAAAAGTAAGGTAAACCATGGAGAACATTTTTCAAACGGCCTTCATTTATATAGCAAACATTTCTTCGCCGTAATGCAAAAATAAATTAAATATAAAAGTGACAGCTAGTTTAAAACTACCTACTGTATAGTAAGAACTGTGTTAGTATTCAGAAACAAATGTGCATCAGAGGTATGTCATAATTTAAAATGTTTCCAGCAAGCTAACTCTATCCACTTATTGTTTCGATATGGCACAGCAAACTGCTAATATTAAATCTTCCCCAATGTAATATAAGGAAACTATTAGACGAATATACGTAAATAGACACTTAAAAAATAATTATATAATTTATAGAGCTAAGTCAGATAAAGTCTTAAAATTATAAAATAAAATATCTAATCTGGAAAACTACTGAAAGCGATAATTAGAACATTCTTGAAAGAGTCAAATCCAACATGTCACAATAGTCTGATAAAATATGTCTCTAACTTCTTTATAGTCAATACTGAATTAAAAGATGTTTCCTACAGATAGATATTATCATTTCTTGTGAATGTGTATTTTATACATTTAAGATAAGTTGCATTTCACCTATTCAAAACGTCAAATGTGATACCACAGCTTCACCCAGGGGGCGTTACTCGCCAACAGCTACAGCATCTGTACCTTGATTGAGACACAAACAAGGTTATACAAAGAGTATTTAAATGAGTTCTTTGAGGAATTCATGAACAAATTATTAAATACAATAATATATTTGTATTAATTAATATAATTAATTGAAAGTACAAATTAATTTAAGTGTCCACAAACACACACACACACACACACACACACACACACACATTAATATATATATATATATATATATATATATATATATATATATATATATATATATACATTAAATTGTATAAATGGCAATAGCCTTATTGTATATATATATATATATATATATATATATATATATATATACAAGCCAAAACCCTAACTAATTCACTTATCAATAGTCCTCCCACTTCGCGATATACCAGAAAGTTTAAATTTGTCATACCTAACATACCTAAGACTAATGGCTAAAATATAAAAAAACCAATGCCTGTTCTTAAATATCAAATAATATTAGTGGTTGAAGTGTGGTTGCAATCCCGTAATTTATTATTCACTTCATCTATTCCCTAGAAGAATATAATTTGATTCGCACGTGTCTTATGCCCTCAAAAGAAAAAAAGGATCTTTTGCAGATCTACAACCCGTAGAGGCTGAAAAAGGGTTGCAACCCCTAGAGGAACTGTATTTTTAATCATCCCGCTGTACTAGATAGATGAAATTTAACATACAGTTTACCTATTTCAAAATAGAAAACATAAGTATTCTTATGAAGATAAATCACCTACAGAGGTTGAAATGGTGTTGCAATTACTAAAAATAACATATTATTATTATTATTTTTAAATTTAACGATATCCTAGAAAGGTGAAATTTAACACCAATGTATGTTATGCCCTAAAAAAGTTACCGGCACCGGAAATAAGTTAGACCGAAAGTAATTTCAATGGCCGGAAGTATTCGTTTTTTGACCGAAGTATATAGACTATTAAGACTAACCTGCGTTTAAGCTTCCTTGACGAGACTTGGCAAACGATTCTACAGCGCCGAAATACCTTACACCGGAAGTTAATCACAATCAGCAGCACTAACCGCTTTTTGACAAAAATAGAAATATCAGATCAACGTATGTGTTTAGTTTCATCATCGGGACAATAAGGCAAATGCTACTACGACGGATGAACTTCTTATTCCTGAAGTAGTTTAGTAGAAATACGAGAATTTTGACTAAAGAAGACTTCACAGACCTATGTGTATATTTTGTTTATCAGTGCAACAACGCAATCACTATAAACGGATCCTAAATTACCTTCGGCCAAAAGTAAATAAAAATTACTTTTTGACCATAGTAGTATTTTCAGACCAACATATTTATTATACATTTATTTAATTGGGGAAGTAATATAAAATACTAATGTGGCACTGAAAATAGATTTCAATAATTGGAGTGGTTAACTTTCACTGTAGAAAACATTTCAGACAAGCTTATTATATTTTCTTTATCGCAGCAACAATGCAAACAGTACTATGGCATTGAAATACCTTACAACGGAAGTAGATTAAAATTTCTGGCGGTTAAAACGCTTTTTGACTGAAATAGGCTTCTCAGACACACACACACACACACACACACACACACACACACACACACACACACACACACACACACACACCACACACACACACACACCACACACACACACACACACACACACACACACACACACACACACACACACATACACATACATTTATATATATTGTTTCCCGGAATATAGTAGTGTTCGAAAAAGGAATTATAATAATTAAATTTATTAATCGAAATTTAATTTACACTAAACAGCTGTTGACACTTTTATCTAAAGTTCATAAAAGAAGCATTTTTTTTAATTTAATTTTAGAAAATATTAAGTTTGTAGTGCAAATCAGTTCAGTTAGCCGAGACAAAGTGACTGTCTAACGGTTACTATAGATTGAGCCAGTAACGAATTTAATCCGTCTGGAAATACTATTAAACTTGTAAAAACCCACCTTAACGAATACAGCTGTGATTGCTTGCATACTCTAACTGATTGGTTCTTGATGCCTCAACCACTCCTTTTGCAGACTACATTACGAAATGCAACAAACTTCTATAACGCATAACCTATCATAAACGATTATTTTTAAATGATGCATTGCCTTAATAAGAAGTCCTTATACTGAAAGTATATGCTTTTGGTCTGAAGTAGGTTTCTCAGTTATACATGTTTACTATAAGTTTTTTATTGCGAAAAAAGGAAAACTTTACTATGTATGTATGTATGTGTATGTTAATTATCGGGACAACGTAGCAAACCCAACTATAGCATTGGAAACGTCATAGAGCGAAAGTAGATTACAAGAACCAGAAGTAGACGTTTCCGAGACTGACATATGTATAAATCAGGGCAATAAGGCTAACTCAAGTATGACAGTAAATGCATTACACCGAATTTAAACGGTCGGATGGAAGGATACTATTTTTCACTAAAATAACATTAACCTATGTGTTTACATATATTTTCTTTATCGGGATAATAAGACAAACTCTATTGGCCTGAAAATTTCTTAGACCGGAAGTCAACGGCAATGTTTCTGAGACTACAGTTCTTTTTACTTGTGTAGGCAAACTCAATTCAATGTCGATTCGACTCAGAAATGCACCTATGTGCAGAAAACGAGAGCTCACAACTTCTGATATGAAAACTCTTAAATATGAACACTGAAATACTATGTACTTGATATATACCTTACTTACGTTTGAAAAATATAGAGCTCCATTAATTTGGATTATTCGATTTTGGAAATTGTAACGTCTGTGTGAAGTCGTAAAGCTTGTTTTTATATAAATGAAAAAGATTATATAGATGCAGTAGTCAATCACTTAAAATGTTTCCCGACATCTCTATGTTGACTTGATCGAGTTTTGTGTTGATCCATGCATGCACGTGTTGTAATATACAGTGATTTGCTTCATTATTACAATATACACTAGGAACTCTTAAAAATAATTGAGCGCATTTTAAAAAGAACCGTTGACGAATATAAACGATACAACGTTAAATCTTTATAAGTTATATAAATGAATTATGGAAAACGGCATATGCTCGTTCAGCAAAACCTACACGGTTGAATAATATTCTTTAAGTAATATTTTAAGTTAAATTTAAAATATAAAGTTAAAATTACATTTATATTTTTCATTTTGCAGCATTATTTTTAAATATCAATACTGTTTTAACAATCTTTTAAACAGTGTTATAATCTCTAGCTGCTTACAAATGTCAGAGAAGGTGTTACAAGCATGGAATGTGATACACTGGAATGCAGAGCATTAACTACAGCATTTATTAGCACAAAACCGTGCTGTAACATCGCGGCAAGGAACGGTATGCGAACACTTCGGCTTCTTTTACAAACTGGATAGATATAAAAACCTCCACACAATCCGCAGGCTTTCCAAATGTTTTAGAAGTATCGTTTGTGTATTATTTTCCTGTAACCGAGATAAAAGTTTTATTTTAATACTGTTGTTACAGTTGAGGTTTTTAATTGTAATTTATTCTGAGCATGGGTTTTATTACAGGGCTAGGAAAAGTTTTCTTTGACTTAAGGATTTTTCAAATCAACCCTATCTTTAGATCAGAACTAGTCCTAAATCAATGTGATTTAGCAATTTATGTTATTGAACTGGTCAGACAATGCAGAGGTCTTCTCAAGAGGGGAAATGTCAGTAGGCTAAAGGAGAAGAATTCTTGGTTTAAATATTTTGAATACAATTATTAACATCCAAAAATTATTTAGTATATACCTCTATCATATATACTGAATGAAATGAAAAATGCCTTTATTAAACAAGTGTCCTTTATTTGGGACATTAACCTAATTCAACCTCATGTCATATACAGTAACTTTATAATAAATGAATACAGAAATAAGTGACCTGTTAACATACTTATACTTTATAATAAAATGGAAAAAATGCTTATTTCACATAAAATAATTCATGAACTTAAAAATATAACTATTAATTTAATATAAAGAAAAGAAGCTAACAATGTAAAAGAGAAAATAACAAGAACTATAACACATTCAACCGCTCCACACACACACTGTTTAAAATTACACACACACACCGTAAGCACCACCACCTTTGATACTTCTATCTACAGGGAGAGCGTTCCAAAAGTCTGAACAGTAAACGAATATATAGCAATCATGAATCAATTTAACTTGTAACTCAGGGATAAGGCAATTGGTGAGGTAAGAAAATGTCATGTGTAAAGAAAATTTTGGGCATCTAAGAACTGTATTGAAGCCTGAGAGAATTTTAAGAATAGAAATTATTTTATGGAAGATACAATAATTTAGCTAGAAATGTTGAAAAGACTAAAGGCAAAATTTAAAAACTTCTATAAATGTATTATTTAGTTTTAGAAATAACATGTTTAATTTTCAGATGCCAAAATTGATAACAGTGTTGTAACCGACATGGCTGCGCTTCCGTAATTCCATCTCTAGATAAAAAGCAAGGAACCTGAGATGATGGACATATATGAATGAAGAAGTCCAAGAGCAAAGAGCCATCTTGTATCGTATAAACAAAGAATCCTTGTTTTTCTTGAAGTTGGCAAAGAACAATTTTTTTTTTTCACTCCAAAAAATAAATAGTTTTCAGCCACGCTAATTTTAGTGGAGGTTAAAATGTGCTAATATTATAAGGGTACCAATTTAAAATGGTGCTATTTTTCCAGGTTACATTTATTTTAGATTGACGAACGTAAAACCAACCGTGAGAGTAGAAAATAAACTTTACATCATTGATTCTCTTACTATTTATATGACAGTGGTAGTCACGTGATTACGTAGGTTGTGTAATTGTACATAACAAATTGGCTAACACGTCATGTGTTATAGTAGACTCAGCCCAATCCGTCACTGAGCTGATTATTACTCTGATGGAGTTTATTTGACAGCACAATTTCCTTCCATTTTTAAGACGACATTGATGCAGATTTCATTTAAGCCCATTGAAAATGTTTCCATTGATCTAATGCAGTTGTTTTATACGAGATTTTGCCATCTCATCCCTTAATATCAAAAGGGATTCTCGAAAGATGTATTGAGTTGTTTTTGAAAAGTAATTAACAAAGCTCCAATATCATTATTTTAGGAAGATTCTAACTATTAAAAGGTTCAATCATCAAAGCCCAAGTTTAGGAGTGAAATATAGTATACTCTGTTTCTCAGATCTAAAGGGTTTCGTTGTCAATTCAGGCGCGCCTTCAACCTCCAGAGAGACTCGACTAAAAATCAGTGCCCAAGCAATGAGATTTCAATAATAACGAACGTGTTAGGAAATAAGACCTGAAATATAACGTGCATATGTATATATATATATATATATATATATATATATATATATATATATATATTTATTCAATTGTATTAATGGCAATAGCCTGATTTAATTTAAATAAACAATGAATCACAAAAAGTACTCGCTTCGCCGGGAGTCGAACCCGGATCTCTCACTTGCCGGGTGAATGTGCTACCATTACTATATATATATATAAGTCCAAGCAAAATGAGACGTGGCATCTGTAAAATAAATCCTACCAATAACGAATGCCTAAAGAATGAGATCTCGCAACAAATAATAACTAGGGTTTTTAATGGTGAAGCTGCTCATAACAGCTAATCCTTAATAATTAATAATTGATTTCACAAACGATTCGTTAAAGGTATTGAAAAAATCTGTACAATATGTACCCTAAAATGTATCACTATTCATTTGTTTCTAACCCGTCCAATAACAAAATGCCTAAATAATGAGATCTTGCAACTACTAATAACTTGGGGTAGTAATAGTAAAGATGTTCGTAACAGCTAATCCCTAATAATTCATATTTTTTGGAATGGATGACTACGAAGCGTCAATACCCTGACAAACTATCCATCTTCAGATCATAGGTCGTAAGTTTGAAGTAATACAAGATAGTTTGCCTACTGTAATTATACATTAGTAAACTTCTCATAGACTGTGATTATTTTGCTAACCTCACACGTTACATAACCGCCGTATAACATTAGTCACTCAAATTTCGTTACATAAATTGTTTTCTCAATGTAAAACTGAATAACGGATGGAATCAATTAAAATCTTAATACGTTAAGATTATATGAATGTGTTTGAAATCCTAATGACACCAATCCAATTGCTAAGAAAACGTAACAACATTACATTTTTAGAACAATGAATATACAAAATATCAATATTGAATGTATTAATTGTTTCTGTTTATTTAGAAGAACTCAATTTAAATTGATTATTGATTATAAATGTTCCTGTTATTATTAAATGTATGCATAAGTATAATAAAATGTCCCAAGAATGTTAGCTGATTGAAGTTTCATTACGCTTTTAGCTTAGTTTGAGCACTCTCCGATCAAAGTGCTAAAACCTACTAATACGTGTACTTTCTCTGAAACAAGATTGACATGTTAGTGTAATGTGGCCATGTAAAATGTTATTTAGTAAAAACTAAATAAGAGTTTTTTTTATCATAAAACACATTTCTTTCACGAAATATTATTGCAATCCTTTCATTCAATATTGACTTTACCTCTAGTAAATGATCACTGCATCTTTTACGGGGGTTTACATGTACATCACGCTATTTTTTGAAACCGTTGCAGAGTTAAACATGTTACACAGTTCAGCAAAGTTGCTGTGAGTTACTAAGCGTAGTTTCCATGTTAACATTGTAACAGAGTCACTAACTATGTGTGTACTTGCTGGAAGACATGTAAAACGTGTACAGCCAACAGGGAATGGTCTGTTCTAGTTATAAAGGTAAGTGGTGATGTGACGTCATGAGCAATTTGCGTCATAGTTTACAGCAGTTTCAATAGAGAACATTTTATTTTTTAACAGCTTAAGTTGGGATTCATCAGACAATCAGAAGAGGAAATGAACAGTACAATATTTGTCTAGACGTTGTTCTCCTAATTCTATTTTCTTTAATATCAAGTTTATCCAGGTTTCACTAAGAAACATCTCTTTAAGTTTTTCAAAAATTTAAATTCCGTGAAGTTCTTAGACTAAGAGCGAGGTCCTTCATTTTACAGACGGTTTTTGTTTATAGAAAAAAAAATTTAAGCGTATTTCTTTGGTCCATCGGAAACAAGTTCTGCAATATGAGATCCGGCACCATAGTCTTTAACCAGCTCGTCTGTTATCTGCCCTAGGTAATCACCGGTATTTACTCTGTACAAAACATTTTTATATATTTACACACCGCCATCTGTCATCTGCCTTAGGTAACCACCGGTATTTACTCTGTACAAAACATTTTTATATATTTACACACCGCCATCTGTATCCTAATACAGTACTTGTTTCCCAAGGGATTCCATGTGGTCATAAAGCTATAGACGGGCTTGATATGTAGCGTAGGCTTCTAGTACAAAGTTTACAGTAAGTAGTGTCTCGTTACTGTAATACATTTAATCTTCTATATATTGACAACCCACCAATACAACAATATCGTTGATTTCCTGTATTATATTTACGGCAATGCTAGAATAAATACACGGCTTAAGCAGTTCCTCGGGCCTCTCGTGTTGAAGGTCTTTGTCTGGTTTTCTCTCATCCCAAACTTACCCAAAAACGAATTAAGCATTAACTTTGCTAGAAAGATGACGAAGGTTAAAAATAAGTTGCGAAATAGATATTGTAAGTACAGATATATAGATGACTGGGAGAGGTACAAAGAAATAAGAAACCGATTGAATAATATGATCAGAATGGCAAAAAAGAGATTTTTTTCTGATAAGCTATCCTCTTCAAAAAATCCAAAGGACTTCTGTACATGTCTTAAAGAAAAATGATATTGTACAAACAAGGGATTGCTCGAACATTCCACCTGAACTTAAAGCGCATGAGATCAATGAATACTTGGAGCTGACCCGAAGATTGATAAAAGCGTATGGGAATTTTTTGCAACCAATGGCCGAGAAGAAATTGGAGATAAATTTAAGTTTTACGCTCTCAGTAAAAGAGACGTTATTTCGGCAATGAATGAAATAAAATCTAAAGCTGTGGGCAGCGATGAAATTTCGATTGACATGATCAAGTCAGTGAGCCCCTACGCAGTCAAAGCCATTACACACCTGGTAATCGTTTCTCTGGTTGGCAGCGTCTTTCCAAAGTCATGGAAAACAAGTATTGTTCGGCCAATACCGAAAGGGCAAGCTGCTAATCATGTAGACCAGCTAAGGCCAATTCAATACTCCCAGTCATGTCTAAGATACTGGAAAAGATTGCCATTCGTCAAATAGACAGTTTTATGAAAACATCGGATATTTTACCGAAGCTGCAATCGGGCTTCAGGCGCAATCATAGTACATGTACAGCCCTGACAAATCTTTTCAGTGATATGATTGACGCCAAAGACATGGGTAAATATAACTCCATTGTTATGTTGGATTATTCTAAGGCCTTTGATTCAATGGACCATGAGATGCTTTTAGCGAAGATGAGCTATTATGGCTTTGACTTGAGCGTAGTCAATTGGATAAGGTCATACTTAGACTCCAGCCTGCAGGTGACGCGTTTAGGGAGTGAAACGTCAACCCCGCTTGTGAAGTATCGAGGCATTCCTCAAGGTAGTTGCCTAGGGCCTATTCTGTTCAATATGTACACAGTAGATATGCCAAGCTGTGTGCAAAATTGCACAGTTCATTTGTATGCTGACGAATCGCAGCTGCACTTGTCTTATGAGCCATCGCAGATGGTGTCAGCCATTGATATGATCAATGTCGACCTTGAAAAAATATTGGGGTGGTCAATGGCAAATGGGCTGAAACTAAACATAGGCAAGTGCACTGTGTTGCATACGGCGCCACACAACATTGTGCAGTCCCTCAGTGAAAGAGGAATGATGGTGAGGCTTGATGGCCAGAGTTTGGCTGTATTTGCTAGGGCGAGGACTCTTGGCGTTGTGCTAGACAGTGGCCTCACGTTCTCTGACCATGTCACGCATGCCTGTCAACGAGCACTCGGTAGACTGAGGGGACTCTACAGATTCAGAGATCTTTTACCTGAGTCTGCGAAACTACGTATCATGCAGTCACTAGTCCTGTCCGTTTTCGCCTACTGTTTCCCAGCCTACGGGAATAGCATTTCTGGAGAAGGCTGGGAACTTTTCAAAACTCTGCAATCCGTTTCATTTTTAATTTGAAACGATTTGAGCATGTCTCTCCTTACAGAGATGCCGCTGGGATGATGTCGGTAGAGACCGTCTGCAGGGTCATGACGTGCTGTATGGTCCACAAAGCTCTTGTTAATCAGGAGCCTCAGTACATTAGTGAGAAGCTCTCATTTCGGGATAAGGTCTCTCAGCGCAGAACCAGCCATGGGAATCTTCTTCACTTTCCCAAAGTTAGGCTGGAGTTGGGAAGGAGGAGCTTCTCTTACTTCGGCCCGAAATTGTACAATGACCTCCCACCAAACGTGAAACAATGTTCGATAGCTACATTTAAGAATAAGATGAGACAGAATTTGCTTAATGAATAGATTTTCTTTATTAATTTGTATTTCATTTTCATTTATATGTTGTATGTGACGATAGTTGTTCTGAAAAGCAGTTGTTCTGTATGTAACTGAGAAACGCTTGATGAAAATAAAGACAACATTATCATTATTATTATTATTATTAGAGAACGAAGGCCTACGTTTTTAAAATGTTTGGCAGATTGAGCTTTATTCCCTCATGTTAATAGTTTACCTGCATATATTTTTTTACTTCGTCTGAATGACACTATTATGGATAATCGGTTGCCTCTTCTTCTGTATTTATTAATTTGTCATTAAGTATGTAAATAATCCACCTGTTTCGAAAGTGGGTACGTTGTACTCCCACAGCTCATACATTTCAACAACTTTTTAGCTTCTTTCAGCTGACTTCCGTATTTCATACATCTTCCATGTGCCAATCAGCGCCCTTATTGAGATCATCCCCTGAGAGAGCGTCCTGATGAGTCACTGTGTTGACATAAACGTTGTTGAGCTCTTCAACTCTTGCACAGCACAAATATTAACTTATCATTCATTCGAGCTGGAATCGGTGGGTGATAAAGATCTTTTAGAGGGAGCATTTTGCACTTTAACAGAAATTCAACTTGCAGTCACATTTCTCTACACTTTCTCTACACCGAGAAGATAGGATGAGCTAGAGGATATTTTATATTTACAAACGCATGGATAAAGGGAGCATACGTCCAAGTAGTGTATTTGCTCATCTTCTGTACAACTGTGATACGTCACGGCAAATCCGGATTTTCTCCGAAAAATGTGTCTCGTGGATTCAGTGGCAAGCTGTTATGAATCACCGATATTTCGAGACAAATAGTTTTAATATATTAAAATGATAAAATATGAACATATTTGTATTAACAAAAGAACATGCCACACTTTTGCTATTAGTGGATTACACGAAATTAGTAAACTTGCATATAATAAGACATGTTTTGTTCGTAAAAAAGACAGTTTATTGAAGTTTTTGTCTTTGAATAAGGTATTCTCAGGTGTCTTGACAATGTTTTCTTCTCTCTTTCTTTCTATTTTATAATTTTATAAGTTTTATTTTATAATTTTAAAACGTAGTAAATAAAGTTACAATAACGACTACTAATAAAGTATAAATTATAAATTTATTTAACTCGAAAGTTAATTCCTATTAAAACAAAAAAATACTGAAAAATATAACGCCACTGTTTAAACAGTTTCTGAGTTATAATTTTTCAAATAAAAATACTGACAGAGAGAGACGCAAAACGAAATCAAATATTTTTAGTGGAACTTGTTTTTTTATTTTAGTTTAATTAATATCATCCCAAAAAAATCCCAATCTCATCCCATTCAAAAACAAATAATTAAGCAAAATGAGACTTGAAAAACAAAGTATATGTAAACAGGGAATCCGGCCAAAACAAAATCTAAGCAGATGAGATTTTACAAATTACTAATATCTATACAATGAGACCTGGCAAAAGAAACAAAATGAGACTTGAAAGTTATGTCTATAGAATTAAACCCGTCCAATAACAAAATGCCTAAATAATGAGATCTTGCAACTACTAATAACTTGGGGTATTAATAGTAAAGATGTTCGTAACAGCTAATCCCTAATAATTCATATTTTTATTTAAAAAACTTTATTTATTAAAGGTATTGTAAAATGTACGACATACAGTATACCCTAAAATTTATTTCTATTATTTTTTTCCAATGTACAGTGGTGGTGTGAGACGTGGCAAATAGGATATACCCCAAATCTCGGTTTAACTCGCAATATACAATCCAGCGTTACCGTAACAGTTATAAAGGCTATAAAGGGGGTTATTTTAGCTTTACGGTTGGATGGAGGTAAAACATACTGTCTGATTCTCACACTGCTGATATCAATCTCACGGTTTATTATTTGGTTAGCTTCTAGGGATTTTTATTCATTTCAAACAGTATGAAGTGGTATCATTACTAGTATTATTTTATTTTCATTTCAATAAAATAAATTCTTTATGTACTTTCACTCATGTTTATGATATATCAACTTCATATAATTAAACTAATAAATCTTAAATACCGAATGTTGTTACAGAGGTTTTATAGTTGCAATGAAATCTATACAGTGTTTTTAAAATTTAATGCCAATGAAGGAATCTTGGAAATCATAAGAGATGCAGCAAAGATTAAAGGAAAGTTATGCCTAATAACAAGACCAATAAATCATTGTGGTTAAGTTAATTATTGTTGCGTCGTTCACTGGCTGCGCTAAATAACTAAGAAGTAGGTCAAATATCATATGGATTGTGAATGAAAGTATAGTATAGCGAAGTGTTTGTGTGTTTACACACCTGCATAGTTGAAAGGCTTTAAAACTGTGTTTTGTAATATAAGTTTCGTAGTATAAAGCTCTGCATATGGCGGTAACCTGTAAACTTGACATGATCATCGATCAATGAACATAATCGAGCTAAACCATTATTTATTTAATCATATCGAATGGATGACTACGAAGCGTCAATACCCTGACAAACTATCCATCTTCAGATCATAAGTTGTAGGTTTGAAGTAATACAAGATAGTTTGATACTCTAATTATAAATTAGTAAATTTCTCATAGACTGTGATTATTTAGCTAATCTCACACGTTACATAATCGCCGTATAACATTAGTCACGCAAATTTCGTTACATAAATTGTTTTCTCAATGTAAAACTGAATAACGGATGGAATCAATTGAAATCTTTATACGTTAAGATTATATGAATGTGTTTGAAGTCCTAATGACACCAATGCAATTGCTAAGAAAACTTAACAATATTAAATTTTTAGAATAATGAATATACAACATATCAATATTGAATGTAGTAATTGTTTCTGTTTATTTAAATTGATTTATAGTGACAACAGTAAATGAATAAATAACTAATCATAAACTGATTTTGGACTGACGATCACTATAACCATTTTAATCAAGTAGGAGGTAAAAGCTCTTTTATCAAAGATATGCCTTGCCTGAAATATGAAAACATGACAAATATTTTGGATTATGGTTAAATAGATAACAATAATTACAAAAGTTTGGGAAGATACAGTCTATTCCGTTCCGTTTGGTCTTTTTTCTCTCAATCAAAATATTTAATTTTTAAATCTTGGTGTTTTACATTTTGCATATTGTATATTATTCAATGTAATTTTTTTAAATAAATACATATATTGTTAATAATTTAAAATTTTTAAGAAATTATATAATTACCAATGAGAAAGGAAAACATTACTTAGGTAACATAAAGATAGCTTGTAAAAATAAAAAAAATAACCTTATTTGGTACGAATAGACGATAAATAACGGAATAATTGTGTGTTTAATTCTCACGTGCAATCCACTTTAGTCATATTATGAAGATTTGGTTATCATGCATTTATTCCATTTCAAAAAACGCATTTAATTTTGTTTAGTTGTAATGAAGTAAATTAGGGTTATACAATTTGGTATAGTAGGCCTAATTCCTTTAGGTCAAAAGAAAAAACTCAACTGGGTTGTTTTGTTTGATAAAACTTTTCCTATTTTGATTGCATTAGATCTTTAATAGTTAAATTAACAGTTTAAATACTAAACTTTGAAATATTATTAGTCTTAATAGCAAATTAACTTCACTTACATTCGGTTATTATTTTTTATAATTGAATCGATTAGTATTCACGAATAAGGTCGAAATAGCTTAAGTAACTGATAGTTTAATAAATACGACAACGTGTTCAAATCCCACACCCTCCCAAGTCAAAGGATAAATACTACCAAACATGTTTAAGTTTTGATAGACATCTACACATACTAAAACTTGTTGTTTTTTATCACAGCAATACAAGACACTGAAAATAATTTACTTATTTCACCAGTGACTCTTCGTATCCTCAGATAGAAGACTCTTGCATGCCAGTGGATAAAGATTCATTGAATTTAATCCTAATGATACTGATAACCCAACAATAATTCAATTTAAATTGATTATAAAACGTTCCTGTTATTATTAATTTTATGCATAAGTATAATAAAATGTCTCAAGAATGTTAGCTGATTAAAGTTTCATCTGGCTCTTAGCTTAGTTTGAGCACTCTCCAAAGTGCTAAAACCTACCAATATGTGTACTTTCTCTGAAACAAGATTGATATGTTAGTGTAATGTGGCCAAGTAAAATTTAATTTTGTAAAAACTAATTAAGTTTTAATTGATCATAACACATGTGTCTTTTACAAAACAATAAGGTAAGGCCTTTATTAAATATTGAATTTACCTCTGGTAAATGGTTACTGCATCTTTTACGGGTGTTTACATGTACATGACGCTATACATGTTGCAGAGTAAAACATGTTACACAGTTCAGCAAAGTTGCTGTGAGTTACTAAGACTATAACGTGGTTTCCATGTTAACATTGTAACAGGGTCACTAACTTTGTGTGTACTTGCTAGAAGACATGTAAAACGTGTACAGCCAACAGGGAATGGTCTGTTCTAGTTATAAAGGTAAGTGGTGATGTGACGTCATGAGCAATTTGCGTCATAGTTTACAGCAGTTTCAATAGCGAACATTTTATGTTTTAACAGCTTAAGTTGGGATTGATCAGACAGTAAGAAGAGGAAATGTACATTACAATATTTGTCTAGACGTTGTTCTCCTAATTCTATTTTCTTTAATATCAAGGTTATCCAGGTTTCACTAAGAAACATCTCTTTAAGTTTTCCAAAAATTTAAATTCCGTGAAGTTATTAGATTAAGAGCGAGGCCCTTCATTTTACAGAAGGACACAAAATCGTTTTTTTTATAGAAAAAACAAGGTAAGCGTATGTATTTGGTCCACCGGGAACAAATTCTGCAATATGAGTTCCGGGACCATAGTCTTTAACCAGCTCGTCTGTCATCTGCCTTAGGTAACCACCGGTATTTACTCTGTACAAAACCTTTTTATATATTTACACACCACCATCTTTCACCTGCCCTAGGTAACCACCGGTATTTACTCTGTAAAAAACATTTTTATATATTTACACACCGCCATCTGTCACCTGCCCTAGGTAACCACCGGTATTTACTCTGTACAAAACATTTTTATATATTTACACACCGCCATCTGTATCCTTATACAGTACTTGTTTCCCCAGTGATTCCATGTGATCATAAAGCTATAGACGGGCTTGATATGTAGCGTAGGCTTCTAGTACAAAGTTTACAGTAGCTAGTGTCTCGTTACTGTATTACATTTAATCTTTTAATTATTGCAAACCACCAACACAACAACATCGTTGAGATTTCCTGTATTCTATTTACGGTAATGCTAAAATCAATACCTACTTTAAAAAAATTTTTGGTGGATAGAGCTTTATTCTCTCATATTATTAGTTTACCTGCATATATTTTACCTTTCGTGTAATTAATCTCATCCCAAAAGATTTCTCTGTACACACAAACTAAATACCTACCTTACATAAATGATAATTAAACTATACATTTTAATTTAATGTGAAAATATCATTAAGTAAAATTGGCATTGCAAAACTCTGTACGTATCAATTATTAGGAAAATGTACAAAATATTATATCTAATTTAGTAGAGTATTTTATATCACACATAACCTATTTGCATATAAAAACAACGTGAACCTTTTCCTTACGGCGATGAGGTGTTTCTACAACAGAGTGTATGCTATGTGGATTAATTTCTGAATTACTCGCGTTTCACATTTTACACTCAATAACTCAAAATTAAGACATCTTACAGTGAACATCACATATTTATTACATGAGTCGGAAATCCATCAAAAGGATTATTTACGTCACTTCTGTTGTACTACAAGGCATTGCGTCTGAAGCAACATAAAAAAGTATTTTATTGCTAACAAATGTTTATTAATTAAAAAATTCTGATTCTCAATAGATTATTAACTTAACATGATTTATCATTAACTGAAGTATGAATATAGTGTAAGAAAATATATTTGTAAAGTAATACACAACAAAAATAATATGAAAGAAATATAAATATTTCGGAAGATTGTCATCGTTTAGTGATACACAAACTCATTAGGCTACATTTGAAATACAGTACAGGAGGAAAAATTAAAGCTGAATTAGTATTTTCCATAACTTAATTTATATTAGAGTTTTCACAAAAAACCAAAAAAAACATTTGTTATAAATTGTCATTTGATAGTTATATGTTTTTACGAAATGTAGTTTAAAAGAAACTAGATACAGTTTCAATGGATGCCTTTAATTGATAAAAATGGGTTTTATTTACAAAAATTATCAAACTATTATTTTCGGTTTAAAATTTAACCCTACATCCCTTAAAAATGTAACATATCCGTGTAGAAAAAAAAATGTTGTAAAATTAATATATATAATGGAAGTCTTAGTGGAAACATACAACATGAAATACAACAACGTGTGTAGATTATCCCGTTGACATAAAGTTACAACCAAAGTTTTGAAAGTAACCTAAAGTCTTTGAGAAGAAGCACGACCCGGACCTTACGAAAGTGATATGACAACAGACCTTGGCTTTTTATAGAGTTCTTCCTAAATGAAAATATTAATGTAACAAGAATTGGAACATAAATAGTTATTAACAGTTCATATGGAAATTTCTGTAATTTCAGAAATAGTTTGCCACGAATTTTATCCATACTTAAATCAAGAAATTAGATAAATTTATCTGCTATCTTAAGTGGATATTTATCGGAAATGTAGAATCTGCAACAAACTGTTTTGAAAGTCAGAACCTAAATATATCCAAAATACAATTTTACTCACTTGTGATATGTAACTTCATTTTATGCATATTTTTCCAATTAGACCTATAATAAAAGTATCTAATATTTTCTAAAATAGTTAACTCAACACTAATATGTGATTTTTTATAATTTAAATTGTCAGCCTTTTAACATTAACAGCATATTTAATATTGCAAGCCAGGAAAAGGCAGTAATGAAAGAGAAGGTTATACAGCATTATGTCCTGAAAAGATTTGAGGTTATCCTGAGAGAACAAGTAAATTAAGCATTGTGTGGCAGAATAGGTAAATATTTATGTAGCAATCGTAGCATCAAACATGGTTTCATGAAGGAATAAAGAGCATTTTATTTCTTGGAAAATCAGTAGTATAGATATGGGGCTTTACTGGTGACCCAGAGGTGAGGTTGAGGTCAAAGGTCATAAACGGGAATGTTCTCCTCACTAGCGGGAATGTTTCTCGTACGAGTCACATAACCGCCATCTCACATTTCTTTGTCCCCTTCAGTGTTAGACAACCCCTGACGTGCCCTCTCTCGATACGGCCCTGGTCTGATTGACATCAGATGACCCATAAACCCCAGACAGAGGTTTCTGTCAGCGATCACATAAGACCAATAGATGGAGCACTCCTATTCCTACAACATTACTGGTGTTGAAGCCAGCGGCGGCCATCTTGAGAGCATCTAGAGACGCCAAACGCCGTCCAGAGAAGCTTAAAAATTGCAGTGCGCGCGCATAAATAAATCGCCACCTAGCCCACTTAGGATTAAGCCAAAATGTTCAAATTTGGTGTACGTATATCTCATAAGACTCCGATTCCAATGGCGCAACTCAAATTACCAGTTTTGATCTCTATATAATTTTAATGAGCAAAACACTTTAAAAGTTTTATACACATTTGAAATCGTAACATGAAAAAGTCGGTCTCTGAGGAATTTTTTGTTTTTAGGACAGGCAAGTTTTGTAAGCGGGAAAGTTTGAGATAATGAGTTGAATTATTTTTTTCATTCGAAACTTTTTTTTCTAAGACCATTCGTTTTCCTGATATTATCGGCAGAATATAGGCGAAAACCCTGACCGCATTGCCCGACCTAAAACAGATCGCCAACACTCCAGGCCGCTCTCGGCTCTTAAATTAAAACTCAACATATCGTTAATTTAAAATTCATTTAAATTTAATTAATTATTTTTAATATGTTAAACATTTTTAAACCCCATTTATAAGGCATTCGCTTATCATTTTATTTAAATAGAAACTGTCATTTAGTGCAATTAAATATTAACTAAACTTGAGGCAATATAAGGTACAATAAAGTAAACCACTAGACATAGACTTATTATGTTTATAAATAATGTATTTAATATAATGGAAATTACAATATGAAAATTAGAAACATAAATATCCAAAGCTTACAATAAAACGTACCTCTCTACTGTCCTAAAAATGTTTTTAATAAATGACTGCGTATTCTGCTTTTGTGTAATGAGGCACTGACATTTTTGCAGTGGTGATGTAGTCGCACTTTGAAGTATTGTTTTGTCAAATAGCTTTTTTAACTAATATAAGGTGATTTACCCCAGGATCTTGTTCAAAACAATGCCCTCCTGGGAACAGATTTACACCGATACACTTTCGTAACACTGAATTTACCATTCTGTCCATATACTTTTTTCACAGTTGTCACGTCGCCTTTCTTAATACGCAACTTTACTTCTGTTTCGCATAACAAACAAAGTTTCACAACACCTTCAGAAGGTTGTAAAAGTCCTCCTCGGTTTTTACAACTTATCAAACTGTTGCGGTATTGCGTTTCTTCATTTAGTCCGGTAAAATAAGGATGCAATAAATAAGGATTCTCAATACTATTATCATTGTTATTATTATTATTCAATTTTTATTATTATTTAATATACCATATTTATAAATATTAATTATAAATTATATATTCTCTAAATAATACTTATTTTATTTTTACCAAACATACAATATTAAAAGAAATACTTTTAGTCCATATTACTATATTACTATGAATATTACATCTCGAAATATAGATCTCTTGTCGACGTTTGCTGTTTCTGCGAAGCTGTAGCAGATGCTCCATTGTTATATATGACCGGTTTTTTTACTTTCTACACACCGTAACGAATGAGTTTGGAATTTCTATGTATAAGTACAGTAGTGGTGGTGAGATAGTTTACTTGATGATGGGAATGGTAGGGTATTTCTCTGTGTTAGTATTTCTATACCGATAAAAATTTATTTTATCCGTTAGTTGAAAACGACATTTTAGCATTAACAGACGTACGAGTTTGAGTGTATCTTTTTATTGAAATTGCTGATTGTTGTTTTATTTGTAATACATTAATATCAGAAAGTGCTTCTGTGAGGGTTGTGCGTGGCTTACAAACATTAAAAACTGCAAGTATTGACAGAAATAACGGTCATATAAGTTATTTAAATACTTTGACTTCTGTGAAGGTGCATGTTGATTGTCGAAAAGTGTATATAAGTACAAATTCAATTGCTGCATCGAAGCGACGTGCAGAATACGATGAAACTCCAACTGCAAAAAGTCCACCTCGTAAAAAACGAGAAGGGGTATTTGATTTTAAAACATCTTGCTTGTTTTGTGGTCAAGTAGCTGATGAAGTCGCGGAAAAAAAAGAAAAGTATAAACAAATATCTATAAATATGGTATATTAAATAAAAAATAATAATAAAAATTGATTATTAATAATAACAATAATAATAGTATTAAGTAATAATAATAATATTAAGTGAATAATTAACAATATAACTCATTTATTTATTGTATTCTACTGGCTGACCTCGCATTATCGTATATACAGGTAAACGGTTCCATACTCTTTGCGCTTTATCTCAAAAAGGGTTGAACGTACATAAAATTACTTCAGTCAAAAGTTGAAGAGAATGTTCCGTTCTACAATATCTCTAACCACATTCAAAGTCATTTAGCGTATGGGAAACGAGAAATCTGCAAAAAACCGATTTTCGTGAAGTTTGACCTTAAATATCTTAAGTCGCGTACACGTGATTATATGAGACTTTTGAGGTAAGTTTTATATCATCAAAATAAAGTCGTATGCAAAGTTTTAGCTTATTATCTTTTATGCCGAGGTTGCATCCTTATCTTGCCTTATTTTACTGAGTTAATTAGCCTGTAACAGCTGTAGGCACCCGCTACAGGCTATTTTATTTCTTAACGTTCTTACTATAAAACCAGAAAGGTACTCCACAATATGCGTCGTTACATTTGAAGTGTTTCCTACAATATCATAGGAATAGTCGAGATCTTCATCTTCCTTCTCATGTTCTAAAACCTGCCAGACAGCAGCGAACGCAGTCTGAGCGCTCGCCACTAGGGTGAATCATCCCAAGGTCGCCGCCATTGTTGTAGCATAGCGCGCCAGAGTCGGTTTCAACGGGCAACCCCACTGCTCCATCACATTGGTCTTATGTGATCGCTGGTTTCTGTCGCCATTGGAGCATCTTTGATTGAATTGGGCAGTCTGTTGTGGAATTGAACACCCGCTTGTGAGTGCATGCGTTCACAAACCACTGATCTGTGTCTACCAGTTCGGTAGTTTCCTCTGCTACGTGTCTCATTCATGTGTATGTCTTGGTCTCTGGTTAAGGCTCATTTATTAATACAAAACAATGTTGTTCCCAACATGTAGAGGCATGGCAGAGTCAACAGCTACAAACAACAGCTTGAAAACTTGCGTGCACTTCTCTCTGAATTTGATTTTTACGATGGTTCGAGTCGCTTTTTATTGGAGTCTGAATGCTCTTTGGAACTGAGTGTTTGCGCAAGCTCCCCAAAGGATCACTCCATAGGCCAGATGGGGTTATATCAATCAATAATACGCCGCAATCAGTACCTGACTCGGGCAGTATTTTGCTTAAGACCTTAGAACTAAGATGCCTGAGCAGATTTTGGCGCAAACACGATCAATGTGCTCATTCTATGTCAGTCCTCGATCAAGGTACATTCCTTGGAATTTCGAAGAGCTGATTTAATCCAATATGGAATCAGCTGTCAATATAGCAGGTCCACACTGGTTGCCCGCAGCGCAAATAAAAGTTTAAAACATTGGTTTTTGAAGAGTTTATTGTGAGGTTGAGGCTGTTAAAGCATTGGATACAGTTGTTGATATCAACAAAAGCCTGATATTTAAAAACTTTGCTTGATCTTGCATTGAAAAAGAGAGTTGTATCATCTTCAAACTGCACTGTTCTACCATTCAGAAGCGATGATTCTATGTCGTTGACCGAAAGCCGGAAAAATACAGAACCCTGACACAGGATCATATAGTCCCTGAGGGACTCCACAGCTAAGATCTATTTGCTTGGTTGATTTATTTGATATCTGGACAACTTGGGATCTGTGGCTCGAAAATGAGCTAAGAAATTTAAGAGGCACACCTAGAATGCCGTGTGATTCAAGTTTGTTGAGCAGTATATTGTGGCCAAAGCAGTCGAATGCTTTTATTTATTTATTTCCAACGGCAGCAGCCAATTTACAAAGACAAGCATATATGGTAGAATACAGCGGGTTCCATTGTTAGGCTTTGGACAGATCCAGAAACACACTCATTGTGTGGTTCCGACATTCAATGCCCCCTACACTCATATCGACAAGACCAACTACTGCGTCGATTGTCGAGTTAGCAATTACTTCATATGGTACGATAACTTTTAAAATAATAAATATAAATATTTTGAGTCCAAATTTTGTTGGAAACATTGTTTTTGTATGTTATAAACGTACCAACTAGTTAGCAAACTCTGCCGTAGTCGGGCGGTTGCGGGTGTAGATAACGGCTAATTGGTTATTCACTAATTGCCACTAAATCTTGTTAGTCACAAAGTTTTAAGTGGGCTGGTGGTTTATGCAGACTAGAATATACAAAATATCATTACGGTATATTATTACTAGTGATGTTAAATGAGTATAACTGAATAATGTTTCTGGTTTCACACGAAAATACGTTATACTAGTATCGCAGTTTCTAGCTATTTAATTGAATTATATTTCAATTGTACGCATAAACCCTTGTATTACACCTCTTGTGTAAAACCATTTGCACAACGTAAAAATCAAATGAAGTAAATAATGAAAGTTCACCAGAGTCAAATTTGTTGAGCCTAAAAAGTAACATGGATATGTTACTAACATATTTATCTATTTCATTATTAATTTTTGTTTTTAGTGTTGTATTGACATCACTGTTAGTATCCAATTATCTTTGTCACGGTCAGCGTGATCAACGAATTCAAAGTTCAAGTTTTCCAGTACGTCTAATTAACGAAGTTTCAGAAAATACAGAAGCATATACAATGACAGTTATAATACACCTATTTGTATCAAATGAACTAAGGTCCTAGGCGATTCCAGGATTCAGATACTATATTTTAGACTCTTCTCAAATCTCATTAGATAACACACTCGTCTCATCTCATCTTAGAGATACACACTAAGAAACGGCGGTTTACAGACTTAAAGGTTCATCCCTACTGGATTTAAATGTCTACTTTAACCAGAAAATGTTATAAGTCAACCTTGAATTAACTAATAGGATTAAAGGAGCTAACCGACAAAGTCAATCTACGACGAAATGAAGGGACACCTATGTTACTCTGTAGTTAACTGCTAAGAAACTATTTTAATTTCTGACACCAGGCCTCTATCGCATTGTCGTTTAAGCTGAAATTCCGAAATTGTTACCGGAATGAGAAATACCTTCTAAAGCCCATCACTTATTAAAAAAATGCCTGAATTACAAATGGTCTTCTATGACTCCTTCGTTTTACTGCTACATAATGGAAACAGAAGGTAAAAAGTTTATATAAATATGTTTATAGTTCTCTAAAATCCAGTCAGTGTGTCTGACCGGTGAGATGAATTAATTATTGTTAATTTCTTCACAAACTAATATGAAGTTTTAATTGGAGATGAGGAACATTTTGTAATTTATTTCAAGTAAAAAATCTAATTTTTATGAACGCGTTCTTCAAAACCATACATAATTGAAGTACGTAAGTATCATTATTATCTGGAGTAAACCTAACAAAAGGTGGGTTACATCTGTGAGGGATATAAAAGCAAGTTCATCTCTTGTGTACATGTTATTGAGCTAGAACTAACAAGGTTAAAAGTGGTTTAAATCTTTGTTAACGACATATATTAGAAGTAAACCTAACAACAGGTGGGTTACATCTGTGAGGGATATAAAAGCAAGTTTATCTCTTGTGTACATGTTATTGAGCTAGAAATAACAAGGTGAAAAGTGGTTTAAATCTTTGTTAACGACATATATTAGAAGCAGTTGGACTGGGTGACAAGTTATCAGGTCTGACTCTCCTACGAAACAAGACACTAACTGATATTGAACCTTGTTTGTACACCGAAGTTAGTGACAGATTCTGTTGTGTAACAGGATTACATCTCGGTGTCACGGCAACTTCGAGTGATTAAGTTTGTGATTAGTTTCTAATAGATTTGATTTAGCGGGAATTTTTGGCAAGCCTACGAACATTAATGTAAAATGCTGTAAATGCAACTCAATCATACTACACTTTTGGATGTTGCATTTTATAAATTGAGATATAGTACCATAATTATACTTTTAGGTGGTAAGCCTGAAATTATTAGAAGTACACCTAACATACTGCTTGTAACATACAGTTCATCAGTTAAACAAGATAATATTAATTTAAGTACATCCTTAACAATTATTCCCAAGACTTGATTTTATATAAAAAAAATAGGGATCCAAGGGGGTCATATAGAATTCGTAACATTGTGTCTTTGGGATAACTCTTGATAGAAAGGTCCTAGAGACTTGAAATTCGGTACACGATTTCCAAGAAAGAGGTCTACTTACTTTTTCGGTCTGCGCTACTTTTTTTACTTTTTACCGAGTTCCACAATTCAGTTCATTAAGCTTTATTCTATTACCTTACAGTTTTTATCATTTATCAGGGAGGCAACTCGTCGTAAGGTGGATCTCTCCTTATAAGTTCCAAATAAAGAGAAAATTTAAATAAAAGGACCAAAAACACGCCATTTGGAGAATGAGACCCAACCAAGAGAGTTGATTCTAGCTTCTATCATTCAGGTAAGTTGGGTTGAAATATTTATGATTAATGAAAATAAGAGGGGAAATTAACGAGATATTCAGTTTGATTTCATTAATCAATGTTACTGTTACTTGTGGTGTTTTAGAAATCTGCAAAGAAAAGCTGTCACGTGCTTAATAATGTTATGTCTGTCACGTAGAATATGAGAGTAGACCTACTGAATCGCTCCATTCGCCTCTTTTTTCACAGTTATAGACTGCAGCGATCTATGTGATTTTCTGAATTCCTTGAAGTCCATAACACAAATTCATGATACATGTTAACCATAAAAGAGTGGTTTTACAAGTACCACCGTGACGTGGTAGCGGGTGCTAGTGGTTTATATATGCATCGAGTTAGATGGGACTTTTTATTCAACACGATCAGTGCTACCAACTTAACCAACCTGATATAGATTGTGTTCACGTGATCTTGTAATTCTGCTTTGAGTACTGAAGTCGTGTTGATGTGTGAAAAGTTTTATTTAGTACCGATGTGAATCAAAACGATTTATAGATGATATTAATTCAATGAAACCTTTGTGAGATTCTGCAGAGAAAGTAGCTCATCAGAAAAACACAAAATGATCGGTTGACCACTGAAGCCTGCCCGCCAGAGTTAGATATTTTACTCTGAGGATCATCTTACACTATGTAAAAACAAGTGTATTAGAAACTGCGAAATAATTTAAATGTTGTTACATAAACATGGTGTGTTGAGTGGACACAAATTTGTAAGCTTTATGTCAATAATATAAATGTAAATATGTTTTACAGAGTACACTGTTTTAGTAAATTTTTATTTCCCTCACCTCATCAATGATGGTATATTTAACAATCTCATTACATTTACAATAACATTCTAGCCAGGTAGCAAGGACCAATAAAGAATTCCCGACCGGTATCTCACTGATTATCATTGTGTCATCAGTCTGATTACAGACGTGCCTTGGTTATAATACTTTTCTATTGTATTTTCGAACACAAAGCCCTAAGAAGTAATTGATAAAAATTACACATCTATATGGTTTATTATTTTCTCTTACCATCGCAACCAAAAGGTACATTTTTGTATTTAGAATTTTGAACACTTGAAGAATTAAAGTTACTGCATTATTATTTAAGTAAAGTTAATAAAAATACTTCAAACCATAAATTTTACTTGTAAAAATATAATATTACTTTCTTGTTTAAATTTCACTCAAAAAATCCTAGTGAATAAACAAATACTATATAAAGACGTTCTAAAAATGTAGAATTTTATTTTACGTATTCTGTTGTCGATAACTAAATTATTTATCTTGAGTACGTCCCAAATCTTCAGAGGTTATTGTCGTGGTTACTATTTTTCTTCGTAGTTAGCCCAGCCTTACTGTCAGACGAATCCTTGCTGAACAGAAGATACAACTTTGCTTGTGCAATGGTTTTGTTAAAATCCACTTTCAAAGACACCATACGATTTAATTTAAATATTTATAATCAAAAAGTCAGGGAAAAACTTGGGAAAGAAATATGTTAGAATTGACTCAATGTGTGAATGACAATACTTTATAGTAGTAATATATATGTAATGGAAGATATACATTACTAAAGTAATATAAACAAAAAGTTTTTGAAGGAAACCTCTTATTATAATGCAATAAAGTTCAATTTGCGCAGTTATCCATATCGTACCTACATTGCGATGTGTTCAAACTCTAATGTCTAGATAACAACGCTAGAGACACGGTAATATTTATATCGCAAGTATACCCGTAAATCCATGATACTTATCTGCCATTGTATTCCAAACTAAGTGGTGAGATAGGGGTTTAAAGCTTTAGGAAAAATATATGCGTTGTGTTTTATACAAATATATAAAACGTTGTATGTAATATAAATCTTGTGACACATATTTTAGAAATATTTCCCAGTATATAACGTAGCTATAACGGAGATGTTGTGTGAAAACGAATTTGACCATGTTCTTCCGTGGGAGTTGGCTGAGCGTAAGAGAAGTTTAATTACCAGCAGGATATCTCGAGAATGATGTCATAAATGGCCTTGGAATTTTACAAACAGTGGACCAGTTTTTTTGTAGCACAAAACGTCTTGTTTATTAGACGTAGATTACAAACTAACTTTAGTAAAGGACTTTCCCGGTAATTTGTCATCTTTCAGTGATACAACATGTCAGTAATAGCATGTGTCAAGATTTGCAATCTGATCTCCTTCTCAGGCAACTAACCTAGCAAGTAACAACAATATAGGTAAAATAAGCAAA
This sequence comes from Homalodisca vitripennis, assembly GCF_021130785.1. Lineage (NCBI taxonomy): Eukaryota > Metazoa > Arthropoda > Insecta > Hemiptera > Cicadellidae > Homalodisca > Homalodisca vitripennis. Next base: position 43,185,408 of record NC_060214.1, read on the forward strand.
TCAAACCAGAGCGTTGTCGGATGCTCAAGTCAGAAATCACAACTATGTTGTTGACATAACGTAGCTAGGGTAGAAAGGGCTGATTCAATGCGAAAGCTAAGTTTACCTCCCTCCTAGTGCTACATCCGAAATCTGATGCTGTCAAAGACTTTACTCCTGTAATGTAGAGGCGTGTTCGTCTCAAGATATTGAAAAATGTACCGACGGAGAAGTTCAAAAGAGACATACAGACTACAAAATATAGAGTAATTTTGGTGAAGAAGTACTATCATTGTCTTATCAGGTGCACAATTGAGTGTGCTACGCTGTTTTAGACACGATATCTGAGCATAGTGAAGCAACTGAGTTTTATAGATATAAAGAATTTATATAGGGAAAGGGTTTAATCAATGCGAATGTAGAGTTTAGTTCAAATTCACCTTCCTCCAATCGCAGGGTCTGAAATCTGTTGGTTTTTGTTGTTCCAAGGAAGAAATGTACCGGTATATATATTGGTGTTGGTGTCATAATATCATAAGGCAACCCGTATGTAAGTGCACACTTTTATTTTTTCTTTAGGTATGGTCATTATTACTTGTATCGGTTAATATTGTATGTAAAAAATTATCAACACATTTTTCTTCACAAAGAATTTATATTTTACGTGCTTGAATTTATGTCTGGAATAAGAAAACTTGGTGTAAACTTGTGTTAGATAGGAATATTGGATTTAAGAGCCATAAAAGTATAATTGCGTTTCTCCTTTGCGTATTAAGTAGACTTAAAGGACTTCAATATTTTCTTATTTTACCTATCACGCTATTTTGAACATCTAATCATCTCAAACGTTAAACTATTTAGATATAACTATAGTTATAAATCGTTGTGACAGTATAATGTTTTGCACGTCTATAAGTATGTAATGTTTATTTAAACATTCTGTACACACATTTGTACGTAATATACTTGGCCTGTAAAGCCATATACACGATTATGCATGTTGTAATATGTATATGGTTATTGTTAATATAGAACAGTTTGGTATGCGTTCAGGTAAAATTTTATGTTATAAATTACCTGAAAATCTTTAACTTTATTTTATTAAATATATTTCAGACTTAGGCTTCATTATCGTATACTTAATATTTACCTGGGTAGTGTAAGATAAGCGGACCCGGTTTTTATATCAAAGAATGCAATCCTCGATACCTAATATTTGCATCTCAAATCCTAGAATATCAATCGATATAAAAGTATCTATAGTGCTCTATAAAAGACATGTTTTAAATTGAAATATGAATTTAATATTAACAGTGATAAAGCCAATTATTTTAACCATAAATTAGGAAAACTGAAGACGACCATATTTGCTACTCTCACAGTTATATTTGTTTCTTTCCCACAAATTTGAAAGTATTTACAGCTGTTGATATAGATTATATCAGTTAATTGTTAAAAATAATTAATTTGTATCGATTGATTATACCGATGGCTATGATTATAATATCGATATGATTGTAATATCGTTTGCCAATTTCGATATAAAAAAATCGTACCCTACCCAAATACCTATGAAATGTAACATATATTGATAAGGAATTCACTAATTGGATTGTATTATTCCACGGAGGCTGTGTTGAAGACGAAGAAAAGTAGAAGTAGCGGAATTAAACGCCTAACAAGTGCTCGCTGGAGCGTGGATCTCCTGGGATTTATAGCGAGTATTGTTCCTAACTGTACAAACTGGACTGAAAACCCAGTGTTATTGTCACAGTCGTTCTGTGGAACGAGCTCTCGTCCTCATCATTTAATAATAATCAAATACAATTCCAGAATCAATAACAGGAATTAGCTGTACCTTATAGAAAATATTTTAAATTTAGTATCGCACTAAAAAAATATAAATAATCACATTGTGGCCATATGAAAATAGTAATTTTGCATTATCATAATGATAATTTATCATATTATGAAATATTTTGCATTCATCGCAACTTAGATACACGTTTTTTAATAAAGAATAACCTTAATAATCGAATTATTACTTGCACAATTTTATATTTACATGAAATATTATTATTCATTAATATTAATTAAATTTTTAGAATATAAAATAGAATATATTAAGAATATGACACAGTAAAGAAGAGTGTCTAGATTGGTATAAAGCATATTTGGTATCAATCGAAAGCCTTAAAACTCTAGATTTTGGAGTTCAGTTTACGATAATTTGTATACCCTATGGGCCTCCAAAGTTTTAACGTTAGTCCAATTAGAATACTGTTGTCTAGTTTAAAACAGATGATTTATAATCCATAAATGTGATGTTTAGGCACCTATTCTCAATACACTAACTATCAGCTGATTTGCTGTAATATACACTAACGAACTCTAGCTGGATTTGGAGACTTTTGACGTTAATTACTTTGGTGCTAATACTATTTAGAATTAACTGTAAATTCGTGTATTCGTATATATATATATATCACTAAAAACGTGGACACTAATGATAGCCTTATGAAACACGTAAGTAAGCAAATTGTTTTGTAAATCAGAAAATACTTCAATGTTTACTCAAGATTGTATTGAAAGCCGAATGGATACATAGGGTATTTCAAAAGTTACTACACTAAACAAAACTACATTTAAGATACCACTAAAAGTTCAGTTATAGATTCTGATCATACTTACTCTAATTGTAGTACCTCCTTCTAATCTAATGAACAATAAACCATACTTTAGTTCCCGTTTATGATAACCATGATGTTTAACTTTGACTGTTTATATAGAGAGTTCATATATTTCATTAAAGTTTGAGAAGCCTAATCTTAACCCTCGAAATATAGGTAAGAAATTATATGGCTCCCATATAGATGATCTAATGGATGTGAAACGTTCTAAAAAAGATAAAGCAGTTTGAACTTTCAAATCTGCAACTTCCGCTAACACGTATGTCAATCCTATTTTATTACTACTGATGACTTGAAAGTATATGTACCGATCTATCAACCAGAAAGAACGTGAACATTTCCTAACATAGGCCCATGTGTATAACTGAGGAGGAAGATCCATCCTACAGGTGAAAATATGTCAAAAATAATATTCCAAAAATTACATACATAATTTGTTCTTGATTATGGTGAAATTTGAAGGGAATCGTTGCTTGTATTTCGTACCTTATTTCATAATAAATGTGATATAGTTTCTAATCTGGTTTTATGATTTATAATTGTTTTGGTATACCTCGAAATTGCAAAAGTTCTAAAGGTGCCCTAGTCGTTTCCAAATAATAAATTTTTGATGTGAAATATACTTAACACTAGAATTTGCTCATTTTGTGTCTAGCACATGGTCGATAAGTTTACTTCTGAATGTAATGCTCAAATAGAAGTCAAGGAGGCAATTGCCTACAGAAATGTATTATAAGCGAAGCCAAGACAATGCTATTTCTGGACCATAATTAATATATTTCCAAATATATACTATACTTCCAAATAAAAATGAGAATAAACTAAGGAAATATTAATATTATATCTGTTTAACCATCAAAATCACAAGTGACCAAAGTGAACCTGGCAAAGTGAATGAAAGAACTATTACACATAAACCATGATCGTAAAAACTTTGATCCTAAATTCGCTCATAATTATTATAAAAAATTCCAGAATAGGGAATTGGTTTGGAAGACACATGTATAAATTAAAAATATTGGTCTGATATCTCAGAATTCTAAATCAGCTTATGATAATGGTTTATAATCTATTTTAATTATTATTATTCTTTGAAGGGTGATGAAGCAAGTTAATAGTTTTATTGAGTTAAGTCCATAACGAAAACTGATTTATCTGCTGTTCTATGTTCTAATGAAAATAAAGAAAAGATTATTGATAAATCTTAAAAAAAAACATACTTTTATCTCTAATATGGATCTATATAATTATTATTTTTATCGGCAGTAATACGAAAACAGGAGCTTAAGTATCTGTAAGTGGAACAGCAAATCCAGTGTACCTTATACATTAAAAATGTAATTTATAATGATAAATCGCATGTTAAACATAGCGGCATTATCATAAAACAGACTCGATCCATTTAAAAACAATTATTTTAATAAACACGACGATGTATAGTACTATAGGGTAGATAGGTCAGGAGGTGGGGTAGCCCTCCTCATCAATAACACATTATAACACATTGTATTGGATGTTTATATTCCTCAAGGGTTTCATAACAATGGAGTAAATTTAATGAGGATATAACTATAGAATTGTAAAAAGTATGACAGTATAATATTCTCAGTTTGCATAACTTCATTTCATCGAGTTTGTACTTAGCTTTTTGCTCTCTTAGGACAAGAAGCTTATAAATTGCACATAGTCCTATAAGGACCTTTACGCTCCTTTCGAAGTGACAGGATATTCTGGATGAATAAGGTTTGGGGTAGGAGTCGCCAAATATCGAGATTCATGACGAAGAATTTAGGGCACTAATCTCAAGTCACGTCCCATCGAAAGAAGGAGAGGCCAGCTTTGTAAAAGCCTCTCCAGGCAAATCAGGAAGGGGGTGGTACACCCTTATGTTGAGGCTAGCAAGAACCTCTGAAACTTAGGAAACGAACCCCACAAACTCCAACGGGCATCTACCGCAGTAGACTATACCCATCGAATTACTCTTGTAGAATCTCGACATTTTCGGTTAGCGATGTGCCAATGCTGGTCATCCATAAGGTTTCTCAGATTTAAGTGACAGATCGGTGGTTGTTCAGTGTGGGTTCAACTGGATATAAACAAGCCAGAAGTGGTCCCTGCTGGGTAAGTTAATAATGATACTTTGCCTAGTTTTTTTACTCCTTTCAAATTTATATAATTATTTTGGAAATTTGAGGCACTAATGGCGTCAAAGGACATGTAGACATACATTCATGGAAGACTTAGGTCATGTATTCCGAAACTGTAGAGAAAATACTCTTATACTGGATCTCTTCTAAAAACAGAGTGAAATCGATATTTCAATAGATTCCCAAACCCTGGATACTATATCACATCCTCAGTGGTGTTCGAAAGAATGAAAATTTTGGATTAACTATTAGATCAGTTTACGACAATATCAGATCAAATACCATTTGCCTGTAAAAACAACACATGAATGTATATTATGTAGATCTCCATTTCAAAGTTCAGTATTTTTACCTTGTCCATTATGGTCAACTTTACGTTCTGAGCAAATTGCGAATTAGAGTATCTGGCGTCAATATATTCACATACACAACTGTAAACAAAACGGTTTCAGATCACTTGCAATAAAAGTAATTACACTTAAACCTTTAAGTGAAATATCCTTTCAAATAAAGTAGACGACTAAGTACACATTTGCATCTTAAAGTAAATATTCTAATTTTGAAGATGTATTTGAAGTGTTCGGAGGATTTTCTAGAAAAAGTAACACCTTCTTTTCCTTTACTTCAAAAATCTCCACACGATTCTATTCTCACAATCAACGACAAAGAAACGGAGTTCTATAGTCCGTTTAAAATTTAAGAGTTTTGAAATTATCTATTTCATAACAACGAAAACTCTTTATGATATAACATTACTAAACATTATTATGAATATTTTATATGTACAAAGATGTGAGCGCTTCTTTAAACAAATATGTTAAGGAAATGCCGAATACAAAACTATCCGATCAAAAACATTAGGGCTCAATAGTATTGTGGTAAAATATTTTTGTTCACTAAGGAAATGAAGAGAACCACTCATTACACTTTATCCTAAAAAGACCTTCGCTTCTTATGGAGTAACATGATAATCAGGGTGGGTAAGGATGGGGATAGGGACTTACTCATGATGGGATTGAGATCCCATGAGGTCTCTGATACAGAGATAGCTACCACTATACCTCAGTCATGTGGATAAAGAGATGACTTCTGTGTCGGCATCTTACTCTAATTAGGTGAAGGGAAGCATACTAACTCTTGTTTAGATTTTAATCATTTAGTTTTAGGGGAATCTCAAAGTCATCTTCCGCAGTCAACTAGACTTGCAGACCAGCCCATTTACAACATTATCTTGACAATGGCGACCTGGAGACCTATTATTATTATCTTATTATTAACGTTATCTTTGCAGCTCCTGGAGAACTATTGTGTTTTCCAAATTTATGTGACACATTGGTTTAAACTGTACCCAATATAAGTACGAGTATATAGTATACCAGTCAGAAGTGAACCCTCCTGGGGGGTTGTGGCAACACGGTTGTCCGACAAGTAGGAGATACAAGTTAGAGTTCCAGGGACTTATTGTAAAAAATTAATTAAAATGAAATTAGACTATTTATACATAAGATGTGACGTGTACTTTTCTGTTTTACCTGAGCAATTGTTACGTAGAACTGATCACTCTACATAACGTAATTTTACATCCAAATGAAGAAGCTGCAACATTCATTGTTGCTGCAATAACAGAACGGTCACTGATTAGACGCCAATCAGCTGTTCAAATAAAGGTTCGACTGCTGCTACGGTAAGCGATAAGGACGCCAACGACATGATCGTTGATCACCGACAGCTGTTCCGTGGAACTCGTGCCGTGCGACAAGTCGGCAACGGACTGGATTTGACTTCTGGATTTGGCTGTGCTAGTGCGTGGTGAAGCCGACATCAAGCCCTTCAGCATCGCTGGATTTTGAGAGCCTGGATAAAGGAGTTAGGCTAAGGTGACCCATTACCATGCCATTAATATTTTGTCGCTTGCGTATGTCAGTTAGTAAAATTTCAGTTTAATAATTTTGTTTTTACAGAATTAAATATCTGCGGTAAACTAAGCCTTGGGCCTCGTAGTAAGATTGTCTAGTCCTGTCGATAAAAGTAGGAAATTAATAATTTATCTGTAATAAATTAATACTAATCTAGTCTTTTAATAATTCACGGAGATAAATAGTTGTAAATACGTGTTAATAGTGTCAAATACTGTAACCACAAATTGTTTCTGTAAATTGTACATAATTAGGCCGAGATATTATCTCGTAACAATTGCATCGTCTCTCATAAATTTCCTTACTAAACTTGTTAACACTGTTCTATAAACAAAAGTGGGCCGACTAATGTAAACTAATTGTAATAAATATTAGGTAATCTAGAGATTAAATATATGAGTAGGCTATGTTATATGGAACTGTATATCAAAAATGAATTTAGTTGATACGATATTGTTGGAGTGAAGACTATTTCGGAGTGATTATGTTTAAGGGCTTTTACTGGACCTGTCACTCAGCACTGGTAGTCCTGCTGACCCACGAGTCGACTTTTCTGCAGGACCGGCCCAATTACTTGGTGGTCTACGGCGGGTGCTCGCGCCCTGTGTCTCACTCGCGCCCTGTGTCTCACTCGCGCCTAACGGACATTCTGCGCGAATTCCATACGCGCCGTGATTCGAGCGTGGATCGCACGGACGACACAATCGACGGCTCGTGTTTGTGTTTTTGTGTCCGCCCAGTTGGTGAGTAGACTTTACACTACTTATTCAATCGTGCTCCCTTGGGAGGTCGGACTAACTCCGTCAATGTCATTGTGGAGCCTCTACCTATCGGACTAGGTCTGAATAACTGCATTAGTGTGGATCCAGTTCCGAACTTTAACACATGTGGCTCAACTTTAATTTAATGTCTAGCCATTCTGTATTCATGTGTATTATTGTTTTGTAATTTTGTAGTTCAGGAATGTGGTCATCATGATTTTGGCCACTGTAATTTTGTATTAATAATTAGAGCGCTCCTACCGTAATAATTTTTCGTATTTTTATTTCAACTTGGCCAACGAGTTATGTTTAAGTTTCCATAATTATTTGTTTATTCATTTCTAAAGCACTGTAGGTGCTGATACTAACTACGCTTACTGAATATTTAGTTTAAGACTTTAGCACTGTGAGAGAAATAGGCAATACAGATTGAAATACGTGAAATATTGGTTTAAATTTCTAATTGCCTGATATTTACTTGGATACCTTGCAACTTACTATTAGAAAATAATCAACCGAAGTCTGTGGCTAATTTAAGTACCTAAGGCTTAGTGTCGTAAACATAATAGTTCTTGCGTGCATGGTAGTGGTCTCGATTGAGCATACCTGAGGGCAGGAAACTGTTCCTTGTTAGAGACCTGCAACTATCACCCCCCATCAACAAGGTGGCGCCCTTATTCCCGAGCAAACCGTACCCATCTGGGTATCCTTCAATCTTAGTAGTCCTCTATCACTGCTCAAGAACTTGGTTGTCCCGGCGCTCTACAAATACTCACGCCCTTCTCCACTGAGCGAGGCCGACAATATTGCTAACCCTCGAGGAGGGGTGGCAAAGAATATTCTAATACTGTACACATTAATAAACATATCCCGATGTTACAGTCATAATGAAAAAGATTGATTAATGATTAACACGTAACTGCATTTATGAGACTTTCAGATAAAACTTTATCCATAATTTTACGTGGAGTCTTTGCTAGAAATATTTATTGGCAAAACTGTTGGCTGAGATCGTACAATACAGACCGTATAAAATACCAGAGAACGGTTACATTACAGCCCCCTCGTTGGTCAAGTATAGAATCATATGCATAAAATAGTTTCGTTTAGTTTTGTAAAAATAAATCGTGATCAATTTTATGATGTCAGAGTAACGTCTGTTGTAGCTCAAACTTTTAACTAATTGAATGTGTGAATCTATGTGAATAAACACTGTGTTGTATTATAACAAGTACAAACTAACTTTTCTGTTCAGTTTTAATAGTGCCCTGTGGTGAAATTAAGTTTTAAATAACTGGAATTCTCAATTCTAGAGTTTTTTGCCATTAGAATTTTCCAAAAACTTGACTTATGACAAAATAAATGTTTCGAATCAAAGATAATGATATGTAGTTTGGCTCCTAGCAATGTTTGTTTATACAAACCTGAGCGTAATTTCGTGCTTAAATATAACTTAACATTCCCTCGATATAACAAATCCTTTATAACCAACACATAAAACTGGCTAGAATAAATATTTGATTCGGTTTTTTGTCTCATTATTTTCTAGCGATATTTGATGTTTTACGATATCGAGACATCAGAACCACTATGAAAAACTATAAATATCATATGTGGTGACAAGTAAAAATATGATATAAATGTCAGATGGTCAATAAAGGTAATGAAATTAAAATTGTATACAACATGTACTATTAAGTGTAACTGTATTGCTATTAGAATCCATTCAACCGTCTAAGGCTTAGAAAATCCATACAGGATAACTAAACAGCATATATAAGTAACTTTTGATTACTAGAGTAAAACAGCGAGCTTACATTTTATTATTACTCATACATTTAATGGGTCTTTATTTCTTTAAAATTTTAAGATAGTGTTTATTAGATAGTTAGATATATTGATAGATAGATAGATAGATTAGATAGATTGATTAGCAACGTCTGATAATTGTGTTATGATGTTATATATGTATAAATATTTAGATAATGTTTAAGTAAATTTAAATAAAACAGTTCATTTTTTACTCTAAACAACTCTTTATAAATGTAATAAGTCGATGATTTCTCTAAAGTTCGGTGGAATGTTCCATATCTTGATAGTATTTTCAAATCTCATGTGTTCTTTACATGCAGTGTTTTCAGTTAGTGAAGGAGTAAAACTATCTTCAATGACAAGTTATTCTGTTGAGGTTACTTAGAAGAAAGAATCTCCAAATTTGTTCATATTTCACATGTACAGGAATATTGAAAAATCGTGTGGAAAGCACATATAGATTTCTCAATGGAATAAAGGAAAAACCAAAACTACGTAGGCATAGGATATAGTGATAAGCAGATGAAAACAATAGTTGGAGCTCTGTCCATATTTACCTAAAGGCTTTTAAGTCATACCTAAAGGATGGAGCTTCTTTCCGCATAGTGGAACCAAGATAATATGATTGAGGTTAGGAAAATTTAATTTTAATGGAATAAAAAGAATATTGTATTTTCAAGGGAAATAATGTGCCGAAAACTAAATAGTCAGCAGACAAAAAACCAACAACAAGAGAATATTTGGTTGTTTTATTTCATATTTATTGTATTGCCTATTAATAACAGCTTTAATTAAAATGATATGCAATACAGTTTATTGTTTGGAAAGTTGTATTTTCTACAGTTTGATAGAGTCAAATAAACATGTAGTCAAATAGAACTTCTTTATTCTCATACACAATCGTTACCTTGTATTGAGACGCACCATTTTCTTATAGTATACAATTATTTGACGTTATAATTCTAACCAGTTTCATTTAGGTAAAACAAAATTACTATTCCCATTGAGTGGAGCTCAAAAACGTATTCAGTGAGTAGAAGCATTTTTATAATAAAATGTTCTTCAATTTAGTTTTAAAAGAATTTTTACTGGTACAGTACTAAAAAGGTAGATTATTATACTACGTGTCTTGATTAACATGCATTTAATAGGATTTGTTTTTGTTGACCGAAGTCCTTTAGGAAATACTAATAGCTGATTTTGTCGTGTCCACTCTTATTCTTTACCAGTTACTATGAGAGACACATTCAATCCAGCTACTGTACCAAAGTGGCCATATAGGTGTCATATAAAAAACAACATAATAAACCAACTTTAGGTAGTCAGTATATAAGAATTCAGAAATATGTCAAAATAACACAGCCATTTACTAAGTATAGTACAAATGATGTCAATGTGACTGAAACAACTAGGGTAAAATTCTTATTTGGGCCAAGGAAAATACGATTTTTTTTTCAAGAACAGCTACATCATCAGTTACAGCAATAATTTCATATATGGGAAATTTTTGAGGAAATGGACAACATCAGTCTTCTCAGTATTCAAATCGAGACTGTTGTATGTAAATCATAAAAATATTACATTAACTGGACGTTGGAAAATTATTAAGATATATAAAAGAATCCACAACAACGTCTAACATGGTATCCGCATATTGAATTTCAGATAGAGACAAAGGCACATTAAGATCATTTATATATACAATGAACAAGGAGCCCAGAATAGAACCTTGTGGTACGCCTTCTGATATTGGAAGGAAATCTGCCTTTGTGTCACCTGCTTCATTAGATACCTGCAAACAATATAAAACGATATGTGGGATATGATCAGAACCGTCATCCAGTATTGTCCAATTATTTATAGCAAAAGAACTTCATGACTGACATTATCTAAGCATTTACAAAAAGTCCCAGCTTCATATCTGCGCCTGTACAGAGCTGCATGGTTAATTTTGAGAAGCTCTGCAATGGCATTAGAAGTGAACTTATTTTTCATAAACCAAAACTATGTTTTAGATAAGATAGAACTACAGGATAAAAGATCTACCACTGCGTTACTAAGCAAACTTTCATAAGAATTTACTTATTCAAATAGGTCTGCAGTTATGAGGATAAAGCTTATCACCCCTTTCAAAAGGGTTAGTCTTTGAAAAATTAATAAAAAAGAGGAAATGCGAGTCTAGGGGAATGGGATTTATGTACAATTTGGTTGCAGTAATTAATTTTAAGAGGTTCATTCACTTTCTTATAACCGACGAAGACGTACCTACCATATCAGTAGCTGTAGTGGACTAAATGGTCGAAATTGTGGTGAAAACTTCATTACATGATGCAGGCGAATAAATAAGCTAAACAGAATTGGGGATCCGTTACATATGAAACTGGATAAAGTACTACTATCGATGCCTTGAGTAAGTGATGAATTAAACTTTAATGAGAGTACTTTCAATGTTATAAGATTGTTGTATTGACATATCATTCATAATAAATTTGCTACCCCTCGATTTTAAGACCGAATTTTCAGAAATTATTTTTTATTCGTTTTGTTTTATAAACATTGTCAATGTTTCTTAGCAAAAAGTAAATATTGGAGGATTTCCAAGTAAAAATCAAGATCCTGTATGACATTTTGTTACCTCGATACATAATTCGGTGACTATTAGAAGAATGGAGTTATTCTTGAAGTTGAAGAAGATACAAAAAATATTTAATGTATAATATTATTTGTCAAACTTGGGGTTATTGTTATGACTATGAAGTTTGAATAGTGACGTGATTGATCAAAACTCTTTAAAATTGTCTTACAAACACTGTTCCTAAACATTCCAGGAATATTGAACTATAGCCTAGTCCATATTGCCATGGATTTAGTAAATAATGGTTGTGTCTTACTGATTTAAATTTCGGGTTTCCTTGAATTTTACATGAATCTTTATTTATATATCGGCAACACTGAGTTTGGTGATGGTGCATGTCACTCCATGAGATTGTTCTAATTTCTAGTGAATATATTTATACTGGTTTTATGCGTAACTACTATGGCCATGAGAAAATAACTAAACCAAATCTATTTCAACAATGCAGCCGACTCCTCCAATTTGTCCACTGTGTTTTTTCTCCATAGAAAATACGCAAACCTCACGGATATAACTGTTCCAGTCAATAACTGTTTTTTCAGCCATTTCCAGCTCACGCTCGCACCAACTGATAGACGTTAAGTTCATAAACCCATGAGTAAATAAAACGAAAAGCAGTAACGAATGGAATTTTACTGTTACTGAACCAGGTGCCTATACGCAAACCGACTTTTTTCAAACACAGTCTAGTGGTACATCCAAAATGGACCGTTGTCGAAAGATTATAATGTCATTTCATGTCCGTTTATGCACTTTTTACATTTAGGTAGCAACTCTTTGTCCTGCAAAAACCTTATTGCCCCCTCTTCACTGCAAGGAAAATCCCAAATTTTAATTCGGTCACCCATTACAACAATGCACTGTTAACACAGACGACAATAACCAACAAGTACACACAACAATTAGTTACAATTGAAGTGATGCACAGCGAAACATGCACTGGCCGTTATCGCTGGAGCGGCTGGTCTATGAACCTTGACCACGGGGGAAGGGACAGATATTGCGATAACACCGGACGTGTATTGTGGGCAGTTACCTTAACACCAACCATGCTTCTAAATTACCAAATAAGTTGATGTTTTAAAATAATAATAGTGTGGTCGATATAATACGTAAGTACCCATTGTGTAATATATTAACCCAAAAACCAAAGTAACGTAATTCCTCAATAAACTCATTAAAGAAAGTAGGGAGCGTGTTGAGGACGGTACCCTGGAGCTTTGACATGTGATTAAGACAGTTTCTCTTTTTAAAGTCATTCAAACTTAGAGTAGCTCTTTGGTTCAGAATATTATTGTTGAAAGTTCAAACTAAATTTCAACAGTACCCAAAGCAAATCTATTATTTGTACTTGTATGATAACCCGATCAAGCAACGTAGAGCGTGACTGCAGCTGGGATAGGTGATCGCTGAGCGATACTATCCTTGCAAGAATCCGCCTGCACAGACATTGGTGGTGGTTCGGAAGTCACTTTTAAGGCGTTGATCCCTAGGCCAGAGACGGATTTAGCCTTAACTTTTCTAGTAAAATAAAAAATTATTATTTTTGGGAATGCTTGGTGACATTTAAAATTTTACATCTGAGACTGCATGACGGAATTCCAAAAGTACATAGTTATATTTCGTTGTCACTAATAGCCTCAGGAATTCTTAGAGTAAATTATCTGACTCTTTCATAGTAAAGTTTTCAATAACACGAATAAAAATAACTCATACCTCTGTTGTAGAAATTTTGTCTATCTCATCATTCTTTTTATCGATAGCTTGACGTCATTTCACTTACAAGATTATGCTGTCTAACGATAAGATTGTTGCGATTCACAGTTTTTTATTCCCGGTACATCAAAACGAGATGGGAATGGAGATGGTATCACATCATATACTTGAAGTGTACATAAAACTCGGGCTTCTTGAAATTGAAGTATTGAAGTACTGTACAGATGGCCATACAAATTACCACATAATCCTATTAGTATAATACCAAAGAACGCGTTTAAGGAGTTACACGTATTTTTGTTAAATTAAAGTTGAAAATATGAATAGTATTTTTTCAATATTTCTCAGATAGTTTTATTATAAATTGCAACCTTTGCCTAGGAACCGAAACATTTCAACAATGAACTTCAATTTCAATTATGACTCATTACTACGGGTAAGAGGAAACAATTTCTCTTATCTAAGTGCTTGATGTAGGGTTATAGTGTTAAACCAAGTTTAGCCTTTTTACAGCTCACAGGGAGGTAGTGTAGTGAACTTCTACAATGTTAGAAAATTCATAAGTTAAAATTGTGATACGCAAATTAAAAAGTCATTGAGACAAAAATATGGTATGAAATATGCTATAGTTCAATGTGTTTAGAGCACTTATAAAACTATGAACTAAGACTAGACATTTTACTAGTGTTATGTAACTTATAAATATTTTAGTAATACATAATCAAGAAATACAAACTGTATACAATGGTTTTATTAATACCTAATAAAGAAATTCGAAAATGATTATTCGAGAAAAGGAAAGTACAGTTTTTACGAGTTGTATTTCCTATAAAAAGGTTTTACTTGGTTTTATGTATGGTTGTTTAAATAAAACTGTATTATTTACTGTATTAACTGTATAAAATTTAATAACAATCACTGTACTATATTTATATAATATCAGTTATTAATTCGCTAAGATGAATATAATTAAGAAAAATAACATTAAACAATTAAGAGTTCTACAATTAATAACGCAGTAATAACAAATAATGAAATAGAGGTAACATTAAAAAATATGAAACATATTTTTTAAAATTGTATTACATATACAATATTTGTATCGATGTCAGGTTAATTAAGAAATACATTTCAGTAGTTAGATTCCACTCAACAATCAGTGCAGATTAATAGTAAACTATAATTATTAATTATCAGTTAAACTAGTTATAGTAAATCCTATCTTTATTCAGAAAAATATACGTTTCTTTAAAATAATAAACAAGTTATTAAGAAATTTATTTGTAAATGCTTTATATTTTTACAGATTTCAAGTAGCTGACGTCAAGTTTTCGAAAAGTGGTAGTTATTTCACATTTCTTATGCTTCGTTGAGCAAAACGGAAACTTATGGATATTTATTTACACGGTTTGGATATTTATAGATTTTGAGATAACTAATGTACGACAGTTTTGGAATATATATATATATATATATATTCATTAAATTTGTATAAATGGCAATAGCCGAATTTAATTTATTTCAATAAACATTGAATCGCAAAAAGTACTTGCTCCGCCGGGACTCGAACCCGGATCTCTCACTTGCCGGGTGAATGTGCTACCATTACACCACAGAGTCCTCACTTTTTACGATTCAATTATTTTGTATTTGGGCGTTTCTTTCACATATGTGTTTAAATAACCAAACTAACATATGATCGGAAGACCAAATACCTGTCGAATGACTTTTATTTACATTCATTAAATTTGTATAAATGGCAATAGCCGAATTTAATTTATTTCAATAAACATTGAATCGCAAAAAGTACTTGCTCCGCCGGGACTCGAACCCGGATCTCTCACTTGCCGGGTGAATGTGCTACCATTACACCACAGAGCCCTCACTTTTTACGATTCAATAATTTTGTATTTGGGCGTTTCTTTCACATATGTGTTTAAATAACCAAACTAACATATGATCGGAAGACCAAATACCTGTCGAATGACTTTTATTTACATTCATTAAATTTGTATAAATGGCAATAGCCGAATTTAATTTATTTCAATAAACATTGAATCGCAAAAAGTACTTGCTCCGCCGGGACTCGAACCCGGATCTCTCACTTGCCGGGTGAATGTGCTACCATTACACCACAGAGCCCTCACTTTTTACGATTCAATAATTTTGTATTTGGGCGTTTCTTTCACATATGTGTTTAAATAACCAAACTAACATATGATCGGAAGACCAAATACCTGTCGAATGACTTTTATTTACATTCATTAAATTTGTATAAATGGCAATAGCCGAATTTAATTTATTTCAATAAACATTGAATCGCAAAAATCGGTAGCACATTCACCCGGCAAGTGAGAGATCCGGGTTCGAGTCCCGGCGGAGCAAGTACTTTTTGCGATTCAATGTTTATTGAAATAAATTAAATTCGGCTATTGCCATTTATACAAATTTAATGAATGTAAATAAAAGTCATTCGACAGGTATTTGGTCTTCCGATCATATGTTAGTTTGGTTATTTAAACACATATGTGAAAGAAACGCCCAAATACAAAATAATTGAATCGTAAAAAGTGAGGGCTCTGTGGTGTAATGGTAGCACATTCACCCGGCAAGTGAGAGATCCGGGTTCGAGTCCCGGCGGAGCAAGTACTTTTTGCGATTCAATGTTTATTGAAATAAATTAAATTCGGCTATTGCCATTTATACAAATTTAATGAATGTAAATAAAAGTCATTCGACAGGTATTTGGTCTTCCGATCATATGTTAGTTTGGTTATTTAAACACATATGTGAAAGAAACGCCCAAATACAAAATTATTGAATCGTAAAAAGTGAGGGCTCTGTGGTGTAATGGTAGCACATTCACCCGGCAAGTGAGAGATCCGGGTTCGAGTCCCGGCGGAGCAAGTACTTTTTGCGATTCAATGTTTATTGAAATAAATTAAATTCGGCTATTGCCATTTATACAAATTTAATGAATGTAAATAAAAGTCATTCGACAGGTATTTGGTCTTCCGATCATATGTTAGTTTGGTTATTTAAACACATATGTGAAAGAAACGCCCAAATACAAAATAATTGAATCGTAAAAAGTGAGGGCTCTGTGGTGTAATGGTAGCACATTCACCCGGCAAGTGAGAGATCCGGGTTCGAGTCCCGGCGGAGCAAGTACTTTTTGCGATTCAATGTTTATTGAAATAAAATATATATATATATATATATATATATATATATATATATATATATATATATATATATATATATATAAGTAGATAATAATATGGCGGTTCTGGACCACTTTTGGGACAGCCCAAAAATCAATACAAATACTGTTCAATACACCATAAATAAGTAAAAACAATTCACAATACAATTTACTTAAATAAACTATGGTAAACTGTATTCAAGCAATTTTTCATGACAGTATGACAACATAAATTGTGGAATTTATAATACTCGAATGTTGAATTTAGAATATGTTGGCATTACCGTTGAGCGAGAAATGTTGGTAGCACTGCGCGGCACACAGGAGAACAGCCTTTCCCGTCCAGACCTCACACTAGTCAGTCATATTTAAATTTTACTCTATACTTTTGATCCAGGAATGTTTAAAAGTTCACTGTTTACTGGTTTAATATCGCATTCTCTTCATCTTCAGCTCTATTTGGAACAAGACTTAGTGAAATTAATCCGTAGTGACAAGTTCAGTGCTTTATATTCTACAAATTTTAATGAACAGATATTTCTTAAATAAAAAACTTTTCTACTAAATAGTCACCAAACAACATGAAACTCACCAAAGTCTCTACAATTTCTAGCATTAAAACAGTGCAACAAAGATGAATTCAGTGAATTGCCGGTTTATTTTCAACAACAGTTGATACCGTCTTCGATACTTTCCTTAAATGAAACAGAATTAAAAGAACTTGTAGAGTCTTTTGCAGAAAGAACGAAAACTGCACACGTGTACACACAAAAAACGAAAAAAAATAAGGGATTATATATTTAATATAATTACGAAAGATATTGAAAAGAAAGTAAAAAAATAAACAAACAGAGAGTTTTCATCGTTTTTTTTATGAAATTTTTCCCATATTATACGTTCTTTCAAGATAATCAAGACTTAATTGATGAATTTCTTAGGAATTTTTGTAAGTATCAAGATTTATCAACACAATTCATTAAAGAGCATTATAGAATTTTTCTTATAGAATATAGCCACATTTTGTGTGAAACAAAAGGTATTACTGTAGATAATATTCCATGTGATTCCTATGAAGAAAGGACACCAACTATGGTTATCAAAACAGTACTATGACGTGGGGAGGGACTGCAAGTTTTAGAGTTAAGACTTTATTCTACAAAGTTAATTGTTATAATTTCTTTATCTTTAATAGTCTTCTTTCCAGTAACAACCAAGTGTAATTTATCATGTTTATTCAATTCTTTAATCTTTTTTTCATCCAAAACATTCAAAAGTCTGTTCGGTAAGTGTACTTTATAATCTTCCAACTCGGCAATTATTGTAAACCCGAATTTATCCTTCATTTTCTCCAAATTCAAAATTTTGTATTTCTTATTTTCTTCCAATTCATTTAACTTCTTTATACTCTTTAAACTTACATTCTCCAATATCATTTAACTCTTTCAAGAACTCCATTTAAATAGAAAAAATTCAAAGACGGAAAAAATGAAATTTGCTAACAATCACTCGAGAAGTCGAGGGAATTGCCAACATCTTCATTGTTTGACGAGGTTCTTCATTTACTTTCTCCAAATGTACTATAAAAATCATCGAGGATTTCTGGCTTAAAGTCGTAGACAAATTCAACATCCAGATAATGAAAAAATACAGGTAATATCTTTTCATAATAAACATGTGTATCGATACCTACAAACCTAATGTATTCTTTGAAAAGGAAAATAATTTTTTCAACGGTTCCAAGAGATAAGTAAAAATTTTTATTCTGTTTTCTAAATTCTGTAACAAATTTTGTTAGTTTTTCATCTCCGTGTTGTAATTTTATAAGCAGATTATTCAAATGTGTTAGTTTATTTCGTAATTTCTTAGGTTTAGGTCTTTCGTACAAAATTAAATTACAATCTCTACAAACTAAATATTTTTTATCAATAATTTCTCCTCTATTATAACACTTGTAACAGTTGGCATTGTACTCTTCCATTTAAACAAAAAAGATTTTTTTATAAATGGAGATTATGGAACTAAGTCTACCAAGATATAAATTTTTCAGCACAAATGTTTATGTTTACATTTCTACAACAGAGATAAATAGAAATAATTTCATTCTATTGTACAACTATTTAGGATATTTTGTCTATGATTACAAAGATTATTACGGAAGAAATCGAGATTTTTCAGTGGCGAAAGAGTATATTTTTGAAGTTTTAGAAGGAATGAAAGAGAATAATATGAATTTAGCAAATTATTTTTCTTAAATAAAAAATCTATTCTACTAAATAGTCATCAAACAACATGAACTCTCCAAAATCACTTCAGTTTCTAGCATTTAAAGAACTTACCACAGGAAATAGTTATAAAGACTTCTTTGAATTACCTAAATATGTTAAACAAATGTTGATATTTTTCCTTAAGTGAAAACGAATCCCTAAATGAAAACGAATTCAGAGAACTTTTAAGTACTAAAAGGTGTTCAATGCAATTTATTACAGACAACTTAGATAGTATAAATATGTTAAATGTAATAGGAGATTTTAAATTAAATAATAGAAAAATAAGAAAAATATTCCGATTTTTACAAAATAAACTAAAACACCAACAATCTGACATTTTTCATCGCTTTTATGCTAAATTTCATTGTTTATTTGTTGAAATGTTGAGAAGACAATATCCATACTGGCCAAGGAATATGCATACAGCTAGTTTTTTAACAAGTCTTTGTAAACAACAAGATTTATCAAAGGAATTTATAAGAGATCACGCTTTTGTTGTAGATTGGGATAAATTATATGGAAAAAACATTCACGAAACAGATATATTGTGTGTGTGTGATTCTGACGAAGAAAAGAGAAACGTTTGTCATTCAGCAATTCATTACGATATAATGAAAGACATACAAAATGAATGATTTGTTATAGTAATGTTTCCTTGTACAGCTCAACGATGAGTTTTTTCCTCTATGCGTCAAGTGTAACCGCAACAAGCGCACGCTGCACATCACTCACGCTGGGTGTGGTCACTCTTTGTTATCAACAGTGTATCTGTAATCAAGTAAACTATTTTCATACTGTATATTGTAGTGATGGAAGAGGTTAATGTAATTGAACAAGTGAATACTTTGAAACGGTACCATAGGGAGTGTGTTAAGGTTTTGTTACAAATTGAACAAAGTGGAATTGATAATATTAAGCAGAAGTATGATAGTGGTAATTTAGTGCTTTCAAAACGTCCAAAATATAGCGTTGAATCGCTGCTGAAAGAAAAAAACGTCTAAAAGCCAAGGATCCATCAAAGTTACATAGCTACCTTGTAAGTCTTTTAGTTAACTCATTAACAGTAAATGAAGAGCCACTTCCACTACAATCAGATCAGACTGCTGTTTATAACTTCCTCACTAAATGTAGTGATAAGCTTAAAATAAGCAACGCAAAACATTTTAACATGTATGCTGTTTATGGCCATTATCTCTGCATTTACAAAAGTTTTTTTGAAGCTGAATACAGGGTCAGGATGGAAGATTGTTAAGGGGTCTATGGGATAGACTCCTGTAATTTATACATTCAAAAGTTGTTTTATCATCATTATCGACATTATTTATGATAGCTTGCCTCGTATTTTCATATTCTAATACTTCTGCAACATCTTTAGCTTTAAACCAGATTACATTGTTTTCGTCTACAATCGTTACAATGTCTTTGTTATTGAATGTAGGTCTACAACTGACTCCATTTAACTAGTAATTTTTATTTTGAGTGTAAAGTCCAGATTCATTGATAAAAACAGTGTTTTTTTTGAAAGTTTGAAGGTAAGAACGATTCGTTCCCCCCTTGATTCATCATTCTTTCGACAATCTTAAATATATTGTTGTTTTACTCTCATTATTTAATAGATTTCCTTCAGAGTCTTGAATAGTCAGAACGATTTTTTGAATTCTTTTAATATTTTGTCTAATTGGAATATAATCGATTTCATTTGGTTTTTCACTGATTTTTGATCCATAAGCAACATTTGGGAAAAAAGTGTACAAAATTTCAGATTCTTTGTGTAAATGTTCGGTATGATTTTCAAAACTAGGTTCAACGAGATTGCAGTGCACTTCAATTACATCAAACGGTCTAAATTTTGGCGTTTTATTTCCTAAATATACCTGATTTGGCTCAATAGTTTCTTGAACAAACCCTAACAATTCTACAATAATTGCTGAAAACATTATTCTTACTGGTGATTTTATTTGAATTTTATTAGAGAGATAATTTTTTTTGCATTTCAAACTTGTTTTCGTCAAAGTTTAAAGATTTATCTGATTGTTTGAATGTTTTCAGATAATTTTTAAGGGAATTTTTTATTTGATCGAAAGTGTAATATCCTTTGTTTAAACCATAATATTTTGTTATCTTCTTCTCACTAAATCCTATACAATAAGGAGAAACTTTCACTAATATTTATTACAAAATTGTCAGAATAAAAACCGCTTAAACCGATAAAATAATTTGATTCTTCCTCTAAGTGTATAGGATGTTCCAAGTTTAAAAAATAATTGAGAGCTTTCTGAAGTCAACTTGAACAGCTTCATTTTCGCAAGCGTTGCTTCAAGATGAAAATCTTCTATTTAAATGGAGAAATTTTTAAAGCAAAAAGATCAGATAAAACTTCAAACGTTTGAAGAAAACAAGAAAGATCAACCAATCAGATTGTTAATTGTTGGTTCAAGTGGATGTGGAAAAACAACTTTATTATTGAATTTTATCTACAATAGGTTGATTCCTTATTCCAATTTGTATGTTTTTAGTAAATCTTTAGAACAAGACGCATATAAAAAATTACAAGAAAGATTTGAGAATATTGAGAAGAACTTAAGTAAGAAAATATCATATTTTTATAATGCTTCCGAGGACATAGTTCCATTAAGCGAATGTAAACCGAATTCTTTAATCGTTTTCGATGACTGTATTTTAGAAAATCAAGACGTTATTAAGGAATATTTCGTAATGTCCCGTCACAAAAATATCTCTTGTATCTATCTTTCTCAATGCTTTTCAAAGGTTGATAAACAAGTTATAAGAAATAATCTGAATATTTTGTGTGTTTTTAAGCAAGACGATCACTATTCGAGAAAGATTTACAACAATTATGTTGGTTCTGATATGAGTTTAAACCACTTTATTGAGTTGTGTGATAAAATTTGGAAGGAAGACTACGGATTTTTTAACAATTAATCTAACTTTGAAGCCTAAAAATGGTAAATATTATTTGAATAAATTTTCTAATATAAATGCTGCTCAGTGGTCTCGATAAAATATTTGTTACAATTATTTTTACATTATCTTTACTTTTTATTTACATTATGAAAACAACTGAAAAACGGTAAATCTGTTACGTTCCACGTTCACGTTCATGTTTCACGTTTCGTGTTCACGTTTTCACGTTCGTGTTTCACGTTCGTGTTCACGTTTCGTGTTCACGTTCCACGTTTCGTGTTCACGTTCCACGTTCACGTTTCAAAATTTTCCTAAATAAATGGCGAACGTAACTTCTGAAGAGGCGAAAAAACTTGATCAAATCGAAAAGAAATTAATCAAAGAATTTAAAGAACAGATTCGAATTGATGAAAAAGAACAAGAATTTATTCAAAAAATTAATCAACCTGTAACTTCTGCAATTAAAAATGTTGAAGGTAAAATTGAAAACGTTTTAAGCGATAATCAAAATTTGATGAATTTGGTTCCAGTTGTACGACAATTTGCCGATATTTCGATACCAGAATCTGAGTTTGAATTGCCAAAATTACCATCGTCAACACCATTTAGACCTAGAATCATTGAAGAATCTACAATAGTTGAACCAATAAGTCCTGGAACAACGGATATAATAATTGGTGAAATTGGTAAAAAATTTCTTCCTAGAGCAAAGGATGATAAATTTGGTTTGTATTGGGATAAAAAAAAGAAAAGTTTTATGATTGGAAATTTACCCGTTAATTTTGAACATAATGATATAATTATTGAAGATAAAACATATAAAGGAACTCAGGGTTTATGGAGATTATTAACAGACAATGATGTCCCAAAAGACAATTTATATTCTGAAGAAGATTTGCAAAAGTATACAGAAATTTTATGGGAATCTGACTCAATTTACAAAAATAATGATCCATCTACTAAGAAGCCTAAGTCAAGTAGAGGTAAAAAAATATATGAAATTAATTAAACCAATTTGGGAAAAACGAATCGAAGGATCAGGTGTAAGAAAATACAGTGATAATAAGATTGAGTACAGATATATCAACGATTTGACAAAACTCGATGGAATTATTAATTATATTTATGTTCAAGAAAAGGCTGGAAACAACAATTTTTTGAACGAAAAGAAAGCGATTAAGGATTTTATTTCGAACAAACTTGATGAAATGATTGAAAAACCTGATGGAATTAAATATTTAAAACGAGTTTTTGCCGGCAATAAGTTCATCTATGATTGAAGGTAGCGGACTTTTGAATGATTTTATCAACAATTTACCTTTTGAATTACACGTACCAGGCTATGAATATCTGGGACCTGGCACAAAACTTGAAAAAAGATTGAAAAGAGGAGATCCTGGTATAAATAAATTAGATCAAGCTGCTATGGAACACGATATTTTTTATGCAAAACATAGAGACACAAATTCCAGACATATCGCAGATAAAGTTTTGCAAGATAAGGCAATGGATAGATTTTTTATCAAAAGATGCTAGATTAGGTGAAAGATTTGTTGCACTTCCAACAGCTGGAGCAATGTTTTTGAAGAGAAAACTAGGAATGGGAATCGAAGAGAACTTGAAATTTTAACTATATAAATGGAGGTGAACGTAAACTTCAGCAAAAATCAGAAAGAAAAAATAAAATCCGCTTTTAAGAAGAAAATACCCGTTAGTATTCAATTTAAAATAGATCAACTAAAAAATGGCGAAGGTAAGATATTTTTAACAAATAAACAATACAATAAACTAGAAAAACATAAGAAAAAACAATAAAGGAACCAGAATAGAATTTTCTTATAATCAGTTGAAAGAACTTAAAAATGGTGGACTTTTGAAAGATTTATTAGATTTTGGAGAAAATATTCCAGTTGTTAAAAATGTTGTTCCTTATGTTCGTAAAGCTGCTCCAATCGTTAAAAAAGATGTGATTCCTATTGTTCGAAACATTTTAAATTGGTTAGATAAAGAGTTGGAAGATGTTACAGGATCTGGATTAGATGAAAAAACTTTGAATTACGTGAAATCAAACATTGAAAAAAAATTTAAACCTTTAACATTCGGGGAATTGGAAGAAATCTGCAAAAATATTAAACATTTTAGAGGAATCTTCATGAGAGATACATTACCTGAAAAAGTTAAGAAATTTGAATGTGGAATTGTGAATTTAGACTCGATTATGGGAAGTGGAACGCATTGGATTTGTTTATTATAAAAATGATAAGAATGCATGTTATTTTGATTCGTATGGAAGAATTGAGGACAAACCACCTATAGAATTGATTAAATATTTGAAAAAATCAAGCGTCTACTACAATGATTCTCAGATTCAAGACTATAAAGATCCCCCAATTTGTGGTCATTTATGTGTTTTTGTTTTGAATGAACTGAGTACTGGTAAAGATTTTAAAGAAGTTGTTAACAAATTATTACTTAATAAATATGGATTCACAAAAATATTTTTGACGTATTTGGAACACAAATTATTCAAAATGTAGATAATAGTTTGAATTTTGATAGTTTGAGAAATGAGTTTGATAACAAGTTAGAAAATTTATTACAAAACCTTCCAGATTCAGATATGTTTGCTGTCGAGATTGAAGATTTTAAAGCAGAATATGATAACAAACTTGCAAATTTTCATGAGTTCAAATGAAGTTGCTGATAAAATAAAAAACATTGGAAAAAGAAGTTGATGATGGTATATATATATATATATATATATATATATATATATATATATATATATCGTATGGGGGACAAAGGCAGCTATCCATAAATAAATAAATTAAAAATTACAATTATTAAAAAGTACGTAAGAACAAAGTTCTTGAGTCATAAATTAAAAATAAATATTAAAATCTCCCGTCACAAAGCTAAATCCAAATTACTGAGCCAGTTTAGAGACCCATCCTCTAAACCACTCAGACCAGCCAGACCACCAGAAAACAATCGCAAAGGGCAGTCGTTTACAATGTGCTCAATTGTCTGAGAGTTTGCGCCACAATCACACATCTGGTCGTCAGTAATACCCCACTTGAATTTCCAGTGATTGCTTCTCCCAACCCCAGTTCGAAAACGATTCAATAAAACCCATTCCTTTCGAGGAATTTCCAAGCCACCCGCTGCTTTCGTAGGATCGGATATCAAGAACTTGTTCCGTCCATCGAATGATTCCCAGGTGTAAAAAAAATTGATGATGGTGTAAAAAAATTATTTACCAATTTAATGTCTCATATCGAAAAAGCTGATAAAAATTACTGAAGCGATCAAAGTTGAAAAGAATTATGTTAGTTTGGCTAATAAAAAAAGAATTGTCGGTGTTCGACCTGGTATTGACAAACATGATGTTGTTGTTAAAGAACAAATTTTAAAACCTCTAAAATTATCAGAAAACATCGATATTGTTGATTTACATGATCCTAATGTTAAAAATGCCTTAGATTTTAAAGGAAAAAGAATTAGCAGTGTTAGTAAAGGAATTAATCCATTTGATGTTGTTGTAATGATTCAATTAGAAGATCATATTAAAATGTTTAATGAACTAAACAAAAATTACGAGAATCATAAACAGCATGTTAAAGATTTTACAACAGAAGTCTATGAAAAACTTGAAGCGAGAAGTAAAAGATCTATAGAAAATTGTGATGAAAAATTTACAAACTTTGAGGAAAATTTCAATCTATATAAAGCCGATCTTATTGAAAAAAGTCAATAAATTTCAAGAGGATTTTAATGAAACCTATAGAGAAAAATGTGAAGTTTCTAAAAAGAGTAGCTATTAATCAAGCTTTACTTCATGACAAATTAAATAAACTAGAAGAAAACTTTAATAAATTTAAAGAAGATGTCGATAAAACTTTTGAAAACATCGACAACAGATTTAATGGAGTAGGTGGTTACGATGACTAATTTTCCTTATATAAATGGCGCTCATATATTGTGTGAGGTGCAAAGAGAAAACTGCCACAAACGATATAAAATACTATGCAAACATTAACGGAGTTAAGAGAATTTCTGGAAAATGTGCTGAATGTAACTCAAAAAAGAGCCAATTTATATAAAAACTTGAAATTTTTCCCTAATAAATAGAGATGGCGGGACATTACAGTGCTTTCGATCTTTTTATAATGCAACACGAAAGAGATTTGAAAAAGGAACATTGGGACGATATTTCTCAAAAATATGAACTATCCGAAGATATGATGCGATTATACGTAAACAAATTGAATTGGTATAACATTGCTAAATATCAAACTTTATCATCAGAGTTCATTCAAGAAAATATACATTATCAATTAAAAGATCATATGTCTGTTCTTTGTCTCTATCAACACTTGAGTATAAAGTTTTTGGATGAAAATAAAGATACAGTTGATTGGAACAATATTATAGATAGCGGTTACTATCCTGTGCAAATTTTATTGAAATATGTGACCGAGATCGCAAAATTTAAGGAAGAGAATCCTGAATATGACGAAGTAGATCATTAAAAATGACTCTAATTT
This sequence comes from Homalodisca vitripennis, assembly GCF_021130785.1. Lineage (NCBI taxonomy): Eukaryota > Metazoa > Arthropoda > Insecta > Hemiptera > Cicadellidae > Homalodisca > Homalodisca vitripennis. The sequence goes on from NC_060214.1 coordinate 43,212,008, forward strand.
ATATCTTTTCTTATAAAAACGTACATTAGATCGATGAAAAAATGATATCTTTCTTATACATGATGTTTAAATTTTCTCTTATTAAATGGCGGACTACAGAAAATATGCTAGTGATATTGAAAGGGCGGAGTTTAAAAATTTCTATCCAATTAGTAAACAACATTTGAATGAACCGAATAAAAGAACTGAGTTTAATATTGATTTTGGAGATAACTTTTGCTCGTCTAACTTCCAGTTTTATATTTCTGGAACTTTAACAAAACAAGATGGTCAAGCATATCTTGGAACTGATAATGGTAGATTAATCGATAATTTTATACCGTTTTTATTTTCTAAGATTGAAGTAAGAAAACACAATAAATTGATAGAAGAAGTCGAAAACTGTGGCCAATTAAGCACTATTAAAGGAACTATTTCGTATTCAAAAAGTGATGTTATTTCTCAAACTTCTAATGGCTTTGAATCAGATTTTAAATTTGGTGTTTTTGAAGCAGCTGGAAATTTATCTCATTTTGGATTAGGATTTTTTGAAAATGTTACTATTCCGATCTATAAAGGAGGATTTTATCTAAGTTTTATAAGAGCAGAACGCTGATGATGCGATATTAAAAACAAAAACTGGAAATGATATGCCAGTTGATGGCAAAATTACAATTACAGATTTTTTTATTAGAGTTCCAATGATTGATTATAAAACCACGAGTAAAATTAGGTTGATTGATGAAATTACAAAAAGTCAAAACATTATGTTTAATTTTCTAGATTGGCAATGTATTGAGCAAAAAGGTATTTCCGGAACAACTTATTCGTTCGATATCACAAATATTTATAGAAACATCTTCAATCCCAAGTTCATTATTATAGGTTTTCAAACAGATAGACAGAATAATCAAGAAAAAAATCCTTCAAAGTTTGATAGTTTGAATGTAAAAAATATCAGAGTAAAATTGAACGGTTCTTATTATCCAGATGAATTACAAAACTTAAACATTTCAGGAGGTCTTTTCAGAATCATGTATCAGATGTATCAAGATTTTAAGAAAGTTTACTGTAATAATAAGGAAATGTATTACAATCCTAAAGAATTTTTAGCGAATAGACCTATTTATGTCATTGATACAACAAAGAGTTTGACAAATATTTCTGGTTCAAAGAACGATATAATTATCAATATGGATTTTCAGAGTGCGGTTACCAATGCGGTTTGTTATGTTGTCGTTGTCTCTGATAAATTGCTTGAATATGATGTAATCAGGAGTAATATAAGGGAGATACAATGAGAAAAACTCGGCCATACTTCCTACAATCAAATCTGTTTTAAAGTAATGGCCAAGTGATCCCAATTGAACCTAAAGAATTTTGAAACAAGATAATTTTGAAATTAGATAATTTTGAAAACAAGATAATTACAGATTGTAATAACTTTTAGTTGGTATATATTCGTAGTTAAAATATGCCTTAAGTTTGGTATCGCTTAAATTTTTATTTAAAAATATCTAATTCTATGTTACTTAAACTACTTACATCTATTTTATTTTTACGGGCTAATTTTATCCTGTTATATGTATATAAAGAATCTAAAGATATAATATTTTTTATCTTGAATCTAGTCATAATATGTTTTTGAATGTTAGAAAAGGTTTGAAATATTTTTGTTACCCCTCCAAATGAGGGTTATTGCATAATTTAGAAAAGACATGACAAATGCTGAAAATACTGACTTTTTGAAGTTTTTCTTCTTACATACATATAACGGTTTCAAAGCTTTTTTAATTTGTTTTTCTATATGGTTAATATGTTGATTAAAATTTAAGTCTAAGTCTATGATACAGCCTAAGTACTTATAACATTCTACCTTTTTTATTGGTAATTGGTCATTAGTTCTGGAGAAATCTATATATTCTGTTTTTTGAAAAGTTTAAAGTTAATTTATTTTGTTGTAGCCAATTATTAATTTTCGTCAGGTCCTCGTTTGTTTTTTTATATAAATCGTTACCTTTAACTATTAAGGCTGTGTCATCGGCAAAGAGTACTAATTCGCCATGTAAATTAAGGGTTGTTTATACTATTGATATATATTATAAACAAAAGAGGACCAAGACAACTTCCTTGAGGAACTCCACAGGTGATTTTTTCTAAATTTGAAATTTTGTTGCCAATTTTTGTATTACAGAACCTGTTATCAAGATAACTAGCAAATAAATCTAAACATTTACCTCTAACTCCTAAATGTTCTAATTTGTATAGTAAATATCTTAAAATCTACAGTGTCAAAGGCTTTCTTAAGGTCTAGAAATGAGATTAGTGTATTTTTGATCAATACTGTTAACAACTAAATTGATTGCTTCCTCTGTATTTTTGTTAACTCTAAAGCCAAATTGTTTTCTTGATAACAGGTTGTATTTTTCCAAAAAGCTATATAATCTCTCATACAAACATTTCTCAAATATCTTGCCAATTATTGGTAGTAGACTGATTGGTCGAAAATTGGATGGATCTGATAAAATCCCCTTCACTTTTGTAGATTGGGCTGATTGTTGCTATTTTTAATCTATCGGGAAAAATGCCAGTTTGAATACTTAAGTTAAAAATGTATGCTAGTGGTTCACTTATTATGTATACAAGATTTTTGATTAGTTTGATTGGAATTTTATCTGATCCACTTGCTTTATCATTCTTTAAAAGTTTAATTTTGGTCTCAATTTCTAGTTTGGTAATTTCAGAGAGATATATAGAGTTCGGATTTGATTTCATTTTTTCGTTTTCTAGATCTGGAATCTTTGAAGCCAATTCTGAACCAATGTTTGCAAAGAATTTGTTCATTGTATTTAAATCACCTGTGTATCTACAAGGTTTTTTGGATTTATTTAAGAATTTGTTTATAATATTCCATTTGGTTTTTGAATCAGATGACATTTCAATCAGTTCTTTATAATAGTTTTCTTTTAAAATATTGCTATAATGTTTAATTTTCGATTTATAAAATTTTGCTTGTTCAAATCTCTTTTGTCTATACAGTTTATTTCTAATTTTAACGGCGGTTTGAATGCCAATTGTAAGCCAATTTTTGTCATCTGAATGAATTTTGAATTTTGGTTTGTTATTTTTTAGAAAGGTTTTTGAAATTAGTTCATGAAGGTGTTGATAAGCGCTATTTAAATTATTAAATCTATAGATTAAGCTTAATTTCTTTAAGAACTCATCTGTGATCTTCATTCTTCGTGAGGGTTGCGATGACGTGGTTGGAGGGTGCAGAAAGGGGTCGAGTGATGAAACAAGGTGTTGCGGAGTGTTGAGGCAGTGTAGCCAGATGTTCAGAGTGTGAGGCTGCGGTTGATAACAAGTCCTTGACCGTCGGCTGCTTCAGGATGTTGCACAACACTGCAGATCACGTCATGGTGATAACACGTCCGCTGCTTCGAGATGTTGCACAACGCAGATCAGTGACTGTAGACCACATCATAGTGTCGCTTGAAGTAATGAAATAGGCATGATTAGAAAATGTCTTGATGAACTGAATGATTCACACTGTCTTGAAGGAAGAGATGTTATGATGGATGAGTCTTAAAGATGGTGTAACGTGGTTAAAATTGTAGAATATAAAGCACTGAACTTGTCACTACGGATTAATTTCATTAAGTCTTGTTCCAAATAGAGCTGAAGATGAAGAGAATGCGATATTAAACCAGTAAACAGTGAACTTTTAACATTCCTGGATCAAAAGTATAGAGTAAAATTTAAATATGACTGACTAGTGTGAGGTTCTGGACGGGAAAGGCTGTTCTCCTGTGTGCCGCGCAGTGCTACCAACATTTCTCGCTCAACGGTAATGCCAACATATTCTAAATTCAACATTCGAGTATTATAAATTCCACAATTTATGTTGTCATACTGTCATGAAAAATTGCTTGAATACAGTTTACCATAGTTTATTTAAGTAAATTGTATTGTGAATTGTTTTTACATATTTATGGTGTATTGAACAGTATTTGTATTGATTTTTGGGCTGTCCAAAAGTGGTCCAGAACCGCCATACTGTTTGATTTTACAGATTCGTTTATTGTCCTTTAAACAGTATTTTCCCTTGATTTTCTGTCTGTCCCAAAAGTGAGCTAGAACCGCCATATTATTATCTACTTATATATATATATATATATATATATTATATATATATATTATATATATATACTGTAAATTAATAATATTTATGTTTTAACAAATACATGTACATCCTTAAATATATATTTCTATTTAAAACTAAAAGATGATCGAGGCAGCCTCATCGTACCGTATATTTGTAAAAATTAACTGTGTACCCTAAAATTCATCCATAAATTGAAATTATGAAAACATAGCTGATTGTAAAATCTCAACTACAGCAAGGGATGCTTTCTACGTTAATACAATTGATTTGCGTTCGATAATTTTGCCACGTAGAGAAAATTCCCGCCAGCCGTGTCAGTAAGTATTAGTTTTACGTGTAATAGTTGTTATTAAGCTGATAAATCCCTATAAATATTAATCCTAATGCGTTTTGTAGTGCACCGATACCTTATTTACAATTATGGTTATAAAGAAATTGAAACCAATTTTAATCTGAAGAAATAAAATGCTATAAGTAACAAAACTATAAATAAACTTTAAATTTTTTAAAACTATTATAAATACAACTGCAATACCTAATATTAAATTTGTGGGGGAGGGGGTTTGAAAAAATTCAAAATCACATGATTTCCAGATTTAATAATTTTCTGTAATTACTCTTCAAGATTATTTAACCCATGAATCTTGAGATCCTCTAAGATATTAAAATGATGCTAGTAACATTGAAGGATCCACAGTATTCGTATTTCCTCTTGTCAAATATGAGCTGTACAAATACAGGGTCTGTACCCCTTTTTTATCGCCTACCACGTAAAAAAAACTGATGAACAGTATGGGTCTGTTGCCTATTGGGATCACAGTTTTGAATATTGGATTAATAATGTTGGATGTATATAAATACGGAGAAAATACTTTCAAAACTCTTGGAAATTACTTTTAAAACTATATTTTGTATTCTTTGTTGCATAAATGTCAAAAGTCCAAAATAAAAATGTTTTTGATACAGCAGTAAACGAATTGCCAACATTCACAATTGTGTTATCCTGTAACAAAATTGATAACGTTCAATGATATGATGCACTTATTTAAATGATGTTTAGTACATCTTAAAATATGAGAAAGCACTTGGAGGGAATCACCTTTTGGAAATAAATCTGCTTTTTGCAGTAAAACAATGTTATAAGTAACTCTCAACTGCAATATTTTAAAAATATATAAACTTGCTATATAAAACTTCTTATTTTAGCAATTTAGTATAAGTTAAGGAAGAGGCTTCAGTCTGCTTCCCAGCCACTTTCTGCTCTTCTGCAAGGCACTGTGGAAGGATATTAACAGAACAGATTTCTAAATAGTTTTTGATTTTTAAGTAGATCAACACTTACAATGTTGTGATAATTATTGAATATTTCTCAAAATATTAAAACCAAAATAACTGTGACTTGTTCTAGGTTTAATCTTAGTAAATAGTTATTGTTTAATTCAAGTTCATTTAAGTATAAATTAAAATGTTTAGTTTTATTGAACAAAATGGCTACGAGTAACCGTACTTGTTGCTAAAATCACTGACATGCATAAATACATTGACATGCAGGAATCAATTGGCATGCAGTACAGCGAGGTTACTTTAGTAATATCAATTTATAAAATAGTAATTTACAGTTTACAGAGTTCCAAACAAATGTGTGATAACACAGGTACGAGCTGACTATAGCATGACGTTTGACGTGAGTAAACTGATTTTGAATATGAATAGAATTGATAATGTCACTATAACAGTTAGTCAAATTTTTAGAATTACTTTTCCAATGCAATAAATATTGTGTGACAGGAATACAAAAATTCAATTCATTGAGGACAATTAAAATATAATGATTCTTAATAACTATGTTACCATAGTAACTAATGTTTTTACATACTGGTGCTATAATATCAGACAATATAAATGTTTTACCATTAAAATAATAAATTTCTACATTGATTCTGTTAAATTTCGTATTTCTAATAATTATAATGCCCTATGACAGTTTATAATTACCGAATTTCTATATAAACTATTCACTGTTGTAGGAGAAAATTGATGTGTATTAGTGCAATAAATACAAATAATAGCACAATGTTTATATGTTATAAAAGATCGAAAGATAATTGTGCATACGTTTTTGACATGAAGTAAAAGCAACAAATTAATTTGAAATTGCACTTTTTATATGCCTTAGATTTTTTTAGATTTTATAAGGTAAAGAGTTATATTTTGGCGGTGTCTGGAAACACATGAAATAGCGTAAATAGGTTCCGAATGAAGTTTTCATGCAAATTTAAAGACACCTTCATTGAGTGCAGACTCGATAAAATGTTTAATCAACGTTTAAAATAATTTTACTTTAAAATGAGGCGGTGGTACCATTTACATTTATATAGTTACATATAAATACAGCAGCAAGCATACAAAAAATCTCTCTCTATTACACATAAAAGGCATAAAAAAGTCTTAATAAATACGTGGGGCTAATAATGCCCAAAAGATTACAGGTAACGCTTATCACGTGGTAAATAATTACTGCACCTATAAATATACTTTTTGAAGTAGCTGAGAATTTTTTTCATATTAGGGGGATGTCCCACAGAGTTAGATAAAAAACCTAAATGATAGCATAGACCAAGTAGTCAAATTAAATGCCTGTATTAGTAGAGTACAGTGTCAGAAATCTTATCTCAAAAGGTTTATTCTTTAAAACATTATGCTGGTTTCAAGTTTGAAACATTTGCAATGAAGTTCCTGTTCTACGTCGTTTAATATTCTTGTCTCTGCTAAAGTTGTAAAAGATAGACTTAGTAAATAAATAAAAACGTTCGAGTTTCAATATCAACTGTGGTCAATGTTTGAACTTTAAAACAAGAAAAGTATGCATTGTTTCTCAAAAGTTTGTAAAAATCGGTACCTAGACTTTGGTTGTACTATTTACTAGTTTGCATTTATAGAATATTTTGCCTGTCAGGTATTTTTCAAATTAGGCTTCATTAAGACAAATGGTAAGAGACGATAAAAACATTTATCATTGTGCGATCACCTTACTTAAAAAAGTACTTTTCCGTAATAGAAAAAACTAAACATAGCCAATTTACCAAATTTTAATATTGAAATTTCAGCAATTACTGGGTGGGAGAGGGAGGACTTATTTTATCCTTCCCCTTTTACCTGTCGTAGCACTTTAGCATAGTAAGGTAATAAACGCTTTCAGTATTACTTAGTGTCTTTGGGTTTTTAAACATATAAATCTTTACACAACTATACACTTTTAAAAGTGTAAAATACCAATAAATCTACATACAGGTTGATTTAATATTTACAATTCATAAGTCGAAAGTGGCATCTGCTGTTAATTTATTATGCCGTTAATATTTTACTACCAACCCCATTCTTATAAATGTCCCTCCCAATTTGTCCCGAAAACTATTTATTTCCATCTCAGAATAACTCTCCTTTATCGTTAATCTTCCCCAGTCTATTTACTTCCTCTTAATCCAATTCACACTAAAGTGGGCCAACACTCGATTATTTTCACTTATTATGGGGAAATAAATAGCAAGGAAATAGATGACAATAAAAGAGAAACAGTATTGTACTCAGTTTTTCACCCTTTAAATTGGATATTCAGCACTTAGAAAATTAGTTATCACCATAATCTGACTGATGAACTTGAGGTTATGATTTAAATTTCCATTCAATAAAATAAATACACATTGGTGTTTTTTTCAAAAAATATTTTGAGACTAAGTGTATCACAAAATACATTGATGTAAAAATAACGATAATTCCTAGAACGCCTATTCCTAAATGACGTAATAATCGATATAGTATTATTTTGAAAAACATTCCTAACGTCCTGATCTTGATGAATACTTTCTTCTTGACATTAAGAAACCTAAACAATTTTCCTAATAGGAATAATTCTTTTTAAACGTTCTTCACACATTAACTTAAACCGACACGTTAAATTAATAAAATCGGAACTTCTTCACGAGAAGGGTTAAGCACATGGAACTGATTTTAATTATCAAAAGCAAAACATGGAAAGAAGTGGGTTTTTCTATTACTGACCACACAATTAATTAGGAGTAATATTTATAGGGATTTATCAGCTTAATAGCAACTATTACACGTAAAACTAATACTTACTGACACAGCTGGCGGGAATTTCTCTTCGAGGCTGACAGGCAAATTTATCGAACACAAATCACTCCGATTGCAAGTTGGTGCTTAACTCAGCCACGCATAATACACAGAAAGATTCAGTTTTGATCGTGTTCCTTAGTAACTTATTATAATGGGTATACAAATTTACACCAAATCACACCCGGTACGCGCCAATTCCAGTGCTGGCATTTGATTGGTAACCAAAAATGTTTTTATGTGAATGTGAATAGCTGTAACAAGCTATTTGATAGAATTCAAGTAATATTTTAAAGAATTTTAACAGAAAAACTTGAATTATTTACGGTCAGATAAAAGTTTTATTTTAGGTTACAAGTAATTATTATTAATACACCTACTGAAAATATATGATATTTAATACTATTTTATTTCCATGGAAATGAAGATTAGTACTGGATGTGCCAAGTTTTATTGTTTACCTGTAATCATTTGGGAATTATCAAGCCCGTGTGGGTTTTTACTCCCTGTATATATACACCATTATTTTGAGAAACTACATGAATTAACTTATTCAACTGAGTATAAAAAATATTTAAATTCACCAACGTGCACATAAGAAAAGTTAAATTAGACAAAATCTCAAAGTTTAATTAATACTAGTATCGTATATTATGATAAGAAACCTTACTATAAGTTAAAGCATGTGTCTGGCTCCAAGTTTCCTTAAAAATACAGTGCAGCTAAATAATAGAAGAAGACATCGTTAAAGAAATGTATTTAAATTACAAAAATAATTAATGGGAATTTACGTAAACATTTGCAATGACTATTATAATATATTAATCCAAATTTATATGATGTACTTCTATTTAATGATTTGTTTCTTCTTTGTTGCTGAGATTAACGTGCATAATGGTATACAGTTATGCCAATCAAGCGCGGCTTCTCCTTGGAACTTTGCCAAACGATTTAACGATACTTCTTCAACTCAATTTGGAAGGCAAGGTTCATTTAAAACTTTCCTTAACGACAAAAAATAACGGCAAGCAATGTAAAGAATATAAATTTCTTAAATACTTATAGCACACGATGAACGTAGGTTTATAGTAACATTTGGCTCCAAGAAACCCAGTCCATGATTTGTCTAGTTACATTTGGTTTTCTATAACTCTTATCCATTAACTGTTTAGACACACTTGTATCCTATAGAATTCTTCCAAGATTTGTCCTCTTTAGACTTTGGTTCTATAAATTATATCCATTAGTTGTTTAGAAATACTTGTCACCTATGAAAATTTTTAAGATTTGTATAGTTACATTTTGCATCTATAAATCGTATCCATTAATTGTTTAGACACACTCGACTCCTACACAATTCTTCCAAGTTTGTTCTCCTCAGACTTTGGTCATATAAATTGTATCCTTTAGTTGTTTAGAAACATTTGGTTCCTATTTGTCTAGTTAGATTTTGGTTCTTTTCTATTCTTCCAAGATTATGTTGTATTTCAAATTATGGGTGGATTACTGTACGAGGAGGTTAGTCAAATAAGGATCCCCTGCTTTGGGTATTATTTGAGTATGACATCAGTAATCCATTCTATACTATTGTATAACAATCTAATCGTGTCTACGTATTCTGTGTTTGTGGTCTTGTGTGTGTTACACAATCACGTAAAAAGTACATGACCGTTTGTATTGAAGATTTACAAGGACATTCTTAGGGTCTCTGGTTAACATTTAGGTCTAATAATATTTCGAAAATCCCTTTGTCCTGTCCCCTACGGCTTTTGAAAACTCCTCTTTTGGCTTAATCAGCACATACTAAATGAGCATTTATAATGGATTGTAAAGATTGTAATCTTAAAAAAATCATAAGTTAATAACCAATGTTATTTAATTTTTATAACATTTATTTACATATATACTTGAAAGCATAGAGCTTAATAGAAACAACATTTCTTCATTTAAACATTTTTCATATTCACTGTTGATTATAGAACCTTTAGAAAAATACACTTTTAACAGTAAAATTTTGTAAATATTAAGTAGGCAGTGCTTGATCAGTTATTTAGTGCAGATATGAAAGACAAAGTTATTATTTTACTTTTCTTATAGATTTTTAGGCTGTTATAAATCCAATCTTAGTTGTATTTTTGAGTGAATTAGGGTTCTCAGAACTGCGTATGTTTATATTTTCTTGATCGGGCCAAACAGGGAAATCTCAACTATGGCGTTGATCATTTTACAGGTACTTTTAAAGCGGTTTTTATTCTCCGACTTCAGAGTCCCAAAATATGCTCTTTAAATTTAAATTTTAGTTACTATCTCAGGATTGATTAGAGAGCTATTTAACAGAATATGCTCATGATGTTCCTGTTTTTCTTTCCCAATTATGGTTTCAAAACAATATATTTTTTATTTGAAATGAACACAGGTATTTGTTTAAAGAAGTAATAGTGCCAATTTCTGAAAATAATGAACTTCGAGTACGAAAGACATAACTTTAGTTGGTATAAGCTAGTTTACGAAGACTGCTTTATTTGTATTGTTGTCATAAATAATTTAATGCCAGAGTAATCCACAAGATTATGAATTTATAGTTTGCGATATCGTTTCAGAGTAAATAAGGTAGGATTACGCCACACCAAGAGCTGCTTAATAGACTCACACACAAATGTTGTAGGAAATATATCTTTGTAGTACACCAGTACACAAAATATCATGTTAGGAAGATCTCACATGTTAGTCCTTGCATAATATAAAGATAGAAAAATTCTTATCAATAGATATTTGACACGAATTCATTTCTAAAAAACAACACTGTTTGACACGGCACAATCAAAGAATTAAAAAGCCATTAAGCGATAATTTCTCTTCTTGCTTACTCTTTTACGTAAACGTAGATATCTATATTACATGACGTATAAGGTTATATTATAAATGTATGTACTACTAACATTAAAGTGCATAAACACTACTAAAACAATTACCATAATATTGGTGTATAGCCATAAACGTTTAAAATTAATTTGATTTTGGATGTTTGTGACAGCCTACCAACGTTAAAGTGACAAAATGACTCGTTCTCATGTCGAGGAGAGAGACAATGGCTTTCCACCATCTCTTCCAAGAAATCTCAAGGACATCCTCATGCACTCTGGGGTTTTCAAAAAATGATTAGTGTTTATATATATTTTTTATGCACCATCTTCAGGCTATTCAGACCTTAATAAATTCATGAAGAAACAATAAAATTCTGTATGGCTATTGGGCAAACAACCCTTAATGTTAATGTTTATAATATGCCCCATATTCCATTTCCGTAGAGCCTTTGTCTTTAATTTGTAGCATCTTAGAGAAAAATCACAGTTTTCAAAAAAAAAAAAAAAATATATATATATATATATATATATATATATAAGTTAATAAATAGGTAATATTTTGCTGGAAGTCATTATTAAAGTGTAAATTAAATCTGAAGACTTGTTGGTGTAACTAAACCTGAAGAAATCAAGGAAGACGATCAAGAAAATTTATCCGGGGCTAACAAGAAATTGTTATAGATGAGTTATTGGCCAATAAATTATTAATACATTAAAAATAATTAATTATTTTGTCCAATAATTTAAAAACTCTACCCCGGTTGAGGAAACTTGTACTCAATAAGTTTTATTGTTTAAGGTGGAAAATACAAAAATAGTTATAGTGAGAATCATCCTACTATACCTATAACAACAATTATAAAAAACTATAATTATAAAAAAAAACACCTAACTGGTAAATAAACATCTACTAATTAATATTATAATTATTTAAGTTATGTTTTTAATTTGAAATTTAGTAACCTGGACTACTGATTCATTTGTAATAATTTACAATTTTGAGATTCATTTTATGCAAATTGGAGAGAATTTGAAAAGCGCTTGTTACATAATTTCTTATGAAACTTACAAACTGTCGTTCCTGAAACAAAGGCAAAGAGTAATACAGTGACTTTCTCAAGGCCGCGCTAAAAACCATTTACTTGGATTCTTACATCCCTCAACTGTACGGCTTAGGGGCATTATAAACAACAATTTATATTCAAATGTGCATGTTCGTGTTTGGAATATTTATTATTATTGCTCTAACAATTAATTTGTTGTATTTTTTATGTTATCTTTTTTGCATGCAAATAACCTTAATCACTGTACTAAGAGAAGTGCCAGGATTACAGGAGATATTATTACATTGAATATTGAGTGAAATAATAAATTTGTACAAAATAAAATATTATCAACATCTTGGAAATTGAGTAATATTTTATAAAACACATCACTATAGTATGTTGTATGAGATGTTATATGTAGATTTGGCTGATGTGGTATACAAACATATCATAGTTAGAGAGGAATTTACTCGCAGGACTAAGCTGTACAGTGTAGTATAGCTGAACGTATAGTACCTTCATGATATCTGGTTACAATGTGAATTATGGGTTGCAGTGTGTATATAGTACCCTCATGATGTCCGGTTACAATGTGAATTATGAGGTAGCACGTGCATTGCTTTGCATGCAGTCGAGTAATGCAAGTTAGGATGCATTCAGTATCTGAATGTGACTCATAAGCTATGTATGTGTGTGATATCTATGTGTGTAGTTATGTATTTTCTATAAGATGTAAATTTTTTTACTTTAATCGTAATAATTAATTTGTAATATGATAAAAATAATTAGAATTCGTAAAAATTTCAAGAGCAATGCATTTACGAAATGTGCTTTGTTTTTATTACCAAATATATTTTCAATTTAATGCATTAAAAACTAGGTGTTCTTAAGTTTATATTTATATTTTAAAAACACCTATAAAATAAACACCGATTAAGATTAAGTATAAAACATAAACATACAGGCAGCGTATAACAAATTGACGATAGCAAAAATACTGGTAAATCAAAAGTTACAGATTTAGCCAAGTCATTTTAAGTATGCTAGAACTCTTCAATGCCACTTTAATGTAAAACATAGTTTAGCATGTAAGTAGTAGTGCTCGGTATAATGCCTGTGTTGGAGCAGCAGCCCAGCAACTAGGGGTGCCTGTAGATATCTAAACCACCTCGGCATTAATCGACTTTCAATGTCCTCTCTTTGATCAGCCCACAAACCGGTTACCCCGGCTTCACCTTAGTGGAGTTCTCCAAGGATCTATTCTTTAATGAGAGTGATGGACTGTCATTAGATTTAAATTAATACCTGATGCACCAGCTAAATTAAATATACTGTATACATTTTTCGATAATCTTTCGTCAGTTGGATTCACATCTTTTATTTACTGGTTCACACTGTTAAGGATCTAATGAAGATGCAGTAATACCCCTATTTCATTGCGTAAATAGTATTTGATGAAAATAATAACGCTAATCCCTGAGTGTTAGCTCACAAGCTGGCTATAAACGAATTGACTTATAGGCTTTAAATTTTGCAAGAATAGGGTTCGATGATGGTACATATATCTTGAAGAGATTTAGCTGAGCAAAGCCATATCCAAAATATTCGCAGGATACAAAGAATTGAGTGGTATAATTTCTGCATGAATTAATTTCTTCATAGACAAGACAGATTTCCATGATGTTGCATGTCTCTCATTTTGGAATGTTCATGGAACTTCCTTTCCATATTACCAATATCAAGTTAGATGCCACTTCATGGGATTATGCTGTAAGTTAGTGAGGACTATCTATTTTCAGGATATTTCGAGAAATAATTGACTTATAGGGTTGAAATTTTAAAAATAATAGAGATTGATGACGGTATTCATCCCCCCATGAGTTTAGCTCAGAGGGCGTAATCATAATTATTCACAAAGATGAATTGAGCAGTAAAAGTCTTGCATTGATATTAATTTCTTCATAGACAAGACATATTTCCATGATGTTTGCATGTTTCTCATTTTGGAATGTTCATGGAATTTCCTTTCCATATTACCCTTACCAAGTGAGATGTCACTTCATGGAACTAGGCTGGGAGTTAGTGAGAGCTTTGTCTTTTCGGGGATATTTTTCGAGAATAAATTGACTTATAGGGTTGATATTTTAAAGGAATAGAGATGATGGTGAATGTTCCTCCATGGGATTTAGTTTAGCAGACACGTGTAATAATTATTCACATTATACCTCGAGAAAGAATTTAGCTGTAAACGTTTTGCATTAATATTCATTTCTTCATAGACTAGAAAGATTTCGATTATGTTGCATGTGGAATTTTACTGGTTAAATTAAGCTAAGAATTTGAGATTTTAATAAAAATTGAGAAAAAAATGTTCGACGAAACCTAATGTAGAGTATTCCTACATTATACAGAATTAGTCGTTTGCTCGCAAAATTACGCAAGAATGTGCAGTTCATAATAAAGGAAAATGTTGTGGCTTTTGTGAATCATAACATTAAAGACAAAAGTGTTTAACTTTAATGTGGTCGCCTTCTTAACGGTCTATATTACATATTTGTTAATTGCAATGTAACCTTAATAATGTTGAGCTCAATCAGAGATAAGTTTTGAGGATAACTGTTTTTTTTGGCGGTGAGGTTACAACGTGGAATTTACAATGATGACACCAATAACAACATGCTCCCTTAAAAATGTAACTTTCATTTTGGCAGTATTCGTCGAAACCTGAACTAGACAGTTACACATTTCTAGACATAAACAAAAATCTGAGGATTGTGCAGGATCTGCCATGAATCCTTTTGCTTGTCAACTATTAAATCTGTGGTAGCTGAATAAGTTTAAGCAGATTTATATTGTTTTATTAATATACAGATTAAAATGATTCTATCGACAATACTATTTTGTATTATAACAAATGTATTCAGTTTACAGGACTATGTATGCTTATTGGTGGTCTTCGTTACTATATGTATACAATTTTTATTCAATATCAATTTTGAGTATCACGTAGAATATAATTTAAGAATTATGAACAATATTATTTTACACAAAGGAATAAAAATAGAAATAATCATTGAATACAATTCATTATATAAATTCATATTATTTGTAGAAACAATATACCGGGTGTCCCATGAAGAGGTTTAAACGTTTTGATTTTATATTACTTGAACATTTATGCACCGAAAATTTTCAATCTATACACAATTCATAAAATAGGGTGTAAAATATTATGTACAAATTTCAGTCGTCTAGTAATTGTTTAGAACAAAAACGATGGCATTTTGAATAACCATACTTTAAAAACAGTAATATTGGTTTTGTGAAATTATTTATTGTCATATTCTAGAGAAATAAAGCATTTAAATAAGAAAATTAGAACATTGCCATTGGAAATTAGAACATTGTGTTAAAAAACCTACAATTACAGTCCAAAATTGTTTGAATCCATCTACAGTGACACTGATAACCGCGCTAAACAAACGAATCTTAAGCTCTTACAAAGAAATCTTCCAAAGAAGTTGCTCTTCAATTGATTGCTTTAATTCATCATCATTATTGAAGATACAAGTATAAAATTGTTCCTTTAAATAACCCCATAGAAAGAAAATCACACACAGTTAAATCTTGGGATCGGGATGGCCAATCTAAAAAATCACTTCCACGACCAATTCATCAGCCTTGAAGGTCGTCCTTTAGTAATTGCTTGACAGGATTTGCGAAATGAGGAGAATCACCATCTTGTTGGAAGATTGCTTGATCCATTTCTGGAACCAGTAAAGTAAGTTCACTTGTTCATTTAAAAACTTTTAAAACCTATTCTCAGTCATGGTACTGTCTGAAATGCCTAAGATAGCATCCCATTACAATTGAAAGCTGCCCAAACCTATTGACAGCTGTATTCCTTTTGATTTGAGTAGAGTCTGTTCAAGAATGTGAGGATTACCGGTGTTGTACTAATTACAATTATGCCTATTTACAGCACCATTGCGGTAGAAAGTGGACTCGTCTGAAAAAAACAGTTTGAGTATTCCAATTAGGATATAGCTCATTAAACTTAATGATACGAGAACAAAATTCTACTCTCCTTTCCCCGATCACCTTCAAGAAGATTATTGACTAGGTGACGTTTATTTGTAAATTTAATTTTGTTTTTCTTAATACTCTGTAATGAAGACTTTGGAACACTAGTTTCAAGTTCAATTTTCCTTAGTGATTTCGGTTTACCTGGAGAGTGGAGCACCGATGCGCATAGTAGTACTTCTCTTTCTTCATTTCATACTATAGGGTAATTTTTTACGACACTTCCAGTTTCTAACAAAAGATTTTTCCACTTAGTTATTGTTTGATTGCTAGGTGGTTCAACTCCTGGGTAGGCAACCTGAAATTGTCTAATTGCTTCTGTAATGTTGCCAAAAGCAGTAGCCCACGCAAAACACTTCACTTTTTTGTTAAACATTAAAATCCATTTTTTAACTTTACTAGTAAAACTCTAATGGAGTAGGTTATTTCTTATAGCACAAGACATATTCTTCAAATATCTGTTTTCAAAAATGAGCGTTTTTTATACAGTAAGTTGTTCTTTAAAACTGCAATCATAATAATCACTGTAATCATATCAGGTTTTACAATAAATTAATTTTTATAAAAAGCAAAATGGTAAAACTTTTAATTTTTCACCATTTTGTTTCTAAAATTGTTAGGGAGCTTTAATTTTAAAAGCATATTTTTAAAACCTACCTTAATAATTGTGTAGAGTTTGAAATTTTTCGTTGCATAAATTAGTGCAAGTGATATAAAATCAAACGTTTAAACCTCTTCGTGGGACACTCTGAACAAAACGAGGAGTATTTAACGAAATACAAAGCTTACACCTAAGTACTAAATGAATAGTTTTAAGGTCTTACAAAAGAGTTTTTCAATATTTTAGTTGAATATCATTATAAAACTAAAACAATGAGAGAAGGTTTAAAAAATTAACTGACTTTCAGAAAGTCCGATAACTGCTTTTACTAAACTCGCAGACGCTTTAATGGTTGTGGTTGGTAAACAATACTATTCTTGAACTTTACTTTAAAAACTTTTTAAATTCAATTGGCTTATTTAAAAAGTTAGAAATAGAAATTATTTATACTATTTTACTTATCACAGTGAAGTGTGGTTACGAAAAAGTTACTTAACTTTATTTCTTACACATGTATCCTATTAAAAAAAAATTCAGTCTCTGTATATCATATACTGTTTGCATTTCTTATACTTGTTTAAATGTATGTTTTCAGCATATTTGTAGTTTATAATTCATAAAGCTTCTATATTATATAGATTTCTGAATGTGGGAAGGTTTAAAGCAACGTCTTACTATGAATTTTAGGCTTCTATTTATTACGTACTATACTATGATTACTCGTAATACAGTTGTTACTGTTTTAAATATATTAAATTCTATGGTTTAAATTTATACTTTAAATTGTAAAAGTTTTAAAATATATTAAACATATTCAAGCATTTTTCATGAGACAATTTAGTATTCTTTCATTAATACTATAGCGTAATTCAGTTATCAATCAGTTTAAATACATGGTGCGGTAATTACTTAATTCTTGAATGATAAAATTCTGGCACATTAGATTGGATTCAATAAAGTTTTGCAATGCGAGCTTCCAATTTAATTGGGATTTGAACTAGATTTGAATAAAAATACCATAAAAAATATTTAAGTTTTGCATCGGTTCCAACACTTCCATCTTCATATAACGTAGCTATGGCAGGAAGGATTGATTCAATTTTAAAATAAAAAGGAGGGTAAACTGGAGTTAAATCTAACATTCACACATCCATCTTTATCTGAGACTGCGGTTTTCCACTGAATGGTGATTACGTTAACCTGGTCATGAAGTGCTTTTCCATATATTATATAAATAAAGGAATATAGAAATATATATTTAAAGGGAACGACTTTATATTTAGATGTACTTCAAAGCCTAATTACGATTGGAGAATGTGTAAGAGAGGTGGGGTGTTTAGTATTGTGATTGGATCATTAAAGATTCTCTGAAAGGAGTCCCAACAGTACTTGAAAATATTGTGTTTCTATGTCCTTTCCTGTCATTTGGATAGATCATACTGTATTGTGCTTATGCTATTTAAGAAATTGATACGGTTAACAAAGAGTATGTCTGAAGACCTATCTGGGAACATATACTTCAGATAGGTAGAGCCTTTTTGAGAAATTTTTATGTAAAAAAAAATTATGTTCAAATTTGATGTACGCGTATAGACTATTTAATATATTGTTTGAAAAGGAATATAACGTTTTTAAATATAAAATTTTGGAAATATTGAATAATTATCACTGTTAATTAAAATAATAATCCTATTTCAATAAAAAAAACAAAAACTAAACAGATTCAAAAATTATTCATGGGACTTATTTAACCAACTTATCCTATATTAAAATAAGTAGTTATTAGAAAATCATGATTGATTTCATCACTTATTAAAAACATTTACTCTATTACCCCCCCCCCTTTATATGAAAGGGATTTGTCGTTAAACCATCGGTCTTTATCCAACAGAAAAGATGACATATCGGTCTCACGACATGTATTGGCTCATAAAGAAATATTTAATAACTGTTATTCATTAAAATGAATTTGTAATGTACCAGAAGATTCTTCAAAAACCAATTGGAAATTTACAACAAGCGTATCATATAGTCAATAAGTAAAAATTTACATTTGGTTTAAATGAGAAATGATATTTTAAAAACAGATGTCTAACTAATGTAAAAAAATGTGTAGTCAAATGCAAAAAAGATATTTGTATAGTAACCCATATTATTGAAGATTTCCGTCTGAATCCTTGTGGGCATTCCCCCTAACATAATAATAATGGTAGTTACTTCAAAAGTAGATTTATGGATGCAGTTGTGATGTGCTTTACCTATTATCCGTTCAAGAATTATCAACCCCGTGCGGGACTTTCTTACACTCTGTATATTAATAAAAAACTATTAGGCCCACTTCCTGTATTGTTTATAACCGTAGCATCGAAAATTAGATAGATTCCAAAGGATTTCATTACCCTATTATCTTATTCATGGAGATGGAATAACAATTAAAAAGCCAGTGAAAGTAAATACAAAACTTTTAAAGACCAAAATATGTCTCTTTAACTATCCTCATCCACACTTTTCACTCTAATTCCTGGTTCATTTCCTGGCATTGCTGAGAGTCTGGAATAAGGCCAAGTCAGGTTTGTCATCTGAAGGAATCCTATTGCAATTTAACTGTTTAAGTCCTTCCTTATTATAGCTATCCAGAATTGGATAGAAAGAGAGTGTATGGACCAGGTTGATTGCCTTTTATTCCCCTATTTAGATCACATTAATCAATGGATTGAGTTAAAGCAAGTGAACAATGGAAATAACAAAGACAGTTTAATAATGAATAGAGTGGAATATTATATTGTTCACTGACATTCATAATGTTAGGACATATTGATAGTAGATAAATATTATTTCTAGTACTAATAACAAAATTCACCAAGTTATTAAAATTGTGAGAGATTATGAACAGCATTAAAAATATGATGTTATAGAATTTCATCTTCAGGACAGAACCAGTTTCAACACCCAGTACGACCAAAGATCCGAATGAACGAGAAAAATACCACCAAGTAAAATTTTATAATCTTAGATATAATTCTATACATCTTTAAGGAATAATATTAAAATGCCTACATAAAAGTACCGTTACTTTATGTTTTTAACTTTTCAGAAGTTTCTGAAGATGGTCAAAAAACATATTCAAATCTCTATTAAGTGATCTATATAGTGCACAACTGTAAATTATAGTTTATTCGAGTGTTTAACTGCAGCCTCAAAATTTAAGTTACAATTTTTATAAACAGTATCATTGAGTATTTACAAAAATGTATACTTCACATCTAATAAAAACAGGTCTGGCATCGCAGCTACCGGGTAACCCTGAACACTGAGGCCGAGATCAGCCATATTGAAGTTTTGGCAGTTCAGAAATACTTCCAGCTGGTCAAGTTTGCTTCAAATACTCTATATGTTTTTATAGGAACCATTTTTAAGAACTTAAATTTCATTAAACAGTAATTCGAGTTAAAGAGAACATGCATCGTAGCACAAATTTTCAGAGGCCAGCTAGGCCTAAAAAGAAAGAATTGCATTTGAGTTTGAGAAAACACCTTTTACTACTTACTTGTAGATTTCATTACTACTAAGAAGAAGCCGGTAAAATATTAAGCTAAAATAATATCATTTTAATGACAGTAAATTGTGGACAAAGTTCGGTCATAAAATAATAATAATTTAATACACAGTAACAATACATTGTTATAAATTATGTACTCCTGGAATAAATGTGTTTTGCTGTTTTTATCACGACCAGTACTATAATTTTTTGTTGTCTTGTTATCAACAAGATAAATAATTTCTGTAATCTCTAAGAGACCTACTTATGAAAGAAATTTAGCCACCAGCTCATTTGTATAATTTAGTTTAGATTGGTTAACTAATCAGTTAATTAATCATAGACTGGTTGCTAATTAAGGAATTTTAATTTATATATGTTTGTAATTGGCCAAACTACTTGTAAAATTGGCAAGTATTTTTTTCTCTCAATGGTTCAAATGATTATATTGTGAAATTGCTATATGGGAAATAAATTAATTTATTCACTTGGCAGCAGCCTAGGGGTGATTCCTACTTAATTACAGAGAAGTTAACCGTTACAAGTGATTTAGGCGAGGTGAAACAAATGGTTCCAATCCGAAACTTAAGTAATTTGAGTTCCTGGAAAGTCCTGCCATTAACAATGAAATAATGTTCAAAGTGAAATATACGCCAATTGATCTGTACGCCAGACATAACAGTGAAATTACTAAAGACATAAAATAACCTTTTTCCACGCGTTTAAAAGCAGGTTAAGGAATACAATTTTCGATTTAAAGTTTTATTCAGATTGCACTAAAATGTCCAATAGTAATTTTGATTGGTTAAACGTTAGTGAAACTATCACTTAACGGACAGAAATAATTTCATTCCCATCAGTTAGTCTGTCAACACGATATATCAAAAACTGAAATCTGGACTTGAAACTTTTATTCACATCATTTATGAAGAGATAGCAGTTTAATTATTATGTAAACGTTTCTTTACTAATATAAAGCAAATGTCAATGGAAGTTTGAATAATGAGGAAGTGAGCTAAGAATGTATATGTATGGTGAAGGAATGGTTAGACGAGCGCTACCCTACCATTGGATAAGTATAACATTAACGTCGATTAATTATTACAACTTCTAGCCGTATTAGATGTAAAGGGCAGTTAGTACAGCTCTGGTTGCCATTTTTGATCCCTTATGTACATATTGATGCTTCGAAAACTCCGATCCTGATTCCCTTATACAGTCAAGATTAAGCACTACGAATTTTGCGATCTGAAACGATTAAATTCCGCTCCGAATAATCTTGCTACATAAGAAAATATTTTTATTTGTTATCATAAAGTATTTAGAATGTAGTAATCACACGATAATATTTAGAAGTGGTCCATGATTCACCTCTGTTTCTTAGAGTACAAGAAAAGTATCGAAAATTAAATAGGTGAAATCGCCTCTAACATATTATATAACGATGAACAAGCATATACGACTAATAATTCATACTATACTTGTGGTTACAGCATATAAATATGTAGTGTCCCAAAAATTGGGCACTAAATTTAGATAATAAATTATATATTAATTTCTATATGTCAGTCGTTGCGATGACAAAAAACAATTACACAATGGCTAGTAATGTACGAGTATGTATGTGATACCTTAGAACTGTATGACGCAAAATATTTAGTATGGGCAGAACTGGCATTAAACCAAAATGTAAAGTCATTTTTGCGACAAAAATCAATGACACTGTAGCTAGGAATGTATTTACGTTCTACTTCAGCAGTGTACCAAACTGTGGTATAATATAACAATTGCACCACACCTAATATCGAGTTATACTTGTCGTAACAGTTACACTGTATACGGGAATATATTTACGTGTTAATATACTATTGTGGTACTACAACACTGTAATACGTTGTTAAACTGGCATCAAACCAAAATATGTGCAGTAGGCATTTTTGCTGTAATAGTTTTATTGTAGGTGGAATATACGGTTTTTATAATACTGCATATGTTACATTATTAATGTACGTTGTAAGGCAAACTCGATTTATACAATCCTACATAATTATGAATTTAACATTGCTGAGCTATGATCAAAACATGCAAATTAACAGTATCGTACCCTTATGCAACATCTATATTTAAGCATATTTTGAAAATTAATTTAAGATCCGAAAGCAAATCAAGAGGTAATAAATTCGGAAGAGAAGAGATAAGAAACTAGTAACATTCGTTTTAAAATGTATAATTTGACAGCATATTATTGAACGAATTTGTAGCTTTGGTATATGTTGTGCAATATGTGAGATTAAAATGCAAAATATTTATGAATGGCCACCATTTTGAAATATTATATTACGTTGGCATTGTTTCCTAACCTGTCTAAGGAAAATAGTACTCAAATCTTTATAAAATTTTACGTCGTGTAAAAATTATGGAATTTTTTTCAAAGTAAACTTCTCATAACTATTTAACCAAACCTCGAATAACTTTGAGATGTGGAAAGAACCATAATAAAATAACCTGTTGTTAATAATCTAAGATTTTTGAAATTCTTTCTGTTTTGATTTTAATAAATTCCTATACTTAAATTGGGGATCATTTTGTTTATCAATATTTATTGTGTAATGTTATGTTAGTTTGTTTTGAGGTCTGGTAGTAATGTCCAATATTTACTTTTCATCCTGAAAATCCCTATTAATAAAACAACTCCTGAGTAAAATCAATTAAAAATCCACTTTACAGTTGAGTGAGCAAACACAAAGGAACCCTGCAGTAGTCAGCGTGACGTGTCACAGACATTGACCCAAAGGGTGCGCACATCATTCTTCTATCAATTGTTCTGTGAAACAATGACTGATTAATTGATGTCACCAATACAGGTCTTTTTTATTAAATAATTTAAAATTGATGTTTTGATTCACATTTCATCTATTATTTTATTCGTTATAACTATGTCAATTAGTTAGTATTATAGGACGTGTTCCTGGTAGTTTCGATGTATCGTGGGAGTTTTTCACGGACAACGCTGACCAATAACACGATTCTATGTATGACACAGCTTTATGTATGATACAGCGTTATGTATGATACAGCGTTATGTAGGACACAACGTTATGTATGATACAGCGTTTTTATGATACAGCGTTATGTATGACACAGCGTTATGTATGACACAGCGTTATGTATGACACAGAGTTATGTATGACACAGCGTTATGTATGATATAGCGTTATGTATGACACAGAGTTATGTATGATACAGCGTTATGTATGATATAGAGTTATGTATGATACAGCGTTATGTATGATATAGCGTTATGTATGACACAGCGTTATGTATGACACAGCGTTTATGTATGATACAGCGTTATGTATGATGTAGTGTATAGTACATCTACATCAGTACTACAGTTCCATATGGAATACGTGCAGAATGAAAAATGTTTCATTACGGCATAATAGAAGACGAACATGTTTCTGCAAAATATAGTAAAGAAATTAAACAAAAAATGTAAATGTAGTAAACAAAATGACCTTAAATAAAGGTCATGGAAGCGACAGCAATCTCCTGTTACGCGCGATACTATATGTAAGAACATTCGGAAACAGGAAGTTAAATGCAGGGGAAGTCAATTTTGATAAAATAAATACAGGCCCTAAAATACGTTTAGTTAATTAATTTATATTTATAATAATATTTACTAATTTTATTCTAGATTTCCCTCTTCTTCCTCAAAAAGCACCCTGAGCTCCTGTTATTAAAGTTAAATACATTATAATTGTATTGCTCATCTTATAAAAAGTAGACCCACCTGTTAAGAAACTTGTGCCAATAAGGCTTTTTACTTTACTCTGTACTAACTTTTGCATGATGGTAAATATAAACGTTAACATTTTACATTTTTTAAATGACAAGCGCAAGGTCTGAATACTAGTTAATTTTGGTGAGTTCAGATTTCTTCAATTAAAAAACAAAAATAGAAGAATCTCAAAGTTTGTACTTGCTAATTGCTACCCTCGTGATTAATTTTATAGGATAATTGTATAGGAATATCACAATCAGAATGATAAATAATAGAGGCTTCGTTAATAACCCTATCCTGATTGATGGCCTTTTAAAAATGAGCTTATCCCTGAAAAAATGTAATTTAAACTGTTGCATAGCATTTTAAATATCTTTTAAGGTTTGAAACTTGTTTTTAAAACATTAAAAAAATTAAACAACAAAAATATTCACATTCACTTTAATTAGATATGTTTCTAAATGTTAATTGGTTACTGAAATCAAGATTTAAAAACACAATGCTATTTTGAATATTCTATTCAAAAAAGGGTAACTATTTCCATAAAATGTATTTTAGATTGTTTATGTTAATGTAGGATACGCTGAAACACAGTAGAATTAACAAAGAGAAGTCAGTAACTGTTTATACCTCTCTTATCAATGGAAACATAGATTTACTGCAATACATTGCCATAATTTAAAATACTAAAATTATACACACATCAGATAAACATACAGCTCATGAACTACGTTAATGCAAATTCCTCACTCCAACATACTGAGTCCGTAGTATGACATAACCTATAGTTATACTGGACACGGGTGTTATGTGGCAGCCTATATACATTCACGGTACCGAGATTCCACACCACACACACAAAGATAATCTCTTACATTATGATCAATTGCGATTAATGTTGTTATCTTAGAGTGAAATTATATTTATCAATTTTAATTCTACACCAAAATTTGTATTGCGACTTGCATATAATTACTATGGAGTGATAGATTTCAATGATGGTCAGACAATTTCCATGGTTCAACATGCAGGATCGTACAACCCATTCTTGCATTTAAATAACGTTTTGTCCTTAATTTCGATGTCTACAGCTCATTTCATCCTCAAGATATCCTTTGGAGAGCTAAACATACCCTGACAGCAATAAAAGAAAGTGTGTTAGTCTTTTGAGTGATAGATTTTCAATTGTGGGTCAGACAATTTCCATGGTTCAACATGCAGGATCGTACAACCCATTCTTGCATTTAAATAACGTTTTGTCCTTAATTTCGATGTCTACAGCTCATTTCATCCTCAAGATATCCTTTGGAGAGCTAAACATACCCTGACAGCAATAAAAGAAAGTGTGTTAGTCTTTTGAGTGATAGATTTCAATTGTGGTCAGACAATTTCCATGGTTCAACATGCAGGATCGTACAACCCATTCTTGCATGTAAATAACGTTTTGTCCTTAATTTCGAAAATAAAAATAAACTTTCTTGTGATGTTTTGCCCTTTATATCTTCACAGTTTTACATTTAATTGGGTATCATAGCAGTGTATGTTATAAATCTAAACGCAAAAAATCACCACAAAATGTTGTTCTATTTGTTTGGGACAGTTAGGCTGCACAATAGCAACACACTATATACACCAGTAGTAACCTAGGATTAGTCACTAATGATCTTTATCATCTGTAACTAGTGAAGTTTAAAAGAAAACAAATATATTTTCCTTAGTTTGTCCATAACCAAACTACTCTTATTAAATGAGAAACATTCATACTAGTTTTGGAAAAGCTAGGCGATTGTTTTAGCTTCTTCATTGTTTTGCTCCTATACAAAATTTCAACTACTGAATATTGTAGAAAATCTGAATAATATTCCCTACAATGTTATTTTAGCTGAAAATAGTTTATGATACAAAAATGGTCCGAACCACTACTTATATCTGCTGTGATCGGTTGCCATTTCCAAAAGAAATATTTTATTATATAAAAAGTTCATTAATACACCTTGTTTTTTTCTTTTATGTATTTTGAATATATTCCAAATTATCACTGGTTCATTGCAGAAGTGTTTGATTAATACAGAAGTAACTTAAAGTAATATACTAAAAAAACTTTTTTTTTTAACGTGTAGGATAATAAAGGTACGTTTATATATAATTGTTCGGAATCATGGTTATCACAGGACACATGAAAATCATGAAAATGTCTAGTACATGCTTGTTTAGTTTCATTCGCAGCACAAAAGGTTACGGGTTTCAGAAGCTCACAAACAAGCATTTTAATTTTTATCATTCACTCATTTTTTGTATGGCCTTTGTTTTGACCATGCAGGATCTCTTTATAAGTGGGTAATTTCCAAAATAATAGTCATTTTTTATAAAAGTTTAATTAGCACTTATAAATTTGTATGACCGCTCCAGGAACACTCGGTTAGAGATTCACAGCCTTAATTGTAATGTAAACTTCTTAAATTTGAAATAAGCACATCCTACATCACTTCAAAATGTTTACTAAAACACATCACATATCTAGAGCTACAAAAATTTTTATAACAAACGTATGGCCCTATCTAATAGAAAAGTGAATGGAGAATTGGGAAACAATATGGAAATAAGAGATTTGTACAGGAAACAAGATGTTTGTTGTATTATAAGAAGCAAAAATTAGATGGCTGGGCCAGTTAATAGACCAAGAGGAATCTGTTATTCAAAATCTGTTGAAAGATCAGATTAAACGAGACCAAGAGAAAAACAATGAATGACATTAGGAATGATCAGAACTAAGATATATGGAAATAGGTCTTGGGATAATCCAAGATAGAAGTGTCCGAAGATATTTGAACATAGGAGTAAGTTAATCTCCTAAAACGATTTAGCTATTTTCATAGTTTAATTTCTTATTAATATCTTCTGTAACATGTAACGGATATACTAGTTTTATACACTAATATTTATTCATTGCATTCTATTAATATATTTATCACCTATAGATGAGATTTCCATTTCACACGCTTACATTAAATAATGTGTCCAGGTTAAAAAAATCTTACCCGTCTAATATTACTAAGCTTTTGGGGTTTACGTTTTTGCATTATTATTTATTTTATTTTAAATGTAATTTGATCCAGCCCATAAATATTTTTAACGTTAAAATGGGTATTTTCTAAGTTGAAATAATATAGTAATGTGTGTGTAGAAGAATCTAAAAACCGTATAAAATCTCTAAAAGATTTGAATTATACAATAAGGATTACATTATTTGTAATACGATCGAATTTGAACTGTATGTATATGATGTTATATGGTAAAGACATACCACAGAATTCACAGTATAGTAGAAGTTTCTTGTTTAATGTGCAAAACTATTAATATTAGCTGTAATATTCCTAATTGTTTTTAAATATCCGCTACACATGAAGGTTATTGGGAAACAACGTAATGTTGTATAACAAGATGATAAAATAGAGTGTAATGCCCACTCTGATATAGAATATTGAAGAATATTGGAAACATCCAGTGAGATGGTTTTATCCAACCGCTAAACATGAAAGGTTATTGGGAAACAACGTAATGTTGTATAACAGATGATAAAATAGAGTGTAATGCCCACTCTGATATAGAATATTGAAGAATATTGGAAACATCCAGTGAGATGGTTTTATCCAACCGCTTCTAAACATGAAGGTTATTGGGAACAACGTAATGTTGTATAACAGATGATAAAATAGAGTGTAATGCCCACTCTGATAGAATATTGAAGAATATTGGAAACATCCAGTGAGATGGTTTTATCCAACCGCTAAACATGAAGGTTATTGGGAAAACAACGTAATGTTGTATAACAGATGATAAAATAGAGTGTAATGCCCCACTTGATAAAGAATATTGAAGAATATTGGAAACATCCAGTGAGATGGTTTTATCCAACCGCTAAACATGAAGGTTATTGGGAACAACGTAATGTTTTGTATAACAGATGATAATTATAGAGTGTAATGCCCACTTTGGTATAGAATATTGAAGATATTGGAAACATCAGTGAGATGGTTTTATATACTTAATTTACAAATAGAATAACTTATATGTGACTGGAACATATTTATAGTTCATTGTACTATGAGTAAATTACAAAAGCGAAACAAAACAATGTGTTTATAATAACAATACACTTTTAAAACAACTTGTAACACCTCCATCCTAATGTTATTGCGGTATCTTACACTTCATTACCTCGTCAATATGTCTTCTCCATGACTGTCAATCATCCATTCTGACTGTGTAGGTGACATGACCTCCCCTAGATTCTATTTTTACTTTCCATTACTATAGCCACTCATTTGGACTCTATCTCCAACCATTAGAACTCCCCGAATTCCAACTGTAATATCTTAATAATTACGAGTTCTGTTTAACTCTGGTTTGAGTGAAAAATGATTTGTTTTCACTCTTCTTCCAACATTATGTGGTATGATAAGTGCCACTCGAGTTTAAACTAGTCATTTAAACTACTATCTAATATCTAATAATGGTTTTGTCTTATAAAGGGTATACATTCATATTCTAAATTCTAAATAATTTTAAAGTAGTGAACTCACTTTTATATTTTATGCACTAACATAGTAACTTTAGATCCAGTAGAGTCATGATCTGTATCACATTTTCCTTATTTATTTAGTAGTTAAAATCACATTTAGTTTTTATTGAGAAATTAAACGACTCTTTAAACACAATCAATGGAACACCACAACTGCAGTCATGATATATGCTCAGATCTTTCTCTATAACATTAGTAAATATCAAAATCTGCATTATTGATCCAATAAATGCAGATAGAGCAATCATCGTTAGATAGATTCCACTATCGTTTCTCTCTGTGTTTACATTCTGATATTAGCTTTTCTCTACGCTCACAAAAGTCTTTTTTTGCAATTATCAAAGTAAATTTTTAATGTCATATCAATAAAATATTGTAATATTAAAGTTTATAACGGGTGGCGCAAAGAAACGGGAAATTTTGAAATAATCATATTAAACGAATGAATTGTACAACAAAGTTTTTAATGCTTAAAATGTGTTAGGAAAGAGTGGAAATTACATGAGAAATATTGGAAATAACAATAAAGTTAGTCACTTTTTAAAAAATTAGATCAGTTAAGTGCTGTACAATGCGCCTAACACATTCGTTTCAATCGATTTAGAAAACTTATCATAGTGCGACGCAATGTGTTCTCTGGGATGTTGGCAACGTGTTCTTCAATCTGAGTCTTGAGCTCAAGAAGATTTCTTGGCATAGTCTGGTTCACAACGCTCTTTAGTTATCCCCATAGAAAGAAGTCGCATACTGAGAGTTCTGTAGACCGTGGAGGCTAAATGACGTTAGCGTTCCTTTAAATTATGCGCTCCCCAAACAAACACTTTAGTGCTGACATTGACATATTCGCAGTGTGTGAGGTGGCTCCATCCTGATGAAACCAGGTTTGCTGAATATCAATATCTGGAAAACATGAAGCCGTGGAGCAAAAAATGGCTCCAGCATATGAATGTAACGTTCAGATGTGACAGTTACAGTGGAAACCATTACCATCCTCAAAGACGTAAGGTCCAATTATCCATCGACAAGACACTTTACACCATAAAGTAACTTTATAGCTGTGTAACGGACGTTGATGGAGTTCACCGGGATTTCTGCGAGCCCAGTAACGCATGTTCTGCTTATTGAAATACCCATGTAAATGAAAATGGGCCCTCATCAGACATCCAAAGATTTTCGAGGGAATTTGTGTCCTCAATTATTTTAGTCAGTAGCTGTTCACAAAATTGTAAGCGTAACTCACTGTCATTTGATTTTAGAGCTTGACAAATCTGAAGCTTGTAAGGATAAAACTGCAGGCCGTGGAATATCCTTTGCACACTCCGACGCTCAAATCGCAATGATGAGGTGTTTTTCGTACAGAATGACGTGGACTTCTTTCTACTGCAACTCGCACTGCATCAACATTTTCTGAGGTTCGAACAGTAACTATAAGCCCAGGAGGTTTTTTTTTTAAGGCCGAACCAGTCTCTTCAAAATTCCAAACCCATGATATGGCATGTGAAGAAGGAACTCGACTGCGGGTAGGAATCTCATAATGGGGTCGGAACACTCGTTGTGCAGCTGTTACACTGTCGCCATTTTTGTAATACGCTCTCACGGCAACGGCACGCTCCACAACACTCCACTGTTCCATCTCAACTAAATGACCGTTACTACTTGGGGACATGACTTCCGTCCCCCACTCTTACGAGACTTACAGGTGTACCAACAATAACTTCAAAATTTCCCGTTTCTATGCGCCACCCTGTATATTGAGAATGTTTAGATAATGTTTGGTAAGATAATACGTTTTAGATAATGAACCTTTAACTAAGAATGCAAATTTTCGTTATTTTACTTCAGGAGTTGTCCGTGTCCTTGAACAAAACACAATATATTTTTGAGTAAACTATATAAAGAAGGTCAACACAGCAAAGGCAATTAGGGTGGTAAATGCCACTTTTAATGGCAACCCTTTTTATTGTTTCCCGGCCCCAAGCAGTACTGAAACTGAGCGCAAAGTGGCAGTAGAGGAATGTTTTATAAGTTCGATCCTCTCCTTCCTTCTCAACTTTCAAGATTCTATGTACTATAGTACATACTATATACGATGTACTGTTGAGTTGTACATCATAAATATGTTATTTTCTGTTTTGACGTTCTACAGGAAACAGTTCTAAATATATTCAGGTTTACAAGAGCAAAATACTCAATGTTTCAATTGTAAAACATAGAAATACGGCTAATAAAACTGCATTTCGCATTTTTTAGCGATACTGAAAATTCAATTGCTACACGGCAATGATTGACTGTTATAATAATCCAAGTTCTGAGAGCCAATTTACACTAAAGGTTCAATTCGGCAATTAAAGCCAACCTTCAAACATGTAAACCAACTTACATTTGCATCAACAGATTATTTAAGACCGGCCAAGGTATTAGTACAAAAACAAAATAAAGAACACAAAGAAGAAAAGAAGAAAAAGAAAAGGTTTCAAACATAACCAAAAGCTGCTTGGAGTCTAGTCCAGCCGTTGTCACTGCACATGATTCAAATCCCGAGCACAAGTCATCCACACATTAAATTCGACGTCGGTTCTTTCTTTGAAGACATGGCACCGTGTCATGTCATCTGAAACAATGGGTCAGTAAGGCGATGGTCAGGAGTAGGAAGGGTCGAAGAAAGACTGCTTCCGACCCTATGTTTTGGTCCTAGACCTGAGTGCCATAGTGTAAGTAGATGTTTGTATTACTCGTAACTCATGTTAGGGACTTGTATTCTCTGCAGTGACAACGCCTGGACCGGACTCCAAGGAGCGTTTAGGTATGTTTGAAGCCTTTTCTTTCCATTCTTTTATTCTTTCTGTTCTTTTTTTGTACGTACTAATACTTCCCCCACCTGACGAAGAGGATAGATTCCAATCCTCAAAATATTGTGTTATACCTTTTGGAACCATAACGATTGTAAATGTCCGAAATCCTGCCATCCTGTCATTACAAATTTTACAATCTTGTGAAACGGTTATCATTTGATATTCTCTTTACAATACACTAGTATTAATAATCTCACAAATCAATAACTACCTGTCAATCATCTTCATTTTCAAGTTGATAATTAGTTGAAGTAAACTAAATATATTTTTCTTGCCGGATAGTTTAATATAAATTGTAAATGTTATACTTGTTCTTTTGTTTGTATCTGTACCTTACGCGACAAAACAAACTAAAATTAATGTCTGTGAAAGATAGTGTCTCTAGCCTACGCACAGGCTGCTTGTCCATGTAGATTAAGTTTTATTAAAATATATATTAAGAACTTACAATGTTTTAATTATATTTCGTAACAATTCTTTGCAGACATGTTTGTGATCTCTGTATGAATGTAAAAATTGTGGAAATAAACTTATATTTCATTTCGTTGATCTCTTTTTTTATGGAAAAATCCTCCAACGACATGAAAAACTGGATTGCGAGATTATACAAGCAAACTAACTCTCGGCCGTAGACTATTGAGCATTGTTTCAGATATTCCAAACAATAACAAAAAATACTGGCACAAACATGCTAACATTGTATTTTTATTCCTCTTGATCATAGCTTTCAATAACGGTTGTTGGAACATAAACAGTTTTCACTGAACTATAACCCCAGTTCTTGGGTAAAAGACATACATACGGGGTAATTCCTGAAATCTGGTACAGCGTTTTGTAATGGTCCTATGTCACAGAGTACTACGGGTTAAGTGCTATGGGTTAAGTATATACTTAAGAGTGTATCAAATATGCACTGTATAAGCACGAACTCTGGTATTTAATAAAATTTATTGAAACTTTTCACTGAGAAACCGAACATGAGTCACGCTAGTTTTAATTTGAAGTCGAAATGGGAGGGTATCAAATAGCTAAAATAAGAGGCCAGAACCTTTTCAGAGCATATTTTTTTGATTTAAAGTGTTAAATAAGAGTGCTCAAACCGAACGGCTGAAACATTCATAATTGTTACATTACCGTTAGATAACTAGTAAAAGTGACTCCAATTCACCAAAGGCCGACTATTTTGCTGAAAGTAGTGATTTGCAATGTGTGTACATACATATAATCTTTGGAATAAACATTGAATCACAAAAAGTACTTGCTCCGCCGGGACTCGAACCTGGATCTCTCACTTGCCGGGTGAATGTGCTACAATTATTACACCACAGAGCCCTTACTTTTTACGATATATATATATATATATATATATATATATATATATACTATTAACAATTAACTAATATATATATATAGTTAATTGTCTGATATAACTATTATTTATTTGCCTGATGGCCGGCATAAAGTTTGAAAACAAAAGAAAAAATTATTTAAAAATATAGTATAAATACCGTTATTGCTTTAAAACAATAATCTCCAATGTCAAACTGCACAAAAACTAACGTGACAGCATATATTTTTCTCCAAAGAAGTTTTTTCGATTTATAAACAATAAACACAGTTCGTGTGCTTAAATAATGCAAAAATGATGGTCTGCCCTATAGACTCTTACGAAACTACTTGATGTTTTTTCTCTTATATAGTAAATTCTCCCCCCACACTTAGTTATAGTAATGTAATTACGACTTCTGGTACAGTAATATCTACGAAGTTTTGAAAGTTAACCTCGGTAGCTGTTCTACAGCCATATGATAATTATGTAACAGCATTTAATTTAATGTTGTGTATATTAATATTTTAGTTCTCGAAATAGGTTTGGTTGTGGTTGAATTTAAAAAATGATTAATAAAGAAGACAAGTACTGGATAACTGGAAATGCCCTGGGCAATACCGAAAGTAGGGCGAGGTTAGGTTAGCCGCAGCCCACCCCTCAATATCGTACAGCATATTTTGTGTTTGCCACAACATACTGGAATTTATATCGTGGGGATGCTCTGAGCTGAATATTATAAATATATTTTCTTATATAATGTGTTATGTAAATAACTTAAAAATATCTAATACTATAATATTTTTATTCATATTTGATAATACCAAATGTGGCTTTTCTAGATTTGAAAAACATCGACTACGGGAATCTGCCTCACTAGCTGTCAAAGTCATAATTATGCTATTAATAAGGCATATTTTAATCTGTGGAGAATATGTTTTTAGTTTACTCAGCTGACTATTAACCTACACATTATTGTTCAGCCTCTTATTCTAAATCCATTACGTAAGTTATAATATTTATTTATTTATTTATTATTAACGGCAAGCAGCCAATTTACATACAGTATGCAATATTCACTATACCAACCTAATTACTATCGGTTTAATCCTTTATTATGGCTTACACTTGTATTAAATAATAAAAATTTGATCAGCATAAGGAACTAATAATTTATTTAACATTGTGTAAAAAAATTGTGTTACTATTGGTAAATAATTATAAGCAGTATGTAAATTTGAGCAGATTTTGCGTTAAAACTTTTCTTCCTAGTCACATAGACGAGTAAATGTTTATTACAATACGCAGAGGCAAAATTTATAATATACATACTCCATAACTCCATTAAAGTGTTGGTAATCAATATAATGTGTCATGAAAATTAACAGCATGATTGACTTTTTAATTTTTTTTGTATTTATCTTTGACACTTTTGTAATGCGTCATGATCAAACAAATAGTTTGAAACGTTGGTAGCTATCATATTTATACAATATTACCACCAAACCTATGATCCTGTACGTAGAAAAAAGAGTTTGTGTGAAGAATTTAAGCACAAAAACGTAAAAACTTTGTAATAAACCAAGATTATGAGATTTTGAATTTTTAAAAAGATACATTAACACGCGGGCTATTTTGAAATGTTCCTGTACAAACAGGACAGACTGTCTATATAGGATCCTATACACACAGCACAGACTGTCTAGGTTTCTCAGTATTAATACACATCTTTAATACGATGTTTTAAGATAACAGCACACACGTATATTGCCATAATGGAGTTGGGAGTTGAAGTTTGTTCATCATAAATCCCACTAGCAATACAGGACACAGTGCATATCATAGATCCACACGAGACTGCAGATCTCGCAATGCAGTGTTGCCGATCTTTTGTTTCACTGAACGATGGAAAATGCCAGGAAAATCCTGTTTCCTTCATAATCGTCACATCGTCAAAAAATAAACTTCAAAAACAGAGTTTTTTGAAGTATTATTAATTTGTATGATTATCATACAGACTATAGTCGTATTATATAATTTTAAAACTCCAAATTTTGAAGACTGACATACCACGAATAAAACTAATAATAAAAGTTGGCTTTATATTTTATCTTACTAAAATTTTGTAAAACAAATTAAAAACATTTTTCCTTTCACATCTATCTTTCAGTATGTATTTAAGAGCAAACTAATTTTGGATTATTTATTTTCTACATAATGTTCAAATAATAATCAAAATGCAAGTTATTAAATTTTACTATGCCAAAAAGTAAAAGTAAAGTAAAGAAAAGATGTCTTATTTTACCAGGCGAAGTGAGGGCTAAGAAGACCTCTCTAACACTTAACACTTAACCAACAGCTTAAAGGTGACTTCCGAACCACCACCAATGGCCGGGCAGGCGGGCTGCTTACAAGAACAGGATCGCTCAGCGGTCACCCATCCAAGCAGCAGCCACGCTCGACGTTGCTTGATCCGATTATCTTGCGATAACCGTTGCACCAGCTACACAGTGCCATTGGCGCACAAAAAGTGTCCTTGTCTCAAATAACCTTGTGGTACGAGGAATGTACTACAAACAATAAAACACTTTGTTAAAAATAATCCGTTACTATGTTTTTAATGAACACTATTACCGCAAATAGTAAAGCAATTTTACTACTTTAAGATATAATCTCTGAAATCATAATATTACCAAATGATATAACTTATACTTCTATGTCTAATGATAGTAATTTATAGTATTATAAATGAGACCAAGTATTACTTATGAGAATCAGCAACGAAATGATGAAAACAAGTAGTTAACAGAAAATAATTCCCCTCGAATTAAAGAAAAAGATATATAGCACTTCATTTATACAAATATGTTACACTTAAAGTAATTATTAAAAATAAACACTATTAGATAAGTTGTAACAACTGCATTTGAATGTTAATTAAGTGCATCGTATACATATCTATAATGGTATGATAGACATACTATGCTCCAAAATAAAAAAATGCACAAATCTATATTTTTAAAATTTATTTTCTTAAACGAAGGAACAATTACTATACTTTAATATATATACAAAATATATAAAAAAAACATAACCAAGTGGCTGTAAACAAATCCTTTGCGCAAGTTGTAAGCGATATGTTTTTCAGAAACATACCAAACTTACCGGAATCTTGTCGGTGCCTAAAGACCTTTCCAGAACAAGTGTTTGTTTTCAATTTCCTAACTTCAAACTTTCAGCGCGTTTGTCTCCGGCGCCATCACTTTTTTTAAATGTAGTAAAACTGTATGCTCAAAATCCAGAAACTTCTACATTGTTGAATACAATATATCTTCTAATTAAACTTTCATATTTTCAAACGGTTTCGTATATTTTTTACTTTATCATGCAATAAATTGTACACACATTAGTAGAAATAAATTTGAATTGTTGGTGAGTAAATAAAAAATGGTTTGTAATTAATTTAAGAGCTTTTGCCCATTGATTTACGAATTTATAATAAACTTGACACTATATACATTATGTTGCTACTACGAGAAATACACACTGCTATTTATAAATACCATACAATATATACGTACCATATTAAATATATACATATACAGGGTGATTCATGAAGTTCTCCCCCCACTTCTACAGCACATTTTACTAATAAAAAATAATGAAAAAATGTTATATAAACATAGGTCCGAAAACGCTTCGTTAGCGAGTTACAGCTAGCGAAAAGATTTCACCTGAATTCCTGGGTAAAGAGTAAAATAAAGCCACACTGACACTTTTGGAAAGGTTAATTAAGTAAGAAATATCGTGGATTCTTATGTATTTTTACCTGATAAAGCTAATAAAATAGGTTTCAGAACTGTACCTGTAGTAGTTTTTGAGGGATTCCAGGGTTAAATGCAAAAAATTGGGGCACGAAACAATGTTTTTTTAAGTTTGATGTACAATAACTTTGTTAAATTGGTAATAAATACATAAAATCAACAAACAATTAATTGTAGAGAATTTAATTCTGAGAAAATTGATATAATCAAAGTCTAAAATAAAACAGAAAATAAGTACCAAAAAAATCGATTTTATTCAGTATAATACATTACTAGCTGTAAAGAAATACCGTACGGTATTTAGTTTAAAATAAAACAAAAACAAAATGTTTGTTCCTTAATGATGAGATAAATTGAGAAAACAAGATTAACTGTTAAATAAATTTGTTTGTAAATAAAAAATATCATGTTTTTTACGTTGTATATTTTTTTTAAATAAAACTTTTACATCAAATGTTCGAAAATAAATGAAGCAAACATTTTCCCATTATTGTTTACTAATCATCGAAATGCAGTTTTTTGTTTTATTAATTTCTAAGTTGGTAACGCACGAATAACAGTTGATCAACAATGGTATTCTGTACTGTTACGTTTAGAACTGTCTATTAGTGGTGTTGTTTTGCAAGCTACAGCAGGAGATCGGGTTCTGTGAATCGTGTTATTAAATGCAATTTTTCTGTGAGTTATTATTCAATTGTTTTAATTCAGCGAAAAAATGCCTTACTTATTTACATCAGAGGAATACGCTGATATGGTTTTTTATTTTGGGTTACTGTAATGGTAATGCTAGAGCTGCTGTAGAAGAATATGAACTACGTTACCCTAATAGGAGGATTCCAGATACCAAAACAATTTCAGGAACTTTTTTCGTACTCTTCGGGAAACAGGATCACTACCAAGTACTAGAACCAATTATGAACGAGCTGTCCAACTTGATGATGATATTGTTATTAATGATGTTCATCGCAGTCCAGGTGTAAGTACACGACGTATTTCTAGGTGGATAGGAGTTTTCGCAGTCAACGGTGTGGAGGTCACTTAATCGAAACCAAATTTTATCCGTTTCATAAACGAAAGGTTCAACATCTACAGCTAGGGGATGGTCCGCTTCGCTTGGAGTTTTGCAACTTTTTGAATATTAATAATCAACTCTACAAGCGTATTTTGTTTACGGATGAGGCACAATTCACTCGGGAATGGTGTCAATAACTTGCACAATGAACACTCATGGGCAGAAGAAAATCCACATGAGGTAGTGGAACAGAACTTTCAACACCGATTTAGCGTCAATGTCTGATGTGGCCTTTTGCACAATCGGCTGATTGGACCTTTCATATTACCTGGACGCCTAAATGCTGAGTTCTATTTGCATTTCCTTCAAGAAGAGTTGGCGCAGCTGTTAGAGAATGTTCCTTTACATCTCAGACAAAATTTGTACTTCCAGCATGACGGAGCACCTCCCCACTTTTCACGTGCCGTTTTCTGCTTACTTAAATCATCAATTTCCTGGACACTGGATTGGTCGTGGAGGGCCCTCACCCTTGGCCACCAAGATCACCAGATCTATCTCCATTGGATTATTGCATCCGGGGATGGATGAAAACATTGTATACAAGACAAAAAGTGAATTCTCGTGATGAATTAATTGCCCGTATTATGGATTCGGCTGTGCAGATACAGGGAAGTCCTGAAAAATTAAGAAACGCAACAAAAGCAATACAGAAACGTGCTGCAAAATGTATTGATAATGATGGCCTCATTTTCGAACATCTATTATAAAAAGGTGCGTACGTGTTGGCCCAACCTGATTAATTTTGCTAAAACTAGTAATGTATTATACTGAATAAAAATCAATTTTTTTTGGTACTTATTTCTGTTTTATTTTAGACTTTGATTATATCAATTTTCTCAGAATTAAATTTTCTACAATTAATGTTTGTTGATTTTATGTATTTATTACCAATTTTAACAAAGTTATTGTACATCAAACTTAAAAAAACATTGTTTCGTGCCCCAATTTTTTGCATTTAACCCTGAATCCCTCAAAAACTACTACAGGTACAGTTCTGAAACCTATTTTATTAGCTTTATCAGGTAAAAATACATAATAATCCACGATATTTCTTACTTAATTAACCTTTCAAAAAGTTCAGTATGGCTTTATTTTACTCTTTACCCAGGAATTCAGGTGAAATCTTTCGCTAGCTGTAACTCGCTAACGAAGCGTTTTCGGACCTATGATGTTTATATAACATTTTTTTTCATTATTTTTGCTAGTACAATGTGCTGTAGAAGTGGGGGGAGAACTTCATGAATCACCCTCTGTATATACGTATATATATATATAGTATATATATATATATATATATATATAAATATATATATATATATGATATATATTCTTTACACAATCAAATAAAACACGTCAAGCTAAAAAAATAACTATAGGCCATATCAACACAAAATTACAATTTTATTATTAATTTTTTAATATTTGACTATTGTAAGATATGTAATAAAATATATACGAAATGAGTTGTGTAATTATCCAAAAGGAAGGTCACAACCAAAGAACTAGTAACAGGATTTGGTGAAGCTGTATGAAAAGATTTCAGATATATAGTTTATTTCATTGGGCTTCTTCTTTGTTTACATGGGCTAAGTTAAATCCCATGCATTCAAATCACCATTATACAATTTAATTTTGCCTATATATATACATCTTGAGAAGGAAATCAGCTATACTTGAAATTTTGCATAACATCGTACATCCATATATACATTAAAGATACTGCGCGACACCACATGGATGTACGATGTTATGCAAAGGTCGTATGCAAAATTTCAAGTCTATAGCTGATTTCCTTCTCAAGATGTCCTGTGGACAGATATTCAGGCAGATATCAGACAGGGGAGACATTTTTACATCCATTTGACAGGCAAATTTCAGCCTACTGAATGACAGGCTTCAATGATGCTCTGCCAAATCCCATAGTTGGACATTTATAATCTTGAATATGTATAAATAAAAGTTCATGCACAATTTAAAGTCTACAACTTATATTTCTAGATATAAATTATCATTATATCTGGCCTTATAATACATTAAAAATTTTGCTCTGCGAATTAGGTTTCTTATCGATTTTTTCCACTCGCAATACAATTTCTAGTGACATAAGAAAGGACCCAAGACTGTGATGAAATCAGAATATTTTAAAAATTAAACCTATATATGACTGTAAACACATAATAAATTCTCTAATCCTTCATGGTTACCGTTAAGAACAATGTAAGATATTTGCTAACACTCAGCAAAATCCATGGAGTGACATGCACTATCATCAAACTTATTTTTGCCTATATAGAAATGAAGTCTATAGGTCAGTTCCGTTTTAAAATATTGTTCATACTTCTAATATCAGGTCATAATTGACTTAATATATAGAAATTAAGAAGTTCTGAATTTAAAATAATTAAATTAAATAGCTATATTTTACTTATATTTTACAAGTGAACACATTTTTGCAGATTATTATAAAATTTTACAATAGTGCAAGTTTAGAATTATTTAGATTGGATTAACAATGTTTTAAAATGATATTAATATCATTAATGATACCATTTATAAACATTCAAAGTAACACCGATACTTTAATATGTCAATTAACGTTATCTAAAATTACAAAAGATATCTAAAACCTTGTTCCTTTATGCTCTGTTATATGGCACATCTAAGATATAACTATCCTTGAAAATGTTCGATCTTAATATTATATCTTAAAGACATGTTAATATATTTGCTAAGTATATATCTGTTATTAGCAATACAGTTGTTTTCAATTACTAATATTGTCAAAAACATTACAACGACACATTAAGATTGTTTCTATTAAACATACCTTTAAAATGACATGTCACAAGATAGGAGTTGCAATTTGAAAATTTAAACTTACCTCCTTCAACCCCTGTTTAAAAGGGGGTACATTGTTTTTATTCTATGAAAAATCAACATAAGAATTTTAATAACTATGGTGAAGATTGTACATTGATATCTCAATCCGTTCGGAATATATCCAGGCGTACCAGGACTTAATATACTCCCTGTATATGCCACTATACACGAGTGTAGTGAAAAAAAAACATTGAAATTAATGAAAGATTCTTGGAGTAATGAAATATTTTCATTTCATACTACTAGTGAATTAAAACACATATTCCAATACTAATTTACATTTGTGAGGCCTTTCAGAATCGAAGATTCCATCTTCAGGCAACTTAAAAAAAGTATTTGCGAAACTGTGGTATTAAATTGAACTCAATCTTGCTTATGTAGAATTTTAAACTTTATTCTTAAAATATTTTACCACACAATAAATTCACATTTAATTTTATAAGTTGGGTTTCAAAGTAGTGATAAATAACAGTCTACACGTGTATTCATCAAGTGACGATGTATGTATTAGTGTAGTTCAGCTACGTGTGTTACTCTGTAACATGTTTAAACCTCATATGATTGTTCTCATCTTGTGTTGTAACAATCCCAGTTTCACTCAGCCAGGGGGGGGGGTAGAGTGCTCAAAAATCATAAGTTGCTTTACGTCCAATGGACCTTAAGTATTCATAGAAACAACATATTACAGGGCGCCACCTTGTTTTGTCATAGTTTAAATCCAGGCCTGAACAAGGAAAAGGGAATAAGTAATGGTAGCCAAAATCAGCTGAGGTCCAGTCTGCCAGAGAGTCCTTAAATTGGTTTTCTTGGTTTAAAACCACACAAAAAATACTAATACTAAAAAGACAAAAATCCTAAATTGTTAAAGAATTCTTTAAGTTGACTTTGACTGTATAAGTTATAAACTAAGTATACAAGTTCCCAAACTAATTCTCCCAATTTAATTTAAACTGAAAAAAAGGCAAGGTCGGTCTACATAGAAATACAGGTTTTTAATTAATCAAGTCAAAGATTGTCTACTACCATTTATTCCAAGGTCCTCAGATTAAGTGAATTCACAAGTACTCCGAAAGCATGAAATAGGCCCTATTAAATGCCTACAACCATTAATGGTGGACCAAAGATTTGATTCCAATTTATACCAGTGTCACCATTATTAATCCAAGAAAATATGTTTAACATGAGATAAATCAAGTTATAATCTGAGATAAAACTCAATACTAAATACAATAGCTTAATATTTGTACAAATAACTTGGGTGGCCACCACATACTGAAATAAACAAGTTAACTATATAGATTATTATAACTAACATAATATACAAATCTTACACACTATACACATAACTAAATACACAATAAACAGTTAATAATATGTAGTATAAGGGATATCCCAGTAATAATTGTAGACAGTTCCAATATTGACGTCCATTCACTGCTACAATAGGCCCACAGGTTCTCACAGTTGTAAGGGGTCAGGCTCACAAAAAGTCCCAAAAATATTATTAATTTACATCCTCAGGTGGGAGGTAAGATTTGAAAGCCCCACCATTATCCCTTCAATGTGTAAACTGAAACTAACAATCATAAGTTCCCCATACTATTTCAGATTATTTGGCATTGGCCGGCAAAGTGAAAATAATGAATAGTCCTTCAGAATAAAAGTATTTCCACTTATCGGTACTACGATGAGCCCCGCCAATAGTCTATGAGTAGGCCTAGGTAGATAGTGGGTAAGGGCAGGCAACCAGGCAGCTGCGCTAAAGGCCAGTAGGTAAGCCAGTGGGTAGTGGGTCTCACAAGCCGGAACAGCTCCCAAAATATCCCTGAGCATACCAAGAGGGAATAGAAATTTGCTAGACTACACATTTCAACATAATGATGACTAGCATAAATAATAAAATAACACCAATCAGTAGAATAATCTTTTTGGGAAAACAACATTACTAGCATGGTACAATACATATACTACATTAAAATTTTCCTTTTTATTAATAACAATAGTTTATTTTAAATAAAGACTTTTCTGTATTTAAACATTGAAAAATAATTTCTAAGCAATAAGATTTAATGTAAATTACCATTATTTGAATTTAATAACAATTGAGTTCAAACATTAAATAGATGGATTAAAATAATCAAAGTTCAAGAATTAATCATTATTGAAATTTTTCATTACAGGAATATTTAAATATTTTCATCCTCTAAATTCACTCTGTATAATTAAACAAAATGTGATGACATTAAAATTGTACAGCCTTAAAGGTAAGTAAACCAATTCTTAAAGCTTAAGGCTGAAGTGTAAAAATTACATTACAAAAATGCATCAAACAGTTACAACATTACACAATGGACAATATAACAGGTTACATGATTCCATTATCTACGGAATTTTGTCTTTTAGGTTTTCTAATAAATTTATCTTTTAAATTAAACAAAACACAAAACCCTGAATATAATAATTACAAACATATAGATACATATTTTCTTGGACATTAACACAATATTTTATCTTAAAAAGCAAATCAATGAATAATCAATTGACATTTTATTTCATGTAAATTTCAGGAATAAACCTTCCTTGTCTCTGTCCATATTTAAATTCATTTATGACATTAAATTATTTTACAGTTATTTTTATACCAAGCTATTGTCCATAACATAAGTTATTTTTGTCCATGAGCCTTTATTAACAAATTACATTTATCAGAATTAACTCTCACCTTAGCTTAATAAAATCCCTATAAGAGCAAGGAGGGAGCACAGGCATGAGAAGCTTTCTGTTCCAATCTTCTGAAACTACTACTGTAGACGGCAGTGATGCAGAGTCATCCAAGAGCAGGAATAATCAAGACAAGAGTAGTTGAATTGTAGTTTGGCCAACTGGTGCTGCAGCAATGTTTACTAACCCAGCTGATAAGAACTAACACAGGTTGATCAGGCCTGTGACCTACTTGCAGACAATTAACTACCTTGATAACTTGATTTTGTCCATCAGCGAACAATAATTGCATTCTTGAGGTTGAATATTATTATTTTGAAAATAAACACTACAGTGTACAGAATTATTTATCCGTATTTTTCTAATTACTATTATGGTTACTCATAGCTAGTTAAAGATAGTCATGAGAACAACGACCTCAGTGTTATTTAAATAAAGTGGACCTTCATTTAATAGTTTAAGTCTATAGAACAGGCGGTTTTACATATATATTTTTGCACAGACAGATAGACAGACAGACAACAGGTAATACAACGTTTGCAGCCCCTTAAATGATAGGCTTCGGTGACGCACAGCATATAATTATGTTTATTATTTTGTATTGTATTCAATTTTCTATAAGATAGTACATATACCTCTTAGTTACTTTGGTGATAATAATGGAGCATCAAGCTAATTACAACAAAAATATCCAAAAGGAGTATAAGTATAACATCCAGTTTTAATTGTTTAAAACTATATATTGTTTCCATTTCTACACAAAGGTCAATTTTATATATAAATTGGAATAAGCCTCGATCCAACACTAAAACTCACTATGGTTTCAAAAAGATATTCTTCTCAGTTTAATAAAGTTTGAAATTAAAATATTCACCTTGATAAAAATATCACGAGATCTCTGTACCAACTTTTTCATATAAAGAACGTCGAAACAGAAGGTAAATTTGCCCTGCAAATATATAAAAAGTGAATTAAATTGTCAATAAATAAAACCTACACTTGTGTATTGGCATTTAGTGAACTAGGTCCAAACTGGGAAGATAAACTTCTGGGACTTCTATCGCTTTCCTGAAATAGAAGTAGAAGGAACTCTTGTTGGTGAGGACCAAAAAACGACTACAGATGTCTCGACAAATGTGAAGCATCACAGTACTATTATAACCTCTATCAAACAATTATCTTTTTGGTTCTTCTCCCAATAGTGTACATGTGAGAGTATTTAAAAAATTCTTACACAACTTTATACTTTTGACATGTTATTCGAATTACATTTTAATCACAAAATATGATGTTATAGATGCTTTAATTTTTATATCGTATTAAATTTGTATAACCTTAAGAATCCTTAGAAATGTGTTTATAAATTAATTCGTTATAGGCCTATCGATACTTGGAATCGTTATTTA
Source organism: Homalodisca vitripennis (assembly GCF_021130785.1). Classification (NCBI taxonomy): domain Eukaryota; kingdom Metazoa; phylum Arthropoda; class Insecta; order Hemiptera; family Cicadellidae; genus Homalodisca; species Homalodisca vitripennis. The sequence goes on from NC_060214.1 coordinate 43,256,866, forward strand.
AACTGAAAGCTATAATAAACACATAAATGGAGGAAATGATGAAGTACAACGTAATTATCGAAAGTTTGCGCTACATTTGGCGATATTTATTAACATAACACTACTAAAACGGATTACAGATAAGCTGGGCAATTTAATTGGAAATTTATTACTAATTATTTAAAACTGAACCCTGAATGGATCAGCTCCTGTTCCCGCTTAATGCGATTAAAACTTCATCATTGTTGGTGTACTCGTAATTACTAAATGTATGTTATAAGTTTCAAATCTTTATTTTTTGTGAAAGATTTATAAAATTCCACAATAAACAATTTACGTATGTGTTTTACGTTACTATAACAATATAAGAACACAGACTATACGAGTGTTTAAAATTGTGTTTCATAATACGATTATATTAAAAATATACTTGAATTTAAATAACGTGAGTTTTCAGAAATTTATACTCCAGCGATGCTATTCTGAAAGTACTAAAACTACTGACATATATAGCTATGGGCCGGATTTTTCAGTTCAAGTTTAACAAGTTTGCTATTTTTTAATACGTCATTATAGAATAAACATATGCATAATATTAAAAAACCCTGTAAAATTAGTAATACTAAATGAAATCTCTTAACAAGTAATTGCTCTTTTGTTTTACGTGGGGCAGATTTCTACATTTATAAGCACTATTCTGGATACTAAACTAATAGAATTATCTGAGAACGAATCTTTAAAAACACCTCATTGCAAAACATTCTACATTTACGCATTTCGTACGAGTGCGATGACTAAATGCTATTTTCGCACATTTCTATTTCACCTATACAGGGAACTTCCAAAATCCATTGAAATATTCTAAAGTAAAAGTTTATATTGACTGGACATCTATAGAGGCACCTGTAACGAAATGCTTCCTTACATAACGCATTTGAAATGTCTTTTCTATTATAAAACAGTAAAATGATGATTATAATGTTAAACTAATATAATACACATTCCTGGTATTCGTAAATAATTTTTAGGAAATTTATAGCTCGTATGAATTACAGGTAATTAATAATATTACAGTACATTAGGTACTAACAGTTACTCTAGGCTTCATAATCTTTATTTGGGAATAAAAGGGTCATAGTCCTTTTAAACGGATTTTATACGTTCCTGATTTAAGTGAAAGTTCCCCTAGCTGGTGGACAATTCATTTCTGGCTGATTATTACTTCCGGTTAAACCTACACTGAATATAGCAAAAACCACTTTTCACCTAAATCTGGTCAACTTAATACGTGTCCAGAAGGAGCACATTCCTAACCGTTGGCAAATACCTGTTGCAGTTAGGGGCTCCCCAAGTGTTAAGGGCTGTTGCTAGTCTAAATATAAGGGTACGAGAGCGTTTCACCCCCTGCCAGTTTTAACTGGAGAAGTTTGTTAAAAGCTCGCGCCTCTTCTTGATATGACTGATATTATTGCCCTAAATCCTTCCTCATGGATGTTTACAGTAGGCGGCCCACTTTCTTAAACCTTACTTATCGAAAGCAGCGCAAAGGTCCTTTTAGAACTAAGTGTAATTTCTAAACTTCTTGTCCCAAGAGAACAATCCTAGGTAATAGTCACTGAAAAATATTACAATATTCTGATCCATTTGTTTAAAGCTCAAATAACAGTGTTTGGGACCCTTACGTTGGAGAGTGTAATGTTTTTTAAAAGTTCCGTGAAATTTCTCTCAAATACTTCAGGATACATGATTTCAGTAACAGTTACATTACTTTAAGCCAGTGTTTCCCCCTTGGGGCGGCGTAATGCCATGCACTTAAGCCTCAAGGGCTTTTTGCGTACCCCGAAAACACACCATGAGGTCTACCAGTCTATGATTTCAGCAGTTCCACAAACCGCCGAAAAAAACCTATCAGGTCCTCCTGGGGAAAATCACTACCCTTGACCAAAAATGGCATACCGCTCCCTTGCTATTGAAGGGCAATCAAAGAGCAGATGCTCGGCAGTTTCATCCTGCTAATAACACATTCTACAGAGCGGATCCTCCTGAAAGATGCCGACTCTGTGAAGATGCTTCCTATTTCGAGACAGCCCTAAAGGATTCACACCTTGGAACACCGCAGAACGGTTCAGGGCCCTTTATAATTGACGCCGAGCCCCGGTTGGCCAGGGCATCAGGTTTCCTTTCAGAACGAATAAAACTTTCGCCTTTTTAAGCCAGCGCAGAGGAATCCTAAATTTGAAGTGCGTATCATTTTATGTAAAGCACTTGCTAAGTAATAAATAATGGGGATCCATTTAATTTTAAACAGAAATTGATTTTTCATTGATGATAAAATTAAGAATTAGTCATTCTGAGACGCATATACCGGTAAAAAGTGTACACCTTTCGTTCTAAGGTATTTATAGTGCCATAATTGAGTTCGTCCTAAATTGCCTACTTCAAGGAAAAAACAACTAAGATGTGTTTTGTAATAGTCTATATCTGTAACAAAAGTTACCTAGTAACCTCGTCATAGATATCTGGATTACACTGATAATAAAACACCGCATACTTAAATTTTGCTACAATTTACAGTTATAAAGTATATCTTACTTAAAGTTCTCATTTGATTATATTCATGGCCACTGTGCTCATCAGTGATTACAGAAAAGGTTAAAAAAGAAAGGTTGTGACAGTTAAGATTACTCTTTCTCTTTATAAATGTAAACCTAAATAAATTTAAAATAGTACCTAGCTTAGTTAAATATATCATATTTTCAGTACTAGTGGGGAGAAGATCGGAGGGATTTAAAAAAATAGTATTATGTCAGGGACCATAAGAATATCCTTTTAAAATTCCAGTCCATCGGTTTAGTAGTTTTTAAGTGATTGAGAAAATCACACATAGACATAATATGATTTGAATATTTTTAGAATAGATAATTTTAATTCCATAATCCAGAATCAATTTTTATGACGACACTATGTATTCAAAAAGCTGCCATAAAAATATAGGATTACTTTTTATACGCTTGCTGTTATGAAGTAGGCAACACAGAAGCCTATGCATTTCCAATAATTCAGCTGTGAGCTAAATAAATAAGGTTCCTTGTATGCCAGCTACAGACTTTAGGCAAAATTAGTTAGTTTATGATAATGCTTTTTTGGCAAGGAAATAATTAACGAAATCATTAAAAACTGAACCAAGTAGATTTTAGTATAGTTTATTGTAAACTTAATAGTTTACTGTAAACTAAAAGTTTACAGTAAGTTTTCACAGACCGTTATCAACGTATTGAAATAAATGTTTGCTGTATTTTATACTTAATTCTGAATTACTACGGTCCAAAATCTGTCTAATTTTACATACAACAATATCAATGCAGATGAGGTTGAAGTATATATAATATTATTTCTTTACGAGAATAGGATGTTCTGTACTATTCTTGTTTACTAATTGGGTTCTAAAATAAAAGGAAAAAATATCATGATATTAAATCAGATTCTAGATGTAAGTTATTCGAATCCTTTTCTTCAAACCTTCCACACCAAGGAAATAAACCAGATTTTTGAAAACCTTGGGTATCCCCCAGGTTTTAGCCAAGGACGGTAAAATTTTGAAAAGAAATCTGCGTTTTAAGAAATTAAGTTATGGTTGTATCATTCAATATATAGAAACATACTAGTATAATCCTTTTGTATTGGTCACTGACGCCGTGTTGTAATTAAAAAGCAAATGTATAGGAAACTGTTATTTGTAGCAATTGCCACTGAATTATTCATTCCTAATAGATTTATAATTTAATTGTAGAGTTATGGATTCATTTAAGGCTTATCCAAATAAGTGTTGTATATATAATAATTGTTAAATAATTTGTATTATTACTTACAACAACACTACCTTTCCAGGAAGGGTATTACATAGTTTTAAATTACGATACAGATGGCACTGGTGCATGGATTTCCCTGAGAATTCAAATATATGCCTTAAAACATAATTTATTTTTGATAAAAGTAAGTATTCTATCATTTTATACACTAAAGCGATTAAATTAAACCCTTAACCATGTAAAGTTAACTTGTGATTACAAAATAATGTTTGAATTGTTACTCATATCAAAGAGAGAGTTAAGTTATTTGCAAAATTGACTATATTATCATTTCATAGCTTTATCGCCCACGGTCATTACACAGAGAAAGGTCGTAATTTTGCAAACAAACTTCTTCACTACGCTTGACCGTAGTTTAAGTGTCCTCTTCCTTGGACAAAGTGAGGATATTCCTGAAGCTCAATTTGGTGCTTCCGCTTGAGGACGAGGTAATGTAACTTCCAGTCGTTCAAAAATGGCAAGCCTTATATGAATTTTCGAAATTTCATGTTTAGATATTTAGAAAAAGTTTCCTTTTGAAGGAGAACACCATTCATTTAAATTTTAGTTTTGTTTATCTCGACTGAAAATAATATATAAATGGAAATTATTTTAATATTTTTCTCCGGAATAGTAAATGTTGTTTTCGAAACATTATGCTGATACGATAATGAATGTTATTTCGTAATTTATTAAATAAAAATGGAACTACACATATATGATAAAATAAACTTAACACTCTAAAATTAATAAATTTGTAGCATTCCGTACAGCACTACGTGCAGCATAACAGGATTTTGTGAGTAACATGCAAAGTTTAAACTCTATAGCTATAGTATTTCAATCACGAACTAACTAACCTGGGGAGAGACAGATAGACATAACCTAACACATAAAATTAATTGTTACATCCGTCTGACTGACAAAAGGGAAATTGTGTTATCGTACTTAGAGAACCATTCAATTACTCTTAGCTAAACTCAGTTTCTTATCATTATAGAAATGAAGTTTTGTGCAACATTTAAAATGTATAATTTAAACCCTTGTCATTTTTTCTTGTGGTTTGGTTTCCTAGCAGTGTTTAAATAATAAAAGTCAATACACACCTAGTCACCAAAGATGATGCTGCATGTTTTGGGATAAGTATTCAACATTTGTATCTCAAATGTTAAAATCTGTTAGTTAGTTAACAAAAATATGATGCTGTTATTCTATCTTTTCCATCGCGGATAACTATAAGAGCAATGGAAAAATATTACCTAAAATCTTAAAAAATCCCAAGGAGTGACAAAAGTCATAACCAAACTTGGTGTAGGGTGAAGAACTGTGTACAAATGAGGTTTCATACAAAGTTTCAATTTTATTGCTAGTTAATTTTTGAGATATCATGTGTACAGACAAAAAGAAACACGGAGATTAATTTTTTTTGCAGCCTATCGAATGATATCCTAAGCTAATGATCAACATATTACCAACATAAATATCAATATTGGATTCAAGTTTCTCTTAAACGTATCCTGTTATTAGCAGCATATGATGTTCGAATAATGAGCTCTCATTAAAATGCCACCAAAGTGTGTTTAATGATCTAAATAACCTAGTGTTGTATGTAACACATACGTCACGTTAACTAGACGTAAATGGTGCTTCGCACATGTTTACCCTGATAATTAGTTCGTAACTCAATCAGCCGTAAGCACGATGGTACTGATACTATCAGTACAGAGTTGCCTCATGTTATCGCTTTTTAACAGAGTTCTGGACTTAATGTAATGAAAATAAAGATTTGTCCACGAATGAACAGTGAAAGTGCAAAATGATTCGTTGAGCGTGACGGGAGAGATCGTTCCTTTTTTAAATCAAGCCAAAAATAATTCCAAACGAAGTATTTGATTCACTAATAAAACTTATATAATACTAGAAACAATAATACAGCAAAACAATAACTGTGCGTGGCAAAAATTGTATGATAAAATAATTAATTAATTGATTGATTGCATTTATTTCAAAAATTTACATACAGAGTAATGGAATAAATAAAAAAATATCTTTCTAGGAGGTTATCCCCACATGGGAAATAGCGTATGTTTTTTTTCAATTATGGTAATAAAAGAAATTTTAACGACCATTTAATATCCAATTATAAACATTTGTTTTATTTAATTTCAAATAATTAAAGTAAGTGCCACGGAACCATAGAAGCATTGTCTAGAAACGTTGTTGTCAGTTTCTAAGTCATATCTGATTTTCGCCAACTTGACTGATAAATTCCCTCGAAAATTAATAACATCTAAATCATCCTATTTGAACCACAGGGACGAAGCTCTATAATAAAACGGTTTTTGGCATTTACAACACATTGGTGAGTAAGAATACTGTCTAACTGATAGGATTTGAAATCAGAGTGTTCAAATGCTCTTGAGTATCGAATTCGGGTTCTATCAAATGCCTCTCAGCATGAATATGCATGACAAATGGCCAAGAACGAAGACACATTCGGATGTCCAGTTTCCATTCGGTTGTCAGCCTGCGGAACTCACTTTCCTTTAAACTCTTCCTTGCCATTTATATTTATACTGGTAATTGTGTACGTTTAGAAAATATAGATATTCTAGATTATAATGATCTATAGTCCGTTTGTTTGTTTTAAAAGGTCTATAACTAATTACGACATACAATAACCTACATGTTTGCGACTGCGAACCGAAACGACATGTTTCGTCTACCATCAATAAGGTTATAACACCATTGTCGTTATTTAGTCATAGTTTTATTAACACGTCTATATAGTCAAAAGTATTAAAATTAATTTAATAGTTATGTGAGGAAGTAAGATAAATATTAAAATTGTCAGCCTCTTTTAATAAATTAGTTTGTTACAGTACAAAGTATCAAATGATGTATTGTAATAGTTGTACAAAATGGTAAGATAAATATTTTTAACACTTTTTAAATACTAAATTTAAGAATGTTTTCAAAGTAAAATTTAACCTTTACCAACCTCCATGTTTAGGTTTATCATGTTACTGTTAATACCTAAATTTGGTCACAGTTGTGAAACAAGGCATGTAGAACTAACCAGTCTCTGTAACTAAATGTCCCCCAGTAGTTTCAGACTCTCTGTATGGTGCGAGTTAATATTCTGGTTGTTCTGTAACTTCCGCTCCTGTTAAATATTTAGAGAAACTATTAGTATAAAGTGTAACTTCATGAAAGATGAGTGTTTATTCGCTTATAATAATCACATGAGATTATAAGATCCAGGTGTAGTAGATATCTATAATTTAATATACAGGGTGTCCAAAAAGTCCCGGGTAGGTTAAATATTTTTAAAAATATTTAAAATAGAGCTACATAACCTTACACAAAGTTACTGAACATAAAAATCTATTTTATCACATATTCAGTGATCCGCTACTTCCTCAGGGGGTCGGCCCGTTAGGAGTCAGAAGAAAATATTAAATGTAAGCATTGGTTGATATGCATATGAAATAAAAGGTCTTTATTAGTAGAGTACAGAGCCTCAAACCCGACCTCAAACGGATAACCGAGTCAAAAATGACAGCCGTTCAAAGATGTGTATTTTTTTACATTAACCTAAGTTGCAAACTCTAGCCATCGGCTGTAATTTTTGACTCGGTTATCCGTTTGAGATTAGGTTTACGGCCCTGTACTCTACTAATAAAGACCTTTTATTTGATATGCATATCAACCTATGCTTACCTTTAAGATTTTTTTCTCTTTGAACGGCTTTCATTTTTGACTCGGTTATCAGTTTGAGGTCGGGTTTGCGGCTCTGTACTCTACTAATAAAGACCTTGTATTTGATATGCATGTAAACCTATGCTTACATTTAAGATTTTTTTCTGACTCCTAGCGGGCCGCCCCCCTGAGGAAGTAGCGGATCACTGAATATGTGATAAAATAGACTTTTATGTCCAGTAACTTTGTGTAAGCTTTTGTAGCTCTATTTTAAATATTTTGACAAATATTTAACCGATCCGGGACTTTTTGGACACCGTGTATATTAAAATATTTACAATAAAGCCCACATAATGGAGTTAGTACTTTTTCCCGAGGGATTTTTCTCATACGTATACAAGTGTCATTTCTCTTCATGAATCCTCCCAATGAAGACCAAGAGTCAGGTTGTTTATATGTATTATTGTGTATTCATAATAAACACTTTACAAGTGTTATTGTTTGCTAATAGATATATGTGACAGAGCCAATGTCCTAAAGAATTACAGAAGTCTTTTAAAAATATATTAAGTACTTTTGTTAAGTCATGGTATTTTTAAAATTTTTCAATTCCCAGACTCATTTTCAAAAACATAATTAATTGTGTCAAAGAATCAACTTCTATGAGAACCAACGTTGTTCAATAATACGACTACGACGAAAATTAAAACTAGAGCGTATTATCATATATTTTATGTGCTGCGACAGAAAATGTTCAATTATGTTGTGATAAATAATAAAGTGTTTGATCGCAATCATAAATAAAATAATGTTTAAAAACATTTCTATGTTGTTTCACTGTAATTCTATGCATCAGTAAATGTGATTTGAAGGCAAGAGCAGAATTTATTAACTTTGTTGATTTTACTAGATGAATAGAGTTGATACAACCCTCTATTTATTCGATTTAATGTAAACTGAAGATTAGATACTTTTAAACTAAAACAATTTAAAGAAAGAATAGTGTATAGTTTTAAAGTTTTAGTGGAGTCGTTATAAAATTGTTTTAAAGTGTTATAAAAGTGCCAGTTTTCTTTTGTTTTAGATTAGCTCCTTATTTTATTTTTCATAGAGCACAGAGCGTAGATTTAAGGATTTCCTCTGATTCTTACCAACATACCATTCCCTTGACAAGCTGAGGAGTCACTAGTTGTGTAAAGTGTGACATTTTAAAATGTGACATCCACATAGTCTGTAAACGGTTTTCATAAATTTAATTAAAAATTAAATGTATACAATTTGAAACGGTTTTTTTGTACAAAATGTTAACTTCAAAAGTAACATATTAGTCGTAAATTTTGTGACACGTCACACGATTCTCGTTGTGATTTACGACATACAGCTGACCGTCTGCAGTGACTGTGACAATGTGTCACATAAAACATGTGTCAGGTTGTGAAGTTAAGTATTATTACATAGCTACTGTTGTCTGAAACCATTGTTAAACAAACGTATACTCTTTTAACTAAACTATTAGTATGTCGCTGCATAAAAAAGAACATTTGTCAGCTGAATATTTTGTTAAATGTTTAAAAAGTCTTCTTTGAAGGTGTCACGACTGATATACCGCAATCTTTCCCCGTGGATCTCGATAGGGGTTGGAACTTAATCTCCATGTTAGCCAACCTGAATATCCTTTTACTGTAGGGATATCCTAGTAGCAAACAAAAAGGTCCCTTTAGAACTCAGAGCAATGAGGGGTTTCTCAGCTTCTTATCCTGATAGAACAAAAAATCCCCAGGATCTTCCTATCAAAAGTTATCCAACATACGGGCATACAGATGGACGTACAACCATATGTGCCAAAATATTTTAAAAACTGTGTGTTTGTGACTGTAAATGGTGATATAAGCTAGGTTATTAAGTCTTAAGATGGCAATGGCCAGAAAAAATCATCTCATCCAAAAAAAGTTAAATTTCTGCTGGTCAATAATGTCGAAAGAAGAGTTTGATGAACTGATAACAACGACATCTGATAATTTACAGCCAGTAGATCTACTTCCTTCTTACGATTCTTTGTAAATGCTCTGTGTGAAAGATGTTAGATATAATATATTTGATGCCTTATTTAAATCTAACAGTACAGTATCAGTGTTTTCGCTCATTGTAAGTGTTCACATGGTTCGGAAATGAGAGAGGGCATGTGAGTTTAAAAATATCTAAAAAATGGCAACCATTCAATTTGGGTTGCACTTATATGGCTGACTATAGAAGAGTGTAATTAGCCAGGAAAATATATTAAAGTAAATATCAAATTAAACCTACAGTCTTATACTGCAGGTACTGACAATACAAGACAGAAGTAAGCCACACCACATATGAAAGCAGGCTCAGCTGAGGTTTCATGCAGCATTTAAGATCTAGATAATTTAATTGTCTAAAATTCACGCAGAGCTATAGACAAAAACACGATCATTAAAAAAATCACATCGTAGATATTATTCTTGTAAAAATAAAGATTCCTGCAAATTTAAAGGTTATTAAAAACAATCTATGAAAACCTTTATTTGGTTTGTAAAAGCTTTGTCAAAACATTTCAAACACATCATACATTCAGGTTTTCTTTTCTTAAATAGGGTTTCATATCAGTGTTTAAATTATAAAAGTCTAAACACCAAGTAACTACTAATGGTGTCTTATGTGTTGTGATAGTGAGGCTACGTGTGTTAATAATCACATGTTTCAATCTATTAAGGATGTATTAAGTTTGTTAAATCTTTTTGTAGTCTGCCATTTCTCTTGGCTATCCTGGTTACCCATAAAACCAATGTAAAAATATTCGCTAACGCTCAGCCAAATCCCATGGATTGACATGAACCATTATAACTTCAGTGTTCCTCATATGGAAATAAAATTTTAAGCTTTTAAGTCTATAGAAAAGTTCGTATTAGAGATATCGTGCGGACAGATATACAGACAGAGAGAAATGTGATATTCTCGTTGCCACGAGTAATAGTCTTCGCTAAAGCTCAGCCAATAATAGTTATAAATGTTACCAGGTGTTTTAACCAAACTAGTGAATGATTCGTAATACATATGTGCAGTATTGATGTAGGTTCTATTCTGTACGTAAATTTTATCTCTCTAGAGTTGGATGGAATCCAAACAATTTGTGGAAGATCGGAAATACACTGTAATCATTGTTGGTTTTATTAAATGTTACTGTTTGATAGAATAAAAATTATATCTTTTTATAACGAAAACAAACAATAATATCAGCTGTAATTACAAGTAAGTGTATTACAGATGAAACAGAATAATATGTATAATTGTACTGGTAATTGAGTTACATTTCCGCATGTTGCAATATGAGGGATGGAATGTTAATATTGTTATTCATAGCACGTAAACTGATAAAACTGCAATGTTTATAGTCTGAGAATCCTGTATAAGGAGGAGGAGAATAAAGTGAGCTATAGACTCGACGTATTGCTATTTCTATATACGCTAAATCGATGCTGGTCATGAGTCCTGTTCCTCAGTGGGGTTTGGCTGAGCGTTAGAGCAGCTTAATTTTCAGCATGAATTATTTGGTACGTGGTCTTGAAATGTTACATGCTATTACTCAGTTTATTTTAGTAAAAAAATGTTTTGTTTATTACACCTAGGTTACAAATTAACGTTAGTAGGGAACCGGATGTTTGTTGGGCACTTTCTCATCCTTCAGTGATTCAAGGAAACAGTAACTACATTTCGAGATTTGCATTCTGATCTCTTTCTCAGACAACTAACGTAATACATTACTATTGTCGAGATAAACATAAAAAAAACCATACCAGAGTGACGTGAAATGCATAAGTTACACATATCAACAATCATGTTGTAGAAATAACGCAATAGTATGGTAGAAACGGATGATTTAATGCGAATTTTCAAATTTGGGCCGATCCATTTTACTTTTCGCTGAGTCCAGCGATCAACTTTACTTGACTCCTTAAATCTATTTAATGTAAGCCTGGCTTAAGATGTACATAATTTTAAAGGAGCTTTAAAATTCATAGAATTTCTTAGTGAAAATGAGCATCTAAGTTTTAATTTACAGTATGATGTACTGAACATAAAATCTTCACCTTAATATGAAACTGTAAAGTTTCTACAATTGTTTAAGAGCCGAAAAAAGTCACTCTTGTGAACAGATTAGCCCAGCGCTACGAATTGTACAACGTACAAAAGTACAATGGACTTTTGTTGTTTATTATGCCACACAGTTGACCAGACTGAAACACTTTCCTGTCGTAACCTGGAAAATGTGTCCAAGTTCCATTCTCATTAATTTCACCTTGTTGGTTGCATATTGCACGTTTAATTAACTGTGGGATGATGCAAAATAAAAATAAAATTATGACAATGACCAAATGTTAGGCCAAAACAATTTACTAGTGTTTAGGGTAAATACTTAGCTCACAGTTTACATGGAAAATCTACAAGAATCAAATAAAATTGAAAACAGAAGAATACACATTAGATGTTCCAATTTAAATACCGTGGTAAAAGTTTAAATAGCAAACAAAAAAACTCGTTGGTATAGCGTTATCGAAGCCTATTACTTTTAGAGGATAGTCTGTCCGTCCATCTGTATGTCTGTCCGAAGGGTATTTCGAGATCAAAATGACCTATAAACGAAGTTTTGTATGATTTCATTTCTGTTCGATGATGGTGCATATCACATTACGAGATTTTGGGGAAGCAGCAGCGATTACTTTTAGATTGGTCATACTATCTAGTGGTCTTAATGGTAACCATGACGGCAAAGAGAAAATAAATGAGTAAATAAAAATTTAAAGGAACTAAGTACAATCTCACGATATATAAACGTGTATCCTAATACACGTTGAGCTGAAGAGTCAAATTTTACACGCAACCTCAAAGAATACTGTTCCGCGACACTTTGTGTGTATACTGCTCCCTTGTTATAGCATACAAAAGGTGAATTGTAAACTAATAGCCAATCTCTGTAGACGGTATTATAACTAATCAAAAAGCACTGCTATGTAAATAGTAAAGTGGAAAACTAATTTGTGTAATATATACAATGATATAATGACAATGAAATGTGATCTAGGAATATACAAGTAATTAAAAACCTCATAATGAGAATAGTGATATGCTGGCAATGAATTGTATTGTCGGTTCTATTTAACGTTTTAATATCCCAACAAAATTGCTTCCTTACGTTTGTCATTAAAATCTATCACATTGAAATAAATGTTTCAATTTAAACCTAAAAATTTGCAGTAACGTAGAATGATATATTATAATATTTTGAGCAATTTTAAATACCTTATAAAGCTCTTAAATAATCTCCATATTTTTGGCTTAGCAATACGATATTCAAATATTTAAGCTACGAAATTATCAGTTGAGTTGTTTGAATAGGAAAAAATTTTTTAAAATAAAATTATTTGCTAAAAAAAGAAAAAAAATTCTTTATGTATTATATTATGACTAATGTATAAAAACTTTTATTTTCTTTAAATGCTTTTGTATAGTGAACCATAAAAGAAGCATCAACGGACTAAAACTAACATAAGAGTTATCTCACAGATGGAAAGACATCCAGAGAGACAGGTCTTTGATCTTCAAATCAATAGGATTCTTCATTGGACAAGAAGAAAACAAGTACCAAGTTTGTACTCCCTAGAACCTTTCTATTAAAAAGCTCAGGATTTGAAGAAGGATCTATTGGATTAATAATAATGAAATGAATGTTTCCTTCTCTTACATTTATGTAGACGAGTTATCACAATGTAATGTTCTTTATATATTTTATTAATGAAATAAAAACATTTATTTGCCTGTTCAAATTTTTAACGTTTAAGTCTTGTACACATGATGCTTGAAAAACTAAACCCTTTAATTTATTAAGAATCAGAATAGTACAAAATTTCACTAATGATTCAAATATTTAGCCATGAAAAATTGTTGGATTGAGAAAAGCATATTTGCTTTATTTATTCATTTTACATATCAACAGACATATCTCCATTTTGACAAACATTAGACAAAAAATTAAATAATTCTACTCAAGATGCTAAACTAAAATAATGAAAAAATTAGACAATGTAAACCATTGCCATCTGTATCCTAGTTATAAATAAAAAACAGTGACTGATAATTATAAAAACATGTGCAAGTACACCATAATCAATGGTAGCAAATGATTGATTTAAGTGAAAGACATCATTATTCGGCAATTGATAAGTAATAGTGCAAAATGAGTAAAGACTTAAATAAATGTAACATGCAAGTATAAGGATATAGATTTGAAGATACATCTAACAATAACATGTATAACAATATAAATATAAAAATGAGATAGGCCTACAAAAAGATACAATATATATCAATACAACAGCAACCATGAAAAAGCAGTAGACATATATAGTCTATTCAACCAAAACAAGAAAAATAAGTCATTCATACTAATAAATTAAATGGTCGAAAACCAGACTAAACTAAGTATGAAAACGGCAAAAACAGAAACTAATGATAATAACTTAAGACATGCAGGTACCTACCCTAATCTTTGATAGCAAGTGAAAGATTTATGAAATACCGTACCTTAAACTACTTATTAACTACTTATTAACAATTAGAGATAGTGAAAAAGAGTAACATTCAAATATAACAAGATAAATATAAAAATATAAATATACAACATAAACATACCAATAGAAAGGTAACAAAGTAAGTAGAAACAAGTCATTTGTGCATTTCTACTCCAATTTGAAGACCTGTAATCTTCGTCTTGAGTGTTGTTGTACTGTCCTGGAAAAAGTCCACAACATCGGCAACACTGTTTCCGTATCTCTGAAGACGGACCATCGTGCTATTTGCAGCGTAGTTGGTGCGGTGATGTTGTCTGACAAACAGGTCGCTATATCGGGTGGATGATGGAGTCTTGAATATGACCATTTGTAGTATATCAGGACAGTCGACTTTGCCGTTTAGGATCTTATGGAGCAACATAATGGCTGCGGTAAATCTACGACTCGCAAGTGGCTGGAGCCCTAGATCATGGAACAGGTCTTCGATGGGGACTTTTGAAAGGTGAAACCCATCCTGACGCCCACCGCTTGGACGAATCTTCTTTCGATTTTCTCGAGTTCTTCTATAAGAAAGTTCCGATCTGGATTCTAGACAGGGGAGCCATATTCAAGGATTTGACGTACCAAGGCACAGTAAAAAGTCTTAAGTGCTGATATGTTGCAGAAGTGTCTAGAGAACCGGAGAACAAAGCCAAGCATCCTGTTCGTCCTACCGCAGATGTTCAGTATATGAGGCTCAGGGTTCTATAAAGGTGTTAACAAAACACCAAGATCTTTTACCTCCTGGACACGAGTTATGGGTTCGCCACTTACAAAGTACTCAAAGGTTATATATGAGTGACAACGATGAAATGTTACTGCTTGAAATTTTTTAATATTGAGCCTCATTGTATTGGTCTCACACCCACTGTAGATCATTCTGGATCCGCAAGCAGTCGTCTTCTGACGATATGATTGAGAAAATCTTTACATCGTCTGCAAAAAGAAGTGAATCCCCCTGAAGTGCCCCAGGCAGATCATTTATAAAAAGTGAGAAGAGGTAATGTCTAAGAAACAAACTCTGAGGAGCTCAAAAACAAGAAACAAAATTCGAAGAGGTGGACGATGCAAATTTTATAAATAGTCGTCTATTTGAGAGGTAGCTTTCCAACCACTTAACTTCCATGTTCCCAAATCCCTGGATAAGCATCTTCTTCAAGAGACAGTGTGATCCACACAAAAGTTGGCTTTGATCTCATAGCAGTTTAAGTTACTCGTATACTTAAATTTGGTTTCTGTGTTCTTAAAACTAGGCAAATAAGTACTTAAAAAATTTAATGTAGTGATCCAAGACATTTGAATTTGTATTTTTACTGATACTGCTCCTTTGAGGCAACTGTACTCTTAATATAGTTTTATGAGTAATTTAATACTGGTCTTCTGTTTTTATAATTTAATTTTAGTAGGTAATGCTGCCATTCCAGACATTTTTGTGTTTTATATTAAAATTTTAAAACAGTCGGAAGGGGGGAGGAATCCTGAAAATGGAATCGAAACCGTTCCCTATTGCAATACAGCCATGATAGAATTCCACACATGTTGCTCTATAAGCACACATATCAAACTGTTCTAATACAAGTAATAGTATTTGAAATACATAAGAACATCTCTGTATCCTACAATATAAGCCTGATAACGTTAAGACGTCCATCAATAAATGAAATTAAAGAGCTGTATATTAACCAAAATTCATAAAACGAAAAAAGTTTTATTTAAATGCATACATTTTTACTAATATTTCCTCTCCGTTTTTGGGGTTTTTTATTCTTTGTTACGTTAATTTTTTTAACTGTGTCTTATTTAAAATGATCCACTATTATTCATGTATGGTGCTTTGGACTTTTATGTAGATAATTATTACAAATAAACTGTCTTATTGATGTTTGAGATTACGGAAAAGCTAATTCTTATAGGTTTTTTTTCATAAAAAAATTATTAAATTGATTTTTAACTAGCAGTTACCTTTGTTTAATTGAATAGCTGTAAATTTAAAATTTCGAGACTTTTGGGAATATTGGCGTCAGAAAGATACTATGCGAAATTAGCTGAGTGAATTTTTATTAAGGTTTTTCAAATTATAAATTAAAGATATGATTATTAAAAAATGTTTTTAAATGTTTTGTGTTAATATGAATGATTAATTATCTCAGATGTATAGTTATATATTCTCATATTTATACTTATACAAAATATTTACACAAACAAAGAATAAACAGGTAATTCAATGAAATGTGACAACAACGAGAGTTGCTCACGCTTAGATAAATAAATGGCCAATTACGAGATGTGTCTGTTGTTAAATAATGTTAATTAAAACCGCTGAATAAACTTTACGTTTGGTTGATTGTAATAATAATTCATTTTACGCTTCACTGACAGAAATAATTACTAATTATTGGTGTCCATTTCAATTCATTACACCTAAACATGGCATTTAAGTGTTCTGTGAATTCAATCACCAATATAGTGTGGAGTCGTTTACCCATGAGAGGAGAGGGATGATTGAGTCTGTGATCCCTGCATTCACAAATAATCACCGGAAAAAAACACGCTTCTGTAATAAAGCAAAACATGTTTTAATAAAAACAAAATATCTTCAATCTTTACACAAAAAGTGCCACTTATGTTGTACTGTTTGAACTACGCATTTGAAATACATTTTTAGATGGTTATCTGTATTCCAGACATGCAATATAATGTGAAAATCGGATATCCGATTTTAAAGAAGTTACCCACCTACCTCGGATAAGAAAGGGCCATATGGCCCTACATTTGCCTGTATATATATATATATATATATATATATATATATATATATATATATATATAAAGAATCTTTCATTTATATTATAACCACCCTATAAAAAAATCCAAATTTATCGATCATTAACTTTTAAGATTTCTTTAATAAAAGAAGAGTTTTCAAAAAATTATGTTTTAGACTATGTTTATCCAAATAAACAATAAGTTCTTGTTTACTCGTAAATCTAGAAATTAAATTGAATCAAATCTCAATATCTCATATGATAGTGTTTCTTGAAAATTAAAATTTCTAAAATTCTTCATAATTTACCGGGTATAAAAAAGACATAATATTCTTAAATCAAAATCCTTGGAGATGGAGAGAAACAACATATCCATGAGTATATATTCATTATATAGAATGTACATGCAGTCACATATATACAATGTTTTACGCATAAAACTGGCATACCCCCAACACTCAGAGGTTACACATTGTCATCGCTGTACATTCATATCCATTGCGGTAAGAACAGGGATGGAGACGAAAGAAGTTACCCACCTACCTAGTGTAAGAAAGGGCCATGTGGCCCTAAATGTGCTTGTATATATAAAGAATCTTTCATTTATATTATAACCACTCTATAACAATAATCCAAATTTATCGATCAATACCTTTAAAATTTTCTTTAATAAGAAGAATTTTAGGAAATCGATATTTTAGACAGTTTTTATTCAAATAAACAATAAATTCTTTTTTACTCGTAAATCTAGAAGTTTAATTTAATTCTATCTTTATATCTCATATGATAGTGGCTCTTGATAGTAAAAATTTTAAAAATCCTTCATAATTTACCGGGTATGGGAAAAACATGAAATTCTTAAATTAAAATCCTTGGAGATGGAGAGAAAAATCCATAAGTATATGTTTATTAAATAGAATGTACATGCAGTCACATATATACAATGTTTTACCCTTCTCGCAGAGGTACTTGCAATGTCATCGCTGTAAATTCACATCCATTGCGGTAAGAACGGGGATAAAGACGGTCTGTATTTTGCTGTTAGTTTTTTATAACCTTCAAACAAAACAACAATTAAAAGTTCAATTGCAAAATAAACCATTAATACGAATTTTGAAGATGTGAAGTCTAATCCGTACCTCAGTTAATATACGAGTATTTAGAGCCTGAATTAACGTAAACAAATCATATAAAAGTGTGACAAGCGCTAGTCAGGAATCACAACAGATAAGTTTTGTGTTATCTCTGTTTATACTATGTCTAACCATACAAATTTTAAAAATAATTCACTATACATTACAACTAAATTAAAGAATACAGGTCAAAATATATATGCACTGAACGTCAAACCACTGAAAATATAAATGCTAAGACCAGTATATGACTTTCGTATTGTTGTGGTTTAAAATAATAAATATTTTGTCCAAATAAATTCATGAAAAAATACATTCTATTGTCGGAAGAATTTTCGTAAATTAATAATGCAATGTTAAAAGTTTTTGAAATCCTTGCGTAAACGCCAAAATTCGATATATGAATCATTGTGAAATTTAATATTTTACTGAAATTGTGAGAAAAAGTAAAAATGATTAAAATTTTTAATATAACTGCTATTTCCAGTACAACTTAAACATTAAACAAAATTATAATGACATAGAAATATCTAATTTATGTTTCCTATATACAATAGAAAGGTATTGATTTTTAAACACTAATAATTAGTATTATGTCGTTTAGTTACGTAATGTAGTGCAATCAAACGTCCATATAAACTGTGGCTTTAACCTTTTATATGCTGTTAAAACAGGAAATATCTTTAAAGATCCTGAGTGAGAGATTTTTATAATTGTTGGAGAAAGTCGACGTATCTCAATACTTTTCAAATGTTTCAGAAATAACATTCCTTAAGTGGCTCATAAATATTTACGCTACAAGAGTTTGTTTGACTCTTTCTGTTATAACTCGCATCCATCATCCAATAGCTGCCATAAATATACAAATGTTAAGGTATACAAAAGCCGAGGGAATAACACGTAGTTTAGTATTCTAAGCTAAATCAAAAAAATAAATAAAATTCTTTCGAACTTCCAGGTATTTATTTACATGAAAAAAAAGCTATCTATCATGTTTAAAGTAGTTTAAGAACCATAAGGAGAGACCGGGCACTAATACGACTCAACGAACCATCCAATATTTGACTAAAATTCGAAACGAACGAGCAAGGTTAGTCCATGATCCTTATAAATGAAATCACAATTTAGTGGACAAGACACAAAGTGCATTTAGTATAGCAGAAAGCCAATGATGAGGAGTCAATCCATATGAAGAGAAATTTAGATTTTAATTTTGCTGGGTGTCCGCGAAATAGGCATGTATTTTATTTAAGTGAACGTAAATAATTCGGGAGATTGTTTATATGGGATGCATATTTTATTTTAAATTTTGCTCTAAAATAGCATATTAATTAAAATAACCATTTGGAAATAAATGTTATTTATATGTTTAATCAAAGTGTGAATCAGTGTGTGTTTAATTAAAATTCGACCACACGTTAAAAATATTTCTTAAGTTTAATGATGAATAAAATATTGTCGAAAAGTAAACGTAAAATAGTTAGAAAAATACTGTTAATGTACAGATATTTCAATTTTACAGATTTAAGGTTAAAAATGCGTCTTTAGCGATCCGGCAATATCACAATGCATTTGGAGACAATGGCAACGTAGCAAATGTGTCAAAATATTATTATGTGGATCTACATGGTTATGTATTGCAAGAAGTTGTTACGTGGATTATTTTCTTATTTCATAAGAGTGCAGTATTAAAAGGTTTGGTTTGTGTTTACACTGAATCGCTTTAAATATTTCAAATTGCAATATACAAATAATTGTTTATCAGATTCGACATCCTCTGGAAAATTCCACATTTCCAGGATAGAATTTACTACCCTAGATCTAAAATTCAATGGAAGAAAGAAAATAACTGAACTAGACAGTTGTGTCGCAAGCAAACTCAGAACAATATTATAATTAACTATAATAATATAATAAGCTCTTGGTTCAGGTTATTTTTATTTTACCTTAATCACAATTTTTGTTTGAGTCTTTTGTCAAAGATAGCTTCACTAGAGGCTCGTTTAATCTCATTATCAAGGGTATTCATTAATCTAATGGACTTAACAATAAATGAATTGGTATAAAACACAGTTCTATGTATAGGATATTGTAAAGTAGTATTTCCCAGTTTAGTCTGCATGGTTTTATATTTTTCAAACAGATATTCAGCTTTAATTTTAACTAAAAGTTTATAAATTAAAGACAAGACATTGTATTCTAACCTTTCATTGATTTTTTACCATCCTAACAATTTATAACATGGTGTAACGTGTTCATCTATTTTTAAATTAAAAACATACCGTATGCACGCATTTTGTGCTCTTTGAAGTTCGTTTATTTCAGTATTCTTTAAATCACACATGGCTCCACAAACATGATCTAAAAATGGAAAAACCAATGTAGTAATCAGCCGCTTTTTAATTTCAATTGACGGCTTGAAACACATCTTTTAAAACTGATATATACATTGGAGAACCTTTTTAACTATATAGTTAACTTGAGCAGACCACTTAAAATTATTACTAAACCTACATTAACAACACAATTCTCATAATTTAATTTGAGAAGAGAGAGTAGTCTGCAGAACAAGGCCACACTACGTGTCACGTGACAAGCTCCGCTAACGTTGGGTACAAAATGTCGGTCAGATACTGTAGACAGGCAGATATCATACAGAAAAACTCTCTGATTGGCAAAACGAGATTGTGTTAGCCTAATACCATGGTGGGACGTACAAGTACGTTCTAATCATAAAAATCCATCTTTATAGAAATAATTCTTGTCTAGGAAGAAATACAATTTAAGACAAAAATTGAAGACTATAAATGATATTATTAATATATATTGGTCATACAATACATAAAAATTAATGCTATTAAGCTATGTTTAATAGCAGTGTTTAAAGTATAGTAAAGGTAGGATAGGAAGAGTACTACAACACAAATGTGCGCTGAATTCCAAAATTGTCACCAAATTTTACAATGATTTTCGCTCTATTTTGTATTTACTGTATAAGTAATCTAGATGTGATAATATTAACATGATAAAGTCTTACTTATTTGTAATTCAATTGTTTAAACTTTGATTTATTTTGCTATTGTTTCGTTGCTATTATGATTAACTAAATATATTTGACAATGCTCAACCAAATCACATGCAGTGACATGCACCATCGTAGAACCCAGTGTTGTTAATACATAAATGAAGCTACAACATTTATAAGTCTATACGTACTGAAAGTCTATGTTTATTTTCAAGATATCGTAGGGTAGACAGACAGACCGGAATTAAATGTTCCCCTCGAGTGATAGAATTGGGCTAAGCTCAGTCAATGAAGTTTAATGCAAAATAGAAAGTCTAGGGATAAAATCTTTTCGAGATATCTTGCACATAATACATTAAAATTTAAGTTAGTCAATTTAGGTTACACAGCAATGTAGAAATAATTAAAGTTCCAGTGAAGAAGGGATGGTACTAAAACTACAGAGTGCATTGGATCAAATATTGTCACCGGATTTTATGGTTTATTTTCCCACCTTTGTTTTAAATAATAACCCATAACTCATAAGCAATTTCAAACTTGAACCTGTGTAGCAATTCAACCATCACCGAATAAAACTACTTGAACATATACCATGCAGGATTATAATGTTCAACGCTACCAACAAGGTGTTAATTAAACAAGTCCTGTCAACATTGTCAACAAATCCGGGTTCGCTGTTACAATTTTGAACGATTACTGATTGATAAAAATCAATCATTGACAAAAATCGCTTGTCGAAAACCTGCAAGTCTAAATAATATATTTAATTTTGTCAGTGTTTGATGGAATTTGTATCAAACATTTTCAGATCCGAGAACAAAAAATTTTATTAAACAGAGATGAGACAGAGTCTAGATGTCTCGTTTGGTGTTTCTGATTACCCTGTTTATTTTAACTTTAATATACAGGTATTAGAAGTAGACCCTTTTAAAGTTTTATTTTTTGTTACCAAGGTAAACGATATTATGCAATACGTTGTAATTGATGGCACTCCATTATACTGTTATGAGAATGTGTGAGAATATTCCAAATAAACAGGCCACCTGCGATACAAGGAAATCTTGTGAACCATTGAGATACCTGACAATAAAAATGAGATTCACCTATTGAATAGCGTCGTTGAAGATAGAGCACTCAGTAGGCTGGGTCAGTCCCTTTGATCCGTCCGTCCAACCTCTCCTAATATGAGCGGTAGGTGAGCACTGTGGCCCATCTCCTCTTGTCTAGAAAGTTCTGGAACTTGAATGTTCTGGATGCAGCAATAAACTTATAGGGAGTTTTAGCAACATAGCGAGTAAATTTACTCCATAAGTGAGCTTATGAAGTGACAGAATTACTTGCAATACTCGTGGTCGTGCCATATGGAATAGTGTTAATACTTATTATCAGTTGTATTGTTAAATATCGTCCTGTATAACTAGATAGACAATATAGTCAATACTGATATTGTGACAGGACAGATTAGTAACAGTTGTATAAACACATATTTTATCTAAGGCCAGAATAGTTTTAAGCTGTCGAATATTAAGATTAATAAATGTTTGGAGGATTCAATATTTGTTGAATGTTTTATGCTAACCCGTATCAATATGACAATCATATAAATATTTTTTTTTCGTAATAACATTTTGTCTCATCAATCGTACATTTTAAGCATTTAAATTAACGTGATCATAATATATAATTTCTTCTTAGTATAATATAATCTTCTAGATATGACGTAAATAAAAATAGGATATTGCTTCTAACACTAGTCATTATAATTATTACACTCGAGGGTTTTACTGATTTCTGTTATAAAACTAAGGATTAGTTCTCGCTAAAGAGACTAATTCCAGTGTTAGAATATTTGGGAAATGAAAGTATTCCAGCCTCTTCCAATTCATTCTATGATCTGATGATGTTTAATGGGATTTTCTCTCGACAATAAAATTGAAGTTGTTCAACCAAACATGGAGCAAACTTGCGTGAAATATTCGCACCTGCCTGCTCATGTGTGAATGATACAAAAATACAGGATGTTGTGTTCACTGAATTGTCGCTCTCTGGCATAAATTATCGCTAGATTAATGCAACCTGTGTATGAAACAACTCAACCATATCACATCAATATCCTTCATCATTCACATTGTTACAATATTGCATTTGTGGTTGAAATTATCAATTCACTGGTTTATTATCTGTAAATATTCACAGAGTAGAATTCTCCAGCGGATAGTATTACAACAATGGCACTTGTTGCTTATAATCAGAATGTATATTGATTATGTTTATAAGTTTTGTAATTATATGATTTCGTTCATCCAATCTAACCGATCAAAATGGAAAGTAGTATAAAATTTTCCTTTAATAATAATATTTAATACTATGAATAGTTGTACTCGATAACCACCCTAGTTTACTGACAATAATTATAATAAAACTATCTAGTACTCAATAACGTGAACTTTCAAAATGGATCTTCTATCAAAATAGATAGATGGTTATAATAGATGGTTTACAATAATAAAGTAAAAGTACTTGATAATATTTAATATTTTTCTTTAATAGTGTTATTTAAAAATTATACCTTTATGTTGATATTGACTAGATAAAAATTAGAAGACATTGGCACATAAAGTAAAAGTAGAGGAAAGAACAATTAGGCATGAATTAGGAAAAGTGTGAAAGAAATTACGTGAAGAAAAAAGAGTAAAGTTAAAACGAAATCAAAACGTCCCTGCTCAGTTTCAAACACTTGAGGCTGACAAAATGTTTTCCACTGCCTTTTGTTTACGGGTGTGTTTAATTGAGGGAAACTTTCTTAAATTAACTAAACTCTTTGTATAAATTAATTAATTTTTGATATTTTATCTTCCATGCTTTTATTTCAAATTTATAGCAATTACAAGTAAGTAAATCAAATATTTATGATCACGAGAGTTTCTAAGAATATGTTACTATAGAAAATCCGTTGTAAACAGTTAAAAATTAGGTTGCAGGTTAATACGTTTACAATAAAAAAAATAATTGTTATGGATATGTGTAACCTAAACTTATATATATGACCTACAATATGAAAGAAAAAGATATTATTGAAAAAATTATATAATTCGGTTTAAACCGTCTTCAGGAAATTAAACATAATAAATATGGGTATAAGATTCCAATAAACATTAAAATCAACGCAGCAGATGAAAATAAATAACGAATTAGGAATTATAGTAAACATATGATTTGATTTTATAAATTAACTTTTTTGACTAAGTCACCCTAAATTTAATCCATTTGGAAATTTAGACTTGGTGTCGAGCTAATGAGCTTGTTCCATGGTTCTAAGACTGTTTGTACTTAAATTTTGTGATATATGCCTAACTGGTTTCACCGAATATGTTTCTTCAGAATTTAAATTATATTTTATGCCATATACCATTACAGGTTGCTCTGTCCTTTTATGTTTATTTGAATACAGTGCCCTGTCATTCTAGTTCTAAGAGAATTTATTGCTAAGCCAATGTAATTTTTAGCGCTTAACTTGTGCTGAATTTGATAAACAATATCTTTTTGATTCACATGATAAGTATTCAAATATAATGTACGATGTTTTAGTAGAACTACTTTTAAATGTTTTTGAAGTAGAGCACATGTTGCATGCTAAGCACCTGGGTTTATTGCAAGAATGTGATCCTACTGTATATATATATATATATATATATATATATATATATATATATATATATATATATATATATATATATATAATTTCAATAAACATTAAATCACAATATATCGTAATCTTTAAAACTAAACAAACCCATTTGACCCATTTATAATACACATAGCCTACAAGAACTAAATCTCACGTGGCAACCGAAGAGATAATTGAGCCATATGCCCATTAAGCGTTATTTTACCCCTTTTGAAAGATTTGCCTCATCTCAAATATAAATAACCTAGAAATTCTTCGCACGCTTGTTCTAGGAACGAAACATTTACCCAAACATAAACTATATGAGTTCTAAAGGAACATCTTACCTCAAGGAACGTCCTTGCAACATAATAGCTTAGTCCTTCCATTATAGCTCCCCTCTACTGAGGTTGTAAGTTAGCAATGTATCGATTCAGTGGTAGAATCAGAAAACACTTTTCACTAACATGTTAAGATTTTAAAATACCTCTACCTGCCATCAATTTGTATTTACTTCATGTGTTTCAAAAGCTAAAGCTTGTAATTAGTTGCTAATGAGGCATTCCATTCCAAAAATGATGCAATGGCACAACTCTGCTAGTTGAAACTTTGCAAGAAATACCAAAGAGGCTACCGCCTTCACTATCTGTGGAACTGATGAAACAGTCTTCGTACACAATATGCGCATGATCCCTCAGATTATTAGTAACAATTTATGAGACCTCAGTTCCCAATCCAACTCAATGGCAATCGTTAAAAATACGTGGAGTGGATGTAAGAAGCCAGCATAATGTGAGCTGCTCTCTAGTAAGTTCTCCTGACAGTCTGTTGAAACTGCAAGGTCGCTGAAACATTTTGAGCATTGGGAAGTTTTTATGGTAAATTTTTTACAAATATAATTGACTGACTCATTTATGACACTAGTCAATGAACAGTAGTAGCTGGTACATAACGATTTATGTGCAACGTTTATTGTTTAATCCTATAGCAAAGAATGGATGTTCAGCAAGCTGAAGTTTTATACCGTATCTCCAGAACGGCTCCTACGCTACAACTGAATGTTTGGGCGTCTAAGGGATGCTCTTGGGCAGTGGACAGACGCGATGTATCCAGCAATGAGAGACGGCCGTTAAATCGGACGATAGGTACAACGGTCACTTGGATAATCTCACCAGTATTGGTTTTGCCCTGAACTATTTCAAAGATAGCAAGGAGCCTTATACTGAATATTAAAAACTAAACCTATTCTACTAGATATATTGCAAACATTATCCCTATGTATACAACTTTCTTTGCTTACTTCGATTTTATCGTATTTTACTTCCACTAAGGAGGTATAGTACATTATATCTCAGTCACATCATCGTGAAAGAATTGGAAGATAGTTTACGTGATAAACTATATCTCTTGATCACTTTATTCCTCTTTCCTGAAATACCTCGAAATTTGCGATTAGTGATATGTCACTCTTGGATATCCGTCGGGTTATAAATAAACAATGCCTAAACATAATGTGAAAGTCATAAAATGGATTTAAAAGCAAGAAATATCCAAAATAGACGCGAAACCCAAGCTATTACATCTCACGTAGTGTCACGTAAAAATATGGAAATCTATGTTTAAAAAATGTGTAACTCTGAAATAGACTCAAAATTATTACTATCTAATGTTGTTTTTAGCTATAATTTTCTACGAAATGATGTAAGTAAAATAGTAAATTGTTATACCGTAAGAAGTATTTGTGATAATTTTCTTAATGAATGAGACTCGGTTTCATGACAAGTTCTTTTTAAATCAACACAGAAGTAGAAATTTTTCTAAAATTACTAATGTGCAATTTTACGATATTTTTTAAACATATTTAAATGAATGGAACAGTATGAAAAGTGTAGTGCACATATTGGAGAGTTTATTAATTCAAATCCACAATAAAACATGCACCGATTGAGGTGTAATACACAGGAGAGTGTTGAACCAATGTCCGTACAACACTCCATTATTCACATTACAGACCAATATCTCTGAGCTCCTATGTAATATTGTATAGTTGCATCCCTTAGGGCAGCTTTCACTACCATTGATTCTGGTTAGCTTGATGTGTTTGTAATTTGTAGTTCTGCATGTATTGATAGTGTATACTGTTGTATTGCCACTCTGATATGACGTATTCATATACAATGGAATTGTCACTCACATAAATCAACCAAACCTTAATTGACATTATACAAGATATTCGTACCTTGTGAAAACTTGAAGGCGCTAATTAACAATATCAAAGGAGTACGGAATATTCGTGTTGTAATCTGACGAGCACTACATGAAACTTTATAAGATTTAAAACCCGTAAACCAAACCTTTAACTCCTATTAACCAAAATCAAACATGGCACATATACTAACATCGGGATATATAATGAATGTTCTCAGGAGAATTAAATTTTTACCGGTTAGTACCTTCCAGTAGAGTAGGCTACACTGAGTAACAGCAAGTACAGATGTGTCACTTACATGTTGGCAACCCTGTGAATGTCCAGTGGTGGCACATCACTAAACAGAAATGTCAAGATATTGTGATAAAGAAGGCGGTTCCTTGTGTCTAGTCTACTGAGGAGGGTGGCTTTTTGAATAGGTAAAGCTACTAGGCAATAGGAATATTTATACCTTAATCTAGTAATCTATCTTAAAAGGTGTTATAACTATTATTTATTTGCTAAGAGTCTGTAAAGCGTTACAAGAATTGAGGTTAATATTTTAAACTTTTAGCTCAGTAGATAGTTATTTATATATATTCTTTCATGAAAGAAGACCGTTTCCTAACTAAATAGTAACGTACGAGTTGATAAATCCTACTACCATAAGCCTATAGGGAAATTTCAAATTTCAAGGTCAACCATTACATTTTATTAAATTATTCACATAAGCTTTCATTTTTTATTGATGGTATAATAAGTCAAAAGGTTTACTTAAGCGATTTAGAGCGATAATGCTTTAAAAATAGACACAACATACAGAAGTTTCACGAGATAGTTTCTGAATGTGAAGTATACTGAAAAATAATATTTTAATACTATACATATATATAATATAGAGTAATGTTATAATAATCATAGGTAACATTACCGAACTTCACTGCAAGAATATTTATGTCAATAAAGTGGGCATAAGCAAAAATAAATAGTTCTATAACGCTTAGTTTACCGCCTCTCTCTATGTTTTTCTATTAAATAAAGACTACATTCAAATTGCGAAATGTTTAGGCCAATCAAGATCCATTTAAATATATTTTCAAAATTAATTTTATTTTTAGAAATGCAGTCATACTATAATTATAACTGCAACAATACGAGTAAAAATATTATATTAACATTTATAGGAATATTACCATATGAAGAATTTTTATAAAAAAGTTGATTACAGCAAATTTAATAGGAGCTGTTAATCCACTGAATAAGCAGACTTACAACATTATTAACAATAAAACTAAGCTATATAATACTACACTGTACTTGATGTGATATTTACCTATTTTGATCTATCATAATTTTATAGTCTAATATAAGGACACGCTGCATTTTATGTTTTATGTCGATGGTATTTTTGAGAGCAATATAAAGTTATATAAGTTTGTAACAGGGTGTTTATTTTAAGTATTTCAGTAGCGCTATAAGAGTTATAAGATCAAATATACGAGTAGAAGAGTTTATGTGTTGAGATATATTGGCAATTCGTAATTTAAATTTTTATAAGAGACTCCCATTCCTATTTTACACCATCTCAGCATCTCTCACCATGGCAGGTAAGTCAAAATCAGATTAAATAGGATTGCACAAACCCTGTTTAGGTGAGAAGATACGTGGAATTGGATTTCCGATACGGCATAGGACGTCTTCCTCTACATACATGAGGAATAATCGAGTTAGTGCACAATAACCGAATACGAATTATTTCAATATTATATGGAATTCTCATACATTCTTTATATATATATATATATACACACATTATATTGGCTAGTACATTTCTTGTAATTGTATTGGTTTTTTGTTTTTTAATTATTTTACTTTAAATATTTCCAACAGACGCCATTTTTTGAATATTTACGAAAATAATACAACTATTTTTTAGAATTAATTTTTAGAATTTTCCTCATATATATTTAAAAATATATGCCAAATTTGGTTTCCCTACTTTAAATAGATTTATTTTTTATATAAATAAAAAATTTGCGGCTACCGGCTAAACGACAATTATATTTATAGTCGATCTTTTGCTTTCAGTGATTAATACTATCACCCACAGAAGTATGTGACACCCTTTTGTGAATACCCTGTATATCATGGTTTTATCAGAGGCAAAATATTCTAGAGACCGCGTTTTTAGGTAAGAATTTCCACCCTTGACTTCAACTTTGAAGGTGGAGAGAAAGTTACTGAATTAAACAGTTTGTGTCGTTTGGAAAGCAGTAATCAACAGTGTCAATAGAACCGAGTTAAAGAAGCATCGTTGTCTCGTTAGGCAAAGTTCCAATGAGAAACACGCGTGACTAGAGATTTTTCGATGCCACTAGAGGTTAACTCCGGAAATTAGATATTAAACTTTCATAACAAAAAATAGATATAACTAAAGTTCGGTGTTATAAAACAATCTTAACTATATTGTACAGTCTACAAAAGTTTAGGGATAATACATGTTATTTTAAAATATAATTATATTGAAATTACTGAAAATAATGTTCTAATACGTTGCACAATACTAATGTAAAGAAACACTAAAGAAATACAGGAATGCGCGACATCAATGGTAGCGTAACAGTCTTTGCCGATTTTTCACGTAAAACTCTAAATATATAGGTAATTTAATCCTGGTGGTGTCCTCGTATATGTTTATACTGGTACAATATAATCATGCGGAATAGTAATACTTACGTCCACCCGAAACTCAAATGAGACATTAACCTCGATTAATTTACGCTTTATACAACTTTGTAAAACGATAGTAGTCCATCTTATTCAAATTCATTGTATACACTGATGACACCTTAATGGGATTATTACTCAACAGTTATAATATACTATTTCAGTTAAAAATTGGAGGGAATTTGCGTAACAATTTCGCACCTGCCTGCTCATGTGTGAATGATACAAAATGGACAGATGATGTTTTCGGGGAAAATCTCTCTAAGCGTAAAATATCGCTGTATTGAAACAACCTTTGTATGTAGCTACTCTACCAAATCACAGCAATATCTATCACACCGTCACAATGTTACATTTGTAACTGAAATTACCAACTCTCTGGTTTCATTTGGCAATACCCACAGAGTAAAATTTATAAGTAATTATCGTAAAATGATAATTTTTGTATATTATAATAAGAAAAATATATATTTATCAGAGCGTAATAAAATTCTAAATTTAATTCATATAATTTAACGCATTACTAGAAATTGTTATAATTTAATACTTGTAATAATCCATTCGTACTTATTTTTATTGGTTACTACTCCAACTTGCCTACTATTATTATCAATTACTTGATCGATTTCTACGATATTCAGACAACTCTGAATTTTTTTTCCTAATGAAACAACTGAATATAAGTTTTATATCAATGAAAGTGGACACCTAAAATCGCTTAATCATTCATAATTTTGTAGCACCTACATTTCACGGACAGACTTCTATTTTAGCAGTTTTTACTTATTGGAGACTATTAGTAACTGGTAAATATGGATATATGCCAAGTAACTAAAAGTATAATATACTCGTTCATTAGTTGCACTACGAAACTTTGTATTTGTATTATTGTATCAAGTTATACCAAATATTTCTTACTAGAAGTACTAATTTAAACAAGCAAATAGCGTAAAGAACTGAGTTATCGCATAGCGTTAATTTAATATGCAATTATAATAATTTTCCTAACCTCTAAATAACTCAAACAGTTGTCACAGCTCCAAGACTGACCATATCTCATTGCTTTGATTTTTGTTTTGCTAGTTTGGTAACTCTGTACTTTGCTTAGCTCCGTATGGAGTGAGAAATTAACAGGTGCAACTACACTTTTACATCTCACCAAACTGTTACTTTTTGTTGTTTCATGTGTTAGTAACTATCACAGCCGTAACAGTAATGATAACATCTGTTTACGGTCCTTAAAGCTTTAAAATGGCCCCGTTTTTTTAAAATCATTACTGATATAACCCTGGCACCTTGTTGTTTCTCTTGTGGAACATTCTCTGATCAGATGAAATATAAGATGATTGTATCTTACGTAGATGTTTATGAATAGTATTATTGTAAAGTAAAAAAAGTAAAGAATGTCTTATTTTACCAGGCGAAGTTAGGGCTAAGAAGCCCTCTCTAACACTTAACCTGGGGACCAACGGCTTAAAGGTGACTTCCGAACCACCACCAATGGCCGGGCAGGCGGGCCGCTTGCAAGGACAGGATCGCTCAGCGGTCACCTGTCCAAGCAGCAGCCACGCTCGGCGTTGCTTGATCTGGTTATCTTGCGATAACTGCCGTACCCACTACACTGCGCCACTGGCAAATATTATTGTTTGTGGGGAAAAGGTCACCAAAAACTTTTAAAATACACTTTTTTATTTTTGTACACATTAATCAATTTCTTTTTTCTTTACGAAAATAATTATATATAACACAATACCTAAATATTACTGACTTATTTTTAATTAATTTGTTTGTAACGTCTTAAACTGAGTTTGGAAGTGGTAAAATAACCAGGGCAACACGAACACACCCAATGGAACTTGATTCTTGGGTGTAAATACGAAAAGGCAACTGGCGAGGTTTATTCACATAAAAACTCAGTGCCAGCAGCAGTAATGCTTCACATAAAAAAATATATTCAGAGACCTCTCAAATGACGAACTCTTAAAAAGGTCTTTTTAGGACTCAAAATCACAATGAGTCTAAATCACTTAATTTGGAAAATTCCTAAAAGAGCTTTGGTGGGATAAAATTCTCTGAAATGTATAGCATTATATGCAGTAATAACACTTAATGCTGGTGCTATGACCAAGTTAAAAGTTTTTGAGATTATGGGAGTAGAAGCAGGAACAAATACATACAATAGATTGCGTAAAATTTATGCAATGCGGAAGAAAGAACCAAAGAAGCTAGGGTGAATAAAAGACAAGTTAAAAGGAAAAAGAGAACCAGGAGCAGGAGAAAGAGTCACAATATGAAGCTGGAGACTTTTAAAAATAAATTTTTAAGTAATCTTATATTTCCGAGAGGTTTTTCAAAACTAGTTATTTTTAGACTTTATTTACCTGTGTTTCAGCTTTGGAGTAAGCTACTAACTTCAAACATTTTTGTTTGTTACACATGTTTCTAGTTACTTATGTTCCCAAAATAGTTCATTTCTGTAGTGACTATCAATGACAAAAAATATTTTATACTATTAAAACGTAATATTTTTCAAAAAATGAATTAGTTTTATAATTTTAATGCTTTAATGACAATTTTTACAGATTTACAGTGTCCTCAACGTGTTAAAAAAATCATGTTAATAAGCCTAGTAGGTTTTGCTCAGCAGGTACATGAAATGTGTATTGTTTTCCCATTTACAATGCATGTTAAACCATGTAGAGACCTTCTTTCCTTAACGTTGTAATACTTACAAAGGTCCATTAGCTATATATGTAAAAACAGTTGGAGAGCTTCGTAGTCAAAAGATGTCACCTCAAATCCTGCCAACACAGGTTCTGCTAAGCACTGATTCGCAGAATTACGCCACGTGCGTTAGAACGTAAGATCCAGTTGCGAGGCCTATTTACTAGTCTACATAAATAAAAACCCGATATAGTTGTATATCGACAGAACTGTGTTGTAAATGACGGAACATATCAAAATATGTAGCTCACAGATTGATGGACAACCCTTTTTTTACTGACCCAAAAATCAAAACAGTTCTTCCTTGGACTGAAGGAAACCAGTGTATCACTTTTTACATGGAGGCAGACCATGGTACCTAGAGCGTGTTTGTTTATTCACAAGTAGACGGATCATACCCTAAAATCAATATAGTTCTTCCTTGGACTGAAGGAAACCAGTGTATCTCTTTTCACATGGAGGCAGACCATGGTACCTAGAGCATGTTTGTTTATTCACAAGTAGACGGATCATACCCTAAAATCAATACAGTTCTTCCTTGGACTGAAGGAAACCAGTGTACCTCTTTTCACATGGAGGCAGACCATGGTACCTAGAGCATGTCTGTTTATTCACAAGTAGACGGATCATACCCTAAAATCAATACAGTTCTTCCTTGGACTGAAGGAAACCAGTGTACCTCTTTTCACATGGAGGCAGACCATGGTACCTAGAGCATGTTTGTTTATTCACAAGTAGACGGATCATACCCTAAAATCAATACAGTTCTTCCTTGGACTGAAGGAAACCAGTGTACCTCTTTTCACATGGAGGCAGACCATGGTACCTAGAGCATGTCTGTTTATTCACAAGTAGACGGATCATACCCTAAAATCAATACAGTTCTCCCTTGGACTGAAGGAAACCAGTGTACCTCTTTTCACATGGAGGCAGACCATGGTACCTAGAGCATGTCTGTTTATTCACAAGTAGACGGATCATACCCTAAAATCAATACAGTTCTTCCTTGGACTGAAGGAAGGCAGACCATGGTACCTAGAGCATGTTTGTTTATTTACCAGTAGACGGATCATAAGCATAAATACAAAAGCGCACTTTTGTTTACTTAGCATATAATATAAAATTTAAACATAAATATCCATTCATAAAATCTGGGTTTCATATGTTTTAAATTTGGAAACTTTACTTTTAATAACAAAACTGAGTAATAAAATGTTTAATTGGAGGATCGTAATTCTACAGGCAGTATAAGATAGTAATATATGTTCGTCAAATCTGGAAGCAGACCAGTAAAATTATTCATCGTATTCCATCACTACAAGGCAAACTTGCTTTTTGTTTTTTTATTAATTCTAGTAGATTATTGAAGTAGAAATTGACAAAATATGTTGTTTAAGCTTAATGTGTGGATTTTTATTTTATTATATAAACTAAAGCATTGCTATGGTATATAATGTTGATTGAAGAGTTTTATTTAGTAAATTTAATCTCATAATGATAAATACAGTGTTGATAATTTTAAGCAATGTTTTAACATTGCATAATATTGTACCACAGTGATGGCGGATATTGCAGTGATATGGTAGAATTGATACACACACATTTCACAACATTTCAGTGTGCACATCATTCTGTATCTGTTGTATCATTCACGCCCGAACAGAGTGGTCGAATTTCTAAACCATGTTCACTCATTTTGTGCTTGAGTAGCTATAATTTTATTATGGATTAAAAATATAATTTAAAAAGTCATCAGCTTCGAAGATGATTTAAATTCTAATTAAAATAATGATACTCTTATAATCATACAATAGTCACAGTACAAATTTATTTTGCAATGTTTTAAACACGTAAATTAAAAACAGTTACTAATTAAAATGAACTTTACAATCTAACTACGAAACAAATGTATGTAAGGAATAATTCCATGAATTATGTCACAACTTTAAATGTTGTCTCAAATATGCTCCTTCGATTACTATGAAGTCAAAGTTAAAGTCCTTATGGGATAACAAAATTATGTTATTTCTGAATGTCTCAATAACAGTTGTATGCTGGCTTATTTCGGAACATATCCGAATTTGGTGGGTGAATTTCCCAAATGATTTTCGTGCCTTAGACTAGTGTCATTACTCACTGTCATTACACAACACTGTGGTGTTTTCGGTATAAGGTCAGTTTTGATCTACTTCTTCAAAGTTATGGTTCATGTTTACTGAGGTACCTTCGCCTTCTAGTGATATTTCATCTGGAGGAACTCTTTCATAAACCTTTTTTAGTACCTAGTAAAAGTACTCTATTGTTACGTTCCTGCTCAAAGTATTGCAAAAAAATGCAATATTCTTTCTTGTCAGAGAGTTATACGCTGTCCCAGTACGCTTATAACTTAATGGTTCCATATTCGGAAATTAAAAATTAAAAAATCTTATTGTTACCATATTAAAGGAAAAAATATAAATG
The DNA here is from genome assembly GCF_021130785.1 of Homalodisca vitripennis. Classification (NCBI taxonomy): domain Eukaryota; kingdom Metazoa; phylum Arthropoda; class Insecta; order Hemiptera; family Cicadellidae; genus Homalodisca; species Homalodisca vitripennis. The sequence continues at coordinate 43,291,710 of NC_060214.1, forward strand.
GAATACATAAACAAATTTTGGAGTCGCCTGATGAGAAAACCTTCGCTTTCGAAAGGCCTCGCCCGAAAAATTAATAAATTATGAATTGTATGTATTCTTTACATTTAGTAATACCTAAACTAACGGAAGAATTTATCTTGTCTAAAGTTTACTACTAAAATACTACTCTGGCTAACACTAACTTTGAACTGAATACTACCCTTACGCATAGAAACTAATAATTTGTTCAATACTCATTTATGGGAAGATTTTAGCTACCCTGAGCAAACTTCCGACGAAGAAGTCTATTGTTTTAAGTTAATGTAGAGCAACAACAGAAAACTCAAGTGTTCCTTGTGACATTCTTTTTATGAAATCAACTTCACTAATAAACCACATAAAATATTAGTTTTGTAATAGTTTTACATATTTATAATGTAGTAAAATTTTCACGTGGTTGTAAAATCTAACTTTATTTTTACTAACTACAAACAGCCTATATTTTTGGGTTTTAATAATGTTTGTTCATCTAGCTGGGAAGATAGTGTGTAAGTCATTACAGAAAAAGGTGTTGGCGATTCAGAGTGCCGAGAAATGGTTGAGGACAGTTCCAATAAGCCAAGGATCCATGATATAGGTTACATCATATATACTTTAGAAAAAAACATTATTGTATAATGATCTGAGAATTAAAAACATTACATAATGTATAATAATTAATCTTTAACTATTCCTTTTTAAACTTTGAATTGCCGCATTCTTGAAACCTTCGGAGATACAAATATACAACGTGGTTTACAGTAAATGACTATTTTAAAATTGCATTGCTTACGGACTATTTTGGAAATTACTTGATATAAAACTTTGCTGCAATGATCAAATTTTATAGAACTAACTTTCATACAATTAATATTTACCACCGTATTTATGTTAACTGACGTATAATGTATTTACACAATATAACAAAAAGGTTTTATTTTCACAAGTCGAAACATCAGAATGGATATAATTTTAACAAAATTTATTGAACAAAAATGACAACAGATTTTTCATATAAATGAAAATTATATTATCTCCTTGTAAATATCTTACAAGAATGTAACAATCGTATTATCTCTAATACTAAACAATATCATTGAGACATGGGTATTACAATAGCCTTTTAAGTTTTTTTCTAAATATCATTTTATAAATGGATATATTCTAAAGTTGTAATTTGCAATACAATAAATCTAATTGTGATAAATGTGTAAATAAATGATACTATACCAGTACAAGCATTGTGCATAAACAGAGACGTACGGCCTCCTCTTAAGCTATTAGTGAATAATTTTACAATTTTTGTGAACTTAATAAAACTCAATAATAAAACCATACGGAAATAGTAGTACACATAAACTAGAGTATATGAATTAGCATGTCTAATTTTATTCACTGATTGTGTTGGAAAACACAGTAGAGTGATTAAACAATATCCGTACCACTCATACCCGTATTATAACCAATATCACCGAACTTCTGTGGAATAGTGTATAACTGAGACCCTCAGGGCAGATTTTGGTACCATTGATTGGGTAGGTTTGTTCCATTCATCCATATTAACCATAGGGTACGATGTCAGTTTTATATCACTTACATGACTACATTCCATCGAAATTGAATATCAATAATCAATCAATATTTCAATAAGTCATTTACGTCAATTTCCCTAATCTTCACTTGAACTGTGCGAGACTTATTAGTTCGTTCTTAAATATACTTATTGATTATAATAAACAACTACGGTGGACTCATACTTTATGTTAACCAAGACTATTTGAATCTTCATAATAACTTCCACTCCTATTGCAATAAAACGAAAATAACACTTTTATAAAGATCAGGAATGTAGGTAATATTCCCAGGGGAATTTACTTCTAGTTTCAATTGCCCATACATTGGGTACAGCAACAATCAAAGTGTGACTATATCTATATGGATAAAACCATGGATGTCCAGGAGTGACACATCACTAACTGTACATTTAGAGATAGTGAGGTTAAAGGGTTAGTTAATAAATGTAATTTACTGCAGAGAATGGCTGAATAAAAGTTTTATTCTTCAGTTATGTGGGTTAGTTCCAATAATAAAAGAGCTTAAAATGTAATGATAGATCTTGTGATTGCTGTGAAATTCACTGTTTAACACTTAGAGTTGGAAAATGTAAAAAAAGGAATTATTGAACTGTAACCACCAAATAAGTCTTTAAATCCTTCATAAAAATTTCAGGAACTTCTGCGGCGAATTCACGGGCACCTGATTGTTTGCGGCTAGGGAACAATGCGTTTCTTTAATTTCAGTCTGAAAACTTGCTAATTAAACTTGCAAATGTCCAGCCTTTTATTCCATCCTAAAACAAAACTCCGGATTCTTGAACAATACTGCTCATGGTTGAACTATTTTAGTAATTTAAATTGCCAGTAATCACTGATAATAATGTTTGCACCAATATTGATTAACAGGAAACTGAACCAGTTCAATACAAGTTTTAATTCTACCTACTTGACCAAAATTCCACATATATTTATTGAAGTAGTGTATTATGTGTTTTTTAATACATACAAATATTAAAACATAGATTTTAATATTTGAGCATTAAAAATAATATTTGAGCTAGTTGAGTCTGTTTATCGAAATAAAGTTATCAAAATTGGTTTCACAGAAATTAAATTAAAAATACATTCTATATTCTCACATATTTTCATCAAAATATCAGATTTAAAAACTATATAAAATTAATAATTATACTTTTACTTGTAATATTTTAGATATTAGACGTTTTATGTACAGAACCAAAGCAATAAAATTACTTTAATCCGTCAAGTAACCTTTTCCATTATTTATATTGGTATTTTTTGTGTTTACGTGTGGAATTGGCCGATCCGCGTAAGTTCTCTTTCTGTCTTCCACAATACAGTACAAAGTTCAGAAATGCGTGCACAAACGATTGTCACCAGTATTTTTAAAAATTTTAAAATTGTACTTGTCACTTTGGAAGTCTTTGAACATTGCGGTGGACACTTCCCAAATGTTTCTACTGATTCACATGTATTCGTAGCAAAACTTTTCTTTAATTTTATTTATAGGGAATGATATGTTTACTAAAATAATTCCCTAATTAAGAAATTAAAGACATGTAATTAGTCAAAATAATAGTATTGTATTTACAGAGAGAAGATGATAACTAACTTTATAATAATGACCAAAACAAAAACAGGTGGTCTATATCTTTTACAATACTAAAATAAATTATATTTTTAAATCAGCTGACCAGCTGACACTACATGAGCCCCCTAGGGAGACTGGAAGTCAGGGAGCAAGCCGTAAACGCACATTGCACATATCTTGTCAGCAACATGAGCTAGTTGCTCTAGTGACTGTTCTTGAGGTTGTGCCTGCAGTATTGCTTGGACTTGGCATGGTAGGCGAGTGATCCATAGTTGACGAATAAGATCCTCATGTATGGAGTGTTACCGGAAAATAATAGTAGATGACGAAGCAATTGAGATGGTTTACGAGATCCCATTTCTTCCTCCGTCAGAATTTGTTTTAGTCGTTGATTGGTACAGAGAGAGAGCCTTTGGATAAGTTCGGTTTTTGAGACGCGTGTAAGGGTTGGCTACAGGAGGAGCTTTAATTATATCCCTTACCTCATGAGCGTAGCGACCTTCTAGCTGACTTACAGCGTATGCAAATCTTGTATTCTCCCTGTGTAACATGGGCGATGGTAAACTGAGCTTCGACTTGTGCAAACCATAGTTCCACATCTTCGGGGCCAAAAGGGTGGAAGTTATGACACTTACCACAGCCGATTGACGACACGTTGGGGAGAGTCTGCAGTTTGTATATCAGTTTCCGCATGTTCATTGTCCTGGTTAGCAGGATGGTAAATCTCTTCAGCATTGTTTTCTTGTTGACCTTGAAGATGACGTTGCAGATCTTCAACTTGAGTCCGCAAAATGTCGTTTTGCCTTTGCAAATCTTCCATTGAATGTGAATAAAAGCGGGGTCTTGAATAATTTGTCCTCTTTTTTCGGGGTTTACCAATATAGGGAATGATATAGTTTACTAAATAATTCCCTAATTAAGAAATTAAAGACATGTAATTAGTCAAAATAATACTGCCCCATAAGAATAAAAACCCTAACTCCAAGAAACAAAACTGTTCAGGAAAATGAAGATTACTAATTTTTTTACCTGCATTAACATTTTAGCACTTTTAAAAAAGGTTTATGCTAAAATGTTATTGGATAGACCTACAAAATATTTATGTATGATGTGAAATTTCATTATATTTGTTTGACATTAATAAATTTAAAAACAGTAAAGTTTAACAAGTACATACAAATATTTCAACAATTACAAACTTGTAAAAATAAGTTACTTAAAATGAGAAAAAGTGTTAAATTGTAGGCTGCCTACTACTAGAAAAAAACTAAAATATACATAGTTGTGTTTTAGACATGACTTAAATAAAAGAATTAGAAGTAATCTATGCACAAACAAAGTTTGTTCCTGGCACAAAGTCATTAGAATAGTTTAACTTGTAGACCTATTTCACAGTTAAGAGATACTGGTGATAAATAATTCCCCACTTACCTTAACTTTAAACAGTAATAATAATAAGATTAACTGAAAACAAAAACACTTCTGCCATTTATAGAATTGATCACTATCTACTTTAACTTTTGGAAATTAGTTTTTACTCATCACATTCAATAAAGTCTCGTTCTCCTGACTCTGGAAGACTTGTCCAAAACCCCCGACGGTTGGATGGCATAAAGGGGACACAGTTTTTCAATAATGTTTTTCTTTTTGGTTTTATTGAAACCCCGAACTTTATTTATTTTTTCTGGCATAGGAAACTTCTTGATATACTTGGATTGAATAAAGTTCAACTCTTATGATGGAAATTCTTCATATTTCGTAGAGTACAAAAGCGTAGTTTTTACCTCTGTCAGCAGATACTTTCACAACATCTTTGAAATATGGTACATTTTCTCGACACTTAAGCTTTTGTTTAGAAGAACAGTCTTTTCATTCATACAAGTCACTTTCACCAAGTTCTTTGATGTCCTACCTTTCCTAAATTAGCTTTTTCAACACATTTAACAAAGTCCTGGAAATCATAGACCTTTCCACTGTGTTTCATGTTCCATTTTTGCAAATCAACAATTACAACTTAAAAAATAAATTACCTGAAGTGCAGTACAAAAAAATCAGGATATCTGACACAATATAATTTAAAACACTGTAACCGAATAACTAATTATAACCAAAACAACACGTTTCATGACAAATTAACTTGATAGGTTGTTGAGTTACTAAGTGAGAACAGCTGCAACAACAAAAACTCTTGCCTAGTCATGCTGTTATGTTTGATTAAAGAAGGCCCTAATTCCAGGAAATCTCCTACTTAGTCTTATGAGAGAAGGCCCAAAGTTCCTTCATGCTCTTGGAATGGACTATTGAACCATAAGTCTAAAGGCCTAATTGCAACTGCCTATGCACTTAGGGTGTTTTAACATTTAATTGTCACATAGGGCCATCTTATGTCAAAAACCACGAACATTTCGGAGATTAGGGCCAATATAATATTGTAGTAATAGTAACCATGGAGTTGAAATTTAGGGTCTATTTATTGTCACAAAAAGATCGTATTTTATTTTATTCCCAGCCAAATCGAAAAACAACACACAAAAAAAGGGGTCAATTGTCTAAAAAAAATTTTTGGAGTTAAGGGCCTTTGTAGACTTAATGTGGGGCCAGAATAGTGATATGTATATTACAGAGAGAAGATGTAATAACTAACTTTATAACACATAAGTGGATCTCAAAGAACAAAACAGGAGCGTGGTTCTATAATCTATTTCTACAATACTAATAATAAATTATATTTTCTTAAATCAGCTGACCAGCTGGACACTACATCCCCCCCCCCCCCCCACCCCCCCCCCCCCCCACCCCCCCCCCCCCCCCCCCCCCCCCCCCCCCCCCGCCCCCCCCCCCCCCCCCCTCCCTTCCAAACCCCCCGCCCATAAATCTAATTTTTTAAGTAACCACATTTTTTTAGGTTTCTGGCCTTTAAGAAGACATAAGGAAATCTTAAATGAGAGCGTAGTTCAAGCCATGAATCAAACTAAATGTCTTTATTAGTAGACTACAATGTCGTAAATGTACAATGCCGACCGCAACATGTTCACCATTTTAAAAATTACGCTGGTGTAAAGTTAAAGAAATTTTCAAAATAGGTCCCATTATTGTATTTCAATGTTCTTGCCTTGGTTTAAAATGTGAAATGTAAAGTTATTAAATGAGTATTGGACTTAAGAAATAGTTTTTAAAGTGGTTAGTAAAAAGTTGTGAAAGTTCAAACTTTCGTGAATTTATTGAATAAAATACCTGTTGTAAACACCTGAAATCGTATATGAATTTTTTGAAACAAAATTACTCAGTTCTTCAATGTTAAGTAAGACGAAATGAATTAATTCATTAGCAACTTAGTTGCATTAAATCCAATGTCAATTGTTAACGATATGATGTGAGATAACGGTATTTATATGTGATTCCAAGATCTACACAACCCTAGCCTCAAGTTCCATTTCCTTGTTGCCTATTGCGAAGTAGTTTAGTATGGATTATTTCTAGTTATGGAACAATTTTCAATATTCTCCTAAAGACCTTCTTTGGTCCTTCTTTGGTTTTGGTTCTTTGGTTTGGTTCTTTGGTTTTGGTTTTGATAAACTTATCAAATTCTCTTTTTATACCTTTTTAACAATCCTCTAGTGCCTAGGCTATGCATCTTGCGCGGATAAGCCCTATGAAATAAAGTTAGGAAGGTTACCAGTGTATAGAGTGCTTCGTTTCTATCCATACACTAGTTTTCAAGATTAATCGTCCCTAACTAGTTAATGTTAAATAATAGATATTTTGTACATATTACTCGAGAGGAAACAGATAATAAATTTATAGGTTTTAATTATCATATTGATTCCTAGCTATTTATTTTTAAGTATTGCCTTTTATAAAATGATATGTTTAAAAATTTTTAATTGTAATACCATACAAGTAAGTTTAATAAATTTCTCATGTAAAAGACATCGGTTACTACTGCATAATTTTACTATCGTTCGCAATATCTATTACTATACACACAAATATAGAAAGATAATAGACATAAACTTTAGTCTATGAGTTTGAAGCTACAGTTATACATACACTGTTGTGGTGAACTACGTAGGGCAATGTTTCACCAATGCCCTTACAGCTCCATTATTCAAATTACAGACCAATATCACTGAGCTCCTATGTAATAGTATATAACTGTGGGGCAGCTTTCGCTACCAGAGGTATAGCCATGATCGGTTTCTCATTTCTAATTCCATCCATATAACCACAGTGTATACCAGTTATTAGTTATTACAGTTATTAGTCTCCCTTTTATAATCCCTATCAAAATGCAACTTTGAAATTGTACAAGTACCGGTATTAGTAATCTGTAAATTTCCAAAATCCTAACGGTTGATATAAGATGTATGATATTAGCAACTCGAACGTGCTTTGAAAACAGTTATTGATTAATACTCGTAGTAAGGAACACTCGTAAACCACTCATATTCTAAGATAACAAATACCACAAAAATGTTTTTCATCTAAAAGTTCTAATGGGTTGTAAGAAACTTTCAATCATATTTACGACAAGCGAACATGAAATTTGTATAGAGATCAAGCTGAGAGTATCCATAGGACAGTTTACTTCTGGGTGGTTTATATATAAACATGAACTAGGCATAGCGAAACCGAGTATCTAATCTGGATAAACCCATGAATGTGTGAGTCACACACACCACATGACATATTTGTGTGTGTATTTGTCATAACTGTTAAAAATGTCAAGATATTGGGGTAAAAGGGATGATCGAATAGATTTTTGTACTGCCAAGTATTGAGTATTACATTCGGCATTACATAGTGGAATACTATTCCCTACACACTTTGACTGGAAGAGGCTGGAACATAGCTACTACATAGCTCTGATCTACATCAAAGGTGACAAGACTGTGTTACAATTTCCGCTACCCCTCCTCTTGTGTTCTTTATAGCATGTAGTGCCTCTTACTAACCTTACCCATAATAATATCCTGTCACTCCAGAACCAAGATTCTTTTTAGATTAATGCAGTGATAGGTTTCCACAACATCTTCTTTTAAGAGAATAATATATATCGAATATTATATCGTCTTATATAGGTATATTGCATTACGTATAAAACTTCAGTAATGACTGCTGAGTTAAAAACAATACTAATATTCATGATAATCTATGTTTTCACTCTCACTAGTATTCAAGTTATCCTGTAAGTAAGTATGATATATAATAATGATATACCTTGCGGCTGGGTTTAAAATGCACGGTTCAATTTATAAAGTTGAAAGAAATTTTCCTAAACCCAAATAATTAAGCTGGATCAACTAGAAGAATCTTTAAACTTTCTTTGACTTGAAGAAACTTCGACAACTGTTCATTTCTGAATACACAGACGCTTGATTGAGGGTTTAAAACAATGCATTTCTTGAACTTCCTTTGTTAAATAAACTTTATAATGTCCAAAGTTTTATATAATCCCAAAACACAACTTTGGAATCTTGAACAAATCTGGACATGGTAGAACTACTTTAATAATTACAATTACCAGTAATAATCGAGATAAGTGTTTACAAAAATATTTATTACAATGAAACCTAAATTATTTACATTTTTTGTTGTTGTATTCTACCTCTGTTTCCAACTTTCCGCTTGTAGTATGTTAGTGGGGTGATGTGCTGCGTCATTTTCAATACAATAATTGTATCTAAATATTATTACAAAACATTTTACTTTTCATCCTACAGTAATTATCTTAAAAATAATTAAGGAAAAACCATTATTTTTTACCTTAACCTGAGATCATTCGACCCAATGTTCTATTTAACGCCCATCCCACATCGCGAGGTTCCGTCTGTCTGTCCGACCTCCAGGAGCGTCCCTTAGTCACCCGAAAATTTAGTAGTAGGAGCCGTTCAGGAGATGTGGTCTGGACGCGGTCACTGCAAAGTCTCGTAATTTATTATTTCAGTAGTGTTATATTGGAGCTATTGGAGCTGCGTCTGTCTCTTTTGGGCAAACTAATGCCATCTTGGGTTTCGATGCCTTCTTTCTCGTACTAGTTAATGAGTGTATCGTAGCTCCTGTCTGAGGTGACCAGGTCCGGTTGCGGTACCTCACCTCACCCCTTTGTTGTCGTGATGGTTCCTCTCTTAACTTGTCCTTGCTACGATTCCAGTGACGATTCTCAGTGTAAATAAGTTAACTGTTCTTCTGTGGATCCCTCTGCAACCCTGGACGAGCTGGAAGTCCACCCTCGGATGAAGCGAAGCAAGAACTAAGATCAACATCGGTGACTTTTTGAGAAATCTAACCGTCCTTCCATCTCCGGATGTAATTATTTTCAATCTTTAATTTATTAGTGTTCTCTTTCTGAACGTAAAATGTTTTGCCTCCAAACAAGATGTATTTCTCTTTGTTTGGATTCTTTATGTATTTCTTTTTGTAAAATTAACTGTTATGTCCTTCGACTCACATTCTGTCTTTTTCCACGTAACACCGTTCCTACTATTACATTTGTGGTAAATATAATATTTAAATTGACTATAATACTAGTGAAAGAAACATGTGACTTTAAGATTTATTGTGTTCACTATATTTCCTATTATTATGATATATTTATAAATAATTACAGGTTCTTTTAATCTGTAATAAAAATCTTAGAATATTGTTCCATGGACCAAGAGAAGCACAAATACTACCATAATGTACATGATGGATTAAATTATACATAATACTATTCATGTCTATATGAACATAAACATGAATATATATATATATATATATATATATATATATATATATATATATATATATATATATATCTTCTGTAATGCCAATCGGCTTCAATACTCTTCTAAATACTCAATAAAAAAATAAAGTATATACAAAAACAGAAACAAATATTAAATGCTCATGTTTAATTTTCGAGTTCACAGAACCCTTCATCAGAACCACACCGAATTAAAACATATAAATAGAACTCAAACCAAGAACAAAAGACATAACCAAAATAAAATTTAAATAAATAAATACCATAAACAGCAAGATACCAATCAGCTTTGTGTAGCCTATTTGTAAATGTTTACATAGAACTTAAATTTTTTTGTTATAAAAAGGAAAAGAGAGAGAGAGAGAGAGAGAGAGAGAGAGAGAGAGAGAGAGAGAGAAATATTCTTAGATTTCAACTCATTTATAATAGCACTATCATGGAAGATAATGTCACGCCCTGAAACGACGATTTTTGAATAACTTTCTATTTTACATTTTGAACACTCGTCCTTTCATTCCAAAGAACCCTACATAATTTTTCTTAAGTAAGTACTATAATTTTATAAAGTACTAGCAACCTCAGAATAAAAATCACGGAGTTTCATGTTGATCATTACACATTTCATTATTTAAATATTCGATTGTGTTAATCAAACATTCTTTTGTTTCAACATTCGGTTGTTTCAACTGTTTTGCTGCTTCCTAGGGACAAGTTTTATTTCTCTGTCCAAAAGTTTTCGCATTGCCAGTCACCTTTCGCATTCTTTTTTTAACGAATCTTGAACTTTGCACTACAAGCACGCAATGTGATACACGTTACCGCAGTTCCTGGAACATTTGAGCATACGTTTTTCATTCTCACACAAAAAAATACACGCAGAGCAGTTATCCGGCAATATTTAATTCATTATTTAAATATAAAAACAGATACACAAACAGGTTACGAACAAGCATGCAGGTTAAGTGATCAGGTTATTACGCGTCCGCACACTCGATTGACTGTTAACGATTGATAAGCACTGTCATTGTCTCTATCTTGTCCATATAGAAACAAGGTAACAAGGTAGAAGTGCTGATAGTACGAGATGAACATAGCTTTCTTGTAACACTTAGAAAAACCCAGTTCATGATTTGTATAGTCAAAATTTGACTCTTATAAGCGCTTCCAATATTTGTCTAGTTAGGTTTTGGTTCCATAAAATGTTTCCCTTAATGATCTTGTTTTCCTGTGATGGATCGATCCTGTGCAAGAAGGTAACTCAAATAACGATTCTCTCCTTTTGGGATTACTCGTGAATGGTATCACTTGTTTAAAACTCTAACCATGTGTATGTGTGTGTTTTGTGTGCGTCTTCATGTGTCTGTTATTCAGTCACGTAAACACTACTAGACCGTTTGTATTGAAAGTTTATAAGGATAACCCTAAAAATGAGTTACATACGTATGTATATATGTCTGTGAATGATCTAGGCTATTGAATTTTCATTACCAGCAATTCTATTCAATGTTTACAACTGTGTTTATTAACACCTCATTTTTTATATATTGAATTGCTTCTATTTGCTTTTACATTACATTTTATATTATTATTAAAAAAATAATTAGATTAATAACACTAAAGGCAAACCTACTACCAGAGTGTAGTGTGGAGGCATTATTGGAACAGCTTTGTCGATCTGATTACTGCACGATCCATTCCATATCGTGAATGGAGGACTGGCTTTATTGGCATGCTGAATATGCGCTTGCACATCTCCGCAAGCTACTCTCACGTTTCGCTGATACATTTCATTACTATATCACGTATAAAATCTAGTGAATAATGATACATTTTATTTAGCACTCATGAATTAAGACAATATTGACGTAATTAGATATTTTATTCCGTAAAATAAACTTGGCCAATGACTTTCAACAAATGATTACGTCTTTTATAAGTGAACACTCATATTTGAGTAAAAGTTATTTTACTTTTAAGTAAAATTCCGTATACTTTTAATTCTTTTCATCCTTGTGTTTTTATGAGCATTTCTGGTTAGAATTAATTGTATTTGTATCGCCATGATTGAGGTTAGATTTTTGCCCTGATCAAGATAATATATATACACACACATAAATACTAGGTTCTGACAAGCCCATTTCTCCCATGAAACGTCTATTTTGGCTACTATAATTTTTCCTGTATTGATTTAAATTATGTTTGCCATCCCTATTAAGATAATGAACTCTGAGACTGTACCAACAGCAACAGGTTGTAACACTAACTGGTAAAAAGAAATTTTCAGGAAGTTTTAGTTCAGTTTTATTTAGCCTCGTTTAATCGAGGAAAGTATATTTTATTTTGAATAAAATTATAGATTTGATCTTATTTGAGATTTATAATAAAGTTAAATTTTTAGTTTGATTTTATTTTTGAGTAAAGAAGTTAACTTTAATTTAATTATTTTTATTTAAAGGAAGGTTACCTTTCTTGAGAAAACCTTTTCAACAAAGGTTGCTGTGTTAATTTGTAAGAATTGAAATATAAATATCTATCAAGTACAACCATTGTTATTTTAAGCCCGAATTACTGAACTGATAGTTAATAATCAGGTTTTAAAGTGATTTGAGAAATTATTCTCCTGTATATCTACCTAAACCAAAACAATTCAATAATTTTGAAAATGGATAATAAGTGCAGTTAAACTAACCATAAAATTATATACAGGGATTTTGTCGATCTTGCGGATCTCCTTAAAATACATATTATAATTACTTGTAGATACGAAATGTTAAATTATTATTATTCAAATATATCATTTTAGTTAAAAAAATTTTAATATGCAATTGAATTAGGAATAATATTTTTAAAATGTGACATAATTTTAAAATTATTAATCAAAATGTTTATTCTTTTGTCTTGGAAAAAGATTTTGTATTGCAGTTGAACTAAATATATTACAATGCAAAAGTAATAAAAAAGTAACTAATTGTTATAGTGACAATATTATTCAACTTAAAATCACAGTTCATTTAAATTTGAATTTTATCAGTATTTAAAGACTGCTTCGTTTCTGCTCGACCAAACAGTAATTGAATTATAAATATTTTTGAACCTACAAAAATAAAATATGTAGTGTTACAGAACTTTGCTATAAATTATTATTTATTCTTTCTATACATATTTTTAAACTAAGTTCCTTTATTCTTGATATGCAATATACTGAATAACTGAAAACTCACTAAATATCCCTATTAGCCACATTCTTCTAAAATGCATACTTTTTATACTAAACTTATATAAAAAAACCAGCTATTTCCTGTGGCTTTCTCCTCAATTTACTACTGATAACCAACTACATCGTGGGCATATTCTTTTCAAATTACATTTCATACCCTCCCTTATTTATTTAATAACCACTTTAAAATAACCTGATCTTCAGATAAACCTAATTTTAAGTTTTAAGAGCAATATTTTGGGACCATCAAGTTAAAGGAAGAAAACGTTTAAAAAATACCATGAAATAACTTGAATTTCCTTCCAATATTTCTTGATAAACGATTTCAGTACCAATTAAACCATTAACCGGCATGGAGAAAATCCAAAAGTCGAAGTTCTTAGCATTTAATTAATGCACTATTGATCTAAAGAATAATGAAGAGCTATATAATTTTAAACAGAAGTTGATTACGCCATGACTACAGTATAAAAAATTGTATGCACAGACGCAAGTCAGAGAAAACTATTTCTGTCAAAAAGTGTATAGGCTACCTATGGTTATAGTACTTTATCCCAGTCCAGGGTACATAAATGATGCCATAGTTGAGTTTGTCTAAGAGGCTTACTTCAGTCAAGAAAATAACTAAGATTTGTTTGATAAAGTCTCTAAATTTATAGCAAAAGATAGATATTCACTTTTTCTCTGATATTCGCATTACAATTATAGTTAAAAACTGCATATTAAACCGAATATTTGTATTAAACATTTACTATCCGTATAACTTCGGAGTTCATCAGTATTTACAGATAAGTTTAAAATAAGAAGTATTGTTACTTGTAAGCTGACTCTATGCTTTCAATATTGAAAACGTAAAGAAATTATAAATGCTATTTAAATTAACAAAACGTACGATTATTTTGTCATATTATAATTTTTACAAGAAATATTTGATAAGAATAGTAATTTTTTACCTGCTAATTAAGCCAGAAAGGAAGTTTTAAGACCGGTGGGGAGTAGCCTGTATGGATTTTCTAAGTACGAATTTTCTAAAGATGAATTATTAATTTAGACGTTCAATTTGAAACGAAATGATTAGGTTGGTATATAATTGTACTCAAGAAAACATTCGAATGTTAGAAAAACTTTTTCGCTTTGAAACCTTAGAAAAGATATATCATTTTAAGCATATAAGTTTAATTGTTCAAAATGGACTTAATTTAGTTGCAGAAAAATTAACAGGTGGACGTTTTATGTTTGTAATCGTACTCACTTGTAATTTTTTTTTTATACTTGCAAACATTTTGTAAAGAAGTTATGTAAAAAATATCCAAACCATTTAAGTACACCATTGAAAGTTGAAAATAAAATAATTATCCCTTTTCCCAAATTCGATGTGTACCATCTTAAGATATAACACATAAACTAAAAACGTGTTTGTTTAAAACTTGTTAAATATTTTAAAGAAACGTGACATTTTTTTTATTCTTTATCATTATTTACATATATTTCAAATATTCAAAATATTAAAACCATTTAAAGGATAAGTGTTTGATAATCTGCACTAATTGGTGACTGGTATCGAAGTATTGAAAGGGTTTTTTATTTACCTAACTTATCGAAGCAAATATTTTAATATTATACAAGATTACATTTATGATTGTAAACGTTAGCTTGCCTTTGTGTAATAGAACTATTTTGTAATAAACACAGTTTTGAAATGTTTAATTTTATGTATTTAAATTTATTTTAATAATGGGGTATTATAGTCTCTGTTTTGGAGAACAATATTTTATTTAATCAACCATACATAAAACAAGAGAAAAGAAACTCACGTAAAACCTAAAATTTTCTCTGCTTTCGATATGATTTGAATTGTTTTTATTGATTATATTAATAAAACATTGTATACACATGTTTTATTTCTAGAAATGTTTTACTGTATAAAAAATGCATACATTACTAGTATATTAACTTGAATTCCCACTATATTTTTTTAAACATTCTAAAACACATTATATTATTTCATATATTTTTCTGTATTTGTGAATACGTCCTAGGTTTGTATCTCAAGTATATTTTAATATACATATCGCAATTTCAATGACTTAACAAATTTTTAAATATTGAAGAAAGGGTGGATGTAAATCGCTACTTGGAATCTTCAACAGTTTAATTAAAGTTCCCAACATGTATTGCCTCGCTGTAGAGCTATACAAAGGCTAAACTTGGTTTAACACTACAACCCTACATTAAGTACTTAGATAAGACCAATTGTTTGTTCCTACCCTTAGGACTAAGAGTCATAATCGAAATCGTAGTTAATTGTTGAGTGTTTGAATTTCTTGGAAACAGTTACATTATAGAATAATAAATATCGGAAAATCATTGAAACAGATTTTTTAACATAATATGGACCATCCCTAAGACATGTTCTTGAATATTGTAGTAGTACAGTTTTTTTGTAATTTCTGCAGCTTAACTACACGGTTTTATGTATAATAATAGTTGAAAAAGGTTTGTCAATATTTATCTTACTTCCATTTAAAGAAGCCCAATGTCTTATGTACATTTCAAGTATTTAAAAAAAAGAGACAGGGTTTGCAAAATAATCTCCATCCCATCTCGTTTTTGCTGTACCTGACATGAAATACGATGAATTTTCAAAGAGTGTATCGTTAGAAAGCGTAATCCTGTAGGAATACATTGTGTCATTAAACCGAATAAACTCCCAAAAAACTGAAGATGAAATTGAAAAATATATGTGACGGAGATGAGTTATTTTATTCCTATGTTGGAATTAATAGTATAATCTCTCCTCTCTCTCTCTACTCTCTCTCTCTCTCCTCTCGCTTCTCTCTCTCTCTCTCTCTCTCTCTCTCTCTCTCCAGGAATTCCTGAGGTAATTTTTGGTTAGGAACTGGATTACAAATTAAACAATATGTGGTGGAGTCATATACCTTTTAAAACGTATTAACAGGATTAAGGGATTTGCATAGGGACTGCTGTAATTTAGTTTTAACTTCCAAACAAGAATATCGAACTAAAGAGTAAACTCTGAGTTTCAATGACTTTAAGAGAATGTGACTTAATTTCCATGTCAAGGCTCCATGTACCGTCCTCAACACGCTCCCGACTTTCTTTAATGAGTTATTTGAGTTACTTATGTTGTTTCGGTTAATTTATTCATTGTGTATTACATTCTACCGAGTTTGCTGTCGTAAACTTAGATATAAGCAGTCGCAGTTTCTCTTGTTAGTTTTGCATTATTTTACCTAAATGACATTGGTTTTAATCTAAGACCGACCTGCCTCTAGACAAAAAATAAACTTTCTTTTGGAAAAATATAATACTCTATAAGGAAGGAAAAGCACGTAACACCACGTGCCACTAAGGTTACATGAAACATTTCAAGTCTAAAGATGAGAAATGTTTTCCTCCTACACTCCTCTCATCTAACGGCAAACAAAAGAGGTATTGTGTCAACCTACTGAGTGGTCAGCTGAAATTCCTTTGTTAGATATGTATCACCTTATAAGTCATTCTAGTCTATGTAGAAATGAATTTTAATCCAAAATATAGCGTCTGATGTTGATCTTCACTATATATCTTACCACATGGTAAATTCATACTGCGTTCATTGAGGTAGGTTTCATTATAGTGTTTAAATAATTAATGTGGTAGTGAAGGCAAGAGTATACGTACGATATCAGGTTTATTAAAAAGTTTTAATATTGATATATTACTTTTATATTTTACACATATTTACCCTGTAAATATGTTAAAAATCAAATATGATTGTGCCTATATAGTTTGAAAAACTTGTTTATATTGATATTTTCTCGTTCCCATCATGGTTACCCCCACAAGAAAAATGTAAAAATACTTTCATAATGCTTAGGAAAATCACATGGGAGTGACATGATACATTATCTAACAGTGTTGCTGTGGCGTTTAACATTAAAAAGAAAACCCAAACCAAAATA
The DNA here is from genome assembly GCF_021130785.1 of Homalodisca vitripennis. Taxonomy (NCBI): domain Eukaryota; kingdom Metazoa; phylum Arthropoda; class Insecta; order Hemiptera; family Cicadellidae; genus Homalodisca; species Homalodisca vitripennis. The sequence goes on from NC_060214.1 coordinate 43,308,826, forward strand.
TATTAGACACAACTAAAACTACGGTAATGATAGAAACGTGTTGTCATCGATGTTGTTTAGCAAGATGATGGGACAGTTAATTTTCCAATCATGTGACAATAAAAAACTACATTCCTAAACGTATTCAAAGGATAGAAATTGAACCAATGCAATAAGTAATGTAATTTGGAACTATTTCAATAAACTGTTAAAAACGAAAAATAGTAGGATTTTTACGATTCTCTTCATACAAGCACAGAATTTCGCAAACAATCTAGGAAAATTCAATTCACAATTAAATCAAGAGTAACTACAACATAATTTGTCCAAGGTGACCCAAAGGATTATCAACTAAACTACATTATAGTGAGAAACATCCAAACATATTGATAGTGGTGGATGTATGTAACCCTTAAAACGGATTCTTCACGATTGTGCCTGGAACATTAGATCATTAAAAATGAGAGACTTGCAATCTCTAAGTTTCCCGATGGAGCTACTAAAGTTCAAATACTTGATGGTTATCAAACTAAATCGTAATTAGGTGAAATTGTTAGAGATAATTAGAGGTTGGTCACACTGGCCGATATTGTTGGTATGTGGATCATTATTTCCTTGAATTTATATGGAAATTAGTTTTAAATCCGCGTTTTGTCATTTTAGTATTTACCAGTGTAAGCAGTATAGAATGCTCTTTTAAAACAGAGGCACGCAAATGTTTTAATCTGAACATTTTTTATTCGTATAGGTTAGAGGTTCATGCCAGTGAGTGGACTGGCCTCATTTAAATTTGATTATGTTCTTGCGCATCTGAGCAATAATGAAGGAAACAGGATGTTTCCGGACATTTTCCATCGTTCAGCGAAAGAAAAAATTATTAAGACTACCTTTAGAGATTAGATTGCAGACCTCAAAACGTAGTGTTACTGATTTTTTGTTTCGCTGAACGATGAGGAATTTCCGGAAAATTTGTTTTTCCTTCACTATGCTTCCATCGTAAAAAATAATCTTCAAGCAAAGAATTGATCATTCATTTCCAGATATACCTGTAGAAGACAATTTATTTGCTTACATATTACATAAAGCTGTCATCAATAACTACATTTTAGTGACTGCCTGAGTGTCCTACCTGTCTTCAGAAACCAGAGCTTTGAGTACTTATAGCTTACAACACTGATAACATCAAACAAAAGTAAATAGTAAATAAAACTACAACAGTTAGAGAGTGTAATGATGGTTTATCTCTGTACGAATCCAACTGTTTATTTATAACGAATTGAAATTGTATTAGCAGCAAATATACGTAAATCACTCCAACTGGAACTTCCCAAATACAGCTGTTGAGTTCGTTAGTGGATTTTACAGCCAATCAGTTGATATTTAGTAGATTGAGAATAAAGCCTCTATTAAGTCTGAATATCCCTTGCATATTTTGGAAATTAGCTGTTTTAAACTAATAGTAATACTCTCATAGAAAATTAACGTAGAAACTTAGGAGGCACGTGGGACAGACCTATATTGCAGGTTACATTATAAATCCACAAAAGACGCGTCTAGAGCTTTTGATTACTGGCATATTTATGTATATAACATATAACTTTTACATATATAAAATAGCTGTATAGTAATTAAGATATCTATTATATTCTATATTCAATTTTATTCTTTAGTATTCAAAATGTAGACATATTTTAAATAATGCAAGTATTCAATAAATTATTGTCGTTACTCTTTACTAAAATACGGTTAAAAAAATTATGATTAATCCAAAATGAAATCAATAATCCGCCTTTTGATTATGCAAAATTGTTTTTTTAATATGGCTACACCATGTGAAAATTTATATTATTTAAAAACGGAATTGAAATGAATTTCTAAAGGCTAAAGCTAACTGTCTGTTACTGATTCTGTTATTGTAGATGTTGAATATTGAGAAGATAAAGAAAAAAGTCCTTACCTCAAACGACTGTGACAACGAAACCTGCTTTCAGTTCAGTTTGTACAGTCAGGAACAATTACTCGCTATAAATCCCACGAGATCCACGCTCCAGCGAGCGCTTGTTAGGCGTTTAATTCCGCTACTTCTACATTTCTTCGGCCTTAACACAGTCTCCGAGGAATAAAACGGTCCAATTATTTTATTCCTTACAAATTATGTTAGAATTGAAAAGTGTTTATTAAGTGTATGATAGTAAAACTTAAGCCTGAAGTATATTTAATAAACTATGTAAAATTTCCTATATGTAGGTTATAACAAAAAATAATTACAAGAAACAAACATGCTGAAATGTTAAATATTAACTATACCCATGGTGTTACAAAAAAAATAATTGTGTAAACTATGGCTCTAGGTCAGTCATATTACACACAAATGTACCAAAACCTACGGTGGGGTACTTTAGTCTAATACGTTTTTAAGGAAGTTTGAAGTAAATTTTAAATTCTGACAAAAGTGCAAGCAAATATTCAGTATCGTGTTGGAAAGGTCATTTTTAGACGCTGCACTAAGAGAAAGATAAACTGGAACAAACACAAAGTTCAAATTGATTCAACCTATTTCACCATTGCTACGCCTTGCGTATAGAAACAAACTTCTAAAATATCCGCCACTAGACATGAAACTCCCTTTGTAATATATTCTTTTTATATAAATAAGATTTATAGGTTAGTAAAACACAGCGTATATATTTTTCTTAAAGCTTTTAAATCCTATTATCAATCATAATTTCATCACTAAAGACGAGGCAATAGATATAGCAGAAAAGTAATAATAGCTTTACGAATTTACTTGCACTATAAATATTACCATATCACTGGCCTTCATATATAGACGTTTTCTTGCAAGAATTTAAATATACTGTTATGTAGGTACTAAATAGATAACTAAACAACTTAAAGAAATAAGTGTAGTGGTGCGAGGTTAATTTAACCATTTTTTCACATGATAATATTTTACTATATAATTATTAATCTTCATTTTAAGACAAACTCCAGTATTTAGGGTATACGCAATCACAGTTTATTTTATGTAAGTCTTACATCCCCTTAACATCTGATTCGGTCTTAGGGGAATTACAACCGTTAATTTGGGACAAGGACTTGGGACATGGATGTGAGCTTGAACATAGAGAGATGTATCAAACATGAAGTTTCTGTCTGCTTGTTTTGTCATAAAGTATTGTCATTCTTAAAGTGAATCTATATCTTTTTTATTAGATATCATTGTATATAATTGTATGCAATCTTTGTCTGTGCATTCTAAAAAAACATTGCTCATGGAAAATCGTTTTCTCTAGTAAGTAAGGACTCTTCTGATAGTAAGGCTTGGCTAAAAAGGTACTAACATAATAATGATATCATTAGCCTCTTAAGAGTTGGTTCGTATGTCCAGACAAAACCTTAGTTAACAACATAATCATAAATTTAAAATGCTAAATTTTAAACCATATAATTTATGTATTTTTAATAATTTTTTATTCAGTTGTATGTATGTTAGTAAATTTTAAATTTGAAAGTAATGATATAATTAATGTTGAGCTACATTTATCTGTAAACTTATTTAATAATTAAAGGTGTAATAACTATGTTCAACGATCCAAAATAAAAAACGTAAGCTTTGTTGTGACAGTAAGAGAGGTAATATAATCGTTATAAATTTGTCGTTTTCACATTTTATCGATCGATACTTTGAGTTTTAGGTTGGATGAACCATAGATCAGTATTGCAATCACGTCTGCAATAAGACTGTTTAAACAATCATAATCAGTGAGGTACCGGTCGGGAATGTGTTATTGGTCCCTTGCTACCTGGCCGGAATGTCATTGTAAATATAATGATATTGTTAAATATACCGTCATTGATGAAATAAGGCAAATATAATATTACTAAAACAATGTGTCCATCATATTTAGAACATAAATTGTCTACTTACAAGTTATATGGTCCACGGAGTAAATCATGTTAATGTAACAATAAGTCTATTATTTCGTGTTTACTAAATAAAATTAGTTTTTACAGAGATTTTGATTCCTCGAGAAGAATAAACGGTAAACTGCAGTGTTCATCCGATCATCTTGCAATTTTTGTAAAACATTTTCATTTCAAAATCCCACAAAGAACTCCATGAGTTAACATTATATAGATCATTCTGTTCAAATCATAACAACAGTGCTTGTAACACTGGGAGAACTGGGCCAACTTCCGCGAAAGAAAAGTACCACCTAACGCGATGTATATAGGAACCACTTACCACCATCAGTTTCTACATGCAAGCACATGAACCTACAAATCATCACGATGCTACGTTTACAACCACTCTTTTGTGATTAAAATTTTTCATTAAGTTGTATGATTTGAGAAAATCACTTAGATACCCGAAGTCTGTCATGCACGTGACAGCGTTTGGTTTCTGAATTCTAAAACACATTAGGTAATAGTAAAGGTTTTGAAATCAAATAAAACTGAGCGTCTACTGATTTCCCCTCTCAACTGCAATTTGAACTCATCGTTCTTTAATGCTAGTGGCCAAGGTTCAAATCTTTTGGTTGGGTTTCATTCTCTAAAATGGCGTTTCTTTTGGTCAAGCTATTTAAAGTTGCTCTTTAGATGGGTTTTATGAGAATAAATGCATTAGAAATGTCATCGTCTCCCTGAGAAATGATAAAAAATGATGAGGTAATAGAATGAAGCTTAATAAACAAGTTTGTGAGAATTAATCAGGATGTAACAAGAGGTACACGCAGAGAGGAATAAATTAATAGAACTTTCTTGGATAAAGAATTATTTCATGTGTAAAGTTTTAAGTCTCTATGAACCTTCTATCAGGAGCTATCTCATTTCCAAAACTTTCGTTTCTATATAGAATTTTAGATCTTTAATAATTTTAAATTCTTTGGATTAACTGATGATCTGTTTGTAATAATCAGCATGTTCAGGCTAAATATCAAAAAGCATATTTAATGGTACTTATATCTAGTTTTGTATCATACAAAAATAAAATATAAAATGCTTGAGTTAATTTGTAAAGCACTGCCGATTAAAGTTTATCCCTCAAATTTACCATGACATCAAGATCTAATCCTGTTACAAAACAAAATCAGTCACCAACTTCGGTGTACAAACAAGATTCAATATCAGTTAGTGCCTTGATTAGGAGTGTCAGGCATTATAACTTGTGACTCAACGGAACAGCTTCTAATATATCTTGCTAGCAAGCAATTCAACAGCTTTTGACCTAGTCCTACAGTTGTTAGTTCTAGCCCAATAACTTGCACACAAAAGATAAACTTGCTGTTATATCCTTCAAAATCTACAACCTAATGGTTTCTTAGGTGTAATTGAAGTAATACTGACATTCTAAGTGTTTTGCCATGTTCCAAGACACAAAAATGCTTTTTATTTCTTAATGAAAACACGTTTGATGCCACAATAACTAAGTAAATACATAACTATATTGCAAGACAATGCTTAATGTAGTTGCTCTCTCAGGATAAAAAAAATCTCTTTAGGATATAATAGTTTGTTACCTTCTCTTGCAAGATTGTTATTACTAGATTGTGATATTAAATATTGCGATAGTGTTAAAAGGTAGACTATTTTAATTAGATATCAAATACTTATGTTAGGTAAATGCGTAAGAGGATATTTGATATTTTAGTATATTAGTATTTTAGTATGATTACAATATTATGCATAAAATGAAGTTTGTTGCAGGTTTTGAAATTTCTATAAAAATATATTTATGGTAGTCTAGTAAATACTGGTCTATCTTCTTAGTTTAATTATCTGATCAAAGGTTGGGCAAACCGACTTTTCTGAAATCACAGAATATTTTATAGTTGCGAAACACTTAATTCAAGATATATGGTCATATGCTTGTCACATTCACATTTTCGTATAGAAAGAATTCTATAAAATGTTAATGTCTGTTGTCATATAATTTTGTCATATAATGTTGTCATATAATGTCATAATGTTGTTGTGTCACATATTGGGGTTTTCACTAAACCTTCAAGGCATGTATATGAAATATTTGAAAAAAAATGTTCTTCTAAATTAATGTGTTACCTTATTATTGGTATGAAAGAATAAATATAAAACATAAAATAGTATTTTAATAGGTTTTTAGATGGAAAGAATTATTATTATAAATTAAAGGAGTCATTTTTAAACTCTTTTTTATATAAAATGTTTTATGAATATTTAAGATTAAATGTAATAGAAATTAAGTTACCACAAGTACTAATTTATCTGTATTATTCTTCCTGTACTGAATTTTAAAAAGAATTGTTTTGTTTTTGTTATTAAAGAACGACGGAATATGTCTTTAAAATTTCTGTTTCTTTTATATTGTTCTTGTGTTGAAAAAGTATAATAAATTACACCTATTGAAAAGCTATCCGAGGCATTTAATAAATAATTTATGTTCACTGAAAAATGTCTAAGTTTGGAGTTCTGAATGAAAAATTAGAATTGACAGTAAGTCACTGCTTAATTCAGACAGTAAATGTCTTTAATAAAAACACTTCATCACGATAAAAAGCTTCACGGTACCTCTTATGGAAACAGGTAGCGGGTGATGTTAAGATATTTTCTTAAATTGGAGAGAATTTGTTATAAAGATTATCAATTTTATTTACTCAGGTTTTCCTTGTAATAAAACAAATACAGGTATATACTAGTTTTTAAGTTTTAACATAGAGTGAAATTTATGAAATAAATATACGAAAAAAATTCAAAGAGTTTCTTTAATACTATTTTCCTTCGTTTACCACCTGCATGTCTGTATTTCTTATTACAAATATTATAGCTTAGAAACGGTTTTTAGTTTATCTGTTATAATTCTGCATATTTGTTTGTCTTGATAGGAATAATCTTTCCAGCGAAATTTATTTTTTATAGTTTAAAACTAGTAATATTTTTGAAATTATTACTAAAAAAACCTTCTTAAAACCGAACGGCAAACGAAAAATATCCAAACATGTAAAACATACCTTATAAAAAAAAACCTAAATAAACTCTTTATTAGGAACGAGCAAAAACTTACGTCATTCACGCACGTGGGTATTGTTTTAACACTCATTGTTTTTCGTTACTAATTTACTAAACATATCTACTGTGAGTATTTGTGATTAAAAACATTTTTCTTTACTGATGTACAAATACAATTTACTGGAGAACTGTTGATAATTAGAGATAAAACACATTTAGAAGGAAATCCATAAAAAATATACAGGAACATGTTTTAAATTAAATTAAAATTATGGAATTACTTATTAGGATTCATTTATATTTAACCCTACACATAATTCTATAGTATTGCTTATACATAAAATTGACTCTTCTTTATCAAGCTGAAGTCTGCACAGCTTTGAAACGTTGGAAGCTTTGAATGAAATATGGACTGTTAACTCAGTTAAGGCTGTGTTTTCATCGTAGAAAATCTCACCCTAGTTGTGTAAATGAAAATCATGATTGGGAAGTCAAAGGCGAGTTTGGAATACGGATGAGTTACATTTTATAGTAATTCAGAACACAATTGCTTCACATGAATTCTGTGTTTACTTTCTATATATTTAGAACTAGCATAAACTGTCCTCAAGTTGTGATAACGGATTTCTGTTATTGATGTATAAGAAACCATAGAAGTCACCACGCCGCTGATATTACTGTAATTTGATATAAATGTTTTATGTGGCAAGAACATTGTATAAACTTGAATAACTCATAAAAGCGCAATTTATGTCTCACTGAACATTAGAAGCGTTCAATTCAGGAAAATCAACATTACATCTCGTAGTTGTAGAGCTGCATACATTTTTATTCAGGAGATAAAATAGAAGTGCTAATTTTAAAATGAACAGGATATTCTGAATGAAAATCATGTTCTGGTCTTAATAACACGCAACAACTTTGCTGTACGGTGTCAGTTTAAGCTGAGGTGTACTTTAGTTTTTACTGTGCAACAGAATATCTTCAAAATATTGTGTTATGTAAAAAGCAGTAAAAGATGGAGTGATAATTCACTAACGGTAAATTGAGTATTAATGGAACCATTACATAATTAATATTTTGTCCCAAAAAATATATATTTTCATGAAAAGAAACCCTTAGTTTTTTTAAAGTAACATTTTACTAGGTAACTGTAATGTTAAAAAACACGTTACACTTTTATAATGTTATATAAAGTAAAAAAGGTCCATATATATACATATAAATATAATATTATATATATTATATGTAAATATATATTTATTTATAACAGTTAATGCATCATATTTTACATAATATGTTAAAAATGATTATTTTTCCAAACCTCGGTCTATCCCGCCTATTTTTAATTGTATAAATAGTATATTTGTCATTGTTTTACATAATGTTTTAAAAAATCTTGAATTTATTGTTTTTAAACTTTCCAAGCATTTAACATTTTTGTAAAATTTCTTAAAAACTTTTTGATAGAAAAATTTCATGAATGGACCTGTTATGTTAATAACTCCACGTTATAGGGTTATCTATATATTAGTATAATGAAAATTCAATTAAAACCCTTATAAAAATGTTTGTATTGCCATACACGTGTTTCGGTATTCAACCAACGTCAGTGTACATTGACCTTTAAATAAATAATGAAAAACTAAACAAACACGTGTGGACCATTTAAATATTTGTTAAATTTAAATGGCTCAGTTGTAATTTTTGATTAGTAATACCAATTTTTGAAAAAAAAAATAAATACATTATTATTATTTAATAAAAAATATTAAATACAACAATAATAATAATATATTTAATATTTTAATTTTTTTTTAATTGGGGTTGTCTTATTGTAACGTGTCTATAGTAAGGTTATATTCTATAAACCAATTACAACTATTTTTGTTTTAGTATAAGAGCGATCAATTGTGTTCTGAACTAATAACACTTTATTTTAAGAATGCACAAGTTCCAATGGAATTCAATAATTAAACTCAGTATAAAATAATAGTAATTTTAATAAAATTTAAAATCAATAATACAGCAAAGCCAAGCTATCTTTTTTACTTTGAATTTATTCTCAATTATTTCATATTTTTAACCCATCAAATTTTCACAAGTCCAGTCTTGAAATTAACAGTCAATCATTCAATAATTGTGTCCTTCAAGTTCTCAGTGCTAATGTTTTCAACACAAACTCAAAATAAAAATCTTCATTAAACTTCAAAATAAAATAACCTTCTTTAAATATAAAATGAAACAAATAATAAAATAAGACTTCTTCTCAAAATAAAAAGCAAACAAATTAAGGTAATATTAATATTTAATATATGAACAAAGACAACGTTCAACCAGTTAAACTCAAATTTGTACCAATTTCAAAGTACTTATTTTCAGTAAATTTCCAATTTACAAATTATTAATTTATCCAGAATTATCCGCTTGACTTTGAATGTTAAATTTAGGAACTTGTTAAAATATATATATAGAATCTCAGAACATTAAATAAATTTTCTTTTTCAGTAGGCTATTCCTGATTTAACCAAATTGAACAGGAAAATATCATCAAGCAATTTTCTATTTAAATATTAAATGCTAACTTTCACAGTACCTCACACATCTGCTGAAGACTTCACCAACTAACCAAAAATAACTATTATAGTTCAATCAATTTAAACATTAAATTTTAAATTTAGAAAAGAATTTTAATCTCAAATTCATCCTTCCTACCGAAAAATCAATACGGCAAGAGTAGGCTATCACTTTACACGAACTTCTCTCTCTGAGCACACAGCAAAGAATCCCCTGAAAACGTGGTTGAAGCCACCGGAAGGATCTAGAAGTCCCTCCCACCATCTAATCAACCTAAAATTGGCCAATCAAAATTGAGCAAACACAATGTCTGAATTGGATGGTACCTATCCAACCCAGACCTGTAACTTACGCTCAATACCTAGATACAAAAGGAAGCTTCTAGGCATTCCTCGAACCCGAATTGACAAGAAATTCAGCACTGCTAGAAGGATCACAATCTTACAATTCACTTATTATTAATTCACAATTCTCTTAATAAAAATATAAAGATTCCTTAAATAAAAATAATATAGAAGCATCCTATATAAATAATTAAATAATATGGGAAGGATCCTATACTTATTTTTTATATTACTATTTATATATATGGTATATATATATCTGTAAAACAATTTAGAATTTACCATCTAAAAGTTATCTGTTAATTATTTGTGTAGTTATGGTCAGTTTCCAAAAAGTGTTCAGCAAAATGTGATTTTATTGTAGACATTATATTTGTTTTTAAAACTTGTACATGTTCTTTAAACCTTTTATAACAATTAATACAAGCTTGCCCAATATAATAGCTTCCACAGTCACTAAAATTAATAGTTACCTTTATTAACTCAGATAGCATTATTAACTTTTATCGGTTCAGGTATTCTTTTCCATCGCCTCTATTACGACATTAGCTGATAACACATAAAGAAATGTATTAATCTTTTATGGTTCTGAATCCGAGTATAATAAAGCATTTACTCTAACGGTAAAATTCAGGTTACTAAATTTTATTGCTTTTCCATGATTTAACAATCGATTTTGTTACCGGCCTTCCTGATTTAGCTTCCGTCACTACTTTAGTAGCGTAAATTTATATGAAATACTGAAATCTTAAAGGGGTTTCCCTCCTGCTTGTATTGAATGAGAAAATCCACCTCCACACTAGTGTTTTGAAAGTGGCTTCTATCTTGGGTCAATAATTATAAAGAGAAATTCAGTTAAAAAGAAACTGTAATATGTAATCTATAACCGTTTAGTACAGTAAATACACGTAAGCTCCTCACCCTTGGTCTTATTATTTATAAGTTGGTGTTCTCAAGGAACTCCCATAATAGAGCTTGATGGCTGAGCTGGGTATTGAACGAAAATCTCTCCAGGTGCATTCCTGGGATCGACTGGTATCCCTGTAAGCTCTTAATGTCCTCCGGCGAAGTGCTTAATGTCCAGTAGCAGGCTTCAGAGATCTGCATAGTTTGTCGTGAATCCATGGTCCGCTGTTGAAAATATGGCGTATAATATCCCCTTAGATTGATTTCCTCTGGACTGGCTGAAAAACCATCACATCAAAACGAATCCTTCCAATACCTCAGATATTGTTGCAACTTTACATCAGAATGTTTCTAAAACACGCAAAATCTATTTATGTATCTGACAACATGTGGAGAGAGTGGGGGTTCAAAGCAGATCACCAACGCCAACCGGTGGTACAACGGATCTTAATATTAGTTGTCCACGGCTAAATAGGAGCATTGACTTCCCCGTCTAAAATTTTTCATTATTATCCTAAAAATAAGGATTATACTAAAATTCACCAAATGGTGGCAATATGACCATTATATTATATTTGTTGGAATAGATAGGCTACTTTATTAATATGCCAGCTATATATTAAAATCTCAAATGACTGCTCTATATTTGATTACCAATTTATTTATTCTGGTATTTTCTCAATCTCAGTAACTAATAAGACCAAATTTTACTAACGCTCAGCCAAATCGTATGTAGTGACATGTATCATCATCAAAGTTAATATTTCCTTAATATAAATAAAGCTACATGAACTTTTTGGTTAGACATATAGACAGACAGGACATTTATCACTAATGACGACGGATATTTTAGTATTTAAGGACAGCATTTATTAATTTTTGTAGATGCAATTTAAAAAATATGCTTATAATATCATTTGATTATTTATTTAGAACATGCAAATGAAACCGTGACTTTATGTTGAAATATGTTTACTTTCTACTTAAAGAATATTCTGATTATTTATAGTAACTATTTAAAAGTTCTTCTTCAATGTAGTATTTGTGTTAAATCTTAATTTTTGTATTTTTAAAATTGTAGTATAGCTCTTTCGTTAAGTTGAATCATAGTTGCATCCTCATGTTGTAATTGTCTTGTCTTTTTAAACACATTGATATCATTTCAAGGTATTCTAAATTGAAGTAATTCCATGCATTATTCTATTTTACACTGAGAAAGTAATTTAATAAAATAAAATAAAATTACTTATGTTATAAGGCGATTATTTTTTGTGTGAAATTAGCCCAATAATAACCACCTAGGAGAATTACACCAATTAAAATTATGACTTACGACCTGAATATGGCCGGTTTGTTGGCAGTAACGCTTTGTGATCATTAATTCGAGAAGATAAGTTAAAATGCTGCTTAGTTCGATTAATTGATTGATCATTAACGTCACTTAAGTTTAAAGACTTCTGCATTATGCAAGGATTTGTAGAATACCGCTTAAATAAAAAAAGAAGATTTTAAACCTGAAAACAATGTCATAATAACAGAAACACTGCGCTGTATAAAACTTTCATCCACAATACATATGATCTTTCACCTTCTTTTCCGATGTGCGCTGTCTATATAAAGGCTGATTAATTTGTATAGTATCCAATGAAGCTTATATTTATCATAGTATAAATATAATTCTGTAATAGCATCAGCCATCCACAATTTGGTTTTTAAATTCTAGTATCAACAAGATGTCAATCAAAGAATATTAATATTTATTGTTATTCTAACCTGTAATTCAAAACACATAATTTCAAAATTTTTATTGTGGACATTATTTTTGTCAAATTATTTATACCTTATTTCTTTACACGTCCTGTTGTTATTACATAGCAGAAATTACGGCTTGCCAACCATTTTAGTGTACTCGTGCGTTTACATGTTGTAAAATATAATAAAAGCGTTGCGAACTTATTTCTATCTCTCTGTAACATAACTCTCTAACTAGTATTATTAGGGTTTAATAATAATCATCAAATTCTACATCCACTGTATTGTATTTTCATTGTAACCTGACACGTGTGTGAGGAGTCGTGATTACTCTTTACAGCTTTACCCTGAAAATGGAATCAGTTGGAAACGATTCACGAAAATATACTAGATATATCAAAATACAACTCAATAGGAATAGCTGTACATCCTTTTGAGCACGTGGGATAGAGTATATTGATTACTGCATGTAGTAATGGCCTATAGTTTGTTTAACTTACAAAAATGTCATGATTAAAGAAGCCAACAAATAAGAGAGATAGAATATAATAAATTAAATTAATAATTTGAATTCAACGTTCTTTAATATGTATATAACTATATTATAGTTGACAATGAATACTATTGTAAAATATTACGTTTAAAATATAAAAATAAAGAATTGGATTTTTAACGAACTTTTGTTTTAACAAAATTATTTAACCTTAATGTTGGCAGATCAAATTAATAAACGAGTATCGCTTGAAATCATTAAATTAATTTAAAAATACAATAATTACACTTAAAGAAACTAAAAAAAACCAAACAAAACGACATATACCCTTTCATGTATTTTATTTTTCCTCCTAGTTCACAGAAAACATAATAAATTGTATAGTAAGAGTTTCGAAACACACAGTAATTACGATTTTACTATATATCTCGTTGATTAAGTGTTATATAAATCATATTTTTGACAAACTGCGTGAAAATAATCGAATTTTAAAGGTTTGTTATTAGTTTATTTATTTGAAGTGTAAATAATATAAACATAGATACTCGTGCATAATGAATTCATGTTATTGAAATGAAAACCAAATAATATTAGTGATATTTAGTGATGAAACACTTCCTACATTGTTTTTGGATCGACTAGTAATCCCTAGAAGGTAACCAATAAATACAAACAACAGAACGATGTCTTAAATATGTGAATCAGACATTGCGTTTTACCTTCACCCAAGGGTGAAGCCAATATAACCCCCTTTATAGCTGTTATACGTGTTCTCGGGACGCCGGATTTTATATTGCGAGCTAAACGGAGATTTGGGTTATGTCCTATTTACACACTGTACATTGCAAAAAATGCAGTAATAACCTTTAGGGTAAGTTTATGGTACAGACTTTTCAATACATTTAATAAATAAAGTTTGTGAAATATTAAAATAGTAATTATTTGGGACTTATGTTACGCCAAATTATGTTACGCTGGAGATACTGGTCAGGTTTCATTGTATAGATATTCGTGTTTTCCCAAGTCTAGTGGTTTAAAACATCCCTTATTGGTCAGGTCCCATAGCTAAAATATTCTTTATTTTTCAAGTCTTATTGTTTAGATCTTCGTTATTAGTAAAGCCTTATTGTTTGGGCACATTATTTTCATTATTTATCATCATAATTAATTATTCCAAGTCTCACTGCAGGTTTAAGGCACTCTTGAATTGACATTGAAAACTCTCCAGATGTATTTCATCATAATACATATAAACAATTTATACTATATTTTCCTCCTAAATGTGGAATTTGATAAAGTGATGATGAACACTTCTAACAGGCAGAATCTTTAAAAAAATAATAGTATAGAAGTTTTCAAAGTGCCTTTGGAAAATCAAGTTAGTTGCTACGCTCTAATATTTAAAACCAGCCAACGAGTCACTGCTAAAAACAACAATACGTTTGTAACAGTCAATCAACCTTTCTTTAAGCCCTGCTGATACGAAGGGATGAGATGCTAAAATTTCTTATTTAGAAAACTGCCTTTGACTTTGGAATAAAGCCGCAACACTTGCAGAGGGCTTTAATGCAATCGTCATAAATAGCTTGGTCTTAAATTATGGAAAGAAATAGTAACATAAGTAGTGCGGTGCGTGAGACATGCGAAGACAGCTTTCTTGAGAAGCTATATTTCTCTATTTCACCGATTGTTTGCGAAGATCCCTTTATTTTTATCAAAATATTGAATTAACTAAGCAAAATACTAGTTATATTTATAACAAATTGGAGTCGTTATGTTTTATATTGATATTTATTATTATTGTTTTATGAAATTATTTTGTTAAGAAAGCTAAAAAAAGACAAACTATATCTAAAACATTTTCATTTGGTATTAAAAGTAGAGGTCAAAAAGTAACATAAGCGAGACAGAACCAAGAAATTTCATTATACTCGTACAATGTTGGAGTATGCCAAACCTTATATAGTTAGTGGCACATATAGAAGCATATAACAGAAAATTCTATATTGAAGGAATACAAAATCCATCGTAATTTTATTATTGAAAGTATTTATTATGCAATATCATGGAGCCCTATAGTAATTTAAATTGGAGGTAGACATTTTTGTGTTAAGTTCATTTGTAAGAGCTTCAAAAGTTAAAATTTTTTTTAAATCTCATTTAAGCCTCAGCGTCAGCTATGCCGGCTTCGAAGTGTACTGGTTTTTTATTAAAGTACAAAGTACATGATTGGGCCCCCACGGGATTTGAACCCGTGATCTCTCGGTTAGAGAGCAGAGACTATAACTATTAGTCTACGGAGGAGGACCTAAACAAAATAAAAATGGCTGTTATTTGAGGTTTAACATGTGAAAAATAATTTATTGCCCGAGTCAATCATATATCACATGCTATTATATACTATGCTATATCTATAGTATAGGGCTGAGAAGCCCTTTTAAGTAAAACACGATGTTTTCCTGTGTAACGTATTTTCAGTGCCATAATAGTGTTTGCAATGTTGGTCCAATGAAGAAAATATATAATACGTTAGTCTGAAAAGTCTCTTTCATACAAAAATTTACCACCAGTTTGGAATTTAATTCTGGTCCCACAATTGTAATTAAATATTGGTAAGACTAAAATAATATACACTATGCTACTCTGAAAATATACTATGTAAAAAAGGAATATTTATTTAATTCCGGCTTAAGGTACTTTGGAGCCTTTGTAGCATTTTTTTTGCTGCACTGACCAAGGAAATATGTACAAACATAGGTCTGGAAAGTCTTCTTGGGTTAAAAAGCGTATAGTGCCATTTATAGTAGTCACTTTCCGGAATAAATAATTCAGGCACCGTATTATTTATCGTAATGTCACCAAAAAGTAAGTATACATACTCGTTGGTCTGCAATTTACGTATATATTTTCTTCTAAAAGCAGCTACTTTAGTTTATTTTTATCAATTTCCGTTTTAAGTTTATATCGGTACCTTAGTAACGTTCGACACAAAAAAAGCCTTTATAAATAAAAAAATATATATAAAAAAAATATATATATATAAATATATATTGGTCCCTTTTCTAACTGACTTTGTTTTATAAATTGTGTATTTCACTAAATGCCTGAATTTAACACCATGTACAGTGAAATATCATTCAGGTTTACCAACTATCCAAATAGTGTGAAAAAACCCCTTCTAGGAACCATATAAAAGCGATTTTTTTATTTATTTGGAAAAACTCACAAGAAAAGTTTAACATATATAATACTGTTTAAATTAGTAACTAATTGACTTTATGTTTATTAAGAAAAATAGTTCTTTGTATTTAAAAAAATATGGCTTGAACCCTACATAAATTACTAGATAGGTTACGTAAATGATTTTAAACATTTCATTGCAATAATAAAAACATTTCATTCTGATTTAGTATGAAAAAGCTCTCCATTCATGATAAAACTAAGATAAGCGTAACAATTTGAAAATTTTGACCATAAATAGTTTTTGAGCGCGAGTGATGAACGACGCAATTAATTAATAATTAACTAAACACATTAATTTTTTGTTTTGTTTTTACGCACAACTTTATCGATTTAATATTACTGTATATAGTATAGTTTCCAAAATGTCTGCAGTGTGCAAAAGAACTGAACTGAGGTACTTAAATATGTTTGTACCTTCAATTAATTATATAACATAATACACATATATTACGCCATTATTATCTGTAATTAATCATTAATTCCACAACAAAATTAATAGGAACACGTTTTTATAACGTTGCCTGTATACTGGAACCAAGCTACATGCTAGCTGCAGTAACCTAAATAAACAGCACAGATACTGTATGTGTTGGAATATAACACCACCAGGGTAAAGCCGGGGTATCACATTGCGACTGTATGCCGCTTGCATATTGAATTTATAAGTCAGAATTGAAACTAGGATTATCTGTATATCCCACGTGGGTGCTATACAGTTTTACTGTTCTATCAAACCCATAAGACGATTTTTACAGTCAAATTTTTAACAGTAGAAATATAATTGATTTTAAATGTAACAAATACACGTTAACAAGTTACTGATGATATGTAGAAAGCAATCTTTCGTCTTGTGCAGTCATGGGAAAAGTTTTAGACACATTGAATCAATAATTCATAAATATTACATTGAATTATTTCAAACATTACATGTTTTACTTTATAGTTTGAAGACTTATATCACATAATCATTTATTTGAAGGTTATTTTTGACGATAGAAGGATTGTGAAGGAAACAGGATTTTTCCGGACATTTGCCATCGTTCAGTGAAACAAGAAATCAGTAACACTACGTTTCGAGATCTGCAATCTGATCTCTTCTTCAGGTAAAGAACTAACCTAATACATAATTACAAACTAGGTTAAAATAAACAAATCTTACCAAAGCGTTGTGGCACGCCTTAAGGTCCGGGACACACATAACCGCACCGCGCCCCGACACGTGAATCGGGCCGATTGTTGGCCGTCATACGGTGAAAGAATTGCAGCGCAGTTTTCAACCTGCAAGTCCACACTTGTCCGCACCGACACCAGACCGTCGTGGCCGCACCGTGCCCGCACCGTCACCGATATGTGGAGTTTGAATTTTGACGGACACGGTGTGCGGTCTACGAGCGGCATCATATGTTGTTTTACTGTTGCGTTCCTTCTTTTTAAAACTATTTAAGTAGTCTACACGTTTCTATTTTATTGAATTATTTAGTATAGCCTACTAACTCTACATCCTGTGTTCGCGTACAAAATCATATTTATTGATAAAAGTATTACATTTTCTTACCTTAGAGTAAACTAGTCATATTTTCTTATTGTGCATATTTTTCTTATGACAACACATTTGAAAACCATGTTGTACAGTGATTTTTAAACAACTAAATTCGAATAATGAAAAATCTATAAACATTTTTCATTAATTAAAAAAATAACAAGCAAGTAATTATTTGCGCAAAAATCTATTTTTCTTTGATGTATTGAAGTTACTTGATAAATTTATTCCGGTATTTTGTAAGGGTCACATTTAGAATGTTTTCTATGACAATTTTTATTTTTTATTCTTTTTCACTTCAATAAAGTAAAAATAAAAATATTTTATTTACAATAAGATTTTCAAACAAGAAAAACCCATGTTAAAATAAATAATAATAATGATAAATAAATTCATTTCCTCATAATAACAAACTGAATATTACAAATAAATAATTATTGCCAGTGCTTAGTAATAAGTAAGACTATGACATAACGTATTTTACAATAGCAGTAAAATAACAAATAAAAAAAATGTTTTCTACTTACTTACTTATTTCTAATTTAATGTACTTAGAATAAAAAAAATTAAAAGTAGGTGACATCCTTTTAGATTTTTCTTTCTTTTTTTTTTAAACTAATAATTAGGCCAATAGATTTACAAAATAAGGGAAGTTTACGTATCCCTTAAGAGGCTGTTTCCTGTGTTAAGGATACTATATATACAAAAAAGGGTAAAAAAAAATAAAAATAGCGGAATCGAGCAAGAATGAAATGATAAAAATCAGTTATTGTAACTTATGTAGTAAATAATGTACTAAAAATCAAATTTTAAATTTAGTATAACTAGTGTGCTGTATTAAACAAAAAGGTTTATGCATGATTAACAATTCAAATATTAGGCTTTACACATGTAACATTAAATATATTATATTATAAATAATTATTTTATAATGTTCTAACTTGTCTATTTAAATATTATTATAACTTAGCAGACAGGACTAACCATACACTAATTTATTATCTTAAACATATACTCAATATGATTTTGACCGATCAACCATACTCTAATTTTTTTAGAAAATATATTTATGTTTCTACTATTTTTGACTAATTCTGGCAATACATTATTTTGTCCTCGGAGCTATAAAAGAAAAAAACATTTTGTGAACTCTGTTTTTTGTATGTTCTCCAGTATATATTTTAACAAATTATTATAAACGGCTTGCAACATGGCAAACTCTCTGGTATCACACTATAGCTCTTGGGTTTAATACAAAAAAACACCAAATATACTGTTTATAGTGCATTTGACCGAAATTCACTGCAATGAAACACGATGAACAAGAATTATAGGGATAAAAAATATAACCAAGATAATGATATTTACACATTTTAGATACTAGCTGATTTTACAAAGCTTTACTGTAGCATTGCAATGTTTCATTAACCACAGCGATTAATAAAAATAACAACAATGAAATTAACAATTATCTCAAGCTATACTTAATCTTCCGAATATTTTTTTAAGTACCTGTCACTTCGAATTCGAAAGAAACATGCTCTAGTACAAACAGTGAGATTGTTGCGCTCGGACTGCATACGGACATGTGTGGCCTCACGGTAACCGAGCCGAGCCCGCACCGACACTCGGCCTCCTTACGTTGTCGGGCACGGTGCGGTTGTCCCAACCTTTAGTCAGGAATCACAACCTAAATGTTTATTTGTCATATTCATTCACTAACTCTATAAACATGCACTTAATAAAAAACTATACAAAACACCAATCATTAAAACTGAACTACGGAATACAGGTCACAATACGTCTTCACTCGTCTACTAACCACCTACGACTGACCAGAGGGTCTGACCAATGGTGATCGTCACGGCTGGCTAAAACAAGATGGCGGAAATAAAAGGGAAGGTGGACAGGAATGGGCCCTTTCGTTATTATTGGTTCATGCGAGAAGAACTTCTTAAAACCATATTGTGACTCCGCATTGGTTTATTGCAAATATCTGATCCGTTTGATACTTTTGGTTTTCTCTTTAGTTCATTTTTTAGAATTGGCAACCAAAGCGGCCTAATCTCGACTGATGGTTGACTGATTGGTTTGGTCTGCCAATTTAATGTATGTTGCCTCAATTAATTTCCTTTTGAAGAAATGTGGTTCCCGATGTATTATGTTGGCTTCATCCCAATTCATATGATGGTCTTCGGACCAACAATGGTGTGCAATTTTTTGACTTTTCTGTGAGACCCTTTCTCGTGTTTTCTTTGTGCTCTTTTATCCTTACGTTTAGTGGTCTTTTTGTCTTGCCTATGTATTCCCTATTGCAACTACATTTTATACTGTAAACACAGTTTTTGGAATCCTGTGTGCCATTTTTTGGTTTAGTTTTTACGAGACTTTGTCTAAGAGTGTTGTGTGTTTTAAAAAACGCGGTTCTAATGTTTCTACCTACTTTTTGTTTCTACTTACTTTCTACCTACTCTTCTAATTTTCTCTGATAATCCCGGCACATAAGGGATTGACATAAACGCGAATTTATCACAATTTCTGTTTTTCTGACTCAGGAATGATTCTTTTGGTTCTTTTCGCACTTATTTATTATTAATTGTGGGTATCCATTGCTTCTGAGATCCGATTCAATTTTCTTAAATTCTTCTTTTTTAGTCCATCTTTATCTGAGCACAAGCTCTTTGCTCTATCAAACAACGAGTAGGCTACTCCTTCTTTTGGACAGATTTTGGATGGTTGGATTGATAATTTAAATATTTTCCTCTGTGTGTTATCTTTCGAAAAACAGTTGTCTTAAGGACATCCATATCTCTTAATACACACACATCCAACGTAGTGTTACTGATTTCTTGTTTCACTGAACGATGGAAAATGTCCGGAAAAATCCTGTTTCCTTCATCTACATATATAAAAGAAAGTCATGTTTAGTTATACTATTTATAACTCAAGAACGGCTGAACCGATTTGGCTGAAAATTGGTAGGGAGGTAGCTAAGAACTGGGAAAAGGACATAGGATACTTTTTATCCCGTTCCCGATTCAGGATTCCGCCCCACTGGTCTCTAAAAGTTACAAAAATAACCCGTAAGAAATGCATTGCAGCACAAACATATGTTATTAAGTGAAAGAGCCTGTTCAAAATTTAATCAGCTGTTCTTTGTAAACATATATAAATGCGAGAAAAGAAATATATTTTTATATAATTTAATTACTATTTTTAAATTTTCTTTACACCTATAGTTTAAAAGCATAGAGTAAAAAACTGTATCTTGAAAAAAAAAAAAAACAGTTGCCTGAATTCCAAAATGTAAACAAACAACTGTAAATTTGATTGACACTTTGACAGCTGCCTGTGTCATTTTTCTGGGTTAACTCAGTCAAACAAAATGAAATCATGGCTACTGACATATAGATTGTCCTTTCAATTTTACTTAATAATCAGTCAATCATGAAGTGATTTTTTTTAAATTTGCAATAATCTGTTGGTTTTTAAAAAAGACAAACAACTTATTAACTTCGATTGGCTTTCGGTTCAGTAACTTTGTTTCGCACGAAATTAAACTATTTGCGAGTGTTTGTGAACATTGAGAGGATTATTATAAAGATGCCGCGACCCAGAAGATCAAATCTGTCTCAACAAAGCCGTAATGCAAGAAGGCTTCGGTTATATCTACAAATTCAAGTCAGATACGGACATTATTTGCCTATCATTATTTTCCCCATGTTTTTCCATCAAATCCACGTGACCTGTGGAACAAATACAAGGATAACATGGCAGAAGACATTTTACATAGGCTTCGTGTTAGTATGAGAAATCCCAATCTCGAAGCTAACGAAGAGATTTATAACCAAGCTTTAGTCTTGATTGAGGACATGTGTTTACCTCATGGTGTGGCAGTATGTTAGTTAAATTGGGAATGCCAGCACCAAATCGCGGAATGAATGACGCATTTAATCTGGAGTTGGAGCGTGAAACTTGAATATGATTCACGTGAATTAGAATAATTAATTCAAACAAATGTACCCCTGTTGAACCCCCAACAAAAGGAAGTTTTATAGTACATTAATAAAGGCAATTAGTGATGGAAATGTTGGGTTATCATTCTTAGATGCCCCCGGTGGAACTGGAAAGACATTCCTAATGTCATTGAATTTTGGCTACTGTTCGTGCAAGATCTGATATTGCAGTAGCAGTTGCTTCTTCTGGGAAAGCAGCCACAATTATTGGAAGATGTCGTACGGCTCATTCACGCTGAAACTGCCTTTGAATTTTCAAACCATTGAGCAACCAACGTGCAACATATCAAAGAACTCAGCAATGGCCAAAGTTTTAAGTAGCGTCAAAGATCATTATCTGGGGACGAATGCACAATGGCCCATAAACGTGCATTGGAAGCCACTTGATAGAACATTGAAAGATCTGCGCAATGGCACAAGATGTTTTGGAGGCGCATTAATTTTACTGTCTGGTGATTTCCGCCAAACACTGCCAATTATTCCTAGATCAACTGCTGCTGATGAAATAAACGCTTGCCTAAACATCATCAAATTTGTGGCGTTGTGTAAAAAACTACAGTTGACTGCAAACATGAGAGTTGAATTATTAAACGATCCATCTGCTCAAAATTTTTTCTAATCAGTGGTTGACTATTGGTAATGGTTGTGTTCCTGTAGACCAAAAAAGTGGATTGATTTCATTTTCCATCCAATGTTTTTGCACCTTTTTCTCAAATAAAGACTAATCAGCAAAGTATTCCCAAATATCAATACTAATCACAAAAATAACAATTGGTTGAATGAGCGAGCAATCTTGGCAGCTAAGAACAAGGATGTGGATGACTTGAACTTTTTAATTCAGTGTCAAATTGATTGTACTCTGCAAACATTCAAATCTATTGATTGCGTAACAAATGAAGATGAGGCCACTAACTATCCAACTGAATTTTTAAACTCTTTGGATGTGCCCGGCTTACCACCCCCATAATTTACTGTTGAAGGTTGGTGCAGTAGCCATAATGCTTCGCAATCTAAAATCAACCAAAATTATGCAATGGAACGCGTTTGTTGTAAAAAAATTAATGATAAATTTGATTCACGCGACGATTCTTAAAGGAAAATTTGAAGGTGAGGAAGATCTTATTCCAAGGATTCCGATGATTCCTAACGATATGCCTATTAAATTTAAACGAACTCAGTTTCCGATTCGTCTTGCATTTGCCATGACGATCAATAAATCACAAGGCCAATCTTTTGAGCGTTTATGGACTAAATTTATAAAATCCATGTTTTTCTCATGGACAACTATATGTGGCATGTTCACGTGTCGGCAAACCATCTGCTTTATTCATTCTTGCACCTAATAACAAGACAAAAAATGTTGTATATCACAAGGTACTCGACTGAAGAAAGAGAATCAATATTAATAAATTAATGTATCTGTGGCTTTGCTGCTTATTGCGATTTAAATTTTTTTTAGATAACTTACGAATTGTGTTTTTTATTTTGTTTTTCTATTTAAATTTTAGATTAGTTGTGAAGGTAAAAAAAAAACACATGGGACCTAATTTGATTAATTTTTTTACTTTGTCTTTTATTCTGCACATTTCAAGCACCAATGTGGATGCCTTGTGGACCCTTTAAGGCGGTAAGTAGTTCGCCGGGTCAGCTAGTAATTATTTAAATGAAAGAACACGACATAAATGTTTACAACTTGATTGCTATGCGGTAATATGTAACTACAATACAGTAAGTACTTTTAAACTGGCTGTTCTTTCTATAACTACTTAATGTCTATTTAATATTCCATTACAATGAAGAACTTTCTGCTGGCAAATGAGGGAGTTTTTAAATAAAATATTTTGTTTATGGTTAAACTTAATTAAGAAATCTTAACTCTCTTTACAACTAAAAATTATAATCGACTGACATCAGTGATTTTTCTGGATAATTCTTCTTCATCAGATAGTTATTATAATAAAATTTTGTACTTCTGCATTATATAAAGTCACGTACGAAGCTTAATTCTTATAAAGGCAACTTTGAGTTCGTCGATGATGCTCTTGACTACATTTTATTTTTCTGAGCGTTAGTAAACAGTTTTTCATTGGTCCTATGGTTAGAAATGGTTGCAAAAAATGGGAAATAAATAAATTAGTAATAAAACTGTGTAAATTGCATTAGGTCTATAATGTAACATAGGAAAACATGCAGCCTATTGTAATGAGTTATAATTTGAATGCAACATCAAAGAAACTGGCAAGGTATGATATTCAAGACAATGATGACAGCTGATTTAAGGGAGAAGTGCAGTTTCATTGTTTAAGTTAATAACGAACAGAAAATACAGTGTCAGTGTAGGAGACACACTCTAAGATGTGGACAGAACTTGGGATGATGGAGTACGAATTCAACTCACTGGAGTTGGTACTTATTGTTTAAACACTTGCATTAGTAATTCCAATTCACAATTTGACAACTTTTATATCTTTGTTTGTAAATGTCCATGGTAACTGCCATTCGGATGCGGTTACGATTGTCATCGTATTATCACCAAGTGTAAAATTCATACCCCTCCCCTCTCTCTGTTATTTAGTTTTTACCTAAATAGAATAGATGAAACATATTCTATATATATAGGCTTCATATCTATTATAAAATAGTACACACACTGTCAGTTGGATAATATCAATATTGCTGTTGCCCGCCTACATGCTGATCATAAAATGTTATATAAGTGGTGCACTGACCATGGGCTAAGCCTGAATCCAGCTAAATTCAAACAGATAATATTAGGAACACCTCGTCTTTTATCTAATGTTAACTTATATAACATTTCGTATGTAACAATAAATGGGTTGGCACTTAATTATGAGTATTTATTTCTTTATTTATTTCAACGGTACATAACCATTTAGCCAATGACTAAAAAATGACTTATTTATCTAGGTATAAGAACAACTTAAAACTATGTTTACATACAACATGTAATCAAAACTTCCAGTTTACCAAGACAATCTTAACAAGACTACATTGCAATTGTAACAATGAAATAGGTATTAACAGAACAATCGAATATCAACATGCATAATATCAACAAAACAATAAGATAACAATACAGTAACAAACATAACAAAAACTAGTAACAAAATAAATAATTTTAACAAGACAAGACAATAACAATAACAAGTTACATCACAACAGAGTTACTGAGTATTAGGAATTATAATTAGTTAACAATTTGCTTTATTTTTTCTTTGAAAGGCGAAAGAGACCCCAGGAAGAAATCCACCTGCCCGGACCACACACCACACCATGCCTCAGAATTCTTGCAACGCCACTGTTGCATGCGTAGTTCGTGGGCAGGAATTTGCGGCAGAAAACAGTCCGTGATCTCGTTCCCCTAGGGACGCTCAAATCAACCATTTCCAGGAGAGCAGGGCAGTCCACCAGTCCGTTGATCAGCTTGAACAGGAAGAGAAGATCGATGATGATGCGTTGATGGTACAGTGACTGCAGATTAAAACGTTGTTCCAGTTGGAGAACAGGCGTTTCCATATAGGCGTAGCCCAGACGAGCTCCCAGCATCCTCAAAAAACGTGTCTGCACCCTCTTCAAGTCTTCTACGTGGCCCAGTTGGTAAGGGTACCAGATCACAGTTCCATATTCAAGCACTGGTCGCACTATGGATTTATTCAAAACCAGCATTGAGTCGTGTGACTTGAAGTCCCTTGTCAATCTTCCAATAAAGCCAAGGAGAGCATATGCCTTAGAAGTGATGGACGCAATATGAAATAATGAAATAATGATTTATTTCCAATTATTTTTTACATAGTTGTATACATACATAAATCATCTGGAAATTTCCTGGCCACTTTTGCTAGTATTGTGGCCAGGTGAAAAAAAAACAAATTTGTAATTTAAAAAGAAATTTAAAATGAAAATTATGAGTCTAGCATTAACATTATAGTTGAAAAAAATTTCAATTTCTGCAGCATCTGATAAAATTCTAAACTAAAAGAACAAATAGACTTAATTTTTTTTCTAAGCTTAAAGACAAACAGTTGTTATGACTATATAACAATACAATTTAAATATTATTACTAACAATGTATGCTTACCTAACAATATAACTAAAAAATTTGTCACATTAACAAACTTAATATACATTTATAGAAAACACACTTTAAGGAAAAAACGTACTATCTTATAATACTTTAACTAAGAATACTATTTAAAAAACTTGTGTCATTTAAAGACAATAGCCAATCAAACACTTTTTTGGAAAATTTATATAAATTGCCACTAGATTTAATGCTATTGGATAACTGGTTATAATATTTTGGTCCTAAGTACTGAAATGAATGCCGAAAAAATGACTTGTTTACTTTTGACAATTTAAAGTTAATTTGGTGGCTAAATCTTGTAACATAATGCAAATTTTCCAAACCAAGATTTCCGCTTCTAATAAAAAATATCCTTAGCAATTTATAAATTAAAATATGCTGAACAGGTAATATACGCAAGTTTTGAAACAAAGGAAAAGAACTGTCCCTTTTTGACCCCTTTAAAATTATTCGCAAAAAGTAATTTTGAGTTATTCTAAGTTTTTCAATTAAAAATTTAAAGGTACCACCCCAACACTCAATTCCATACTGCAATCTTGAATGAATTAATGCAAAGTAAATTGTTCTGAGTAGCGAAGTACTACAAACATTTCTCAAGAAATAAAACTTCCTTATACCTTGTCTTATTTTTTTGTGTAGAACATCAATGTGTGCTTAAAAAGTAAACTTCTCATCTAAAACAATACCTAAATACTTTATTTGTTTTACTTTCTCCAAAGGTTCACAGAGACAATTTTGAAAATTGCATAATTTTGAGTGAAATATTATAGGAAATGGAATTTCAAAACCTGAAAAATGAAAATTCAAATATTTGGATTTATTTGTGTTGACTTGCATACGATTTTCTAGACACCACTCTCTTAACAATCGAAGATCTTGATTAATCGAAAGCCCAATCATGGCTTCGTTTTGTTGAGAATAAAAAAGGGCAATGTCGTCAGCAAAAGCACTAATGCTGCCTTCAAAATTTAAGTTTTACAAGTCGTTTATAAAAATTAGAAATAAAGTTGCCGAGATAACCGATCCTTGCGGTACTCCAGCCTTAACAACCTTTGAAGTACTGAAAATTTTTGCCGATTTTAACACGTTGTCTTCTACCAATAAGGAAAGATTTAAACCAACACAAGGGAATCCCTCTTACTCCTGCAGCCTCCAACTTGGATAGGAGAATGCCGTGATCAACCAAATCAAAAGCCTTTTTAAAATCAATAAAAAGACCTGATGTCTTAAGTTTATTTTTGAAACTTCTGTAAATCTTTTCTGAATCTGCTATGAGAGCATGCTCTGTAGATTTGCCTTTTGTAAAACCAAATTGACAAGGGTTATAAAAATGTGTAGTCTGCAAATATTTTTGAAGTATTACTACCATAATATTTTCAATTAATTTTGAGAAAACTGAAAGCAAACTAATGGGTCTCAGATTGTCAGTTTTAATTGAACTACTATTTTAAAAAAAATTGGAATAACAGAGCTTAATTTTAGATTTTCAGGAAATATTCCCTTACTAAAGCTAAGATTAATTAAATGAGTCAAAATTGCTGCTAATTCAGGGATCGTAAACTTCAGTAGTTGCACGGTAATATTGTCAAAACCAGAAGATGTTTCATTTTTCATGCCTATAACGATGCTTATAACTTCTTCTTCCGTAGTAGGAGTTAAAAAGAAAGAGCGTGGGCAAGCGTACAATGAAGGTAGGTTCGTCGCTTGGACTTTACCCGGGCGGTCAGACTGTACAGAGATAAGGTAATTGTTTATCTCTTCTGCGATATCGGCTGGTTCTGTGATTGAAACTCCGTTAATATTTTCTAAGCGTTCAACCGTTTTATTTTTACTCTCACCAGTCAAGCTATTTATTATTTTCCATTGTTGAGCACTGTCTCCATTGCATCCCAATAATTGATTTGAATAACAACTATTTTTCGCTAACACAATTTGAGAGTTCAAAAATATTTTTTTTAAAAACTAAATCAAACGGCCTTCTTTTGTATATTTTGTATAATTTTTTACGCCTTTCAAATTTGTTAAAAATGTATTTCGTTAACCACGGACTCATTGATTTGGCTTTTGTAAACATTGAAGTAATTTCAACATTTTTACTGCTACCACTAATACATATATTTATAATTTCATAAAACTTACAAAAGGAATTATGTACATCATTATCCAAGTATACATCATTCTAATTGACTGTCTGTAACTTATTCTTAACAAGATTAAAATCTATAGCTACTTTAGATAAATCAGAAATTTGAACAGAATTTACAGATTGGTTTACAGATTTCTTTGGCACAATTTTAAAATTTACAGCTAATAAGCAATGATCAGTTATACCCTGATCAAAAACAGTAGCCTGAAAAATGTTTATATACTTATTCCTTACAAAAAAATGGTCTATTATTGTTTTCGATGAATTTGTTATTCTTGTAGGACTGTCAATTAAAGATAAAAAAACCGTTGTTATTTAATAAACTTTGATAACCAATTGAGGTGTGAGTTTTTGCAGCAATATTTATATTAATGTCTCCAACATAAATAAAATTGGTTTTTAAGTTTTCGATTTCGCGCTTCAACTCATTTAAAAATATATTTTCAGAATATGCTTGAAGTCTATACAAACACAACATTTTAAAACAGGTAGATTTAAATTTAATATCAAGAAGTAAAGTATCAGCTGATACCATTTCTATGCGCACCTCATTACAAACAATATTTTGGTCAACAAAACATAACACACCGCCTGCTCTATATCTATCATTACATTTCGTAAACAAATTATATCCTGGAATATTAAAATTACAAGATTCGTCTGACGAAATCCAAATTTCACTGAGAATTATAAAATTTATTTTTCGGTTTATGTGTTCTAGCTCTATCATAAAGTTGTTAAAATTTGACCTCATACTTCTTATGTTTGTATATAGAAATGACAGCGTACTTTCATCATTTTCGGAAAACTGAAAAACTCATAAATATCTAGATTTGAAATTGACGAAGAACTAAGGTAACTCATAGCTTTGAATAATTAACAAAACGAAAAATAACTGTAATTTACAACAAAAAAATGAAACAAAACCTAAATTATATACCACTCCTGGTAATAAGAAACCATTATTGATATAACTCTACTTATCCCCTTTAGACTAGTACACTCTAAGCACATAGCAAAATAAATAAATCAGATAAAACTTAAAATATTACCTACTTTGGTACTTAAAAAACCTTATCCGATTTAGCCTACTCGCCTTAAGTAAGACTTTCAAGTGCCTCATAAGATTCGACACTCTTGAAAGGAGCGCCTTAACTCTTTGTACAAAGAACTTCCCGTCCCTTGCCCAGGCATAGGCGTACCCCACTTCTCTACACTTTGCTTTCAACTTAGAAAGAAATACCTTATTGTCCGGTGCCAGGTGTTCGTTCACGAAGACTCTGTCCCCAGGAAACACCGCACTCACATCCCGGGCCGTCAGTCCTCCTTTTCTCTGCCTGTACTTCTCAATGATGCTGTCCCGTGTTGAACTTCTTACGAATTTTTACGATTAGTGCTGGAGTACGATTCTTCTGAAAAGCAGGAACCCTGTGAGAAGTTGAGATGTGATTCTCGCTGACCTCCACACCCAGAGCTTGCGCGAGATCCTTCACTAGGCTGTTGGTGTCCTCGTTCGGTGTCACAAGCAGTCCGCTTATCTCTAAGTTGTCCTTCCTGGAATACTGGTCCATAGATCTTACTTTGTCCTTCAGAGCAGTGACTTCGCAGGCAAGATTAGCGTTCCTAGAACGAAGCTCCTCATTCTCCTTTCTTAAAGTGATGAAATCGGCGGACATCTCTCTCATGAGCTTGTTTGCTTCATCCAGCTTGTCCGATGCAAACTTCACTGAGGCCGCTAGCTCATCCATATCTTTCCTAAAGGTTTTCACCGTGTCCGAAAGTGAACTCATATCCAGTTTAAAAGTTTTGAGCTCCTTAAAAACATCGAACTTCAGCTCCTGTAATACATTGAGCATGAACTCCTTTGTTAAAGGGGTGCTGGGGCCTGCGCCGACAGTACTGGGGTTAGATGAGGTGTTACGACAATCCATACACTTCCACTCACGATTTGAACGGGTCTTCTTAAAAGAAGGGTCGTTTTCTATACAATGAGCATGACAAACTTTGTCGCAACCACCGGTACATTTTACGGTAGCCTCCACTTGCTCCGCAGCACACACCTGCCCACAGATACCGCAGTTAACTGAAACTTTTATTTTAATACGATTAAACTAAATAAATCATAAATAAAATTCAGTACGCACTAATACAGCACTCCGCTAGCGATCGATAACACAAGACTCAACTTGCAAAGAGTTGCTGCGGCGGAGCGACACACTAAGCGTCTTATATGTACGGCCTTTGGAGCCAGAATGATCAGAAGGACTTAGTGAACTGGTCAAAATAACTCCAAGGTCCCTCAGATGATCAACTCTGTTAAGGGGCACACCACCTGTATGGTAGTTAAAGTTGAAAGTTAACGTAGCGCGAGTGAACGAGATAACTTGGGACTTGGAGATATTTAGGTCCATAGAAATAACCTAAATATGCTGGTTGAGTATGCTGCTAACCTAGCGGTTAGAGTATGTAATACGCTGTCATGGTCGACCAAGTTAATTATAATTATCATAAGGAGTGTACCAAACTTTGTTTAGACTCAAGAAGAAATGTTTCAATCGAACTGTACATATAAACAAAATGCTTGTGCCTACACTTATTTTTCCGTATTTCGACTATTGCAATGCCATATTTTTGATGTTAACATTAAAAAACTACAGAACGTACAAACGAATGTATTCGTTATATTTTAGATTTACCAGTAGATGCGCTTATTATTGTTTATTCTAAAGAGCTATGCTGTCAAAATATAAATGAAAGAATTGAGTATAGTGTTATGTTACAGATGTAAAAACTTTTGATGTTCAAGAAACCAGATTATAGATCCCATCAATATATGTAATGAACTGTGTGAATAGTAGGTAAACAAGATTTCGTAACACGACTTTACAGTTACAAATTCATAGGACAGAAATTACTAATACATTATATCAAGTAAAGATGGTAAGTGTATTAAACAATTTGGATGACAATATTAAATATGCTCTTAAATATTTCTTTGGCTAGATAAATACTGTACAATTCTTTAAACAAAATATACTTAATTAAATAAGTTTGACTTAGAGTATGTAAATAGTCTTTTTCTGTGTTGTATTGTTTTCGTTTTGTTACCTAATATGCTCAATGTGCATGAAGTATAATGAATATTTATGATACTCTTTACTATGCATGTTAAAATGCACGTGATGTAGTAACATGTTTGCGATGTTGATGTTAGTTAGAGAGGAATATTTATTGCATTTAATGCTGAATTATATCTCAATTATGTAATGTTGACTGTGCAATTATTGTAAGAAATGAAGAATTTTTGTATAATTAATAATATTTGTCACACAATTCTGTACTGCAGGTATAAATTTGTAACAAGCAGGTAATGCAAATGCTTAGTCAAAAACATTGTAATAGATAATTGTATCTCTGGCCGGTATTGCTTGTGTGTGATATCTTTAATATTTTAATACTTTGGGGTTTTTAAACTTAAATAAGAGTATAGACAACGTACCACGTTACTTTGTGTTTAATTTTGTATATTATAATAACAATGGCAGATGTAAAACAATGTCTTAATAAACATTTGCAAAACAAAATTATTTGTATAGTAAAATAATTTTACGTCATTCGTAATTTCAACTTTATAGCAGAATATAATTTTTGCTCTTAGCGGCAAGTGTGCTAAAAGTGCTAGTAGTGGTTTAATACTAATTTGATAGGGTAAGGAAATATTCTCCCTTCAAGAGTTCTATAATATGGGATAAAATAGCAATAGTTTATTTGTATTTAGATGCAGTTAATTTAAATCCAGATGTTTATGCATTTGTCGATCGTAATTTTTCATCCTTAGTAAATTTTAACTGTGGACATGTATATTTTAATTAAAATTTAATAAATTGTTGTGTTTGATTGTAAATATTTAATAAATGATATTTTATAGTTTAGTTAGTTCTAAAAAGGGGACTTGTTTCTATACATTTATTTCAGATCTGTATTGTTTGAGGTCAAATTAAAAAAGACCACTAGGCTTTTCTTTTGTATAAAGAAACATAATTTACTACTTGCTCTTAATATAATGTTTCAATAAAGCAAGTTTCTTTTGTAAACTTTTCATTGCGCATTACTTTGTTGAGTAAATAATTAATTTCGATCGACAACAATGACACAAATTTTATGTAAGTGGTGCTCAACAATAAAGGTCAAACTAACAAATCTCTTTTATAAATCTTCAATTCAATCTATTATAATAAATTAATCGAATGATTCATACAAAGTAGTTTGACAATCCCAATCGTTACAGTTTTCTGAAGGAAATCAGTAACATGGTTTCATACACCATGAAAAATATTCCAAACTACATCGTTTGGGTTTGGCAGGTATTTGGAGGTCTGCCACTGAAAATTACTTCGGGGCATAAAACACTCAATGAATCGACGTTTTCCATAGTTGGTTTCATGTGGTGTTTAATACTATTCATACTGGAAGAAGTTCTCTCTGGCATCATTTTCTACATAAACATGACAGAAGTAAGCGTCGGTTATGAAAGAAGTAGAACCCAAAAGTTCGCAATGATTCTAGACTTGGTGGCTCTGCAAATTCTGGCAGCTTCCACATTCTTCAGCGGCACATGGAAGTACCCGAGGATAGTTGACGTCTTTGGCACACTAGATCGAATCTATCAAGACCTTCAGTACAAGAACAGAGAGGTCAAGATCCAAGTAAAGGTCATCGTAGTCTTGACCGTGACAGCTTTGCTGTTTTTGGCGAACTTCGCAAACATCGTAATGAACAATGGGCTAGACTTCTCGGTGTTGAATTTCTTCACATTTCTATTGCTGGACTGCACACAACTTGCCTTTCTCTTACAATTCACTCATGTAACTGAAAGTATCATTACAGGTTTCAAGACTGTTAGTAACAAGATGAGAGAAGAGATTATCTGCAACTTAATTGAACGAACGGTGATGCAGCGCAGCCTGGGCGATGGTCACATCTGTCATACAACACGTGAGTAAAGTACTTGTTAATACTTTTGTAATAAATAAAAACTGACATAGCTATAAAGATGAAGTTAGGAATTAAAACTCCTCTTTTCCGTTTTACTCTTGTTGTTCACTGATATTAATAGAAGAATATGGAGAAAACCCAGATATTTAGAAAACGTAGGTTGTATGGAGTTATTATTTTTATTTTGTAGCGAAAAGTTAAGTTCATATGACTAATGGTACATGACTTATAATTTTCTATGATTGTAGGCAATACAGTATCCAAGATAAAGAAAGTGAAGTCTCTGATGAACACCTACTGGATTCTGTGTGACGTCGTACACCAGGCTAATGATTTCTACTGCGATCAGCTTATGGCCGTTATGTTCTCCATATTTGTCCAAGTCACTATCAAGTCCTACTTCTTCTTTATGAATGTCAGATCTGGTTACTTGTTCGCCTTCACTATGGATGCAGTCTGGGTCCTGGTTCTCATCTGCTACGCGATTCTGGTTGCGAACTCAAGCACGGAGATCACTAACTCGGTAATTCCTCTTGTTGAAATATAATAGTTAAATATAGTAAACTAATTGTCTATACAAAAACTTCTTATAAGAGAGGTTGTGCTAATAACATTTAAACAAATTAAGAGTATGTCTCTCAGAACACATCTGTTTGTTCATCCATAACATAAATAATACTCTAGATTGGTTTGTCTTAAAAAATTCTTATATAGGAAAATATTTATTAACAAATTTCCTGTTTAGAATTTTAATATTGTAGTTATCAATAATATCTTACTTCATTTGTAGGCTTAGTGAATTAAAGTCAGCAGTAAACTACGTAACCCTCATTAGTTTTATCTTCCATGAAAGTTAATGTTTCACTAAGGAAAAAGTTTCGAATAAAAGAACTAATCTATTTTGTCTTCCCTAATAATTACTAACAGATACTAGAATGTGCTGTTTAAATAATTATGTTTAAAAAATAAGTATAAATTTTTTTCATTTATACAAGTTTTAGACTGCCTAATGTACCACCTATGAACCTAAATGTCTTGTTAACAATAAAAATTTTGTCATATTATGATTTTTTCCTATTCTTCAGGCCGACAATACTGCGGTGATGATTTGCAAGTTGATAAACAAAGATCTGGATCCGAGTTTAAGGAAACAGGTATGGCAACATGACCTAGTATTTTTTTCCTCTAGGTAGATTCAGTTTGAGGAACTGGTAGATACTACTACCTAAAGTGTTTTTAAACTGATAGCTACTACTAACTAAACAGTTTATAAACTAGTAGAAGTTTACTTATTACATAAACAGTCCATTTTATTAGATGTTTGAGCAATGTATAAAAGTTGAGCTAATTGGTTTTGGATGTGAAGGAAAGCTCAAACATGTAATAAACTTCAAACGTAAGAGCGTAAGTCTAATTACAAAAATTCATAATTATATGTCAATTATAACATTTTTAATGTATAAATAAAATTACTTAAATAAATATACTACAATTAAGGAACTAAACCCAAAAACCTGTTTTATTTTGATAAAATTAAAGTTATTTAAAGCCAATACCACATAATTCATTAAATTTTAAAGAGCATATGCATTAACCGATTCATTCTATTGTACATTATAAACATTTCCCTTTTGTTGCAGGCCTCTAAATATAATGTGTAATAAAATACAGAGGGAAACTCTCCTATTTTGAAATTTCACTTCATATTAATTGATACATTCTTTAGTTAAATATTATTAGATATACTGGATTGGTCGTTCAACATACACTATGTTCTAAGAAAACTAAAAGTAAATAAACTTGTTTTACTCGACCGCGTTACGTCTTTAAATTATGTTTTTTCTACTATATTATTAATTGTTTAGATGTATAAAATTTGGCACAACTTTTAACAACTGTGGCTTACCATTAGTGCTTAATCTATTCTGTAGCCATTGACCATCTTCTTGCAACCGTCAATTAATGTGAAAGTTTTGAATTCTTACTACGCTACTGCTGTAAAATATGTTAGTAACTTGAATAAAATGAATTCAATTGAATTTAAATGAATTTAAGAACTTCCTAAAACATTCTTCATACTACTTGTGTCATAACCTGTTACTGTTGGTGCATACTCAAAGTACAAACTGTAATGTTATAATGTTTTACGCAAAGATATGTATTAAGACTTATTGTCTTGATGTATACAAATAATTCTGACTGCAGTATATTAAATTGTTATTGGAAGTAGGTTTTTTAAATGTTACTTTATAAATAATAATAAAGACCTTATTTTTAACAACAGCAACGTGAGTTATTTATTAAGTGAATTCAAAACATATTATTTCACTTTCAAATCAAAATAATACAATATTCCATGGAAAAGAAAGTTTACATTAGTGGACAACAAATTTCCCATATGAAAATCGTAATTCGACTAAAAAAGAGCTACTTACGCAAAATCCCACACAGAATAGTAGAATAATAAGTAAATCGAAAAAGCACCAAGAATTAAACCACAAAAATAAACTCATAAAACGCCGAGAAACGCGTTCTGAAGGTTTTGTGTTTGGCGACCCCATCCCCTCATACAGCGAACTAAAACCAACGCCTTTGATTGGCCTCCAACTATCCAATCTCAAGGCCAAAGAGACTCATTGTCAACCCCTATTGTAATCCCTTTATCAAAGTTGACTACCAGAAAAATGTTCTGTCTTACTGTAACATTCATAGAATCGCGAACTCTTTTTTGAGAAATTAAATTACGTATTTTACCTAATTACTTACCTTATTTTGACATTACGAATTAAATTTGAAAATATTTTAGTAAATAAACTTTTAAATAGCTTATGTAGCAAAGGTTACACAAAGTACACCAAAGTGTAGTAAAAATTAAACTTTCAACAATAAAGTGTTTAAATATTTATACCTTTCTTCTGTTCGGAGTGTTTGGTATGTAATTTAAATGCTAACTAAAAATAAATCACATAACAAAACTGATAAATATTAAAATTCCCTTTGTGTCTAAAAGGACATAAATAATACAGAATACAGAAGGATATTTGACAGAAACTTTGATTTAAATTGCACATTTATTGGTTTGATGTGTATAATTGGTATATTAAAGGGTATGGTGTCTTTATTTTCTTGGATATAAATATTAAGCTTTTGTACGACAAATCATTTATATAACATAAATTATATATATATATATATATATATATATATATATATATATATATATATATATATATATATATATTAATTAATTATTATTATTAAGTTCAACACAAGTTGCATAGACAAACACAGGGTCCAACTCATCAAATTCAAAATCACTTGGCAAACATTCTTTATGATAAATCTTATTACACAGATCACATTCAAACTATGTGTCTTTAATGTTCGAACCGCACGTGTAGCATAACCCACCCAGCTTTACTTTATTCCCTAATTTTTTCATTAAAACATTTGGTTTTGTTGAATCTCTTTAGCAAGTCCAGTTTCGGTCCATTTTCTTCTTTTAGCATTTATTAGCAACTGTTTTATATTCCTTCTTAGGTGGCTTTGCTATGTTTTTTTGAAGTTCCACATTTCTTCATCTTTGTCATGTTTTGTGTCTGCCTCTTCTGGTTTTCTTTTTTAATTGCGTTTTCTTCTCGGGTTTTTTCCTTTCTGACTTCTTTCTCTCCTCTTCAGCCTTCTTTTCCTTAAAGATGGATTTGCATTTCTTTGATGTAATGACAAAGGGAACTCTCTCCGTCTTCCTTTTCCTTTCCTTTTTGGCGTTTCCGGCCACAATAGTATTTCTGCTATGTGGATTGCGATGTCTGTGGATTTTCAAGAGGGGTTTTGTTAGGTTGTGTAGGTGTTGAGTACCACTGTTGGTTTTCTCTTGACTTAATAGGTGTTGCATAGCTGGGGTCCATTCCAAAAGGATTTTCATTTTTTAGGACTTCATGGCTTGTGGATGGAAGTGCATTTGCGTTATTTTCTGCTGGTATATCAATAATTACATTAGTCTGATCACAATTTTCACTTTCACTCCTCTTGAATTCATCCCTACCCTATAGAGTGTATAAAAGAGGGTGTGTTCTGTATTTTTGTTAACCCTCAGAATCGATGTTAACAATTTGTCTAGGATTTCATCACCTACAATTCCTTCAAACTGTTCAAGGGTGATGGTTTGGTTGGGTGTGCTGCTCTCGTCAACTTTTTTACGTTCTTTTCCAATACACTTTGAAAAGTCTATGGCATCCGATTTCCATGGATAAAGGCCACAAGCCTTAAATCCATTCTTTAGGGTTTCAGGTTGTATAGCCTTTACGACTTCCTTTAAAAGGGGTGCAACGCATTCCCTGGTGACTGCCTCCGTAGGATGATTTTTTCTATATTTCTTTAAATTACCCAGTGCCAACAACTAAAAAAGCACATTTTACATTGTACAGTAGTTGGCACCCCCATAGATCTTTTAATTTGAGACTATGTACATTGAAAACACCCTGATTAGATCTACATTACCTCAACATAGAAGGGTAACTTAAATAATTAACAACAATTGTGTGGTTTGCTAGCTAAGACAGAGTTTGTATAGCAGCATTCTTAACGATTTATTAAGAAATAAGCAGATTTTTACATACATTTTAATATTGTAGAGCAGCTCAAATAACCTTATAATCTTGAAGCTGAGACCACTAAAACCATATGGCAAACTCTACTGGTATTACAGTAACCTAGCAGAGGAACCTGTTTGGCCAACCTAAATGTAATAAAACTGAAAATTCCCACGGGGTGCCTACTACTGTAGCACTGCCAATACTTGTCTGGTTTACCCTTCGACAACAAATAAATTATTTACCAGTACGTAACTCCGACTTTGTATGAGGTAGTATGGATCTTCATTATTAAGTTAGTTCAGACAGATATTAAATACATTAGGACACGTAGTAAATTTTTAAATTTTTTATTGGTTTTTACAATTATTCAAAAGATTTTCATACTTTAATATATATACAATTTTAATCTCACTATCTGGCATTGTTTCACACTTACAAAAGGTTATGCTGTATCTATCATACCTAAAAAGAAGGCATTACGTTTTGAATATTGAGGATGTGCTATGAACGTAATTATATAATTGAGTTATGAACATAAACTTAACCTATTAGTTATTTCTTAGGAATGTCTTAAGCCCTGTGATGTGTTTCTAGCTTGAAGGGTTCCTACTGCAGTTGCCTCACCACAACGCAAGACTCTCTGCTCGTGGATTTTTCCAGATCCACAATGAGACCCTCACCTCGGTAAATCTTTATTATCTTCACGTTTATTACTTAATGTTATACTTTATACTCATCTTTAGTAGGTTTCTGTCTTTCATTCAACACGAAACATTTTTTCATCACTCATTGTGGTTTCACCTGTTCTTTCAGTCTATGTTTGTGAAAGAAACGTGCTTATCCACAGAGTTTAATACAGTTTAAAGTTGCTCAGAGATTGGAAATAGAACACTGTTTATAAGACAAGTAAGTGTTTAAATTATAACAGTGTAATTTAAATCTTCAAATATGATCCTAACATAAAAATGTGTTCAATAATTTAACTTAACAGTCATAGGTTATCATAGTGCAACTTTATTATTTAACGTCATTATTTATCTAATTATTTTGCAGATTAAACATCTAGTATCAATACATAATTTGTTTGATAATATTATAATAACATTTGCTTTCATAAAACATATATAAAATATAATTTTGTACGTACTGAATGTAATAAATTAAGAATAATTTGCAAGATAATACTTTTGAGGATGAAAATCATATGACAACTTCGCTCAGAACAGATTATAAAACAAGCTGAATTATCTTTTTATTGATCTGCATGTATTTATTAATTATTAGTAATCAAAAAATGTACTTATCTGTGGTCATAACCACAGCCCAAGATCTAAGTTTTATTGGACTTGAAAGAAATTATAAAACTCACACTTCAATAATGCTAATTCCAAAGTTGAGTTCCAAAGTGAGGATTTAAGCTCGGCCAACGATATCATCATGAAACTTCATCTGGCTACCTAGGAATCAATATGAATGAATGAGGTCAGTATTGGTTAGAAGGTGTAACTCTCTTTCTGTGTAAGACCTAGTTACACTGAAACTATTAGAACTGAAACTATAACATAGTCGTCATCGGATATCTTCGCCTGAATTTATTCATACCCAGGCGTCATTGGGACGGATAATAGTTATCGTAGATCTTAATGGGAATTCCAATGATCTTGATGGGATTCTAACGATATTAGAGAATGGGAAGGATTATTTAAAGAACTCCTAATCCAAAGTCATTATTCTAACTCTCATCTCATTTAACCAGGTCCAGAAACTCCCGATTTCCGATAAAAGCAATATTTAATTGTGAGATTTTACCCTTGTGGATTACTGAGGTCATTTATGGACAGCTTGGTTAGTAATAAAGCTTGAGTCCAAGAATATATATATATATATATATATATATATATATATATATATATATATATATATATCGTTCATTCAGAAGAAAAGTGACCACAACTCAAAAAAAGTAAATTTTACAGGAGAGCGATTTGAAAATTGTGCTTTTTGTAATTAGTTTTTCGTTTAACAGAACTGCAACCTTTAATCCAAAAGTCATTTTATTATTTATATCAGTTAAATATAGGGCATTTAAATTAGCTTAATATAAACCATGAAGTTTGTGTTTATTATTTTTTTTAATTATTTATTAATTTAATTTGAGTTGTGTCAATTTTCCTGTAAAACCGCTTTTTCATTAAAAGGTTAACTTTGAAGATGGTAATGACACAAAAATAAGTCAAACGGGTTTTTAATGACAGTTTAACTTTAATTGAAACAAAAAAATCAGTTAGTTACTTAGAACTAAACCTCCAAAACATCATTGGACCTATTTTAGATGTTTAGAAAAATAGTGTTTTCAAATATTAATAACAAAATACATTCATTTACTACCACTAGTTACTACCAATAGTTTGGTCTTATATAAAGTAACTAATGCAGCACTTTTTAATATTTAAAGAAGTATTTTCTAATGGAAATAAAAATCATTAACACAAACATAACATTGTTGCTAAACACAAACGTTACTGCAAAAATTTAAAGTGAGTTATAAAATGGTGCATAGCAACTTGGAATAACATGTTTTTTCAAGTAAGTATTGTAAGTCTTTTTTTCTTGTTAACTGAAATTCCCAGTCTTTGCTCGTATAATTTTTTTAAAGCAACATCTGAACAATGCACAGGAAAAACCTGTTGTTTCTTCTTTGAACTTCTGGTTTTCTTCTTAGTGTGACTCTTCTTGTTGTCTCCGAATAAATCCTCGTTTTCTTCAATATCAATCTGCTGGATGAAAATTTCTTGAAAAGTCAACTGTGTCATCATAAGTTGTCTTGTACTTGATTTTAAAGGGAGAATCTTTCTCAACTTTAATTATTTTGATGTCATTCATTGCAACAGTACATCCTGAAATGAAAAGATAACTGTAAAATGTTTAATTATTATCTTTTTAGATAGAATAGGAAATAAAAGTTGGATTTAAAAGTTTTAGTATGTTAACAAAGTGTAGGAAATTAAAAATAATCCGTTCGAAGTAGTTAAATATGCGTTTAGAAAAAATATTTAAAACGTAAGAAAATGCAATTCTTCCATCTTGATTGCATATCTATGTGCCATAAATAACTACTCTTTAACATACATTTCAGATTTAAATATGAAAAGGAAAGATGGTTTAAAAACGTAAAAGAAGGATAGTAATAGTTAAAAGATTCTTTAAAATTGTTTGTAAAAAAGTATTAAAGTTAAATTATTGGTTTCACATGGTAAAGGCTGAGTAGGGTTAAACTATGTTTGAACCGGTTGAGATTGTTTTTGCAGTGAAATAATAGATGAAATCCCATCCTTTATTGGTCTGCTCATCACTAGAATTATTTTATAACTCTCGTTTCATAAAAGTGTCTAAATTATATTATAAACAGTAAGCAGCTTACCTGACACATTAACTGTAGAGTTACATCCAATGTTTACCCATAGGTCTTTAAAATCCAAGAAATCTTCATGACTTAGTTCATTGGACTTTATACGGATTCCAGTTTTTTTTGCAGTTTTGCATGATCAATGAAATGTATTGAGCCGGGTGGTAAATTGGTCCAGACTTCAGAACATTTCTTAATCTGCTTCTCAATCATTGCATGTACATTGTCCCCCTCGTTTTGACTATGCCCTTTTATTAGGAAATTGTGAGTTATAGACTTAATTGGCAGTTTGTCCACTGCATATAAGTACATAGAAAAACAAATACTTGTTTTTCTGTTGGCCGCTGCAATTAATCAGAGTAAAATATAATTTCAATATCGTTTTCGCAATTTTTAACTTTTTCACTGAGGTATTTGTAAATGCATGTTCCAATTTCGCACGAGCCTCTGGCTCCTTCGCCTTCATGCCAAGTATAGCAATACGGCATACTTTTCAGGCATCATTTGTCAGCTTTACATAGATGACTGTCAGGTTTAGCATAGGTTAATTTTTAATTTTTAGAAGATCTTTTTCCATAATATTATTCCTCTTGCACGAGTCTTCCTTCCCTTCATAACATGGCACGCTCACAAAGGTCTAACAACAAAAAAGAATATTTACTCTTTGGTGAATATATCGTAATAATTTTTCAGGTTTTGATCATGCTTTTCATCAATCGAGATAATCTTTTTCCATAATATGCTTTTCATATTCCTCTTGCAAACTGGTCTTTCTCTCACCTTCAGCTGTCTCATATGCATGGCACAGCTCACAAAGGTCTTTTTTTGGAACAAAAAGAAGAATATATTACTCTTTGTGAATATTCGTAATACTTTTTATAATTTCCATGAGGTTTTTGCAAGCCTTTTACAATGTTCAACATAATCACGATGTAAATCACTAATTGTTTTTACCACCTTCTATGATTTCTGGTTGTGTTTGCCCGTAGATAGTGGCTCTCAATTTTAGGAATAGATTCTATATGACGCCTGATGCTTCATTTATTAACTTGTCTTGATCAGTTTGATGCTTATCATGTTTACCCCTCAGATCACAGCAACAAAGCCACTTGAGGCGTCTTTCTTATCTATAACGGTTCTAATTGGTCTGTCATTGATCCCCTAGGGTGTTTCTGAAAAAATCTTTGCATACACGAACTCGCTTATCAGCAACATCAAAATAAAAGGCTTGGTTTGGTTTTTTCTCTTATTTTCCCTCTCTCTTGTACTGGTAAGTTGGTTGTATGTCTGAATATGTGATGCTATGAAATATCTTTGGCGGGGAAAGGTCACCAAGGTGCCCAATAGTTTTTGAAAATTGGTTTGACGTTCATCAGGGTTTATTTTGGTTTTACACTGGATTCTACATCTATCATAGCATGGTGGTTTTATTTCCTTTTTCTCAATTAGTTTTCTGGACTTAGATGATGATTTATATTCCTCTCCAGAATTTCTCAGCTTTTTTGCTTTACATTTCAACCAGTTGTCTTTGTTTAGTGACCTTTTTCTTTCCTTTTTTCTTTTGGAGATCAGTGTTATTTTGTTCCAAGAATTCAAAAACATTATCATTTTCTTCAAAGATCTCAGGCTCCTTTTTCTTTAGTATTTACAACAACTTTGTTTCTTCTAGGTATGTTAAATATTTTTGTTGGATATTGTTTGTTTTTTAGGGAAATTAAGGTCATTTTTTGGCTCGTAATTTGGATCCTCGTCAGAATCATCCACGTCATAATCATTTTCACTGTTAGGGTCATCTGAAAAAAGATCTCCAGTAGCTTCGTTATCGGTTTTACACTTTCGTTTGGGGTCCTCGAACATTTTCTTGGTTAGACTGAGCTGATGTCGTTGGCAAATTAAGTTTTTTAGGCACACATTCCCTGCTTTTTGTTGGTATTTTGTGAAAATTCACTAACACACTGTTTTGATGTCGACAGGTTTATGATTTTCTTCACTGTGAACTTCTTTAGAAGTACATTCTTTAGGAATGACATCAACATAAACCCTGAGTTTTGTCTTCAGGTTCAGCTTCCCGGGTTTGTAGGATCGTTGAGATTGGCTGGGTTTCAATGTGTTCAGTTTAAAAGTTCATTTGTAGTTTGAAATAAGGCTTGAACCTCATTATTTGGGGTTGTATTTGGAATTTCCTCTTCATTAATCACTGTCCACTCATTACCACATACAACACTATTATGTGAATGAGGAGTAGGCCTATAGTCTGTAGAATTGCCTTTTTGTTTGGCTAATTTTAAAATCAGGGATGTTCTATTGCTCATTCCTGAGACTTAAACTGGCTGTTGTGATGCCTTCACTAGAAAAAAATGTGTAACCTAAAAAAGTTCATAAATGAATGGCACACACAGGCAAGGCATTTTGTCTGTATGTGGCATTCATTTATGAATAAAATGTATATTGTTTACTGATAGTTTAACAAGAAAAATAAAT
This sequence comes from Homalodisca vitripennis, assembly GCF_021130785.1. Lineage (NCBI taxonomy): Eukaryota > Metazoa > Arthropoda > Insecta > Hemiptera > Cicadellidae > Homalodisca > Homalodisca vitripennis. The sequence continues at coordinate 43,352,395 of NC_060214.1, forward strand.
CGTAATAGTACTAACAGTGGAATATTTATAATAAATTATGAACTATTTTTCGCAATACAAGTGTCACAACTCAAAATATTGCACTGTTGGTATAACATTGTGATTTAGTTTCTTGCAAAAGTTCAGAGTTGTAAGACACATCTCAAAGTCTGCCACTGTGGAGGTATAACAAAATGAAAAAAGTACAATGATTTTCAAGGAAAAGTGACACATCTCAAAATTTGGACTTGTGGATGACAAACAAAATTGAAAGTCAAAGCTATATTCAAGGAAAAGTGACACAACTCAAAATCTGTCATTATTCTAGTAAACAATATAAACATGTACTTTACAAAAATTACAACCAAACAGGCACAACTCAAAAAAGTGTCACTTTTGCAGAGAAATTATAGCACTTCACTCCTAGACAGTCAAGTCACAACTGAAATGTGTCAGTTTTGCTAGAAAAACATTAACCTAGAATGTTCTAGAAGAAAAGTGACACTAGTGCACTCTAGTGGGAGCAAGCAGAGTTTGAGTTGTGACGTTTTTGCAGTGAAAAGAATAACTTATTTCAAGACTATTAAACCAATAAAACCCATTTAAAAAAATTTTGGGTTGTGACACTTTTCTTCTGAATGAACGATATATATTGATATGAGTAATATGCAAATTGTTTTGTTCACATAAAACAAAAAGCATTTGAATTCATTTAGTCTAATATGACTTTTGTGCTTCTATTCTGTGTAAAATTTTATTAAGAATGCGTAATTTTGTGGTTAGCTTTTTTAAAATCCCACAGAAAATATTGAGGGTTATATCTCTGCCATGTCTTGGAAGTAGGGAAGGCTAGCTCTGTCCCCAGTCTCTGCAATAAAAGTAGGCAGGGGAATAGCAGTAGTCCCAACAGTTCAGGCTAGCAGCAGCCTGTAGCACTAATATTCACCCACTTCGTCATCATCCGCAGTAAACTAGATGTACTGATCAATTCCTTTACTCTAATATCTCAAAATTAATTAGTAATTACATGTCGATTTTTCACATTCTACAGTTGTAAGTGACAAAATTGGTTTTGGCTTTACTTAGTGTATGTTATACTAGCAGTCATATTTAACCCAGAGGTAAACTCTTCAGGGAGAAAATAGGTGTTCATGCAAAACTGTTGCATTTAAAATTTTTTTAAATATGCGTTGAAAATTTAAGATTGTATAGTCCTCTTTACAATGAAAGTGTTTATTTGTACGATCAGCTAGGTTAACTCGCTGTTACCTATAGACTGAAAGTGATTTTTATCTGTACAGATGGCTGGAGCGGTGACAACTTACCTGGTGATACTGATCCAGTTCCAGACTGAGAAATAATCCACCTAGACTAGTCCACTCTAGAGAAACAGTCCAATCTAGATAAATATTCCTTTTGGAATAAAACTAAATGTGACAAGTTCTTAATATGTAGATTCTAATTAGCCTCATTTGTACTATAATCCAGAACCTACACACAAAACTTTGCACTTTTAAAATCAACACATATCACGGCACATTTAATGCAGTAAATCTTGTTTTATTATTATTTTTGAAATTATGAAATTTAAACTGCAATCATTATATGTAAAACACTATTTTATTGTATAACTAGTGGTCTATTACAGTAAAATATAATTGATATCATAAAAATATTTTGAGTTTCGTTAAGTTGTTTTTGCTTCAAACTACTGCAACTTATGATCATACAATCATTGTTTTGTTCATTGGGTCGATGTTTCTTGTTGATCAAACATCAATCGTTAATAAACCTTCCCCACAACAAACAAGTGTTTTTTTATTAGCTTAGTAGTTGATAGTGGAATATTTATAGTTATCCTTGGAATAGGAGTTTTAATTCATTATCTCTTGGTACACATCCTCGAAACATCAGTTAAGTCAACATAGAGTATATTTAAGGCTAATTTTAGAATACAATGGTAAGGCATAATGTAAATAGCATGAAGTAAAGTAAACAGATTGTTTATAAGGGTGACCTTGAACAGATCAGCTTAAAGACAGATATATTTTGCTTACATATTCATATTTAGCGCTTTTTTAAGAAATAATCTAATGCCATTTAATATGGGCTACTCATTTGTGCATTAGGTTGTCGAAGTAAGTATTTTTTTAATAATTAATGATTTACTGAATATTAATTAAGATGTGTATAATCAATTATATTAGTATTATGCGCTAGAAAGAGTGTACATATTTTATAATTAGGTACATGGATGTATATAATACACAGAAACAGTGAAAACATATAAAATTCAAGTGAATATCCAAAAGAATGATTCAGCAGATACTTGATATGAAATAAATACTATAATATTGTAAAATAAATTGCACAAGAGGTGTTTTTTGTTGAAACGTTCTCTGTACGTGACAAGAAATTACTCAAAAACTTCCTAGAAAAGCGTAACCAAACATTTCTATATAAATTCTTATATTACTTAAAATAAATAAGAACATAAATCATGTGTACTCATTGTTTGAGTAGTAAATGGGTATCTGTTGAAACCGCCCCCCCTTTAAGTTTGAGAGCAGTCAAAATTTTTACTTCATGCATTTAATTTATTGAATTTTGGATAAACATTTTAACAACAGTTTGTTAAACGGTTTTTTAAAAATTACTTATTCGTATGTTTATCAAAACATGCAGACTATAGACCTATTATATAACTATAAAAGCCTGCATTTTGTAAAATTATAAACAATGAACGAAACTAATAGCAGATATTGGCTTTATACTTTACCTTAGTAATATTTTGTGGAAAAAATTAAAAACTTTTTTCTCTTCAAATCTATCTTCCAGTATATATTTTAGAGCACACTGATTTTGGCTTAATTTTTTTCTCCTTAATCTTCAACATGGAAGTGTCTAAATTTAACTATGCCAAAAAGTGTCCGTTTCTCAAATAACTTCGTGCTACGAGGAATGAACTATAAACAATAAATCACTTCTTTGCCAAAAATAATCCATTACTATATTTTTAATGACAACTATTACCGCAAATAATAAAGTAAGTACTTTTAATACTTTCAGATAAAAACTATAAAATCATAACATTACAGAATTATATGGCTTATAGTTGTATGTCTAATAATACAAATTTTTTTATTTATAAATGAAACAAAGTATGGCTTATGGCAATCAGTACCAACATAATGAAAATAAATATTTAACAGAAAATCATTCCTCTGAACTATATTAAATATATAACAACGTTTTTGTTTATACAAACATGTTACATTTAAAGTAATTCTTTAAAATATACACTATTAGATAACTTATAACAACTACATATGAAGGTAAATTGAATGCATCATATACACGTCTACAAGGAAGTAAAAGTAAAGTAAAGTAAAGATGTGTTATTAGTAACAGGCGAAGTAACAGAAGATATACAATGCTCCAAAATAAAGAAAAATGCACAAATCTATACATTTTCAATTTTTCTTTCTAAACGAAGGAACAATTAAATACTTTAAAATGGTGTAGAAAATATAAATACATAACTTATATGTAAAAATGTATCCAAGTGATTGTTATCTTTTGCGAAAGTTGTAAGAGATATGTTTGTCAGAAACAAATCAAACTTACCGGCATCTTCTCGGTGCCTAAAGACCTTTCCAGAACAAGTGTTTGTTTTCAATTTTCTACCTTCAAACTTTCAGGGTGTTTGTCTCCGGCGCTAACGTCACTATTTTAATTGTACTAAAACTGTATGTTCAAAATCCAAAAACATCTATATAGTTGAACATATATAGATATACATATATGTACTATCTTTTAGTTAAATTTTCGTATTTTGTTTCGTTATACAATTTTTTACTTTATCTTGCAATAAATTTTATACACATTAGTTATAATAAATTTGATTTCTTTGGTGAGTACATGAACACAGTTTTGCTATTTAAGAGTTTTGGCCATTGAGTTACGAATTTATAATAATATTAATACTCTAAAATCTACGTTGCTGCCATAAAAAAACTGTCAATGCTCGTAAAAATTATTTAGAATATACAAAATATATATTTTGCATAGATGAAGCTACAAAATACCTGTAGGCCATTTCAACGCAAAATTACAATTTTATTCGTAATAATTTACTAATATAAGATATTTTATTATATATTAAATAATTTGTGTTATTGTAAAAATGTAGGAGTACGCTAAACCAAATGTATAGTAATAGGATATGATAAAACTGCATGAAATGATTTCAGATCTATTTTGTCATTTCATTCGGCTACGTGTTGATTTAATGTACTAAGTCAAATCCCATGGAGTATGTCACATTATGGTAGTATGCAACTTTTCAAGTCTAGAGTCCATTTCATTCTAGAGATGATCTTCTGACAGATTAATAATACAGCAGTTAGTTTTTCCCTACAAATAGATTGAATTACAAAAAAAAAAATTGAATTACATTTTCAATAAATAAAACATGAAATTATGTATTGGCATTTAGTCAATTAGACACCTCTACCAAACTGAGAAGAAAACTTCTGGGAGTTCTTTTCCTATTGCTTTCCTGAAGTTGCAGTGGGATGAACTCTTGTTGGTGAGGACTGAAAGACGATTATAGATGTCTCGATTTATGTGAAGCAGCACGGAACGATTTTGACCTCTATCACAGAGTTATCTTTTAAATTCTTCCTCACCCCCCAATAGTGTATATCTCACCGTATGAACTTAAATCGATGAAAGGTATGTGAGAATATTTACAATCCTTTTAATCCTTTATAAAACTTTACAAGAATCCTTATAACACTTTCTTGTTTTGACATGTAATTTAAGTTACTTTTTAATCAAAAAATACGAGTTTATAAATGTTTAAATTATGATAATGTTTTAAATGTTCTTAATGTTTAAAAAAAGTATAACCTTAAGAAATCTTTTTTATACCTAAAATTAAAAATAATTCATTATACCAATACTTTTAATCATTATTTAAACTTTCTGGAAGCTATAATAAACACATACGAATTTGAAAATGATGAAGTGCAACGTTAATATCGAAAGTTTGCGTTACATTTGGCAATATTTATTAACATAACACCACTAAAACGGATTACAGATAAGCTGAGTAATTTAATTGGCAATTAATTATTAATTATTTAAAACTGAACACTAACTAGGTTAGCTCCTGTACCCGCGTAATCGGATTACAACTTCACCGTAATTGGTATACTCGTAAACTACTATATTCATGTTATTAATTTCGAGTGTTTATTTTTTTTTACAGATTCCTCGAATTCTGAAATTAATTTACGTATGAAATATACGTTATTTTGACAACAAAAGAAAACGGACTATACTGTGTCAAAATACGAATAGATTACAATATTGTCTTGAATAGAAATAACGTGAGTTATCAGAAATTTAAACTTCAGCAATTCCACTCTGAAACCTTTAAATGTAAAGATATAGCCATGAATCTCGTTTTTCAGTTAAGGTGAAATTTACTGTTTTTTTAATAAGTTAGTGCATAAAAATCATATGCATATTATTAAAAATCACGCTGTAAATAATATATGGAAATTAAATAAAATCTCCTAACAAGTAATTCATCTCTTTGTTTTACGTGAGGTTTATTTTTACATTCAAGCGCTATTCTAGACACTAAACCAGTAGACTTATCTGAGAACCAATGTTTAAAAATATCTCATTGCTATATATGACCATTTACTTTGGATTAAAGACTACGATTAATAAATATTATATTTACACATTTCTATTTCACATATCTAGGGCTCTTCAAAAATGTATTGAAAGTTTCTAAAGTGGACATTGAAATTGACTGGATATCTATAAAGGTCCCTGTAACGAAATTAATTCCTTTTGAAACTAATTTATATTCTTTTCTATATAAAACAGTAAAATAATGACGATTTAAATGTCACACTAGTATTATACACATACCTGATATTCGCAAATTTCATTTTTAAAGACAGTATAGCTAGTATTAATTACAGGTACGTAGTACCACTATTACAGTATATTAGGTACTATCAGTTAATTCGCGGCATTGCACGCAGTTTAATTTGGAATAAAAGGGGCATATTCCTTTTCAATGGCTTTCTAAACATTCCTGAGTTAGGTTAAAGTTTCCCTAGCTGATGGAATGTTCATTTCTAGCAGGTTTACAGCTTCCAGATGAATCTACACAGAGTATAGGAAGAAACCACTTGTCACTTAAATATAAGCAACCTAATGGATGTCCAGAAGCGGTACATCCCTAACCGCAAATGTCGCTATTTTGGGGTGCAAGCGTCGATGGATAGGTCTAGTCTACTACGGGAAATTCGTGTTATACTTGGGGGCTTCCCAAGTGTTAAGGGCTGTTGTTTGCCTAGACGTAAGGGTACAAGGGCGTGCCGCTCCCCCCTGCCTTGACTGGAGAGGCTGGTACATAGCTCGCGCCCCTTCTTTCGAGGACATGGTTAAGAATAATGACCTGAATCCTTCCTAATGGATTTATTCAGTAGGTGGCCCACTTTTCTCGACCTTACTTATCGCAAGCAGCGCAAATGTCCTTTTAGGACTAATTGTAATATCTAAGGTCCCAAACGGTCTAATTTTACATACAACAGCATCAATACAGGTGAGATTGAAGTGTAGAAAATTTTATTCTTTAAGAGGATATGATATTCTTTACTAATCTTATATATCGTTTGGGTTCCAAATAAAAGGAAATAATCCAATATTTTTACATCAGCTTCCAATTGTAAGTTATTGGAATTCTTTTCTTCAAACCTACCATCCCAAGAAATATAATCCAGATTTTGTGAAAAGCTTGGATATTCCACAGGTTTCAGCCAAGGACGTTGAAATTTTAAACTCTTTACAATGTTTTGAAAAGAAATCTGCGTTTTAAGAAAAGATGCTATGAAGCTTGTTTTATTGAATATCTCGAAAAAGATTTGATATGTCGCTTTGGACAAATTGTTTTATGAAAAATGTAGAAAAGATGTAATTTTTGTTAAAAGTCAGATTTAAAGCTCTAACTATTGTAAAAAATTAAACTTGTAAAACTATAACTGCCAAATAAAGATTCCTGGAATCGATGTACGAGTATAAAACTTTTAAAACGTATCTACAAGGTTTAATTTGTTCATGTAATAACTCGTTTTAAACGAATTCGTCAACGATACAATTACTGACCATAATTAATAACATTATACGATATTTTTTGTATTGGTCACTGACGCTGTGGTGGATTTAAAAACCAAATGCATAGGAAACTGTTATTTGTAGCAATAGCCACCGGATTATTCATACCTAATAGTTTTATAACTTTTATTTCAGCGTTATTGATTTATTAAAAGTTTATTCAGATTAAATTTTTATAGATAAATTTGTTAAATCATTTTCAATATTACTTTCAACAATACTAACTTTCCTGAAAAGGTATTCTGTAGTTTTTAATTACGTTACAGGTGCACTGGTGCATGGAATTCCTCACAAAAATGTATTATGTGTTTAAAACCCCTATTTATTTCTGATAAAAACAAGTATGTTATTTTATACACTAAAGCAATTAAAATAAACCGTTAAACATGTCAAAGTAACTTGTGATTAGAAAATAATTTTTGAATTGTTACTTATATTAAAGAGAAAGTTGTTATTTGCAAGATTTAAATTATTATCATTTATTAGTTTTATCACTCACGGTCATTATACAGAGAAATTACATTATTTTGAAAATAAACTTCCTCTCTTCACTATTCTTGACGGTAGTTTAAGTGTCCTTGACCTTAGGCAAAGTGCGGATATTCCTGAAGCTCAATTTTCTGCTTCCACGATGAGGACGAGGTAATGTAATTACTAGTCTTTCACAAATGAAAAGCATTATATGAACTGGTGGTATTTCATGTTCATAAATTTAATTTAGAAATATGTTTTCGTTTGAAGCAGAACATAGTTCAATTAAGTTTACTTTTGTTTATATCAACTAAAAATAATATATATAAATGGAATCATTTTAATATTTTTTTCCAATATACACCCTATTGAAAACATTCTGATACTAAGGATATGAATTTTATTTCATATAAAATAGGAACTACTCGGATATGTAAAATTAAAATTAAAAGTTAAAAATAAATAAATTCGTAACATTACGTACACAATGATACACAACGTGCCGCATAACACGCTTTGCTGAGGATTATACAAAGCTTAAACTCTATAGGTATACCATTTCAATTTCAAAATAAATTTAAAGAGTTAAATAGACATAACATATCACAAAAATTATTTCTACATCTGTCTGACCGACAAAAGGGAAACTGTGTCATCCTACTTAGGGAAAGACCAATTACGCTTAGATCAATTCAATTTGTTATCATTATAGAAATGTAGTTTTATACAACATTTAAGATATCTAAATTAAAACTTTTTCCTGTTCTTATTTTAGTTTGGTTTCATAGCAGTGTTTAAATAAAAGTCTATACAGACCCTGTAACCAAAAGATTATATAAATTTTGGGATAAGTAGACTACATTTGTAAAATCTGTTACTTATTCTATTCAAAAATTATTATTCTGCTATTTTATCTTCACCATTATGCCTAGCTATAAGCCTAATTGAAAATAATATTAGCTCAAGCTCATCAAATCCCGTGGAGAGACAAAAATCACAATCATACCTAGTGTTGAGTGAAAAACTGTGTAGAATGAGGCGTCCTGCGAAGTTTCAATTTTATTGCTCAGTTAATTTTTTAGATATCATGTGGACAGAGAAACAAAGATTCAATAATCAATTATATTTTTTACATCCTATCTTGTGATAATATTTTCTAATTATCTACTTATTACCAATTTTAAATACCAATATTAGATTAAGTTTGTATTAACCGTATCCTGATTAGTAGCAGCATAGACGATATTTCAATAATGAGCTCTCATTAAAATGCTACCAAAGGGTGTTTAATGATCAAATGAACCTAGTGTCGCATGTAACACATACGTCACGTTAACTAGACGTAAATGGAGCTTCGCACACGTTTACCCTGATAATTACTTCGTAACTCAATCAACGATGGTACTGATACTATCGGTGTAGACTTGCATAATGTTATCGCTTGTTAACAGAGCTCTGGACCTTATATTATAAAAATACAGATTTTTGCATGAATAACCAATGAATGTGCAAAATATTTATTTGCGTGTGACGAGAGAGATCTTTCTTTTTTTAAATAAATACAGAATAATTTCAAAATAACGAAGGGTTTGATTTATTTATAAAAACGTACTACTAATAATACTTTATTTTAATGATAAAACAATAATGCAGCAAATCAATAATAGTGTGCGGCGAAGATATTATGATAAACAATATAATAAATGATATTTTAGCGACAAAATTTAATCTAATTATAAAAATGTGTTAAATTAATTGAAATAATTAAATGAATAGCTGCGGAACGTAAGAAATATTGTCTATAATCTTGTTGTCAGTGTCTGTCATAGATGATTTTCGCCAACTTGAATGATGAATTCCTTCGAAAATTAACATATAAATCTGCCTATTCCAACCACAGTGGCAGAGCTCCATAGTATAACGGTATTTACTATACATAGGTGAGTAAGATTACTGCCAAGTTGACAGGTTTGGTAATCGGAGAGTTCAAATGCTCTTGAGTAACGGATTCGGGCTCTATCCGTCCATTCAGGTTTGAATCAAATGCCTCTGAGTATGAATATGCATGCCAAATGGATAAAAACGAAGACACATTCGGATGTCCAGTTTTCATTCAGTTGTCAGCCTGCGCAACTTACCTTCCCGTAAAATCTTGCCATTTATATTTATACTTGTAGTTTTGTACGTTTAATATATATATATATATATTTTCAAAATTATAATGTTTTGTAGTCCGTTTGTTCTTTCTCAAAGTTCAAGTCTATAACTAATTACGACATACAATCACCTACATATTTGAGACTGCGAACCGAAATGACATGTTTCATCTACCATCAAATAAGGTTATAAAACCATTGTCGTTATTTAGTCATAGTTTTATGAACACGTCTACATAGTCAAAAGTATTCAAATTAATGTAATATTTATGTGAGGAAGTAACTTAAATATTTAAACTCTCGACCGCTTTTAATAATTACAAGGGGTATTATAATATTTGTCACAATTGTATGGTAAATATTTTAATATTTTTTTACTAACTAAATTTAAGACATTTTTAAAAATAAAATTTAACCGTTACGAACTTCCATGTTTGAGTTTAACACGTTACTGTTATACCTAAACTTGGTCACAGTTGTGAACCAAGGCATGTAGAAACTAAGCAGGCTCTGTTACTAAATGTCCCCCAGTAATTTCAGACTCTCGTATGGTACGAGTTAATGTTCTGGTTGTTCTGGAACTTCCCCTCCTGTTAAATATTCACAGAAACTATTATTATTCAATAATATTAATGAAGGATGACTGTTTATACACGTATAACAATTATATAAGTTTATACAATTCGGGTTGTAGTAGATCTATATTCAGTATATTAAATGTAATGGTAGCACATTCACCCGGCAAGTGAGACATCAGGGTTCGAATCCCGGCGAAGCAAGTCCTTCTGTGTTTCAATGTTGTTGAAATTAAATTCGGCTAGTGCAATTCATACAAATGTAATTAATTTAAATAAAAGTAGTTTGACAGGTATTTGGTCTTTCGATCATTTGTTAGTTTAATTATTCGAACGCATCTGTGACAGATACGGTAAAATACAATATAATTGAATCGTAAAAAGTAAGGGCTCTGTAGTGTAATGGTAACACATTCACACGGCAAGTGAGAGATCCGGGTTCGAGTCCTGGCGGAGCAAGTACAACGTTTTGTGACTCAATGTTTATTAAAATTAAATTCGGCTATTGCCATTTATACAAATGTAATTAATTTAATTCAATATATTGAAATATTTAAAATAAATCCTAACCATGTATCTGTTGCTGAGGTATTTTTCTCATGCGATTACAAGTCCCACTTCTCATCATGAAAACTCTTAAAGCCCAAGAGGCAGTTAGTATATTTATATTTATTAGTACGAAACCATAATAAATTCATTACATTGTTATTGTTAGCTAACAGATTCATGTATTAGAGACAATGACTTAAAGCATTACAGAAGTCTTATATAAATGTAGTAATCACTTTTGGTTATTGTATTTTCAAAATTTTCTGATTCCCGGTATCAGTTTTAAATAAATAAATTTTTATAATAACCAAATTCTATGAGATCTAACGTAATAACTAACGTTGTTACACAAAGTACCTCCCATTTTTTTCAATAGTAAGACTACGACGAATATTAAATCGCTTAAAAAAAGAAATTTTAACTAATTAAACTACACGACTTTCGATACTACAGGATAAAATTTGGTATTATCGTTTTTTAAGCGGTTTATTCACGTAAGTTTGTCACATTTATTCTTCTTTCGTATTTACCTTCCTAAAATGAACCATTGTTGCTAATGTGGACCAAGTTAATGGCTAATGAGTCATAATAATACAATAACACAATGTGAATTAGTTTTAAACGCATTTTTAATGAGGGCAGTTTTTTATTTTACTTCTAAACATATATTAATTTATAACTCCACGCTGTTGTTTTAAACACGTATAAGTTTGTATTTGTAAGGTTCTATAAATAATTGCTTGTCGTTTATATTGTAAAAGTAAGGTAAAATTGTAACATGTTAAAATCCGAGGGGAAATAAAAGAGAGTGGAATATAAAAGAGTATGTAAAACGAACTAAAAGGAGACAGAAGTTGGTTATTTAACAAATATGTATTCCATTTTAGCTTTCTCAATGTAAATGGAATCGTTAGTCATATTTACACTCACATAAAAAAATTCCAATAGTAGCAAAATACAAAAATAAAAATTGTAGACCAGCTATTAAGATTTTGATCTGTAACACGGTTTAAATAATCTTTATGTATATATTTAATATATACATATATATAAATAATAAGTATATATATATATATATATATATATATATTTATTTAGAAATAACATATATTTATCCTATATAATCTTAATAATAACAATAATATTAAATAAATTACGACTCACATACATGCACATCTACAAACAGGCAATAAACCAAAGCAAAAAAACAACTACAATGCAATTGATATTTCTTCAAAAGGCATGTGTAGAAGACCCAAAGAAGTCTCATATCCAGATACCGTACTTGGGATTGTGCTGTGTTGACCGTTAGCGCGATGGCCAAAGCACGCCTGCAGAAGATGTGTTGAGAAAGGGTTCGCAAGGATGCGCGAATCTCTAGATAATTCAGCACAGTCTATGATACTGTTTAACATCTTGCGATTTTCAATTCAGATCGGCAACCTTACTTCCTTTTGAAGGATATGGAAGTCTAAGGAAAGATCTAAGAAAATTCACAGGTACGTAAAATTGCTGCTAACCAATTTCAAATATTATAATTATTATTTTATTATTTATTACTATTATTTTATATGATCGTTATATTTTATTATATAGTTTATTATAAACCTTTTACAGAATCATAATAGCTCATTTTTAGACTTAACCTCTAGTGGCAGTGAATTGAATACAGTCAGCAGTGGTTTCTTCTTGGGGTTTTTGCCAAATGGGCCAACGATACTGTTTAACTCGGTTCTGTCGTCAAGGTTCTTTTAAACTTTCTCTAACAACTCTAAACTGCTTAACTCAGTATTTTCTTTTCTCCATTAGAGATGAGATCTAGGGTGGTAAATTCTTACCTCAAAACGGGGATTTGAGGATAATAGACTTTTCTTACAAATAAACTTTGTATATACTCAAATTTAAAATATTGCATCGTAATATAGTTTACAAAAAAAAATATACTGAATAATACCGCACTCCTATAAAGCCTAACTTTAATATAAATAGCTTCCAAATATATGAGCATTTACTATGATATTAAATTGCACTGTAATAGATTAATGTGTACTTTACGCTGTTTCCCGTTATTTCTTGTTTTCCAAAAAAAACTTTACGTAAGAAACAGGTAGTTCAGTGCCATGTAATATCTCCCTACTTAGGAGCTTTCTACATCCTACACAATCATATTGTACATTTACTCTATGTTGCCGTGGACTGTAAAACTATCCTACCTGTGCCTGAATCTTGAGTGCTTACCTGTAGTTATAAGAATAATATTATTTTTAATTTTTTATTTGAATTATCGATTTTGAGAATATTTTACCAAACGTTCCAATTAAAAATTTTTGGTCATCTGCAGACAATTTTCCCATAGTATCATATAATTCATAAACTATTATGAAGCGATATTTGTCATATGGCTCATAGGTTTAGAGCAAAAGTCATTCAATATAACATTTCTAGAAGTCTGGAAAAATTAAATTAATTACTTTGATACAGTGAAATGTAATAATAGTAAGTTTGAGTCTTTAAATATTTTATTAACTCAACTAATAATCCTCTCAAGGCAAGAATAGCTCCCAAAAATTGCATTTCTGTATTTACATAATGTAGCACGTTCCATAATGTATTTCAATATCAATGCTTATATGAAACTAAATTTTATCCCTATTTTAAAAAGGAATAACATGTATCGCTAATAATGAGCTTATGTATTAGATAGGATGAAGTAATTTATCAATGTCTTCTGGTTGAAACTGCGTTGAATCTCTGCTTAAAGTATTATTATCTTATTCAAACGGTTTGGCATCACTGTAGAGATATTTACACCGAAACTGCCAAAATTAAGCATTCATCTGCATAGGATATTTGAAGGGGTGGAGCTATCTCATGATTGATTGAAGCATAAAAAACTACCGACTACTTTCTGAGCATTAGCGAAGCCTATCACACTTGGGACTGAAACTGTTTAAGTACCGGTACACAAATCTAAAATTATAAGCTTTTACGCAAGGATTGTCATTTATAATTTAAAATGTATAAAAATGGCAAAAAAATTATAAAAAATGTCTGTTTGTAATCAATATCCGTGTAAACAATAAAATAGGTGATTATTAATATTTTTATTACTAAATTAGTGCAACCACGACCAGTATTGTTCAAGAACCCAGAGTTGTGTTTAGAATGCAATACGAATTTTTCATTTGCAAGTTTACAAATAGAAGTTCACGAAAAGGATTCTTTGCTTCCTACAATTAGTTGGGTTTCTGAGAATTATGTTAATTAATAATGGTTAAAGTTTCTGAAGTTCAATCAAAGAATTTTAGTTTAATAATACACCACCAATTCCAACCAACTGTCAAGCTCCGCTGCAATTTATATCTATCGATTAACCTCATTATCAATATCTCGACATTTCCCTGTAAGCAGAGCAGATTCAAACAGAAAATATAAACCGACCAGAATTGAACACCCTTGGAGATAGTAGATAACCTAGTAGTTATAAAAATATTATGTTAAGTTTTGGTAAATGGGAATTTTATTATAACCTATTCGAATTGTTAAATCTGATAAAAATGCATGCAGTGCTCGTTAACTTACGATTAAATGGTTCGAAAGTATCTTCAAGCATATATCATATAATTTCAGGTACAGTTTTGGATAGTTACACTATTAGATTATTAATACTGGTTACTATTAATTTCCAAAATTACATTTTCATAAGAATACAGAGGCCATAAATGTACGGTTATTAACATTTTTTCTTGAGAGTAACTAGAGTCATCTCAACATAGGCATTGAAAATATGTCATTCAAACCAGCAGTGGTTCATATACGTGCAAAGCCTACAAAATCTCGCTATGAAGTCACTGGTAATTGCTATTAATACATGACTTTTTAATTGAAATTGAAAATATCGATTGCTTCTGACACTAAAAAGGTTTATCATTAACCTTTTTTATTTTTTAAGGGGGGATTAAATACACTGCTCTTCAAGGGATTTTCTCTCAACAATAATAATGAATTTGCCCTACTAAAACTTTGAGGATTGTGCTAAGAATATTCCACCATGTATGTTCATGCGTGAATAATTCAAAATAGGCAGAACCATTATTCCATTTAAATATTGCTCCCTGGGCATAAATGGTAAACTGGATTAATGCAATATATGAGTAACAACTCTACCATATTACTTAATTATCCGCCATCATGTTGTTAATTTGTTATATTTTTGGCTCAAATTACCCATAGAATAGATTACAAATAGAATATAATGTAAACTTAAATTTGTCATAGTTCAATTTCATGATTAATGTCTGTTTGAAGGTTATTTTTGACGATGGAAGGATTGTGAAGGATACAGGACTTTTTCCGGACATTTTCCATCGTTCAGTGAAACAAGAAATCAGTAACACTACGTTTCGAGATCTGCAACCTGATCTCTTCTTCACGTAAAAAACTAACCTAATACATAATTACAAACTAGGTTAAAATAAAAAAATCTTACCAAAGTGTTGTGTGCATGCCTAAGTCAGGAATCACAACCTACATGTTGTTTGTCAACTTCACTAACTCTATAAACATGCACTTAATAAAAAACTATACAAAATACTAATCATTACAACTGAACTACTGAATACAGGTCACAATACGTCTTCATTCGTCTACTAACCACTTACGACTGACCAGAGGGACTAGGCAATGGTAATCGTCACGGCAGACTAAAACTATATGGCGGAAATAAAAAGGAAGGGGGACAGGAATGGGCCCTTTCGTTATTATTGGTTCATGCGAGATGAACTTCTTATTGATGCATTTGTAATAAACCAATGCGGAGTCGCAATATAGTTTTATCTCCAACACATGTTTCTCTCCTTTGGTAAATTTTGTAAAAGTTGGATTTCATCAGATTTGCTTCCAAACTATAAAACTATTATGCTCTTAGTATTGTACTCAAAATTTCTTCAGAGACTAAACTTAATAAGTAAATTAATATATTCAAATTTGGCGGGATGAAAATAAAACCTTTCATAAAATCCATCATATGATGTAACAAATTATATTTCATTTGATTGTGAATGGTGAATAAGTAGGCACCGTTTATTTTTGTTTTATTTGTTGCATTATTTATTTAAGACTTCATATTCTGCAGCGCAAATTACTGCAGCTTAAAACTAAACCAGAAGGAAGGTTAAAATTATAAGTGTGGTAAAAAAGCTTGTTCATGTATTGATAACCGTGTCTTAATACAATTGTTGACTAGTTCATATAGGCAATAATCTCCACAAAACTTTGTTTAAAAATCTCATTTACAAAGTCCGTAAATATATTCTTCGTATTAAAAATATGTTCTTCTTTGGAAAAATTAAAATCCAAAGCTAGGTGTGTTGCTATTGATATGGCTAAATATAATATGACTGCATTTAATATATTGTCAAATTTATTTTCTCTTCGATTTTCTCATTACTATAATAGTTACCTATAAGACCAATGTAAGTACGTTGACTAACGCGTAACCAAATTCCATAGAGTTATACTAATCATAATAAAATGGTGTTTGGTATATATAATGAGGCTTCATGCAAAATCTAAGACCATAGGTCAGTTTGTTTTCAAGATATTCTGAGGAAAGATATACGTTTGTAAACAATAAGTTAATTGTTTTCAACAGTTACCAAATTACAAAATCTAATTTTAATTTACAATATCTAGCTCTGTGAAAGTTTCACTACGAGTTTTGCTCGATAAATATTGTTGGATGTGTTTTACATTGATTTGATACGGGTGTTAGAGTGAATTAGGTGAGGTAGAAAATACAAGGAAAGGGAATAAAATAAGATTAGGAAGGAAAGGGATTAGGAAAAATCTAAAAAAATTAAATTAAAGTAAAGGGATAGAATCGTGACATAGTTATGTTTCAAGATTATAAAATAGCAACCTCACTGAATTTGTTAACTTTTAAGCTCAGGCGCTCGAGGACTGGTGAAATGTTTTTTTAAATAATGGCGTTGTTTATAACATGTTTTAATGAGGAAAATTTGCAAGTGTTTAGCATTAGAATTGAGTTGGGCCTTGCTAAGTATTATTCTTTTACATAATTGGTCTTTTCATCAAACTTAAAAAATCCTAAATTAAAATATTTATTAAATTTTTATTAATTACCATTTTAAGTATTATAGATATTGTGGCATAATTTCAATTATCGTAACATGAATATGATAAATCGACTAAGTTCCCATATTTTTAATAATAAATAGTTTCAAAATATATCTATAAGTAATTCCCATAGCTATGTATATTTCCACATCCGTATGTATATAAATCTTTCCAACTAGGTACAAAGTAACGTTCTGAAAGTACTGTTAGTACTAACGAATTAGAAATTTAATACTCTCCTTTTAATACTGACTTTTAAATAATTTTGCAGAAATTAAAATAATAAAAAAACTTATGATCACTACACATTTAAATTGTTATGTATGACAGAAATGCACGGTACAAATTCAAAATTATAATGACATTAAACAAATTCAATAGATAACATCAATTTTATATATCTATAAACCTATACGACGAATGTCTGACAAAACGAATAAAATCACACATTCTCTATAGTTTCTGTACAATGATTACTTTATTTGAATTAAAAAATATCAAATTAAATGCTATAACAATTTTATAAACAGAAATGTTTAAGAAACATGTTTTGATCATTTGTACTTATAAAAATCAAGTTATTGGTTGTAATTAATAAAAAAAAAGACAAGTAGAATATTTTATTTTTCCGACCTCAATCTAGAATTGCTATCTAAGACAATGTACATTATTTCTGAAAAAAGTTCAATTTAGATATGTACTACAACGTACTAACTCCACCTATTGTAGTAACAGAAAGTAACGAGGAAATGATTTCCAAAAATTACTTCCTACTACAAACTTATATTTTTCTATAACTCCAAAGAGATTTGCAATATTTTTGAAATATACGATGTATTTCAAGTTTATAATATACTTGGTCTACAAATTTTTTTATGTATTGGTCGACTTATGTATTTATATAAATTTCTCTTTTAACTCCTTGTAGTCCTTCCTCTAATAGAATTTCATATTATATATTTGTATCATAAATAGATGTTTATATATATTATTGATATTTGAAGTGATATGCCACCCGCATAACTTGATAGGCCAGTATTTGGCCAAAGGCCTCCAAAAAGACTAAAGAGATTAAAGACTCAGAACAGTCTGGATGAAATATAGTCAATATGAGTAATATTAGAAGTCAATCCTCCATCTAGGAATATTCCAAAGAATTTCGAACAATCCACTTTGTTTATCATACTATTGTACAGTAAGACTTCTAGCGCGTTATTTGAATCTCCTGATCGCAAT
The DNA here is from genome assembly GCF_021130785.1 of Homalodisca vitripennis. Taxonomy (NCBI): domain Eukaryota; kingdom Metazoa; phylum Arthropoda; class Insecta; order Hemiptera; family Cicadellidae; genus Homalodisca; species Homalodisca vitripennis. The sequence goes on from NC_060214.1 coordinate 43,370,702, forward strand.
GAAAACTCAAGAAATTTGATTTTAAAGAGTTTCATGTGTGATTACTGTTATTATTAAAATGTTGGACAATATTGTTATTGTCAAGATAATATAATATTTCCAGCATTAATTTGATTTTTTTCTAAATCAGAGAGGCGTTTTGTACAATTCTTCGCTGCAGTAATGGTGACTTAGCTTACAAAAAGTATAAGCCTGAGTATAAATTCCTGAAGGATTCAAAATATAAGTGCATCGGTTTAGACAATTAACTTGAGATTAGGAAAACTGGGGTCCTATTCCTCACAGGAATGCACTATTCCCATTCAGTGACACGCCTCTGATACCATAAATTTGTTCTACAAGCATTTTAGTGTGTCACCACACTCTAAATCTGTAAATATAGATCGAGAATCCCAATTAATTTAGGCTTTAACGTTTCATCCCTCTACAAAAATGTACACTAGACTCAACGTATATGGTCGACTTACCCTTTCTGGAACCGAATTGATTCTCAGATAAAAAGTTGTATTTATTAAAAACAGAAACATACTGGTTAAAACAGTTTTTTTTTGAATATTTTGATAAAATTCAGCAAGATTGAAACAGACATAACTATTTGTAGATAATCGGTCATCTTTCATAAAGACTGGAGTTACTTTTGCGGTTTTAATGGGCAAAAAAAAACTTATTAAACTAAATAATAAACGATATAGAAAGCGAACACAAACCAGAAACTATGAATTTGTATCTACAATTAGACATGCGCTAATTGTAGTGTAATACACCGAGGAGTATTGTAACAATACCTGTACCTCTCCATTATTCACATTACAGACCAATATCACTGAGCTCCTGAATAATAGTGTATAACTATGGTCCTCAAGGCAGCTTCCGCTACCATTTGAATAGCCATAATTGGTTTCTAATTTGTAATTCCAACCATATTATCCACACTGTGTTATATCAGTGGAACTTATGGTTAATATACAGAAATATTATACGAATGATATTGTAAGCTGACCTAGACTACTTGTGTCTCCATCAGATTTTAAATTAGGTTAGCTTGTAAGCAATTTCCACTAGTAATTACTATAAAACGAAATTCACAAGTTTAATAAGATCAAGGTACATAAGTAACATCCCCAAGAGGGTTTTTATCCAACTAGTTGATAGATTCCAGTTCGTAAAGGAATCAGGCTCTAAAGAGTTCTACACTGGGTACAACAAAATATTATGCGACATTGAAATATATCTGTGTAAGTGGAAATAATAATAATAAATGTCAATACAATATTGATATTCATCTAATATTCGAATCACATCCTAATAATAAAGGAAAGTCTATACATTTCATATTCTACTCTCTTATCAATATAAACAATATTTCAAAAGTGTCACTTAATATTTAACTCAATACGAAAAAAACTTGGTCATTATTAAAGCACTCTTCAATAAAACAAAATTGTGTAAACAAATTTTATTGTTATTGGCTATAAGATAAACCTTATAAGGAAACCCAAAAATTACAATGTCTGTAGAATCAATACAGTTAACTATATTTATTATATAGTTTTACAGTTTGCAAATTCATTTTTATATTTTCTATTTGATATCGGATATAGAGCGAATAGTTGGATAACACTTGGTAGTTATTTCCCCAATTGACTCGTGTTAGATTTTTAGAAAAATTATACAAATTGTTTTGGCCTGATAATTTGAATTTCGTTACTAAAATAGTGTTTTCTCAGGTTCTATCTCAGGGGTTTATTATAAACTAAAACATTTAAATAAAAATTGTAGGCTATATTGTCACAGAATTGGATGATAGAACTCAAAGTATGAACGGTTAAAATTATATTAATATAAAGTAATAATGCAAGTAGGACTAAGTAGCAAGTATAATTTAAAATGAACAGCCAAATGAAATATATTTTGTTATAAAATACATTTTAAATGTCTCTGTACATCTGTCACATTGAATGTAATAGTTTAACTGATAAGAATTAACTATACTGAAATACTATTTTATATGCCATGTTCATGTGCTAAGTTTCAAGTTGAAAGAGTAAAACACATAACGTTGTACAATAAGTATCAAACTTAAGACAATATAATAGAGAACGATTAAAATGTAATGTAATCATAAGAGATAAAGTCATTTGTAACAGCTTCATAAATGAATTTAATTAGAGTCTCTTCTTAATTACGACTATAAATGGAGATAAAATTTCATAAGTGCTGCAACTTTGATTCCGCATGTCATGCGTTTGCTTGATGTCTGGTAGTCAATGCAAAACCTTTTCTGGACGAAGAATACAAATGAAGTTCTTAATTTTAAGTAAGTTATCTCTATCCAATAAATCCATTAGATTTTCCTTTCTAGTCCAAATGTAATAAGAAAGGATTTTTAAGGATTAAAAATAAAATGCTTGCTTTTGAACTAAGTTTGAAATTTTAATATTGTCTCAGAGAATATGGTTGACACATTTTCACAGAAGGCAAATTTATCAGTAAATGTTCAGCACTTGAAAATGGAAAATTATGATCAAGCGTATTTGTAAGTAGGAAGAGCAATTGGCCTAGTACATTGCCCTGGGTACTAGATGAGTTGTACGTGCTTCTAAAAACTGTATATTGTTCGATATAGGGTAATCTTAGTGTGGCCCTAACAACATATATTTGAAGCTTTTTAGAAATTTATTCTAGTGCACTGTATCAAAGCTCTTGCTCAGGTCTTTGGACACTCTCAAATATTGAGGTAATAGAATACGTCCTGAATTAAGTCAGTGATTCCATAACTGATGTGTGTGCATGACTAGTGAGTGACCCCTAAACTCTGGTTCCAAACTGATTTTTGTCGAAGTTGATACATTTTTTAAGTGATCTTTAATATAGAAGTTATTTCTGTATTTTTTATATTAAGTATTATATTATTAATATAAAAAAAATTACACATATTGATAATATTGACACATAATATTTTTTTTAAATATACGCGGATCATGTTAAATGTAAGGATTGTTAAAAATTATAATGGAAATGCCACTAAATAGGGTATACGTTATGATGTTTATTTGTAGTAATAAATCTCGTATTTTGCTTCGCTATAGGTTGTCCTCAACGTTCTTACTTCTTTTAAGCTGCAGAGCTAGACAAATATTGTGGAACAACTGACATTTGTCCGTATTTGAATATTTTGTGCATTTACCTGTTATTTTACAGCGACAAATAAAATAAAAGTTACTATTTATACTAAAACTAAGCAATTTTCTATCTCTGTAAGCAAAACTGACAACTAATCCACCTCAGCGAAGCTGCTACGAGTTACGTGTAGTGGCGTACTCCTATCTTGAATTATTAATGAAGTAAATTTAACTCATTTTAGGAACATATCTGATAGGTTTTGATCAATGTCACAGTTTTGTTTATATGAAACCTTTGTATTATTTGTGGAGACTAAAACACTACAAGGAATAAATCCTGAACGATGTTTATTTCATTTCCCTTAGCTTGTATCGTAAATACAAATCTTGTTTTATTTGTAAGGCTTAGTAAATATGTTCTAAAGATTGATTGGGAAAATCATTTCTATACATGCTTTCGATACAAATACAAGAATATAGTTATTAAAGTGTTTAATAAATTCTTATACACACTTACTTAATGAAAGTAGGCTTTAGTTATTGCAAACAGAACAAGAAAATATTACAGCAATTGCAAATTAAGGAAAAAGACCAACTACATGAAGTGACAGTACAATAAAACAGTTGATTAAGTGTTCATGAAAGTTTTAAATCCTCCCACACAGCAAAAAATCCAGACAAAATAAAGTTGGATTCAATATTGTTAAACGTGTGGTAAAATTCGTCACACAATTCGATTCTTTAAATTGCAAGGATATTTGTATAAAAAAGTGTTGAAAAACAACTAAAAGTTCAATAAATAAAGGTGCACTGATTATATTACAGAATAGAATCAAAGATCGGCTTAGTGAAAATGGTGTGGTTCTGAATTAAACAAATTAAAAAAAATATCTGGCTTTAACTAAAACACATAGTAGGTGATTATTGATATGAGAAAATTTCTAAATGCCTTGATTCACTGTGGACAGAATTCTAAATTGGAAATTCCACTGTATGAACTGCAGCCGCCTCAGAAGAAGTATATTGTCTCTGAGGTTTGTTCACGGAAATGTCAGAAGTAGGTGTAATGTCGGCTTGTTTCGAAATTTTTCAGTTAGATTTGACTTACGATCTCACATATAGGAGAATTCTCCTCACTCATATTCTATATTTTAAGCATAGAAGAAGGTGTCAATGAAATATTAAAGCACCACTGTTAACATTAGTTTAAACCCATAAATACAACGCAACTACCTAGCTTTCCGTTTATCAATAACAGCCTATATATTGAAGAGGCTACGGACAGGAAAAGGAGTCATGTGCACTGTCATTCCACGAGGAGTAAAACTTATTTCTAAATGCCTTATTGCAAACTAACTAAATTCCGCAACACGAATTTAATTTTTGCATTTAACTTCAAGATAAATATACTTATAAATTGTATAAATTTAAGTAGAGCTGCTTCTAAGTTATGTAGTGATTCTCCGTCCTAGTTTTCAAGGTGAGGTGTTTACATTTTAACTGGATAGAAAGAAAATTGATAAATAAACACCATAAATCTTACAGTATTAAAATAAGTTCCGAATTGTCTGTGGGTCTAAAAGTTTAATAGTAGCGAAAGAAATTATAACTTGTAGATTGCAGAGTATTTTACAACTGTGACTATGTAACACGTTCGAAAATTTTGAATTACTTTTGTTTAGTGCCAATTTTTTTTTTATTTAATCTTGTTTTGATGGTGGTTGTGGAGGTTGTGCCTGGAACTGGATCAGTATCACCAGGTAAGTTGTCACCGCTCCAGCCATCTGTACGGACAGAACACACTCTTAGTATGTATAGATCACGGCATATCCGATTACCTGTCTTATTTTATAATTGGTATCTAAAAATGACACTAAATAATAGTTACAGATACTATAATAGTATAGTAGTAACTATAGTTACTACTATGTAGTAACTAGAAAGTTACTAGTTGTACCATTCACTAGAAAAAAGAACCTAGAGTCTCTTTCTAGGCTGAAACTCGCATCCACTCAGCTGGAGTGGTCAAAGACAGTCAAATATTTAGGACTGACTCTTGACCATAAGCTTACGTGGAATGATCATCTTAATAATATCCTGCACAAAGCAAAGTGGGCGCTCATGACGTCCAGGAGACTTGCAGGAATCTCATGGGGCGTAAAACCCCATATAGCACTATGGCTTTACAAAGCAGTTGTAAGGCCTCAAATCACTTATGGTTCATTAGTCTGGTGGACAAAGGTGAATCAGGTAACTGCCAAAGCCAAGCTTGAAAGCTTACAAAGGCTTGGCACAATCTTTGTAACCGGAGCATTCAGGAGCAGTCCCTCAGCGACCCTCGAGGTGGCTTTAGGACTTCTACATCTTGATGTCCATATAAAAGCTGAAGCCCGTAAGTCAGCTTATTGGCTGATGGTTGCTGGCTTGTGGAGGAATGGCGCGTCTAACGCGAGCCATGGCGCCATCACTGAAGCTGTAAACCCAAGCGCTATTCTCGAAATGGTCTCCGACACAATGAGAACGGAGTTCGTATTCAATAAGCCATTCTCCGTTGACTTCTACTCCAGAGATGAGTGGAAATCGCAAGATAACATCCCAACAATAAGAAAGAGCTTTGTCTGGTACACGGATGGCTCGCTTATTAAGGGTAGAGAACTGGATATGGAGTGTTTAGTCAATCCCCTAGAACTGCCCTTAGCGGCAGTTTGGTTCGGAACTGCTCCATATTTCAAGCCGAAATCTATGGTATCCTAGCCTGTGCCAACCTAGGCCTCACCAGAAGGTACCAGGGAATGAACATCTGTATAATGTCAGACAGTCAGGCAGCTCTTAAAGCTCTTGACTCCAACAGCATTTCATCCAGGCTTGTGTGGGAGTGCTTTAACACTCTCTGCAAGCTATGGATCACGCAACTGTGTGCGTCTTGGTAGGGTACCGGGCCACACAGGCATAGGTGGCAACGAATGCGCCGACAGGCTTGCCAAAAGCGGAGCAAGCATGCCATACACCGGTCCAGAACCGAGTTGTGGTATAAGCAAGTCAGCCGCTTACCAAAGTATAAACAAATGGTCCAGGAAGACACACCGCTTGCGGTGGCAGAGTCACCAAGGACAAGCACTCGGCAAAAGACTGCTTGCCGATTATAGCTCCGGATTCACCAGATGGCTGATGGGGCTGGGCAGGGATCGGGTTAAGCAAGTGATTGCCTTGATCACTGGACACGGCCACTTCAGGAAACACCTAAACACTCTAGGTTTACGAAATGAGGACTCGGAGTGTAGACTCTGCAATAAGTCTGAAGAGACTGCAAAACACATAATACTGGACTGTGAGAGACTGGGAGCAAGGAGAAGGGCTCTTTTCGGTGATAAACAACCAGGCGACGAACCAGATGCTAGTATCGGGGAAAAGCTTCTTAGCCTAATTAAGGGCACGAAGATAGGCTTACCCCTCTAACATCAAAGGGGCACACAATAAGCTCAGGTTGACGTGTGAGGATCTATGAATCCACCCCAATATCCCAAAGGAAAAAAAAAAAATAGTAGTAACACTAATTACATTAATTTAATTTCAATATCTTAAGAATTAATTTTATCAAGTTTAATAGGGAAATACCGATCTAATAACTAAGATCAATTTATGAGTTACTAGGTAATTGGTAAAAAAAATTCAGTTGCAGCAATAACATTGATATCGTAGCAAAATAGCCCGTTTTGATTAATTGCAGTTTTAAAAAATATTATTATATCTGAGTTTTTTAATTTGGAATAATATATTTTTTTAATTATTAACAATTCTTACTTGAATAAACTAAAATATTTTATTTCATAAAAACACAATCAGACATAAGGTAGAAAGACACACGTTTATTACACATTGTGCCCTGACAAATCAAGTGATGAAGTTTGATCAAATAATTTATGGACACCGTGTATACTTTAATTTATGTTTTTCAAGATGGATAACACATTGAATTCTCTGTCAGTATTTGGCGTTGAGAGGAGATAAATCTGGATGTAACAGCTACTGGCTCAAAACATCAAATTATTCTATTCGTAGCTCAGCAACAATAATGAAATGGACAGCGGTATTAATGTTTCAATTCTATTAAGTTATGATTTGTCACCAGTGTTAATGTAAATGGAGAGCAAATTGTTGTTTAATATAAAGTAAATTTTAATTTAGTAATATATGTTATTTTCTATATTTGATCTCAACCAGTGTATATAATTTGTGACAACCTTGAATATAGTTAAGAAATTAAGGTTTGTGTAAAACTTTAAGAAATAAAATACAAAACAAGGCATATTGCACTATTTTTACTTTTTTACAATGGAACATGCTTCCTGTTGACCTCATCGTCTCTAATTCCAGGCGTGATGTGCTTATGAGAGTTATCACATTAACTGAGGATTCATCTATAATTGTTACGTACCTACATAAGTTAAAAGTTTACGAAAGTATATTGGGAATCGTCGCAGTAATAAACTCCTGTAGTTGAAATAGTGATTTAAATATCAGCTGCAGTCAATTTGTTTCGTTTAGGATACACAAGGTGTAACCATTGAATAATGAGCTGGTATAGATATAGTTTAAAGCACTGCATGTAACCAAGTAAGGTCTTGCACTAATCCAGATACGATTGACATGATTGATACAGACAAGAGAATAACATTGTAACAAAAAAGGCTTACCAGTTTGCTCTGATTCAAAAGCCAGTATCTTAATAATATTATAAATTTGATAGTGCCTTTGTATCTTTCTTTTACTTTTACGTGTAAGCTATCGAACCGATTGTTTTGAACTTCTAAATATAGTTTCTGAGCTTCCCGCTTAGAATATAGATGTATTTTTTATTTCTACAATCTCTCCGGGCAACGCCCACTAGTCTCTAAATTAACGAAAAATCTCATATCGATTTATAAAGTTCCAAAATATTCACTGAAAAAGCCTCGTAAAACATAATTAAATGTTCCGAATAAAAATGGTGTACGGTTGTTGAGACCACAACCCTATGTTTAGTAAATTTTACCTCTATGTTCAATTTGATAATATATAAAGTGTGAAAGCTAGAGTAAGCCTGGTAGTATCAAAATTTCTTATTCAAAGTTTTTCTGTGACCGCTGTTCTGTACAGAATATAAAAATATTAATGTAAAAAAAAAAATTACAGGATTCATTAAAAGATATATATTGTAGTATTTTGCACTTGTATATATATATATATATATATATATATATATATATATATGCACAGTTACCATCTAACTTTTGCCATAAATGAAAATAATGTTTTCCAACATATCTAAGTTGTCTTTTAGGTTTTGAAATAAGTTGGCTTCTCAGACCTGTTTATGTATATATTGCCTAGGTAGTGAATGAAGGCAAAACTAACAGTGGAATATAAAAACGTAATAGCGGAGTAAATTTAAATACCAATAATTATACACTTTTTAATATATATGTTAATCGTGCTAACACAAAAAACTCTACATTAGCGTCGGAAATATAATTCACTCTAACCAGGAGCTGTCATACACGTAAAAAAGATGGAAGTTTGCGTACATAGCCACGGATAACTTCTAGTCTTCTAAAACCTTCAATTATAACAACCACAGTGAGGTTAAAGTGATTGGTATATAATCATTTATCCTGCCCTGCAACACGAACCGCAAGAGCAACTTATGATTTCTCAGTTATTATACAAAATAGTAATCTAAAGTCGTGCAGATATGAAAATACACAGTACTGTAAGCAATATATTTGAACAATTTCAGAATTAACTACACTGTCTTACACTGAATACGTACAACATAAAATTTTAGTTTTTATAATGAACCGCAAGAGCAACTTATGATTTCTCAGTTATTATACAAAATAGCAATCTAAAGTCGTGCAGATATGACAATACACAGTACAGTACTGTAAGCAATATATTTGAGCATTTTCAGAATTAATCACACTGTCTTACACTGAATACGTACAACATAAAAAATTTTAGTTTTTATAATGTAGTCTATTGGAGATTAGTTTTTCTGGCCTTAGTGCAAAGAGTAAAAAAAAGTAAAAAGTAAAGTAAAGTATGTCTTATTTTACCAGGCAAAGTTAGGGCTAATAAGCCCTCTCTAACACTTAACCTGGGGACCAACGGCTTAAAGGTGACTTCCGAACCACCACCAATGGCCGGGCAGGCGGGCCGCTTGCAAGGACAGGATCGCTCAGCGGTCAACTATCCAAGCAGCGGCCACGCTGGGCATTGCTTGATCTGGTTATCTTGCGATAACCGCCGTACCCGCTACGCTGCGCCATTGGCAAGAGAGAAGTATATATTTATATATATATATATATATATATATATATATATATATATATATATATATATATATAATTTGATGTTTGACATTGAGAAGGCAAACATGAAATATTTACCCGCTGAATGTGGGTATTTAGGGGCTAAACTTTTCGCCAATATGCAGTGTCATAGTTGTTATGAAACATTTTTACTTGAAGCCTGTAAAATTTTGTCAGAATCAAACATTCGAATTGTAAAAGCAAGTCTTAGATTTAATAAAAAGGGCCTATTGACTTTATATAGAGCGAGGGCTTCCATCCGTAACTTACACCAGTCCTCATGTATGCTTGGAAGAACTTGCCGTGTCTCGTACGGTATATATTGTACACTGTTGTATTTTTATTTCCTCGAGAGAAATTAAGGTTTTCTTATATGAGTCCTTTTATATTAATTTTTAGGGTATAAAAATAATCCCAATATTCTGATTAAATTATGTTTTTTAAACATTGTTTTGAATTTTTTTAAATTTTAAATTACTTGTTTGCGTTATACTCGTTTTTTACTTTTAATTTCAAGCACAGTGGTAACCTATGGTCTAGTAAAGTTTTTATTTCACTTTAAACTACACGCCTGGAAATGACAACAGAAAGAAAACCTGGTTTTATCCACTTTATTTTTTCTTATTTTATATTTGTGATTTAATTAGGAACTTAAGGCTCGCAGTATAGTTACATCTATATGAGAATTTCTATAAAGACATACCGATGTGAGGGCCTTTTTATGGATCTGTAAAAAGCCACGAGCAGAGAATCTTGCGTTTTGGTGAGGTAACTGCAGTAGGAACCCTTCAAGCTGGAAACACATAACAAAGATTAGAACAGTTTATTATAAATCTTTGTGTATGAATAACTAAATCAGCAACACTTGTGTTACTGATTTCTTGTTTCACTGAACGATGGTAAACGTCCAATAAAATCCTGCTTCCTTTTCAATCCTTTCCATCGTAAAAAAATAACCTTCAAACAAAGAAATAACTAAATGTTATTAGGTTAATAGTATGATTTCATAATTGTTTTATTGTGTTATTACTGAAAAACCCTTAACATCACAATCGTTATAGGATACAACTGAAACTGCTAATACACATACCGAAGGTGTTAGATGTTTATTATCACAGATTAAAAGACCAAGTATTCCATAAACTCATTACAATGAATAAGAGGATGAAAAAACATTTCTTTCACGTTAATAATTCTAACAACGAGCAAGTGAAATAAACTTTCCACATTCTGAAATTGTCTAATGGTTCGACAAAATGGCTTACTGGTAGGTAGAGTAACTAGCTGTAGACTAAGAATTAAAAAAGACTTATAATACACTGACATAAGTCTTAATAAATCTTTTGTTAATTGAATTAGAAATTTTTGTTAGTTCGTTTAAATGTTCTACCAATACATTCGGTACAAACATCTAATCAGCATTTATGTGAATACTACCTCTCGGTTTTTACTTGAACAATTTTACACCTTATATCGTAATACTGTTTTGAATGCATTGCTAAATATCAGATTTTGATTTTCTACCTAATTTAAATATTTATGAATACCTTACAAATTGTTAGAAATCTATAATATTACTGTTATTTATACTCATTACACTCAAAACATTCAACGCTACTAATATCTAGCGAGTAAGACGTTCAGCAAGTAACAGGAGGGCCCTAGTCAATTGTGATGCAATAAAAAAATACGAGAAGTAAAAGAAGAATGTATACAATCTTCACGCAAAGGAAACTGAACTATTATGAACTTAGTTTTACATTACCTCTTTCCTTAATTTTGGGTCCAAATCTTTATTTATCAAATTGCAGATTACGGGCCCTGTTTCATCAGCCTGGAACAATATCATTTATTTGCATATTAAAATATTTAAATACATTTTTATTATACTAAAAAATAATCTCAGCGATTATACGTTACACATTTGACTAACTGGCGTAAACTTTTAACTATACAAACATGCATTATCAAATTTAATACATTACTTTATTAAAACTTATCTTTTGGTTATGTTCGTCACCCCAAAAACATTTCTTTGCTGAAGAAATTAATATATATTTATCTTAAACTTTACATTCTTTACAAATTTTCTCTACATAGTATCCTACATTTCAAATCAATCTTCACCACCCCGGCCTAGCTAAAGTCTTCCAACTATTACTGATTACGCTATCTATTGCCATAATTAAACAACGATAGTGTCCTAAAAACCCACCAAGTGTTTTTAAACGCCTTATCATGTCAAATGGTGATTGCTGTTCCGCCATCCATGTACATATCACGCATGCTTGCTTACCGCTCACATACTTATCTAAGTCTCATTAGTATTTTAATTCTCTTTTTGAATTTATGTATTGATTTTTATAACAAATTAATTACAACGCGAGTGATTTTGTTCATTGCCACACTAACCTGCTCTACACAGAAAGGGTGCACCCTGCGCCACTTCCAGTCTCAACAAAGGTTAGTAACATTCACGCCTGAATATTCGTTTAGAAATGTTTTTACATTTTATTTGTTTAGTTCCACTACTCTTAAAGACTTCGCATAAATTTTAACCTCCGAGCCGCATTGCTTAAAATATTCTTTTGAACTAAATCCGCTCTTTTTATACTAAATCGTGTAAACTGAACATTTTTAGCGCTTTCTAAACAGTTATTTCTTCTACGGTACTGTAAATGAATTAAAAATTTATTTTATTAGCTGAGTAAAATTGGTATGCAATTCAGTGTCAATATTTATATTCTAAAAAATATTACTAAGTGTTTTCTACTTACACGTTTTGTTTATATTAGTATCCTGATTGTACTTGAAATTGTACTAGTAGACGCAATTGAACCAAATCTTGTTCAAAACCCGTGTGCACTTCCAGTTTCTAGAACTAATTCTAAGTAAATACCATACTCTTTCTCATGCTCATACTCATACTTCCGCCCACCCTTGTTTTTCTGCTTTGTCATTACAAGTGCACTGAAAACCGCCACCACTATTCCAATCTACATATATACCTGTTAGAGAGTTGTTTACACATTTCCTACAATTTTTCTCATTCAACGAATAATTCCTTTGCTTTACTTCCTAGTTTATGTCAACCGAACTTTATGGACTGTAAACTTAGATTCTAGAATAAGAAGGATAGGATCGAAAACAGCGTGGACTTATTTTCTATCCATCCGGATCTAAAATTTATTAAAAGGCATATAGCATAAAGTTATTATTTTAGGCTATATTTATGCTCTATGGAAAATTAATTAATTAAAAATGTTCTACCGAGGCATCTAATATTTTTATGTTAATTATAATGCATTTTTTTAAATAAATGATGTGCTATCAGGATTTCTATTTGTTGAAGTCATTTTTTTCTTACTTAAAGAATATCTGGAGAATGAACTCTTTGAATGAGGGCTAATAAACGAGTAATACGCTTAGTAATCCTACCAATAATTATTATAGCGATTCTAATGGATACTTTTCCAATATTTTTAATCTCCACCTTAAACACTTACTTGCGTAAAATAACCAAATATTAAGTATTAAAAACATAAACTATATTTATTAATGGAGGAGTTACCGAGTTAGTAACTTCTGTGCTAGAGTTAAACAGCAGAAGCACGTAGCAGTTACGAGGCAGAACCCAGACTGTCTCTCTAGTAGAGGCGAACACTTCAACAGCTCTGACGTTCAAGAAGGAGAAGTAGGACTTGATAGTGACGTGGACAAATAAGGAGAACGTAACGGCCATCAGCTGATCGCAGTAGAAGTCATTAGCCTGGTATACGGCGTTACACAGCATCCAGTAGGTGTTCATCAGAGACTTCATTTTCCTGATTTTGGAGAATATGTTTTCTAAAATCATAGAAACAAACACTATTATATACAAATAAAATTATAAATATTCAGTTATAAATAAAACGTCATAGTTTTGTATGAATTTCCATTACTAAAACCTTTTGTGGCAATGCCTATTTGAAACCGGTGATCCTCGGTCATATTTATTCTATGCAGATGGGCGTAAAGCTTAAACTTCCAGAATTTCATTAGTGATTGATCTTTTATCAATCAATAGTGTATGGCAATAGTACAATAATATCGGATAAATTTTTATTACAGATTCCACGGTAAAATGCTATCTCTATGTTTTGCCACTCGGGGAGCAGCATGCCATTCCATACAGGCTCTGCATGTACCACATGAGTACCAGTAATATATTTAATTTCTTCTATTTATTGATATAAAATTTGTTTTCGAAAAGATAAAATTACATCTAATGATTATAACTACAGGCGTCACAAAAGGCAGCTAGTGACATCGTTATTATTTCCTATTTACAATGTATTAGTTACACTCAGGTTCTAATACTGATATAGGACATTATGCTACTGTTCTCTGTACAATTATGTTATTCACTCTAATATTTTATTTGAAAATACTGTAAATATAGTACTTATATATTGTCTGAAACGCATTTTTAATGTTTTTAACAAGCTGAGCTCCAAAATAAAACAAGCATTAAAATAAAAATACTTCAGTTAACCCCCATTTAATATTCGATCCCTATTTTAATTATTAAGTTTCCTTCAATTACAGTAAATAGTAACAATATTTTTAATTTCCAAAATCATATTTTGAAACACTAACGAATTTGTGAATTTTCTAATACACAACCTGCATATTGTAAGTTACCTACTGAGAGCAAACATTTTATTGGCTCATGCTTTCAGGTAGATATAGTAGGATAAATTGAGTGGATAATGGAATACAGTCTTACACAGCTAAGATATATATTTGTCCTCGTCAACATAATTATTAATAACATAATAACATAATTATTAACCCCATCATAATTCGTAATCCTATTGTTTTAGATTCGATGGAAATGCTAACATTTTTCGCAGTTTCTTAATAAAACTTATTCTACTATTGGCTATTAGGATATTTGCTGAAATCTACGTTCGAAAATATATTTAAAATTACATTCATTTGCTAATAAAAATATTTAAATGAGATCCAATTATAAGGAAATAAACAGCATCCAATTAATCTAGCTGTTGCAAAGCCTCAAAATAAGCATACATATTGTAGAGCTGTGCATTGTTAAAATTTGTATTTACTATCACTTAGTAAAGTGTATGAGATTACATCACTATGCCACTAGAATTCGATAATTTTAATTTTAAGCATATTACGTACAACAATATATTTCAAGTTATTAACGTTCCTTGCCATTTTCACGCAACCCCCCTTTAATTAATTAATTGATTCCCTGTAAAGAGGAGCATTGTATATTTAAAAAATGCAATAAGCGAACTTACGTCTTTTATGAATTGAATCGACATCAAGTGGATTATGGTTCATTTCAGTTAGTTGAATGATACTTTTATTGATTTCCTCTTTTATCTTGAAGTTGAGTATCCTCAAACCCATAGCGATATATTGAGCCACATTGTGTAAAATGAAGGAGGAAGGCAATTTCCGTACAGTTTATCAACATGATAGAGGTATAGCTTATCGCAAAGTAGTGTACCACATCTAGATCACTAATCACGAGGTTTACGAAGCTGATACTGAACAGTAAAGTTGATATGATGGTGATCACGAAAACCTTTACTCGGGTCTTGTCCTCTCTTTTTGTGTACTGAAGATCTCGGTAGGCTCTCTGCAGGGTACTGAGGACGTCAATAATCTTCGGGTACTTCCTGGTGCCTGTGAAGAACGTTACAGCCGCCACTGTCTGTAGAGACACAATGTCCAGAACCATTGCAAATTTAATAGTTCTACAGTTAGACATTTCTTTCATAGTGGTCATATAGAGGTCGATGCAACAGAGTACTTCTTGCAGCAGGAATAACGCCAAACTCCTTATAAATCCTGTTAAGGAAAATGTGAGTCGCTTGATGTTTTTAGGTCCTGAAGTACTTTTCAATGGCAAATTTCCAAATAATCTTCCTATCCAAAGTATTGTATTTGGAAGATTATCCATGGTGTGCGAATCCCAACGTTGGTGTTACGAAACCAAAACTTACATAACAATTCCAGATGAAGTTATATACATTATTCATTATATTGATAAAATAGATTGGATTGCAGACTCTTTGAATAGGTTGGTAAAGATTGTTGGTTTGACCTCTATTGTTGAAAATCACTTCCAATAATTCTGTGATTGTTTTTGATCAATGAGAATTAAATATTCGACGAAGTAAAGCACGATGCTTTGTATAAGGACAGTTACTATTTAATTATACAAAATTAATCTCGACATACATGAGGCAATACTGTTTTACAATAAACTTGAACTTTTACAGAACTAAAGTGAACACAGAAGTAAGTGATTTATTACTAATAGAGTTATTATGTTTTATAATTTTATACAAAATTACAGAAATTTCATTGCAACTTTAATGAATTAAAAAAATAAAATATATATATTTTTATTAACTATCAAAGAAAGATATACATTTTTATATGTACACTGTATGTAAGTGACTTGGCTGCACATATTATGATATGAATTAAAGCATCATTCTACTCCTCTCTTATGATTGTATTTTTATTTACAGACCTCTAGCATTCCATTAAATGAAGATTTCATAAGCTCATTATTGAGGAAGAATCTGACGTATTGAGTTTAATAAAGTCAAGTTCAATGTTGGTACTTAAACTATGTTTTCTGTTACTAATATCTGAATATTCCCTGTCTTAAGTTTTATTAGATAGGTCATATACAAGCTGTCTGCAACTTTATTCCTGATTGAATAGGATAATGAGAATAAAAATGTATAACAAAAGTAGATAGTGATTTAGAAATATTTTGTAAAGTTTTCTGTTTCTATATTTCGAATTTTATTTTATCTTTTAACGAGATCATGTTCTGTTATTTAGACTAACCATTAGCAGTTCTATAATTATTTGGAATATTATATATTACTTTTAGTAAACTCGTATGTTAATCACAATATTAACTTCTACAGATTTACTAACTTGAACTTCATAAAAGGTAGTTTTACGATGAACAGAAACTAACATGTTACTAAGATAAAAGGTTATCAACTCAGGGCCAACCATCCTGCAGCAGAATAAAAGGCTGATAGCAAAGCCAAACTGCCTGCTACTAAAAATCTATGTATTAGCTAAAAGATCCTAATAACATATGCTTCTAACAGAAGTTTAATTTTCATGTTCTATGCTTAACTATGTATTGTGGACTTTGATTTAAACACTCATTCTTTTTCTTGGGCGAATTTTTTAGACTTAAGTAATGTTTTTTAGAGTAGAAATGCTTTTTAAATAGGCTAATAATGCACACTGGACGAGATTATTTTGAATGATAAAAGCATAGAAATATAATATGTTAATAAATATACGGATTAATGCTCTAATACTAATTAACTGTATTAGCTAACTTCACTACAACATTTTATGTGAGAATAACATTGTTGTTCTATTAGTTTGGCAGCAAATTCATATTGGGTTTATTAATTTTTTAAATAACAGCCACCGCAATATATAATTTAACATAAAAAGTTTGATTTTTTCTTTTAGGAAAAGAAGCTGAAATACATCGTTCAGCAATTAACCCAAAAGACCTTTCTTTAAAGCCGAAGAAGAGAACAGTGAATAAAGAGAAGAGAGATAAGACTTCGGGTTTGCTGTCCCCAACTGTAAGGCATTAAGCAATTAGAATTGAACTCTCCCATCAAAAAATATCTTAAGTTTGCAACATGTTACAAATTACAACGTCACGTTAAAATTACGTTATATCACCAATCTTTTCTTATTCCTTCTGTATAATATGAAATTTTATATCTTGTCAGGTAAACCTCTATTCACATAAGGTTCTTTCCGGTCAGCCATGGTATTTTACTTGGAGCTTTGCCACAAATGATGCTTTTTAAACTTCATTGTCGACAAAATACATTGAAATTTTTCTTAATTGCACAAGACTGCTTAATCTAGTAAGTAACTTCTCCTTCCTAACTTGAACTTAAGTCCGAGGCAAGAAACTCTTTATTAACATAAAACGTGAATATATAACAAAGTCGATAGCAAAGTACCGAATATTCTCTTTTTAATTTATATTCCTACAAAAAATATTTATTATAGATATACATAAAAATCACATAAAATATAAGTTTGCAATAGATAAAATAAAGGTATAGAAATAATCATATGAGGTTTTCTTTCCTTCATTATCATCAGTTTGCAAATTTCGGATTATTATTTTCCTTCAAACCCTGAAGTTAGTCTTTTTTAATGAGGAATTCATTCTCAGTGTACTATTTTTACAATAACAAGTAACTAAAATTTTATCACTTAAATTAAAATTTATACAGGCCGCGACCCCTATTCTGAATCACGGAAAATAAAATGAGCTGTGGCTAAACAATTCGAATCAAGTCCTCATAAAGTTTTCTCCTGAATCTTTGTGGGATTCAGGCAGAATCCCACATTCTACTCGGTCAGACAAAGTTTTAGCCAGAGTTACAGTAAAATTTAATAAATATTCTTAAATTAGTAATCGAACATTGTATTAAACGTTTATTGCATTTTTAAACCAATCTAGCTCACACCGGTTTTCAGAAAGTAGAAGAGACTGGGGGAGTATACCATTGCTGATACATCTGTGGAATATCGATTGATATACAATTAGATTGTCTAGACGATCCTCGTGTACTAGGTGGCCAGTAGCTGCAAACCGCACACCGCAATAACATTATAATTGGCATTACATTGTGGTAATCATAATGGACTTGAAGATATTGGTTTGTGGCTTTCTAGGTTACAAGATCCACAGCCTATCCATCTTTAAAAAGTTAATATAATTTAAAATTTTAAATGAATGTATTTTCTCTTTATTTAAAAAAAAAACAAGACTCTTTTAAAAATTTTTTAAAAAAAAAGGGGGGGAAAATTTTTTAAAAATTTTTTTTTTTTTTAAAAAAATTTTGGAATTTTTTTAAAAAAATTAAAAATTTTTTTTTTAAAAAAATTTTTTTTTTATAAATTTTTTTTTTTTTTTTTTTAATTTATTTAATTTAATTTTAAATTTTTTAGGAAAAATTTTGGGGGAATTTTAATTTAATTTTTAAAATTTTTTTTTTTGGTTTTTTTTTTTTTTAAAAAAAAAAAATTCCTTTAAAAAAATTTTTTTAAAAAATTTTTTAAAAAATTCCCTTTTTTTTTTTGGGTTTAAAAAATTTTAAATTTTTACCAAATTCTTTTTCACCTTTCCGGGGTTTTTTTAAAAAATTTTTAAAAAAATTTTTTAAAAAACTTCCTTTTGGGGCTAAAAATAAATTTTTAAAAAAAAAAATTTTTTAAAAAAATTAAAAATTTTTTTAAATTTAAAAAAAAAAAAATTTTTTTTAAAAAATTTTTTTAAAATTTTAAAAAAAAGAGGGTTTGGGGGGTTTTTTTTAAAAAAATTTTTTGGGGTGGAAAAAAAATTTTTTTTTTTTTAAAAAAATTTTCCGGGAAAAAAGGAAACCAAAAAATTTTTTTACGGGGGAAAAAATAAAACAAAAATTTTTTTTTTTTAAAAAAAAAAAAAAAAAATTTTTTTTTTTTTTTTTAAAAAAAAAATAAAATTTTTTTTGTGTTTTAAAAAAATTTAAAATTTTTTTTTTAAAAAAACCCAAAAAAAAAAAAATTTTTTTAATTTTTAAAAAAAAAAATTTTTTTTGGGAAAAGGGGGTTTAATTTAAAAATTTTTTAAAAAAATAAAAATTTAAAAAAAATTTTTTTTTTTTGTTTTTTAAAAAAATAAATTTTAAAATTTTTTTTTTTAAACAAAATTTTTTTTTTAAAATTTTTAAAAATTTTTAAATTTTTTTTTTTTTAAAAAAAAAAATTTTTTAGTTTTTTTTATTTTTTTTAAAAAAAATTTTAAAAAATTTTTCCCTTTTTTTTAAAAAAAAAAAAATGAAATTTTTTAAAAAAAAAAAAAGGTTTTTTAAGGATTTCCCGGGGAAAATTTTTTCCTTTTGTTTTTTTTTCAAAAAAAACCCCCTTTTTTTAAAACCCCCCAAAAAATTTGGGTTTTTTTAAAAATTTTTTTTTTAAAATTTTTTTAAAATTTTTTGGTTTAAAAAATTTTTTTAAAAATTTTTTTTAAAAAAATTTAAAAGAATTTAAAATTTATTTCCCCTTTTAAAAAATTTTTTTTTTTTTAAATTTTTTTGGGGGGGGTTTTTAAACCTTTTTTGGGGGGGGGAAAAAAAAAACCTTTTTAAAAAAATTTTTTTTTATTTTTTTTTTTGGGGGGTTTTTTTGGGTTTTTTTAAAAAAAATTTTTTTTCCCCAAAAAAAAAAAAAAACCAAAACCAAAACCCAAATTTTTTTTTTTTTTTTTTCCCCAAAAATTTTTTTTTTTCCCCCCCCTTTTAGGAAAATTTTTAAAAATTTTTTTTTCCCATTCCCCCGGGAATTTTTTGGGGAAAATTAAAAAAATTTTAAAAAAAAAGGGTTTTTTTTTAAAAAAAAAATTTTTTTTTTAAAAAATTTTTTTTGGGGGGAAAAAAAGTTTTTAAAAAAATTTTTTTGGGGGGGAAAAAATTTTTTTCCCCGGGGAAAAAAACCCCCTTTTTTAAAACAAAAAAAAATTTTTACCAAAAAAAAAGGGGTTTTTTAAATTTTAAAAAAACCTCCCCTTTTTTTTTTTTTTTTTTCGGGGTTTTTTTTTTTTCCCCTTTTTGGTTTTAAAACCTTTTCCCCCCCCTTTTTTTTAAAATTCCCCCTTTTTTAAAAAAAATTTTTTTTTTTAAAATTTTAAAAAATTTTTTTTTTTTTTAAAAAGAACCCAAAAAATTTAAAAAAAATTTTAAAAAAAAAAGGGGGTTGGGGGGTTTTTTTTTCCCTTCCCGGGGGGGCCCCCAAAGGGCCTTTAATTTTTTTTAAATTTTTTTTTAAAATTTTTTTTTTTTGGGGGAAAAAAAGGGGTTTTTAAAAATTTCCCCCCTTTTTTTTTTTTTAAAAAAATTTTTAAAATTTTAAAAATTTTTTTTTTAAAAAAGGGGAAAAAATTTTTTAAAATTTTTTTTTTTGGAAAAATTTTTAAAAAAAATAATTTAAAAAAATTTTTTTTTTTTAAATTAAAAAAAAATTTTTTTTCAAATTTAAAAAATTAAAAAAAATTTTAAATTTCCTTTTTTTTCAAAAAAAAAGGGGGTTTTTTCATTTTTTTTTTTTTGGGGGGAAATTTAAAAAAAAAAGTTTAAAAAAATTTAAAAATTTTTTCCCCTTTTTTTAAAAAAACCCCTTTTTTTTCCCCCCCCCCCCCCCAAAAAAACCCCCCCCCCCCCCCAAAAAAAAAAAAAATTTTTTCCCCCCCTTTTTAAAATTTTTAAAAAATTTTTAAAAAAATTTTTTAAAAAAATTTTAAAAAAAATTTTTTTTAAAAAAAAAAAAATTTTCCCCCAAAATTTATTTAAAAAATTTTAAACCCCCAAAAAAATTTTAAAAACCAAAAAAACCCCCCCCCAAAAAATTTTTAAAAAAAATTTTAAAAAAAAAACCCCAAAAAAAAATTTTTTAAATTTAAAAAAAAAAAACCCCCCCCCCCCCCCCCCCAAAAAACCCAAAAAAAAACCCCCCCCCCTTTTTTTTTTTTAAAAAAAAAAAAAAAAAAACCCCCCCCCTTTTTTTCCCCTTTTTTTCCCCCCCCCCCCCCCCCCCCAAAAAAATTTAAAAAAAAATTTTTTTTAAAAAAAAATCCCCTTTTTACAAACCCCCCCCCCCAAAAAAAAAAATTTTCCCCAAAAAAATTTTTAAAAAAATTTTCCCCCCCCCAAAAAATTTTTTTTTAAAAAAAAATTTTTTTTTAACCCCCCCCCCCTTTTAAAAAAAAATTTTTTTTTAAAATTTTTTTTTAAACTTTAAAAAAAAAAAAACCCCCCCCCCTTTTTTTAAATTCCCTTTAAAAATTAAAAAAAAAAAAAAATTTTTTTAAAAAAAAAAAAAATTTTTAAAAAAAATTTTTTGTTTAATTTTTTTTTTTAAAAAAAAAAGGGGGGGGGGTTTTTTAAAAAAAAAATTTTTGGGTTTTTAACCCCCTTTTTTTTCCCCAAATTTTTTTGGGAAACCAAAAAAAAAAAAAATTTTTTTTTTTTTAAAATTTAAAAATTTTTTTAAAAAGGGGTTTTTTAAAAAAAAAAAATTTTAAAAAATTTTTTTTTTTTTTTCCCCAAAAAAAAATTTTTTTTTTTTTTTTTTTAAAAAACCCCAAAAAAAAAAAAATTTAAAAAAAAATTTAAAAAAAAAAAAGGGGGCCCAAAAAATTTTTTTAAAAATTTTTTTTTTAAAAAAAACAAAAAAAAAAAAAAAAATTTAAAAAAAAATTTTTTCCCAAAATTTTTTTTTAAAAATTTTTTGAAAAAAAATTTTTTTTTAAAAAAATTTTTTTTTTTAAATTAAAAAAATTTTTTTTGGGGGGAAAAAAAAAGGGGTTTTTTTAAAATTTTTTCCCCAAAAAAAATTTTTTTTTTTTTAAAGGGGGTTTTTTAAAAAGGTTTTAAAAGGTTTTAAAAAAAAAAACCCCTTTTTTCCAAAAAAAAAAAATTTTTTTTAAAAAAAAGGGAAAAATTTTTTTAAAAAATTTTTTCAAATTTTTTTTAAAATTTTTTAAAAAAAAAAAAAAAAGGGGGGGAAAAAAAAAAGGGGGGCCCCCCCCGGGGTTTTTTAGTTTTTTTTGGGGCCCCCCAAAAAAAAAAAAAAAGGGTTTTTTTTTTTGTTTTTTTTTTTTTTCCCCCAAATTTTTTTTTAAAAAAAAATCCCGGGGGAAATTTTTTTTCCTTTTTTTTTTTCTTTCCCTTTTTTTTTAAAATTTTTTTTTTAAAAAATTTTTTAAAAAAAAATTTTTTTTTTTAAATTTTTTTGGGGTTTTTTTGGGTTTTTTTTAAAAAAAAATTTTTAAAAATTTTAAATTTTTGGAAATTTTTTTCCCTTTTAAAGGGCCCCCAATTTGTTTTTTCCCTTTTTTTCCCCCCCCTTTTTTTTTTTGGGGGAACTCCCTTTTTGGGGGGGGAAAAAAAAAAATTTAAAAAACCCCCCCGGGGGGGAAAAAAAAATTTTTTTTTAAACCCCCCCCGGGCCCCAAATTCCCCCTCCCTTTTTTTAAAAAAAGGGGCCTTTTCAAATTTTTTTTGGATAAAAAAACCGGGGGGGGGGTTTTTTTTTGGGGGGGGGGGTTTTTTTTTGGGGGGGGGGGGGGGGGGTTTTTTTGGGGTTTGGGGGGTTTTGGGGGGGAAAAATTTTTTCCCCGGGGGGGGGGGGGAAAAACCCCCAAGGGGGGGGGGGGAAAAAAAGGGTTTAAAAAAGGGGGGGTTTTTTGGGGGTTTTTTTTTTTTTTTTTTGGGGGGGGGGGGGGGGGGGGGGGGGGGGGTTTTTTTTTTTTTTTTTTGGGGGTTTTTTTCCTTTTTTTCCTTTTTTTTTTTCCCCCCCTTTTTTTCCCCCTTTTTTTTTTTTTCCCCCCCTTTTTTTTTTTTGGGGGGGGAAAAAAAAATTTTGGGGGGAAAAAAAAAAAAACCTTTTGGCCCAAAACCCAAAAAAACTAAAATTTTTTTTAAAAAAAACCAAAAAAAAATTTTAAAAATTTTAAAAAATTAAAAATTAAAAAGGGGGGAAAAAAAAAATTTTTTTTTTTTTTTCCCCCCTTTTAATTTTTCCAAGGGAAAATTTTTTAAGGAAAATTTTTAAAAAACCCCCCCGGGGGGAAATTTTAAATAAATTAAATTTTTTTTTTTTTTTTAACCCGGGGGCCCCCCCCCCCCCCCCCCCCCCCCCCAAAAAAAAAAAAAGGGGTTTTTTGAAAAAAAAATAATTTCCCCCTTTGGGTGGGTTTTTTAAAAAAAAAAATTTTTTTTTTTTTAAAATTTTGGAAAAATTTTTCCCCTTTTTTTAAAAATTAATTTTTTTGGGGGGAAAAAAAAAAAAATTTTAAAAAGGCCGGGGGTTTTTTTTAAAAAAAAATTTTTTTTAAAAAAAATTTTTTTTTTTTGGGAAATTTTTAAAAAAAAAAAAAAAAAAAAAAAATTTTTTTTTTAAAAAGGGGTTTTTGGGGGGAAATTTTTAAAAAAAAAAAATTTTTTAAAAATTTCCCTTTTTTTAAAAAAAAATTTTAAAAAAAAAAAGGGGAAAAAAATTAAAAGGGGAAAAAATTTTTTTTTTTTTTTTAAAAACAAAAAAATTCTTTTTAAAAAAAATTTTGTTCCCAAAAATTTTTCCAAAAAAAAAAAATTTTTAAAAATTTTTTTTAAAAAGGAAAAAAAAAATTTTTTTTTTTTTAAAAAAAAAAAATTTTTTTCCTTTAAAAAAAAAAATTTTCCTAAAATTTTTAAATTTTTTTTCCAAAAATTTTAATTTTTTTAAAACCCCAAAACTTTAAAAAAATTTTAAAAAATTCACCCCCCCCCCCCCCCACCCCCCCCCCCCCCCACCCCCCCCCCCCCCCACCCCCCCCCCCCCCCACCCCCCCCCCCCCCCACCCCCCCCCCCCCCCACAGTTCCTTTATTCTTGATATGCAATATTAACAGAATAACTGAAAACAACACTAAAATATCCCTATTAGCCCACATTCTTCTAAAATCCATACATTTTATACTAAACTTATATAAAAAAAACCAGCTAATTTCCCCTGTGGCTTTCTCCTCAATTTACTACAGATAACCAACTAACATCGTGGGCATATTTCTTTTAAAATTACAATTCATACCCTCCCTAATTAATGTGATCTTCATGATAAACCTAATTTTTAAGTTTTTAAGAGGCAATATTTTGGGACCATCAAGTTAAAGGAAAGAAAACGATTTTAAAAATACCAGGAAATAACTTGAATTATCCTTCCAATGATTTCTTGGATAAACGATTTATAAGTACCAAATAAACCATTAACCGGCCATGGAGAAAATCCTCCAAGACGAAGATTCTTATGCGATTAATTAATGCACAATTGAATCTAAAGAATCATGAAGAGCTACATACTTTTAAAAGAAGTCGATGTTGTGCCATGTAGAACTCTGAGTTCATCAGTATTTACAGGATACAGTTTAAAATAAGAAGTATTGTTTACTTATGATAAGCAGACTCTAAGCTAATCAATATTGAAAACGTAAAGAAATTCTAAATGCTATTAAAATTAACGATAACGTAACGATTATTTCTGTCATAATAATAATTTTTTACAAGAAATATTTTGATAAGAATAGTAATTTATTTATAACCTGCCTGAAATAAGCCCCAGAAAGGAAGTTTTAAGATCCGTGTGGGGAGTAGGCCTGTATGGATTTACTAAGTACGAATTTTCTAAAGATGAAAAATAAAGATGACAATAAAAAACTACATTCCTAAAAACGTATTCCAAAGGATAGAAATTGAACCAATGCAATAAGTAATGTAATTTGGAGACTATTTCAATAAACTGGTTAAAAAACGAAAAATAGTAGATTTTTACGATTCTCTATCATACAAGCACAGAATTTCGCCAAACAATCTAGGAAAATATCAATTCAAAAAATTAAATCAAGAGTAACATACAACATAATTTTGTCCAAGGTGACCCAAAGGATTATCAACTAAACTACATTATAGTGAGAAACATCCCAAACATATTGATAGTGGTGGATGTATGTAAACCCTTAATAACGGATTCTTCACGATTGGTGCCTGGAACATTTATCATTAAAAATGAGAGACTTGCAATCTCTGAAGTTTTCCCGATGGAGCTACTCAAAGTTACAAATACTTGAATGGTTATATCAAACTAAATCGTAAATTAGGTGAAATTGTTAGAGATAATTAGAGGTTGGTCACAAACCCGATGCTGGCCCGATATTGTTGGTATGTGGATCAATTATTTCCTTGAATTTATATGGAAATAGTTTTAAATCCGCGTTTTTGTCATTTTTAGTATTTACCAGGTGGTAAGCAGAATAGAATGCTCTTTTTAAAAACAGAGGCACGCAAATGTTTTAATCTGAACATTTTTTTATTCGTATAGGTTAGAGAGTTTCATGTCCATGTGAGTGGACTGGGCCTATCATTTAAATTTTGTTTATGTTCTTGCGCATCTGAGGCATATAATTGAAGTGAAACCAAGGATGTTTACCGGACAATTTTCCATCGTTTCAGCGTAAAGAAAAAAAATTATTAAGACTACCTTTAGAGATTAGATTGCAGATCCTTCAAAACGTAGTGGTTACTGATTTTTTTGTTTCGCTGAACGGACAAGAGGGAATTTCCGGAAAAATTTTGTTTTTTCCTTCACATATGCTTCCATCGTAAAAATATAATCTTCAAGCAAAGAATTGATCATGTCATTTCCAGATATACCTGTAGAAGACAATTTATTTGCTTACATATTACATAAAGCTGTCCATCTAATAACTAACATTATAGTGACTGCCTGAGTGTCCTAACCTGTTCTTCAGAAACCAGAGCTTTTGAGTAACTTATAGCTTACAACACTGATAACATCAAACAAAAGTAAATAGTAAATAAAAACTACAACAGTTAAGAGAGTGTAAATGATGGTTTATCCTCTGTACGAATCCAACTGTTTAATTTATAACGAATTGTGAAATTGTATTAGCATGCAAATATACGTAAATCACTCCAACTGGAACTTCCCAAATAACAGCTGTTGAGTTCGTTTAGTGGATTTTACAGCCAATCAGTTGATTATTTTAGTTAGATTGAAGAAAAAAGCCTCTATTAAGTCTGAATATCCCTTGCATAATTTTTGGAAATTATCTGTTTTAAAACTAAAAGTAATACTCTCATGAGAAAATTAACGTAGAAACTTAGGAGGCCACGTGGGACATCACCTATATTGCAGGTTACAATTATAAATCCACAAAAGACGCAATCTAGAGCTTTTGGATTACTGGCATATGGAAGATATAAAAAGCATTGCTGGGAGGAGAATGAAGGAGAGAAATCCTTGAAGGCCAAAGCAAGGTGGAGTTCCCTAGAACTCGCAAATCCATAAACCACGGTCTTGAAGAACTGATATCTGATAACAAAAGTCTGTTGAGACTCAAAGAAATTAATAGATGGAACCAGCATAAAGAAGATTTCCAGTCTGCAGGAGGAAAATAACCGACTACAATTTTTACAATCAAGACATTTCGGATTGCCAAGCTGAACTGGATCAGTACTCCAACGGAAACAACCCTGAGATTTTTGGAATTCCTGAGGAGGGTACCAGCTGGTCGTCTGATATGCCCTTAAGAAGAAAGGTAATGAGAGATCCGAACTTGCTTCTGGAACTACATTGAGCGAGGAGCCATAGACCCTGTCATCGGATTGGTGGGCATTAACCGCACCAACATCGGGGATAATGTGAATTTCTTCGCCGGACAACGCTGACAATCTACTAACAGCAGCGGAAAGTGAAAAGAGACTTTTCTACAAGACCATCTGGCTGGCTAGCAAGAGCGAAGCTCACCAGTGTACATCAACGTCTCCTTGGCTCCGGTAAAGAAAGAGATCTCCTTTGCAAAAGCTCGTAAATTAAAATCTGACTTTAACTACAAGTATGTATGGGTAGATAGGGCAGGGAGGGTGAAGCTAGAAATCGGATGGACGTTCATGTAGAGTGGGTAGTCATTGGCAATGAGGATATCTTGGCGAACTTGATTGATAAGGAAAATAAGAAACGTCAACCCCAATACAGTTCCGTTCTGCAAAGTTGAGATGATTTTCATTTGTTGTTTTCCTTTGTTACATGCCCAATGAAATTGTTCGCTAGTTAGTTACAATTAGTTCTGAAAGGCACGCTAGGCCTATTATTTGTTATTTAAATATGTTATATATTGGATAGTTTAAAACTAAGTATTTATTATCAAAACGTGCGGGACTGAGAACCAAACATGATATTTATACGAGTCAGAGCTGGCAGAGATTACGATTTACTATCGCTTTTACCAGAAACCTGGCTTGACCCGGCATAGATAACAGTGAATGTTCGATTGTAGATACGCAAGTGTTACCGTGCAGACAGAGATCGAAGTGACCACAGGTCTGAGTAGAGGGGGGGAGTCTTATGTGGCGGTAAACAAACGCATATCACTGTGCAGACTGAGAACTGGTCCACAGCTGATCGCGTCTAACATAGATTCACTCTCGGTCAAACTGTTCCACTCGCCGTTCAACACAGTTATCTGTAAGTGTTGTTTACATTCCTCCGGCCAAGTTCTCATTCCTACACAAATTATGGTAATTCCTGTGATTTAATAGATGTTTTCATTATAATAAAATATTATAATCCTTGGAGATTTTAACATTCCGACAATTAATGGGCAACTGCCTTTGAATTTACTGTTGCCTAATCCTCAGCATAACATTATTAACAATATAATGTGTGTACATAACCTTTCTTCATACAATAACATTTTAAACTTGTAAATGATTGACTTAGATTTGGTGTTAAGTAATTACAATAATACCATGTTGAACGGAGCTTTTAGCCCGTTATTGCCAGTTGACGATTTCCCACCCACTTTAATTATATTTTGCATAGATAAACCCATAGAGCACACACCTTGTCCCTGAGATTTTCATCCAAGCAGTATTACCCTTTAAACATGCAAATTTTTTCGAGCTGTACTTGTAAAAACTTTAGAGACTAAGATTGGGGACTTAAGGTAAAAGTCTTACCTCTGTTAATGAATGATTAGATTATTTCTAAGTGTATTGTTCTCTTTGTATCAGTCAGTGGTGTTCGCACGAAAGAAGGTGAGAAGTTCCAAATAATCTTCCAGTATGGTTACTCGTGAAATAATTATGGATTTTAAAATTAAAAAACAAATGTGGCTAAAAAAAGAAGTACTCCTCTCGTCATCATAATAATTTAATTTAAGTCTTTAAGAAAGACTGTTAGGATAAAAAACAAGTAGCACATAGAGATTACATTTCTTCGGTAAGAATAACATAAAATTAAATCCTAATAATTTCTGGTCTTTTAAATCTAATCAAAACGAAATAATAACCATTGAGTGTGAGTGAATGAATAATATGTCTGTTTTGATGACACATATACTGGAGATAATTACCTGATCTTTTTGCCAAGTTACTTTACATCTGTTTATGACCCACCAACCCTCCTGTTACAATCCTGGACAGTTCATAGTAGTCAATCCCTAGACAAGTTCTTTATTTATCACCCAGTTTTAATTCTAGTGATGTAGTGAGAACCATAAGAGAGATGAATCAAAAAGGTCTTCGGGCGCACCAGATGGAATTCCAGCGTAATATTGTAAAAGGGTTGTGGGGAGATATTTAAGCAAAACCACTGTGTTTTATTTTTAATCCTTTCAACTTTCGTATGTGTAGTTTCCGGACAAACGGACATGGAGGCCAAAGTTAATCCTATTTTCAAATCTGGAGAAAAAAATAAAATTGAGCATTATCGCCAAATTCGTTGATAAATTCATTTGCAAAGGTTATGAGCTTCTTTTGTATAATGGAATATTTTAGTGCAATCAAGTCTAGGATTTCCCTCAGAACAACAATGGGTTCTTACCAAACGCGCTTCAGCAACAAACTAATGGAGCTTTCTTTAATATATCAGCTGAACATTGAATAATGGCGGAAGACTAGATGTAATATTACTGATTTTTCACAAGCATTTGACAGTGTAAATCATGATATTTTGCTGCGCAAAATTATTTCCTCTTAGGATTTTCAGTTTGATTTTTGTATATTTATGCGTCATATTTACAAAACCGAACCAGTTTGTGTCAATGTTAAACAAATCTTCTTGTGTTATACAAGCTCCTCGTGTTCCTCAGGGCTCAAATTTAGGACCTCTCTTGTTTTGAATATTCATAATTATCTCCCCTGTTGCGTCTCTGACTGTAAATGTCTATTTTTTTTTCTTCGCTGATGATCTTAAATTATACAAGGCCTATTAAAAGATGATTTTTATGTTAAAAACTTATTACAAAATTCTTTTAGAACCCAGTTGTAATGTTTTGTGTTCTGACCTAATAAGTTGAATTGAATGTAAACTAAGTGTTTTTGCCATGTCATACTCACGGAGGAGGATTCCTGATTTAACATTAACTTCTAAATAAAAAAGCTTAAAAAATTTTTCTAAAATAAAGATTTAGTGTAATTTTTAGTTCTTCATTCTGTTTTAATGATCATGTCCACATGCTGGGTCCGGTTGCATACAAACTTCTGGTGCTTTGTCAAAGAAATTCAAGATATTTGTCCATAATACTAAACAATTATGACTTTGTATATAAACTATGATAAGAAGTAAATTAGAGTAGTTTTCTGTTATCTGAATTCAATAAATGTTTAGAGGTGGAAGCAATTTAAGATACTACAAAACAAATTTCTTAAATTTTTATTTTTACAAACAACATAATTATGTAATGTCCTTACGACATGCCCACTTTCTAATTTAAGGGAATGTTTGCAGCTTACAAAATTGTCCCATAAGAAGGGAACTAGCCTCAATAAGTTTTTTATGTAAGTTACTTAATAATTCAGTTGATAGTTCTATTATTTGTTAAGTCACATTGGTTGCATTACTCGACATCATATATTTAGAGAATTAATTTATTTGCTTTACCTACCTGTAGAACAGTTTCTCATTATAACTTTCCTTTGTACAAGACGCTACGGTTTCTTAATTTAAACCAATCAAACATAATAGTATTTAATGATAATTTGGGAAAATATTTTAAAGATATGCAGGCAAACCTTTTAATATTGATTTAATTATTTGTCATGTTAGAAGTGTATGTGTACAATGAAGCAAAATTTGGTTTATTTTTTTAAATTTTATAGAGTTCATTTAATTGTGTTGTGTAAATGAAATTTAATATCAAATATGTGTAACTGCCAGCAGTTTAGTTTAGTTTAGTTTGTTATTTAAAGTTCATATTAAGATACATTAATTTTTATACGATAGCTGTTTTTGAATAATTGAAGTTTTGTTACTTTGTTTGTTGCTATATCATGTCCTGATAGCTGTCATGTAAAATTGAAAATAAATAAATATTTTATATATGTATATAACATTACTTTTACATATATAAAATAGCTGTATAGTAATTAAGATATCTATTATATTCTATATTCAATTTTATTCTTCAGTATTCAAAATGAAGACATATTTTTAATTAATGCAAGTATTCAATAAATTATTGGTCGTTACTCTTTACTAAAATACGTTTAAAAAAATTATGATTCATCAAAAATGAAATCAATAATCCGCCTTATGATTATTACAAAATTGTTTTTTTAATATGACTACACCATGTGAAAATTTATATTATTTAAATAACGGAATTGAAATGAATTTCTAAAGGCTAAAGATAACTGCCTGTTACTGATTCTGTTATTGTAGATGTTGAATATTGAGAACATAAAGAAAAAAGTCCTTACCTCAGAACGACTGTGACAACGAAACCTGCTTTTCAGTTCAGTTTGTACAGTCAGGAACAATTACTCGCTATAAATCCCAGGAGATCCCACGCTCCAGCGAGCGCTTGTTAGGCGTTTAATTCCGCTACTTCTACATTTCTTCGGCCTTAACACAGTCTCCGAGGAATAAAACAGTCCAATTAGTTTATTCCTTACAAATTATGTTTGAATTGAAAAGTGTTTTATTAAGTATATGATAGTAAAACCTAAGTCTGAAGTATATTTAATGAACTATGTAAAATTGTCTATAGGTAGGTTATAACAAAAAATAATTACAAGAAACATGCTGAAATGTTATATATTAACCATACCCATGGTGTTACAAAATAAATAATTGTGTAAACTATAGCTTGTAGGTCAAGTCATATTTACATACAAATGTACCAAAACCTACGGTGAGGTACTTTAGTCTAATACGTTTTTAAGAAAGTGTGAAGTCAATTTTAAAATCTGACAGAAGTGCAATTAAATATTTAGTATCGTGTTGAAAAGGTCACATTTCAGACGATGCACTAGGAGAAAGAATAAACTGGAACAAACACAAAGTTCAAATTGATTCAACCTATTTCACCATTGCTACACCTTGCGCGCATGGAAACAAACTTTTAAAATATCCGCCACCAGACACGAAACTCCCTTTATAATACATTTTTATATATATAAATTTATAAAAACACAACGTATATACTTTTCTTAAAGCTTTTAAATCCTATTATCACTCATAATTTCATCACTAAAGACGAGGAAATAGATATAGCAGAAAAGTAATTATGGCTTTACGAATTTACCTAAATAGTTAATAAATATTTAATAAATGTTACCATATAACTGGCCTTCATATATAGACGTTTTCTTGCAAGAATTTAAATATACTGTTATGTAGGTACTAAATAGATAAACTAAACACCTTAAAGAAATAAGTGTAGTGGTGCGAGGTTAATTTAACCATTTTTTTCACATGATAATATTTTACTATATAATTATTAATCTTCATTTTAAGACAAACTCCAGTATTTAGAGTATACGCAATCACAGTTTATTTTATGTAAGTCTTACATCCCCTTAACATCTGATTCGGTCTTAGGTGAATTACGACCGTTAATTTGGGACATGGATGTGAGCTTGAAACATAGAGAGATGTATCAAACATTGAAGTTTCTGTCTGCTTGTTTTGTTTGTCATTCTTAAAGTGAATCTATAACTTTTTTATTAGATATCATTGTATATAATTGTATGCAATCTTTGTCTGTTGCATTCTAAAAAAAACATTGCTCATGGAAAATCGTTTTCTCTAGTAAGTAAGGACTCTTCTGATAGTAAGGCTTGGCTAAAAAGGTACTTAATATAATAATGATATCATTAGCCTCTTAAGAGTTGGTTCGTATGTCCAGGATAAAACCTTAGTTAACAGCATAATCATAATTTAAAATGCTACATTTTAAACCATATTTGTATTTTTAATAATTTTTTATTCAGTTGTATGTATAATAGTAAATTTTTAATTAGAAAGTAATGATATAATTAATGTTGAGCTATATTTATCTGTAAAAGTATTTAATAATTAAAGGCGTAATAACTATGTTCAACGATCCAAAATAAAAAAACGTAAGCTTTGTTGTGGACAGTAAGATAGGTAATATAATCGTTATAAATTTGTCGTTTTCAACATTTTATCGATCGATACTTTTGATTTTTAGGTTGGATGAACCATAGATCAATTTTGCAATCACGTCTGCAATCATACTGTTTAAAACAATCATAATCAGTGAGGTACCGGTCGGGAATGTTGTTATTGGTCCCTTGCTACCTGGCCGGAATGTAATTGTAAATATAATGATATTGTTAAATATACCGTCATTGATGAAATAAGGCAAATATAATATTACTAAAACAATGTGTCCATCATATTTAGAACATAAATTGTCTACTTACAAGTTACATATATGGTCCACGGAATAAAATCATGTTAATGTAACAATAAGTCTATTATTTCGTGTTTACTAAATAAAATTTGTTTTTACAGAGTTTTTTGATACCTCGAGAAGAATAAACGGTAAACTGCAAGTGTTCAATCCGATCATCTTGCAATTTTTGTAAAACATTTTCATTTCAAAATCCCACAAAGAACTCCATGAGTTAACATTATATAGATCATTCTGTTCAAATCATAACAACAGTGCTTGTAACACTGGGAGAACTGGGCCAACTTCCGCGAAAGAAAAGTACCATCTAACGCGATGTATATAGGAACCACTTACCACCATCAGTTTCTACATGCAAGCACATGAACCTACAAATCATCCACGATGCTACGTTTACAACCACTCTTTTGTGATTAAAATTTTTCATTAAGTTGTATGATTTGAGAAAATCACTTAGATACCCGAAGTCTGTCATGCACGTGACAGCGTTTGGTTTCTGAATTCTAAAACACAATAATTAATAGTAAAGGTTTTGAAATCAAATAAAACTGAGCGTCACTGATGATTTCCCCTCTCAACTGCAATTTGAAACTCTAGTGGCTAAGGTTCAAATCTTTTCGTTGGGTTTCATTCTCTAAATGGCGTTTTTTTGGTCAAGCTATCCAAAGTTGCTCTCTTTTAGATGGGTTTTATGAGAATAAAATGCAATTAGAAATGTCATCGTCTCCCTGTGAAATGATAAAAAATGGTGAGGTAATAGAATGAAGCTTAATAAACAAGTTTTGTGAGAATTAATCAGGATGTAACAACAGGTACACGCAGAGAGGGACAAATTAATGGAACTTTCTTGGATAAAGAATTATTTCATGTGTAAAGTTTTTAAGTCTCAATGAACCTTCTATCAGGAGCTATCCCATTTCCAAAACTTTCGTTTCTATATAGAATGTTAGATCTTTAATAATTTTAAATTCTTTGGATTAACTGATGATCTGTTTGTAATAATCAGCATGTTCAGGCTAAATATCAAAAGCATATTTAATGGTACTTATATCTAGTTTTGTATCATACAAAAATAAAATATAAAATGCTTGAGTTAATTTTGTAAAGCACTGCCGATTAAAGTTTATCCCTCAAAATTTACCATGACATCAAGATCTAATCCTGTTTACAAAACAAAATCAGTCACCAACTTCGGTGTACAAACAAGATTCAATATCAGTTAGTGCCTTGATTAGGAGTGTCAGGCATTATAACTTGTGACTCAACGGAACAGCTTCTAATATATCTTGCTAGCAAGCAATTCAACAGCTTTTGACCTAGTCCTACAGTTGTTAGTTCTAGCCCAATAAATTGCACACAAAAGATAAACTTGCTGTTATATCCTTCAAAATCTACAACCTAATGGTTTTCTTAGGTGTAATTGAAGTAATACTGACATTCTAAGTGTTTTGGCATGTTCCAAGACACAAAAATGCTTTTTATTTCTTAATGAAAACATTTTTGATGGCACAATAACTAAGTAAATACATAACTATATTGCAAGACAATGCTTAATGTAGTTGCTCTCTCAGGATAAAAAAAATCTCTTTAGGATATAATAGTTTATTACCTTCTCTTGCAAGATTGTTATTACTAGATTGTGATATTAAATATTGCGATAGTGTTAAAAGGTAGACTGTTTTAATTATATATCAAATACTTATGTTAGGTAAATGCGTAAGAGGATATTTGATATTTTAGTATATTAGTATTTTAGTGTGATTACAATATTATGCATAAAATGAAGTTTGTTGCAGGTTTTGAAATTTCTATAAAAATCTATTTATGGTAGTCTAGTAAATACTGGTCTATATTCTTAGTTTAATTATCTGATCAAAGGTTGGGCAAACCGACTTTTCTGAAATCACAGAATATTTTATAGTTGCGAAACACTTAATTTAAAGATATATGGTCATATGCTTGTCACATTCACATTTTCGTATAGAAAGAATTCTATAAAATGTTAATGTCTGTTTGTCATATAATTTTGTCATATACTGTTTGTCATATAATGTCATAATGTTGTTGTGTCACATATTGGGGTTTTCACTAAACCTTCAAGGCATGTATATGAAATATTTGAAAAAAAATGTTCTTCTAAATTAATGTGTTACCTTATTATTGGTATGAAAGAATAAATATAAAACATAAAATAGTATTTTAATAGGTTTTTAGATGTAAAGAATTATTATAAATGAAAGGAGTCATTTTTAAACTCTTTTTTATATAAAATGTTTTTATGAATATTTAAGATTAAATATAATAGAAATTTAAGTTACGACATGTACTCATTTATCTGTATTATTCTTCCTGTACTGAATTTTAAAAAGAATTGTTTTGTTTTTTGTTTTTAAAGAACGACGGAATATGTCTTTAAAATTTCTGTTGTCTTTTATATTGTTCTTGTGTTGAAAAAGTATAATAAATTACACCTATTGAAAAAGCTATCCGAGGCATTTAATAAATAATTTATGTTCACTGAAAAATGTCTAAGTTTGGAGTTCTGAATGAAAAATTAGAATTGACAGTAAGTCACTGCTTAATTCAGACAGTAAATTTCTTTAATAAAAACACTTCATCACGATAAAAAGCTTCACGGTACCTCTTATGGAAACAGGTAGCGGGTGATGTAAGATATTTTCTTAAATTGGAGAGAATTTGTTATAAAGATTATCAATTTTATTTACGCAGGTTTTCCTTGTAATAAAACAAATAGCAGGTATATACTAGTTTTTTAAGTTTTAACATAGAGTGAAATTTATGAAATAAATATACGAAAACAATTCAAAGAGTTTCTTTAATACTATTTTCCTTCGTTTACCACCTGCATGTCTGTATTTCTTATTACAAATATTATACCTTAGAAACGGTTTTAGTTTATCTGTTATAATTCTGCATATTTGTTTGTCTTGATAGGAATAATCTTTCCAGCGAAATTTATTTTTTATAGTTTAAAACTAGTAATATTTTTGAAATTATTACTAAAAATACCTTCTTAAAACCGAACGAAAAACGAAAAATATCCAAACATGTAAAACATACCTTATAAAAAAAAACCTAAATAAACTTCTTTATTAGGAACGAGCAAAAACTTACGTCATTCACGCACGTGGGTATAACACTCATTGTTTTTCGTTACTAATTTACTAAACATATCTACTGTGAGTATTTGTGATTAAAAACATTTTTCTTTACTGATGTACAAATACAATTTACTGGAGAACTGTTGATAATTAGAGATAAAACACATTTAGAAGGAAATCCATAAAAAATATACAGGAACATGTTTTAAATTAAATTAAAATTATGGAATTACTTATTAGGATTCATTTATATTTAACCTTACACATAATTCTATAGTATTGCTTACACATAAAATTGACTCTTCTTTATCAAGCTGAAGGCTGCACAGCTTTGAAACGTTGGAAGCTTTGAATGAAATATGGACTGTTAACTCAGTTAAGGCTGTGTTTTCATCGTAGAAACTCTCACCCTAGTTTGTGCAAATGAAAATCATGATTGGGAAGTCAAAGGCGAGTTTGGAATACGGATGAGTTACATTATATAGTGATTCAGTACGCAAACTGCTTCAAATGAATTCTGTGTTTTACCTTCTATATCTGTAGAACTAGAATAAATTGTCCTCAAGTTTTGATACTCAATGTCTGCTATTGATGTATAAGACACCATAAAAGTAACAATGCCGCTGATATTACTGTAATTTGCTATAAATGTTTTTATGAGGAAATAACATTGTATAAACTTGAATAACTCATAAAAGCCAAATTTCTGTCCCACTGAAACATTAGAAGCGTTCAATTCAGGAAAATCAACATTACATCTCGTATTTGTAGAGCTGCATAAATTTTTATTCAGGAGGTAAAATACAAGTGCTGATTTTAAAATGAACAGGATATTCTGAATGAAAATCATGTTCTGGTCTTAATAACACGCAACAACTTTGCTGTACAGTATTAGTTAAAGCTGTGGTGTACTAAAGTTTTTACTGTGCAACAGAATATCTTCAAAATATTGTGTTATGTAAAAAGCAGTAAAAGATGGAGTGATCATTCACTAAAGGTAAATTGAGTATTAATGGAACCATTACATATAATTAATATTTTGTCCCAAAAAATATATATTTTCATGAAAAGAAACCCTTAGTTTTTTTAAAGTAATATTTTACTAGGTAACTGTAATGTTAACAAAACACGTTACACTTTCATAATGTTAGATAAAGTAAAAAAGGTCCGTATATATACATATAAATATAATATTATATATATTATTGTTTTTAAACTTTCCAAGCATTAGGAATTTTTGTAAAATTTCTTAAAAACTTTTTGATAGAAAAATGTCATGAATGGACCTGTTTATGTTAATAACTCCACGTTATAGGTTTATCTATATATTAGTATAATGAAAATTCAATTAAAACCCTTATAAAAATGTTTGTATTGCCATACACGTGTTTCGGTATTCAACCAACGTCAGTGTACATTAACCTTTAAATAAATAATGAAAAACTAAACAAACACGTGTGGACCATTTAAATATTTGTTAAATTTAAACGGCTCAGATGTAATTTTTTGATTAGTAATACCAATTTTTGAAAAAAATAAAAAAACTAAATACATTATTATTATTATTGTATTTAATTAAAAATATTAAATACAACAATAATAATAATATATTTAATATTTTAATTTTTTTTTAAATTGGGGTTGTCTTATTGTAACGTGTCTATAGTAAAGGTTATATTCTATAAACCAATTACAACTATTTTTGTTTTAGTATAAGAGCGATCAATTGTGTTCTGAACTAATAACACTTTTATTTTAAGAATGCACAAGTTCCAATGGAATTCAATAATTAAACTCAGTATAAAATAATAGTAATTTTAATAAAATTTAAAATCAATAATACAGCAAAGCCAAGCTATCTTTTTTACTTTGAATTTATTCTCAATTATTTCATATTTTTAAAAACCCATCAAATTTTCACAAGTCCAGTCTTGAAATTAAACAATCAATTATTCAATAATTGTGTCCTTCAAGTTCTCAGTGCTAATGTTTTCAACACAAACTCAAAATAAAAATCTTCATTAAACTTAAAAATAAAATAATCTTCTTTAAATATAAAATGAAACAAATAATAAAATAAGACTTCTTCTCAAAATAAAAAGCAAACAAATTAAAGGTAATATTAATATTTAATATATGAACAAAGACAACGTTTCAACCAGTTAAACTCAAATTTGTACCAATTTCAAAGTACTTATTTTCTGTAAATTTCCAATTTACAAATTATTAAATTATCCAGAATTATCCGCTTGACTTTGAATGTTAAATTTAGGAACTTGTTTAAATATATATATAGAATCTCAGAACATTAAATAAATTTTCTTTTTCAGTAGGCTATTCCTGATTTAACCAAATTGAACAGGAAAATATCATCAAGCAATTTTCTATTTAAATATTAAATGCCTAACTTTCACAGTACCTCACACATCTGCTGAAGACTTCACCAACTAACAAAAATAACTGTTATAGTTCAATCAATTTAAACATTAAATTTTAAATTTAGAAAAGAATTTTAATCTCAAATTCAAACCTTTCTACCGAAAAATCAATACGGCAAGAGTAGGCTATCACTTTACACGAACTTCTCTCTCTGAGCACACAGCAAAGAATCCCATGAAAACGTGGTTGAAGCCACCGGAAGGATCTAGAAGTCCCTCCCACCATCTAATCAACCTAACATTGGCCAATCAAAATTGAGCAAAACACAATGTCTGAGTTGGATGGTACCAATCCAACCCAGACCTGTAACCTACGCTCAATACCTAGATACAAAAGGAAGCTTCTAGGTATTCCTTCAACCCGACTCAACAAGAAATTCAGCACTGCTAGAAGGATCACAATCTTACAATTCACTTATTATATTAATTCACAATTCTCTTAATAAAAATATAAAGATTCCTATAAATAATTAAATAATATAGGAAGCAATCCTATACTTATTTTTTATATTACTATTTAAAATGGTATAAGTATCTGTAAAACAATTTAGATGTATATATTCATAATATTTATATATATATATATATATATATATATATATATATATACATATATAATTATTCATTTGTGTTTAATTTCTCTCCTTTACTTTCGACATCTAAAAGTTCAATACTCTTTTTCATTATTTGTGTAGTTATGGTCAGTTTCCAAAAAGTGTTCAGCAAAATGTGATTTTATTGTAGACATTATATTTGCTTTTAAAGCTTGTACATGTTCTTTAAACCTTTTATAACAATTCCTAAAAGCTTGCCCAATATAATAGCTTCCACAGTCACTAAATTTAATAGTTACTTTTATTAACTCAGGATAGCATTATTAACTTTTATTGGTTCAGGTATTCTTTTTCATCGCCTCTATTACGACATTAGCTGATAACACATAAAGAAATGTATTAATCTTTTATGGTTCTGAATCCGAGTATAATAATAAATTTACTCTAACAGTAAAATTCAGGGTACTAAATTTTATTGCTTTTCCATGATTTAACAATCGATTTTGTTACCGGCCTTCCTGATTTCGCTTCCGACACTACTTTAGTAGCGTAAATTTATATGAAATACTAAAATCTTATTGGGGTTTCCCTCCTGCTTGTATTGAATGGGAAAACCCACCTCCACACTAGTGTTTTTGAAAGTGGCTTCTATCTTAGGTCAATAATTATAAAGAGAAACGCAGTTAAAAAGAAACTGTAATATGTATTCTATAACCGTTTAGTACAGTAAATTCACGTAAGCTCCTTTCCCTTAGTGTTATTATTTATAAGTTGGTGTTCTCAAGGAACTCCCACAATAGAGCTTGATGGCTGAGCTGGGTATTTCAACTAAAATCTCTCCAGGTGCATTCCTGGGATCGACTGGTATGCTCTGTAAGCTCTTAATGTCCTCCGGTGAAGTGCTTAATGTCCCAGTAGAAGGCTTCAGAGATCTACATAGTTTTCGTGAATCCATGGTCCGCAGTTGAAAATATGGCGTATAATATCCCCTTAGATTGATTTCCTCTGGACTGGCTGAAAAACCATCACATCAAAACGAATCCTTCCAATACCTCAGATATTGTTGCAACTTTACATCAGAATGTTTCTAAAACACGCAAAATCTATATATGTATCTGACAACATGTGGAGAGAGTGGGGGTTCAAAGCAGATCACCAACGCCAACCGGTGGAACAACGGGTCTTAATATTAGTTTGTCCACGGCGAAACAGGAGCATTGACTTCCCTCTCTAAAATTTTTCATTAATATCCTAAAAATAAGAATTATACTAAAATTCACCAAATGGTGGCCAATATGACCAATATATTATATTTGTTGGAATAGATAGGCTACTTTATTATTATGCCAGCTATATATTAAAATCTCAAATGACTGCTCTATATTTGATTACCAATTTATTTATTCTGCTATTTTCTCAATCTCAGTAACTAATAAGACCAAATTTTAACTAACGCTCAGCCAAATCGTATGTAGTGACATTATCATCATCAAAGTTAATCTTTCCTTAATAGAAATAAAGCTACATGAACTTTTTGGTTAGACAGATAGACAGACAGGAAATTTATCACTAATGACGACGGATATTTTAGTATTTAAAGGCAGCATTTATTAATTTTTGTAAATGCAATTTAAAAAATATGCTTATAATATCATTTGATTATTTATTTAGAACAAGCAAATGAAAACCGTGAATTTATGTTGAAATATGTTTACTTTCTACTTACAGAATATTCTGATTATTTATAGTAACTATTTAAAAGTTCTTCTTCAATGTAGTATTTGTGTTAAATCTTAATTTTTGTATTTTTAAAATTGTAGTATAGCTCTTTCGTTAAGTTGAATCATAGTTGCATCCTCATGTTGTAATTGTCTTGTCTTTTAAACACATTGATATCATTTCAAGGTATTCTAAATTGAAGTAGTTCCATGCATTATTCTATTTTACACTGAGAAAGTAATTTAATAAAATAAAATTACTTATGTTATAAGGCGATTATTTTTTTGTGTGAAATTAGCCCAATAATAACCACCTAGGAGAATTACACCAATTAAAATTATGACTTACGACCTGAATATGGTCCGGTTTGTTGGCAGTAACGTTTTGTGATCATTAATTCGAGAAGATAAGTTAAAATGCTGCTTAGTTCGATTAATTGATTGATCATTAACGTCACTTACGTTTAAAGAATTCTGTTGCAATATGCAAGGATTTGTAGAATACCGCTTAAATAAAAAAAGAAGATTTTAAACATGAAAACAATGTCATAATAACAGAAACACTGCGCTGTATAAAACTTTCATCCACAATACATATGATCTTTCACCTTATTTTCCGATGTGCGCTGTCTATGTAAAGGCTGATTAATTTGTATAGTATCCATTGAAGCTTATAATTATCATAGTATAAATATAATTCTGTAATAGCATCATGCATCCACAATTTGGTTTTTAAATTCTAGTATCAACAAGATGTCAATCGAAGAATATTATTATTTATTGTTATTCTAACCTTTAATTCAATAACAAATTTTCAAAATTTTTATTGTGGATATTATTATTGTCAAATTATTTATACCTTATTTCTTTACACGTCCTGTTGTTATTTACATTGCAGAAATTACGGTTTGCCAACCATTTTAGTATACTCGCGCGTTTACATGTTGTAAAATATAAGTAAAGCGTTGCGAACTTACTTCTATCTCTTCTGTAACATAACTATCTAACTAGTACAATTAAGGTTTAATAAGAATCATCACATTATACATCCACTGTATTGTATTTTGATTTTAACCTGACACGTGTGTGACGAGTCACGATTACTCTTTACAGCTTTACCCTGAAAATGGAATCAGTTGGAAACGATTCTCGGAAATACACTAGAATATCAAAATGCAACTCGATAGAAATATCTGTACATCCGTTTCAGCACGTGATATAGAGTATATTGACTATTCCATGTAGTGGTATAATTGGTTTAACTTAGAAAAAATGTCATAATTAAAGAAGCCAACAAATAAGAAAGATAGAATATAATAAATTAAATTAATAAATTGAATTCAATGTTATTTGATATTTATATAACTATATAATAGCTGACAATTAATACTATAGTTAAATATTACATTTAAAATATAAAAATAAAGAATTGGATTTTTAACGAACTTTTGTTTTAACAAAATTATTTAACATTAATGTTGGCAGAACAAATTAATATACGAGTATCGCTTGAAATAGTTAAATTAATTTTAAAATACAATCATTACACTTAAAGAAACTAAAAAAAAAAAAACCAAACAAAACGACATGTACCCTTTCATGTATTTTATTTTTCCTCCTCGTCCACAGAAAACATAATAAATTGTATAGTAAGGGATTCTAAACTCAAAGTAATTACGATTTTACTATGTATCTCGTCGATTAAGTGTTATATAAATCATATTTTTGACAAACTGCGTGAAAATAATCGAATTTTAAAGGTTTGTTGTTAGTTTATTTATTTGAAGTGTAAATAACATAAATATAGATACTCGTGCATAATGAATTCATCTTATTGAAATGAAAACCAAATAATATTATTGATATTTAATGATGAAACACTTCCTACATTGTTTTTTGGGTCGACTAGAAAACCCTAGAAGGTAACCAAATAATACAAAAAACAGAACGATCTTAAATATGTGAATCAGACATTGCGTTTTACCTTCACGCAAGGGTGAAGCCAATATAACCCCCTTTATAGCCGTTATACTTGTTCTCGGGACGCCGGATTTTATATTGCGAGCTAAACGGAGATTCGGGTTATGTCCTATTTACACACTGTACATTGCAAAAAAATGCAGTAATAACCTTTAGGGTAAGTTTATGGTACAGACTTTTCAATAAATTTAATAAATAAAGTTTGTGAACTAATTAAAATAGTAATTATTTGGGACTTATGTTACGCCAAATTATGTTACGCGGGAGATACTGGTCAGGTTTCATTGTATAGAATATTCGTGTATTCCCAAGTCTAATGGTTTAAAAATCCCTTATTGGTCAGGTCCCATAGCTAAAATATTCTTTATTTTTCAAGTCTTATTGTTTAGATCTTCGTTATTAGTAAAGCCTTATTGTTTGGGCACACATTATTTATTGGCCAAGTCTCACTGCAGGTTTAAGGCACTCTTGAATTGACATTGAAACTCTCCAGATGTATTTCATCATAATACATATAAAAATTTATACTATATTTTCCTCCTAAATGTGGAATTTGATAAAGTGATGATGAACACTTCTAACAGGCAGAAGTTTAAAAAAAAATAATAGTATAGAAGTTTTCAAAGTGCCTTTGGAAAATCAAGTTAGTTGCTATGCTCTAATATTTAAAACCATCCAAGGAGTCACTGCTAAAAACAACAATACTTTTGTGTAACAGTCAATCAACCTTTCTTTAAGCCCTGCTGATACGAAGGGATGAGATGCTAAAATCTCTTATTTAGAAAACTGCCTTTGACTTTGGAATAAAGCCGCAACACTTTGCAGAGGGCTTTAATGCAATCGTCATAAATAGCTTGGTCTTAAATTATGGAAAGAAATAGTAACATGAGTAGTGCGGTGCGTGAGACATGCGAAGACAGCTTTCTTGAGAAGCTATATTTCTCTATTTTCACCGATTGTTTGCGGAGGTCCCTTTATTTTTATCAAAATATTGAATTAACTAAGCAAAATACTAGTTATATTTATAACAAATTGGTGTCGTTATGTTTTATATTGATTTTTATTATTATTGTTTTATGAAATTATTTTGTTAAGAAAGCTAAAAAACGACAAAACTATATCTAAACCTTTTAATTTGGTATTAAAAGTAGAGGTCAAAAAGTAACATAAGCGAGGCAGAACCAAGAAATTTCATTATACTCGTACAATGTTGGAGTATGCCAAACCTTGTATAGTTAGTAGCACATATAGAAGCATATAACAGAAAATTCTATATTGAAGGAATACAAAATCCATCGTAATTTTATTA
This sequence comes from Homalodisca vitripennis, assembly GCF_021130785.1. Classification (NCBI taxonomy): domain Eukaryota; kingdom Metazoa; phylum Arthropoda; class Insecta; order Hemiptera; family Cicadellidae; genus Homalodisca; species Homalodisca vitripennis. Next base: position 43,414,647 of record NC_060214.1, read on the forward strand.
TTGAAAGTATTTATTATGCAATATCATGGAGCCCTATAGTAATTTAAATTGGAGGTAGACATTTTTGTGTTAAGTTCATTTGTAAGAGCTTTAAAAGTTAAGCAAACAATTTTTTAATCTCATTTAAGCCTCAGCTTTAGCTATGCCGGCTTCGAAGTGTACTGGTTTTTTATTAAAGTACAAAGTACATGATTGGGCCCCAAAGGGATTTGAACCCTTGATCTCTCGGTTAGAGAGTAGAGACTATAACTATTAGTCTACGGAGGAGGACCTAAACAAAATAAAAATGGCTATTATTTGAGGTTTAACATGTGAAAAATAATGTCTTGCCCAAGTCAATCATATATCACATGCTATTATATACTTTACTATATCTATAGTATAGGGCTGAAAAGCCCTTTTAAGTAAAACACGATGTTTTCCTGTGTAACGTATTTTCAGTGCCATAATAGTGTTTGCAATGTTGGTCCAATAAAGAAAATATATAATATATTAGTCTGAAAAGTCTCTTTCATACAAAAATTTACCACCAGATTGGAATTTAATTCTGGTCCCACAATTGTAATTAAATATTGGTATAAGACTAAAGTAATATACACTATGCTACTCTGAAAATATACTATGTAAAAAAGGAATATTTATTTAATTCCGGCTTAAGGTGTTTTCGAGCCTTTGTAACATTTTTGTTGCTGCACTGACCAAGGAAATATGTACAAACATAGGTCTGGAAAGTCTTCTTGGGTTAAAAAGCGTATAGTGCCATTTATAGTAGTCACTTTTCCGGAATATATAATTCAGGCACCGTATTATTTATCGTAATGTCACAAAAAAGTAAGTATACATACTCGTTGGTGTGCAATTTAGGTATATACTTTCTTGTAAAAGCAGCTACTTTAGTTTATTTTTATCAATTTCCGTTTTAAGTTTATATCGGTACCTTAGTAACGTTCGACACAAGAAAAGCCTTTATAAATATATAAATATATATATAATATAAATATATAATATATAGTATATATATATAAATATATATATATATATATATATAAATATATAATATATATATATATATTGGTCCTTTTCTAACTGACTTTGTTTTATAAATTGTGTATTTCACTAAATGCCTGAATTTAATACTATGTACAGTGAAATATCATTCAGGTTTACCAACTATCCAAAACAGTGTGAAAAAACCCCTTCTAAGAACCATATAAAAAGCGATTTTTTTAATTTATTTGGAAAAACTCACAAGAAAAGTTTAACATATATAATACTGTTTAAATTAGTAACTAATTCACTTTATGTTTATTAAGAAAAATAGTTTCTTTGTATTTAAAAAAAATATGGCTTGAAACCTACATAAATTACTAGATAGGTTACGTAATTATTGTAAACATTTCATTGCAATAATAAAAACATTTCATTCTGATTTAGCATGAAAAATCTCTCCATTCATAATAAGATAAGCGTAACAATATGAAAATTTTGACCATAAATAGTTTTTGAGCGCGAGTGAACGACGCAATTAATTAATAATTAACTAAACACATTAATTTTTGGTTTTGTTTTTACGCACAACTTTTATCGATTTAATATTACTGTATATAGTATAGTTTCCAAAATGTCTGCAGTGTGCAAAAGAACTGAACTGAGGTACTTAAATATGTTTGTACCTTCAATTAGTTATATTACATAATACACATATATTACGCCATTATTATCTGTAATTAATCATTAATTCCACAAATCATTTTTAATAGGAATACGTTTTTATAACGTTGCCTGTATACTAGAACCAAGCTACATGCTAGCTGCAGTAACCTAAATAAACAGCACAGATACTGTATGTGTTGGAATATAACACCACCAGGGTAAAGCCGGGGTATCACATTGCGACTGTATGCCGCTTGCATATTGAATTTATAAGTCAGAATTGAAACTAGGATTATCTGTATATCCCACGTGGGTGCTATACAGTTTTACTGTTCTATCAAACTCATAAGACGATTTTTACAGTAAAATTTTTAACAGTAGAAATATAATTGATTTTAAATCTAACAAATACACGTTAACAAGTTACTGATGATATGTAGAAAGCAATCTTTCGTCTTGTGCAGTCATGGGAAAAGTTTTAGACACATTGAATCAATAATTCATAAATATTACATTAAATTATTTCAAACAATACATGTTTTACTTTATAGTTTGAAGACTTATATGACATAATTCTTTAAATGAAATAACACGACATAAATTTTTACAACTTGATTGCTATGCGGTAATATGTAACTACTATACAGTAAGTATTTTTAAACTGGCTGTTCTTTCTATAACTACTTAATTTCTATTTAATATTCCATTACAATGAAGAACTTTCTGCTGGCAAATGAGGGATTTTTTAAATCAAATATTTTGTTTATAGTTAAACTTAATTAAGAAATCTAAACTTTGTTTACAACTAGAAATACTAATCGAATGTCATCAGTGATTTTTCTGGATAAATCTTCTTCATCAGATAGTTATTATAATAAAATTTTGTACTTCTGCATTATATATTTCACGCACGAAGCCTAATCCTTATAAAGGCAACTTTGAGTTCGTCGATGATGCTCTTGACTACATTTTATTTTTCTGAGCTTTAGTAAACAGTTTTTCATTGGTCCTATGGTTAGAAATGGTTGCAAAAAATGGGAAATAAATAAATTAGTAATAAAACTGTGTAAATTGCATTAGGTTTTATAATGTAACATAGGAAAACATGCAGCCCTATTGTTAATGAGTTATAATTTGAATGCAACATCACAGAAACTGGCAAGTTATGATATTCAAGACAATGATGACAGCTGATTTAAGGGAGAAGTGCAGTTTGATTGTTGAAGTTAATAACGAACAGAAAATACAGTCTCAGTGTAGGAGACACACTCTAAGATGTGGACAGAACTTGGGATGATGGAGTACAAATTCGACTCACTGGAGTTTTGTACTTATTGTTTAAACACTTGCATTAGTAATTCCAATTCAACAATTTGACAACTTTTATATATCTTTGTTTTTAAATGTCCATGGTAACTGCCATTCGGATGCGATTACGATTGTCATCGTATTATCACCAAGTGTAAAATTCATACCCCTCCCCTCTCTCTGTTATTTAGTTTTTACATAAATAGAATAGATGAAACATATTCTATATATATGCTTCATCTATTATAAAATAGTACACACACTGTCAGTTGGATAATATCAATATTGCTGTTGCCCGCCTACATGCTGATCATAAAATGTTATATAAGTGGTGCACTGGACCATCGGGCTAAGCCTGAATGCAGCTAAATTCAAACAGATAATATTAGGAACACCTAGTCTTTTATCTAATGTTTAACTTATATGACATTTCGTATGTAACAATAAATGGGTTGGCACTTAATTATGAGTATTTATTTATTTCTTCCAACGGTACATAACCATTTAGCCTATGACTAAAAAATGACTTATTTATCTAGGTATAAGAACAACTTAAAACTATGTTTACATACAACATATAATCAAAACTTCCAGTTTACCAAGACAATCTTAACAAGACTACATTGCAATTGTAACAATGAAATTGGTATTAACAAAACAATCGAATATCAACATGCATAATATCAACAAAAACAATAAGATAACAATACAGTAACAAACATAACAAAAACTAGTAACAAAATAAATAATTATAACAAGACAAGACAATAAAAATAACAAGTTACATCACAACAAAGTTACTGAGTATTAGGAATTATAATTAGTTAACAATTTGCTTTATTTTTTCTTTGAAAGGCGAAAGAGACCCCAGGAAGAAATCCACCTGCCCGGACCACACACCACCATACATCAGAATTCATGCAACGCCACTGTTGCATGCGTAGTTCGTGGGCATGAATTTGCGGCAGAAAACAATCCGTGATCTCGTTCCCCTAGGGTCGCTCAAATCAACCATTTCCAGGAGAGCAGGGCAGTCCACCATCCGTTGATCAGCTTGAACAGGAAGAGAAGATCGAAGATGATGCGTTGATGGTACAGTGACTGCAGATTAAAACGTTGTTCCAGTTGGAGAACAGGCATTTCCATATAGGCGTAGCCCAGACGAGCTCCCAGCATCCTCAAAAAACGTGTCTGCACCTTCTTTAAGTCTTCTACGTGGCCCAGTTGGTAAGGGGACCAGATCACAGTTCCATATTCAAGCACTGGTCGCACTATGGATTTATTCAAAACCAGCATTGAGTCGTGTGACTTGAAGTCCCTTGTCGATCTTCCAATAAAGCCAAGGAGAGCATATGCCTTAGAAGTGATGGACGCAATATGAAATAATGAAATAATGATTTATTTCCAATTATTTTTTACATAGTTGTATACATACATAAATAATCTGGAAATTTCCTGACCACTTTTGCTAATATTGTGGCCAGGTGAAAAAAAAAAAAAAAACAAATTTGTAATTTAAACAGAAATTTAAAATGAAAATTATGAGTCTAGCATTAACATTATAGTTGAAAAATGTCGTTTTCTGCAGCATCTGATAAAATTCTAAACTAAAAGAACAAATAGACTTAATTTTTTTTCTAAGCTTAAAGACAAATAGTTCTTATGACTATATAACAATACAATCTAAATATTATTACTAACAATGTATGCTTACCTAACAATATAACTATAACATTTGTCACATTAACAAACTTAATATACATTTATAGAAAACACACTTTAAGGAACAACACTTATAATACTTTAAACTAAGAATACTATTTAAAAAACTTGTGTCATTCAAAGACAATAGCCAATCAAACACTTTTTTGGAAAATTTATATAAATTGCCACTGGATTTAATGCTATTGGATAACTGGTTATAATATTTTGGTCCCAAGTACTAAAATGAATGCCGAAAAAATGACTTGTTTACTTTTGTCAATTTAAAGTTAATTTGGTGGCTAAATCTTGTAACATAATGCAAATTTTCCAAACCAAGATTTCCGCTTCTAATAAAAAATATCCTTAGCACTTTATAAATGAAAATATGCTGAGCAGGTAATATACGCAAATTTTGAAACAATGGAAAAGAACTGTCCCTTTTTGACCCCTTTAAAATTATTCGCAAAAAGTAATTTTCAGTTATTCTAATTTTTTTAATTAAAAATTTAAAGGTACCACCCCAACACACAATTCCATACTGCAATCTTGAATGAATTAATGCAAAGTACATTGTTCTGAGTAGCGAAGTACTACAAACATTTCTCAAGAAATAAAACTTCCTTATTTTTTGTGTAGAATATCAATGTGTGCTTCAAAAGTAAACTTCTCATCTAAAACAATACCTAAATACAATTTTGAAAAATTGCATAATTTTGAGTGAAATATTATAGGAAATGGAATTTCAAAACCTGAAAAATGAAAATTCAAATATTTCGATTTATTTGTGTTGACTTGCATACGATTTTTGAGACACCATCTTAACAATCGAAGATCTTGATTAATCGAAAGCCCAATCATGGCTTCGTTTTGTTGAGAATAAAAAAGGGCAATGTCGTCAGCAAAAGCACTAATGCTGCCTTCAAAATTTAAGTTTAACAAGTCGTTTATAAAAATTTGAAATAAAGTTGCCGAGATAACCGATCCTTGCGGTACTCCGGCCTTAACAACCTTTGAAGTACTGAATATTTTGCCGATTTTAACACGTTGTCTTCTACCAATAAGGAAAGATTTAAACCAACACAAGGGAATCCCTCTTACCCCTGCAGCCTCCAACTTGGATTGGAGAATTCCGTGATCAACCAAATCAAAAGCCTTTTTAAAATCAATAAAAAGACCTGATGTCTTAAGTTTATTATTGAAACTACGGTAAATCTTTTCTGAAACTGCTATGAGAGCATCCTCTGTAGATTTGCCTTTTGTAAAACCAAATTGACAAGGGTTATAAAAATTTGTAGTCTGCAAATATTTTTTAAGTCTTACTATCATAATCTTTTCATTTAATTTTGAGAAAACTGAAAGCAAACTAATGGGTCTCAGATTGTCAGTTTTAATTGAACTACTATTTTTAAAAATTGGAATAACAGAGCTTAATTTTAGATTTTCAGGAAATATTCCCTTACTAAAGCTAAGATTAATTAAATGTGTCAAAATTGCTGCTAATTCAGGGATCGTAAACTTCAGTAGTTGCACGGTAATATTGTCAAAACCAGAATTTTTTTTATTTTTCATGCCTATAACGATGCTTATAACTTCTTCTTCCGTAGTAGGAGTTAAAAAAAGAGCGTGGGCAAGCGTACAATGGAGGTAGGTTCGTCGCTTGGACTTGACCCGGGCGGTCAGACTGCACAGAGATAAGGTAATTGTTTATCTCTTCTGCGATATCGGCTGGTTCTGTGATTGAAACACCGTTAATATTTTCTATGCGTTCAACCGTTTTATTTTTACTCTCACCAGTCAAGCTATTTATTATTTTCCATTGTTGAGCACTGTCTCCATTGCATCCCAATAATTGATTTCAATAAAAACTATTTTTCGCTAACACAATTTGAGAGTTTAACATTGAACAGAAGTTATCAAAATATTTTTTTAACTAAATCAAACGGCCTTCTTTTGTATATTTTGTATAATTTTTTACGCCTTTCAAATTTGTTAAAAATGTATTTCGTTAACTACGGACTCATTGATTTGGCTTTTGTAAACTTTGAAGTAATTTCAACATTTGTACTGCTACCTCTAATACATATATTTATAATTTCATAAAACTTACAAAAGGAATTATTTACATCATTATCCAAGTATACATAATTCCAATTGATTGTCTGTAACTTATTCTTAACAAGATTAAAATCTATAGCTACTTTCGATAAATCAGAAATTTGAACAGATCTTACAGATTGGTTTACAGATTTTGTTGGCACAATTTTAAAATTTACAGCTAATAAGCAATGATCAGTTATATACCCTGATCAAAAACAGAAGCCTGAAAATTGTTTATATACTTATTCCTTACAAAAAAATTGTCTGTTATTGTTTTAGATGAATTTGTTATTCTTGTAGGACTGTCAATTAAAGATACAAAACCGATGTTATTTAATAAACTTTGATAACTAATTGAGGTTTGAGTTTTTGCAGCAATATTTATATTAATGTCTCCAACATAAATAAAATTGTTTTTTAAGTTTTCGATTTCGCGATTCAACTCATTTAAAAATATATTTTCAGAATATCCTTGAAGTCTATACCAACAAAACATTTTAAAACAGGTAGATTTAAATTTAATATCAAGAAGTATCAGCTGATACCATTTCTATGCGCAACTTATTACAAACAATACTTTGGTCAACAAAACATAACACACCGCCTGCTCTATATACAGGGTGGAAAAAAAGTATGGAAACGCTTTCACTAATTTTGTATGGCTTCACTTATACAAATTAAATTTTGTACATCACTAATTTTATTAAGAACCTAGTTTTTGAGACCAGTAGGGACATTTTTTATCTTTTCAGGGGGACGGCCTGTGAGGAGTCGGACGAAAATCTTAAATGTAAGCATAGGCCGAGTTTGGTATCAAATTAAAGGTGTAGTAAAGAGAAACTCATTACCGCAAACCGCTCTTAAAAAGATTGACCCTATCCAGAGTACGAGCCGGTTGAATTTCAAACAAATTTCGTAAACAAATTATATCCTGGAATATTAAAATTACAAGATTCGTCTGACGAAATCCAAATTTCACTGAGAATTATAAAATTTATTTTTCGCTTCATGTGTTCTAGCTCTATCATAAAGTTGTTAAAATTTGACCTCATACTTCTTATGTTTGTATATAGAAATGACAGCGTACTTTCATCATTTTCGGAAAAACTGAAAAAACTCATAAATATCTAGATTTGAAATTGATGAAAAACTATAGTAACTCATAGCTTTGAATAATGAACAAAACGAAAAATAACTGTAATTTACAACAACAAAATGAAACAAAACCTAAATTATATACCACTCCTGGTAATAACAAACCCATTATTGATATAACTCTACCTATCCCCTTTAGATTAGTACACTCTAAGCACATAGCAAAATAAATAAATCAGATAAAACTTAAAATATTCCCTACTTTGGTACTTAAAAAACTTTATCCGATTTAGCCTACTCGCCTTAAGTAAGACTTTCAAGTAACTCATAAGATTCGACTCTCTTGAAAGGAGCGCCTTGACTCTTTGTACAAAGAACTTCCCGTCCCTTGCCCAGGCATAGGCGTACCCCACTTCTCTACACTTTGCTTTCAACTTAGAAAGAAATACCTAATTGTCCGGTGCCAGGTGTTCGTTCACGAAGACTCTGTCCCCAGGAAACACCGCACTCACATCCCGCGCCGTCAGTCCTCCTTTTCTCTGCCTGTACTTCTCAATGATGCTATCCCGTGTTGATCTTCTTACGAATTTTACGATTAGTGCTGGAGTACGATTCTTCTGAAAATCAGGAACCCTGTGAGAAGTTGAGATGTCATTCTCGCTGACCTCCACACCCAGAGATTGCGCGAGATCCTTCACTAGGCTGTTGGTGTCCTCGTTCGGTGTCACAGGCAGTCCGCTTATCTCTAAGTTGTCCTTCCTGGAATACTGGTCCATAGATCTTACTTTGTCCTTCAGAGCGGTTACTTTGCAGGCAAGATTAGCGTTCCTAGAACGAAGCTCCTCATTCTCCTTTCTTAAAGTGACGAACTCGGCGGACATCTCTCTCATGAGCTTGTTTGCTTCATCCAGCTTGTCTGATGCAAACTCACTGAGGCCGCTACCTCATCCATATCTTTCCTAAAGGTTTTCGCCGTGTCCGAAAGTGAAATCATGTCCAATTTAAAAGTTTTGAGCTCCTTAAAAACATCGAACTTCAGCTCATGTAATACTTTGAGCATGAACTCCTTTGTTAAAGGGGTGCTGGAGCCTGCGCCGACAGTACTGGGGTTAGATGAGGTGTTACGACAATCCATACACTTCCACTCACGATTTGAACGGGTCTTCTTAAAAGAAGGGTCGTTTTCTATACAACGAGCATGACAAACTTTGTCGCAACCACCGGCACATTTTACGGTAGTCTCCACTTGCTCCGTAGCACACACCTGCCCACAGATACCGTAGTTAACTGACACTTTTATTTTAATATGATTAAACTAAATAAATCATAAATAAAATTCAGTACGCACTAATACAGCACTCCGCTAGCGATCGATAACACAAGACTCAACTTGCAAAGACTTGCTGCGGCGGAGCGACACACTAAGCGTCTTATATGTACGGTCTTTGGAGCCAGAATGATCAGAAGGACTTAGTGAACTGGTCAAAATAACTCCAAGGTCCCTCAGACGATCAACTCTGTTAAGGGGCACACCACCTATATGGTAGTTAAAGTTGAAAGTTAACGTAGCGCGAGTGAACGAGATAACTTGGGACTTGGAGATATTTAGGTCCGTAGAAATAACCTAAATATGCTGGTTGAGTATGCTGCTAACCTAGCGGTTAGAGTATGTAATACGCTGTCATGGTCGACCAAGTTAAATATAATTATCATAAGGAGTGTACCAAACTTTGTTTAGGCTCAAGAAGCCATGTTTCAATCGAACTGTACATATAAACAAAATGCTTGTGCCTACACTTATTTTTCCGTATTTCGACTATTGCAATGCCATATTTTTGATGTTAACATTAAAAAACTACAGAAGGTACAAACGAATGTATTCGTTATATTTTAGATTTACCAGTAGATGCGCTTATTATTGTTTATTCTAAAGAGCTATGCTGTCAAAATATAAATGAAAGAATTGAGAATAGTGTTATGCTACATATGTAAAAACTTTTGATGTTCAAGAAACCAGATTATAGATCCCATCAATATATGTAATGAACTGTGTGAATAGTAGGTAAACAAGATTTCGTAACACGACTTTACAGTTACAAATTCATAGGACAGAAATTACTAATACATTAATATCAAGTAAAGAGGGTAAGTGTATTAAACAATTTGGATGACAATATTAAATATGCTCTTAAATATTTCTTTGGCTAGATAAATACTGTACAATTCTTTAAAAAAATATACTTAATTAAATAATTTTGACTTAGAGTATGTAAATAGTCTTTTACTGTGTTGTATTGTTTTCGTTTTGTTACCTAATATGCTCAATGTGCATGAAGTATAATGAATATTTATGATACTCTTTACTATGCATGTTTAAAATGCACGTGATGTAGTAACATGTTTGCGATGTTGATGTTAGTTTGAGAGGAATATTTATTGCATTTAATGCTGAATTATATCTCAATTATGTAATGTTGACTGTGCAATTATTGTGAGAAATGAAGAATTTTTGTATAATTAATAATATTTGTCTCCCAATTCTGTACTGCAGGTATAAATTTGTAACAAGCAGGTAATGCAAATGCTTAGTCAAAAACATTGTAATAGATAATTGTATCTCTGGCCGGTATTGCTTGTGTGTGATATCTTTAGTATTTTAATACTTTGGGGTTTTTAAACTTAAATAAGAGTATAGACAACGTACCACGTTACTTTGTGTTTAATTTTGTATATTATAATAACAATGGTAGATGTAAAAAAATGTCTTAATAAACATTTGAAAAACAAAATTATTTTGTATAGTAACATAATTTTACGTCATTCGTAATTTCAACTTTGTAGCAGAATATAATTTTTGCTCTTAGCAACAAGTTTGCTAAAAGTGCTAGTAGTGGTTTAATACTAATTTTGATAGGGTAAGGAAATATTCTCCCTTCAAGAGTTGTATAATATGGGGTAAAATAGCAATAGTTTATTTGTATTTAGATGCAGTTAATTTAAATCCAGATGTTTATGCATTTGTCGATCTTAATTTTTCATCCTTAGTAAATTTTATCTGTGGACATGTATATTTTAATTAAAATGTAATAAATTGTTGTGTTTGATTGTAAATATTAATAAATGATATTTTATAGTTTATTTCTAAATAGGGACTTGTTTCTAAACATTTATTTCAGATCTGTATTGTTTGAGGTCAAATTAAAAAAGACCACTAGGCTTGTCTTTTGTATAAAGAAACATAATTTACTATTTGCTCTTAATATAATGTTTCAATAAAGCAAGTTTCTTTTGTAAACTTTTCATTGCGCATTACTTTGTTGAGTAAATAATATTAAATTCGATCGACAACAATGACACAAATTTAATGTAAGTGGTGCTAGACAATAAAGGTCAAACTAACAAATCTCTTTTATAAATCTTCAATTCAATCTATTCTAATACATTAATCGAATGATTCATAAAAAGAAGTTTGACAATCCCAATCGTTACAGTTTTCTGAAGGAAATCAGTAACATGGTTTCATACACCATGAAAAATATTCCAAACTACATCTTTTGGGTTTGGCAGGCATTTGGAGGTCTGCCACTGAAAATTACTTCGGGCCCTAAAACTCTCAAAGAACTGACGTTTTCCATAGCTGGTTTCATGTGGTGTTTAATACTATTCATACTGCAGGAAGTTCTCTCTTGCATCGTTCTCTACATAAAAATCACAGATTTAAGAGTCGGTTATGAAAGAAGTAGAACCGAAAAGTTCGCAATGATTCTAGACTTGGTGGCTCTCCAAATTCTGGCAGCTTCCACATTCTTCAGTGGCACATGCAAGTACCCAAGGATAGTTGACGTCTTTGGTACACTAGATCGAATCTATCGAGACCTTCAGTACAAGAACAGAGAGGTCAAGGTCCAAGTAAAGGTCATCGTAGTCTCCATCGTAACAGCTTTGCTGCATATGGCCAACTTAGCAAAAATCGTAATGAACAATGCGCTAGATTTCTCGGTGTTGAATTCTGTCACCTTTCTGTTGCTAGACTGCACACAACTTGCCTTTCTCTTCCACTTCACTTATGTAACTGAAAGTATCATTATGGGATTCAAGACTGTTAGTAACAAGATGAGAGAGGAGATTATCTGCAACTTAATTGAACGAACGGTGATGCAGCGCAGCCTAGGTGATGGTCACATCTTTCATACAACACGTGAGTGAAGTACTTGTTAAGATTTTTGTAATTTTTTAATTTTGCAGCGAAAAGTTAAGTTCATACGGCTAATTGTACACGTGTTATATTTTTATGTGATTGTAGGCAATACGGTATCTAAGATCAAGAAAGTCAAGTCTCTGATGAACACCTACTGGATGCTGTGTGACGCCGTACATCAGGCTAATGACTTCTACTGTGATCAGCTGATGGCCGTTATGTTCTCCTTATTTGTCCACGTCACTATCAAGTCCTACTTCTTCTTTATGAATGTTAGATCTGGTTACGTGTTTCGCCATGACTATGGATTCAGTCTGGGTCCTGGTTCTCATCTGCTATGCGATTCTGGTTGCAAACTCAAGCACGGAGATCACTAACTCGGTAATTTCTCTTGTTGAAATATAATAGTTAAATATAGTAAACTAATTTTCTATACAAAAACTTCTTATAAGAGAGGTTGTGCTAATAACATTTAAACAAATTAAGAGTATGTCTCTCAGAACACATCTGTTTGTTCATCATAAATAATACTTGTTGTTGAACATAAATAATACTCTAGATTGGTTTGTCTTAAAAAATTCTTATATAGGAAGATACTTATTAACAAATTTCCTGTTTAGAATTTCAATATTTTAGTTATCAATAATATCTTACTTCATTTGTAGGCTTAGTGAATTAAAGTCAGCAGTAAACTACGTAACCCTTATTAGTTTTATCTTCCATGAAAGTTAATGTTTCACTAAGGAAAAAGTTTCGAATAAAAGAATTAATCTATTTTGTCTTCCCTAATAATTACTAACAGATACTAGAATGTGCTGTTTAAATAATTATGTTTAAAAAATAAGTACTAATTTTTTTTCATTTATACAAGTTTTAGACTGCCTAATGTACCACCTATGAACCTAAATGCCTTGTTAACAATACAAATTTTGTCATATTATGATTTTTTTCCTGTTCTTCAGGCCGACAATACTGCGGTGATGATTTGCAAGTTGATAAACAAAGATCTGGATCCGAGTTTAAGGAAACAGGTATGGCAACATGACCTAGTATTTTTTCCTCTAGGTAGATTCAGTTTGAGGAACTGGTAGATACTACTACCTAAAGTGTTTTTAAACTGATAGCTACTACTAACTAAACAGTTTATAAACTAGTAGAAGTTTACTTATTACATAAACAGTCCATTTTATTAGATGTTTGAGCAATGTATAAAAGTTGAGCTAATTGGTTTTGGTATAAAAGTTGAGCTCAAACATGTAATAAACTTCAAACGTAAGAGCGTAAGTCTAATTACAAAAATTCATAATTATATGTCAATTATAACATTTTTAATGTATAAATAAAATTACTTAAATAAATATACTACAATTAAGGAACTAAACCCAAAAATCTGTTTTATTTTGATAAAATTAAAGTTATTTAAAGCCAATACCACATAATTCATTACATTTTAAAGAGCATATGCATTAACCGATTCATTCTATTGTACATTATAAACATTTCCCTTTTGTTGCAGGCCTCTAAATATAATGTGTAATAAAATACAGAGGGAAACTCTCCTATTTTGAAATTTCACTTCATATTAATTGATACATTCTTTAGTTAAACATTATTAGATATACTGGATTGGTCGTTCAACATACACTATGTTCTAAGAAAACTAAAAGTAAATACACTTGTTTTACTCGACCGCATTACGTAGGTAGGTTAACATAATTTAACAAGTAGATTAAATTATGTTTTTTTCTACTATATTATTAATTGTTTAGATATATAAAATTTGGCACAACTTTTAACAACTGTGGCTTACCATTAGTGCTTAATCTGTTCTGTAGCCATTGACCATCTTCTTGCAACCGTCAATTAATGAGAAAATTTTGAATTCTTACCACGCTACTGCTGTAAAATATGTTAGTAACTTGAATAAAATGAATTCAATTGAATTTAAATGAATTTAAGAACTTCCTAAAACATTCTTCATACTACTTGTGTCATAACCTGTTACTGTTGGTGCATACTCAAAGTACAAACTGTAATTTTATAATGTTTTACGCAAAGATATGTATTAAGACTTATTGTCTTGATGTATACAAATAATTCTGACTGCAGTATACTAAATTGTTATTGGAAGTAGGTTTTTTAAATGTTACTTTATAAATAATAATAAAGACCTTATTTTCAACAACAGCAACGTGAGTTATTTATTAAGTGAATTCAAAACATATTATTTCACTTTCAAATCAAAATAATACAATATTCCATGGAAAAGAAAGTTTACATTAGTGAACAACAAATTTACCATATGAAAATTTTAATTCGACTAAAAAAGAGCTACTTACGCAAAATCCCACACAGAATAGTAGAATAATAAGTAAATCGAAAAGCACCAAGAATTAAACCACTAAAATAAACTCATAAAACGCCCAGAAACGCGTTCTGAAGGTTTTGTGTTTGGCGACCCTATCCCCTCATACAGCGAACTAAAACCAACGCCTTTGATTGGCCTCCAACTATCCAATCTCAAGACCAAAGAGACTCATTGTCAACCCCTATTGTAATCCCTTTATCAAAGTTGACTACCAGAAAAATTTTCTGTCTTACTGTAACATTCATAGAATCCCGAACCCTTTTTTGAGAAATTAAATTACGTATTTTACCTAATTACTTACCTTATTTTGACATTACGAATTTAATTTGAAAATATTTTAGTAAATAAACTTTTAAATAGCTTATGTAGCAAAGGTTACACAAAGTACACCAAAGTGTAGTAAAAATTAAACTTTCAACAATAAAGTGTTTACATATTTATACCTTTCTTCTGTTCAGAGTATTTGGTATGTAATTTAAATGCTAACTAAAAATAAATCACATAACAAGACTGATAAATATAAAAATTCCCTTTGTGTCTAAAAGGACATAAATAATACAGAATACAGAAGGATATTTGACAGAAACTTTGATTTAAATTGCACATTTATTGGTTTGATGTGTATAATTGGTATATTGAAGGGTATGGTGTCTTTATTTTTTGGATATAAATATTAAGCTTTTGTACGACAAATCATTTATATAACATAAATTATAATATATATATTATTATTATTAATAATATTATTATTAAGTTCAACACAAGTTGCATAGACAAACACAGGGTCCAACTCATCAAATTCAAAATCACTTGGCAAACATTCTTTATGATAAATCTTATTACACAGATCACATTCAAACTATGTGTCATGTTCGAACCGCACGTGTAGCATAACCCACCCAGCTTTACTTTATTCCCTAAGTTTTTCATTAAAACATTTGGTTTGTTGAATCTCTTTAGCAAGTCCAGTTTCGGTCCATTTTCTTCTTTTACCATTATTAGCAACTGTTTTATATTCCTTCTTAGGTGGCTTTGCTATGTTTTTTTGAAGTTCCACATTTCTTCATCTTTGTCATGTTTTGTGTCTGCCTCTTCTGGTTTTCTTTTTTAATTGCGTTTTCTTCTCGGGTTTTTTCCTTTCTGACTTCTTTCTCTCCTCTTCAGCCTTCTTTTCCTTAAAGATGGATTTGCATTTCTTTGATGTAATGACAAAGGGAACTCTCTCCGTCTTCCTTTTCCTTTCCTTTTTGGCGTTTCCCGGCCACAATAGTATTTCTGCTATGTGGATTGCGATGTCTGTGGATTTTCAAGAGGGGTTTTGTTAGGTTGTGTAGGTGTTGAGTACCACTGTTGGTTTTCTCTTGACTTAATAGGTGTTGCATAGCTGAGGTCCATTCCAAAAGGATTTTCATTTTTTAGGACTTCATGGCTTGTGGATGGAAGTGCATTTGCGTTATTTTCTGCTGGTATATCAATAATTACATTAGTCTGATCACAATTTTCACTTTCACTCCTCTTGAATTCATCCCTACCCTATAGAGTGTATAAAAGAGGGTGTGTTCTGTATTTTTGTTACCCTCAGAATCGATGTTAACAATTTGTCTAGGATTTCATCACCTACAATTCCCTCAAACTGTTCAAGGGTGATGGTTTGGTTGGGTGTGCTGCTCTCGTCAACTTTTTTACGTTCTTTTCCAAACACACTTTGAAAAGTCTATGGCATCCGATTTCCATGGATAAAGGCCACAAGCCTTAAATCCATTCTTTAGGGTTTCAGGTTGTATAGCCTTTACGACTTCCTTTAAAAGGGGTGCAACGCATTCCCTGGTGACTGCCTCCGTAGGATGATTTTTTCTATATTTCTTTAAATTACCCAGTGCCAACAACTAAAAAAGCACATTTTACATTGTACAGTAGTTGGCACCACCCCCCATAGATCTTTTAATTTGAGACTATGTACATTGAAAACACCCTGATTAGATCTACATTACCTCAACATAGAAGGGTAACTTAAATGATTAACAACAATTGTGTGGTTTGCTAGCTAAGACAGAGTTTGTATATCAGCATTCTTAACGATTTATTAAGAAATAAGCAGATTTTTACGTACATTTTAATATTGTAGAGCAGCTCAAATAACCTTATAATCTTGAAGCTGAGACCACTAAAACCATATGGCAAACTCTACTGGTATTACAGTAACCTAGCAGAGGAACCTGTTTGGCCAACCTAAATGTAATAAAACTGAAAATTCCCACGGGGTGCCTACTATTGTAGCACTGCCAATACTTGTCTGGTTTACCCTTCGACAAAAAATAAATTATTTACCAGTACGTAACTCCGACTTTGTATGAGGTAGTATGGATCTTCATTATTAAGTTAGTTCAGATAGATATTAAATACATTAGGACACGTAGTAAATTTTTAAATTTTTTATTGGTTTTTACAATTATTCAAAAGATTTTCATACTTTAATATACTATATAATTTTAATCTCACTATCTGGCATTGTTTCACACTTACAAAAGGTTATGCTGTATCTATCATACCTAAAAAGAAAGCATTAAGTTTTGAATATTGAGGATGTGCTATGAACGTAATTATATAATTGTGTTATGAACATAAACTTAACCTATCAGTTATTTCTTAGGAATGTCTTAAGCCTTGTGATGTGTTTCTAGCTTGAAGGGTTCCTACTGCAGTTGCCTCACCACAATGCAAGATTCTCTGCTCGTGGGTTTTTCCAGATCCACAATGAGACCCTCACATCGGTAAATCTTTATTATCTTCACGTTTATTACTTAATATTACACTTTATACTCATCTTTAGTACCTGTTTCTGTCTTTCATTCAACACGAAACATTTTTTCATCACTCATTGTGGTCACCTGTTCTTTCAGTCTATGTTTTTTGAACGAAACGTGCTTATCCACAGAGTTTAATACAGTTTAAAGTTGCTCAGAGATTGGAAATAGAACACTGTTTATAAGACAAGTAAGTGTTTAAATTATAACAGTGTAATTTAAATCTTCAAATATGATCCTAACATAAAAATGTGTTCAATAATTTAACTTAACAGTCATAGGTTATCATAGTGCAAATTTATTATTTAACGTCATTATGTATCTAATTATTTTGCAGATTAAACATCTAGTATCAATACATAATTTGTTTGATAATATTATAATAACATTTGCTTTCATAAAACATATATAAAATATAATTTTGTACGTACTGAATGTAATAAATTAAGAATAATTTGCAAGATAATACTTTTGAGGATGAAAATCATATGAAAACTTCGCTCAGAACAGATTATAAAACAAGCTGAATTATCTTTTTATTGATCTGCATGTATTTATTAATTATTAGTAATCACAAAACCTACTTATCTGTGGTCATAACAACAGCCCCAGATCTAAGTTTTATTGGACTTGAAAGAGATTGTAAAACTCACCCTTCAATAATGCTAATTGAGTTCCAAAGTGAGGATATAAGCTCGGTCAACGATATCATTGTGAAACTTCATCTGGCTACCTAGGAATCAATATGAATGAATGAGGTCAATTGGTTAGAAGGTGTAACTCTCTTTCTGTGTAAGACCTAGTTACACTGAAACTATTAGAACTGAAACTATAACATAGTCGTCATCGGATATCTTCGCCTGAATTTATTCATAACCAGGCGTCATTGGGACGGATAATAGTTATCGTATATCTTAATGGGAATTCCAATGATCTTGAAGGGATTCTAACGATATTAGAGAATGGGAAGGATTATTTAAAGAACTCCTAATCCAAAGTCATTATTCTAACTCTTATCTCATTTAACCAGGTCCAGAAACTCCCGATTTCCGATAAAGCAATATTTAATTGTGAGATTTTAAACTTTTGGATTACTGAGGTCATTTATGGACAGCTTGGTTAGTAATAAAGCTTGAGTCCAAGAATATATATATATATATATATATATATATATGTGTGTGTGTGTGTGTGTGTGTATTGATATGAGTAATATGCAAATTGTTTTGTTCACATAAAACAAAAAGCATTTGAAATCATTTAGTCTAATATGACTTTTGTGCTTCTATTTTGTGTAAAATTTTATTAAGAATGCGTAATTTTGTGGTTAGCTTTTTTAAAATCCCACAGAAAATATTGAGGGTTATATCTCTGCCATGTCTTGGAAGTAGGGAAGGCTAGCTCTGTTTCAGTGTCTGCAATAAAAGTAGGCAGGGAATAGCAGTAGTCCCAACAGTTCAGGCTAGCAGCAGCCTATAGCACTAATATTCACCCACTTCGTCATCATCCGCAGTAAACTAGATCTACTGATCAATCTCTTTACTCTGATATCTCAAAATTTATTAGTAACAACTTGTCGATATTTCACATTCTACAGTTGTAAGTGACAAAATTGGTTTTGGCTTTACTTAGTGTATGTTATACTAGCAGTCATATTTAACCCAGAGGTAAACTCTTCAGGGAGAAAATAGGTCTTCATGCAAAACTGTTAAAATCTTTTTAAATATGCGTTGAAAATTTAAGATTGTATAATCCTCTTTACAAAGAAAGAGTTTATTTGTACGATCAGCTAGGTTAACTCGCTGTTACCTATAGACTGAAAGTGATTTGTATCTGTACAGATGGCTGGAGCGGTGACAACTTACCTGGTGATACTGATCCAATTCCAGACTGAGAAATAATCCACCTAGACTAGTTCACTCCTAGAGAAACAGTCCAATCTAGATAAATATTCCTTTTGGAATAAAAACTAAATGTGACAAGTTCTTAATATGTAGATTCTAATTAGCCTCATTTGTACTATAATCCAGAACATACACACAAAACACTGCACTTTTAAAATCAACACATATCACGGCACTTTAATGCAGTAAATCTTGTTTTATTATTATTTTTGAAATTATGAAATTTAAACTGCAACCATTATCTGTAAAACACTATTTTATTGTATAACTAGTGGTCTATTACAGTAAAATATAATTGATATCATAAAAATATTTTGAGTTTCGTTAAGTTGTTTTTTGCTTCAAACTACTGCAACTTATGATCATACAATGATTGTTTTGTTCATTGGGTCTATGTTTCTTGTTGATCAAACATCAATCGTTAATAAACCTTCCCCACAACAAACAAGTGTTTTTTTATTAGCTTAGTAGTTGATAGTGGAATATTTATAGTTATCCTTGGAATAGGAGTTTTAATTCATTATCTCTTGGTACACATCCTCGAAACATCAGTACGTCAACATAGAGTATATTTACGGCTAATTTTAGAATACAATGGTAAGGCATAATGTAAATAGGATGAAGTAAAGTAAACAGATTGTTTATAAGTGTGACCTTGAACAGATCAGCTTAAAGACAGATATATTTTGCTTACATATAATCCATATTTATCGCTTTTTTAAGAAATAATCTAATGTCATATAATATGGGCTACTCATTTGTGCATTAGGTTGTCGAAGTAAGCATTTTTTAATAATTAATGATTTACTGAATAATTTTTAAGATGTGTATAATCAATTATATTAGTATTATGCGCTAGAAAGAGTGTGCATATTTTATAATTAGGTACATGGATGTATATAATACACAGAAACAGTGAAAACATATAAAATTCAAGTGAATATCTAAAAGAATGATTCAGCAGATACTTGATATGAAATAAATACTATAATATTGTAAAATAAATTGCACAAGATGTGTTTTTTTGTTGAAACGTTCTCTGTACGTGACAAGAAATTACTCAAAAACTTCCTAGAAAAGCGTAACCAAACATCGCTATATAAATTCTTATATTACTTAAAATAAATAAGAAATTATTTCACGTAAACTCATTTTTTGAGTAGTAAATGGGTATCTGTAGAGAGAAACCCCCTTTAAGTTTGAGAACAGTCAAAATGTTTACTTCGTGCATTTTATTTATTGAATTTTGGATAAACATTTTAACAACAGTTTGTTAAACGGTTTTTAAAAATTACTTATTCGTATGTTTATCAAAACATGCAACATATAGACCTATTATATAACTATAAAAACCTGCATTTTGTAAAATTATATACAATGAACGAAACTAATAGCAGATATTGGCTTTATATACTTTACCTTAGTAATATTTTGTGGAAAAAAATTAAAAACTTTTTTCTCTTCAAATCTATCTTCCAGTATATATTTTAGAGCACACTGATTTTGGCTTAATTGTTTTCTCCTTAATCTTCAACATGGAAGTGTCTAAATTTAACTATGCCAAAAAGTGTCCGTTTCTCAAATAACTTCGTGCTACGAGGAATGAACTATAAACAATAAATCACTTCTTTGCCAAAAATAATCCATTGCTATATTTTTAATGACAACTATTACCGCAAATAATAAAGTACTTTTAATACTTTCAGATAAAAACTATTAAATCATAACATTACAGAATTATATTGCTTATAGTTGTATGTCTAATAATAAAACTTTTTTGATTTATAAATAAGACAAAGTATGGCTTATGGCAATCAGTACCGACATAATGAAAATAAATATTTAACAGAAAATCATTCCTCTGAACTATATTAAATATATAACAACGTTTTCGTTTATACAAAAATGTTACATTTAAAGTAATTCTTTAAAATATACACTATTAGATAACTTATAACAACTACATATGAAGGTAAATTGAATGCATCATATTGTTCCGAGCAGGCGAAAAAGACAGGAGGCCTCGGAAGCGCGCCCCCCCCAAACTCGGAGCAAATCATAAAAAAAAACAATCACATGCCACTAGTGGGAAGAGAGACAAAGAGACAAGATTTCGAGTACAAGATATAATTAGAAGGTGGCAAACATTTTCATGCAAAAGTACAATAAACTGCAGTAACACGGTGCACCGTGTAACTTAAGAACTAAATAACAACAGATAAAATTCCAATATAGACAATAACATAATACATAGAAATAAATAACATAATAAATAAATAATATAATATAATATAGAAATTTGATATATAAATAACAATTTCAGGTACGGCGGTAGTAAATATAAAATTTTTAACAGGTAAATTTTTTATGAACTGAGGGGAGGAAAAAGGTTGTAGAATTTCTAGGCCCACTATTTTTGAAAAGTAATTTTGTTTCAAGTTTGTAGCCGAAAATTAAAAAAATATATATTTAAAGCCAATTTTCGAAGGAGGCGGGGGCTTAGTTGCCTCCACGAATCCGAATTAAAGATGAAATCCTCCCCTTCAGGTCATGTAACTAACTAAATAAATACTGGCTAGGTACTGGCCCTCCTCCAGATCTAACATCTGGCAGCGCTCCCTGCACCCCAGTCCTCGCAAGTTCAGTATAAGAAGTAAAAAACATTTTTGATCCAACCTTGTTCCAGAAGAAATGAATGGGAGCACTACACTCCGGTTGGATGCCGGTCCAATAGCGCTGGCAGGGCGCGGGCATTCAGTTGGCTTCAGTGCTGTGGGCAGACTCGCCGCATCAGTCCCGCTGACGGCACTCACGGGGACCCTATAGAATCCCAAAATAACCAGTAGATATTTAGAAAAATATTAGTATAACCCGAGAAATAATAAAACTTAATTATGTTTGCCAAAAATTATATATAAAATATTTAAATTTTATGCACAAAACAAATTTTCAAATATATAAACATTTACTTATAGGCTAGGACAGCCATACTAAATGATTAAGCGTGATAACAATTACTTGTAACTATAATTCGCTGGATTTTAATCATTCTATTATAATATTATAATAATTTACATTTTGCTATTAAATATTAATTGTAAGGTAGGCCTAATAATAATTATATAATTTACAAATAATAACAATACATTATTTCCAAAATAACAATAATTAAATTCTAATCAGTTCACGCTACTATAAAGGCAATAATTAAATAATAAAATTGAAATCATGAATGTTGCCACCCAATTTTGCACGCAACACAAAACACGAGGTAACAAAAATTAGCAAAGTCTGTACCGTCTCGCTTACATTAAAAAAGACAAAGTGTGTACACGGAATAAATAATTTCCGTTCGCCGAACGGATCAGTTAGAAGGCACTAGAGCAAAAGTATAAACTTAACTGGCATAGTTAAAAAATTAACAAAATTTAGAACGTGCGATAGACAGGATAGAACACTTTGCGACACGAAATTAAATCGATGAAAGGTATGTGAGAATATTTACAATCCTTTTAATCTTTTATAAAACTTTCCAAGAATCCTTATAACACTTTCTAGTTTTGACATGTAATTTAAGTTACTTTTTAATAAAAAAATACGAGTCTATAAATGCTTAAATTATGGTAATGTTTTAAATGTTCTTAATGTTTAAAAAAAGTATAACCTTAAGAAATCTTTTATATACCTAACATTAAAAATAATTCATTATGCAAATACTTTTAATCATTATTTAAACTTTCTGGAAGCTATAATAAACACATACGAATTTGAAAATGATGAAGTGCAACGTTAATATCGAAAGTTTGCGGTACATTTGGCGATATTTATTAACATAACACCACTAAAACGGATTACAGATAAGCTGAGTAATTTAATTGGCAATTAATTACTAATTATTTAAAACTGAACACTAACTAGGTTAGCTCCTGTACCCGCGTAATCGGATTACAACTTCATCGTAATTGGTGTACTCGTAACTACTATATTCATGTTATTAATTTCGAGTGTTTATTTTTTTTACAGATTCCTCGAATTCTGAAATTAATTTACGTATGAATTATACGTTATTTTGACAACAAAAGAAAACGGACTATACTGTGTCAAAATACGAATAGATTACAATATGTCTTGAATAGAAATAACGTGAGTTATCAGAAATTTAAACTTCAGCAATTCCACTCTGAAAAATTTAAATGTAAAGATATAGCCATGAATCTCGTTTTTCAGTTAAGGTGAAATTTTACTGTTTTTTTAATAAGTTAGTGCATAAAAATCATATGCATATTATTAAAAATCACGCTGTAAATATATGGAAACTAAATAAAATCTCCTAACAAGTAATTCATCTCTTTGTTTTACGTGAGGTTTATTTTTACATTCAAGCGCTATTCTAGACACTAAACCAGTAGACTTATCTGAGAACCAATGTTTAAAAATATCTCATTGCTATATATGACCATTTACTTTGGATTAAAGACTACGATTAATAAATATTATATTTACACATTTCTATTTCACATATCTAGGGCTCTTCAAAAATGTATTGAAAGTTTCTAAAGTGGACATTGAAATTGACTGGATATCTATAAAGGTCCCTGTAACGAAATTAATTCCTTTTGAAACTAATTTATATTCTTTTCTATATAAAACAGTAAAATAATGACGATTTAAATGTCACACTAGTATTATACACATACCTGATATTCGCAAATTTAATTTTTAAAGACAGTATAGCTAGTATCAATTACAGGTACGTAGTACCACTATTACAGTATATTAGGTACTATCAGTTAATTCGCGGCATTGCACGCAGTTTAATTTGGAATAAAAGGGGCATATTCCTTTTCAATGGCTTTCTAAACATTCCTGAGTTAGGTTAAAGTTTCCCTAGCTGATGGAATGTTCATTTCTAGCAGGTTTACAGCTTCCAGATGAATCTACACAGAGTATAGGAAGAAACCACTTGTCACTTAAATATAAGCAACCTAATGGATGTCCAGAAGCGGTACATCCCTAACCGCAAAAGTCGCTATTTTGGGGTGCAAGCGTCGATGGATAGGTCTAGTCTACTACGGGAAATTCCTGTTATACTTGGGGGCTTCCCAAGTGTTAAGGGCTGTTGTTTGCCTAGACGTAAGGGTACAACGGCGTGCCACTCCCCCCTGCCTTGACTGGAGAGGCTGGTACATAGCTCGCGCCCCTTCTTTCGAGGACATGGTTAAGAATAATGACCTGAATCCTTCCTAATGGATTTATTCAGTAGGTGGCCCACTTTTCTCGACCTTACTTATCGCAAGCAGCGCAAATGTCCTTTTAGGACTAATTGTAATATCTAAGGTCCCAAACGGTCTAATTTTACACACAACAGCATCAATACAGATGAGATTGAAGTGTATAAAATGTTATTCTTTAAGAGGATATGATATTCTTTACTAATCTTATATATCGTTTGGTTTCCAAATAAAAGGAAATAATCCAATATTTTTACATCAGCTTCCAATTGTAAGTTATTGGAATTCTTTTCTTCAAACCTACCATCCCAAGAAATATAATCCAGATTTTGTGAAAAGCTTGGATATTCCACAGGTTTCAGCCAAGGACGTTGAAATTTTAAACTCTTTACAATGTTTTGAAAAGAAATCTGCGTTTTAAGAAAAGATGCTATGAAGCTTGTTTTATTGAATATCTCGAAAAAGATTTGATATGTCGCTTTGGACAAATTGTTTTATGAAAAATGTAGAAAAGATGTAATTTTTGTTAAAAGTCAGATTTAAAGCTCTAACTATTGTAAAAAATTAAACTTGTAAAACTATAACTGCCAAATAAAGATTCCTGGAATCGATGTACGAGTATAAAACTTTTAAAACGTATCTACAAGGTTTAATTTGTTCATGTAATAACTCGTTTTAAACGAATTCGTCAACGATACAATTACTGACCATAATGAATAACATTATACGATATTTTTTGTATTGGTCACTGACGCTGTGGTGGATTTAAAAACCAAATGCATAGGAAACTGTTATTTGTAGCAATAGCCACCGGATTATTCATACCTAATAGTTTTATAACTTTTATTTCAGCGTTATTGATTTATTAAAAGTTTATTCAGATTAAATTTTTATAGATAAAATTGTTAAATCATTTTCAATATTACTTTCAACAATACTAACTTTCCTGAAAAGGTATTCTGTAGTTTTTAATTACGTTACAGGTGCACTGGTGCATGGAATTCCCCACAAAAATGTATTATGTGTTTAAAACCCCTATTTATTTCTGATAAAAACAAGTATGTTATTTTATACACTAAAGCAATTAAAATAAACCGTTAAACATGTCAAAGTAACTTGTGATTAGAAAATAATTTTTGAATTGTTACTTATATTAAAGAGAAAGTTGTTATTTGCAAGATTTAAATTATTATCATTTATTAGTTTTATCACTCACGGTCATTATACAGAGAAATTACATTATTTTGCAAATAAACTTCCTCTCTTCACTATTCTTGACGGTAGTTTAAGTGTCCTTGACCTTAGGCAAAGTGCGGATATTCCTGAAGCTCAATTTTCTGCTTCCACGATGAGGACGAGGTAATGTAATTTCTAGTCTTTCACAAATGAAAAGCATTATATGAACTGGTGGTATTTCATGTTCATAAATTTAATTTAGAAATATGTTTTCGTTTGAAGCAGAACATAGTTCAATTAAGTTTACTTTTGTTTATATCAACTAAAAATAATATATATAAATGGAATCATTTTAATATTTTTTTCCAATATACACCCTATTGAAAACATTCTGATACTACGGATATGAATTTTATTTCATATAAAATAGGAACTACTCGGATATGTAAAATTAAAATTAAAAGTTAAAAATAAATAAATTCGTAACATTACGTACACAATGTTACACAACGTGCCGCATAACACGCTTTGCTGAGGATTATACAAAGCTTAAACTCTATAGGTATACCATTTCAATTTCAAAATAAATTTTAACAGTTAAATAGACATAACATATCACAAAAAGTATTTCTACATCTGTCTGACCGACAAAAGGGAAACTGTGTCATCCTACTTAGGGAAAGACCAATTACGCTTAGATCAATTCAATTTGTTATCATTATAGAAATGTAGTTTTATACAACATTTAAGATATCTAAATTAAAACTTTTTCCTGTTCTTATTTTAGTTTGGTTTCATAGCAGTGTTTAAATAAAAGTCTATACAGACCCTCTAACCAAAAGATTATATAAATTTTGGGATAAGTAGACTACATTTGTAAAATCTGTTACTTATTCTATTAAAAAAAATATTATTCTGCTATTTTATCTTCACCATTATGCCTAGCTATAAGCCTAATTGAAAATAATATTAGCTCAAGCTCATCAAATCCCGTGGAGAGACAAAAATCACAATCATACCTAGTGTTGGGTGAAAAACTGTGTAGAATGTGGCGTCCTGCGAAGTTTCAATTTTATTGCTCAGTTAATTTTTTAGATATCATGTGGACAGAGAAACAAAGATTCAATAATCAATTATATTTTTTACATCCTATCTTATAATAGAATTTTCTAATTATCTACTTATTACCAATTTTAAATACCAATATTAGATTAAGTTTGTATTAACCGTATCCTGATTAGTAGCAGCATAGACGATATTTCAATAATGAGCTCTCATTAAAATGCTACCAAAGGGTGTTTAATGATCAAATGAACCTAGTGTTGCATGTAACACATACGTCACGTTAACTAGACGTAAATGGAGCTTCGCACATGTTTACCCTGATAATTACTTCGTAACTCAATCAACGATGGTACTGATACTATCGGTGTAGACTTGCATAATGTTATCGCTTGTTAACAGAGCTCTGGACCTTATTTTATTATAAAAATACAGATTTTTGCATGAATAACCAATGAATGTGCAAAAATATTTATTTGCGTGTGACGAGAGAGATCTTTCTTTTTTTAAATAAATACAGAATAATTTCAAAATAACGAAGGGTTTGATTTATTTATAAAAACGTACTACTAATAATACTTTATTTTAATGATAAAACAATAATGCAGCAAATCAATAATAGTGTGCGGCGAAGATATTATGATAAAAAATATAATAAATGAAATTTTAGCGACAAAATTTAATCTAATTATAAAAATGTGTTAAATTAATTTAAATAATTAAATGAATAGCTGCGGAACGTAAAGAAATATTGTCTATAATCTTGTTGTCAGTGTCTGTTATAGATGATTTTCGCCAACTTGAATGATGAATTCCCTCGAAAATTAACATATAAACCTGCCTATTCCAACCACAGTGGCAGAGCTCCATAGTATAACGGTATTTACTATACATTGGTGAGTAAGATTACTGTCCAGTTGACAGGTTTGGTAATCGGAGTGTTCAAATGCTCTTGAGTAACGGTCTCGGGCTCTATCCGTCCGTTCAGGTTTGAATGAAATGCCTCTGAGTATGAATATGCATGCCAAATGGCTAAAAAAGAAGACACATTCGGATGTCCAGTTTTCATTCAGTTGTCAGCCTGCGCAACTTACCTTCCCGTAAAATCTTGCCATTTATATTTATACTTGTAGTTGTGTACGTTTAATATATATATATTTTCAAAATTATAATGTTTTGTAGTCCGTTTGTTCTTTCTCAAAGTTCAAGTCTATAACTAATTACGACATACAATCACCTACATATTTGAGACTGCGAATCGAAATGGCGTGTTTCATCTACCATCAAATAAGGTTATAAAACCATTGTCGTTATTTAGTCATAGTTTTATGAATACGTCTATATAGTCAAAAGTATTCAAATTAATGTAATATTTATGTGAGGAAGTAACTTAAATATTTAAACTCTCGACCGCTTTTAATAATTACAAGGGGTATTATAATATTTGTCACAATTGTATGGTAAATATTTTAATATTTTTTTACTAACTAAATTTAAGACATTTTTAAAAGTAAAATTTAACCGTTACGAACTTCCATGTTTGAGTTTAACATGTTACTGTTAATACCAAAACTTGGTCGCAGTTGTGAACCAAGGCATGTAGAACTAAGCAGGCTCTGTTTACTAAATGTCCCCCAGTAATTTCAGACTCTCGTATGGTGCGAGTTAATGTTCTGGTTGTTCTGGAACTTCCCCTCCTGTTAAATATTCACAGAAACTATTATTATTCAATAATATTAATGAAGGATGACTTTTTATACACGTATAACAATTATATAAGTTTATATAATTCAGGTGTAGAAATCCCATATCCATATTCAGTATATTGAATGTAATGGTAGCACATTCACCCGGCAAGTGAGACATCAGGGTTCGACTCCCGGCTAAGCAAGTCCTTTTGTGTTTCAATGTTGTTGAAATTAAATTCGGATAGTGCCATTCATACAAATTTAATTAATTTAAATAAAAGTAGTTTCACAAGTATTTGGTCTTCCGATCATATGTTAGTTTAATTATTCAAACGCATCTGTGACAGATACGGCAAAATAAAATATAATTAAATTGTAAAAAGTAAGGGCTCTGTAGTGTAATGGTAACACATTCACTCGGCAAGTGAGAGATCCGGGTTCGAGTCCCGGCGGAGCAAGTACGAGCAACGTTTTTTGATTCAATATTTATTGAAATTAAATTCGGCTATAGCCATTTAACCTCCTCATTCCAAATAAAAAAAAAAATTTTTGAAATTTTTTATTTTGTTGTTATTTTTAGATTTTATATGTTTACCAAAGACCATTAAAATAAAAATAAATTTTTTTTATATGTTTACATACAGAATGGCTGATGTCGACTATAGTAGACATTTGGAATATATGGCATTACATTTTGACCCATCGTATCGAGTAGTATTCTTTTATAATTGTACCAAAGGAAAGAATAATCAGCATAGAAAGATAAAGTAAAAAGTGTTTTAATTGTACAGTATACTTTTTTGTAAATTACAATGGTGTTATAATCATCTTATGAAATGGGAATTTTCAAAGCTCGTGGTACGCTTTGGAAGCAATTTCGGTTTTCTGTAGACACAAGTAGACCTTGCATGTTGCGCACTGAACTCTCGCACCATTTGAGTTACATCCTGGGAATCTACAGCGGTTCTTCTTAGCAGGGGTAGGAATTTCCGGTAAGTGGAGAACATTTTTGGTTCGCAGTGCATCTGGTGGATGTGCAACTCTTGGTTGCTTCCTTGGAGGGGGTATAGAGCAGACATAGTCAGGGTCACTGTCATCAGTTCCCTCACCAACATGTCCGTGAATCAGGAACCCAGCGTACTCTCTTTTGAAGCCCATTAAATCTAGCATATCCTTTTTTGGTGTACCCAGGGCACGCTGATCCCGGCGGTACTCAATCCACCCCGCAGCGATTGCAAAATCAAAGAAATGCATGATTAGTCCTTACCGTCCACTTGCTAGTCCTAGCTGAAATGCGGTAATAGCTTATTAAGCGGTCCAAAAAGTCCACACCTCCCATTTGTGAGTTGTACTGTCGTACAACTAAAGGTCTGTTTTTCACCTCAACGAAAACTCTTCTTTTTCTACACCATCTTCTGCATGTTTTCAATGGGTTCAGCGCCCTCTTTACTTGATATGAGCAGTAAAAACCATTTCACCACACTTATCTGCCCATCTGACCTTACACTCTGGTCCACAGACCCTATGCCCTCTCTCTTCATTATTTTATCCTCTTTCAATTTGGAATAGGGGGGATTCTCTGTTTTTGGAGTGTACCGGTTCCTGTTTGCCTCTCGTTCTGAGTGGCGCAAGTCTAGTAGTTTCCTCGGATGTAAAGTACCTATCCATGTAAACTGAAACCCCCTGCGGGAAAGTTCTCAGCAGCTTCATGACTGCCTTACCACCAATGTTAAGTCTGGAACAGGATGGATCTTCTACAATCGGGTCACCCTTAGCCATTGTAAAAAAAAAGAAATCTAGAGGTAATCCATCTGGAGTAGCTGCAACAAAAATTTTAATCCCACAAGGATTTGGCTTGGATTTTATCACTTTGTCTTGCAGGACATCGACCCCAAAAAGGTACCATTTGTTCATCTACTGCTACGTTTTTTGACTTCTATTATTTAAAAGACACCCAGTTCGACAGATTTTTACTATAGGAATTAACTTTCCAAAACTTTGTAGCTTTTTTTTCATCCTGAGGCACTTCATTGTCGTAAACAACCTTCAAATTGTTTCTGATGGCAAAAAAAAGGTCCCGTGGTAAAATTGATGCTATCGAGGGTACCTTGGTCTTAACATCATAGTACATCCTAGTTCGTGGGAGACCCATAAATCGACATTTTGATCGCTGCACACACCAAAAAACTTTTTGGTTTGGTTCAGGACCGGAAATTAATGGACGACCTTTGTTTTCGATGTAAGTGCGATTTGTTTGGTTAGTAACCACATTGAAAATATCGTCAGGAATGTACTTGCTGACGTAATCTTGAGGAGGTATATTGAGTGCGTTTTGATTTATTTCTTCGTAAGCAGGAGCAGGAGGTAGTGGATCAAAACTAACCTGTTTTTTTCCAAAAAGTTCTTGTTTGACTTGGTAAGGTTTCATCATTTTGCTCCGGAGTAGTTACTTGAGTGTGAGTGCCAAGCTGGTTTACTGAAGTCACACACTGGATCGTCTGGAACCTCTTGGTTGAACCATGCGTGTGGAAGGTTCGATTGCAGGATTTGCCACCACCTGAGTTACACCCACCTGTCAACACACAATACAAATCAATGTCTGTTACTAACATAAATATTAAGCATAGTATTCAATAATAAATTTTGCATAGACTATTTGTAAATACATCCAAATATTATTGAATTTACTAAAGTTTGGAAAACCCAGGTTAAATAAAATTTTATTCAAATTTTAGAGTACAAACCAATAAAATATGTAACCTAAAAACGTTTTGTCACCCTGGTTTGAGAAATATGGTTATTTTTTTAATATTATTTTAACGTAAAGCCCAAAGTAAAATCATACCTTCCGAATCACTGTCGTCTTCAGATGTCCTCCTCCTGCGCTTGCTGGATAAGGTTCTTCCGGTTCAAAATCTGGATCAGCATCTTCATCATCACTGATCTCTAGATCACTAACGTCTCCATTTAATTCGTTGTCCACAAAATCTTCAAAACGACTAGAAATCTAAAAAAAAAACCAAAGAATTATTGTCAGCAAAAATCAAAATTCTAGTGTTTAAATAGCACAAAAAAATGAAAAAATAAATAATAAGTTTAAAAATAACATACAATGTTAATTTATCTCAAATATAACATCTATTTTGTTGTTAGAAATGAGAAAGCAGGAACAGTAAACATAGGTTGTTTAGTTTGTTGCTGATTGCCCCTGTTCCAAATGTCGACTCTGGTAGACATACATGTTTTCGAAAACGTTACCAAGGCAACCAAAATCCATAAACTAATCAAAAAAATTATATCAATGTCTTCCTTAGACCTTAAACAATACATGTAGCCTAGATTTATTCTAAGAATTTAACATTTAGTATTAAAAAACAAGCACTTACATGGACGTAGTCCGCTCTGAACGCTCATATCGCCGGTCGGACAATTTCCAAATGATGTGATGATGACCAAACTCAACAAAACAACTGTCAAGAGTAATCCAGGGAGTGCTGCTACCTCTAGGCAGTAGAATGAAACTACTCGCAAAGCTGCCAACCTATTTTTAACTCGTAGAGAAAATTCCCTACGACACAATGTTTTAATGTCGACTGTGGTCGACGAATGGAACGCTAATGTAATTAACGTAATTCAATATATTGAAATATTTAAAATAAATCCTAACCATGTAGTCTGTTACTGAGGTATTTTTCTCATGCGATTACAAGTGCCACTTCTCATCATGAAAACACTTAAAGCCCAAGAGGCAGTTAGTATATTTATAATTATTAGTACGAAACCATAATAAATTCATGTCATTGTTATTGTTTGGTAACAGATACCTGTATTAGAGACAATGACTTAAAGCATTACAGAAGTCTTATATAAATGTAGTAAGCACTTTTGGTTATGGTATTTTCAAAATTTTCCGATTCCCGGTATCAGTTTTAAATAAATACATTTTTATAATAACCAACATCTATGAGATCTAACGTAATAACTAACGTTGTTACACAAAGTACCTTACCATTTTTTCAATAGTAACACTACGAAAAATATTAAATTGTTTCAAACGACTGAGTTGTTGTCGATATTAAATTTTAACTAATTAAACTACACGACTTTCACTTAACTATACAGTGGGTTATTTCGTTAAAGGTAAATAGACATAAACGTCATTTTAGTGTTTCAATTAAGTTCATACAATATGTGTACCTAATTAAGTAGTAGATTTGCGTCATTATCCACCATAAACTTTACGTTAATATAGATGTTTCCTTGGATATGTCATAAACATTATAACAGCATAATGATTTAAAATGAGTTAAACTGGGAATAATTGCTAATAAATGGTAATTGGCTTGGAAAAATTTGGTATTATCGTTTTTTAAGCGGTTTATTCACGTTGGTTAGTCACATTTATTCTTCTTTCGTATTTACCTTCCTAAAATGAACCATTGTTGCTAATGTGGACCAAGTTAACGGCTAATGAGTCATAATAATACAATAACACAATGTGAATTAGTTTTGAACGCATTTTTTTAATGAGGGCAGTTTTTATTTTATTTCTAAACATATATTAATTTATAACTCCACGCTGTTGTTTTAAACACGTATAAGTGTGTATTTGTAAGGTTCTATAAATAATTGCTTGTCGTTTATATTGTAAAAGTAAGGTAAAATTGTAACATGTTAAAATTTGAGGGGAAATAAAAGAGAGTGGAATATAAAAGAGTAAGTAAAACAAACTAAAAAGAGACAGAAGTAGATTCTTTAACAAATATGTATTCCATTTTAGCTTTCTCGATGTAAATGGAATCGTTAGTCATATTACACTCACATAAAAAAATTCCAATAGTAGCAAAATACCAAAATAAAAATTGTAGACCAGCTATTAAGATGTTAATCTGACACGGTTTACATAATTTTTATGTATATAGGCTATATATATATATATATATATATATATATATATATATATATATATATATATATATACTTATTTATTTAGAAATAACATATATGTCTCCTTTATATTATTTTTCACATATATATACTGCACTATCGGTAGTAATTAAATGTATTTGAACTGTAAATAACCAGAAGCCCATGTGCTCACTAAAAATTTTAGGGTATATAAAAAATCCAAAGGATTTTTGTAAGTTACCTACACGTTCTAAAAAATGCATTGGACCTATTTGTGAAATTATGTACTATCCACACACGATAATAAAACTCTACTACCCGTCTCTATTAAGTATTTTTATTTAGAAAATTTAATAAGCTATTACATAAAATTGTATCGTTTATTTCGGAATGGTGAGCATATTTAATATTAGTATTGATTTTGTAAACACCCTATAAGAATATAAGTATAATTTCCATATAACCTATAATGTTAAACTCACTAAACTTGTATATATATTTTAAATTCATGAATTAATACGTGAAAATGTAAGTTCCATAGTACAACAGATACTTCTAGATTAGGTCGTACTAAATCAAACGTATTACAATCCGACAAGATGTAATATTACAAAGTTGTCTAATAACAAATTTCTTTAAACTTAATTAGCACAAACATTGTATGCTGATTACAGTTTATTTTGGAATTTCACATTAATTCTAAATCCCTACTAAACTCACACGTACGCTGAGGCATATAATTATTGATGGTCCAGTTGTAAACAATAAGCAATTTCTTACATGTAAATGTCATAACTTTACATTTAGGACATTTTTTTATTTAACACCACACAAAAATAGCATAACAATTATTTCATTATTATTACAAATTATTTATTCCTCTAAAAAGCTTAATACAACATGCATATCAAAGTAGGAGAGAATCCATTAAAAACCACCACATCATTAATAACTAAGTTAAAACTTCATAGACCTTCATTATAATCTTAAAGACCGTATTCCTTTTATAAATATTATACTGGTGTCTGTTTAGTATTAAGTCCTGAAAAATATTTATAAATGTGAAGAAAACCCCAAGATGTTTATTTTTTTGTAAAAAACGGCTTAAAGTGCTTCTACGAGCAATTTTCTGCGACTTTGCATAGTTTTTCTTTAGTAATAAGCATATCATATTAGAACTATTATTCAATAAAAAAATTTATATTTTGAATTTGAATAATAAATGGTCAGGAAATTACTGAATAAAATTAATTGTTCGCGTTACTTAAACTTAAATATTTTTTAAGTAATAATAATTTTAAAAGCATAAGTTTCATTAACAAAACTCATTTGTTACTTTGAATGTGTTGAATTATGTTGAATTCAAGAAGTTTTTAACAAGTAAAAGAAAATTGGGTGAAAATATTCACTTTTCATATGAAAAAGTTTAACATTGACACAGTTTGAAAAATCATTCCATAAATAATATTATTGAAGTAGAAAAGAAGACGAAACTTTAAATTCCTTGATTGCTTTCGGAAACTTCTAATGGTTGTGGGATGCAAACAATACTTTTCTTGAACTTTTATTTATAAACTTGCAAATTGCCAATGTTATATTACATTTTTAACACATCTTGGGGTTCTTGAACAATATAGGCCATGCTTTAAACAATTAACTATTTAAAAATAATACTAGTAGTAATATAAATAATTATTTATGCAAATATCGGTTACAACGTAGCTGGAACATTTTTATTTCAATATTTTTGTCGTATTTATTTTAAGTGCATGTGGAAAATTTTTGTTTTAGAATATTGTACATATTATTTTTTCAATATAAAAATGTAACATAATTATTGCAAAACATTTATATATTTTTATTATATAGTTTTTTTTTATTATTGTTAAACTTGCAAATAGCCAACGCAAGCTATGGTTCTTGGAGATTCTGCACTTTTGGTGACAAAGGACCACATTCCTCGATATAGTACCACAATTAAAGTCACGTGAACAAATTTAGGTAAAGGTTATTTTTGACTTTGGTAATACTAGTAACATATTTATGACAACCTACTCCTCTTTATACCCTGTAACAACAAGTAGTAGGATTAGAGTTGTCTGCTTACATTCCTTTTGGAATGCAGAAAACAAGGATCGATCGTCATAATAGCATGTAGTTTTCACAGTAATTCGAATTAATTCTACAATTTTTAGTTATATAGTTTCTTAAGTACCAGGGAAAAAAAACTTTTCAAATATTAGTAGCCTCTAAATAATACTAAAATACCAAAGCTTTAAAATTACGTATGAATTTATTTCCAACGGAAAAACAGTTTACACATGATAATAAATACTAAAAACAAGGCAAGACTTATATCCAATATTCACTAAAACCCAAAATAATATGCGAACATAATCAATCTTATATGTAATCACAACCATAGAAGGTTAAGTAAAGTTATCATGATCAGAATTTATGATGTAGAAATAAATAAATTACAACTCACATACATGCACATCTACAAACAAACAATAAACCAAAGCAAAAAACAACTACAATGCAATTGTAAGGATATATCTTCGAAAGGCATGTGTGGAAGACCCAAAGAAGTCTCATATCCAGATACTGTACTTGGGATTGTGCTGTGTTGACCGTAGGGCGATGGCAAAGCACGCCTGCAGAAGATGTCTTGAGAAAGGGTTCGCAAGGATGAATCTCTAGATAATTTAGCACAGTCTATGACACTGTTTACCGTCTTGCGATGTTTATTTCAGATCGGCGACCTTACTTCCTTTTGAAGGATATGGAAGTCTAAGGAAGGATCTAAGGAAATCCACCGGCACGTAAAGTTGCTGCTAACCAATTTCAATTATTATAACTATTATTTTATTATTTATTAATATTATTTTACATGATCGTTATATTTTATTATATAGTTTATTATAAACCTTTTACAGAATCGTAATATCTCATTTTTAGACTTAACCTCTAGTGGCAGTGAATTGAATACAGTCAGCAGTGGTTTCTTCTTGGGGTTTTGCCAAATGGACCAACGATAGTTTTTAACTCGGTTCTGTCGTCAAAGTTCATTTAAACTTTCTCTAACAACTCTAAACTGCTTAACTCAGTACTTTCTTTTCTCCATTAGAGATGAGATCTAGGGTGGTAAATTCTTACCTCAAAACGGGGATTTGAGGATAATAGACTTTACTTACAAATAAACTTTGTATATACTCAAATTTAAAATATTGCATCGTAATCTAGTTTACAAACAAAATATAGTGAATAATAATGCATTTCTATAAAGCCTAACTTTAATATAAATAGCTAATATACATATATATATTATATATATATATATATATATACCATATATATATATATATATATATATATATATATATCACAGGGTGAGTCATGAAATATGGTAAAATATTTTAAGAGACGTGATTCTAGAGCTAAAAATAAGAAAAAAAGTGTTATATGAAGGTATAGGTCCGGAAAAACGCTCCATTACTGAGTAATGGCTGGCGAAAGATTTTGCTTTGTTTTCAGTTCACCTGGTGAAATTAAGTGATTCTGAAAGGTTTTGTTTTTACTTTTTAACTCAAATAAGATGGATTCTTAAAGGAAATCACCTGAAATTGGAAAAAATTCAAAATAAAAACCACTCTAGATGTTGTAAAAGTGTGAACAGTTTTTTGTGAAAAAGTATAAAATTTGCCAAAAAAATCGAATAACAAAAATACCGTCTTAAATG
Organism: Homalodisca vitripennis; assembly: GCF_021130785.1. NCBI lineage: Eukaryota > Metazoa > Arthropoda > Insecta > Hemiptera > Cicadellidae > Homalodisca > Homalodisca vitripennis. The sequence goes on from NC_060214.1 coordinate 43,451,582, forward strand.
TTTGATGTCGATAACATTGTTAGATGACCAATAAACAAATTGTTTTTTCCTAATACAGATTGAAGTGAATTTAATTCTGAAAAAAAACAACCATAATCAGCCGCAAAGTTAACTAAATGTGTAAAAAATTTTATGAAATTGACTCCTCACACGTATTACACTACACAGCACAATTTTTTGCTGTTTTATAATAAGGAAATGAGTATCTGATTGGTAACAGATGGTACCAATATAATCATTTAAACAACAACCGTTTTAAACATCTTTCAATACATTAAACCCCAATCAGTTTGGTCATTTATTATTAGATGACATATTTCACCTCATTGTTGAACAAAACAACAAACTGTAAAGATACCGTACTATGTGCTTGTTTAAGTATTTTAACCAGCTTTATTTCCATCCATTTTATTAGTGATTTTGTGTTGTGTGTTTCATTTATTAAAAACGGATGGTAATACTTCATGTGTATTCAAACTCTGAATTAGCAGACATGCATTTTAATGTATGGTTTGGGATGCTGCAATAGTACTTCAGCAAGACGTCTGTATCAAGAGAGCTGTCCTAACCTCAAGTGTCCAAGCACAATGATTTTTGCCAATATTCACTCAACGCCTATCTGAAGAAGGTTCTTTTGACGTCTTCGGAGCATAGTAATGCAGGCATCGCCCGATCATGTAGGACTGTTTGAATTAGAAGAGTTGGTTCTTAATGAAATTTCTAATTTATTCCTGAAAAGAGCACTAGAGAAATTGTCACTAATACATTTTTAATGTCACCAATCTAGTATTTCGGAGAATACTACACGAAGTACCAGTTACAACCCATACCACTTTCCAGCATGTCCAAAAACTTTTTTGCATTAGACTACACTCCCCATGTTGTTTTTGTCGATGGCTTCTGTTAAAATGGGCTGATCCCAAACTTTTTAAATATAATTTTGTTTACCAATGAGGCTCACTTTACAAGAACAAATATCATTTAACTTCCATAGCAACCACATTTGGGCAGACAGAAATCCTCATGCTATCAAACCTAATCGACCCACAATAAACATCAGTTTTTAATGAATGTTTGGGCTGGGCTGAATCTTAGCAGATCATTAGTCGCATTCGTGCTTTCTCCCAGCTTAATGGCGTGGTGTACTTGATACTTTTTAAGAGATGACTACCAAAACCTGCTTGATGATGTACCTCTGACATTTGCGCCAAAACATGTGAATTTATGCATGACCCGTGGGCACCTACGCACTAACACTCTGGCTGTTCGTGGACACCTAAATGAGAGTTTCATCACAAATCAATCGATAGGCCGAGGTGCACCAGTTTCATAGCCAGCAGCAAGATCACCGACTTAAATCCTTTGGGACTTTTACCTTTTGTCGGACATTTAAAAACTTTAGTTTTTACTCTTCCCCAATAGATACCAATTGAAGAACTCCGATTAAACATTACTAATGGAAGTTGAATAGAAACCATTAAGCAGACACCTGGAATTTTTTAACGGGTCTAAAACGTTGATGACAAGAGACGTACCAGAAACGCGTGCATTTTGAACAATGTAGGTCATTTATAGCATCATTTTTAATCTTCCGGTGAGACTTAAAGCGATTGTAGATGTGTTAAATTGTATTAAAAAAGAAATTTTGAACTAAAAATATGTTTTCTTTTTCACCAGCATGTTACCCATCAGATAATCATTCCTTATTATAAAACAGCAAAAGTTTTGCTGTGTAAGTGTAATACGTAAGGGAGTCAATTTCATAACTTTTTTTACACATTTAGTTTAACTTTGCTTATTATGGTTATTTTTTCAGAATTAAATTCTCTACAATCGGTAATAAGGAAAAACAATTTGTTTATTGGTCATCTAACAATATTTATTCGACAATCAAACATTTAAGACGTATTTTTTGATTTTAGTATTTTTTGATTTTGATTTGAGTATTAGATTTTTTGGCAAATTTCATACTTTTTTTCTCAAAAAATTTTCACACTACAACATCTAGTGGTGGTTTTATTTGATTTTTTCAGGTGATTTCCTTTTAAGAATCCATCTTATTTGAGTTAAAAAGTAAAAACAAAACCTTTCAGAATCACTTAATTTCACCAGGTGAACTGGAAAAACAAAGCAAAATCTTTCGCCAGCCATTTATCAGTCATGGAGCGGTTTCCGGACCTACCTTTCACATAAAACACTTTTTTTCTTATTTTTAGCTGTAGAATCACGTCCTTAAAATATTTTACCATATTTCTTTTTCTGACTCACCCTGTATATATACTACTATGAGAAGTTTAATATGATATTAATATGCACCTGTAATATATTAGTGTGTACTTTACACTGATTCCCAGTTTTTCTTGGTTCGTTCAACAACAAAAAAAAACTTTACATAAGAAACAGGTAGTTCAAATGCCATGTAATCATCCTCCTACCTAGGAGCTTTCTACAATCAACACAATCATATTTTTGTCATTTACGCTACCCGTTGCCGTGGACTGTAAAACTATTCTGCCCGTAGCCCGGAATCCTGTGCTTGAGTACATTACCTGTAGTTATAAGAATTATATATTTTTTATTATTTTAAGTATCTATTTTAAGAATGTTTACCAAAAAAACGTTTCCACCTAATAATTTTTTGTCATCGTCCAGACAATTTTTTACACATAGTATAATATAATTCATAAACTATTATGAAGCGCTATTTGTCATATCATCATAAGGTATTTAGAGCTAAAGTCATTTAATACAAGCATTTTTCTTGAAGTCTGCACAAATTAAATTAATTCTTTTTATACAGTGAAATGTTATATTAGTTAGTCCCGAGTCTGTTAAGTATGTATATTAACTCAACCACGGAATCCCCTCAAGGCAAAAATACCTCCCAAAATTTGCATTTCTGTATTCCATCATGTAGCAGGTTCCCATCATGTATGTTCATTTCAATGCTTTTATGGAACTAAATTTTATCTCTATTTTTAAAAAGGAATGGAAACAATGCATCGCTAATAATGAGCTTATGTATTTGATAGAGAATTAAGTAATATTATCATCAATGTCTTCTGGTTCTTTCACTGCTTAAAAATATTATGATCTTTTTTTCAAAGGTTTTTGACATCGAATCGCTGTGGAAATACTACAACACCGAAACTGCTGCCAAAAATTAATGAAGTCATCTGCTTAGGATACATGAAGGGGTGGAGCTTTCTCGTGATTGATTGAAAGCATAAACAACTACCCGAGACTACTTTCTGAGCTTTAGCAAAAGCCCATCAGCCCTTGGGACTGAACAAATGTTTAAGAAGACTAAATTTAAAACTATAAGGTTTTTACGCAAAGGATTTAAAATGTATAAAAATAGCAAAAAATATAATAAAAATGTCTACTTGTAATCAATATCTGTGTAACAAGAAAATAGTTGATTATTGATATATTTTTTATTAGTAAATTGTTCTAACCACGACCAGTATTGTTCAAGAACCCAGAGTTGTGTTTGGAGTGCAATAAAACTTTTGTCATTTGCAAGTTTACAAATAGAATTTCAAGAAAAGGATTCTTTGCTTCCCACAATTAGTTGGGTTTACTCTGAGAATTATGGTTACTTAATAATGGTTAAAGTTTCTGAAATTCAATTAAAAGATTTTGAGTTAAATAATACACCACCAACTCCCAACTGTCAATGCTCCGCTGCAATTTAAATATCTATAGATCAACCTCATTATCAATATCTCGACATTTTCCTGTAAGCAGTGCATATTAAAACAGAAAAATATAAACCAATCAAGAAGTAAACACCCGTGGAGATATTAGATAACCTAGTAATATATGTATCACCGGCAGTGAGAGAGAATTCCCGGGTTCGACTCCTCCGGCGGAGCAAGTACTTTTTGTGATTCAATGTTTATTGAAATTAAATAAGGCTATTGCCATTTATACAATTTAATGTATATATATATAGTATAATATATATATAGAATATATATAAAAAACTCGTATATATAACGTATACATTATATATATAAATATATATATCCTGATATAATATATATATATATATACATAACTCGTATATAGTTGTTTTAGTAAATGGGAATCCTTTTTAACCTATTCGAATTGTTAAATCTGGATAAGACGCATGCATGTTTGCGTTAACTTACGATGAAATGGATTGAAAGTATCGTTAAGTATATATCATATTGTTTCAGTTTACATTTTTGAATATTACATTATTAGATTAATCAAATTCTGGTTACTATTAATTTCCAAAATTGCATTTTCATGGGCAGGAACCATAAATTTTAACGGTTATTAACATTTTTTAATGATAGTAACGATGAGTCATTTCATCACTTACGGCATTAAAAATATGGCATTCAAAGCAGTGCTCATATACGTGCAAAAAACCTACAAAATATCATTTTAAAGTCGCGGGTAACTGCGACATGTATTAGTTTATCATGATTTTTTTTATGAAATTTATGCATGCTTAGACTAGATATGAATTAAATTGAAAAATATCGATTGCTTCCTAGACACTAAAAAGGTGTTAGTATTTTCCTGTCAAGATTAAGGGGGGATTTAAATTCACTGCTCTTCAAGGGATTTTCTCTCAACAATATTATTGAATTTTGCTCTACTAAAAATTGGAGGATTGTGCTAAGAATATCCACCATGTATGTTAATATGGTGAAAAATTCTAAAATAGGGCAGAAATGTTATTCCATTTAAATGATTGCTCTCTGGGCATAAATGGTAACTGGAATAATGCAATCTATAAGTGACAACTCTACCATATTACTTATTATTATCCACCATCATGTTGTAAAATTGTTATATTTGTGGCTCAAATTACCATCATTATGTTTTAATGTTTTCAGATATGTACAGAAAAAAACATATTCCAGTCAACTTTTATTTAACAATGTAAATTCTATTTATAAATAAGAAATATATTAATTATATCATAATAATGCTACTAAATAATTAGATTTCATTCATCACTCTAACTGGTTCAAAACAGAAGATAATGTAAACTTAAGTTTGTGATAATTCAATTTCGTGAGTAATGTCTGGTTGGTATAAATCGAGTTTAACGACCGTAACTATCATTTTAATGCTTAGCAGTGAATTGCAGAACAGATTAAAACTGATTTTTATAATATTGGATTTATATGAAGTAACCAAAAACATACTATACTGTAATAAGATACCCTAAAAAAATTTTACCGCTCTTTTGTACCAAGTTGTAGGAAATATTTTTAATCTAAACTATGAAATAAGCGTAGGAACTGGGACTTCCACAGTCCCAAATTTCAATTTATAATAATTGAAAATTCAAAATTAATAATGATCCGAATAAAGCTCGGAGCCAGCTGTGATCCCCTGCACTGGCTCTTTCAACGATACTTTTTTATTTTTATTTTGAGTTACTACTGCAGGAACACGGTTCTTTTGCTTGTCTCCCTGCAGATTTATTAAAAAAAGGAACATCTATAATCACAACTGTAAATCTCACCAAGTTGTCACTGAAACATACTTCAAGTGGGAGTAAAAATCCCAGTGTATACGACAAAAATAATATTTATTTACAGAATCCCTCATTGCTTAAAACAAGACCCAGTTCTTCAAATGACTATTAAAAACCACCTAAATTTTATTCTAAGGTCTGGTTCGTCCTCTAGCAATCCATCCACCCCATACTAATCCAATACTTGAATAAATTGACATATTCGTTCTACAATTCAGTAGGATGTAAATACGTGTTTTTAAAAATATGTTAGTTGATTATATCAATATTATTGTTATATATTTACTATACATTAGAGTATTGTACATACAGAGTTTCATGAACCTCACTGTAAAAATTGATTTTCATATAACATTGATTTTGATGTTTTGAAAGATTAAAAATAAGGCCTTGAGCGTCAGACAGTTATTTTCAATAGTAGTCAAGTGTTTGATGATGAAAAATTTTGAGTAGGTATTGCAGTTAGATAAACTAAGATTACATCACACACTTGAAACGAGGGTAGATCATTACCAGAAATTGTTAAACCTATTTTCCGGTATGGGTGAGAAACCCCGTGGTGATCCGCACACCAAACCAAATTATATTCCCCCCAAAGGCCTGGATCGGTCATTATGCTGTGACACTCCTCTAGCCAACTTTGATTTAGAATTTCTGATTAATATTACCCCATAATTAAAACCCCCTAAAAATTAAAAGACATATTGACCCTCGATACCCGAACCATGCTCCCCGTATTTCCCGATCCCAACAACCCCACGAACCCCCGTCTAACCTGCCTAGCCCGCCATAATTTATTGGAACCTAAATTGTAACCAAAATATATATATTCAAAAATATAAATTTACATCTAACTTACGGATACCCGTCAGGTCTCCAACGTCCGTCAGCGTACCCGTCCGCTCACTCCTCCACCACAAGTCCGTACTCGACCAAACCCGTTCACCGATAATCGGCCTGATTGTTCCCGTTCCGATCCTCGGTCAAGGGTCGCCCGATTAGCTCCTGCACACTGACCGACCCGATAACCGTGGCGGTTATATGCCACACACTCTATAAATCCCTTGCCTAGTTGTGGTGGAATGTTGAACTGTTCTATTTCTTTCTTTCTATATTCCTCACAGTTCGTTGTCTTCCAAAAGCTATTTTAACCAACTTTCGCTAAACATTGCTCTTGTTCCGGCATGACAAAGCAATATAAGTAACGTAACGATAGTAAAGTAAAACAAACAAAATAGCTTTTACAATATTATCATTGCTCGGAATAATAAAGGATACTGAAATTTCACACCGTAAATAAATAAAAGGAAATTAATTTATACGGCCTGAAGTAGATGCTATATAGACGAAGTAGACTTCTGAGTCTAAGGTAGTGTAATAAATTTCCTTCATCTGGATGACAACTTTCATATAAAATATAAAAATTGCTTTCGAAACAGTGAGTAATAGCTTTATAATATATAAATATTGTTTATAATGACAATAAAAATATTTCTCAAGACAATGAAGGGTAAACCGCTAGAATATTACAATACGGGCTAAAATTAAAAGTAAACAGAGTTCCATACGTAAATTTATAATATAATAAATAGCTAAAGGCTGTGGATCCAACTGGCCCGACCTTTCACTTTCAAGACTAAAAACCGATTTCCCTTTGTCATAACTTTGCTGTTGGACATTTGTAAAATAAATTATCGCTGACATACCTACGTCCATTGTTTCCTAGTTAAAATTTTTAACTATTCTATTTATTGCTACTAACGCAAAACTTAAAAATCAATCCTGGATATCAACGTACACATATATGGCTGAGCAATAACGAAGCCTATCACTGGAGAGGTTGAAACGTTAAATTTATATCTTCCCGCAGAATATCTCAGGATCATACTGACATTTAGACTATACATTCTTCACTAAACTTCATTTTTATATAAGTGTCATCGAATTCAATGATATTGCAGATTATATTAAATTAGGCATAGATTTGGAAAATACTTTTATATTTATCAAGGTCAGCTATGATTGCAACGAAAAATGTTTAGAATAAATAAAATGAAACTAAGTAGAATCATATGAAATTTCACTACGAGACATAGAATCACGCTTTAGAGATGTAACTTGGCTTGTAATTCCATCATAGCCTGCTAAGCGAAAAGCGGCGTACTCCTCCTATTTTGCTTTAAAGACGTCTGTAAAAACTTTATGGTATACAAATGATAAATTAATTATGATGAACTCTTGTTATAAATCTAAATTTAAGGTTCCAAAGGCGTGAAAGTCAATATATAGCCAATTTCTTGTCAACCAATCCAATAATACTGTAAGCATTGTAAAATAAAATCCTGCAATAAAGTGATTATCTTATATTCATAATGTAAACTTAGTCAAAATATAAAAATATTATAATAAATAATAAAATAGTTCTGTTTATAACCTTATGTTTGTAAATAAAGGTATCCATTAAAGTTCGCGATTTAAAACAACGTATAAACATTACTAAACGATGGATTTCTTGAATTATTTCCTTCTTGCTATGTGGAATCATCTTTAGTTAACGTAAACCAAAAGTGCCAATGAAAATGTCTGGTTATGAGATTTGTTAACAAATTTGGAACTAAAACATTATCTGCTATTTAACGAATAATATAAATAAACGTAATTATGTTGCGTTTTTCATTATTTTAAGGTGATGTTTTATCATATTATTACCCTTCAATTACAGTGTGTAATCGAGCAAGAGATCATTTCTTTATCAAATGATATTGTATATCTGGAGTTTTAGTTGTGTTCTGTTATGATCGATTTTCCTAAATCTTAAAACTTAGTGTATCTCATACGTCCAGTAACTCATAAAGTTGTGTAAATATTGAACTTTTTGTTTACAAAATGTTTAGACATCCACTAAAAATTAAGGTACATATTCACAAAAAGCCGTAAGCAGTGATGTAATTTCAAAACAAGAGCATCCTGCTGGCAGTTAAGCTAAATATAATCAAGGAAACAATTATATCTGTTATTGAGGATACCTGTTACGTAACATTCTGTGCTAAACATAGAGTTGCTTACATGTATGGGTTCATCACTAATTGGTCAGTACAGTTATCTGATATCTGTATTTATCTTACGAGTATAGTAACTAGTTATATAACTCGTAAAGTTATATAAATTAGTAATCGTATGGAACTCACGCTGTTTATCTTAGTAAATTACTCTTCAATAGTCCGGTCAATTTTGACATTGAACCTTGCAAAAATTCCCAGAAAGCTGAAAATTTGTATAGATGTTAGGGACACCATTGTTATGAAATTGTGAAAAGTCCCCATCTATCCCATGTCCGCAAAATTTTATATTCAAGGTCAAATTTCACAAAAATAGGATTTTTGAATTTTTCAGCTAAACGGTTAGTTTTATGAAAAAATATTTCAAACAAAATTTGTAGATCATGCAATTATCTACAGAAATGCTCCTTATGCTTTTTTTCATAACACTAACCATTTTTGAGAAAAAACCATTAAAAAATTTTCTTAAGCTGTATTGTCTATAATATGGACACGTTTCCATGCCACCTATGAGGTAGTGTACCTAGCGCGATTTTTTTAATGTGGTTTCCCCGGTAGGCATATTCCACAGTCTATTCCAGTAAAATTTAATGAATCTTTGGTTATTCTTCTTCTTTTCAGTCGTTGCACTCATGTTAGAGTGGTAGTTGTCGATCAAGTATAGCTCGAGTGACAAGTCCCGTTATACTTGGCTGTAAACATATTTTATTCATCATTATTGTCACTAATTATTTCCTCTTCTTCCCCTCCATCTTCTTCTCTCTCTCTATTTTCTTCTTCTTCCTCATCTTCTTGAGTAGACGTAAATTGCACTAACAGCGATACATCAGTTGTTTCGTCGTTCATGTAAAAATCTTCTTCTGTTGGAGATTTAACATTTGAACACGATTGGCCTTGACAAGTGGTGCACGCTAGTGAACAAAATAATTCTACTTTTTTGCAGCCGCATCCTAAGTTACACCCCTTTTTGCAATTGCAAAAAACAGAATTAAGGAGGTTTTCTGGTGCAGGTTAAAGAAGTGTGTGGGTTGGTTCCAATGCATTATTGACATCCTTCCAACCCCATTTTTCTGGGTCTAGTTGTTTACCAAGCCACACCTGAACCTAGTAATATACAGGATAAAACTGTTGGTGAGCGGAAGCTGCGATTGGAGGAAGGCAAACTAATTGCACACGTTTTTTAATACGTTTTTGTTTTGCAAAAGATAAGTAACGTAATTTGTCTATAAAAGTAATTTTTTGGAGCTCCATATACAGACAGAAGAAAGCGAATTTCTGGTGAAGAGTTGATATCTTGGAAAGCTTGTACACAATTAATAAAAAACTTTTTGGTTTACCCCTTCGAACATTGCCGATGTTTTATCACAGCCAGTCATAAGCATGTAAAACCAGTATATGATTAAACCGATTGATTATCTTCCCGAATAATTGCTGCCACAGTTTATAGGGCCTTCATTGATCTTTTTTGCCTTTAGGTTTTTTCAATCTAAGCTTGATTGATAATATCATGATAATTAACAAGAAAACATACAATGTTAATTGTCCTTTTTCTGAGTAATAATGACTATATTACTATAATTTAACTTCAACCGTAATTTAATTTTTCTGTTATCAACACTTACGTTTTTACAAATATTTTCTAGTTCTTCTAACGTAAACTGGCAGTCACCACTACTTTCAATAAATATGAAAATATTTTACCCTATGGCGAGATACAATGCTTCATCTTGAGGACGGCCGACTTAGCCTCCAGTGGTCGTCTTTAAAAATGATACAAAACAATTATTATGGTACTTAGCTTCAGCATTAACTAAATCGTGTTCAAACTCGATGCGAGCAACAATAGTTTTTGCTGTGTCAACTGAACGAGACTGAGCTGCTTTCATAACTGAGTCTTTAAATGAAAGAGTTCTAACGTAAAAAAATTTACGACGAGAGATCTATGCCGCCGCAAAATAAAGACAAATTTTTAAAAGAAAAATATGACTCACTTACATGTGCTCTCATGTGCTTACAGTACGAGGAGGACTTTTTGAGAGGTACTAACTGATTCCTCTTCATGTTGCCGTTTTGCTGCTGTAATTGTACTCTTTCTATTGTATTGTTTGCGACACTGCACATGATTAGTCGCTGAATTTACATTCTTCAAGTAATCAGTAAATTGATTCCCCCCTTGAATACTCACGTTAAGTAACGTCTTCATGCCGCGATCAACAATAACACATTCGCTTGAAGATAAAAGTTTAGTGCAAATAAAACACTCTTGCGACAAATTTGAGTGAATACAGCACAAAATTTAACAGAGAATATTTGAAATATCTACGGGTTTTCACTATGAAGGAATTTTCAAGACTAACGGTGATTTAGGTGCGACCTCAAGAAAAGCAAGTGGACGGAACGGTCACTCGAACATTGGAATGACAGGAAGATGTTGTTCAAAGGGCACATGGTCCCTTAAAATTAGGGACTCCGTTTTTTTAATATCATATTCTCAAAATTATCGGTCAATATGAATGTATTAGTCACGCAGACTTTTAGTTTTACTTATATTACACGCTAAATAATATCATAGGCAGCTTAGTCGTGCTTATTATGGACAATACAGCGTAAGAAAGTTTGTAACTGTTTTTTCTAAAAAATGGCTAGTGTTATGATAAAAAGCATAAGGAGCATTTTTATAGATAATTGCATGATCTACAAATTTTGTTTGTAATATTTTTTCATAAAACTAACAGTTTCGCTGAAAAATTCAAAAAACCTATTTTTGTGAAATTTGACCTTGAATAAAACTTTTTGCAGACATGGGATCGATGAGGACTTTTCACAATTTCATAAAAATGGTATCCCTAACATCTATGAAAATTTTCAGCTTTCTGGGAATTAATGCAAAGTTACCCCTATTTTTTGGCTAAATTGACCGGACTAAAATAGAGTTTATTTATTTTATGTTGTTATTTATGATATATTTGTAAAGTTTTTAAATAATTGTCATCTTTGTGTATTACAATAACAATTCGTATACAAGCAAACAATTAATTACAGATTTTCAAGTAGAAATTTTGCAAATTCGGCCTATTGCAACTATTCTTCGATCTGTAGGGTCTTTTTTGAAATAGCTGCACCTCCAGATTCAAAAACCATCCCGTACCATGTACATATATATGCTATATGACAAGGGTTGTGGAAACGATAACTACCCTATAAAATTAAAAACACAAAAAAGATTTGTGTAAAAATATAGTTTATAAATAGCTCGTTTATTTATACTTCTATACAATTTTGTTCTAACGGGGGCCGTAAATTTTTGAATAGAGAAAAAGTAATACGTGTTCTGGAATACATACATGTGTTCTTAACTTTAGGCAGTTATAACCGTCCATATCTCGTTTTCGATGAAATGTGATTTCTACGAGAAATAAATTATTACTTAATATATATATATATATATATATATATATATATATATATATATATATATATATATATATATATATATATATATATATATATATATATGTACATGTTTAATACATCTTGTGACGGATACAGGAGGGCTATTTAAAATAAGTGTTTTTAGTATTGATCCCAAAAATGCTTTCTCGTATGACCATGTGAGTTTAATGTGATGGAAATGTATCACGATTGGATAAAGCACAACCAATTAATAACCGATTGCAAATGATACTGCCAGTTTTATCCCAGGCTGACAGATTTTTATCAATTAAACACAATAATAATGGCTGAAATCTTAATCAATCATAATCATTATGGGCAAGTATATACCTATTGGGTTTCCCCGTTTTAAAACGTTACTGTAATAAAGTTGAAATTAACCAGCTGACTGCAACTAATAAGAACGTAATCACTCCAAAATTGCCACTATAAACTTTATTACTAATAAATTTCAATTTAAAATAATACATTTATATTCCTAATTTTGTCTTGTAACAAACTAAACCTAATTTAATTTAGTATTTTAATCTAATAAATTTTTATAGAAAGCAACATAAAAGAATTGGATATACTAGGGCCTTAGTTTATTCAACACCATACCTGCAGGCTATAGAATATTCCTATGATCAGTTCAAAAAGACAATAAAAACATTTAAATGAAAAGACAGTACAATGTACAAAATACATGATTTTCATGAGCTATTTGGCTATGTAGCACATTGTATAACATGTTAGTGGAAAAAAAATACTTTATTGTTGTATAGTTATTTAGCTTAAGTGGTTAGTAAATTGACAAAGTTTTCCAGTTAACGCTGTGTGGATATAGTGTTCAAAACAAGGCTTGTGTTTTAGGATCCCCTCTCCTACCTACGGAGTTTTTAAGGTATTTTTAATTGTTAGTGGGGGGAGGAAGGGGGTTAGAACTGTCTGTATATTTTTTTTAGATATTGTTATGTGAATACTGTTAGTTTTGTATATATTCACCCAAATACATATGAGTTACTTCGAGCCCGTTAATTGCTAATATAATTTATTAATAGTTTTAGTTGTTTAATGGTAAACGTGAAATTATGAAACACAGTGCTTAAAAATATATTAATAAAACTTCAACAGAAGTAAAGTTGTTCTCCAGGAAAGTATTACATAAAAAAATATTTATGAATAAAATCCAAATTAAAATACTGTCTTCTAAACAAATGGAAGTTTCAAAATATTATTTCAAGTTAAAATCAACTTTAAAAAATACATATTTACAAAATTAATCCATATCCTACTGTAAATTCGAATGGTGTATTATAGTTTATAGATTTCATATCTATATAAAGATAAAGATATAAAATATAAATCTTATGTATATAAAGGGCAGTTGACATTTGGAAAAATTATGCCTCTTCTCTGAATTTCATTAACTAAAGCATTTTCGTAAATAACAAACCCCCATAGAGGTAAACATACAAAAGTAACCCTTACAATTTGTTTGTTTTTTTTTTTTTAATTAAAACGTTCTTATTTCTTTCTTAATGTAATTTTACACACACTTGTTTTGTGATCTCAAAAAGAAATACAATATTTTTCATAAATATTAACATCATTGCAGTAAGAAAGGGTTGGGACCCCCAAATAACTACATTTCATATCTTCCATTTCATGATGTCCTAGAAAGATTTAAATTTTACAAACACATTCTGCATGGCTACATAATAAAAGCATTGACTTAAGAGATGAACCATGGATTTAAATAAGGGTGCAATAACCAGAAAAGACATATTTTGGAACATTTTTACTAAGCAACAAGTACTGGATATATTTGATTTATTTTGGTATTTATAATATTACAATATTACTATTTTCTAATGTTAATCACTCTGGGCTGACCGGTAATCTTGATGTATCAAGGACACCTCATTGGTGTCGTGGTTACTTCTGTGCCGTCGCCGCTCTCCGTCTCCTCCATCGACCGTCCACGGTCCGCACAGTACACTCTTCACTCCATTCCATATTGAAAGGAAAATTTCCACAAATTGTTAGAAGAAGTGAGGTTCAAAGGCTCCTGTGTAACAATGTAGTCAAGTTGCTCTGAAATTGTCGGTAAAGAGCGATTCGTGTATTTCATGCTTGTTACATGTACTCGTCTACTATATCACTAAAAAATCTAAACATAGCTTCCGAGTAAAAAACACATCGACCAAATAAGCCTCAAGAGCATTTTGCGCACCCCGGAAACACACCATGAAGCCTACCAGTCTATGACTTTAGCAGTTCCACAAACCGCCGTAAACAACATATCAGTTTCTCCTGGGAAAATTCACCACCCCTGTCCAAACGACCAAATATGTCATACCGCTCCCTTGCTTTGAAGGTCAGTCAAAGAGCATGTACTCAGCAGTTTCATCCTGCTGAAGGACACATTCTTCATAGCGGTTCCTCGTGAAGGATGCCACCTCTGTGAAGACGGTTCCTCAGGTGACCATGCCCCGTGATAAAACCAATAACCTGAGAAGTCATTGATCTATTTAATGAGAGGAGGTCCGACGCCACCCTGGAGGAAGGCATCTGTAATACCACTCTGCTAATTCTCAAGCCCGAATGCAACCTCCACCTTTTCTCATGCTCCACGCGAACCCATTTCGAGATATCCCTAGAGGATTCACACCTTGGAACGCGCAGAACGGTTGAGGGCCCATTATAATTGTCGCTGAGCCCCGGTTGGCCAGGGCATCTGCAGGATAGTCAAAATGTGTATTTTATTTAACGTATTGTTGTTTGCATTCATTAGTTGACTGTATATTTGCACTTTTACATCTGATATACTATATGGGGTGTATTTATCACAGTTCAAATTTGTATCACAGCAGGGGTGATTCTAGTTATTTCTATCTTTTCCAAAAGTGAAACATATAATATGATAAGAGTAATATTGCTATGATGTAATGTTGAAAATGTATATGATAGAGTATTTTTTTCAATGATACTACTAACTAAATCGGGAAATATATTCCGATTGCATACCGTATGTAACTTTCAAAGGTTGGTAGCTTTGCAAACATGGGAGAGATAAGGGAGATTGCAGATATTGGAATATCTGTTAACACCCTGTTTGGTTTCATCATAGCACTTGTAATGGAAATGGGTTGCATTGAGAAGTATTTGTAGCTTAGTGTAATGAATGTCAAAGTGTTACGTGGGTGATCAACATGTGAAGTTTCCGTTGTTCAGGTTTCTAGAATTGAGGTTTATTACTGTTAGTCCAGTCAAGGACCACTTTCCGTGTATTTATCCCATAAAGCACCGTTTTTCATAAATATTTTAAAATCTAACCTGTGGTGGTGGATGCCACTTTTTTCGAGGGTGAGCAATTTTTAATTAAACATAAGTACGGAAATCGATAAATTGACCAGTCATAAGCAACTTTTGTTTTTCATGACAGTCATTAGTTTTCGCCTTATTCACCAGTGAAATTGTTGGTTTTTAGGCAAAATCATGCTTTCAGATGGTTTTCTTAATGTAAAAATATGCATTTTCATTTACATAATCGAAAACTGCTAGAGAGTAAAATTATAGCTTATAAAAACAACAAATCATGTATTTATGATATATGTAGACCCAATACAAATGGAATTATTATTGCTTGATGAAAGTTGATTGTCACTCTTAAACCCCAAAATGGAAATTTTCTACATTCAATAGCTAAAAACTAACGAACTTTTCGGGGAAAATACTTAGTTATTTAAAAAAATTTCTTTTTATAACAGTTCCTAACATCAAAACTTGGAAAATAATTGTTAAAATCTCACCCTCTCTTACACCTTGTTAGAAAAACAATCGCTGCTAGTTCACAATTCAATGTATTTATATACGTATAATACGTTCTTAGTGATTGACGTTCTAATTGTTAAAATCTCACCTTCTCTTATACCTTGTTAGAAAAACAATCGCTGCTAGTTCACAATTCAATGTATTTATATACGTATAATACGTTCTTAGTGATTGACGTTCTAATTGTTAAAATCTCACCTTCTCTTATACCTTGTTAGAAAAACAATCGCTGCTAGTTCACAATTCAATGTATTTATATACGTATAATACGTTCTTAGTGATTGACGTTCTAATTGTTAAAATCTCACCTTCTCTTATACCTTGTTAGAAAAACAATCGCTGCTAGTTCACAATTCAATGTATTTATATACGTATAATACGTTCTTAGTGATTGACGTTCTAATTGTTAAAATCTCACCTTCTCTTATACCTTGTTAGAAAAACAATCGCTGCTAGTTCACAATTCAATGTATTTATATACGTATAATACGTTCTTAGTGATTGACGTTCTAATTGTTAAAATCTCACCTTCTCTTATACCTTGTTAGAAAAACAATCGCTGCTAGTTCACAATTCAATGTATTTATATACGTATAATACGTTCTTAGTGATTGACGTTCTAATTGTTAAAATCTCACCTTCTCTTATACCTTGTTAGAAAAACAATCGCTGCTAGTTCACAATTCAATGTATTTATATACGTATAATACGTTCTTAGTGATTGACGTTCTAATTGTTAAAATCTCACCTTCTCTTATACCTTGTTAGAAAAACAATCGCTGCTAGTTCACAATTCAATGTATTTATATACGTATAATACGTTCTTAGTGATTGACGTTCTAATTGTTAAAATCTCACCTTCTCTTATACCTTGTTAGAAAAACAATCGCTGCTAGTTCACAATTCAATGTATTTATATACGTATAATACGTTCTTAGTGATTGACGTTCTAATTGTTAAAATCTCACCTTCTCTTATACCTTGTTAGAAAAACAATCGCTGCTAGTTCACAATTCAATGTATTTATATACGTATAATACGTTCTTAGTGATTGACGTTCTAATTGTTAAAATCTCACCTTCTCTTATACCTTGTTAGAAAAACAATCGCTGCTAGTTCACAATTCAATGTATTTATATACGTA
Organism: Homalodisca vitripennis; assembly: GCF_021130785.1. Classification (NCBI taxonomy): domain Eukaryota; kingdom Metazoa; phylum Arthropoda; class Insecta; order Hemiptera; family Cicadellidae; genus Homalodisca; species Homalodisca vitripennis. The sequence continues at coordinate 43,468,581 of NC_060214.1, forward strand.
TAATACGTTCTTAGTGATTGACGTTCTAATTGTTAAAATCTCACCTTCTCTTATACCTTGTTAGAAAAACAATCGCTGCTAGTTCACAATTCAATGTATTTATATACGTATAATACGTTCTTAGTGATTGACGTTCTAATTGTTAAAATCTCACCTTCTCTTATACCTTGTTAGAAAAACAATCGCTGCTAGTTCACAATTCAATGTATTTATATACGTATAATACGTTCTTAGTGATTGACGTTCTAATTGTTAAAATCTCACCTTCTCTTATACCTTGTTAGAAAAACAATCGCTGCTAGTTCACAATTCAATGTATTTATATACGTATAATACGTTCTTAGTGATTGACGTTCTAATTGTTAAAATCTCACCCTCTCTTATACCTTGTTAGAAAAAACAATCGCTGCTAGTTCACAATTCAATGTATTTATATACGTATAATACGTTCTTAGTGATTGACGTTCTAATTGTTAAAATCTCACCCTCTCTTATACCTTGTTAGAAAAAACAATCGCTGCTAGTTCACAATTCAATGTATTTATATACGTATAATACGTTCTTAGTGATTGACGTTCTAATTGTTAAAATCTCACCTTCTCTTATACCTTGTTAGAAAAACAATCGCTGCTAGTTCACAATTCAATGTATTTATATACGTATAATACGTTCTTAGTGATTGCCGTTCTGAGTGCTATAGCCTGATTAGCTTCATTTAAAAATTATTAAAGATGATCAGTTATAAATAAACAATATGTCGTGCCTCAAAATGAGTCTATTTTTGTCCAAATGTGTATATTTTATTGCATGCATAAAACTTTAACGCTATTTGTTTTATATCATAGAGGTATACCACATCAAGGTAAAATATTTAGTGTTTTTTTTAACATTAGATCTTATTTGCGATACGGGGATACGATCGCCAAACTAACACATTCGGTATGCTCTACAGTATTATTTTAAATGCTATCAAGTCGTCAATTATGCCCAACAATGTAGTATAATCTAACCCGACTCTAAACTGATCTAAGTTTATTGCCAATTGATTACAGTGAGATGATGTCAAAGTGTATATTAGGAACAAAGGTAAACAATACATTTCATTTACATATAGGTTTATTCATGTTTATGTAATAAATCCAGTTTCCTATAGGTTTGGAACATATGGTGATAAAAAAAAACGTATAGAATACACAAATATGATAACACTAAAAACTAAAACAGAAGATTATTTTAATATACTTTCTTAGAAATACTTTTCTTATATTTTTTTGCATAAATTTGTTATAATATTAGATATCATTCGGTTAACATGGTATTGAAAACAAAATCCCAGTTACACAGAAACCTTATTGCAGAAAATGACATTTTGCAAATAGAGGCAAACGGCTAGTCATGAGTCACGTTCCTTAATGATATTTCAAACTCACAATGATTAGGATTAACGGTTAAATTTCTTAAAAATTAATAAAATGTCGCAATATTGTACTGTTATTATTCTATTTGATTGCACAGAACAAAATCAAATTGAACACATACTTCAAAACTTAGTCCTGGATATGCCGATACGGAAAAGTCAAAAAGAAAGAAAATTTTCCTGTTTCTCAACATAAGATAGAGAATATTTGTCAGTTATACCTGTAGAATAAAGTAGTAATTTGTAAAATTAAAACCGTGTATTTAAAAAAGTCAATTACCTAAGTTTACAAAATCTGATTTCTAAATAATTATAGTTTAACTGTCCCTCTCAATAAAACAAGTTATAGATTCTGACTTAATAAATCTAATAATACAATTTTTAATAGAAACCCATGAATAAATAATAATAATAGGCAGGAATCAGTTTAGTCAATTAAGGCTACACTAATAGCTAATGGCTCTTTAGTATGTGGTTAGTAGATATCTAAAGGTGGTTTTGGTTAGTCCATTCCCATAACGTGTCATTCACATAGTGCACTTCTATCGCCAAGGTTAGAAATAAATAAATACATTTAAGTGATTGGTAGATGTAATTTCAACTGTTAATGAGGTTAACCGGAACCAGCTGGATCATATTTACGTTATTTAAAATTAAATATACACTCATAGGCCCATAGATTAGTATCTAATATAGTTTTCTTAACAATAATAATAAATTGAAGAGAAAAGTGAAAGGACAATGACGTATTTTTTAAGTGTGCTAGGTAAGCGAGACTTTCAGTGTTAATATTTTACTACAAACTCCTGGGAAACGTGTTCATATTAGTTAATCGGGGCCTACGAGAACTACAATAGACAAGGTTCAAGGGCCAATGGGCATTGTCTTAGCACAAAACTTAGGATTTCTTGAAATCCATAGAGTAATTTTTCCTAAACCAATTTGAAGAATTCAAATTTCCGCTAAATATTATATAACATAATTACTTTACGTTTTTGTTACGTTTGTTGTTGGAAGCAATAATTTATTCCTTCACTCTGTGTATTGTTTATTTTTAATAGTAACCTTAAATATATAGAAAAATGTAAGCAATAATGATTAAGAGATAAGTAATAACATGTAATTATTAATAAAATCTTTACATGGCATCCGCGTCATCTATTATTTATTTCAAACCGCTCTCTTTTTTAAGTTTAATAGAAAGGTTTTAACATGCCAATTTTACATTAAGCGGTCATATTTAATTTTACTATGAAATTATTTGTATGCTTTAAACTTATTACAATAAATAGAAATGATATTTGTTCAATGATTTGCCGACGCAGATGAAAGAAGAATTAAGTCCATATTAAACTTTAAGAGACAGTTATTATTGATTATTATTTTATATAATTTTCAAGGGAGTGCGGTAACAAATCTAGGATTATGGTTCCTCCTAAATGTATCAATGTGAGAAAAAGTTTCCTCGACGAAACACTTAGTTTTTTAATGAATATATATGATCAAATCAGAAATACAGGTGTTTTTTTACAATTAATTCTATTAACAAATGTTTTCACAATATCTGCGGTATTTTAGATACTAATAAATCACATGACTACTAAATAACTGTATATAAAGTTAATTATTTGCTTTTTACTATTGCTCTTTAAACCATTTAATAATAATAATAAACTTTATTGTGAACAGACAATGCACACATTGTATCACAATCGTCCTACCTAACCTAATCATTCATACTGACAATACCCCATTCAGACATACATTGTATCACTCACGCCTCTTTCACACGATTTACAGGCCCGGCAAATTTATTTGTTTTGATGGTTTTTGAGAATTTTAGGTTTTAATCATCCCAGCGACCCATCATAAGCTCACCAACTGAGTAAAATGCCCTCGAAATTAAAAGAGTTTTCAACTGAGTTTTGAAATGTTTTCCATTTTGTTGTTTGGTGTGTTCAGGGAGACTATTGATCAATCTGACACCAACCTGGGATGGTAAATTTCTGAACGCATTTGTCCTGTGCTGTTGGACGCGCAAGTTGTCCCTGCCTCTCGTCCCGTGTTGATGAACATCCCGTCCCCTAACCAAAGCACATCTTGACACGGAGTAGAGGATAACCTCGAGAATGTAGAGACAGGGCAAAGTCAGAAATCCCAGCTCCCTAAACGCGCCTCTACACGACTCTCTATTGTTTAAATTCAAAATTATTCTTACGGCCTTTTTTTGGAGCCTGAAGACTCGCTCCAGCTTGTGCCCCAAAGTCTGATTTCATATCCCAAGTGGGGATAAATTAAACCATAATAGGCCGTTTTTAATACCGTAATAGGGCAGTGCTTTGCCAAATTGCGAAGGGCAAAGATGCCCGATGCAACCTTGGCACAGACATGATCCACGTGAACGTCCCAGGTTAGTCCTCGATCTAGGAACATTCCTAGGAATTTTGTTGATTCCATTTCATCGAGCGGGAGATCATCCACAAATACTGAAGGTCTTGTTTCAGATTCTCGTTTGCTTAGCGAAAATTTCATGAAATTTGATTTTGATTCATTTGTTTTCAGGTTAATTTCAGAAAAAAATTGAATGCAGTAATTCAACTCAGAAAAAGTAATTATTTCCAAGTTTTGAAGTGTTTTGGCTTTAACACAGAGAATTTGCTAATGAATAAAATACAAACGTTCTATTTTTAAGGAACTATTAAATTCACTTTTCATGAACATCTCATATTTTATATCCACAGCCAAAAAAAGTACTGGGATATAAGAAACTCAAAATCTTTTACATTTTGTTTACTTATTCGGTTTTCTAGTAAAATATAATTATTGAAACTTAGTATAAAAAAGGTTTAAAATGAAACAAACCAGGTTACATTTAAAACCTAATCATAGTAAAAACCCTCGTGTCATGCTACTTGAACACTGGAAACTTTGCATATTGTTACCATCCACTTCACTACACTACTGCTACACTCCAGTGCCCCTTTAAATTACAAGCGCTGTGATTACACCATACATGGTGTTAATTGGTATTCTATTATCAGAAATATCATGTTTATCTACAAAAACTTGTATGGTATTAACCTTGGATTACTACAGGTTCAATTTCATTATAACACCATAGTAATCATTACGCCAAAAACGTTAACACCAACTAATTTTATGATTTAAGGTTGAGTAAGTAATAACTATTCTACTCTTGACAAATTTAACTGATGATATTTTTGCAACTAGGGAAGATAACGAGTATAGCAACAGCTGTTGTAACATACTCATCTGAGAACCCTTCCACTACATGCTGTTAATTCTAATTCTAGAGAAACCAGAATATTCATGGATTTATAATAAAAGTAAAATATTTTAATAAACAATCAAGACAATCAAACAAACCTAACTTATTTAAAGACCTGAAGGTTTTCATGAAGATTTCTGGCACTTAAGCTAAATGCTATTATAAAATACTAACATTCCATGAAAATTCTAGCCATTATAAAATAAAAATAATGTAAATCAGTGATCAAGTTGTCTTGATTACCTTTTTCAGAGTAAATTTAACACTGCTTATATCAAACTAATATTAATTCTACGGTTGTATTTAATTTTAAAGTAATAAAAGATATCACATAAACAATATGATAAGTCATTAATAATTAATGACTTATCATATTGTTTATTTATAATTATTACTGTGGCAATCCATCCATTAAATTTTAAAAACAACTTAAAACTAGTCAACTATTTAGTATTTTATTACAATATGAAAATAATAAAGCTTTTATCGTATCTCCTAGAGTTTGTAAAATTATTTTTGAAATATCACCCCTCTAGTTAATACAAATCTTGAAATTGTCTACTGAAACCATTAAAATTTTAAATAATCCATCTATTCCCTTTTATTCCTCACTTTTGTACATGTTTAATGTCATGCTTTTTAATTTATCTAATTCAATGTTACCTTCTCAGAACTAATTAGAGCAGTATATTTCTATGAATGCATAATAAACTTTATAAACAATATATTCCAAACGACACCAAAATAACCATGTGCAATGGAACGTCGTGTTACAAGAAGAACTTATGTTCTCATTACAGCGTGCAGTTGTAAAAACTGAATATATATATATATATATATATATATATATATATATATATATATATATATATATATATATAAAAGTATAACATTTTACTTTCATCAAACACTATTAATGATGCCTTAAAAATACAAGTAACGCTAATTTTGCATTGCTTTGTTTAATACATCAGGAAAGTAAAAACTTTCGTTACCGTTAGATATATTATTAATATATTTCTTGTTAGACTAACTTAGCTGAATCTAAGCCCCATTGTGTTCAGTGATGTTTTAAACATTTATAAAACGCAAAATAAAACTTAAAATGACAAGTTTCCTTAGTTCTTTCAGGACGAGATTTTGAGAGATCTATTATTGCATTTAGTCCTAAAAAGACTCTTGCGGAGTAGTCCGAAGTGATAGCATATAGTTCGGATGGGTAATATTAGAAGAAATAAATCGCCGTATGTATGGATCCATGAGAGTAGTATACTTTGGCCGTTTCTGGGACAAAGCACCTGAGACCGAATCTGGGACAGAATTTTTAGAGAGCGACTAAGAGTGTGAGTATGGGTAGTCAGAACCGCGCCGCGCGAATCACCACGCATGTCATCGCTGTCCCGTCACCGCCACCACGCAGACACCACGCGTTTTTATTAACCACAATTGTGAGTATGTATGTGTTTGTGATTTACTGATCAGATCTAAATAGACGATGTTGTTTACATGGTTGTTCTGGAGCAGTTGGTTGTTTTGGTCTACAAGTGTGATTGTGATCTGTTGAATCTTTCGTAAACCGCTCCGAAGAGGTATTTAGTGTTTTTCTTGAGGTGATTGAGATATTTTGTAGCCGTGTGGTACATTAGGGGAAAAGGAGTAGAGGATTGCTGTCTCCAAATGTTTGTGAGAGTGAACATCATGATTGACAAGACTGTTGTTGAAAATATTGCAGTGTATCTCGATGACATCAACGGCTCTGAGATTGGGTGGATTCGATGCAATTACATTTTCATTTGAGTTGAAGTAAGACGATTCTTTTTGTAAGTTTGTTGCATCAGATTTTTCTAAACCTAAGAGATCACTAACGGTTTTATCCAAGTAGAATTTAATTGGAGAATTAATTGATATTTTGTCACCATCTTTAAAGATCTTGAAATCGTCAGAATTTATACTAAGATTCAACGATTGTATGTAATCTCTGAAACTCTTTTCAAGTTTTTCAATGGTCCAGTAACCACATTGAAGTATTAGTGGTTTCGGAATGAAATGTATTTCCAAGTCCCAAAAATAGACTTTTGCATGTTGCAACAAGTTTTATATGTTGTTCTCAGAGTAAAATCCAACAAGAGCCATATAATACTCTGCGTTTGGATCCAAGTGGATGGGGTGTTCCAGATGGAGAGTCAGTACAGACTCAGTTCCAGTTTAGTTTGAGTAATGGCATGGTTGCAGTTTTTTATATACTTATAATTCTATACAAGTTTTAGATGAAGTTACTACCATCATGGAAGTCTTCAAAACCTCTTTCCATATATTTTTTTATTTCGTTGTTGAATTTTTTCTGCATGATGTATATCTTGCCTTCTAATTCACTCAATTGAACTTTGACAACCACATCATATGGCTCCACTGCTTTGCTCACTTAACCAATTCTCTGGTGGTTTTTTCAGTAGGAAGCTGCCCCATATCTTTTCACCATTTACGTTACTAGTGGGGACAATCACGATCGCATTTATTATTTTTTCCGTTTTTACCAAATGCGATTCCAATAATTTCTTGACTTCGGATAAATCTTGTGAGACTTTTGATACATCACTTGCAAGCTCAATTATCTCGTCAGGAGAAGGGTCTGAATTGGGTTGAGTTGGTATTGACCCAATTTCAATTTCTTCTCCAAATCTGTTAAAAATAAAACCACGGTTTCCATGCATTTTTTTTGTTTCTTATATTACGAAGAATATGTTCCCAGTCCTCACCAGCTGAATCTCGTCGTAGAACCTCCAGGCACAGATGTCCACAGATAGGAGGATCATCAAACCCCTGAATATGCTCTGAGTTATAAACCAACACTTTTGGTTTATACCAAATACCTGACTACTTCTATTGGAGGATTGACATCGCCATATGAATCAAAATAGATTTTCTTTTCACCACGTTTCACATAAAACGTCCAGTGAGTACCATCATATGAAAGGTCACCAAGATTTACAATACCACGTTCAATATTTGTAGGTTTGTCTGGAAGTAACTGTCGCATGAAAACACCTCTAAACTCATTAATGTTTAATATACCTGCTAATTTTTCTATTTCACCAAGAGACAGTGCGAAGATCTCTTTTTTTTATTCACAGACACCAATGCATCAAGCTTCCGACCAATACGTCGTTTCAACCCTCTACCCGTAGGGTCTTTTTCAATAATGGCGTCCAACTCCTCATCGACTAAACTCTTTAACCAAGGTATAAATTTTTCTCTCAGTAAAGGAGCCACCTTTCTTCTTATTAATGGAGAGATGAAGCGTTTACCTCCAGGAACTGACGAATACACCATTTTCATAATTTCCTTCAAAAACCCTCCTTGTTTATTAGATACGAGTTGGTTGTAACTTAGAAGCAATTGTAAACCTTTTTTGTTCTTAACAGCTCTAAAAACGGCTTTGTGTTGCTCTCCAGAAAGAAGTATACGATCACTTCCGTGAGACAACTGTTGATTAGATAATCTGATTACTGTAGGTTTCCGTCTTTTGTACGCTATACGAAGCTTACGTTTTTGAGCTTCGGATAGCCGAACTGTATAATTCTACTGAATTTCCATTCTATACGCTTTCTTATATACAAAACACTGACATGAAAACAATAATTGCCCCTACTAATGAAAAAAATAAATCATTTTTATTTTACTTTTGTTTCTTGAAAAAAGTAATTTCTTCTTATGAAGCAACCTTTCATGTTTCTGGTAAGGTGAATAGACACAATTGTAGGATTTGGGGTACTAAAAATCCTCATAATGTTCGAGAACAAGAAAGAGACAGCAATAAAATAAACGTTTAGTGTGCATTGGCTATAGATGAAGTGATAGGACCCTTTTTCTTCGCAGAACCGACAGTCACTAAAGAGGTATACCTCGACATGTTTGAGCTTTTTGCAACACCGCAAATTGAGCATAGACAACCAAATGTTTACTGGCAGCAAGATGGTGCCCCTCCACACTGGGGTAAGATAGTACGTGACTACCTAAATGACACGTTTCCTGGTCGTTGGATTGGACGGGATGATCCAATTCCTTGGCCTCCACGTTCCCCAGACATTACATCCTTAGACTTTTTTTGTGGGGCTATGTCAAGGACAGAGTCTTTGCCAAAAAAGTTCAAGATATTGAGGAACTCAAGAATAGAGTTCGATAGGTTATTAGAAGCATAACTCCAGCAATGCTCAGAAACACATGGTGTGAGGTTGAATTTAGACTACAAACTTTGCGTGCAAACCTCGGAAAGCACGTGGAATTAGTTTAGTTTCCTTGTAAAAGTATGAGTAACAGTAATCTTTTTGTCCTTCATTGGTAAAAAAACTGGTTTAAATTTGCTATTTAATAAAACAATTTCCATGTTTTTAAGTTGATTGGTTATTTATTTATTAAATCTTACAATGTGTACAATAATTTATAACCACCCTGTATAATTTAAAATGAACAGCCAAATGAAATACACTTTGTTATAAAATACATATTTAATGTCTCTGTACATCTGTCACATTGAATCTACTAATAGTGAAACTGATCTGAATTTATTATACTTAAATACTATTTAATATGCCATGTTCATGTGCTAAGTTTCTAGTTGCAAGAGTAAAACATATAACGATGTACAATAAGTATCACACATTAAAACAATATAACAGAGAAAAAGTAAAATGTAATGTAATCATAAAAAATAAAGTCATTTGTAACAGCTTAATAAATGAATTTAATCAGTCTCTTCTTTATTACGAATATACAGTAAATGGAGAGAACATTTCATAAGTGCTGCAATTTTGATTCCGCATATCATTCCGCTTGATGTCTGGTAGTCAATGCAAATCCTTTTCTGGACGAAGAATACAAATAAATTTGTTAATTTTTAGTAAGTTATCTCTATCCAATAAATCCATTGGATTTTCCTTTCTAGTCCAAATGTAATAAGACAGGATTTTTAAGGATTAAAAATAAAATGCTTGCTTTTGAACTAAGTTTGAAATTTTAATATTGTCTCAGAGGATCAGGTTTGCACATTTCCGCAGAGGGCCAATTTATCAGTAAATGCTCAGTAATTGAAAATGGAAAATTATGATCAAGCCTATTTGTAAGTAGGAAGAGCAATTGGCCTAGTACATTGCCCTGGGTACTAAATGAGTTGTACGTGCTTAGAAAAACTGTTTATTGTTCGACATAGGGTAGACTTAGTGAGGCCCTAACAACATATATTTGAAGCTGTTTAGAAATATATTCTAGTGCACTGTATCAAAGCTCTTGCTCAGGTCTCAGGACACTCTCAAGTATTAAGGTGATAGAATACGTCCTGAATTAAGACAGTGATTCCATAACTGATATGTGCATGACTAGTGAGTGACCTTTAAACTCTGGTTCCAAACTGATTTTTGTCGAAGATGATGCATTTTTAAGTGACCTTCTTTAATATAAAAGTTATTTCTGTATTTTTTATATTAAGTATTATATTATTAATATAAAAAATTTACACATATTGATAATATTGACACATAATAATTTTTTTTTAATATACGCGGATCATGTTAATTGTAAGGGTTGTTAATAATTATAATGGAAATGCCACTAAATAGGGTATTCGTTATCATGTTTATTTGTAGTAATAAATGTCGTATTTTGCTTCACTATGGGTTGTCCTCAACGTTCTTACTTCTCTTAAACTGCAGAGTTAGACAAATATTGTGGAACAACTGACATTTGTCCGTATCTGAATATTTTGTGCGTTTACCTGTTATTTTACAGCGACAAATAAAATAAAAGTTACTATTTATACTTCAACTAAGCCATTCTGAATCTCTGTAAGCAAACCTGACAACTAATTCACCTCAGCGAAGCTGCTACGAGTTACGTGTCGTGGCGTGCTTTTATCTTGAATTATTAATGAAGTAAATTAACTCATTTTCGGAACATATCTGATAGGTTTTGATCAATGTCAAATTTTTGTTTATATGAAACCTTTGTGTTATTTGTGGAGACTAAAACACCATAAGGAATAAATTCTGAACAATTTTTATTTCATTTCCCTTAGCTTGTATCGTAAATACAAATCTTGCTTTATTTGCAAGGCTTAGTAAACATTTTCTAAAGATTGATTGAGAAAATCATTTCTGTACATGCTTACCATACAAATACAAGAATATCGTTATTACCGTTTTCAATAAATTCTTATACACACTTTCATAGTGAAAGTAGGCTTTAATTTTTGCGAGCGGAATAAGAGACTATTGCAGTAAGAACAAAGACCAACTACATGAAGTGACAGTACAATAAAACAGATGATCAAGTGTTCATGAAAGTTTAAGTTCTCTCACACAGTAAAAAATCCGGACATAATGAACTTGGATTCAATATTTTAAACGTGTGTTAAAAAGCATCACACAATGCGTTTTGTTTACATTTTATGGATATTTTTTGACATAATGTTCTAAAATAACTAAAAATTAAATAATTTAAGTTGCACTAATTTTATTACAGAATAAAATCAAAGATCGGCTTAGTGAAAATGGTCTGGTTCTGAATAAAACAAATAAAAAAAAATATCTGGCTTTAACTAAAACACATAGTAGGTGATTATTGATATGAGAAAATTTCTAAAGGCCTTGATTCACTGTGGACAGAACGCTTAATTGGAAACTCCACTGTATGAACTGCAGCCGCCTCAGAAGAAGTATATTCTCTCTAAGGTTTGTTTCCCGGAAATGTCAGAAGTAGGTGTAATGTCGGCTTGTTTCGGAATTTTTCTGTTAATTTTGATCTTCATATATGGGAGAATTCTCCTCTCTCAAATTCTATATTTTAAGTATAGAAGAAGGTGTCAGTGAGATATCAAAGCCCCACTGTTAACATTAGTTTAAACCCATAAATACAACGCAAACTACCTAGCTTTCCGTTTATCAATAACAGCCTATATATTGAAGAGGCTACACGGACAGGAAAAGGAGTCATGTGCACTGTCATTCCACGAGAAGTAAAACTTATTTCTAAATGCCTTATTACAAACTAACTAAATTCCGCATCACGAATTTAATTTTTGAATTTAACTTCAAGATAAATATACTTATAAATTGTATAAATTTAAGTAGAGCTGCTTCTAAGTTATGTAGTGATTCTCCGTCCTAGTTTACAAGGTGAGGTGTTTACATTTTAACTGGATAGAAAGAAAATTGATAAATAAGCACCATAAATCTTACAGTATTATAAAATAAGATCCGAATTGTCTGTGGGTCTAAAAGTTTAATAGTAGCGAAAGAAATTATAACTTCTAGATTTCAGAATATTTTACAACTGTAACTGTGTAACACGTTCTAAAATTTTGAATTACTTTTGTTTAGTGCCATTTTTTTTTATTTAGTCTTGTTTAGATGGTGGTAGTGGAAGTTGTGCCTGAAACTGGATCAGTATCACCAGGTAAGTTTCCATTGATCCAGCCATCTGTACAGACAGAACACACTCTTAGTATGTATAGATCACGGCATATCCGATTACCTGTCTTATTTTATAATTGGTATCTAAATATGACACTAAATAATAGTTACAGATACTATAAGATACTATAATAGTATAGTAGTAACACTAATTACATTAATTTAATTTCAGTATGTTAAGAATTAATTTTATCAAGTTTAATAGGGAAATACCGATCTAATAACTAAGATCAGTTTATGAGTTACTAGGTTATTGGTAAAAAAAATTCAGTTGCAGCAATAACATTGATATCGTAGCAAAATAGCCCGTTTTGATTAATTGCAGTTTGAAAAATTATTTATATCTGAGTTTTTTAATTTGGAATAATATTTTTTTTTTAATTTTTAACAATTCTTACTTGAATAAACTAAAATATTTTATTTCATAAAAACACAATCAGACATAAGGTAGAAAGATAGACGTTTATTACACCTATTGACCTGGCAAATCAAGTGATGAAGTTTTATCGAATAATTTCTGGACACCCTGTATACTTTGATTATGTTTTTCAAGATGGATACCACAGGTAATTCTATATCAGTATTTGGCGTTGAGAGGAGATAAATCTGGATGTAGCAGCTACTGGCTCAAAACATCAAATTATTCTATCCGTAGCTCAGCAACAATAATGAAATGGACAGTATTAATGTTTCAATGCTATTAAGTTACGATATGTCACCAGTGTTAATGTAAATGGAGAACAAATTGTTGTTTTAAATAAAGTAAATTTTAATTTAGTAATATATATTATTTTCTATATTTGATCTAAACCAGTGTATATAATTTATGACAACCATGAATATGTTAATGAATCTTGGAGCATTGGAAAAACGGTTTATTGTAGTATCACTAGATAAAAGGAACAAAAACATTTTCCAATATATACTTTTTTATTTTGTGCAAGGCCTTTCTGAATCAAAGATTCCATCATCAGGCACTTCACAAATTATCAAATGTTTACCATTTTTTGTAATAGTAATTAAATTTTACAATAACATATGAAAAAAAAACTCCCTCACTCAAAAAACTAAGTGGATATGTATGGATATTTAGTGGCTTGTTTTTGATACATTGTGTTTTATATATATTGCGTCTCGGAGGTTAAACTTTATGCGAAGTCTTTAGGAGTAGTGGAACTAAAAAAAATAAATGTAAAAACATTTCTAAACGAATATTCAGGCGTGAGTGTTACTAACCTTTGTTGAGACTGGAAGTGGCGGAGGGTGCACCCTTTCTGTGTAGAACAGGTTGGTGTGGCAATGAACAAAATCACTCGCGTTGTAATTAATTGTTACAAAAATCATATACAGAAATTCAAAAAGAGAATTAAAATATTACTGAGACTTAGATAAGTATGTGAGCGGTAAGCAAGCATGCGTGATATGTACATGGATGGCGGAACAGCAATCACCATTTGACATGATAAGGCGTTAAACACGCTTGGTGGGCCTTTAGGACACTATAGTTGTTTAATTATGGCAATAGATAGCGTAATCAGTAATAGTTGGAAGACTTTAGTTAGGCAGGGGTGGTGAAGATTGATTTGAAATATAGGGTACTTTGTAAGGAAAATTTGCAAAGAAAAGCTTAAGATAAATATATTATAATTTATTCAGCAAAGAAATGTTTTTGGGATGACGAACATATCCAAAATATAAGTTTTTATAAAGTAATGTATTAAATTTTTATAATGCATGTTTGTATAGTTAACCGTTTACGTCATTTAGTAAAATGTGTAACGTATTATCGCTAAGATTATTTTTTAGTATTATAAAAATGTTATAAAAATATGCAAATAAATGAAAATTATTTCAGGCTGATGAAACAGGGCCTGTGATCTGCAATTTAATAAATAAAGTTTTCGACCCAAACTTAAGGAAAGAGGTAACGTAAAACTAAGTTCATAATAGTTCAGTTTCCTTTGCATTAAGATTGTGTAAATTCTCCTCTTACCTATCATATTGTTTTATTGCATCACAATCTACTAGGGCCCTCTGTTACTTGCTGAACGTCTTACTCGCTAGATATTAGTAGAGCTGAATGTAATGAGTATAAATAAAATATCTCTGGAGTATGAACTCTTAGAATGAGGGCTAAGAAACGAGTAATACGCTTAGTAATCCTACCAATAAACTATCCTAGCGCTTCTAATGGATTCTTTTCCATTTTTTATCTCCACCTTAAACATTTACTTGCGTAAAATAACCAAATATTAAGTATTAAAAACATTAATTCTATTTATCAATGGAGAAGTTACCGAGTTAGTAACTTCTGTGCTAAAGTTAAACAGCAGAAGCACATAGCAGATATGAGGCAGAACCCAGACTGTCTCTCTAGTAGAGGCGAACACTTCACCGGTTCTGACGTTCAAGAAGGAGAAGTAGGACTTGATAGTGACGTGACAAATAAGGAGAACATAACTGTCATCAGCTGATCGCAGTAGAAGTCAAACTAAACTAATGAGGGTTATGTAGATTACTGCTAACTTTAATTCACTAAGCCTACAAATGAAGTAAGATATTATTGATAACGGCAATATTGGAATTCTGAACAGGAAATTTGTTAATAAAATAACGTTTTCCTACATAAGAAGTTTTTAAGAGTAACACTGTAGACTATTACGTATGTTGTGGATGAACACAAAGACGTTGTTCTGAGAGAAATACTCTTAATTAGTTTAACTATTATTGGCAAAACCTCTCTTAATAAGACTTTTGTTGTATAGACAATTAGTTTATTCATAAACTATTATATTTCAACAAGATGAATTACCGAGTTAGTAACTTCTGTGCTAGAGTTCGCTACCAGAAGCACGTAGCAGTTACGAGGCAGAACCCAGACTGTCTCTCTAGTAGAGGCGAACACTTCACCGGTTCTGACGTTCAAGAAGGAGAAGTAGGACTTGATAGTGACATGGACAAATAAGGAGAACATAACGGCCATCAGCTGATCGCAGTAGAAGTCATTAGCCTGGTGTACGGCGTTACACCGCATCCAGTAGGTGTTCATCAGAGACTTCATTTTCATGATTTTGGAGAATATATTTTCTAAAATCATAGAAACAAACACTATTATATATACAAATAAAATTATAAATATTCAGTTATACCTAAAACGTCATAGTTTTGTATGAATTTCCATTACTTTTCCATTTCCTTTTGTGGCAATGCCTATTTGAAACCGGTGATCCTCGGTCATATATTTATTCTACGCAGATGGGCGTAAAGCTTAAACTTCCCGAATTTCATTAGTGATTGATCTTTTATCAATCAATAGTGTATGGCAATATTACATTAATATCGGATAAATTTTTTTACAGATTCCACGGTAAAATGCTATCTCTATGTTTTGCCACTCGGGTAGCAGCATGCCATTCCATACAGGCTCTGCATGTACCACATGAGTCCCAGTAATATATTTAATTTCTTCTATTTATTGATATAAAATTCGTCTTCGAAAAGATTAAATTACATCCAATGACTATAAATACAGGCGTCACAAAAGGCAGCTAGTGACATCGTTATTATTTCCTATTTACAATGTATTAGTTACACTCAGGTTCTAATACTGATATAGGACATTATGCTACTGTTCTCTGTACAATTATGTTATTCACTCTTATATTTTATTTGAAACTACTGTAAATATAGTACTTATATATTGTCTGAAACGCATTTTTTTAATGTTTTTAACAAGCTGAGCTCCAAAATAAAACAAGCATTAAAATAAAAATACTTCAGTTAACCCCCATTTAATATTCGATCCCTATTTTAATTATTAAGTTTTCATCAATTACAGTAAATAGTAACAATATTTTTAATTTCCAAATTCATATTTTGAAACACTAACGAATTTGTGAATTTTCTAATACACAACCTGCATATTGTAAGTTGCCTACTGAGAGCAAACATTTTATTGGCTCATGCTTTCAGGTAGATATAGTAGGATAAATTGCGTGGATAATGGAATACAGTCTTACACAGCTAAGATATTTTAGTAATCGTCAACTGCTAGTAACATAATTATTAGCCCCATCATAATTAGTAACCCTATTGTTTTAGATTCGATGGAAATGCTAAAATTTTTCGCAGATTCTTAATAAAACTTATTCCACTACTGGCTATTAGGATATTTGCTGAAATCTACGTTCGAAAATATATTAAAAATTACATTCATTTGCTAATAAAAATATTTAAATGAGATCCAATTATAAGGAAATAAACAGCATCCAATTAATGTAGCTGTTGCAAAGCCTCAAAATAAGCATACATATTATAGAGCTGTGCATTGTTTAAATTTTTCTTTACTATCACTTAATAAAGTATATGAGATTACATGACTATGCCACTAGGATTCGATAATTTTAATTTTAAGCATTTACGTACAACAATATATTTCAAGTTATTAAAGTTCCTTGCCATTTTCACGCAAACCCCCTTTAATTAATTAATTGATTCCCTGTAAAGAGGAGCATTGTATATTTAAAAAATGCAATAAGCGAACTTACGTCTTTTATGAATTGAATCGACATCAAGTGGATTATGGTTCATTTCAGTTAGTTGAATGATACATTTATTGATTTCCTCTTATATCTTTAAGTTGAGTATCCTCAAACCCATAGCGATATATTGAGCCACATTTGTAAAATGAAGGAGGAAGGCAAGTTCCGTACAGTTTATCAACATGATAGAGGTATAGTTTATCGCAAAGTAGTGTACCACATCTAGATCACTAATCACGAGGTTTACGAAGCCGATACTGAACAGTAAAGTTGATATGATGATGATCACGAAAACCTTTACTCGGGTCTTGTCCTCTCTTTTTGTGTACTGAAGATCTCGGTAGGCTCTCTGCAGGGTACTGAGGACGTCAATAATCTTCGGGTACTTCCTGGTGCCTGTGAAGAACGTTACAGCCGCCACTGTCTGTAGAGACACAATGTCCAGAACCATTGCAAATTTAATAGTTCTACAGTTAGACATTTCTTTCATAGTGGTCATATAGAGGTCGATGCAACAGAGTACTTCTTGCAGCAGGAATAACGCCAAACTCCTTATAAATCCTGTTAAGGAAAATGTGAGTCGCTTGATGTTCTTAGGTCCTGAAGTACTTTTCAATGGCAAATTTCCAAATAATCTTCCTATCCAAAGTATTGTATTTGGAAGATTATCCATGGTGTGCGAATCCCAACGTTGGTGTTACGAAACCAAAACTTACATAACAATTCCAGATGAAGTTATATACATTATTCATTATATTGATAAAATAGATTGGATTGCAGACTCTTTGAATAGGTTGGTAAAGATTGTTGGTTTGACCTCTATTGTTGAAAATCACTTCCAATAATTCTGTGATTGTTTTTGATCAATGAGAATTAAATATTCGACGAAGTAAAGCACGATGCTTTGTATAAGGACAGTTACTATTTAATTATACAAAATTAATCTCGACATACATGAGGCAATACTGTTTTACAATAAACTTGAAATTTTACAGAACTAAAGTGAACACAGAAGTAAGTGATTTATTACTAATAGAGTTATTATGTTTTATAATTTTATACAAAATTACAGAAATTTCATTGCAACTTTAATGAATTAAAAAATAAAATAAAATATTTTTATTAACTATCAAAGAAAGATATACATTTTTATATGTACACTGTATGTAAGTGACTTGGCTGCACATATTATGATATGAATTAAAGCATCATTCTACTCCTCTCTTATGATTGTATTTTTATTTACAGACCTCTAGCATTCAATTAAATGAAGATTTCATAAGCTCATTATTGAGGAAGAATCTGACGTATTGAGTTTAATAAAGTCAAGTTCAATGTTGGTACTTAAACTATGTTTTCTGTTACTAATATCTGAATATTCCCTGTCTTAAGTTTTATTAGATAGGTTATATACAAGCTGTCTGCAACTTTATTCCTGATTGAATAGGATAATGAGAATAAAAATGTATAACAAAAGTAGATAGTGATTTAGAAATATTTTGTAAAGTTTTCTGTTTCTATATTTCGAATTTTATTTTAACTTTTAACGAGATCATGTTCTGTTATTTAGACTAACCATTAGCAGTTCTATAATTATTTGGAATATTATATATTACTTTTAGTAAACTCGTATGTTAATCACAATATTAACTTCTACAGATTTACTAACTTGAACTTCATAAAAGGTAGTTTTACGATGAACAGAAACTAACATGTTACTAAGATAAAAGGTTATCAACTCAGGGCCAACCATCCTGCAGCAGAATAAAAGGCTGATAGCAAAGCCAAACTGCCTGCTACTAAAAATCTATGTATTAGCTAAAAGATCCTAATAACATATGCTTCTAACAGAAGTTTAATTTTCATGTTCTATGCTTAACTATGTATTGTGGACTTTGATTTAAACACTCATTCTTTTTCTTGGGCGAATTGTTTTTAGACTTAAGTAATGTTTTTTAGAGTAGAAATGCTTTTTAAATAGGCTAATAATGCACACTGGACGAGATTATTTTGAATGATAAAAGCATAGAAATATAATATGTTAATAAATATACGGAGTAATGCTCTAATACTAATTAACTGTATTAGCTAACTTCACTACAACATTTTATGTGAGAATAACATTGTTGTTCTATTAGTTTGGCAGCAAATTCATATTGGGTTTATTAATTTTTTAAATAACAGCCACCGCAATATATAATTTAACATAAAAAGTTTGATTTTTTCTTTTAGGAAAAGAAGCTGAAATACATCGTTCAGCAATTAACCCAAAAGACCTTTCTTTAAGGCCGAAGAAGAGAACAGTGAATAAAGAGAAGAGAGATAAGACTTCGGGTTTGCTGTCCCCAACTGTAAGGCATTAAGCAATTAGAATTGAACTCTCCCATCAAAAAATATCTTAAGTTTGCAACATTTTACAAATTACAACGTCACGTTAAAATTACGTTATATCACCAATCTTTTCTTATTCCTTCTGTATAATATGAAATTTTATATCTTCTCAGGTAAACCTCTATTCACATAAGGTTCTTTCCGGTCAGCCATGGTATTTTACTTGGAGCTTTGCCACAAATGATGCTTTTTAAACTTCATTGTCGACAAAATACATTGAAATTTTTCTTAATTGCACAAGACTGCTTAATCTAGTAAGTAACTTCTCCTTCCTAACTTGAACTTAAGTCCGAGGCAAGAAACTCTTTATTAACATAAACGTCAATATATAACAAAGTCGATAGCAAAGTACCGAATATTCTCTTTTTAATTTATATTCCTACAAAAAATATTTATTATAGATATACATAAAAATCACATAAAATATAAGTTTGCAATAGATAAAATAAAGGTATAGAATAATCATATGAGGTTTTCTTTCCTTCATTATCAGCAGTTTGCAAATTTCGGATTATTATTTCCTTCAAACCCTGAAGTTAGTCTTTTTTAATGAGGAATTCATTCTCAGTGTACTATTTTTACAATAACAAGTAACTAAAATTTTATCACTTAAATTAAAATTTATACAGGCCGCGACCCCTATTCTGAACCACGGAAAATAAATGAGCTGTGGCTAAACAATTCGAATCAAGTCCTCATAAAGTTTTCTCCTGAATCTTTGTGGGATTCAGGCAGAATCCCACATTCTACTCGGTCAGACAAAGTTTTAGCCAGAGTTACAGTAAAATTTAATAAATATTCTTAAATTAGTAATCGAACATTGTATTAAACGTTTATTGCATTTTAAACCAGTCTAGCTCACACCGGTTTTCAGAAAGTAGAAGAGATTGGGGGAGTATACCATTGCTGGTACATCTGTGGAATATCGATTGATATACAATTAGATTGTCTAGACGATCCTCGTGTACTAGGTGGCCAGTAGCTGCAAACCGCACACCGCAATAACATTATAATTGGCATTACATTGTGGTAATCATAATGGACTTGAAGATATTGGTTTGTGGCTTTCTAGGTTACAAGATCCACAGCCTATCCATCTTTAAAAAGTTAATATAATTTAAAATTTAAATGAATGTATTTTCTCTTTATTTAAAAAAAAACAAGACTCTTTTAAAATACACTATCATTCCAGGAAATAAATGTCGTAGCGGATTATAAGTGTATTAATTGGTTCAATTTTGATTAATTTAAAATGCGATGTACTGCCTTGGAATTATTAATTGCAGTATTAAAATGTTGTATCTCATAGCAACTAATTTTATAAATATATTTTATCAGTTTTGAGGAACTATGCGTATTCTATTTCATTAATTGTATATACTTATAGTTTTAAGATTACGAATGTCAAATGATATACGAGTGTGAGATGGAATTTTATTTAGAATTATTTGAGTTGGTCTGTGTAGTTTTTTATTACTTATTGACAATAACTACCAATTCGGTAACCGGAAAATAATAAAAATCACAGTTTATTGTGTAGGCCGAACTGGATGGCCACTGATCTGCTTGTATTCTTTGGCTTACAAACTACATTCTCAGTACATATGTTAGCAAATATCGTATCGTGTTCACCTTCTCTGGAGATAACTAGGCTAGTAATACTTCAGTAATACTTAAGATTACTAGTAACTTCACTTTGACGTGCTAGTGATGGCATAATTTTTTAATCAAAACTTGTCACCTTAAATCTTCCGAATACAGTAACTTGAAGAAACTGATTCACAGAATGTAACGTAAGACACAGATGCATCGCTTATTTATGTAAATAAGTTTCAGTCATTGTAAATAAAACCAGATAGAAGAGAGTTTCGAAGGCTATCACTGAAATTATAGATGATGCAGCGTACAGAGGGATGGACTAGTCTTTTTTATTCTAAAATCAATACAGTTCTTTCTTGGACTGAGAGAAACCAAGAAACCACTTTTCACATAAAGGTGGACCAGGGACAATAGAGCATGTCAAATTTTTGTTCACAGGTGGACGAATCATAAGTATAAATACAATAGCTCACGTTTGGTTACTTATTATACATTTAATGTAGAAGTTTTAGTAGAAGCATTGTGTTTTAAAGATAAAATTTAGAAATAAAAATTATTTCATGATATCTGTGTGTCATAAGCAATCAAGAGTGGTACTTTACTTTTATAATAAAAGTAACAAAAAATTTTTTTCAATAGAGGATCGTCATTTGATTATTATATGTGATAATAATAATATACGTTAAAATGGCACTACAGTTAAATTTGTCGTATTCAATCAACAAATGGAAATTTACACTGCTTTTTCTTTGTAGTTATTTCAGTATATTAATAAAGTTGAAATTAACTCAATATGTATTTTAAGCTTAATTTATTTATTTTCTAATTAGTATACAAATTTCAGCATTTTATTGGTGTATAACGTTTATTGGGAAGTTTCATTCAGTAAATTTATCTCATATTCTACTACTGATAAAACGAGAGTTGACAATTTTAAGCACAATATAACACGAAACAATGTGTTGTGTGATATTGATGTGATATGGCAGAGTTGTTACAAACACAGGTAGCTTTACTCAAGCGATCATTACGCCCAGAGAGCATCATTTCAGTGAACACATCGTCTGTCTATTTTGTATCATTCCCATTCAAACAAAGCGTTGGGAATTTTTAACGTACGTTCACTCATATTCTGCCCGATTAGTTACAGTTTTATTGTCGACTTAAATCCGATATAACAATTCATCAGCACTAATAACTAATCAGAATTGAAATTCTAATTAACACATTAAATAAGAACTTTCAATTATATTGCATTCTAATATATACTGTTAATGCACTTGTCTTATAAATGTTTTATGTAGTGGGGGGGGGGGTATATAGAGCCTTACTTTTTAAGAGCTCTGTGGTGTAATGGTAAACACATTTACCCACTGGTATGAATTCTGACCAGCAAGACGCAGTTAATACTCAAGTATTTATTGCGGAGACAAAAGGTACATATGTATAGCAAATGACAAGAATATAATAATTTTGACAGAAATACCACATCGAACTCTCATTTATACATACATTTTTACAGTCACTCTGCTCCATTCACCGCATTTTTTTTTCTCGCCCCAATTCGAGAGTAAGTTTTCTGATTTATAAGCCTTCCAATTATACGCCATTAACTCGTTCACGCTATAAAACGCGTTCTACATTAAACAACGATTCAAAGGAGTTTTAAATGCTTTATGCGTAGGCGAATTTTAAATTTCATTTGGCAAGTTGTAGATTAGATGAACTCCTGCCTGTGTAAGAAGAAACGTTCATGAACTACCGTCCTGTGTCTCCTGGTTCGGTAGTTATCTTTGAATCTTCTCTCGTTACGAGTGAACATCTCGTATCTTGGTCAAGGTGCATTTAAGCATACAATATAACGTTGTTTCTAAAATTTATGGACTTGGCAGAGTCAACAGTTGCAATCTTTTCAAAAATGGCCGGCACGACTCTTAATTTTAATTTTTCAATAATTAGTATCTAGTATCGCTCTGATTGCGTATCGCAACGTATCATTTAGTTATCAACACTTTCCCACCATCTTCATATTGAATAACGTCTCCAATTATTGTGTAATATCAAACCTGTGATTTATTTCCTTAAATCTGAACAAGAAATGTCTGCTCAAGCTGTAGCTAAATTATGATGCAAACGTCTAAATAAACGTTGTGTTGGGTCAGAAATGAAAAACAACGTGTTAGCTGGCGTGCAGTTTTAATGATGCCCTTCGGTGAGATGAAGCTTTACACAAGAGGAAAGACCGTTTAGAGTGTCAATTTGTTCGTACCTTTGGTTTGCTGTATCTTTCATCGTTTTTTTCAGAATCCAGCGTATTTCCTATATACCACTTCTCGATTGAATGGTTCTCATAATAAGTATTATTTAATATGTAAAACCTTTTTTAACTCTTCAACTGGCGGATATATTTTCCTGTAGTGGCGGCATGTTTTCGAGCCTCGTGCAAGGGTTTTTTAAAAAAATGTATTAAAAATATAAATTAAAAGTAATATATATAGAAGTATATATTTTTGTGTTCAGAATTAAACATATAATAATATTAGTATTTAAATTTGGCCTTAAAAAAATTTTTTACTAAAAATGTTTTTCCATGAAATTCATAATTTACATTTTTTTTTTTTTTATTTTGGGGGACCATACCTAGCAAACCAATTTATAGTAAGAAAACTATAAAAGTGAGATAGCCATTTTGTGTCAAATTTATTATAGTTTCAGAAACACATAAGCATTATACAAATTTATGAAACTATAATAACACTATATAACAAAAAGCAGCGATGCGCATAAATTGTGAAAATAGGGTGTATATGTAAGAGTTTGCTAATAAAAGTTTTACTAATACAGTTTTACTTCAATACATGTTATATTGCATATTTTATTACTCAGAATGAAGTAAACTATACAGCAGTAGTAAAATAAATTCCATAACTTTTTTTTTCAAGAGTCGAAAAAAAAGTTTTATTTTGTCATTAATCAAAACTTTTGCGAAAAATTTTCGAGAAATTTATTTATTCTAAAATATATTTATTTGCACTACTGCAATATTTAACAATTCACCACACACTAAACACAACACTAAAACAAAAATAAACCTACTAAAACTTACTAATAAACACGACTCGTCACATCAACAACTCAGACGGCATCGACAACATGGCGGTCACAATGAATTGCATCATCTTCTTTTACGTTCCAAAACTACGAACTTGGTACGTTGCAACTACAATACAAAGAGGAATAAAACTAGTAGTTTTATATAGTATTCCTTAGGCTTTTTTTTCCCGAATCCAATGGTGCATAAATCGAATCGATACGTTTCCGGAATATACTGTAATGAGTGATTATGCAAGAAATGTTGAATGTTTGTTCATCAAAATTTTGACGAACAACAATTGACAATGGGTTGTGTCCATCAACATTTTGATGAACAACAGTTGGAGGGTTAATATCATATAGACACTGAATGTCGTAGTAAATTAGTTGTTTTGAGATACTTAAAGGCTAATATGTACTAGATACCTTATGATTATAAATATAATATTAAAATACTAACAGTGAAATATATTCATTGATATACCAATTTCGGAAAACCAATTCTGAGTTAATTATAATACTTACCAGTATCTACTTAATTTTATCTTATTCAATTAATTAATTTTTTAATATTTGAAAGAGTTAATTAAAATTTTATCGCATTATCTTTATCAAGCTTTATTGACGTATCTTTTATTTCTTCATGTAATTTACATAGGTAATCACTCATACTAAAAACTACACAAATTTTTCTTTATTTAAAAATTTAAATATAATATTACTAATAAAAATGGGTTTTTTATAATTAATAAAATATGTTTAGTAAATTAAATGTTGCTATATGTTAACATAGCAATTTACCAAGCTAAAATATCTACTTTATATTAAAAGAGAGCATGCATTGATACAATAACCCTAAAATTTTGAAAGGTTTGAGAAGAGATAAATAAATAAGAAGAAATAAAAGAGAACTCAGAACAACTTAATTAAATTTTGCTGAGACAGTGCAAACACAAGAACTTCATATATTAAGGCAAAATTTTAATAAAAATGTTTTCTGTGTCCTTAACAGTATGGTTTCTTATGAAAAATTCTTATTGTAACTCAAGAAATATATTTGGCTAAAGCAAGCAAGGATTTCTAACTCAGCTTACACTATAAAATAATGTTTTATAACAGAAAATCTAAATTATGATTATTCTTGTATTGCACTCATAGCTTTATAATAATCTTACAAAAATTTACTTGATACGATTGTCTAAAATTGTGAAGACGATAACAAATGTAGATCGCCATACATCGAGTTTGAAGTACATTACGTTTCAATAAAGTTATTTAACTAAATTAAACAAAATAGTGTCAGATGTGATTCTGAGGAATAAATGACGAGGAATTGGTGTGAATAATTGTGAAGTATCGTCTCGATTATAGTTCTACATTTGAGTCGAAACAAAAGGAAGAGGCGGTGACGTGGCTGTTGAAGTACGAGAGAGACTACCAGAACTGGGTATTGTATCCCGCTGGAGATAATCCAGTACAAGTTCTTCTGTAACTACCAAATTGAAAAAATCAGGAACTTAGGTTTCTTAGACTGATATAGGGTCGTCGCTGTATTTATAGACATTATATATCTCCTCATTTGATTTATTAGAGAAGAAAAACAATTAATCTCCTGGATTAGCATCACTTTGTTATCTTCTTTTCCGGTAAGCCAACTTCTCTGCCTTTCATTGTTACTTTTTTATTTTTATAGTATGAGTAAAATATATAAATAAATATAACGCTAAAATATATTTATAAACACGATTTGTGACCACAAGTATTGTTTTTTTTAATATTTAAAAATTGTCTAAATACTTAAGCATTTCAAAATTTGGAAAATATGTAATCACACTTTTTAGATGGAGTACCCTTATTAGTTATATTTCGCCATTATTAACTTTGCAAAAACGTTAGTTTGCTAAGTATCAACATCGTTTTGACTGATTAACATTAAAAAGAAATGTACTATCAGCCCCCAGGGCGGGATAAGAACTGAATGCCGCCTTTGTTGACACACTAAGTCCTTCGACAAAATAGACTACTTCATCTTATATGTAAACTGGAGGCTTCTGAGATTCAAGGATCAGTACTATCTTGGATCATTGACTACATACCGGGCCGATGTCTGACAGTGAAGTTGCAAAGGTTCACTATCGTTCCATCAAATCACGAGGGTTCCTTGAATACTTTGTTTGCCTGTAATCTGGTCTCAACAATGTCCTGGATTGGTGGACAACCAACTATATGAAACTTACTCCTTCTAAGTGCTCTGTCATGGCGACCACACGATCGATGCTAGTTCCTGTACAATTTGGTTCGTCAACCACTAAATAAGGTTACCACTATACAGGTTTTTACATTATGTGCCGATTTCTCCTTAAATTAGCATCTTTATGATTTGTGGAGATGTGCACACAAGATATTGGGATTCATCGCAATGTCACTCGTGGAATTACGAATAATGCCATTTTAAATAACTATTTTTATCCTTTGCACGTCACCTCCTGGAGTAGGAAGCCCTTTTTTCTGATTAATATGCTTAAACCTATATAGAAGAATTTATTAAGGCCGGTGGAGATTAAGAAATTCTTGGGGACTGTGATTAAGAAAGGTGACACTTACTGAACTTTTTAAGCTTCTTCATCCGGATGTTCAAGTGTTCGAATGTCCAATGATCCTCTCCCAAGTAGATTTCCGTACACTATCTAGAACTCGGTCACTTTGTGTGTTCGGTAAGCGTCACGACTCTTGGGGTGACTTGTATGGTCCACTTGTGGGAATTACGAGGCTAGGGAACAATTTTGTAATCGGTAATCTAAGTAATCAAACTTCAGAGTCCTTTAAAAGTAAGTGCATCATGATCTATGTTTCAGTTAAACTTTTTCAAAATTAACTGCGTTGCCTAATCCGTACATCTGGGAGTACGTGAAAGATTTGAAAATAATTTCCCTAGGCTCCTTAGGGTCGGAAATATGGGGTTACAAGTGATCCATTAAATTTTGTTTCGTTTTGCCTATAGCATGTAAGAACCATATTGCCCCATTTACGCCTCTACAATAATTCAAATCATCAAAATCGAAATGTAAAATAGAGTTTTAAGTACGACATAGTTTCAGAATGCACTTTGCACTAGTACGGTTTCACCATATAAAGGGACAATTGAATTTAAGATTCCTAATTAAGTTTAGTTTATTTATGTGCGCGTATATATGCTGTACAATGTCCCATTTGGTCTAAATTGGGTTTGGTAACAGGATGTAATTAACTGAGCCATTTACAATTTCCGGTTAAACAATCACGCAAATGCGTTTACAAAATTGAGTTTGAATTTAGGAGCAGATTAACAATGAAATTAGCTTTTCAAAATTTGGTATTAACTAGTGTTTAATGTTTATATACAAAAAGTAATTGTTTTAACTGGTATTTCTTGTGTACTATATAATACTCAATATGAAAATTAAAACAATGCTAACATATTATCTAGTAGAGGGGGCAGACTCTCAAACAGTTGAAAACCTTGTACCGATAAATAACATCTATAACTTCTCTTTTAAACGCCAGTGGATGTAACCGGTGCATATTCGGATGCATGTTGGTGCATTTCAGGCTATCTCAGATCCAAATATCCAAGGAATCTTCTATAAACGGACATCAGTCTGTCAAAAAGGCCCAATTGATAAGGACACTTATACGTGATCCGTACTCAAGCTGCTGTACAACGAGAGACTCGTAGAAGAGTACAAAAGTATTTAAACTAAGACCATGCCTATAAGTTCTCATTATGATACCATTTATGTTTGAATTTTTTAATATTCTTTATTTAGCATAGAAATAGAAGGCATTACCTGTCCATAAAATCATTCTAAAGTTTTTATAACTGGTATGTTACGATTTCTGGGAATTCCAGTAACAATATTCTATATTTTAATTTCAATCTCGTAAAATACGTTGAAATAAATTTTATCGTGTATCTTGGTTTACAACTTGCTGTGGTTGAAAACAGAACATTACCATATGCAACTTTAAGTGACCGTGTTTATTCCAGTTTCATATTATTTCAAATGTCACGCCTATGAAAGTTTTTCAAAATTAAAACCCAAAACCTGAATATTTAATCTAGTTTGAGCATGAATTAGAGGTATGAAACCTATTAAAATTAATAATCGGATGGAAGAGATCCAATAAATTGAAAGGCGTTGAACCAATCAGGAAAAGTGTCCTTTTATTCGGTTATGTCCACCCAAGGTTTAAGGTAGAAGCTATGAAGCTACAATTTGCTTATCATTTATTTACGCTTTATCGATTTCTGTTTATCAAACATTTCATCCTGGCCTGTTGACTGCTGAAAATCTTTTTATGTTTACAAGAGTTTACTAACTACTAATTGAGCTTTGAAATGTATAATATTCAGGAAAAATGAAGAACTTCGTGTGAAAAATTAAAAAAAAAACTATTTTAAATAACTATGCCACCACTAAAAATATTTTATTTAGTTGGTTGTAAATGTTAAGTTGGTTTATTATTATCAATTTAACGACAGCGTATGCTAATACATGATTGTTGAACGACCTATAACATAAAAGTACGTCTGCGCGTTTTGGGGATAAACTATTCATTCCTAGTTTAAATTTTGTTATTGGCGATGGATGGCCGGATATTTGAAAGCATAGTGGTACTGCGGACATACGTCATCGTGCTATGGTTGCAATAGTCACACATTACGTTTTGAGGATTAAAATCTACCCCATGTCTCTTATGTAATGTAACGTAATAAGGGAATTAACCAAAAATTTAATTTGCATAGAACTGAGACGAAACTATTTTGTACATATTACATATTAACCATATTGTTTTTTCGCATAACAAAGAAGATGGATTTAAATCTACAAAATACTTAGCGTTCTGTTATTGAAACATAACTATAAAAATGTGCGAAAATCCATTGTTCTAATTAAGAATTCATATTAGTATATTAATAAATGTCCTCCTCGGGGAAACAAATAATAAATGTTAGGTGTTCCTAACCTGAACACTCTGCATCAGTATCATCACTTTATTTGTATTGGAATTTATATATTAATGACCTAATTAAGTAAAACTCTAATATGTATGATAAAATATCATAATATAAAAGTTTTTTATAACTAGTTACAAATACAAATACAATGAAAATAAAATTTAACTGTTTTCGGAATAGGAAGCATATAAAAAAATGTTTTTGGCATATAATCTTTTGAGTTCTTTTCTTATTTTGTAGTCCTGAACATCTGAACTTATATATTTTTTACGACTCATTTTAATATTTTATTAATCTCAGTACAACTTCCACCTATCTCTCAAGTTTTTAACACCCTTCTATGAAAGTCCGTTTAAATGTTACCAAGATTCATTACCTCTTAATCTTAAATGGTCATCTTTACTAGTTCACACAGGACATAAGGGGATACAAGAAACCTTATTTTACAATTGGCATAGAGCCTATACTCAACGCATTTTCTATAAGTAAAAACCTGGCTTTTAACTGAATTTATGTAGTTCGGGAGAAATATCTCTTTAATAAAAATGTCGTCTTTTGAAAGATAATATTTAAACCGTTATATATTGGGCTATACGTATTTTGTGTACATACGAGTATATTTCACATTTTTGTCTTACCATTCAATTGTATGTTAAATTGAAAGTCTATATATAATTTATAAAATTTTTATAAATGACAATAGCCGAATTTAATGTCGATAAACATTTAATCACAAAAAGTACATGCTCCGCCGGGACTCGAACCCGGATCTCTTACTTGCCGGGTGAATGTGCTACCATTATATATGAATATATTCTTACGATGTACACTGTAAGACATAGGTAATTATTAGTAAAATAAAATTCATAGAAACAATGGACAGATAGTTGCTGGAAAGGAAGTCTTTTATTACAATTCGAGACAAACATCCTCCGGATGTAAGTGGATACGCACATCCGCCCAGACACCGATGAAGAACAAACAGGAAATGCTTGTTTAGCAGCGGAAATGCTTATTTATAAAAAACCGTGCGTCGATGTAAGGGGCAGCCATGCTGATATGAAAAATTGGTACTCACTAATTATGATGGAGAGATTTGGCAGAGGCGTGGTCATGAGCTGGTGGGAGAATAACATCAAAACTGAAGAACAAGGAGGAGAGGAGGAAGTCGAGGACAGGAATTCGAAAAGCGACGTTCGGGAGTGCTAGTGCTTGTGTTCGAGTGCGGAAAAATATCTCTAGGCGTAATAAGTGTGAAGTGGAATAAAACTGTAAGTAATTTTAGGAACTTAGTATATATCAGAGTTCATTAATCATTTACAATTCCATATCTATTTAAATGTTCACAATTTCAAAAATGTAAATTCATGTAAATGTTTAGCTATTTTAAAAGAAAGTTTCTCACGTTAGTCCATGAACCCATAATTATTGCAACACTACAAAATTACTAGTAAATGTTATAATGAATTAAATTTAAAATAAATTGTAATGCATAATTTAATATTAAATATGTCTTCAAAGTATTAGGGTATTAAAATTTGTGCTTAATATGTCGGTTGACGTAATCAATTGTTAATTAAAATTTTAATCAATTTAATGAGATGTTGTCACAAATAAAATATGTGTTGGTTCATTTGAGGGTATTGTACTGCCAATCTAACCTATTATTAAATCCTCTCACAGCAACCCTTGCTCATAATATTTCACAACCTAAACTAAACCAAACTACAAAATCTTATAACACTTTATAATCGTATATATGAGTATACATAAATTTATGTTGGTTCTTGTTTGATTTGAGATTCCATCCAACTGATTTAGCAAATAACAGATAAAAATAAACACTAATAATTTGTAACAAACATCATTGTGTGACGGTTATGACAAGTTCAGTAAAGTTTGGGGTAACCAAGTGATCCTTCAAGCAATGTACAATACCACGCGGCTTGTTGAATGCAAAGCACTCATTTGCTGTAAGAATGACTACAACAAATTGCCGGAAGTTGTATCTGGGGAGTCGTAAAAACAAGCTAGTGGGTAGCAAGAGATAGTGTCTTATGTTCAGCAATACAAAGCAAACGCCTTTTTATGCCAATCGTAAACAAATATTGTTTTTCGATGTAGCTTTTAAACTCGTCCTTCCCTCTCCTTAAGTAAGTGTTTTTATAATGGTATTATAGATTTAGTAATTAAAATCCATTGGAGGACCTAAGAGTTGGCAGTATTGAAACGAATGTTTAATATTCCCCTACAAGAACAAAGGTAGGCTAAACCTGCTATTCTACGGCCTTAACGTAGTGTTATGATATAGCCTTACCTCGTTTAAAGATATAGTGAATAGTTTTAATACGTCTCCTAACGCTGCTTTCAGTTTTTTAAGTGTATAAATTTTAAATATTAATAAGCTGAGGTATTCATTACTTTGAGATCTTTACAAAATAACTTTTAAAAATATAGAAGAAGTAAAAAGAAATTGGATACGTATTACGTATGTGTTTAAAATAAAACACATCCCATAATTCTACGACTAAAAAAGTCGTAAAAGTGCATAAGGTGTATCATAGTTCTTTTGGGCGTACAATCAAGATGGCCGTTATTATATCCGCTAAGTAGAGTTAGTCTAATAGATTGATCATGGTTCATCCATGACTTTAATTCTGTTGATGAAATAGAACAAACCGTTTGATTGAAACAATAATTTCAGGAATAAATAGTTTTAATGTATTAGTTACAAAGGTGGTGAAATTGTGTGTGCTGAGGTCCAGGGAATCATTTCAGGTAGTTAGTTCTGAGATTTGACGCTAGGAGTGTGCCACGAAAGATGCAATGTTATTGTTAAAATATTTGCTACCTGTCTTATCACTCCACAGATAGCAGTCCGAGCGCTTAATTTTACAGTGCCCCAATTTATAACATTGGATAAATCTCTTGCGTAACTATTACATTCAAAATAAATGGAAACTGTATTTTTGTAGTTTCATAAAAATTCTTCTGGAGTTCTGGAGTGATAGGATATTAGTATGGGTAAGATTAGTAAGAGGGACCACATGCTGTAAAGAACCAAGAGGAGGGATAGCGGACATTGTAACACAGTCTTGTCACCTTTGATGAAGATCAGAGCTATGTAGTAGCTATGTTCCAGCCTCTTCCAGTCAAAGTGTGTAGGGAATAGTATTCCATCAAGTAATACCGAATGTAACACTCAATACTTGGCAGTACAAAAATCTAGTCGATCATCCCTTTTACCCCAATATCTTGACATTTTTAACAGT
This sequence comes from Homalodisca vitripennis, assembly GCF_021130785.1. Taxonomy (NCBI): domain Eukaryota; kingdom Metazoa; phylum Arthropoda; class Insecta; order Hemiptera; family Cicadellidae; genus Homalodisca; species Homalodisca vitripennis. The sequence continues at coordinate 43,500,645 of NC_060214.1, forward strand.
TATGACAAATACACACACACAGAAATATGTCATGTTGTGTGTGACACACATTCATGGGTTTATCCAGATTTGACACCTCGGTTTCGCTGTGCCTAGTTTATGTTTATATATAAATCACCCACCCAGAAGTAAACTGTCTTGTGGATACTCGCAGCTTGATCTCTATAAACATTTCATGTTCTCTTGTCGTAAATAGGATTGAAAGTTTTAGAACCCATTAGAAACACTTAGATAAAAACAAGTTTTTGTGGTATTTGTTAGATTAGAACATGAGTGGTTTATGCTCCTTACTACGAGTATAATCAATAACTATCTTCAAAGCACGTTAGAGTTGCTAATATTATACATCGTATATTGTTAGTTAGGATTTGGAAATTTACAGATTATTAACACTGGTGCCTATAAATTTCAAAAGTTGCATTTTGATGGGAATTATAAAAGTGAGACTAACAACACTGTTTTGCTTGATATAAACTGTGGTTAATATGGATGGAATTATAAATGAGAAGCCGATCACAGCTATGCCTCTGGTAGCGAAAGCTGCCCCGCAGTTATACACTATTGCATAGAAGCTCAGTGATATTGGTCTGTAATGTGAATAATGGAGAGGTACGGGCATTGGTGAAACACTCCCTTGTGTACACCACCACAACAGATCATGTTTAACTGTAACTTCAAACTCATAGACTTGAGTGTACGTGTACTAGTTCCATATTTGTTTATCGGGTCGAACTGGTATTACAAAGTATCGTAAAATTATGCAGAATTAACTGATGCATTTTCATGAGAATGGATCAAAATTGGATTTATTGCATTGCAATTTGTATTTCCTAAACGTATGCTTTTGTAGAGAAACATCTATAAAACACGTGGCTAAGAAGCAATATGCCAATTAAAACCTATAGTTTATTAATCTACTTCATGTCCTCTTGAGTAATATGTACCGAAATATCAATTATTTAACATTAGCTAGTTATAGATAAATGGATTCACTTAATTCAAGCGTAAAACTAGGGTAGCAATCAAAACGAAGCCCTCAATGCACAATAATAAAGAGATTGTAATTTGTAAATAACTTTTAGCTTGTAACCTTCGTAACTTAATTTCATAGGGCTTATCCACGCAAAATGTATAGCCTACTCACTTAGAGACCTGTTACAAAGGTAGAAAAATTAAGGGGTAGTTTAATTATTTTACTAAAGTAGGTATTTAAGAATGCATTGAAAAATATTCCGTAACTAGAAATAAACAATACAAAACTAATTAGCAATAGAAACACATCAAATAAAACTAGAAGCTAAGGTCACGTAACTCTTGTAATTAATTATAAACAACTTAATTTTATATTAGATGGTAACAATTGATATTGGATTTCATGCATAATAAAACTAAGAAGCTAATGAGTTAATTCATTTAATCTTACTAAACACTGCAGAGATAAGTCAGTTTTTTCAAAATTCATGTACAAGTTCATGTATTTGGAATTTAGTAATTTCAAACAATAAAACATTATTTTATGGTAATCTTATTCTGTAATAAATTCACGATAGAAACTTTTAACTTTCACAACTCTTTTTCAAAATTTTGCAAGACAACCATTTTGCGAAATGTTTTGCTTAACTCCCTGTAGACTGTCCTTCATTGGATGCGAAGACTCACTAACTACTTTAAAAACTATTTCTTAAGTCTATTATTAATATACTAAGTTTCCTATCAAAAATTAAACCAAAGCAAGACTATTAAAAGATCTTGAACAGGGCCTATCTTGTAAGTTTCTCCAACTTTAAACCAGCGTAACCTTTTGGATTGAATATATTGAGCTTGGATTTACGGCATTGTACTCTACTAATAAAGTCATTTACTTTTGATATACTGTTCGATCTATGCTCTAATTTAAGATTTCCTTCTGTCTCCTTACGTTACATCTCCCTGACTAAAACGGTAGTTACTGCATAAAATAGATTCAATGGTGTAATAACTTTCTATTGCTTTACCTATTTTCGTTCGGGAATTATGCCCGTGCGACACACACACACACACACACACACACACACACACATATATACACACACATATATATATATATATATATATATATATATATATATATATTGTTTGTAACATTAAAATTGTTCTTGCTATATAATAACTACAGAAACGTAAATATAATCCCTACATTAACTAATCATTCTTAAGTTCCTTGTTTAATATTCTTAAAAGCTCTATTTCATTTTGCCCATACCACCGATGAGCCGTTCGTACAATTCTCTAATATTAATTATTACAATTTATATCCCGTAAAGTTTATTCTCTGTGTGTTTTGGTTGATCTTTTATTGCAGATCGCTTTCCCTGCAAATTCCTAGTTTTATAATTGTTATGAATACGCAATCATTTGTTGCCTTATTGAGCGATATAAATGACAAGACTGAATAATTTAAATTATTCCGTGAGGAAAAAATGTGCTTCAAGAGGTTTGCATAAATGTTCACATTTTAAATCCTGTTTACAAATTATAAATTTCGTCACTGTCGGGTGCAATTAAGTCGATAACTTCAAGTTGAAATTCAAAACTCTTTCTTCAAGTGAAGATTCCAGTACATAAATCTCACAGATGCCAATGCGTCTCATAGTTTGCGTGGATAACTTGAGATATGCCAAAAACTTTTCAGGCTTATATGCAATTATGGATTCATTTAAACCATTTTAACATTAAAATGTTTACTTATATTTTCAAGAAACACAATATCATTTCAATATGTTCAAATCCTGTAAGTCGGATATTGAACTTTGTAAAAATATGAATATTCAAGATGTTGAATTCAAATCGAACTTTTTCAAAGATTTACAGAATTCTATAAAGTTTTATAAATGTAGAAAAGAACAAAACTCGTGTGGCGTTCAGATATATAATAATTTAAAATTCATGGAAAAGATCTCAGCAATTACAAACGAATATTTTATTACAATGAACATAGTAATGGCATATGTGTACGCTATAAGATATGAGAAGCTAAATGAGTAACATATGTACAAAGTAATTATAGGGAAATAAAATAGGAGCACTATAGACCTGTATACATACGAAGATATTATCGGTACCTTTAAACACTATGCATAATAACATTAGTACATTACAGAAAACACTAAAAGTACCATTTAAAAACAACAATGGAGAGATATTATAGTCAACATGTTAAAAAAAATTGAAGCAAAGACATCATGTAAATTAAGGTTTTATGAACTAGCTGTAGGGATAATTTTAGCATTAAAGCTAATATTGTGATTTTGGATATCATAAAAATTAAATATCTAGTTAAACTAAGATGATGTATGTGAAAACGGGGATGGTTGGGGATAAAGTGTTCCCTTCAGAGCTTATGACTTGACTGATGTTTCGAGGATGTGTACCAAGAGAAAATTAATTAAAACTCCTATCCTAAGAATATTTAGAAATATTCCACCATCAAACTTCAAAGCTAATACAAAAAGACTTGTTTGTTGTGGGGATGGTTTATTAACGATTGATGTTTGATCAACAAGAAACATAAACCCAATAAACAAAACAATCATTGTATGATCATAAACTTTAGTTGCAGTAGTTTTAAACAAACAAAAATAAACTAAACGAAACTCAATTATTTTTATTATTTCAATTATATTTTACGTTAATAGACCACTAGTTATACAATTAAATAGTGTTTTTACAAATAATTATTGCTGTTTAAGTTTCATAATTTCAAAACAAATCAATATTTACTGCATTAAATGTGCCGTGATATGTGTTGATTTTAAAAGTGCAATGTTTTGTGTGTATGTTCTGGATTATAGTACAAATGTGGCTAATTAGAATCTACATATTAAGAACTTGTCACATTTAGTTTTATTCCAAAAGGTATATTTCTCTAGATTAAACTGTTTCTCTAGAGTGGACTAGTCTAGGTGGATTACTTCTCAGTCTGGAACTGGATCAGTATCACCAGGTAAGTTGTCACCGCTCCAGCCATCTGTACAGATAAAAATCACTCTCAGTCTATAGGTAACAGCAAGTTAACCTAGCTGATCGTACAAATAAACTCTTTCTTTGTAAAGAGGACTATACAATCTTAAACTTTCTACGCATATTTTAACTCATTTTAAATGCAACAGTTTTGCATACACACCTATTTTCTCCTCTGAGTTTACCTCTGGGTTAAATATGACTGCTACTCTAATATACACTAGTTAAAGCCAAAACCGATTTTGTCACTTACAACTGTAGAATGTGAAAAATTGACACGTAAATAATAATAAATTTTGAGATATTAGAGTAAAAGGATTGATCAGTACATCTAGTTTACTGCGGATGATGACGAAGTGGGTGAATATTAGTGCTATAGGCTGCTGCTAGCCTGAACTGTTGGGACTGCTGCTATCCCCTGTCTACTTTTCTTGCAGAGACTGGAGACAGAGCTAGCTTTACCTGCTTTAAATACGACATGGGAGAGATGTAACCCTCTATATCTTTTGTAGGATTTTAAAAAGCGGCCCCTCACTACAAAATTAAGCATTCTTAATTTAATGTTACACAGAATAGCGCAAAATTCCTTTTAAGACTAAGTGAATTAAAAGACATTTTGTTTTATGTGAACAGAAAATATGCATATTACTCATTTTGATAGATATATACTTGGACACAAGTCTTATTATTAACCAAGCTGGTAATTCTAAGCAATATATGGGTCAACCTCGATTTTTCTCATATCACAATATAATGTTCCAATAGTCAATTAGAAAAGGAAATGACTAGAATTCTTGCCGGAAAGCAGTTATAGGGAGCAGGCAACTCATATTACAATATGATGTTCCAATAGTCAATTAGAAAAGGAAATGACTAGAATTTCTTGCTGGAAAGCAGTTATAGGGAGCAGGCAACCGCGAGAATTACCTATTAGTGATCAGGGGCACTGACGTGATCTGGGCTTCAAATTTGGAACTACTCGAGTTAATTTTTTTTTCTAAAAGAGCAAGCAGCGCGAAGCGCTGCGCAGCGGGCAAGCATCGTGCGTGATCTTCGTCTATACTGAATTGATTCAGGTCAAAGGAATGACACAGATTCCTTTACCAGATTTTTACGGAGATTTTGTATTGGGCGGATTATATTGGTTTACTTTGCTTTCCAGCATGTAATTATGTGTTTTAAAATTGTTTTACATACATTACCTACATTATATTGTAATATGTAATAACAATTTATCAGAAATTTTTAATAAAAAAAGGATCACGCACGATGCCTGCACGCTGCTCTTTTGCTCTTTTAGAAAAAAAATTAACTCGAGTAGTTCCAAATTTGAAGCCCAGATCACATCAGTGCCCCTGATCACTAATAGGTAACTCTAAGCAATATATGACCGTCTGGCGATTGCCTGCTCCCTATAACTGCTTTCCGGCAAGAAATTCTAGTCATTTCCTTTTCTAATTGACTATTGGAACATTATATTGTAATAGAGAAAAATCGAGGTTGACCCATATATTGCTTAGAATTACCACCAAGCTGTCCATAAATCACCTCAGTAATCCAAAAGTGTAAAATCTGACGATCCAATATTGCTTTTGTTGGAAATCGGGAGTTTCTGGAACTGGTTAAATGAGATGAGAGTATAATAATGACTTTGGATTAGGAGTTCTTTAAATCATCCTTCCCACCCTCTAATAAGCTCATTGAAATTCCAATGAAGATCTACGATACTATTATCCATCCCAATGAAGCCTGGATATGACTTAATTCAGGCGAAGATATCCAATGACGTCTATGTTATAGTTTCAGTTCAAATAGGTTCAGTGTAACGAGGCGAACTTATATGGAAAGAGAGGTACACCCTATAACCAATACTGACCTCATTCATTCATATTAATACCTAGGTACCCAGGTGAAGTTTCACGATGATTTCGTTGTCAGAGATTAAATCCTCACTTTGGAACTGGTTCACATTAGGGAAGGGTGAATTTTACAATCTTCTTCAAGTCCATTAAAACTTAGATCTGGGGCTGTGGTAATGACCATAGATAAGTACATTTTGTGAATACTAATAATAGATACATACATCTCATTTATATGACCATTCAGCTTGTGTTATCATTTATTCTGAGCGAAGTTATCATATAATTTTCATCCTTAAAAGTATTACCATGAAAATTATTCTTAGTTTTTTACATTCAGTATCTACAAAATGATATTTTATATTTGTTTTATGAAAGCAAATGTTATTCTAATACTATAAAAAAATTATGCATTGATACTAGATGTTTAACCTGCAAAATAGTTAGATACATAATTACGTTAAATAATAAAGTTACAGTACGATAAGCTATGTTTCTCTAGTTACATTATTGATCAAATTCTTATGTCAGGATCATACTTGAAGATTTAAATTACACTCTTTATAATTTAAACATTTACTTTTCTAATAAACAGTGTGCTATTTCCAATCTCTGAGCAACTGTAAACTGTAGTAAACTCTAAGGATAAACACGTTTATTTCACAAAAATTAGACCAAAGATAAAGGTGTAACCAAATGAGTGTTGAAAAAAATGTTTTATGTTCAATGAAAGACGTAAAAAGACGAAAACAGACAGTACAGTTGAACATAAAATTACAACAGTAAATAATAAAGGTGAAGATAATAAACATTTACCGATGTGAGGGTCTTATTATGGATCTGGAAAAATCCACGAGCGGAGAATCTTGCGTTGTGGTGAGGCAACTGCAGTAGGAACCCTTCAAGCTGGAAACACATAACAAGGTTTAATACGTTTTATAAGGTACAGTTTATAGGTAAAGTTTATGTTAATAACTCAACTGTGACATTACGTGCATAGCACATCCTCAATATTCAAAATCATAACGCCTTATATTTACGAATTATAGATACAGCATAACCTTGTGTAAGTGTCAAACAGTGTCAGATAGTGAGAAAATAAATACATATTATATTAAAGTATAAAACTATTGAAGAATCATAAAAACCAATACAAAATTGTTCAATATGTTCTAATATATCTAATATTTGTCGGGAATAACTTAATAATGAAGGTCTATATTACCTACTACCATGTAATAGTGAACTACTGGTCTGTAGTTTATTTGTTGTAGAATAAAGTTAAATAAATTTTAAATACAAAAAAAACTACTGCGATTTTAAATATTGTTCTGCTTTTAATTCGTCTGTAAAATATTTAATGTTCTATACACGATTTCTCTTAAAAAATGCTTAATATTTATATTCAAGAAATAAAGACACCATATTCGTTAATAAAACAATCACACTATTAAATATAAATTTGAAATAAAAGTTTATGTTAAATATATACGTCCTTTTAAACAAAAAGAAAATTTTAAAATTGATCAATCTTGTTATGTGATATATTTTTAGTTAGCATTTAAATTACATATCAATCACCCTGAACAGGATACTTTTTGATTTACTTATTACTCTAACAGTCTGTGCGGGACTTAGCGTAAGTAGCTCTTTTATAGTCGAATTACGATTTTCATATGGGAAATTTGGTGTCAACTAATGTAAACTTTCTTTTACAGGGATTATTGTATTAATTTGATTCCCAAGTGAAATAAGATGTTTTCAATTCAGTTAATAAAAATAACGCACGTTTCAAAGTGAGTACATGTCGTTGCTGTTGTTCAAAATAAGGTATTCATTAATATTTATAAAGTAATATTTTAAAAATCAACTTCTAATAACAGTTTAATATACTGAAGTCAGAATTATTTCTATACATCAAGATATTAAGTATTAGTAGATTTTTTGCGTGAAACATTATTAAATTACAGTTTTGCTTTGAGTATGCACCAACAGTAACAGATTATGACACAAGTAGTAAGAAGAATATGTTAGGAAGATCTTACTACAGTTTTATTTAGCCTCAACTATACCAGAGAAAAGTACATTTATTTTCAGTTAATTTATAAAATTTAACTAATTAAACAAGAAATTAAATTAAATAACATTATTTTATTTGAAAGAAGAACACATTTCATTGAGGAAACTTTTACATCAAAAGTGGTATTGAAAGCTTCTGTGAATTAAATATAGATATCTAACAAGTACAAGGATTGATTTTTTGAGTCCTTTTTAATTTTAAATTACTAAACAGTTAAGAGAAAATTTTTAAAGTGATTTGAGATAGTATATTCCCCTGTCCATATACCCTAACAAATATAATTAATTAGTGTTTAAACTATATAAATAAGTAATTTCAATTAATACAAAAGTTATTTAAATGGACATTGTGAAACTTACTAATCTTTCTACACCGTTCATTGTATTCTACAATGAACTTAGGATAAACTGAGTTTTTATGGATTAATATTTCCCACCAAGTGTTCCAAAATGTGTTTACTTTCTATTAAGACACTCAGTTACTTTAATAATTTTTCTAATTGATTAACGGTTGCAAGAAGGTGGTCAATGGCTACAGAATAGATTAAGCACTAATGGTAAACCATAGTTGTTAAAAGTCGTGGCAAATTATATATATACATACATATATATATATATATATATATATATATATACATACATAAATAAATAAATATATATATATATATATATATACAATTAGTAATATGGTACAAAAAAATATAATAAAAAAAATTACGCGGTCAAGTAAAACATGTTTATATGCGTGTAGTTTTCATAGAACATAGTGTATATTTAACTTCCAATCCAGTATGTATATTAATATTTAACTAAAGAATGTATCAACTTTTATGGTGTGAAATTTTAAAATCTGATAGTTTCCCTTTGAATTTTATTACACATTATATTTTGAGGACTGCAACAAGAGGGAAATGTTTATAATGTACAATAGAATGAATTGGTTAATACGTATGCTCCTTAAAACGTCATAATTTGTTTGGTATTGGCTTTGATTAACTTTAATTTGGTCAAAATAAAACTAGTTTTAGGTTTTTGTTCAATTTTAATAGAAGTATTTAGGTAATTTTATTTTTACACTACAAATTTTATAATTGTCATATTATTTTGAGTTTTTAACTACACTTACGCTCTTATGTAAAGTTAAAGTGTTTGAGCTTCCCTTCTCATCCAAAACGCCTTATCCCATGTTGACTTTCATGCAATGCACAAACATTTAATAAAATGGACTCTTCATATATTAAATAAACTTCTACTAGTTTAAAAACAACTAGTTTAGTAATATCTATCAGTTCCTCAAACTGAATCTAACTCGAGAAAATAATACAAGGTCATGTTTTAATACCTGTTTCCTAAAACTCGGATCCAGATCTTTGTTTATCAACTTGCAAATCATCACCGCAGTATTGTCGGCCTGAAAAAATATTAATAATTACAAATTCATAATATGACTAAATCTTTATTGTTAATAACACAATTAAGTTGATAGGTGGTACGTTAGGCAGTTTAAAATCTTTATTAATCCAAATAATTAGTACTTATTTTTTTAACATAATTATTGAAACAGTACACTCTAGTTTCTTTAATTAGAATGGAAGACAAAATAGTTTAGTTTTTTATTCGAAACTTTTTTCCTACTGAGACATATTACTTTTCATGGAAGATAAAAACTAATGAGGGTTATGTAGATTACTGTTAACTTTAATTCAATAAGCCTACAAATGAAGTAAGATATTATTGATAACGGCAATATTGGAATTCTGAACAGGAAATTTGTTAATAAATGTTTTCCTACATAAGAAATTTTTAAGAGTAACACTGTAGACTATTATGTATGTTGTGGATGAACACAAAGACGTGTTATGAGAGAAATACTCTTAATTAGTTTAACTATTATTGGCAAAACCTCTCTTATAAGACTTTGTTGTATAGACAATTAGTTTATTGCATAACTATTATATTTCAACAAGAGGAATTACCGAGTTAGTGATCTCCGTGCTTGAGTTCGCTACCAGAATCGCATAGCAGATGAGAACCAGGACCCAGACTGCATCCATAGTGAAGGCGAACACATTACCAGATCTGACATGCATGAAGAAGAAGTAGGACTTGACAGTAACGTGGACAAATAAGGAGAACATAACGGCCATCAGCTGATCGCAGTAGAAGTCATTAACCTGGTGTACGGCGTCACACAACATCCAGTAGGTGTTCATCAGAGACTTTATTTTCTTGATCTTGGATACAGTATTGCCTAAAATCACATAAAAAATAATAAATAATACATTTTGAATTGTTATCACATTTGAGTACTTTTTAATGTGAATACATGTGTGGTAATCTAGTTGAATAAGAGTAACGCCTTTTAGAAGTTTCTAATCTACAATAGATTGGTGAATGAAGAAAGCGGCTTTACATATTCACCACTTAGTTCCATGTGACATCGATCGATAAAGCGGTACCTTTCTCCTACTGGCCAGGCTGTTTAATGCAATAATGTCCAGTGATTTGTATGGTTGCATATTTTAAATTGCACATAAATATTTTATACGTCAAAGAGGCGAATAAGACTGCCCTTGATACTCAAGTACTCTTAAACCACAGGTTTTCATGGTTTGTTCGTTATGAAGGCCATCCTACGGATGTAAGCAGACATTAGCGCTTTCTTACTATCTGATGCAAGTATAATGTTTAGGTTACGATTATTTTATTTTCAATCTTAATTGTAGAACTTCCCGTCTTGAATTGGTGATTTTATGCAAGTCTACATCTATTTACACTAGCGTATATGACGTATAGCTATATAAACACAACTTTTTGCTGCAAAATACTAATTATAACTTCGATCATAACTTTCTGTTTCCTTATTTTCCTTATCTGTTTTCTCCATATTCTTTTATTAACACCAGTTAACAATTAGATAAAATCAGAAGAGAGGAGATTTAATTCCTAACTTTGCCTTTATACTTATGACACTTCTCATTTATTATAAAAATATTAACAAGTACTTCACTCACGTGTTGTATGAAAGATGTCACAATCACCCAGGCTGCGCCGCATCACCCTTCGTTCTATTAAGTTGCAGATAATCTCCTCTCTCATCTTGTTACTAACAGTCTTGAATCCCGTAATGATACTTTCAGTTACATGAGTGAAGTGGAAGAGAAAGGCAAATTGTGTGCAGTCCAGCAATAGAAAGTTGACCGCAATCAACACCGGGAAGTCTAGCGAATACTTAACTACGATGTTAACGAAGTTTGCCATAAACAGCAAAGCTGTCACGATCAAGACTGCGATGACCTTTACTTGGATCTTAACATCTCTGTTCTTGTACTGAAGGTCTCGATAGATTCGATCCAGGGTGCCAAAAACGTCAATTATCCTCGAGTACTTGCATGTGCCGCTGAAGAATGTAGAAGCTGCCATAATTTGCAGAGCCATCAAGTCTAGAATCAGTGCCAACTTTTGCGTTCTACTTCTATCATAACCGACTATTTGCTCTGTGATTATTACGTAGAGAATGATACAAGAGAGGACTTCCTGCAGTATGAATAGTATTAAACACCACATGAAACCAGCTATGGAAAACGTCAGTTCTTTGAGAGTTTTAGGCCCCGAAGTAATTTTCAGTGGCAGACCACCAAATACTTTCCAAACCAAAATGATGTAGTTTGGTATATCTTTCAAGGTGTATAAAACCATGTTACTCATTTCTTTCAGAAGACTGTCACATTAGGGATTGCCAAACTACTTTATTCGATTCATTCGATTGATTTATTACAATAGATTGTATTGAAAAAATATAAAAGAGATTTGTTTGTGTGACCTTTCTTGTTTAGCACCACTTACATTACATTTCTGTGTTTTTTGCTGATCGAATACAATTATTTACTCAACAAAGTAATGCGCAATGAAAAGTTTACAAAAGAAGCTTGCTTTGTTGAAACATTATTTGTAGAGCTGGAGTAAAACAGTTTGGCTTCTTTATGACATTATATACATACATTTGTACCCATACCAAACTGATTGAAAAACATTCCAATATTTTACTTTTAAAATCATCTAAGAAAATCCTTAAATGCTTTTAACAAAGAATAACTCAATGTATATTAGTTTATTCACACAGTTTAATATATTAATAAAATAATTTAAAATTCAAACTAGTATAATGTTGCTATAAATAATATTGTCCATTTTCTCCTTTTAAATATATTTCAAAACAATTGTAATAAAGGACGATATTTTCATTTTAATGTCGTTATATTTGTAATAGACAACCATGAACGTTCGTTGCTTTACGGTTGACAATGTAATAAAGTACTCTAACTAATTACATACATCAAATTTCTTGAAAATGTAAAAAAGTGAAAAAAAAAAATTAAAATAACAATTTCAAATCATTTTAACATTAAATAGAAAAAAATATCAAATTATAAAACAACCAAAAATGTTTAAAACCAATCAATAGAATTAAAAAAAAACACTCCAAACTAACTCCAGTATAGTCAGTTGATCTGGCAAAGAAACTGCCAAAAATTAGGTGTTATTTCAGCTTTCGTTTGAACCATTTTAAGGTCACATAGTAGCTTTCAGAAGCGTCTAGAGCCTACATTGTGTGAAGACTGGCAGAGCTGACTCAAAAATTTTGTAAATCTTGTCTCTTAAAATATGTTGAGCTAAATAATAATATAATTTAATCTACTGTAATTTCAACCCTTTATGTGTTGCACATTCTAAAGAAAATCCTCACAATAATAATCTAAAGATGAAATAAGTTAAACTTATACTAGTACTGTTTTCTTACAATGCAAAGAATATAATCTTGAAATGGGCAAGAGAAGTTTATAAACACAAATCTTTTACTAACCACTATGTAATTATTGCTTTATATATCGCCGCGTTACATCAAAATAAAATAATTTAATTACCTAAAGAAAAATAGTGTCAGATTATGATTTCCTTTTAGAAAGTCTGATACATGCTAATGGCTATTTTACATACAAACACTGCTGAAGTGGCAGACTACACCGACTACTACCGACTACAAATGTTATGTAGGCAGCTCTTCTAACCTTCTTCACCGCAGGCTTAATTACCACACGTTTAAGTATAGAATTTATATTCTATAGAATTTCAGTTAATTACAAGAACTACAAAACTACAGAGATTGGATTATTCTAAAATTTGTTCAATGATATCAATTTTTATGAATATGAAGTAGAAGAAAATAAAACTTTAATTCAAACCTCCATGGCATCCTGTTTTATTGCTCCTGCATGTCATTCATTATACGTTTTCTCAGTAAGCTTTTTCCCGGAACTGACACCTTGAACTAGGGTGATTTCAACAACATGTTATCGCTGAATACTGTCAGCCCATTATTAGAAAGGAGTACACACTCCAAAGGCAACAAAGAGGAAAATATTTGAATTTTAACAAATACCATAACTAGCTAAAGTAGAAATGAACCAATAACGGACTCTTAAAAAGCAGCTGGTTTATAGTTATTTTTAGCGTTTTTTCAGAATCCAGCATTTTTCTTATTAATAATTAAAGTATTAATAACATGAGTCATTAATAAAATGTATTTTAGTACCAAGTTTGTTATATTTTAACATTGTTAGCCAAAAATTATGTATAATTATTTCAATTGAAAACGCAAATTTATGACTTAGTTTTAACTCGAAAACTGTGTATAGTATGAGAAGAGATTAAATCACTGAGAAAAAACAAAATGGAACTTAGAAAAACTTACAACATATTTCTTTGTCCATGTATGGTTTCTTATCGAAGCCTTTTATAGTACTCCAGAAATATAGTTCAGTTTACACTATGAAATATTATAAGAGAATTTTTAACTATTCTTATATTGTACATAAGCTTTACGATATTTGTCCCAAAATTGACATAAATAAGAAAATAAAATATTTTTTAATCTACATTTTAAGAATTGTGCATACAATGGCAAATTGTCTTTATTATATAGCTTGAATTTCGTTAAGTTTTATACTATTATTTTATTTGTAGAAACATTGAACTTTGAGGAACATGAAATTAAGAATTACCACCATTAATGGTAAATGGTGGTCTCGATTATATTTCTACGGGTGTTTTAACAAAGGATGAGGCGAGTTGGCTGTTCCAGTTTGAAAGAGGTCTGCCACGCTGGAATATTGTATTCATCTCCAGATAATCCAACGCCACTAGCATTTATGTTACTAATATTTTTATCCAACTATTGTTTCCCATTCGACTATATAGGGTCGCCGTCATTCTTAGACAGGGAATTTCTCTTAATTTGATGTATTAAACGTATAAGTAGTACATATATTATTCGTGCTTCCTTCTCTTCTTTTTTAAGTTATCCGAATTCTCTATCTTTTTCTTTTACGTATTTATTCTGTTTTCATAGTAGGATCTAAGTACTATGTGAAAAAGTATGACTACAATCCTAATAATATTATAAATACGAAAGTGTCTTTAATTTGCTTCTTTTGTTTTCCTGCATAAACTACTCAACAGAATATACTGAAATTTTACTTGAACATTCTTGTGGTTTCCTGTGATCAACATATGCTTATTCCTATTTCGAAAATGCTCGTTGAGACTCAATTTAAATAGTCATTTAAGTATCGAAAATTCCATTTTAGTCTATACAATTGTGAAATGTGAATTGAATGAGCCTCTCAAATATAACCAACTGTTCTATTCAAACATTGGTTATTTTTTTATATATTGTTTAGGTTTATAGTGAGTAAACTTTTACTTTAAACTTAAAAAATATGTGAAACCCATCTTAGTTCTTTTTGATAGAAATAGGCTTCTCTGATTATGTATGTATATTTTATTGATCGGGAATAACATGACCTATGGAAAATAATGGGAAGGAATTAAGTTATAAATAAAAACAATAATTATAAACTTTTTGACTCGTTTTCTTGATCGTGGTAACAGGGCAGGATTAAAATTGTCGTCCGCAATTAAAGTCACTGAAAAAGCAGTGATCAAAAAATGCAACACTTACTAAATTGCGTTTAAAACAGCGGGTAAATGCTATCAGTGCAGATTTAAGAGACAATGTAGTCTAACTTTTACGATACGTTTAAATATTGTTAATAAACCTATCTAAGCTGTCTTTTCACAAAAGCAGGCATCTTAGAGCTGTGTGTATTTATATATATTTTTTCTTAATCGTGAGAGATGTAAATTTAGCTTTGAAACACTAATTACTAAGTATAGAGTATATTATAAAGACCATAAATATATACTTTTTAACATATCTTATTAATCATGCGAAGAAGGCAAACTTAACCTTGGCGTCGAAAATATATCACTTGAACCATAATTGCTCATAAAGGTGAAAAAGCTGTGAAATTGCGTGCGAAGGCGCGGGTAAATGCTATTATATGTCTAATAGCAA
Source organism: Homalodisca vitripennis (assembly GCF_021130785.1). NCBI lineage: Eukaryota > Metazoa > Arthropoda > Insecta > Hemiptera > Cicadellidae > Homalodisca > Homalodisca vitripennis. Next base: position 43,515,999 of record NC_060214.1, read on the forward strand.
CCTAAATCCATAATTATTATTTTCCAAATATTTATCCATTTAAAATTTTACAAAACTACTTTAATCATTATTTTAAGGTGGAGTTTACTATTGACAGTTAAAATAACAATACTCACCCCTCTACAATTTACGCAGGACTTACAATAAAATAAAGTTTAAATAATGATACACTTTGATAACTTTGTATAGATATTTCTGCGGCTGGTCGTTTTTCTATAACTATTAGGTATTAACCCAACATAAATAGTATTGTTTAGCTCGAATAGTATCCTTATGCACTAGAAATGATATTATGTAATAATATTTACACATTTAAACCAAAGTAATTGTTTTCTGTACCTCTCTTACTAAAATAATACTCAAAACGGTCAATGGTTTACAAAAAAAATATTTTAATTTAAATTTCAAGGAAGCTAATTTTAATTTCAAGTCTAGGGTCTTAGAGGGAGAAGTATCTTGCCATCCAAGCCTCTAGTCTCTACGTAAAGGGCTTCTACTAAAATTTTAACAGAGAGACAGAGAGAAAGAGAAAGAGAGAGATACTTGCTACATTGAGTCTACGATTACAGCAGTGATACAGTGGAAAGAATCAAACAAAGAATTTTGTATCTTTAATATTTATGAGCTACTTCAGGAACGTACTTTCTAAAAGAAGCTATAACGATTAACACAGTTTGACTTTCCTCCAGTAAAGTTAAAACCACTTAGGGTGGATCTTTTAGGATATTCCCTGGTTTAATACCTTAGGGGAAGTAAAACCGGCAGCCTACCCGTGGGTTAGCTCATATATTTCGTAAGAAAACAGTATTATTCTCATACTGTGTCTTTCTATTGTGTTTTATTATGAATTTGATAGCTCTTATTTTTTACAAGTTTACATTTTTTTATCTATTTTTAATTAACATGGTAAATCTTTAAAAATATTTCATTATCTCTATTTTCTCCCATATGTTTGGTAAAATATGCATTATTATAGTGATTTAATCTCTAAATTTCAGTGCGTATACATACGTGTTTTTATGTGGATAACTTAAACTACAAATTTCACCTTAAAATGGGTTTTCCTCGGATGAAAACATTTTCGTTTTACGTATTAAAACCAAAACCCAATTAATCAAATAAAGCTACCTTATTGTCATGTGACCCTATAAAAACCCTTAAAGTGGTCACTTTTAGTTTTTTAATATAATTTTTAGACGGTGATATCTATATATATATATATAAGAAAGTCGTGTTAGTTACACTATTTATAAGTCAAGAACGCCTGATCCGATTTGGCTGAAAATTGGTAGGGAGGTAGCTAAGAACTGGGATAAGAACATAGGGTACTTTTTATCCCGTTCCCGATTCAGGATTCCGCCCCACTGGTCTCTAAAAGTTACAGAAATACCCGTAAGAAATGCATTGCAGCAAACATATGTTATTAAGGGGTCCGGGTGTCCCAATCCCCGCTATGTTAATTTTATTAATTTTAAGATACCTTTTCAAAATAACTATATGAGATATCAAAATGATTTTTGTTTTGCCTTATTTATGGAGGTTTTAGCTATATTTTAAGCTAAGGAAATTTTGAAATCATAAAAAACAAATTTATAATGATTTTTTTTAAATAATAGATATTTTTTCAGTTTTTTTTCTGAATATTTTATTTATTTTCTCAAAAACTAAAATTGATATTAAAAATTCCTTAGCTTAAATCATAGAGCTGTTTAAGCTGTACAAAATAAAAAAGAAATCATTAAGATATTTCAAGCGGATCCCGAGAAAAGGTATTTTTTGTCTAAAAAAATACAACTTTCGGAAAACGACAGATGAAAATAGGTACGTAAAAGTATACAATCAAAATGCTTACTTTAATGCATTCCTGTTCCATATGAAGGGGTTTTCTGGATCCTCTTCCATCTCATACTGGTCTTCTAGTCTCTTTTTCAGCATTGACCTCTTTTGGCAGCACTTTTTTTCAATTTCCTTGAATCGCTTTGTCTGCTTTTTGAACCCGTAACACATCAATGCGTTTCATTTGTTTTGCACAGTTTGCCCCCGGACGAATACCCAACCTATCAAGCACTTGTCATCTAACAATATTTCCCTCATTATAGGTACCTATAGCATCAAACACTCCTAACTCCAATGTATTTCTCAAGACAAATGTTGACTTAGGCAGACGAGACCATATGATTCACTGTTCAATGATTCACTCGCATTTTGGGTACCGCCATGCAAACATTTCCGAAGTAATTCAGGGTTGGCCAAATCTTTAAATATAGGCTTAATTTTAGTCATAATCTATATTTAAAGATTAAATAAGGTAATAAGTGGAGTGCAATATGCACTATAACAATAGTGAAATACTCTGGCACGTTCAACAACCACGACACGAGAAAATAACAAGTACAAGGGTTATTTCAAAAATTCATAAGTCAAAAACTATTGCTCGGATTGAAATAAATTTTTTACCATGTTAAACAGAAAAAAAAACACATAATTATAAAAAAAAAAAAAAAACTGAAAATCCATATTTTTTGTCAATTTTGGTCACCTGACTCCCCCTTAAGTGAAAGAGCCTTTTTTAAATTTAATCAGCTGTTCTTTGTAAACATGAATAATGCGACAAAAGAAACATATGTTTATATCATTTAATTACTATTTTACATTTCTTTACACTTATAGTTTGAAAGCTTAAGAGAAACAGCAAATTATTGTTTCAACTGTTTCTGCAATCACTGTTAAACATAGACTTTACTATCCAGATAATACAATTTCAAATTTCCCCCCCCCCCCACCCCCCCCCCCCCCCACCCCCCCCCCCCCCCACCCCCCCCCCCCCCCACCCCCCCCCCCCCCCACCCCCCCCCCCCCCCACCCCCCAGTGTTCACAAGACTTCATTTTTTTGATCTAGATACCGTAGTGCCTAAAATCACAGAAAAATATAAGAAATGATACCATTGTGATAGTGATCACATTTGAGTACTGTTTTTGAATGTTAATACATGTGGGGTAAGTATATAAAAATGTAGAGTAATCCCTTTTTGTACATAAGTTTTCTAATCTAAAATTGATGAGTTAATGATTGAGTTGGCTGTTACATGATTGCCACCACTTAGTTCCATGTGGATTTCGATCGATAAAGTGGTTCTACAGAGGACTTGACTAAGAACGTTAAACAAATAGCAGAAGTGTCACAGCTCTATGTTAGAATATATGCTAAGTAGGTTATGTAGTATAGTTTACTGGTAAACTAAAAGGGTTTGCCAGCTCTACCTTACTCCTACTGTGCCAGGTCTGTTTAATGCAATAATGTCACAAGATTTTTTACTGTTGCATATTAAATTGCACAATCATAATAGGATAACATCAAGAGGCGAAATAAGACTGTCCTTGATGACTCAAGTACTCTTAAAAAAAAACCACATGTATCCATGTCTTTTTTACGTTATGAATTGTCATCCTATCAATACATTAGGGCTTGATTACTCTCGCATGCAAGTATAGATGTTTAGGTTGGCCTAATTGTCCTTATTTTTGATGCTGAAAAGTAAAACTTTGACGTCTTGAATATGGGTAGGATGTTATGAGCAATTACATCCTATATACACTATCCTCTAAGAGGAATAGCATATCAACCTTAACTTTTTCGCTGAAAAACTACACAATGCATATTAACTATTCTTAATAGACTTTCTTCTCTACTACTATGTTTCTTTAAATCAGTGAAAAATTAAAGGAAAAGCGGAAGAAGAGGTGCGTTGAAGTACTTAATTTTAGGTCTATTATAGTTAATTTGACATTTCTATCATTTATTAACAATAATATTAACAAGTACTTTACTCACGTGTTCGTATTGAAGGATGTCCAATCATCAGCCCAAGCGGGCTGCTTGCATCAAACGTTCGTTCACTTAAGTTGCAGATAATCTCCTCTTCTATCTTGTTACTAACAGTACCGTTGAAACCCATAATGATACTTTCACTTATAACATGAGTGTAGTGGAAGAGAGAAGGCAAAGTATTGTGTGCAGTCCAGAAACAGAAAGGTAGACAGAATTCATCAATGAGTAGACCTATAGCCGCCATATGTTCTTTTAATCGATAGTTTTTACGAAGGTTGCCTATATACGATCAAAGCTGTATATGATTGGAGACTAACTTAACCTTTTACCTTTAATCTTGACATCTGTGTTATTGTACTGAAGGTCTCGGAGATTCGATCCAGTGTGCCAAAGATGTCAACTAATCCTCTGCGTAACTTGCAAGTGCCGGCTGAAGAATGTGGCAGCTGCTAGAATTTTGCACAGCCCACCAAGTCTAGAATCATTGCAAAACTTTATGAGTTCTACTTCTTTCATAACCGACTCTCTTGCCTCTGTGATGGTTAGGTAGAGAGTGTGATGCAAGAGAGAAACTTCTTCCAGTTATGAATAAGTATTAAATCACCAAATGAAACCAGCTATGGAAAAACCGGTTCGGTTTCTTTGGAGTGTGTTTAAGGTCCCCCGAAGTTGTTGGTAAAAAATTTTTTTCAGTGGCAAGACTCTTCAAAATACCCTGCCCAAATCCAAACGAATGTAGTTTGGGACATTTTTTGCATGGTGTGTGAAACCATGCTTAACTGAGATTTCTTCAGAGACTGTTACACTATGGGATTGGCCGAACTACCTTGTGTATGATTATCATTACGATTAATAGTATTACAATAAGATTGTAAATTGGAAAATGAGTTAAAAGAGATTTGTTTGTTTGACCGTTTGATTGTTAGAGTAACCACTTACGTTAAAATTTTGTGATTGTTATCGATGGCATGCAATTATATACTCAACAAAGTAATGCACAATGGAAAAGGTTTACAAAAAGAAACTTGCGTTTGTCCGAAATATTTATTTTTAGGGCATGGAATAAAAAGTGTTTGGGCTTGTTTACGACGTGAGGCATACCATCCAATATATAACATACCTTTTGTACCCATAGCAAACTGATTGAGACGAAACAGATTCCAATATTTTAACTTTTTTAAAATCAAGTAAGAAAATCCTTAAATGACCCGTTTTACAAAAGAAATAACAGAAATGTCGATTAATTTATCCCACCACAGTTATAATTTATTAATAAATTAATTTAAAATTCAAAGTGAGTGGGATAAGTTTTGCTATAAATAATATTTTCCACACCTTTTATAGAATATTTGCAAACAATTGTAAAAAAGTATGGTATTTTTCATTTTATTGTCATTATTTTTGTAATAGACAACCATGAATGTTCGTTAGCATTACGAATAACAATGTACATAAAGTAATCTAACTAATTACAAACAACAACATCAAGTGGAATACAAAATTTAATTTACAATATTTTCTAATAGATATAACATAAAAAAGAAAAAAAAAATATCAAATTAAATACAACCAAGTATGTTAAAAACCTATCAAAACAATTAAAAATAAACCTAACCCACCAAAAAAATGCCAGTATAGTCACTTGACCTGGCAAAGAAACTGCCCGAAAATATTAGATTCTAATTGTTTAAACCATTTTAAGGTCACGTGGTAACTATCAGAAGCGTCTAGCGCCTACATTGCGTGAACACTGGCAGAGCAAACTCCAAAGTTTGGTAAAACTTGCCTCTTAAAATATGTTAAGCTAATAAAAATATAAGTTAATCAACTGTAATTTCATCCCTCTATGAGTTGCACATTCCAAAGAAAATCCCCACAACAAATAATCAGCTAAAGATGGAATAAGTAAAACTTGACTGTTTTCTTACAATCCCAAAGAATACAATCTGGAAATGGCATGAGAAGTTTTATAAACACAATTATTTATAAACAAGTATGTAATATTGCTTTATATACCGCAGCGATACATCAAAATAAAACATTTTTAATTACCTACAGACATGCAATGTCAGATTGAGATTTTCCTTTAAGAAATTCTGATAGATGCTAATGGCTATTTATATACCAACACCGACTACTAGTGACTACACATGTTATATAGCCAGCTTGCTCTAAAACTACTTAACCGCAAGTTTATGTAACGCACGTTTCAGGTGTAATTTCTATTCTATAGAATGTCAGTTAATTAAAGAACTGAAAAAATATAGAGATTGGATTATTCTAAATTATTGTTCCAATGATTTCAATTTTTTATGAATATGAAGTGTGAAGAAAATAAAAATTTAATTCATAATATCCACAAAAACGCTATCCTGTTTTCATTGCTTCTCTCCGCATTGACATTCAGTAAACGGTTTTTCTCAGCATGTGGTTTTTTTGCCGGAACTTGACACCTTGAAACTAGAGTAATTGTCAAACGACATTTTTATTGCTGAATTACGGTCCAACACCCGTTTATTAAGAAATGAGTACAGCGACTCTCCCACACACTCCAAATGTTAAGCAATAGAGGAAAAAATTTTTGAATTGTTGTAAAAAATCCGCAAAACTAGCCAAAGTTAACCGTAATATAGCCCTTTTTTCTAGTTAGAAAACTGGTTTCTAAATACAATTTTTTAACATATTTTTCGTTATAGTTTGCGATTTTTGTAAATAGTTTTATAATTAGTGCACTAATTTTTTTTTAAATATTGTGAACACGATACTTTTATGTAAGAGAACGACAGTTTTAATATTGTTTTTTTGACTGAAGTAAATAGGCAATTTGGTTTTTGTAATTTAAATCAATTACTGTAATTTAAAAAATGTCATATACTTAATACGAAGAAATGGAATTAATGAGTTCGTTTTTATCTACTTATATAAGAGTTTTGTTATAATGATATATATTAAAGTTAAAATTATTAGTAAATTCCAAAACTCAACCTTATCTTATGGAAGTAGCAAAAGTAACTATAAGTTTGTTAAAATGTTTATTTTAGTTAAGAATGTATCGCTTTAATTAAAGCATTCATAATCCTCATTTGGTCAATTGTTATGTCGAGAAAAGAATCCGATCTTTAAATTTCATATACAGCAGTGTTAATAATTTGTTTATAATAATTTGTGTTACTTTGCAATAATTTAAGTAGTTTATTAAAAAAATGGGAGTATTATTCGAAGTTAAGGACAATTCCTTTTGGGTTATACACTGCACAGTCAATGTGTATCATTTAAGATTATATAGAAATAATTCCAAATCTAACATTGTAAGGTTATTTTTTTTACTATTATTAGGGCTATTTCCTAATGCATCTGACCTGAACCCAAGACCTTTAGAGTCCAGTCATACATGTGTATGCTGGCTAAGAACACAGCTATGTAATCCTAGTTATTTACGGAAGCGATTGTTGATTTTAAATAACATATAGCATCTGATTGAAAGATATAGAAGGATTAGTCTAAAATAATCCAAGGATCAAATTATATTTTTATAAACACACTGTCTGATTTTTCTTGAAACCGGTTGAGAAATTGTACCTAAATGACACGAAGCGCCTATAACTGTAATGTTAATGTTAGGAATATTTTCTTACAAAGTACTGGGTATATAATCATATAATTAAGATATTAACCAAATATAAAACTATCTTTGGTACATATGCTGAGTTTGCTTATTAAAAACCTATGGATCAACTCTGACCAAGTACAATATGCAAATTAAAGTGCAATTGTAGTCGTGGGTTGAAGCAGAAAGTAGATTGCATTCTGCGGCTCAAGCTTGCATAAGCAATAGCCTGCACTTCAGGTGGGTGTTGTTGCGTAGTCACCACCTTATTACGGCGGACCCTTGGATTGCGTAGATATATGTTTTGTAATGAATGTATATTATATAATGACATCCATTTTCAATCGGAGGCTTCAAGAACGATTTTGAAATTAAAATGGACAAACCACACTCTCTCTCTCTCTGTCCCTCTCTCTCTCGATGATTACTGGTAATTGCAATTAGTAAAGTAGGTCAACCATGTCCAGTATTGTTTCAAGAGTCCTAATTTGTTGTGGGATTAAATAAAATTTTGGACATGTGAAAGTTAATTAACAATTTGAAGTTCAAGAAATGTATTGTTTTGTATCCTGAATTAAGCATCCCGTGCATTCAGCAAGGATTAGTTGTCGAAGTTTTCTTACGGCAAATCAAAGTTTAAAGATTCATCTGATTGGTGTAGCTTACTTAATTTGATTTTACGAGAATTTCTTCGAACTTTTATAATTTGAAAAGTGCATGTTAAAACTAGTTCTAAGGTATATCAATGCTTTACTCCTTCACAAGTGCATTAAGATGATTTTTTGTAACAGAATAACTTAAATACTAGTGGTCTTCAGAGTGAAAACTTTGATTTTCTTGAATATTAGTATCGTGTTTGACTATGTAGTCACTACTGACGTTTTATACGTAGTTGAATATAATTTTATAAGACGTAATAATATTCGATTTCTTTTCTTCTCTTACAACAGGAAGATGTGAAAAACTGTCACTGCATTAGTTAAAAAAATCTTTGTGACTAGGTTTCTGGAGTGACAGGGTTTTAGTATGGGTAAAGTTAGTTAAGACGGAGCATATACTGTGAAGAACAAAAGAGGAGGGATAGCGGACACTGTAGCAGTCTTGTCACCTTAGATGAATATAAGGCTAACCTATGTTCCAGTTCGCTTCCAGACAAAGTGTGTAGGGAACAGTACTCTACCATGTTTATAATGGCAAAAGCCTTCAACACTGAGAGAACTTCCAGAATCTTACACTCAATACTTCGCAGTAAACGATATCAGTCGATCAACCCTGTTACAAACAAACACACAAATACATGTTTATGTCATGCGTGGGTGTGACTCTCAAACATTCATGGCGTTGTCCAGATGGTGAGACCTTGGTATCGCTATACCTATTGTATGTTTACTCGTATATATATATATATATATATAATATATATATATATATCTTCAATAAGAATAGAAAAGAATAGAAGAAAAGAACATAAAAATTCTCTATATTTCGTCATAAGACATTTTCAAGAGATATACATAAGGTAAATAAGCAAATATATCAACAAAAAATAATAAACAAAAGAAACATCATATGTTAATAAAACTAATTTTGAATTACGTACAAAGAGTAAATAATTTTGCTTATTACAAGGAATATAAAGTTATAAATTAAATTGTAACGTGTAATTTATACATACTGCTATCCGTATCTCAAATTTAGACCATCCGGATGTTTAGTTTGTAGCACCCTCTGATGAGCTATTTCTAAATAATTTATTTTAAGTTTAATTGGGGGTTTCTGAATTTTGTTAATACTTTTTAGAGAAAAGCATTCATCCGAATTTTTTGTTATGCTCCATTGCGTGGGCCGAAATAGGATTTGATTTAATTTTCAAGATTTGTATCGCTGCGATTTTTTGTTCATTCTAATGTGCAATGGAGTTATAGTCTGACCAATGTAGTCATATATATATATACACACATATATATAAATTCACTTAGAACAAGGATGACTGGGCACAGGTATGCATATAAACATAAAAAAACAGAGCCAACCTGTAGTGGCACATGGCTTAATACATAATTTAAATTTTGAAGAAACATTTTCAGTAAAACCAATTAGAAAAATATCACAAAATTTAAGTACACACACAGTCTGAGAACCATGGAACAAGCCCATCAACTCGTCACTAAATCAAAATTTCCAAGTGGATTAAATTTAAGGTGACTTAGTCAACAAAGTGAATTTATAAAATTAAACCATATGTTCACCATTGTACAATACTTCATTCTTATTTTTCATTTTCTGTGTTGATGTTTTATGTTTAATTCTGTTTCTTATAGCCCTATTTATATAATTTTTTTGTAATTCCTGAAGACGGCTTAAGCCGAAATATAGAAAATGTTTATTACAATAATTGAAGAATTCTTATTGAAGATTAATATATACACATATATATATATATATATATATATATATATATATATATATAATATATATATATATATATATATATATATATATAATATATGTATGTATGTATGTATAAACCACCCAGAATTACCGCGTCCAGTACAAATTTCATGTTTGCTTATTGTAAATAGGATTGAGAAGTTTCTTACAACCCATTCAAATTTTTCGTATCAAAAACATTTTTGTATGATATTTGTTAGCTTAGAATATGAGTGGTTAATATCCCTTACTACGAGTATGATCAAAAAATTTCTTCAAACACGTACGAGTTGCTAATATCTTTGCCATATATCATATATTGGCCGTTAGGATTTTGGAAATTAACATATTAATAATACTCTTGCTTGTACAATTTCGAAGTTGCATTTTGATGGGAATAAGTTTTTATTAAAGTGCGACTAATAAATATACACTGTGGTTAGTATATATGGAATTATAAATTAGAAGCAGATTAGGACTATACCTCTGGTAGCTAAACTGCCCCGCAGTTATACACTATTACATAGGAGCTCAGTGATATTGGTCTGTAATGTGATTAAAAGGAGAGGTACGGGCATTGGTGAAACACTGCCCTGTGTATTCCACAACAACAGTTCATGTTTAAACTGTAACTTCAAACTCATAGACTTGAGTGTATGAGTACTAGTTCCATATTTGTTTATCAAGTCGAACTGGTATTACAAAGTATCGTAAAATTAGGCAGAAGTAACTGATGTCTTTTTCAAGCGAATTGATCAAAATTAGATTTATTGCATTACAATTTGTATTTCTTTAACGTATGCTTTTGTAGAGAAACATCTATAAAACAAGTGGCTAACAAGCAACATGCCAATTAAAACCTATAGGTTTATTAACCTACTTCATGTCCTCTTCATTAAGATGTACCAAAAACGAATATTTAAAAATAGTTAGTTAGGGATGATTGGGTTTCCCCTAAAGCAAGCGTTGAATAAAATGCGTAGTGATAGAAACGAAGCCCACTATTCATAATAAAAAATTGTTTTATGAGGCGTAAATAACTTTTAGTTAGTTACATTTATTTCGTAGTTCTTATCCACGCAAAATGCATAGCCCTAGGCACTTAGAGGACCTGTTACAAAGGTATAAAGTTTAATTTTTTTAACAACTTACAGATCTTTAAGGAGATATTAAAAATATTCCGTAGCTATAAATAAACAATACCAAACTAATTAGCATTATTACTTGAATATTGAACTTGAATATTGAACTTTTTAAAGACATAAAATTCGATAAAGTTTTATAAATTTAGAGTAGATATAGTGAATATCAGGGTATATAATACTTAAAAATTAAAGAAAAATGCTCAGCAATCACAAACGAATACTTTATTGCTATGAACATAACAATGGTAATAAATGAACGTTATTAGTTATGATAAGCTAAATTAGTAACACGTGTATAAAGTAATTATGGTGAGATAAAATAGACACTTTGTAGACCTGTGCACATTGAAAGGTTTATCATTTGTGCATTTATGCGCTATGCGTTAATAACAACAGTACATCATTGAAGTATTATGTCTACTATTTAAAAATGAAAATGGAAAGTTGCAGTGAACATGTTAAATAAAAATTGAAGTATAGACATTTTTTGATTTTAGAAAATTATAAACATAAATCGTTTATTAACCGATGGAATTAGAAATAAAGGTTGTTTTGGGATATCAGCATTAAGCGATTCTCTTTAGAACTTATCTTGACTTGACAGATGTTTTTCTGAGGGTGTGTAACCAAGCGAAAAATAATGAAAATTCCCTCCATCTTAAGGATATTTAGAAAAATCCCACTACCCACCCTCCAATGCTAATACAAAAAGCCTTGTTTGTTGTGGGGAAGGTTTTTTAAAAGATTGATGTGTAATCAACAAATAAAAATCTAATTAAATGAGTAATAAAACAACGGGCAACATCATATGTTTTAAATTTGATCATAAATTTAATTTTTAATAGTTTGAAACAAAATTAACGAAACGAACTCAAAATAATTCATCATTATTTTATTAGATTTTGTTATAATAGGGCACCAGTTTATAAATTCAAAATAGTACTTTACAGATCAAAGATTATAGTTTTAAGTTTAATACTTTCTAAAATAATAATAAAATAAGATATGTTCCATTAAATGTGCTATTAGAATATGTTTGTTGTACAAGTGTAATATTTTGTGATATAATTTGTAGTGGTGTCCTTGATTATACTAAAAATGTGGCTAGTTAGAATCTACACATGAAAAAGTTCACATTTAATTTTCTTCAATACTAATGTTTCTCTAGAGTGGACTAGTCTAGTTGGATTACTTCTCAGTCTGGAACTGGATCAGTATCACCAGGTAAGTTGTCACCGCTCCAGCCATCTGTACAGATACAAATCACTATTCAGTCTATAAGTAACAAGTGAATACAGCCTATTAGACAAATTCCTTATTCTACTGAAAAAGAGGTCCTTACAATCGTATATTTTCCACGTATATTTTAACTAAACTTAAAAGCAACAGTTTTTCGTAAACTATTCTCGTAACATATTCCTCGTAAACTGTTTTTTGTAGATATATCACACTATCTTTCCTGTGGGGATTTAAAAAAAGGGAGGCTCCTTCCCCACAATATTACACTACTTTCTTATTTTAATGTTACACAGAATGGAGGAACAAAGGTCCTTTAAACTGGAATTAAATTTTGTTTGATGTGAACAATAAATCATGCATATTACTAATATTGATAGATATATATACTTGAACACAGACTTTTTTATTGACCAAGCAGTCCATAAAATGACCTCAGTAATTAAAAAATGTAAAAATAATGTTATCAAATATTGCTTTTATTGGAAAATTTTGGAGTTCCTGGACCTGGTTGAATGAGATGAGAGTTAGAGTAATGAATACGATTATGAGTTATTTAAAAGATCCTGCCTACCTTGCAAAGAGTATGCTCATTGGATTTCCACTGAAAAATCTACAGTAACTATTATCTATTTTAATAATGAAGCCAGGATATGGCTTTTAAAATTCATACCAGAATATCCGATGACGTTCATATCATAGTTTGCAGTCCTAATAGGTTCAGTTTAATGAGGTCTTATATGGTACAAGAATTATTCCTTCTAACTAATACTGATGACATTCATTCCTGTTGATACTTAGTTTATACGATAGTTACCTTGATCAAGCTTTGGAACGCCCTTTAAATTAGGGAAAAGGTAACTTTCTTTTTCACGTCCTCTGAAACTTAGAGGTGGGGCTTTGGTTATGACCACAGATGTGTACGTTTTGTACTATACTATTAATACTATTAAAATATATAAAGAAGCTCATTTAAGAGTTCAAGTTAGCTTGTTTTGTCAATTATTCTAAGCGAAGTAGTCAAATAATTTTAACCCTTAAAAATATTACTATGAACAGTCTTCCTAATTTATAACATGCAGTTTATAAAAATTGTATATTTTATGAATTCAATTTTAACTCCAACATTATAAAACAAAACAGGTATTGGTACTAGACATTTAATCTGCAAAATAGTTATATGAATAATCACGTTAAATAATAAAGTTACACTATGATAACCTATGTTTGTCTAATTGAATTACTGATCATATTTTTATGTCAGTATTATATTTTAAGGTTTAAATTACACTATTATGATTTAAACACTTAGATTCCCTTTTAAATATGTTATTACCAATCTGTGTAGAAACTTTTAAAAGCATAATAAACTCTGAGGATAAACACGTTTTGTTCAAAAAAATTATACCGAAACTAAATAATGCTGAAAAATTATTTCATTTTCAATGAAAGACAGAAACAGATAGAAGAGAGGAGCATAAAGTATAACAGTGAGTAACAAATGTTAAGATAATAAACGTGAAGATAGTAAACATTTTTACCGATGTGAGGGTCTCATTATGGATCTGGAAAAATCCACGAGCAGAGAATCTTGCGTTGTGGTGAGGCAACTGCAGTAGGAAACCCTTCAAGCTGGAAACACATCGCAAGGCTTAAGACATTCCTAAGAAACAACTGATAGGTTTAAGTTTATGTTTATAACTCAATTATGTCATTATGTTCATAGCGCATCCTCAGTATTCAAAACGTAATTCCCTTATTTTTACGTATGTTAGATAAAGCATAATCTTGTGTAAGTGTCAAACACTGTCAGATAGTAGGAGAATAAATATTTATTAAACTAAAGTATGAAACTATTATTTTGAAAAATTGTAAAAACCAATAAAAAATTATAGTGTTACGATATGTCCTAATATATTTAATGTCTCTCAGAAATACCTTAATAATGAAGATCTATACTACCTCCTAATATGTAATAGGTAAGTATTGGTAAGTATTTTGTTTTTCGTATTAGATTAAATAAATTTTAAAAACTAAAATAATACTACGATTTTAAATATTATTCTGTTTTAATTCGTCTGTAAAATATTTAATTTTATACAATTATTTGTCTTAAAAAACATTTCAAGATTTATGTCCATAACATGAAGACACTATAGGTTTTACTAAACTAATTAAACCCATCAAACCATTTAATATAAAACTGAAATAAAAATTTATGTTAAATATAAATGTCTTTTTAAGACGCCAGAGGTATTTTTAATACTTATCAGTCTTGTTATGTGATATATTTTTAAATTAGCATTCAAAGTTAGCTACAAAACACCCTGAACAGGTTAAGGTATAAAACATTTTAAGTTCTTTATTGTTAAAAGTGTTTATTTTTTACTACACTTTGGTGTACTTTTTGTAACAATTGCTACATAAGCTATTTTTAATTTATTTCATAAATATTGATGGCAAAACTTATATTAAAAAATGTTTTAGAATTGAATTAGGTATGTCATTATAAGGTAATTAAATTAGGTGAAATGCATCATTTAATAAAAAAAGGGTTAGTGGATGTGTGACTGTTACAGTAAGACACAAAATGTTTCTGGTAGTCTACTTTGATGAAGGGATTAAACTGGGGTTGACAATGAGTCTCTTTGGTCTTGTGATTGGCCGACTGAAGGCCAATCAAAGGCGTCTATGTCAGTTCTCTGGTTAAGGGGGAAGAGGTCGGTATTAAAAACCTCCGACATGCATTTTTGAGTATATTTTTGTGGTTTAGCTGTTCATGCTTATTGATTTACTTATCAAGGGAATTTGCGTAATTAGCTATTATATAGTCGAATTACGATTTTCAAATAGGAATTTTTTTTTCAACTAAAGTTAATTTTCTTTACTGGGATTATTGTATTATTTTAATTCTAAAGTGAAATAAGATGTTTTGAATTCACTTAATATTGAGTAAATGTCGTTGCTGTTGTTTAAAAAAAATCTACAATATTTTTTATTAAGTAATTAAAAAAACTACTTCTAAAAACTATTTACTATACTACAGTCAGGATAATTTCTGCACATGAAGATATCAAATTTTTAGTATGTATCTTTGCGTGAAACATTATAAAAATTTCAGTTTGTCCTTTGAGTATGAACAAACAGTAACAGGTTATGATACAGGTATTACAAGGAATGTTTTAGGAAGTTCTTACTCCGATAATTTAGCCTCGTTTATAATACAGAAATGTACATTTTAGTTTTATTTAAGTTATAAATTTTTTTATTTTATTTGAGTTAAAATTTTTAATTCGATATATATTTTTGAAACAAGAAGTTAAATTCAATTTAATTTTTTAATTGAAACAAGAACACAAACCTTTTCTTGAGGAAACGTTTACAACAAAAGTGGTTGTGCAAGCTTTGGGGAATTAAAGCTAAATACCTAACAAGTACAAAGATAACTTTTGAATCAAACTTAATTTACAATGACTAAACTGCAAACTAATAGGCAACTTTAAAAGTGATTTGAGAAAGTATTCTCCTGTCCATCTACTCTAACAAATACAAATAATTAGTTTTGGAACTGGATAATTAAGGCAGTTTAGCTAATAAAAAAGTATTGTAAATGGTTTTTGTGAAACTTACGAATTACTCTACACTGTTTATGGTATTGTTATGAACCCAGGTTAAACTCTTTTACGGACTTAAAGTTTCCCCCAAAGTGTTTTCGATATGTTTCTACTTTTTATTAAAACTCACAGTTAATTTAAATGAAAGTCATTTTCATGGAGTTAATAACATATTTTACAGCAGCATCGTGGCAAGAAATCAAGATTAACCACTATTGGCATACCACAGTTGTTGAAGGTTGTGCCAAATGTGCTACAAAAATATTTAATTTTAAAAAATAACGCGGTCATGTGAAATAAGTATATGCATGTAGTGTTATTAGAACGTAGTGTATTTTGAACTTCCAATCTAGTATATCTATTAATATTTAACTAAAGAATGTATCAACTATTATGATGTGACGTTTCAAAATCTGAGAGTTTCCCTTTGTATTTTAGTACGCATTATATTCAGAAGGACTGCAATAAGAGGGAAATGTTTATAATGTACAATAGAATGAATTGGTTAATACGTATGCTCCTTAAAACGTCATAATTTGTTTGGTATTGGCTTTTGATTAACTTTAATTTGGTCAAAATAAAACTAGTTTTTAGGTTTTTGTTCAATTTTAATAGAAGTATTTAGGTAATTTTATTTTTTACACTACAAATGTTATAATTGGCATATTATTTTGAGTTTTTAACTACGCTTACGCTCTTATGTTTAAAGTGTTTGAGCTTCCCTTCTGGTCCAAAAACGCCTTTTCCCATGTAGACTTTCATACAATGCACAAACATTTAATAAAATGGACTCTTCATATATTAAATAAACTTCTACTAGTTTAAAAACAACTAGTTTAGTAATACCTATCAGTTGCTCAAACTGAATCTAACTCGAGAAAATAATAACAAGGTCATTGTTTTAATACCTGTTTCCTAAAACTCGGATCCAGATCTTTGTTTATCAACTTGCAAATCATCACCGCAGTATTGTCGGCCTGAAAAAATATTAATAATTATAAATTCATAATATGGACTAAATCTTTATTGTTTATAACACAATTAAGTTGATAGGTGGTACGTTAGGCAGTTTAAAATCTTTATTAATCCAAATAATTAGTACTTATTTTTTTAACATAATTATTGAAAAAGTACACTCTAGTTTCTTTAATTAGAATGGAAGACAAAATAGTTTAGTTTTTTTATTCGAAACTTTTTTCCTACTGAGACATATTACTTTTCATGGAAGATAAAAACTAATGAGGGTTATGTAGATTACTGTTAACTTTAATTCAATAAGCCTACAAATGAAGTAAGATATTATTGATAACGGCAATAATGGAATTCTGAACAGGAAATTTGTTAATAAATGTTTTCCTACATAAGAAATTGTTAATGTATGTTGTGGATGAACACAAAGACGTGTTATGAGAGAAATACTCTTAATTAGTTTAACTATTATTGGCAAAACCTCTCTTATAAGACTTTGTTGTATAGACAATTAGTTTATTACATAACTATTATATTTCAACAAGAGGAATTACCGAGTTAGTGATCTCCGTGCTTGAGTTCGCTACCAGAATCGCATAACAGATGAGAACCAGGACCCAGACTGCATCCATAGTGAAGGCGAACACATTAACAGATCTGACATGCAAGAAGAAGAAGTAGGACTTGACAGTAACGTGGACAAATAAGGAGAACATAACGGCCATCAGCTGATCGCAGTAGAAGTCATTAACCTGGTGTACGGCGTCACACAACATCCAGTAGGTGTTCATCAGAGACTTCATTTGCTTGATCTTGGATACAGTATTGCCTAAAATCACAGAAAAAATAATAAATAATACATTTCGAATTGTTATCACATTTGAGTACTTTTTAATGTGAATACATGTGTGGTAATCTAGTTGAATAAGAGTAACGCCTTTTAGAAGTTTCTAATCTACAATAGATTGGTGAATGAAGAAAGCGGCTTTACATATTCACCACTTAGTTCCATGTGACATCGATCGATAAAGCGGTACCTTTCTCCTACTGGCCAGGCTGTTTAATGCAATAATGTCCAGTGATTTGTATGGCTGCATATTTTAAATTGCACATAAATATTTTATACGTTAAAGAGGCGAATAAGACTGCCCTTGATACTCAAGTACGCTTAAACCACAGGTGTTCATGGTTTGTTCGTTATGAAGGCCATCCTACGGATGTAAGCAGACATTAGCGCTTTCTTACTATCTGATGCAAGTATAATGTTTAGGTCACGATTATTTTATTTTCAATCTTAATTGTAGAACTTCCCGTCTTGAATTGGTGATTTTATGCAAGTATACATCTATTTACACTAGCGTATATGACGTATAGCTATATAAATACAACTTTTTGCTGCAAAATACTAATTATAACTTCGATCATAACTTTCTGTTTCCTTATTTTCCTTATCTGTTTTCTCCATATTCTTTTATTAACACCAGTTAACAATTAGATAAAATCAGAAGAGAGGAGATTTAATTCCTAACTTTGCCTTTATACTTATGACACTTCTCATTTATTATAAAAATATTAACAAGTACTTCACTCACGTGTTGTATGAAAGATGTCACAATCACCCAGGCTGCGCTGCATCACCGTTCGTTCTATTAAGTTGCAGATAATCTCCTCTCTCATCTTGTTACTAACAGTCTTGAATCCCGTAATGATACTTTCAGTTACATGAGTGAAGTGGAAGAGAAAGGCAAATTGTGTGCAGTCCAGCAATAGAAAGTTGACCGCAATCAACACCGGGAAGTCTAGCGAATACTTAACTACGATGTTAACGAAGTTTGCCATAAACAGCAAAGCTGTCACGATCAAGACTGCGATGACCTTTACTTGGATCTTAACATCCCTGTTCTTGTACTGAAGGTCTCGATAGATTCGATCCAGGGTGCCAAAAACGTCAATTATCCTCGAGTACTTGCATGTGCCGCTGAAGAATGTAGAAGCTGCCATAATTTGCAGAGCCATCAAGTCTAGAATCAGTGCCAACTTTTGCGTTCTACTTCTATCATAACCGACTATTTGCTCTGTGATTATTACGTAGAGAATGATACAAGAGAGGACTTCCTGCAGTATGAATAGTATTAAACACCACATGAAACCAGCTATGGAAAACGTCAGTTCTTTGAGAGTTTTAGGCCCCGAAGTAATTTTCAGTGGCAGACCACCAAATACTATCCAAACCAAAATGATGTAGTTTGGTATATCTTTCAAGGTGTATAAAACCATGTTACTCATTTCTTTCAGAAAGACTGTCACATTAGGGATTGCCAAACTACTTTATTCGATTCATTCGATTGATTTATTACAATAGATTGTATTGAAAAAATATAAAAGAGATTTGTTTGTGTGACCTTTCTTGTTTAGCACCACTTACATTACATTTCTGTGGTTTTTGCTGATCGAATACAATTATTTACTCAACAAAGTAATGCGCAATGAAAAGTTTACAAAAGAAGCTTGCTTTGTTGAAACATTATTTGTAGAGCTGGAGTAAAACAGTTTTGGCTTCTTTAGGACATTATATACATACATTTGTACCCATACCAAACTGATTGAAAAACATTCCAATATTTTACTTTTAAAATCATCTAAGAAAATCCTTAAATGCTTTTAACAAAGAATAACTCAATGTATATTAGTTTATTCACACAGTTTAATATATTAATAAAATAATTCAAAATTCAAACTAGTATAATGTTACTATAAATAATATTTTCCATTTTCTCCTTTTAAAGATATTTCAAAACAATTGTAATAAAGGACGATATTTTCATTTTAATGTCGTTATATTTGTAATAGACAACCATGAACGTTCGTTGCTTTACGGTTGACAATGTAATAAAGTACTCTAACTAATTACATACATCAAATTTCTTGAAAATGTAAAAAAGTGAAATAAAAAATTTAAATAACAATTTCAAATCATTTTAACATTAAATAGAAAAAAATATCAAATTATAAACAACCAAAAATGTTTAAAACCAATCAATAGAATTAAAAAAAAAAACTCTAAACTAACTCCAGTATAGTCAGTTGATCTGGCAAAGAAACTGCCAAAAATTAGGTGTTATTTCAGCTTTCGTTTGAACCATTTTAAGGTCACATAGTAGCTTTCGGAAGCGTCTAGAGCCTACATTGTGTGAAGACTGGCAGAGCTGACTCAAAAATGTTTTAAATCTTGTCTCTTAAAATATGTTGAGCTAAATAATAATATAACTTAATCTACTGTAATTTCAACCCTTTATGTGTTGCACATTCTAAAGAAAATCCTCACAATAATAATCTAAAGATGAAATAAGTTAAACTTATACTAGTACTGTTTTCTTACAATGCAAAGAATATAATCTTGAAATGGGCAAGAGAAGTTTATAAACACAAATCTTTTACTAACCACTATGTAATTATTGCTTTATATATCGCCGCGTTACATCAAAATAAAATAATTTAATTACCTAAAGAAAAATAGTGTGTTGTGCGCAATTAAATTCACCAAAAAAGCCGTGATCAAAAAATGCAGTTTAAAAACAGCGGGTAACTGCTATCAGTGCAGATTTAAGAGACAATGTAGTCTAACTTTTACGATACGTTTAAATATTGTTAATAAACCTATCTAAGCTGTCTTTTCACAAAAGCAGGCATCTTAGAGCTGTGTGTATTTATATATATATTTTTTCTTAATCGTGAGAGATGTTAATTTAGCTTTGAAACACTAATTACTAACTATAGAGTATATCATAAAGACCATAAATATATACTTTTTTAACATATCTTATTAATCACGCGAAGAAGGCAAACTTAACCTTGGCGTCAAAAATATATCACTTGAACCATAATTGCTCATAAAGGTGAAAAAGCTGTGAAATTGCGTGCGAAGGCGCGGGTAACTGCTATTATATGTCTAAAAGCAACCTAAATCCATAATTATTATTTTCCAAATATTTATCCATTTAAAATTTTACAAAACTACTTTAATCATTATTTTAAGGTGGAGTTTACTATTGACAGTTAAAATAACTATACTCACCCCTCTACAATTTACGCAGGACTTATAATAAAATAAAGTTTAAATAATGATACACTTTGATAACTTTGTATAGATATTTCTGCGGCTGGTCGTTTTTCTATAACTATTAGGCATGAACCCAACATAAATAGTATTGTTTAGGTCGAATAGTATCCTTATGCACTAGAAATGATATTATGTAATAATATTTACACATTTAAACCAAAGTAATAATTGTTTTCTTTACCTCTCTCACTAAAATAATACTCAAAACGGTCAATGGTTTACAAAAAATTATTTTTAATTTAAATTTCAAGGAAGCTAATTTTAATTTCAAGTCTAGGGTCTTAGAGGGAGAAGTATCTTGCCATCCAAGCCTCTAGTCTCTACGTAAAGGGCTTCTACTAAAATGTAAACAGAGAGACAGAGAGAAAGAGAAAGAGAGAGATACTTGCTACATTGAGTCTACGATTACAGCAGTGATACAGTGGAAAGAATCAAATAAAGAATTTTGTATCTTTAATATTTATGAGCTACTTCAGGAACGTACTTTCTAAAAGAAACTATAACGATTAACACAGTTTGACTTTCCTCCAGTAAAGTTAAAACCACTTAGGGTGGATCTTTTAGGATATTCTCTGGTTTAATACCTTAGGGGAAGTAAAAACCGGCAGCCTACCCGTGGGTTAGCTCATATATTTCGTAAGAAAACAGTATTATTCTCATACTGTGTCTTTCTATTGTGTTTATGAATTTGATAGCTCTTATTTTTTACAAGTTTACATTTTTTTATCTATTTTTAATTAACATAGTAAATCTTTAAAAATATTTCATTATCTCCATTTTCTCCCATATGTTTGGTAAAACTATGCATTATTATAGTGATTTAATCTCTAAATTTCAGTGCGTATACATACGTGTTTTTATGTGGATAACTTAATTTAACCTTAAAATGGGTTTTCCTCGGATCAAAACATTTTCGTTTTACGTATTAAAACCAAAACCCAAATAATCAAGTAAAGCTACCTTATTGTCATGTGACCCTATAAAAAACCCTTAAAGTGGTCACTTTTAGTTTTTTAATATAATTTTTAGACGGTGATATAGGTAATATTCATGAATTTTACGTTATTTTTACGGGTATCAAGTTAGGAAGAATGTAATCTTGGAAACGTTATGCTTCCATATTCTTGACCGTTTAATTGCCTCCAATTTCTACATCTAGCAAAATGAGCTAACAAAGGGTTTTGAATATCTTAATTTATTTACACTGTTCCGTAGTATAACTATTACTTATTGTGAATAAATGAGACATTGGACCTGCATATTTCTTAACAAATCAGTTCTTTATCAATAAATTCAACATTGGTACTTTATTTCTTTTTAGGATATATATTTAGTAAATTATATTCAGTTAACATTTAGGAATATTAATGCTTATTGAATTAAGCAGGAAGAATTTTGTTAATTACTGCAATTTTGAAATTAATTTAAGATTTCGACAAAACTTTCTATATTATTATAAAATAAAAAGTTTACTAAATATATTTTAATGTACGTTGATTAGTTTGAAAGTGGTATTATTTAAAATAAAAACCCATACAGATAAATAGAAGGTAAAAAAGGATACACACATGAGTACTATTACTTTTTTTGATTTCTCTTGGTCCATGAAGAAAGGTTTTGGAAATAACCTGTATTTATATGTAAATATATCTAAATAATAGAAAATATAATGAACACACTAAATCTATAAGTCACATATTTTGTTTTACTAGTCGTAAAATTATTTTAAAACGTTATATTTGCTCTAAATATGTAAGAGTAGTGACGTAGTTACGTGGATAAAGGTAAACGAAATCCGACTCGAAGTACCAAACTTTTAAGTTCACAAAAAGTTACAAAGAGACATCCAGTTCGGAGGGTTACTTACTTTAACTGAGAATCGTCACTTTAATTGAGAAACACTGATTCGTCCAAGAGAGACAGATGGGATGAGCTTAACACGAAACTAAAACAAGAACAAATTACGACTTTGGAGTAACCGCGACAAGACTAAAAATCCAAAACGAATTCTACGGTACGACTAAATGTTAGGGCGTATAAGGGATCGTTAAATTGGAACATAGGTCGATTGGTCAAAAGATAAGCTCACCAGCTCAGTATTTCCCCTGAACAATTTCAAACATATCAAGGAGTCTTATGTTGAATATTAAAAACTAAAACCTAACCTTGCCAGATAACATTGCCAATATTACAAAAATGTAAAATTAATAAGTTACATACAACGGATTGTTATTTTGCATCAATAATCGTAAATAAAAATAACTATTGTAGGATAGAACATAAATGTTTTATATTAATATTTAGAAAAAAAAGTGTATTGAAAATCAGACATCACGTCATCTCAGTAACGTATTACAAGCGGAATTTTGGACATGCGCATACAATAAAACAGCGAAACAACTAAACTGATAAATTTGTCTTGTAATCGATATTTGATATAGAAATATTTATATCGGAGCTTACTGGTGATTGCAATTAGTAAAGTACGCAACCGTGTCCAGTATTGTTCAAGAATCCCAAGTTGTGCTTTGGGATTAAATTAAACTTTAGACATTTGAAAGTTTACTTCACAATAGAAGTTCAAGAAATGCATTGTTTCCTACCCTCAACCAATCAAGTATCTGTGTATTCAGCAAGTAATAATTGTCGAAGTTTCTGTAAGAAAAACAAAGCTTAAACATTCGTCTGGTTGGTTTAGCGTAATAATTCGATTTTAGTTCTTCCAACTTTATAAGTTGAACAGTGCATTTAAAAACCAGTCGCAAAGTATATCATTACTTACTACTTCACAAGTGAAATAAGAAGATTGTTCTAACAGGATAACTTGAATACTGATGTTGTGGCAAAAAAGTCATTTTTTTATCTAATGCAATATGCCTGTATAAGACGTTATAATATTCGATGTCTTTGTTCTCTTAGAACAAGAAACTGTGGAAACATATCATTGCATTAGTCTAAATGTTCTTTGTGATTTGGTTCTGGAGTGACAGGGTATTAGTATGGGTGAGGTTAGTAATAGTGACCAAATGCTGTGAAGAACACAAGAGGAGGAATAGCGGACATTGTAACTCAGTCTTGTCACCTTTGATGAAGATAAGGCTTGCTATGTTCCAGCATTTTCAAGTAAAATTGTGTAATAGACAGTATTCCACTATTTTTAGACTAGCAACACTGATAGAGCTTCTCCAATCTTACACTCAATACTTCGCAGTAAACCATATCAGTCGATCGACCCTGTTACCCAACACATGCGTAAATATGTTAAATCATGTGTCGGTGTTACTACTAAACATTCATAGGTTTATGCAGGTGTGACACATCATTTTCTCTATATATAGTGTATGTTTACTTGTGTATATAAACCTCCTAGAAGTAAACCGTCCTGGGAATAATATTAGGTTGATTTCCAAACAAAATTTCGTGTTTGCTTGTTGTAAATAGGACTGAGAGTTTCTTACAACCCATTCAAATTTTTAGAACAAAGAAACTTTCCTGTGCTATTTGTTAGTTTAGACAATGAGTGGTTAGTAACACCTATCACCTGTGCTTGATATCAAACTGTGGTTAATATGGATGGAATTATAAATTATAAAGTGGTCATGGCTATACCTCTGGTAGCGAAAGCTGTCCCGCAGTTATACACTATTACATAGGAGCTCAGTGATATTGGTCTGTAATGTGAATAATGGAGATGTACGGACATTGGTGAAACACTCCCCTGTATATTCCACCACAACAGTTCATGTTTAACTGTAACTTCAAACTCATAGACTTAAGTTTTTGTGTACTAATTCCATATTTGTTTATTAAGTCGAAACTGGTATTACTAAGTATCGTACCATTACATAGTAGTTACTGATGTTTTTTCAAGCGAATTGATCACAATTAGATTTATGGTATTGCTATTTGTATTTTCTGAACATATCCATATTTTTAGAATCTTAACAAGTATCTAAGAAGCAATATGTCCATTAAAACCCGTAATGTATTGATCTTCTTCATGTCCTCTTGAGTAATATGTAACGAAATATCTATTTATAATGTTAAATAACTATTTAACATTAGTTAGTTATGGATGACTGGGTTCACTTAAAGCAAGCGTGAACACTATTATAGCGATGAAAATGAAGCCCTATATACACAATACATAAGAGGTTATGAGGGGTAAATAACTTTTAGTTGGTAACTTTTAGTATTGGCATTTAGTTTGAACTTGTTAAAGCTTGAATATTCAAGATCTTGAATTCAATTTGAACGTTTTTTAATGACGCAGAATTTGATAAAGTTTTATATACGTATTGTATAAAGTTTGAAGGTCAGGTTTATAATACAAAACAAATTAAAGAAAAAGATCTCAGCAATCACAAACGAATTTTTTATTACTATGGGCAAAATAGTGGTATGAGTGAACGTTATAAGTTACAATAAGCTAAATGAGTATCACCTGTATTATAAAGTAATTATAAAGATCTATAAAAGTGAAAATGGACACTTTATAGACCTGTGCATATTTGAAGGATATCATTTGTGCATTTATGTGCTATGCGTAATAACAACAGTATATTACAGAAATATTAAAACTACCATTTAAAAATTAAATGGAAAGATGCAGTTAATGTGTTAAATAAAAATTGGAGCATTGAAAAGAATGTAAAATTAAGCAAGTTGTAAGGATCACTTTTAAATTGACGTTAAGATTTTGATTTTGAAAATTATAAAACGTACATATGATTAACTAATTATAGAAGTATAAATAAGGATGTTTTGGGCTATAAGCATATGGGGTTCTCTTCAGAACTTATGTTGATTTCACTGATGTTTCTGAGGATATGTAACAAGAAGAAATTAATTAAAATTCTCTCAGTCCCAAAGATATTTAGAAAAATTCCACTACCACCTTCAAGGCTAATACAAAAAGCCTTGTTTGTTGTGGGAAAGGTTTTTGAAGATTGATGTTTGATCAACAAGAAATATAAAGTCAATGAGTAAAACTACAGGCAGTAATGACATATGTTTTATATGGTCATAAGTTTTTTTATAGTTTGTAGCAAAAATAACTAAATGAAACTATAAATAATTCACCATTATTTTACTAGATTTTGTAATAAAGAGCCCTAGTTATAAATCCCAATGGTGTTTTACTAATCAATGGTTACAATTTAACTTTAATAATTTCAAAAAATAATAATTAAATAAGATTTACTGCCCTAAATATGCTGTGAGATTATGTAGTTGTACAAGAGTAATATATTGGGATAGAGTTTGTAGTTTCTGAATTATACTAGAAATGTGCCTAGTTAGAATCTACATATGAAAAAACTTCACATTTAGTTTTTTTCATAATGAACGTTTTTCAAGAGTAGACTAGTCTAGGTTTGATTGATTGATTGATTGATTGATTGATTTATTTCCAAAATTTATGTACAGAATTAAATATAATACATAACAAAAATCTTATAGGAAATTATCCCCACATGGGCATCAGCCTGTGTGTGGGGAAACGAGTTCCTCAGTCTGCACTACCAATAACACACAAAAAACTTAAATTAAAATAAGAAAATGAATTGTCATTAATAAAAACATTTTCATTAACAAATGAGAAATGAAGATTTAAACTCTAAAATAAACTATACAAGGCCAGAGCATGGAATACATGAGCAAATTCAGTTAATAAATAATCTAAAATTTGAAAGGAATATACTTATTTAGAAAATATAATTTGAAGACTTAAAAATGTAATTTATAAAAACTTGTAAACTTACATAAAAAAGAGCAATCAGAAAGACTTAATTAAAAATTAGCCGATATAAGTAGAGAGAGACTTGGACCACACACTGCACACCCACGCACACACACTAAACACACACACACACACACACACACACACACACACACACCAATCACGCACACGCACACATGCACGCACTACACGTACTCGTTGGCCTGCAGTCAAACGATTGTACAAACTAACCAAACACTCAGACTAACATTGATTGTAATACAAAAATATAACAGAAATTTTTAATACATAAAAAAGCATATCTAGGTGTAGATTGAGGAAAAATACTGACGAAATCCATCTCGCCCAGCATCTACTAACCATTTATTGACTAATTTTTTGTACGTACTAATAGTGCAAGGTCTTGGGTTTTTTATAAAGTATGGTAATTTTGAGAAAATTATATGAGCAATATAGTGAGATGATGTTGAATTAAAAGGCTTTAACGAGTCTAGGAACAAAAATTCTGTTATGAAGTGAAGAAACGCGTAAAATGGCTGTGGTTACTGTGAATGAAAATTGAATCTCTATGTTGAAAAATGTACAAAATTAATGTTCGGATATATAATTGCGAGACGTTAAAAACTTTAAATTCTTCAAACAATAAATTGGTTGGATAAGTACGATTTCGCTTCAGAGCTACTTTTATAATAGTTTTTTGAACGACTTCCAAGGGAGCAAGGTTATTTTGGAAACAGCCACCCCATGCTAAATTACCATACTGAAGAATTGATTGCACATAAGCATAGTATACAGTTTTTAAAAGATCTATTGTAAGTATATTACGCAGATTACAGAATATAAAGATAAATTTACGAAGTTTATTCCGCATGTAAGCTACGTGATTACACCACTTCAAACGATTGTCAAAAAACTACACCCAAGTATTTTATACTCACTCACCCTATCAATACATTCACCACAAAACGCATCCATCCTGGCCACCACAAGTATGCAACCGTAGCTTAAAAACAAAAGGATCGCCGTCAGCTCGTATAGAGATTGGCATACATTTGGTTTTGGCTATATTAACTGTGAGCCGACATTGATCAAACCAGCGCTTGACAGTGAGTAGACCGCGCTCAGCCACATCCCTCACTTCCTCCCAGCTTTCACCCTCAAATAACAAAGCGGTATCGTCCGCATAAAGAAATATCTGTCCTTTAAACAAAGTCAATCTTCCTAGATTGTTAATAAAAATTAAGAAAAAGCAAGGGTCCAAGAGTACTGCCTTGCAAAACCCCATACTCAATTTTTTTAAGGAACGCTTGTATGGCCCAAAACGGAAACAACTTGATACCGATCGGACAAATAACTTTTGAACCATCTCCAAGAGTTCCCTTGTATTCCAATATATTTTAATTTTTGTAGTAATAGTTGTCTATCAACTGTATCAAAAGCTTTAGCTAAATCTATAAAAATCAATAATGGTTTTTTATTACGGCTAATCGTGTCATGAACACTTTTAGTTAGCAAATATAAATCGTCATTCAAATTTTTATCTTTTCTGAAACCGAATTGATTTTGTACAAGAATATTATTGATGTTTAAATATTTTTCGAGTTGAATTCTGGCACATTTTTCCAATAATTTAGATAAAACACTAGTTAAAGTTATTGGTCTGAAGCTAACACATCGATTTTTTGGGCCTCCCTTATAGATTGGGATTACTTTACCCATTTTAAAAGATGCTGGGAAAATTCCCTGTGATATACTATTGTTTATAATATGTAGAAGTGGAAGCTTTTAAGGAATTAAAAAAACATTTTGATAAGAGTAGCCGGGATTCCATCTTCTCCCGGAGCAGACCCGCCTCTAAGGTTTTGTACAACACGAGCAAGGGACATCCTCGGATATCGGCTCCAGCTGGAAGTAAGAATTCGCCCCGTAATCCTCGTCATTCATAACGACTTCAGTCACGGGAGGCACAGCACTGGCTAAGTTGGCACCCACCCTAACATAGTATTCATTTAATGTGTTAGCTACATTATTTATATCATTTGTCTCATATTAAGTTTGCCGTCCAGAAACTGTTCAATAGGAAAGGAATCTTTTTTTTTATTCATGTCCATAATTTCAGCAATATTTTTCCACAAGAGCTTATTATTATTTTTTGATTCATTAATTTTATTTCTAAAATACATTTCTTTAGCCAATTTAATAGTTTTATTTAAGAGATTTCTATATTGCTTGAAACGAGTTTTTAACATTGTATTAAAGGGCTGGCCTTTGAGCTGCTTACTCATTTTATCTCTAACTCGAATTGATTTAATTAGTCCAACGGTAACCCACGGCTTTAGCTTGACGTGTTTAGAAGAAATTGGGTTCTTATTAATTGAGGATTGTAATAGAATATCTTGCAAATATTCAACAAACTTAGATGCAGACAGATTAACATCCTCGATCTCTAAAATCGGTGTCCAATTTCTTTCAGAGACAAGACGGCCAACAATATCAAAGTCAATATATGTGTTTTTAACTAAAGATGATTGTTTTCTTTTACTTTTAATTAAACTCTGTTGACTTTGCGAGACAGTAAAATAGTGATCCGTAATTTCCGCTTTGATGACCGCCGACTTAACACCGTCCGTAGTTTTAATATCCGTAAATATATGATCGATACAACTTTTGGAAAATCCAGTAACTCTGGTTGGCACATTAATGCAACTAATGAAACCAGCTCCATACATTACATCAAGATATCGTTGTGACAGTGGATCGTTGGTTTCAGGTAAAATACAACAATTTATATCACCAATCAGCCAGTGAACCCGATCCCTGTGCCTGGTCTCAAGATATACCTCGAGATCACTAATGAAAGAGTCAAGGTCACCGGACGGACTCCGGTAAATGGCGAGCAACGACATCCGCTCCCTGCCAAACGTTATATCTAGTTTCAAACATGTGGCCCCGCTCAGATTCACTTCTGCATGACATACTGAAAAACATTTATTAACGAAAACAATCACGCCATCATTCTGATTCATACTTTCCTTATTTACGAATCTATCATACCCATCCATACTCACATTTACACTGCACTCATCCATCCAAGTCTCTGTTAAAATAATTATGTCAAATTTAAACTTATAGTTGTTCAAAATGATAATTAGCTCATCAAAATTCTTTTTACAGCTACGAATATTCAAGCTAAGGATTGTCACTCGATTTTTATTTACGTCTTCATTTTCTGAGAAAAAATCAAAACTATCAACATAATCATAAACACATGCATTCACAGCTCTAGAATTGACAATTTCATCCATAATCTCGCCCATTGCGCAAACTGCTCATTGTACACCATGCTCAGCCCACCCGCTCTCTATATATCTATACAGATATCACTACACTTGATAAAAACTACAACATCATCAAAATAAACTAAAACCAAATGTATAGCTACCTGTAAAAAAACAATATTAATATAACAAAAACTTATATGTAGTTGAAACCAAAATACCAATATCACATGATATAGTAATAAAATAAATATTTTTGTTTAATTTAATACATATGAAATAAAATAAAATATATACATGGAATAACGTTTAAGAAGCATTATCGATATAGGTACATCTATGCTATGCTTGCAACTTATGTTTTAAAATAAACAAGAAGCACCTTTACAAATTTATGCAATTAAAACTTTTCAAATATAGATATGCTAAAAATAAATCACGTATCTTATATTACATGCCACAATGAAATGTAACTAGCACAAACAAAAATATAAATTGTTATTAACATATGAATAACTAATTAAATTAAAAATATACTTCAGTATAAATTCTGACATGTGCATGCTTATAATTGTGTGTCATATATTCAAAAGACTGACTATAAGAATTATTATTCCATATATAAAAAAGACATAGACGGAAATTAGACCTAATATACAATTAACATCGCACTGACCATGCAAAACACATTATCTGTTAACCTTTGGGACAGTAAAGATGGCTGTAAAAATGGTAAAAAGTTAAAAGAATTAAAAAATTTACATTGCAGGTAGATTACTTCTCAGTCTGGAACTGGATCAGTATCACCAGGTAAGTTGTCACCGCTCCAGCCATCTGTACAGATACAAATCACTGTCAGTCTATAGGTACAGCAAGTGAAACCAGCTGATCAGACAAATTCGTTCTTCCATTGTAAAGAGGAAAGTATAATCATATATTTCCCACGCATATTTAACTAAACTTCAATTGCAACAAATTTGTGTAAAAACCCAAATTCTCACTTAAGATTTCACGTCTAGGTTGGTTATGACTGCTAGTATAACATACACTGGGTACACCCAAAACAGATTTTGTCACTTACACATGAGCTACTAGAATGTAAAACATCGGCAATATAACCATACAGTTTGAGATATTAGAGTAAAGAGTTTGATCAGTACATCTAGTTTACTGCGGATGATGACGAAGTAGGTAAATATTAGTGCTATAGGCTGCTGCTAGCCTGAACTGATGGGACTACTGCTATCCCCTGCCAACTTTTCTTGCAGAGACTGGAGACAGAGCTAGCCTTCCCTACTTCCAAGACGACATGTCAGAGATATAACCCTCAATATATTTATAATCCTCATTGTATAACGCTTCTTCCACAGAAGACTGTGGGATTAAAAAAGCGGCCCTCATCCATTAAATTACGCATTCTTAATTTAATGTTACACAGAATAGAAGCGGCAAAGTTCTTTTAAGACTCAGTGAGTTCAAAGGAATTTTGTTTTATGTGAACAAAAAAGTTTTCATATTACTCATTTTGATAGATATATATTTGAACACAAGCTTATTATTGACCAAGCTGTCCATAAATGATCTCAGTAATCCACAAGTAAAACTTCTCACGACTCAATATTGCTTTTATTGGAAATCTGGAGTTTCTGGATCTGGTTAAATGAGAAGAGAGTTAGAATAATGACTTTGGATCAGGAGTTCTTTAAAAAATCCTTCCCACCCTCTAGTATGCTCATTGGAATTCCAATGAGATCTACGATAACTATTCCATCCAAATGAAGCCTGGATATTACTGAATTCAGGCGAGGATATTCGATGACGTCCATGTTATAGTTTAAGTTCCAATATGTTCAGTTTTTTTTAGTTTACCAACGTCTTAATTGGAAATAGAGTTACTCCTTCTAACCAATACTGATGCCATTCATTCCCGTAGATACCTAGCTATTCAGGTGAAGTTTCACGATTATTTCCTTGACTAAGCTTTGGAATGCATTTAAATTAGGGAAAGGTGACTTTTTTTTCACGTCCACTAGACCTTAGAGGTGAGGCTTTGGTTATGACCACAGACATGTACGTTTTGTACTATATTATTAATACCATTAAAAATATAAGCAACTCATTTTAAAGACAGATACAGCTTGTTTTATAAATTATTCTGAGCGAAGTTGTAAAATAATTTTTACCCTCAAAGTAATATCATGAACGGTCTTCTTAATTTATATCATCTAGTACATAAAAATTTAATTTTTTTATTAAAGCGAAATTCATTCTAATATTATCAACAAAAATTCATTAGTACTAGATGTTTTATAGGGATAATAATTAAATGAATAACCATGTTAAATACTACAGTTACCCTATGATAGTCTATGTTTAGTTAAATTATTGAACACATTTTTATGTGAGGATTATATTTAAGATTGTAATTATACTATTACAATTTTAAAACCTTAGCTGGCTTATAAAAAAATTTTTATTTACAATCTCCGAACGTCTGTAAACTATAGTAAACTGTGGATAAACAAGTTTTGTTCACAAAAATTAGATCGAAATTAAAGGTGTAACCAATATGAGTGTTGAAAAAATGTTTCATGTTTAATTAAAGATGTAGATGCAGATAGTACATATGAGCAAAGAGTATTACAGTAAATAATAAATGTGACGATAATAAAGTCTTACTGATGTGAGGGTCGCATTATGGATCTGGAAAAATCCACGAGCAGAGAATCTTGCGTTGTGGTGAGGCAACTGCAGTAGGAACCCTTCAAGCTGGAAACACATCACGAGGTTAAGACATTCTTAGAAATAACTTATAGGTTAAGTTTATATTAATAACTCAAGTGTGTGATTACGTTAATTCTCAGTACTCAAAACGTAATGCCTTATAATCAGGTGTGTTAGTTACACCGCTTACATCCACCCACTTGTGTGTCAAACAGTGTCAGATAGTGTGGGTAAAACTACCTATTATATTGAAGTATAAAACTATTATTTGAAAAACCATAAAAACCGATAAAACATTGTACAATATGCCCTTATATATCTAATATACTGTACGTAGGAACTCACTTAATAATGAACATCCATACCTCCTACAAAGTCAGAGTTAAGTACTGGTAATTACTTTATTTGTTGTCGTATTAGAATAAATAAAAAACTACTTCGATTTTAAATGCTCTGTTTTTTAATAGTGTATAATATATGTTATGTTATATAAATGATTTGTCTTAAAAAAGTTTAATGTTTATATCCAAGAAATAAAGACACCATAGCCTTAATAATCCAATTATACGCATCACACTATTAAATATGCAATTTAAATCAAAGTTTCTGTAAAATATAAATGTCCTTGTAGACACAAAGGGAATTTTAATAATTATCAGTCTTGTTATGTGATATATTTTTAATTAGCATTTAAAATTACATACCAAACACCCTGAACAAGAGAAGGTATAAATTTTTAAGCACTTTATTGTTGAAAGTTCAATTTTTACTACACTTTTGTGTATTTTTTGTAACATTTGCTTCATAAGCTATTTAAAAGTTTATTTACTTTATATTGATAGATAAAATTATATGGAAAAATCTCTTAAAAATTTAATTAGTAGTGTCAAAATAAGGTAAGCAAATTAGGTGGAATACATAATTTAATTTTTCAAGAAAGGTTTCAGGATTCTATGAAAGTTACAGTAAGACAGAACATTTTTCTGGCAGTTAACTTTGATAAAAGGAACACAATAGGGGTTGAAAATAAGTCTCTTCGGCCTTGAGATTAGATAGTTGGAAGCCAATCAAAGGCGTCGGTTTTATTTCGTTGTATAAGGGGAAGGGGTGTATAGAATCCTTCGACATGCGTTTCTCGGGGTTTTTTAGTACATTTTTGTGGTTTAACTATTAATGCTTTTCGATTTACTTATTACTCTAATAGTCTGTGCGGGGTTTTATAGTTGAATTACGATTTTCATAGGAAAAACTTTTTGTCAACTAATGTAAAATTTCTTTGACGGGGATTATTGTATTATTTTGATTCCAAAGTGAAATAAGACGCACGTTTAAAGGAGAATAAATGTCGTTACTATGGTTCAAAATAAGGTCTTCATTATTATTTTAAAGTAATATTAATAAAAACTATTCCTAATAACAGTTTATTATACTACAGTTAGCATCATTTCTATGCATTAAGATATCAAGTTTCAGTAGATTTGTTTATGTGAAACGTAATTTTTGCTTTGAGTATGCACCAACATTAACAGGTTATGACACAATTAGTATGAAGAATATGTTAGGAAGATCTTACTACAGTTTTATTTAGCCTCAAATATACCAGAGAAGAGTACATTTTATTTTGAGTTAATTTATAAACTTTTTTTATAAACTAGTTTGAGTAAAAATTTTATATATATATATATATATATATATATATATATATATATTGTTTTTAAACAAGAAATTAAATTATTTGAAAGGAGAACACCTTTCCTTGGGTAAACTTTTACATAAGTGGTTGTATAAGATTCTGGGAATTAAATCTAGATATCTATCAAATTTCTTAGTCACTTTTAGTTTTAAATTACTAAACAGCTAAGAGGCAATTTATAAACTGATTTGAGATGGTATTTCCCTATCCATATACCCTAACAAATATAATTAATTAGTGTTTAAACTATTCGTAAGTGATTTCAATTAATAAAAAAGTTATTTTAATGAATATTGTGAAACTTACTGATCTCCCTACACCGTTCATGGTATTCTTATGAATTCAGGATAAACTAAGCTTTTAAGGATTAATATTTCCCCCTAAGTGTTCCAAAATGTTTCTAATATATATTAAGACTCAGTTACTTTAAATTAAATTCATTTTTCTCATTAATTAACGGTTGCAAGAAGTTGGCCAATGGCTACAGAATACATTCAGCACTAATGGTAAACCACAGTGGTTAACAGTCATGACAAATTTTGGATATAATAAACATTAAAAATATGGTGAAAAAATTTTACGTGAAACAAGTTTATATGCATGTAGTGTTCTTATAACGTAGAGTATATTGAACTTCCATTCCAGTAAATATATATATATATATATAAATATTTAACTAAATATCTTATCAACTATTATGATGTGAAATTTCCAAATCTGAGAGTTTCTCTTTGTATTTTATCACACATTATATGTAGAGGACTACAACAAGAGGGAAATGTTTATAATGTACAATAGAATCAATTGTTTCATACATATGCTCCTTAACATTTCATGATTTGTTGTAGTATTGGCTTTGAGTAACTTTAATTTTGTGAAAATATAACTAGTTTTAGGTTTTAGTTCCTTAATGTTAATAGAAGTAAGTAAGTAATTATATGTTAGAGACGTAGCCTTGAAAAATGTTTTATAGATATGTATAACACAATATAAATAAACCTTTTAATACTTTTTTTGTAAACTTTTATTTTTGTTACAATGTACACTTCGAAATCTGTGATTTTATCTTCAGGTACTAACTAAGATTAAAGTTAAGAAAACAAATAATTAAAATCAATTTGCCTTGTGTTTTGTCACTACCTTGGTGGCTAAATTGGTTGTATTTAATTTTATGTGTGATCAATGTATATAGTTTTAAAAGTCTATCGAATAATACATTTTTGTTAGAAAATCTTTGTCATTTAATAATATATTATGATTAATTTTGGCACTTTTGTAGATTTCAAAATGTTCTAAAGTAGATAATAAGTGACTTTTTTGCTTGTGTGTAAAATTTCAAGATTGTTTTCGATGTTAGTGTATGTATTGCCGGTGTTATTTAAATGGTCTGCATATTTTGAATTTGATGATTTTTTTCAATTATTTCGTATGTGTTTATTAAATCTAATTTTTAAGGATCGGTCGGTTTTTCCAATATAGTGGGATTGACAATCGTTGCAATTTAATTTGTATACTCCACTTATTTAGTACCTGAAGATGAAATCACAGATTTCAAAATGTACTTTATAACAAAAATAAAAGTTTACAAAAAAGTGTTAAAAGGTTTATTTATATTGTGTTATACATAAGTAATTATATTTTTACATTAACAATTTTGTGATTGTCATATAGTCATGTGTCTTTTAATTGGACTTACGCTATTAGGTTTAAAGTTAATAGCATGTTTGAGCTTCCCTTCTCATCCAAAACCCCTTAGCACAACTTTTATACAATGCTTAAACATCTAATAAAATGGACTGTTTATGTAATAAGTAAACTTCTACTAGTTAATAACATGTTTGAGCTTCCCTTCTCATCCAAAACCCCTTAGCACAACTTTTATACAATGCTTAAACATCTAATAAAATGTACTGTTTATGTAATAAGTAAACTTCTACTAGTTAATAACATGTTTGAGCTTCCCTTCTCATCCAAAACCCCTTAGCACAACTTTTATACAATGCTTAAACATCTAATAAAATGGACTGTTTATGTAATAAGTAAACTTCTACTAGTTAATAACATGTTTGAGCTTCCCTTCTCATCCAAAACCCCTTAGCACAACTTTTATACAATGCTTAAACATCTAATAAAATGGACTGTTTATGTAATAAGTAAACTTCTACTAGTTAATAACATGTTTGAGCTTCCCTTCTCATCCAAAACCCCTTAGCACAACTTTTATACAATGCTTAAACATCTAATAAAATGTACTGTTTATGTAATAAGTAAACTTCTACTAGTTAATAACATGTTTGAGCTTCCCTTCTCATCCAAAACCCCTTAGCACAACTTTTATACAATGCTTAAACATCTAATAAAATGGACTGTTTATGTAATAAGTAAACTTCTACTAGTTAATAACATGTTTGAGCTTCCCTTCTCATCCAAAACCCCTTAGCACAAGGCGACTTTGATACATTTCTCAAACGTCTTATGAAATGCACTTTTTATATAATATATAAGCTTATACTAGTTTTAAAAACAGTTTAATTACTAATATGTATCAGTTCTACAAACTGAATCTACAATGAGAAAAAATACATCGTCATGTTTTCATACCTGTTTCCTAAAGCTCGGATCCAGATCTTTGTTTATCAACTTGCAAATCATCACCGCAGTATTGTCAGCCTAAATATAAATAAATACAAAATCATAATATGACTAAATCTTTATTGTCAGTAGCACATTAAAGTATATAAGCAGAACATTACAGGCAGTGTAAAACTTTTAGTAATACAAACAATTAGTACTTATAATTTTATACATAATTATTTAAACAGTACATTCTAGTTTCAATAATTGTTAGGGAATACAAGTTAGTTTACTTTTTTTATTCGAAACCTTTTGTCTACTGTGACATATTAACTTTCAAAAAAGAACAAAATTAATAAGGATCATGTAGATTAATGCAGACTTTAATTCACCAAGCCAACAAATGAAGTAAAATATTATTGATAACGACAATATAGAAATTAAAAAACAGGAAATTGGTCAATAAATATTTTCCTATATAAGACATTTTTAAAAGAAACCACTCTAAAGCATTATTTATGTTATGGGTGAACAAAAAGATGTGTTCTGAGTGCCAAACTGTTAATTAGTTTTACTCTTATTGGTACAATACCCCTTATAAGAAGGTATTGTATAGAAAATTAGTTTATTATAAATAACTATTATATTTAAACAAGAGGAATTACCGAGTTTGTGATCTCCGTGCTTGAGTTCGCTACCAGAATCGCATAGCAGATGAGAACCAGGACCCAGACTGCATCCACAGTCAAGCCAGGCACGTTTCCCGATCTGACATGCAAGAAGATGAAGTAGGACGAAATAGTGACGTGAACAAACAAGGAGAACATAACGGCCATCAGCTGATCGCAGTAAAAGTCATTAGCCTGGTGTACGGCGTCACACAGCATCCAGTGGGTGTTCATCAGAGACTTCACTTTCTTTATCTTGGATACCGTAGTGC
Organism: Homalodisca vitripennis; assembly: GCF_021130785.1. Taxonomy (NCBI): domain Eukaryota; kingdom Metazoa; phylum Arthropoda; class Insecta; order Hemiptera; family Cicadellidae; genus Homalodisca; species Homalodisca vitripennis. The sequence continues at coordinate 43,553,899 of NC_060214.1, forward strand.
CTAAAATCACATAAAAATATAAGAAATGATACATTTTGGGTAGTGACGACATTGGAGTACTTTTTACTTTAAATAGATGACTGGTAATCTGCTTAAAGTAGAGTAATCCCTTTTAGAAGTTTCTAATCTACTATTGATTGGTGAATGATTAAGCGGCTTAACATATTAACCACTTAGTTCTATGTGATATCGATCGAAAAAGCGTTACGATATTTGACTAAGTACTAATAGTAGCAGAAGGTCACAACTCTATATTAGAATGGCTGAGTAGGTATTTTAAAGTTACTGTGGAACTAAAGGTAGTGCCAGCTCTACTTTTTCCTACTGGCCAGGCTGTTTAATGCAATAATGTCCAGAGATTTTTAAGGTTGCATATTTTAAATTGTATATGGATATAGTATACGACAAAGAGGCGAAGAAGACTGCCCTTGATGCTCGCGTAATCTTAAACCACACGTGTCCATGGTTTGTTCGTTATGAAGGCCATCCTATCATACATTAGGGCTTGCTTACTCTCTCATGCAAGTATAATTTTTAGGTTACAACTTTATTTCTTTTCAATCTGAAATGTAGAAATTTGACGTCTTGAATTTGAATTGTAGATGTTATGCAAGTATCTATTACACTGGCCTCTAAGAGGTATGACCATATAAACATAACTTTTCTCTGAAAAATAATAATCATAACTATCCTTATCTGTTTTTCTCCATATTCTTTTCTTTATATGAGTGAAAAATTAGAGTAAAGCGGAAAAGAGGAGTTTTAAGTCCTAACTTTGCCTTTATAGCTATAACACTCTTCATTTATTACAAAAAATTAACAAGTACTATACTAACGTGTTGTCTGAAAGATATCATCATGAGCCAGGCTGCGCTTCATCACCGTTCGTTCAATTAAGTTGCAGATGATCTCCTCTCTCATCTTGTTACTAACAGTCGTGAATCCCAAGATGATGCGTTCAGCTACATGAGTGAAGTGGAAGAGAAAGGCAAGTTTTGTGCAGTCCAGCAATAGAAAGGCGACAGAACCCAACACCGTGAGGTCTAGCGCATTGTTCATTACGATGTTGGTGAAGTTGGCCATAAACAGCAAAGCCGTTACAATGGAGACTAAGATTACCTTTACGTCAATCTTTACCTCTCTGTTCTTGTACTGAAGGTGTCGATAGATTCGATCTAGTGTGCCAAAGACTTCAACTATCCTTGGGTACTTCCATGTGGCGCTGAAGAATGTAGAAGCTGCCATAATTTGCAGAGCCATCAAGTCTAGAATCATTGCGAACTTTTGGGTTCTACTTCTTTCATAAACCACTCTTACTTCTGTGATGTTTATGTAGAGAATGATGCAAGAGAGAACTTCTTGCAGTATGAACAGTATTAAACACCATATGAAACCAGCTATGGAAAACGTCAGTTCTTTGAGTGTTTTAGGCCCCGATGTAATTTTCAGTGGTAGACCACCAAATGCCTGCCAAACCCAAACTATGTAGTTTGGAATATTTGTCATGGTGCATGAAACCATGTTACTGATTTCCTTCAGAAAACTGTTACACTTGGATTGCCAAACTACTTAGTATGATTTATTCAATTGATTTATTACAACAAAATGTATTTAAGATTTCTAAAAGAGATTGGTTTGTTTGACCTTTATTGTTGAACACCACTTACAATACATTTGTGTGATTGTCGATCGAATATAATTATTTACTCAACAAAGTAATGCGCAATGAAATGTTTATAAAGACACTTGTTTTGTTAAATTTTAATTTTTGTGCATGGAGGAAAATTATATTTCTTTGTAAACATTAGACACCATTTGGTCTCTTTTATTTGGACTGTTTGATAAATATGTATCTGAAATAAACGTAAAGGAAAACGTTCCCTATTTGGAAGTAAACTATAAAATAGTATTCATTAACATTTACAACAAAATAAACAATCACTTAAATTTTAATTTTCCAATGCACACCTCATTCATAAAAATGTATATGTCCACATAAAGATAAAAATTAACTACTGGTGAAAAATAAATATTGACAAATGCATAAGCATTTGGATATAAAATAAATGCATGTAAATACACATAAATTATTGCTATTTTATCCCATATTTTAGAGCTATCAAATGAAGAATATTTCCATACAAAATCAAATCAGTATTAAACTAACTAGTACTTTTAGCACACTTGTCGCTAAGAGCATGGATTATAATCTGCTAGAAAGTTTACACTAGGATTGACGTAAAGTTATTTTTTTATACAAATAATTTTGTTTGCTAATTTTTATAAAGACATAGTTTTACACCTGCCATTGTTATACAAAACTTATTTGTCTTTATTTGCAACTTAACTACCCAATAAATATAATCAACTGTGTAATTATTAACAATGATCGTTATGATAGGTATCTTGTATATTTATTAAGAAATAATTTTTCACATTCCGTCTCTCAATGTTCTGTCAAATGAATTTAATAGTCTAACAGATGTTACATGACACGATTTATTGTCACTGTACTGTGAGTAAGTATATGTAGTGTTACATTAGAAAAACGAGTTTGCCTTAAATGTAAAATACATCAATAACGAATTTTTCTACAAAATGCCGCGACATTTGAGGTAAATGTTCCAATAAGCATATATTTGCTAATTAACTATAGAAGTAGTTGTAGTGCATATAATAATACGAATAATATTTTATGTTATTAGTTTGAACAAACATGTTTGACATTTTTCCATTATACATTTATACATATATATATATATATATATATATATATATATATATATATATATGTATATATATTAATGCATAATGTATAATATATATACATACATACATATACAGGGTGACTGACTCTTGGTGTGCAAAAATAAATCTGGTAATAATATACACTTAGGGCAGTAAGAAACGATTATTAAAAAAAAGTTATCTAAAAACGTCCTGTTTGTAGCAATGTTTCCCTTTTTCCGAAAAAGTATGTAATTATGTAAAAAATAGCATTTTACTCAACTTTTACCTTGTAAATAATTTTTTATTGGTGCTTTCTGAAAGTTCATAACATTTCAATTCAAAAAAGACCATAATAAGTAATTCACTTAACTTTATGTGATACTTATTAGCAATAAAAATAAGATAATTGAAATGTTTTAAATTGAAAAAAAATTAAACCAAAATTCTGAGCAAATTTAAGTGAGATTCAATTGTCAAATTTCACAATTGAAAAATCTTGTTTTTATAATATCAGGTCCAGAACTCTGTTAACAAGCGATAACATTATGCAATTATACACCGATAGTATCAGTACCATCGCTGATTGAGTTACGAAGTAATTATCAGGGTAAACATGTGCGAAGATCCATTTACGTCTAGTTAACGTGACGTATGTGTTACATATGACACTAGGTTCATTTGATCATTAAACAACCTTTGGTAGCATTTTAATGAGAGCTCATTATTGACACATCGTCTATGTTGCTAATAATCAGGATACGTTTAATACTAATTAAATATAATATTGGTATTTAAAGTTAGTAATAGGTTGAGCATTAGAAAATACTATCATAAGATAGGCTGCAACAAATATAATTGATTTCTTTGTCTCTGTGTGTATGTCCGCATGATATCTAAGAAATGAATAGACGAATAAAATTGAAACTTCGCATGACGCCTAATTCTACACAGTTTTTCACCTAACACTAGGTGTGATTGAGATTTTTGTCACTCCATGGGATTTTGATGAGCTTGAGCTAATATTATTTTTAATAATTATTGGACTTATAGCTAGGCATAGTGGTTAAGATTACATAGCAGAATATTAATTTTTAAATATGACAAGTAACATATTTTACAAATGTAGACTACTTATCCCAAAATTTATGTCAACTTTTAGTTACATGGTCTGTGTTGACTTTTATTATTCAACACTGCAATGAAACCAAACTAAAAGAAAAAGAGGAAAAAGATTTAATTTAGATATTTTAAATGTTGTATATAACTTCATTTCTATAATGATAAAAAATTGAATTGATTTAAGCGTAATTGGTCTTTCTCTAAGTAGGATGATACGATTTATCTTTTGTCGGCCAGATGGATGTAAAAATTACTTTTATGTTTTATTTTATGTCTGTATAATTCTTTAAAATTTTCTTAGAGATTGGTATAGTATAGCTATAGAGATTAAGCTTTGTATGATTCTCAGCAAAGCCTGTTATGCGACACATAGTGTTGTACGTAATGTTACGACTTTATCAATTATAAAATTTTAAGTTTAACTTAACATATTCGTGTAGTTCCTATTTTATATAGTAAATGATGAAATAACATTTATATCCGTCCATCATAATTTTTTGAATAGGATATATTACAGGAAAGAAATATTAAAAATGATTTCCATTTATGTATTATTTTTAGTTGATACGAGTATAAAAAAAAACTTTAGTTAAATAATTTTCTCCTTCAAACTACATCATTTTTATAAATTGAGGAACATGAAATACCACCAGTTCATATAATGCTTCCCATTTGTGAAAGACTGGAAGTTACATTATCTTGTCCTCATCGTGGAAGCAGCAAATTGACCTTCAGGAATATCCGCACTTTGCCCAAGGTCAAGGACACTTAAAATACGGTCAATAATAGTGAAGAGAAGTTTGTTTGCAAAATTATGAAATTTCTCTGTATAATGACCGTACGCGATAAAACTATTAAATGATAATAATTTAAATCTTGCAAATACAAATTTTACTTTTAATATGATTAACAATTCAAAAATTATTTTGTAATCACAAGTTAACTTGGCATGTTTAAGGTTATTTTTTAATTGCTTTAGCGTATAAAATGATAAAAAAACTAGCTTTTATCATAAATAAATAGTGTTTTTAAACACTTATTTGAATTCTTGTGGGGAATTCCATGCACCAGTGCATCTGTAACGTAATTTAAAACTACATAATACCTTTTCTGGAAAGTTAGTATGGTTGAAAGTAATAACGAATACTATTTAACAATTATTATTTATAAAACATTATTTTGTATGAACTTTTAATAAATCGACAATTCTAAATTAATGTTATAAAACTATTAGGTATGAAAAATCCGGTGGCAATTGCTACAAATAACAGTTTCGTATGCATTCGCTTTTTAACTCCACCACAGCGTCAGTGACCAATACAAAAGGATTGTATAATGTTATTCAGTATGGTCAATAATTGTATCGTTAACGAATTCATATAAAACGAGCTAATAGGCTACATGAAAATGTTAAACCTTGTAGATACTTTTTCACATTTTTATACTGGTACATCGATTCGAAGAAGCTTTATTTGGCAGATATTGTTTGACAAGTTTAAATTTTGCAATAGCTAGAGATTTTAATCTGATTTTTAACGTAAAATACATCTTTCATATATTTGTCATTAAAATAATTTGTTCAAAGCGACGTATCAAATCATTTTCGATATATTCAATGAAAAAAGCTTCATAGCTTCTTTTCTTATAACGCAGATTTCTTTTAAAAACATTGTGAAGAGTTTAAAATTTCACCCTCCTTGGCTGAAACTTGTGGAATATCCAAACTTTTCAGAAAATGTGGATTATATTTCTTGGGTTTTCAGGTTTGAAGAAAAGAATTCCAATAACTTACATTTGGAATCTGATGTAAAAATGTTGAATTATTTCCTTTTAATTGGAACCCAAACGGTATATAAGAATAGTACAGAATATCATAATCTCTTAAAGAATAACATTGTCTGCACTTCAATCTCATCTGTATTGATGCTGTTTTATGTAACATTAGACCGTTTGGGACCTTAATAATGCAGAATTGAGTATAAAACTTAACTAATGTTAAACCAATTAATTTTGGGTTACAAGGAAACTTCATAACAGCAGTGGATCATCCAGATGGATATGCTTCTGTGTAAATGTATCGACTGCTAGTATTCCTATATTTTCATGACAGATTTGTAAATAGATTCTGTCCTCAGAAGAATTTTATACTATATATTTAAAAAATATAAAGATCACGTAATGTGTCTATGTGTTCGTATGTGATTTTGGCTATCTCTTAAAAACTACTGGACCGATGGTCTGAATTTTCACAAAGACGTTCTTATTGTCTCTGGTCTAATCTTATTTCAAAAATGTGTCCGATCTTCTTTCCACTGGCGCTAAAACTCAGCTGGCGCTGTATATCAGCTGGTATTAAACATGTTTTGTAATCAGATATTATTTGTAAACAATCATATATTTAATTAAATTATGTAAGTTCCATTTTTAATGTCTTTACTTTTATAGTATTAAGAGCAAAGATTAATCTTAAACGTAAAACACTTCTTATTTAAACTTTTTCTGTAATCACTGAAATCACTAAATATCTCCTTTAGAAACATTCAATTAACTCTTTAAGTTTCAAAGATATGTAAAATACAAATGTGTGAAAATAATACTTAGTCATCGTAGTATATAATTCAAAACTAGATGGCCAAATAGATATTTTTAAAGAATGGTACTCAGAGATGTCTATCAGTTTAGTGTCCCGAATAGTGCTAGAATGTAAAAATGTACCTCACGTAAAACAAAGGAATTATTTTTCAGAAGATTTTATTTAGTTTTATTATTTTACAGCGTGATATTTAATACTATGCATATGATTTTTAACCAGTGACTTCTTAGAAAACACAACATTCGTTAGAACCTTATATTATTTAAATTATGTTATTTCAGGTCAAGGCATATTTTAATCTACTCATATTTTGACACAGTTTACTCATTTTATTTTGATGTTAAATTAATGTAAAGTTCATACGTAAATTATTTGCAGAATTCAATGAATCTTAAACAAAAAATAAACACTCGAAAGCAATAACATGAATGTAGCAGTTAGGAGTACACCAATAATGATGAAGTTGTAATCCGATTACGCGGGTACAGGAGCTGACCCAGTAAGTGTTCAGTTTTAAGCAATTAGTATTAAATTGCTAATTAAATTGCCCAGCTTATCTGTAATCCGTTTTAGTAGTGTTATGTTAATAAATATCGCCAAATGTACCGCAAACTTTCGATATTAACGTTCATCATTTCCTCACTTTTATGTGTTTATTATAGCTTCCAGAAAGTTTAAATAATGATTCAAAGTATTGATATAGGTAATGAGTTATTTTTTATTTTATACATAAAAATGAATTTCTTTAGCTTATACTTGATTTAAAACTAAATAAATTTAAAAACTAATCATAATTAAAGTATTTATAACCTCATATTTTTGTTATTAAAAAGTAGTTTGATTAAAGGGTTCTTATAAAGTTTTATAAAGGATTATAAGGATTAAAAATACTCTCACATGCCTTTCATCGGTTTAAGTTTATACGGTGTGGTTTATAATATTGGTGGGGGATGGGGTGGGGAAGAACTTAAAAGGTAATTCTGTGATAAAGGTTAAAATAGTAGTTATGTGCTGCTTCACATATATCGAGACATCTACAGTCGTCTTTTAGTTCTCACCAACAAGAGGTCATCCCACTGCAATTTCAGGAAAGCAATAGTAAAAGAACTCCCAGATGTTTTCTTCTCAGTATGTTATAGGTGTCTACTTGACTAAATGCCAATACATAAGTGCATGTTTTATTTATTTATTTAAAAAATAATTAAGTTTTTGATCTATTTGCAGGAAAAATTAACTGCTGTATTATTAATCTGTCAGAAGATCATCTCGAGAATAAAATGGACTCTAGACTTGAAACGTTGCATACTACCATAATGTGACATACTACATGGGATTTGACTTAGCCCATTAAATCAACACGTATCCGAATGAAAAGATATATATGAAATAGATCTGAAATCTTTTCATGCAGTTTCCTCAAATCCTATTACTTTGCAATTGGTTTAGCGTACTCCTACATTTTTAAAATAATACAAATTATTTAATATATAAAAAATATCTTATAATAGAAAATATTAAGAATAAAATTGTAATTTTGCGTTGAAATGGCCTACAGGTATTTTATAGCTTCATGTATGCAAAATACAATAAAAGAACTCCGGGGTTTAAAAAATTAATATTTTTAAAACTATAAAAGATAGCAACATTTGATCAATTCCTTTGAAACAAGCAGCTCAAAGAGTTTTACTCATACCAATTGGGAATGTTTCTCTCAACAGTTGGCAGCACTGCGGAGCGTTGACCTTGAAATGACGTAGCGGCTGCGGCAGGCAGTCAGTGTCGTCTGGACTGCCGCGCTATGGCGACCCCTCAACAAAAGGCTCAGTGTGTTATTTGGCTCATAGAAACTAATTCTGTTGTTACTGTACAAAGAAACTTTCGAGGTAGCTATTGTGTTGACCCGCCTACAGACAAAACAATTCGTCAGTGGTTAAGTGCGTTCAAGGAAACAGGAAGTGTTTTGAAGCAAAAGTCGCCGGGTAGGCCGCGTGTGTCTCAAGAGAATGTAGACAGAATCCGAGCTTCATGCACTCGAAGCCCTAAGAAATCGGTAACAAGACGCAGTCTGGAATTGGGGTTACCAAGATCAACAGTCCATAAGGTAATTCATAAAATACTTCGTTTAACTGCCTATAAGATTCAACTTTTACACCATATCAAACCGGCAGACAAGGTTAAGAGATTCGACTTTTCTGTTTCCATGCTGGTTAAAATTGATGAAGATAATGATTTTTTTTAAAGTATGGTTTTTAGTAATGAAGCTACTTTTTATGTGAACGGAACTGTAAACAGGCATAATTGCAGAATTTGGGGTTCACAGCCGCCCCATGAGTTTATTGAGTACGAACGTGACACGCCCAAAGTGAATGTTTGGTGTGCTCTTATGCATGACAGAGTCATAGGTCCCTTCATTTTTGCCGAAAGGAATATCAATGTTGATGTCTATTGTGACATGTTAGAGGAGTATGTTTATCCTCAGTTGGATGACATTGAGGCGGAGAAAGGTTTAGTTTACTTCCAACAAGATGGGGCGCCGCCACACTTCAGTTTGCGTGTGCGTGAGTCACTGGACGCTCGTTTCGGTAACAGGTGGATTGGAAGGGAAGGACCTATCCATGGCCACCAAGGAGCCCTGATATGACTCCGTTGGACTTTTTCTTCTGGGGGCATATCAAGAATCTTGTTTATGCGGAGAAAATTCGAAATGTTCGCCATCTCAGGGAACGAATAGTGAATTGCGTGGCGTCCGTTCCCCCAGACATGCTCGCCAGGACATGGGAAGAGGTAGAATACCGTTTCGACGTGTGCCGTGCCACTAACGGAGTTCACATTGAACTTTACTAAGTTGTTAAAAAATCTTGAAAATGTAAGCTTTCTAATCATGTATAAAACATGTATGTACGTTTTTTACTTTATTAAAATATTTTGTCTTAAACTCCCGGAGTTCTTTTATAGACACCCCGTATATGGTTTTTATATTCTAAATATTTTTTTCGAGCATTGACGGTTTTTTATGGCAGCAACATAGTTTTTAGAGTATTAATATTATTATAAATTCGTAATTCAATAGCCAAAACTCTTAAACTAATTGCAAAAGTGTGTTCATTTACTCACCAAAGAAATCAATTTTATTATAACTAATGTGTATACAATTTATTGCAAGATAAAGTAAAACCATTTATAATGGAACGAAATACGAAAATTTAACTAAAAGGTATATTGTACTCAACTATGTAGATGTTTCTGGACTTTAAACATACAGTTTTAATACAATTATAATAGTGAAGTTAGCGCCGGAGACAAACACCCTGAAAGTTTGAAGGTAGGAAATTGAAAACAAACACTTGTTCTGAAAAGGTCTTTAGGCACCGAGAATATGACGGTAAGTTTGATTTGTTTCTGACAAACATATCTCTTACAACTTTCGCAAAAGATATGTTAACAATCACTTGGATATGTTTTTACATATAAGTTATGTATTTATATTTTCTATACCGTATTGAAGTATATTAATTGTTCCTTCGTATAGAAAAAATTGAAAAAGTATAGATTTGTGATTTTTTTTTATTTTGGAGCATTGTATATCTTCTGTTACTTCGCCTGTTACTAATAACACATCTTTACTTTACTTTACTTTTACTTCCTTGTAGACGTGTATATGATGCATTCAATTGACCTTCATAAGTAGTTATTATAAATTATCTAATAGTATATGTTTTACAGAATTACTTTAAATGTAACACGTTTGTATAAACGAACACGTTGCTATATATTTAATATAGTTCAGGGGAACGATTTTCTGTTAAATATTTATTTTCATTATGTCTGTACTGATTGTCATAAGCCATATTTTGTCTTATTTATAAATAAAAAAATGTCTATTATTAGACATACATCTATTGTAATGTTACGATTTCATAGTTTTATCTGAAATTATTAAAAGTACTTAACTACTTTTGGTAATAGTTAATCATAAAAAATATATTAATGGATTTTTTTGGCAAAGAAGCGATGTATTATTTATAGTGCATTCCTCGTAGCACGAATTTATTTGAGAAACGGACACTTTTTTGCATAATTAAATTTAAACACTTCCATTTTGACCATTAAGTAGAAAAAAATTAAGCAAAAATCAGTGTGCTGTTAAAATATATACTGGAAGATAAATTTGAAGAGAAAAATATTTTTGAATTTTTTGCTCAAAATATTAGTATTTTAAAGTATAAAGCCAATATCTGCTATTAGTTTCGTTCATTGTTTATAATTTTACAAAATGTGGGATTTTATATTTATATAATAGGTCTATAGTCTGCATGTTTTGATAACCATGTGAATAAGTAATTTTTAAAAACCATTTATCAAACTGTTGTTAAAATATTTATCGAAAATTCAATAAATAAAATGCACGAAGTAATAATGTTGACTGTTCTCAAACTTAAAGGGGGGCTTCTCTCTACAGATACCAATTTTCTACTCAAACAATGAGTACACATGATTACATTTTTATTTATTTTAAGTAAGATAAAAATTTACATAGCCATGTTTGGTTACGCTTTTATAGGAAGGTTTTGAGTAATTTCTTGTGACATACAGAGATGATTTCAACAACAAACACCTCTTGTGCAATTTATTTCACAATATTATAATATTAATTTCTTATCAAGTATCTGCTAAATCATTCTTCTGGATATTCACTTGAATTTTAGAAGTTTTACTGTTACTGTGTATTATATACATCCATTTAGCTAATTATAAAATATGTACACTCTTTTAAGTGCATAATACTAATTGAGAATTGATTGTACAGATCTTAATTAATATTCAGTAAATCATTAATTATTAAAAAATACTTACTTCGACAACCTAATGAACGAATGAGTAGCCTATATAATATGACGTTCGATTATTTCTTAAAATAGCGCTAAATATGTATATGTAAACAAAAAATATCTGTCTTTAAGCGGATCTGTTCAAGATCACAGGTATAAACAATATGTTTATTTTACTTCATGCTATTTACATTACGCTTTACTATTATATTCTAAAATTAGCCGTAAATATACTCTATGTTGACTTACTGATGTTTCGTGGATGTGTACCAAGAGAAAATGAATTAAAACTCCCATTCCAAGGATAATTATAAATATTCCCCTATCAACTACTAAGCTAATAAAAAAAGACTTGTTTGTTGTGGGTAAGGTTTATTAACGATTGATGTTTGATCAACAAGAAACATCGACACAATGAACAAAACAATGTATGATCATAAACTTACGTTGCAGTAGTATGAAGCAAAAACAACTAAACGAAACTCCAACTATTTTTATTATATTAATTATATTTTACGTTAATAGACCAATATTTATACAATAACATAGTGTTTTAAATATAATGATTGCAGTTTAAGTTTCATAATTTCAAAAATAATAATAAAACAAGATTTACTGCAATTAATGTGCCGTGATATGTGTTGACTTTAAAAGTATTATTTTGAAGGAAACAGGATTTTTCCGGAAATTTGCCATCGTTCAGTGAAACAAGAAATCAGTAACACTACGTTTGGAAATCTGCAATCTGATCTCTTCTTCAGGTAAAGAACTAACCTAATACATAATTAAAAACTAGGTTAAAATAAACAAATCTTACCAAAGCTTTGTGGCACGCCTAGGTCAGGAATCTCAACCACCATGTTGTTTGTCAACTTCACTAACCCTATAACCATGCACTTAATAAAAAACTATACAAAACACTAATAATTATAACTGAACTACGGAATACAGGTCACAATACGTCTTCATTCGTCTACTGACCCCCTACGACTGACCAGAGGGCGCTAACCATGGTAATCGTCACGGCAGACCAAAACAAGATGGCAGAAATAAAAAGGAAGGGGGACAGGAATGGGCCCTTTCGATATTATTGGTTAATGCGAAATGAACTTCTTAAAACCATATTGTGACACCGCATTGGTTTATTACAAATATCTGGTCCGTTTGATACTTTTGGTTTTATCTTTAGTTCATTTTTTAGAATTGGCAACCAAAGCGGCCTAATCTCAACTGATGGTTGACTGATTGGTTGGTCTGCCAATTTAATGTATGTTGCCTCAATTAATTTCCTTTTGAAGAAATGTGGTTCCCGAAAAGAATGTAAAGAAATTCTCTCTCTCTCTCTCTCTCTCTCTCTCTCTGTTGTAACATTATTTTGTAATCATATTAGTATGTAAGAACATGATTGAATGTATTATTTAATGTGTATCAATAACTGGAATAGTGTTAGCGTGAGAAGAGTTGACGTTAGATAAGTAATAGATATACACCATTATCATTAACAAATTGTCACTGGTCACACAGCAATCTACAGATCATTAGCACTTTGGACAATGATATGTACAGAGCGATAATCAATCTTAATGGTTTGTGTTATTTAAGCCCTGTGAGGCGCAGCAGTAGTTATCAGTCTCCGCAGACTGCACAGTGAGGAACGGTCACGCTGTTGGGATCAGTCTCCGCAGACTGCACAGCGAGGAACCGGTCGCGGTAGTAGGCAGAATAGTTAGATGTTGGAATTGTGAAAACATAAGAACCACAAAGTATGATGTTAATAGTTTATTCTCAGTAGTAATTTAATACAGGTGTTTTCATTTTACATGTTGTGAACAGAGTTGTGCCAAGTGACTATTTTCAAAAAACTCATTTTTAATCCGATGTACCGAGTCATATCTTGAGTTCCTACTCTTCAAGGTGAACATTGTTACGGGTTATCTTGCCACTCGGGTAGCCCGCTAACCGTCCCCGCAACAGCTCTCTCTCTCTCCCTCTCTCTCTCTGCAAGATTAATCAGCCATTGCGTAGCGTGGCGCCATCCACTGCCCACACTACTGATAAGCCGGCAGCGGCTACCAGTTCCTTATCTACTGATGGGACTGATAAGGCAAGTGGTGTCACTTTGTCTGATATACTGAATGAAATTATTTCTTTTCGTAAGTAGGTAAAGGAAACCAATCATCAGTTAAATCGCACATTGCAAAAATACTCAGATTGGTTGGAAGAAAATGCGAAAAAAATTGAGGATGTATCAAATAAGCTTACTGTTGTTTCAAATAATATTGAAACACTTTTTCAAGAAAATGTCAATTTGAAAAAGAAAGGTTATGAATTGACTAATAAATGTTATGATTTGGAACAACGGGAGTTGGGAAATGAAGTTGAGATTCAGGGCATGCCGTTAGAAAAGGGAGAAAATAATATAGTACTACTGGAGAAAATATCTGAAGTAATAGGATTTAGGTTTGAGGAAGAAATGGTCGATAATTGTTACAGATACAAATCTAACTATACGGACCCCACTAAACCTAATGGCATTGTGCATAAAATAAAATTTATTGACTGTCGTTGGACGAAGAAAAATCTCAATTCGCGGGACCTTGGTTTCAATACAGGAGACGGTCACGTTATATATGTCAATGACACTCTAACTCGAGAGCGGCGAGAGAAGTAAAGAAGAGTAAGCAATACGCGTATTTGTAGGTGAAAAATGGACGCATCTTCCTGCGGAAAAATGAGGGCGATCGGTATATGAGTGTAGAAAGTGTCAGTGACTTGGAAAAGTTGGCATGACTTCATGAGTTATCTCAAGGAAAAATGTATATATTAGTCTCTAAGGAATATAATATATTAGTTGCAATATGCATGAGCGTTTTTTTTGTGTTTATATTCAGATTTCAATGTTTTGTTTATGGATCAATGTGCTTCATTGTGTTTAATGTTTAAGATGTCACGTGTCTTTACCACCTGTGAATTTAAGTGTTACAAGTCTTGTGCTATGTTTTATAGTCCTGTCTATGTCGGATAATTTGATTACTCAAAGAGAAACGAGATCAGCTGGTTGTAATAAATCTAAAAAAAAATGTTTGAAAGCTGCTCATGTTAATGTGGAAAATTTAATTTTGCATTACGATTCTTTCTTTAGTCTTGTCAAGGATGGTGGGTTTGATTTCATAGCTGTCTCCGAGACCTTTCTTAAACCTGCAATTTCATCTTTGCCATATAAAATAAATGGATATAATATTGTAAGGAACGACAGAGAGGGTAAGGAAGGAGGAGGAGTTGCTTTATATATTAATCAAATGTTTAAATATAAAATAATATCATCATCTCAACCCACTTACTGTAAAAAACCTGAGTATATAATTGTAGAAGTATGTCACGGCTGGAAAGTATTATTATGTGTAGTTTATAGACCTCCTAAAGCGGGCCAATTAGCTGAATTATTTGATGTGTTTGCAAATTTAGTACCTAATTACCAGAATATCTTAGTCCTAGGTGATTTTAATATAGATCTTAATACTAGTAGACCGTCTTATGACAGAACTCAGTTACTAAATCTGGTGGATAATTTAAGTTTCACTATCTTACTTTTACAATCCACATATCACCTACCGCAATCTGATACATGACTTGACTTAGTTATTTGTAATGACATGGACAAGTTGAAGAATTATGGGCATCTTCCAGCATCCGGGGTATCTTACCATGACATAATATATGTGAAAATAGATCTAAAAGTTAAGATAAGTAATAGTTGTACAAATTTAGTTAGAGATTTTAAGAATATTAATGTAAAGGAGCTTAAAGCCGAATGTGCTAATGTACAATGGAACGATTAATATGAACAAAGATCTATTGACGATAAAGTAAAAATACTTGTTAATAATCTTAATTTTTATTTAATAAGTATGTTCTGGAAAGGAGAATACATAAAAAGAGGCCTGTTTGCCCTTGGCTGGATACTGCTGTAAAAAATATGATGACTGAGAGAGATATTTTGTATAGAAATTACGTTAGAACAAGAAATGTTAATATATGGGAAAGGTACAGAGTACTGAGAAATAATGTTAAACGATTATTGAGAGACAAACGAAACAGCTATTTTCAATCATTGATTTCTTCTGAGGGTACAAATAAAAACTTGTGGGGTGTTATTAGAAATCAAGGTGTTGGTAAACAAACCGATAGGGTAATTGATCCTATGATTAATCTTGATAATTTGAATGATTATTTTTGTGGAGTTAAAAATAATTTTAACTTGAACCTCATTGAGTACTACGAGAGACTAAGTAAACCTAACGAACAAACGTTTAATTTTTGTGAGTTTTCAGAGGAACAGATTTATCGTGCTTTTAATACAATCTCATCAAATGCAGTTGGTCCAGATGGGGTTCAAGTTACATTTCTTAGCAAAATTTCTTAAGGTCAATTTTCAGGGAAATAGAACATGTGCTATGTCAAATTTTTAATTACTCCATTAGTAATAATGTTTATCCCAATGAATGGAAAAAAGCCAATATCTTGTCTTTGACTAAAGTAGCCAATTCTGTACAATGTAGTCATTTTAGACCAATAAATATATTATGTGTACTGGGAAAGTTACTTGATAAGTTATTATATTATCAATTTAATGAATTTGTTAATAGGAATAACATAATGTTTAAGTACCAGTCAGGTTACAGAAGTTGTTACAGTACACAAACAGCGCTAATTAAAGTTACAGACGATATTAGAAGAGCTATTGACAATAAACGTCTAACTGTACTAATGTTGTTGGATTTCAGCCGTGCTTTCGTCTGTGTCAACCATTTACTGCTAATGTCCATTTTGAAATCTTAAAATTTTGGCAATGCATCTATCGAATGGTTTGCATCCTATTTGTCTGATAGAATGCAAAGAGTAAATACACAAGGTGGAGCAACCTCTGATTGGAGAGTTGATTCTGTTGGTGTTCCACAAGGCTCTACGTTGTCATCCCTTTTGTTTAGTTTGTATATAAATAGGATAAGTGATAATATATTGTTTAGTAATACGATAATGTATGCGCATGACATGCAACTATATAGTCATTATGACGTAGATAAATTGAATCATACAATTACGAACGTTCGTAATATTGATCTTATGACTGTGTACTTTTGGTGTAGAGATCATGGCTTGAACCTATATATAACCAAATGTAAACCAATTTTAATTGGACCTTATAGACTACTAAATAATAATTTACACAATAACATAGCTCCGATAAATATTGGCGAGCAGAATATTAAGCTTGAAAGAGATGTTATTAACTTAGGTCTAAGGCTCATTTATTCATTGTCTTGGAATAAGCAAGTTAATTATGTCACTAAAAGGATATATCAATGTTTATATCAGTTTAGACGCTTACGTTTTAGACCTTCCTTCGATGTAAGAAAGCAACTAGTTTCGGCTTTAGTGTTTCCTATAATTGATTACGGAATTGCAGCTTACTGTGATGTTAACAGCGTACTAACGAATCAATTGCAAAAAGCCCAAAAGGCTTGCATACGATATATATAGGGTGTATATTATGTCTGGAAACACCCAAATATATCCTTTAATAATTTAAATATAAATTTGAAACCTCTTACAATCGTGATAGGGATTGGACATCTACTTTTTGGAACAATGTTTTGTTATGTCACACCAACGGGGGACGTCCTGCCGAGGGTATCGTGAATATTCTTAATGGAAGCCTATACCTTGTGATACATAATTTTAAAGGTAATAGCTTACTGAATTGAATGCCACAAACCGCATCTCAATTCGTAACGCTCAAACCGGTAAAACGCTCAATAGTTTTTGATATTGTTGAAACACTTCCTATGGGATTCCTTTCTGGGAAAGTGTCATTAAACAAATTACAAACTTCCCGATAAGATCTTTGACGATCGCCATATCCTCGCATCATCAACAGAGTAATTCGTTCTCTTTCAGACAATTCCATTAAAATGCCAAATAAAAACTGAACTACTGTAATTAGATAACTTGTTGACAGCAATGCTTCAGAGACACTGATTAACTCGACAGGAATGATATGACCTTTGTCCATTTGTAATTCCCAAGCTTAGACCTGTCTAGTGAAAGCTCCATGCTCAACAAACTGAAACCTGTAGACCAGATGATTAATAACACAATAATGTTTCTCATAGGCTAGTGACCTTTGTCTCTTTAAACCTTCCTGCTGACTGGAAAACACCAAGTACAGATTCATAAGTAATCAGAGAAAGTGACTCATAAGTTTTATTCATTGTAATAAAAACTGGTAAATTTGTACTAATGAAAACCAGCTTAAAAATAAATTGTTTATTTTATTTTAATTGAACATTAAAAAAAGAGCAAAATGAGAGAATATTTGTGAAAAATGTAAGACGTTTATTGCTTTTAAAATATAGTGAATAGGGTTAGAAAAATAAAAATGTTATTATGAAATCATGCTTAAGATAAACAGTGTAATAAAATAAGGCTATATTTGAGTTGTTGATATAGATTGAGGTGTATTTGGATTATAATTGTTTTTCTTCTTTATATTATGTGTTTGTTTTGTAGATTGTATTTACAATGTAATGAAATGAAGTGTTGGAATTATATTTACGTAAGAAACATGATAGTATATTCGATTTTCCAAAATATATATCGGGGCAGGTAAACCGGGGCAGGTAAAATAAAAAAATTGGTGTCAAATTGGTCTCTCTCTCTCTCTCTCTCTTTCTCTCTCTCTCTCTCTCTGACGAAGCTGACGAATTTCAGATGCCGAGTAAAGGATTTTCAGCACAATATTGAGAATCTTAGTAGCGTATTCGTTTTCTTTGGTTCAAGAACGATACTTTTTAAGTGAATTATATACTTAATATATTTTTAGTGAATTTGAACTTTATGTCTATTTTTTCAGTTTGTTCATGTGCGTAAAAGTGATCATAACACTACAATGTCCTACGCAGGCGTTTCTTTATAATTATAAGGGCCATAGTGGTTTATTAAGTAATTTTGATATTTTTCCAAGATTCGATCAATAACTCTTTTTAAGTATTACTTGTGAGTCTTCCTTGCCATCCATATTATTTATTCATATATTCTAAAATTATAATTATGATATATGTATATATATATATATATATATATATATTGTTTTATGTAACAATAGTCACAAATAACTATTTCGTACAGTATAACATGAAGTTAAATACTAAGTTTAGTGTTAACTAATATAATTAATATTTAATAATATAGTATTTATTTATTAATAAAGTGCGACATATGCAAGAGAGACGTTCCACCAAAGAGAGAAGTAAAACTCATTATCATTAACAGTGGTATGCCTAAAGGTGATTTTTATTTACATGTTATTGTTTTTTTTTAAAACTAACAAACCTTTTAAAATCTGAAAATAATATTTAAATAGGTTTATAGAATATTAATAGTTATATAAAAAGCCTGAGAATTTGTGACTAAATCCTTGTGATGTCCTGGAATAGATGGCGGAAAGCCAGATGTTCACTCTACTCAACATGAGATAGCAGTGTTCTCAATACTACTCTCTCTCTCTCTCTCTCTCTCTATTTGTGAAGGTCGTAAAATTCGTAAATTTTTAGTTATTTCTATTATATTTCAAGTAGTGCTCCTTTTTTCACCTTAGAGCAAACCTTGTGGTCTATGTATGGATTAAAATCTACAAAACTTTCTATTTTGTTTTATATCAACTCTTTCACATCTTGAATTCGTCTCCAACTTTGCGTAAGTAACGAATCTGCGACTATTTCCTCGTCGGAACAAAAACTGCCTACCTAAAAACTATAACTAGGTTACCATAAAAACTATATGTTAAAAGTCGTGCAGTTTTAATGATGCCCTTCGATGAAACGAAGCTTTACACAAGGGAAATGAGCATTGATATTGTTAGTTTGTCAGTTGCAGTTAGTTTATTGTTATTTTTAGCGTTTTTTTTTTCTGAGTCATTTATAAAATGTGTTTTAGTACATTTAATTAAGTTTGTTATATTTTAACATTGTAAGCCAAAAAATATCTATTTTTATTTTAATTCAAAACGCAAATTCATGACTTATTTTTAATTCAAAAACTGTGTATGGTATGAGAAGAGATTAAATAACCGAGAAAAAAACAAAATGGAACTTAGAAAAATTTTCAATATATGTCTTCAGTTTTCTAGTCCAGTTTACACTATAAGATATTATAAGGGAATTTTAATTATTCTTATATTGTACTTAGCTTTACGATATTTGTCCCAAAATTGATATAAATACGAAAATAAATCATTGTATGATCTACATTTTAAGAATTGTGCATACAATGGCAAATTGTCTTTATTATATAGCTTGAATTTCGTTAAGTTTTAATACTATTATTTTATTTGTAGAAACATGACTTTGAGGAACATGAAACTAAGAATTACCATCATTAATGGTAAATGATAGTCTCGATTATAGTTCTACGGGTGTTTTCAACAAAGGATGAGGCGACTTGGCTGTTCCAGTTTGAAAGAGGTCTGCCAAGCTGGAATATTATATTCATCTCCAGATAATCCAACGCCACTAGCATTTATGTTACTAATATTTTTATCCAACTATTGTTTCCCATTCGACTTATATAGGGTCGCCGTCATTCTTAGACAGGAAATTTCTCCTAATTTGATGTATTATACGTATAAGTAGTACATATATTATTCGTGCTTCCTTCTCTTCTTTTTTAAGTTATCCGAATTCTCTATCTTTTGCTTTTACGTATTTATTCTGTTTCATAGTAGGATCTAAGTACTATGTGAAAAAGTATGACTACAATCCTAATAATATTATAAATACGAAAGTGTCTTTATTTGCTTCTTTTGTTTTCCTACATAAACTACTCAACAGAATCTAATGTAATTTTACTTGAACATTCTTGTGGTTTCTGTGATCAACATATGCTTATTCCTATTTCGAAAATGCCCGTTGAGACTCAATTTAAATAGTCATTTAAGTATCGAAAATTCCATTTTAGTCTAAATGTGAATTGAATGATCCTCTCAAATATAACCAACTGTTCTATTCAAACATTGGTTATTTTTTATATATGTTTAGGTTTATAGTGAGTAAAATTTTACTTTAAACTTAAAAAATATGTGAAACCCATCTTAGCTCTTTTTGATAGAAATAGGCTTCTCTGATTATGTATGTATATTTTATTGATCGGGAATAACATGACCTATGGAAAATAATGGGAAGGAATTAAGTTATAAAATAATAAAAACAATAATTATAAACTTTTTGACTCGTTTTCTTGATCGTGGTAACAGGGCAGGATTAAAAATTGTCGTCCGCAATGAAAGTCACTGAAAAAGCAGTGATCAAAAAATGCAACACTTACTAAATTGCGTTTAAAACAGCGGGTAACTGCTATCAGTGCAGATTTAAGAGACAATGTAGTCTAACTTTTACGATACGTTAAAATATTATTATTAAACCTATCTAAGCTGTATTTTCACAAACGCAGGCATCTCAGAGCTGTGTGTGTTTTTATATACTTTTTCTTTATCGGGAGAGAGTAAAAATCAGCTTTGAAACACTAACTACTAAGTACGGAGTATATTAAAAAGACCATAAACATACACTTTTTAACGTATCTTATTGAACATGCGAAGAAGGCAAACTTAACCTTGGCGTCGAAAATATATCACTTGAATCATAATTGCACATAAAAGTGAAAAAGCTACGAAATTGCGTGTGAATCCGCGGGTAACAGCTATTATATGTTTAAAAGCAACCTAACCATAATTATTATTTTCCAAATATTTAACTAAATAAAATTTTAATCATTATTTTCAGGTGGAGATACTATTGAGGGTTAAAATAGCAATACTCACCCCTCTACAATTTACGCAGGGCTTACAATAAAATATAATGTATATGATGATACACTCAAATTCATTTTGATACATTTTTATAGATATTCCTGTGGCTGTTCGTTTTTCTATAACAATTAGGTATTAACCCGACATAAATAGTATTGTTTAGTTCGAATAGTATCCTTACGCACTAGAAATGATATTATGTAATTTTATTTATACATTTAAACTAAAGTAATAGTTTTCTGTTCCTCTGTCACTAAAATAATAGTCAAAACGGTCAACGGCTTACTAAAATTTCTTTAGGGTATGTATGACTCGAATGACTCCTCATTAAAATTTAAATTTAAAGGAAGCTAATTTTAATTCAAGTCTAGGGTTTTAGAAGGAGAAGTATCTTGTCATCCAAGCCTCTTGTCTCTACTTAAAGGGCTTCTACAATTCAGGATAACAGCCAGAATATACGAACGCTACTTTCTTCCGCCTATCTCGAAAGGGATATTTAATGTATTTAAAACACTTATGTTGTCTATCAATGTATCAGATCTCAGTTTGAGCTGAGAGAGACAGAGAGAGAGAGAGAGATACTTTGATACTTTCTTTATTTATCCTGCTATGGTTTAGACCAATGGTTTAATCCACGGCCATGACAGGCAACAAAAAATTTCATATGTTATATAATATTTGAGCTGTAGCCTAATTTTACGAATTAAATTTTTTTACATTTATTACCTTATTCTATTTTACTATGTGTAATAAAACAAAAATGTTTTATTCTTCTCAATCTACAACAATATTCTTATTTAAATCAAAAATCCTATATGTATATATATATATAATAGTAGATATGAATATGAGGGTTCTAGCGCACTTTTTGGAGTAAACAGAAAACCAACGGAAAATACTGTCCATTGAACCATAAACAAATCTGAGAAATCAAAACAGGAAATCACGAATGTTAAATAACCGAATCTATAGCTGTTTTACTGTTCATTGTAGGCTTCTAATTTCTTAAGCTGTTTTAATGAAAAAATCCAGAAATCTTCGAAATCTTTATTCCACGAAGTTAATTGTAACACAGTCTTTATCTTTAATAGTCTTCTTTCCAGTAACAACCAAGTGTAATTTTTTATTTTTGTTCAATTCTTTAATCTTTTTTTCATCCAAAACAGTCAAAAATCTGTTCGGCAAGTGTACTTTATAATCTTCTAACTCGGCAATTATAGTCATCCCAAATTTATCTTTCAGTTTCTCCAAATTCAAAATCTTATATTTCTTTTTTTCTTCTAATTCCATTAATTTCTTATACTCTTTGAATCTTAGTTCACCAACTTCATTCAGCTCCTTTAGTAGCTCCATTATTTAGTAGGAAGAAAATTTAGTAACAAAATTGAAAATCAACATTTTTTAAATACAAAATCCCGGGGTTTTGACCCTAAAAACACGGTTTTTAGGGTCAAAATCGCGCATCTTAATGTGCAAACACACTAGAGTTTTTTGAAAAATCCTTAAAATCTACTGAATTATTGCGGATTTTAACCATAAAAGTTGAGTTTTCCTTAATAAAAAAGATATTTTTACTAAATAGTGAAAATTGAAGCATTCAAAATTTTCCTTAATAAATGGCGGGTGACAAAATGTCATGTCCATTCTGCAAAAAAGAAATTTTAAGAAGAAACTTCGATCGACATTACAACTCAAAGATTCACTTAAAGAACAAAGACATTTACTACAAGGAATTGAATCATTTAAGACAATGGGCCAAAGAAAATCAAATTGACGATCACGAAAAGATGTTCAATATTGAACAATTACGAGAATTAAAGAGAAATTTCAAAGTTGAAAAGAAAAATCTCAATCTATTTAATGATGAAAAAATTAATTCAATCGCTGAAAAATTGGCTATCGAAACTAATGATAAAACAAAGTCTGAAATGATCGAAGAAATTGATAAACACAAATCTGAAAATATCATTGATGTAGAAGTTTTATCGTCTATACACGGTCTTTTCAAGCAATACATTTTAACGAATTTAAACGATAATTTCATACCACTTTACAAATATCTTTCTATTTTGCGGCCAGAGATTAAGAGTTTAATAGAAAAATTTCAAGAAACTGTGAAAAACAGTAAAGGATATATCTCTTTGGAATGTGAATATGAACGAACTTTAGTGAACGGTGAAACGCAAATTTGCCCAATGTATTTTACTATAAAATCAGACGAAATCTTCGATGTAAACGACTTTATTTCTAAACAGTTTAACAAATTAACCCATCGAGAACAAACAAATCATCCAAATAGAGGTTCTGGATGGACATTCAAAAGTTGTAAACAATTAGTTTTGAGCCTTAATAAACACGAATTTATGAACGCAGGATCATATATCGATTTACCACAAGAGATCAAGGTTAAAGAAAGCTTGTGTTAATATAAAAAATAAAGATGATTTTTGCTTTATTTACTCAATCAGATGTGCTATTGAAAAACCCGAAAGAGACTGTGAACGCGCAAAGCAATACAAAAAAATTCGTGAACGATGAAATATTTTCTGGGTTCGACTATCCTATGTCTTTAAAAGATATACAATTATTTGAAAAACGAAGCAGTAAAGCAAAGTATAATTATCCGAAAATGTCTGTAAATGTCTATAGTTTTGATGAAAAACTCAATATTGTTCCGTTGCAAATTTCAGAAGTTTATGACGCCAAATTAGAAATCAATTTATTGTATGTAAAACAAGATGAAAAATCCTCATTATGTTTTGATAACAGAATTAAACAAACTTGTATTTTCTCAGTTATCTAAGTGTAAAAATAAAAAATTTCTTTGTAGAAGATGTTTAAGCCATTTCTACAAATCTAGCGCTTTAGCTGATCATTTAGAAATTTGTAAGCAACATGAAGTTTGTAAACCAGTTATGCCGTTTCCTGGTCAAACAAACTAAATTCACTAATTATCAAAAGAAGTTTAGCCATCCGTACGTTATTTATATGGATTTTGAGAGCATATTAGAAAAAATTCCGACATGCAAGAACAATCCACAAAGATCGATTACAACCAAGATTCAGAAGCACATTCCTTATGGTTTTACTCTATATTTAGTGTCAAATGTGACGAATCGCATGTATAAACCGATATGTTATCGAGCCAAAAATGAAGAAGATTTGCCGAATGTTCCAAAACAATTGTTTGAAGAGCTCAATAAATTATCGAAATACATAGCTAAAAAATATAATTCTAAGAACCAAAAACCCATGAAATTAACTGAAGAAGAAGAAATTTCGTATCAAAATTCAAACGTTTGTCATATCTGTGAATGGTCTGCTTATGATGTTGGGTCAATTCAGTATGGTTTTACTCCTGATAATTGGAGAGATAAGAGTTATAATAAAGTGAGAGATCATTGTCATTTAACCGGCAAGTTTCGAGGCGCAGCTCATGCATGTTGCAATCTAAATTTGAAATTTCCTCAGAATATTCCAGTTTTCTGTCACAATATGAGTAACTACGATACTCATTTGTACATAAAAGAATTGGCTAAACAATATGGAAACGTTGATTTGATCGCAAACACCGATGAGAAATATATAAATTATTCTGTAAATTCTGGCTATGGGTATGAGTTTGAAGATGATAAACCAAGAAAGTTCATCAAGTTTTCTTTCGTAGATACGTTCAGATTTATGGCATCGTCTATAGAAAAAGTTAGCTAAAAACCTCAAAAAAGATGATTTCAAACATACAAATCATTTTATACAAGATGGTCTGAACGCAATTCTAGATAGACAACCAAATGACGAAGAAGAAATCTTTAAATATTATCTGGAAAAGGCATATTTCCTTACGAATTTATCGACAGTATTGAAAAACTTGATTACACAGAAGAATTGAGAATTCAAGATTTCTATTCACTTTTGACAGACGAGAGCATATCTGAGAAAGATTTTCAACACTACTTAAATGTATGGAACAAATTAAAAGTAAAAAATCTAGGAAATTACTCTGATCTCTATAACATTCAAGATGTTCTATTGCTCGCTGATATCTTTGAAAATTTTAGGAATATTTGTTTGAATTGTTATAAGCTTGATCCAGCACACTATCTAACAGCTCCCAGTCTTGCATGGGATGCTATGTTAAAATTAACGAAGATAGAATTACAATTAATTAGTGATTATAATATGTATTTGATGATCGAAAAAGGTATTCGCGGAGGCATTTCTCAATGTATTAAACGATATGTGAAAGCAAATAACAAATATTTAAAAGATTTTGATAAGACAAAGCCCGAAAACTATTTGTTGTACGTCGATGCAAACAACCTTTATGGGTATGGACTTATGCAAAATTTACCATATAACGAAATCAAGTGGATGGATCCTAAAACGTATACAACAGCAGAATGGAAAAGAAACAATTTTGGAACTCACTGGCGACGAAGATTATGGATATATTTTAGAAGTTGATCTTGAATATCCAACAAATTTGCATGAACATCACAAAGATTTACCTCTTGCTCCAGAACATTATAAAAACAAACTTTGCACAACTCTACTGGATAAAACTGAATATGTTGTTTATTCTAGAAATTTGAAATTCTATCTAGAACAAGGTATGATTTTAAAACATGTGAATAGGGTTATTGCGTTTGATCAGAAACCTTTCACGAAAGAATACATTGATTTTAACACAAACATGAGAACCAAAGCTACAAACGACTTTGAAAAGGACTTTTTATAAGCTGATGAACAACTCAGTTTTTGGAAAATCTATGGAAAATGTGAGAAACAGATGTGATATTAAGCTTGGAAATGAAGAATTTTCAATGAAACAAGCTAAGAAAACGAATTTCAAATGTTTCAATATCTTTGACGACAACTGTATAGCGAGTCACATGTACAAACAAAAGGTTAAATTTAACAAAACCGATTTACATAGGATTTTCAGTTCTCGACCTCTCAAAATTGCTAATGTACGAGTTTTATTACAACAAATTAAAGAAGTTTGATCCAGATTTGAATCTGTGTTACATGGATACAGACAGTTATTTTCTAGAATTGAAACGAGATCCTTTTAAAATTATTAAAGAAAATATAGATGACTTTGATACAAGTGATTATCCAAAAGATCATGAATGTTTCACTACTAAAAATAAGAAGGTAATAGGAAAAATTCAAAGACGAACTAAATAGCGAAGTTTTAGAAGAATTTTGTGGTTTAAGATCAAAGATGTACTCGTACAAATATCTAGACAAAAATCCAGTTAGGTGTAAAGGAATTAAGAGAAGCGTTGTAAATAAAACAATAAATATCGAAAACTTGAAGAGATGTTTGTTCGAAGATAAAGAAGAATTTAGGGAGATGACTGTAATAAAAAGCTATAAACATGAATTGTATACCATCACTATAAACAAGTTAGCACTGAACGCTAAAGATGATAAGAGAATTGTCCTAGAAAATAAGATCGATACAGTACCTTATGGCTATAAAAATGAAGCAAAATCTGATATATTAGATGAGTTAAATAAACTTGGAAACTTTGACATGTAAATGGAAGATGATTTGATTCACTGCCACAAATGCAAGAAAAAAACGAAAAATATAGATTCTAAAATCGTTCAAACTCAAAACGGATTGTATAGAATTGCTGCAAAATGTTCAAAATGTAAGACAAACAAGAGTAAGTTTATAAAGAATCCAAATCCAAAACCTGTTAAGCAAGAATTGAAGACTAAAGATGAGATAGAGATTGAAGCTCGAGAAATTCATGCACCAGTACGAAAAAAGTTTAAAAGAGAAAAATTATAACATTAGGAATTGACGATTTATGGGCAGCAGATTTAGTTATAATGTCTAACTATTCAGATCAAAATGATGGATTTAAGTATATGTTAAATGTTATTGATACTTTCTCAAAATATGCTTGGTCAAGAGCTATCAAAAGAAAAAACGGCAAGGATATTTCAAAAGCTTTCGAAGATATAGTAAAAGATGCCATAAGGATCAATCACAAACCTCCAAACCTACTTCATACAGATAAGGGTTTAGAGTTTTAAAAATAAAGAATTTAATGATGTTTTGAGAAAATACGACATCAAGATTTATCATACTGAAAACGAAGAGAAATCAAGTATTGTAGAGAGATATAACAGAACTCAAAATGAGAGAATGAAAGTAATTTTTGAGATTAATAAAAACTTTAAATGGATCGATATTCTTCAAAAAATCGTAAACAATTTATAACGATACAGTTCACAGCACAATCAAAATGAAGCCCAAAGACGTAGATAAAGATGCAGAAAAAAGAGTTTATTAGAGTCGGTTTTTAAGTATGTTCCACCAGAAATTCACACGAAAACTAAATTTAAAGTCAATGATCATGTAAGAATTGTTAGTAAAAAACAAACATTTTCGAACAAATATAAGAACAATTGGTCAAGAGAAATCTTTGTGATTTATCAAATTAATAACACAGATCCTGTAACTTATAGTATAAAAGATTTAAACAACGAAGAAATAACTGGAAGTTTTTACGAATATGAATTGAGAAAGTCAAAAATTTTTTCTATGTAAATGGAGTCTCAAAAGAAATGTATAAAGTGTCAGGAATTTAAAGATTTTGAAGAATTTCATAAAGATAAGCTTAGAAAAGATGGATTATACTATTATTGTAAGGATTGTCATAAAAAATATGCAAGAGAATTATACGATAAAATGGAAAAATTAACTTTGGAAGAGAAAGAGTGTCACATTTGTAAAGAAATTAAGAATATTTCTGAATTTTACAATCGACATTATAGTAAAGATAGAAAGAAAGCTTATTGTAAAGGCTTGTGAAAAAATATATAAAAAAGAATTGTACGATAAAATAGAAACGTTAACTTTAGAAGAGAAAGAATGCACACGGTGTAAAATAGTTAAAAAAATTTCTAAATTTAACAATCAACATTATAGTAGAGATAAAAAACAAGCATATTGTAAAGAATGTATTAAAGAAATCTTTGCTAGACCAGTTCATTGCGTATGCGGAAGAGAAATTCAACAATTCTATAATCTTAAAAGACATTTACAGACAAAATATCATAATTCGAGAGTTTAACATTTTCATCGTGTAATTTAGATATTCTATAAATTAGTCGAGATTCTGCCATATTTGTAGTAAAATGATTTCCGTTGTATAAAATATTCAAAGATTCTTTCATTTGGTTATACAGATTGATAGAATTTGGTTCGTCATCAATGAACAAAATCTCTAATTCAGGATAATTTATTTTTAGATGTTTTAATCGGTTTGGTATTTCTCGTTTCTGAGCTCTGATAACATAATAAGGCCATTCCCACATGTGATTCTTCTTAATTAACACAAAAACATGGTGTTTTTTCTTATCAAAATCTTTACAAACAAGGTCTGGTTTCATCAAGTCAATTTTTACACTTTGTTTTGCGATTATTTCCGTTTTGATTTCATCTTTAATTTGCAAGTGTTTTACTTCATCCTCTAAATATTTAATCTTGTTTTCAAGTTTGTACTCACCAAGTTTTCTAATAGAGGGCAAAACTTCTTTTGTAACCCAAGTTTTGAAGATTTTTGCCTCTTTTTATGTGATCTCAAAATTAAAGAATAAAGTCCTGATTCATTGATGAAAATAGTATTTTTTTGAAAGTTAGAAGGTAGAATCGAATGACCCACCTTATTTATTTCAGAATATGATAATTTATCATCATTATCAACATGCTCTCTAACTGCTTGTTTCGTATTTTCATATTCTAGAATTTCTGCAACATCTTTAGCTTTAAAACCAAAATTCGTTATTTTTATCCACAATCGTAAAAATATGTTTTGTTTTCAAATCTAAGTTGATTATTGAGCAGATCCACAACAGACTCCATTTAGATAGAAAAAATTTAACAAGCAATTTTTATTTTGAGTATAAAGTCCTGATTCATTGATGAAAATAGTGTCTGGATGTAATTTTTGTAAGAGTCGCGATTCGATACCCTTGTCAGAATCTATGTTTTCAAAGCTTTTTTTGTATTTTTTCTTTAACATGATCTATGATAGCTTGTCTCGTATTTTTAAATTCCAATATTTCTGCAACATCTTTAGCCTTAAACCAAAATTCATTATTTTTCGTCAACAATTGTAAAGATATGTTTGCTTTTAAATCTAAGTTGATTATTGAGTAGGTCTACAACTGACTCCATTTAGATAGAAAAGAAATTTAACTAGTAATTTTTATTTTGAGAATGAAGGCCAGATTCATTGATAAAAACAGTGTCAGGATGAAGATTGTTAAGGGGCCATTCGAATAGCCCCTTGTTTTTTATACATTCAAAAGTTGTTTTCTTGAAAATTTGAAGGTAAGAACGATTCGTTCCCCCCTTGATTCATCATTCTTTCGACAATCTTAAATATATTGTTGTTTTACTCTCATTATTTAATAGATTTCCTTCAGAGTCTTGAATAGTCAGAACGATTTTTTGAATTCTTTTAATATTTTTTCTAATTGGAATATAATCGATTTCATTTGGTTTTTCACTGATTTTTGATCCATAAGCAACATTTGGAAAGAAAGTGTACAAAAATTTCCGATTCTTTGTGAAGATGTTCGGTATGATTTTCAAAACTAGGTTCAACGAGATTACAATGTACTTCAATTACATCAAACGGTCTAAATTTTGGCGTTTTATTTCCTAAATATACCTGATTTGGCTCAATAGTTTCTTGAACAAACCCTAACAAATCTACAATAATTGCTGAAAACATTATTCTTACTGGTGATTTTATTTGAATTTTATTAGAGAGATAATTTTTTTGCATTTCAAACTTGTTTTCGTCAAAGTTTAAAGATTTATCTGATTGTTTGAATGTTTTCAGATAAATTTTTAAGGGAATTTTTAATTTGATCGAAAGTATAATATCCTTTGTTTAAACCATAATATTTTGTTATGTTCTTCTCACTAAATCCTATACAATAAGGAGAACTTTCACTAATATTTATTACAAAATTGTCAGAATAAAAACCGCTTAAAACCGATAAAATAATTTGATTCTTCCTCTAAGTGTATAGGATGTTCCAAGTTTAAAACTAATTTAGAGCTTTCTGAAGTCAACTTGAACAGCTTCATTTTCGCAAGCGTTGCTTCAAGATGAAAATCTTCTATTTAAATGGAGAAATTTTTAAAGCAAAAAAGATCAGATAAAACTTCAAACGTTTGAAGAAAATAAGAGAGATCAACCGATCAGACTGTTAATTGTTGGTTCAAGTGGATGTGGGAAAAACAACTTTATTATTGAATTTTATCTACAATAGGTTGATTCCTTATTCCAATTTGTATGTTTTTAGTAAATCTTTAGAACAAGACGCCTATAAAAAATTACAAGAAAGATTTGAAAATATTGAGAAAAACTTAAACAAAAAAATATCACATTTTTTATAATGCTTCTGAGGACATAGTTCCGTTAAGCGAATGTAAACCCAATTCGTTAATCGTTTTTGATGATTGTATTTTAGAAAATCAAGACGTTATTAAGGAATATTTCGTAATGTCCCGTCACAAAAACATATCTTGTATCTATCTTTCCCAATGCTTTTCAAAGGTTGATAAACAAGTTATTAGAAATAATTTGAATATGTTGTGTGTTTTTAAGCAAGACGATCACTATTCGAGAAAGATTTACAACAATTATGTTGGTTCTGATATGAGTTTTAACCACTTTATTGAGTTGTGTGATAAAATTTGGAAGGAAGACTACGGATTTTTAACAATTAATCTAACTTTGAAACCTAAAAATGGCAAATATTTGAATAAATTTTCCAATATAAACGTGTGATAATCTAGTTGTTTTCATGTTTTTTACGTTCACGTTCCACGTTCACGTTCATGTTTCACGTTCATGTTTCACGTTCATGTTTCACGTTCATGTTTCACGTTCGTGTTTACGTTCCACGTTCACGTTTTACGTTCCGTGTTCACGTTTCCACGTTCCACGTTCACGTTCATGTTTCACGTTCATGTTTCACGTTCATGTTTCACGTTCACGTTTTAACGTTCCACGTTTGTGTTCTCGTTTCGTGTTCACGTTTCCACGTTCCACGTTCACGTTCATGTTTCACGTTCATGTTTAACGTTCGTGTTTACGTTCCACGTTCACGTTTTACGTTCCGTGTTCACGTTTCGTGTTCTCGTTTTCACATCGTGTTTCACGTTCCACGTTCACGTTTTACGTTCCGTGTTCACGTTTTCGTGTTCACGTTTCCACGTTCCACGTTTCAAAATTTTCCTAAATAAATGGCGAACGTAACTTCAGAAGAAGCAAAAAAACTTGATCAAATAGAAAAGAAATTAATCAAAGAATTTAAAGAACAGATTCGAATTGATGAAAAAGAACAAGAATTTATTCATAAAATTAATCAACCTGTAACATCTGCAATAAAAAATGTTGAGGGTAAAATTGAAAATGTTTTAAGCGATAATCAAAATTTAATGAATTTGGTTCCAGTTGTACGACAATTTGCTGATATTTCGATACCAGAATCTGAGTTTGAATTGCCAAAATTACCATCTTCAACACCATTTAGACCTCGAATCATTGAAGACTCTACCATAGTTGAACCAATAAGTCCTGGAACAACGGATATAATAATTGGTGAAATTGGTAAAAAAATTTCTTCCTAGAGCAAAGGATGATAAATTTGGTTTGTATTGGGACAGAAAAAAGAAAAGTTTTATGATTGGAAATTTGCCCGTGAATTTTGAGCATAATGATATCATTATTAATGAAAACACATATGAAGGAACTCAAGGTTTATGGAGATTATTAACAGGCACTGATGTTCCAAAAGACGGTTTATATTCTGAAGAAGACTTGAAAAAGTATACTGAAATTTTATGGAAATCTGATTCAATTTACAAAAATAATGATCCATCAACTAAGAAACCAAAGTCAAGTAAAGGTAAAAAATATCTCAATTTGATTAAACCAATTTGGGAAAAACGAATCGAAGGATCAGGTGTAAGAAAATACAGTGATAATAAGATTGAGTACAGATATATCGACGATTTGACAAAACTCGATGGAATTATTAATTATATTTATGCTCAAGAGAAGGCTGGAAACAACATTTTTTTTGAACGAAAAGAAAGCGATTAAAGATTTTATTTCGAACAAACTTGATGAAATGATTGAAAAACCTGATGGAATTAAATATTTAAAACGAGTTTTGCCGGCAATAAGTTCATCTATGATTGAGGGTAGTGGACTTTTGAATGATTTTATCAACAATTTACCTTTTGAATTACACGTACCAACTTATCAGTATCTGGGGCCTGGCACAAAACTCGAAAAAAGACTAAAAAGAGGAGATCCTGGTATAAATAAATTAGATCAAGCTGCTATGGAACACGATATTTTTTATGCAAAACATAGAGACACAAATTCCAGACATATCGCAGATAAAGTTTTGCAAGATAAGGCAATGGATAGATTTTTATCAAAAGATGCTAGTTTAGGTGGAAGATTTGTTGCGCTTCCAACAGCTGGAGCAATGTTTTTGAAGAGAAAACTAGGAATGGGAATCGAAGAGAACTTGAAATTTTAACTATATAAATGGAGGTGAACGTAAACTTCAGCAAAAATCAGAAAGAAAAAAATAAAATCCGCTTTTAAGAAGAAAATACCCGTTAGTATTCAATTTAAAATAGATAAACTAAAAAATGGCGAAGATAAGATATTTTTAACAAATAGACAATACAATAAACTCGAAAAACATAAGAAAAACAATAAAGGAACCAGAATAGAATTTTCTTATAATCAGTTGAAAGAACTTAAAAATGGTGGACTTTTGAAAGATTTATTAG
Source organism: Homalodisca vitripennis (assembly GCF_021130785.1). Lineage (NCBI taxonomy): Eukaryota > Metazoa > Arthropoda > Insecta > Hemiptera > Cicadellidae > Homalodisca > Homalodisca vitripennis. The sequence goes on from NC_060214.1 coordinate 43,586,895, forward strand.
ATTTTGGAGAAAATATTCCAGTTGTTAAAAATGTTGTTCCTTAATGTTCGTAAAGCTGCTCCAATCGTTAAAAAGGATGTGATTCCTATTGTTCGAAACATTTTAAATTGGTTAGATAAAGAGTTGGAAGATGTTACAGGATCTGGATTAGATGAAAAAACTTTGAATTACGTGAAATCAAACATTGAAAAAAAAAATTTAAACCTTTAACATTCGGGGAATTGGAAGAAATCTGCAAAAATATTAAACATTTTAGAGGAATCTTCATGAGAGATACATTACCTGAAAAAGTTAAGAAATTTGAATGTGGAATTGTGAATTTAGACTCGATTATGGGAAGTGGAACGCATTGGATTTGTTATTATAAAAATGATAAGAATGCATGTTATTTTGATTCGTATGGAAGAATTGAGGACAAACCACCTATAGAATTGATTAAATATTTGAAAAAATCAAGCGTCTACTACAATGATTCTCAGATTCAAGACTATAAAGATCCTCCAATTTGTGGTCATTTATGTGTTTTTGTTTTGAATGAACTGAGTACTGGTAAAGATTTTAAAGAAGTTGTTAACAAATTATTACTTAATAAATATGGATTCCACAAAATATTTTTGACGTATTTGGAACACAAATTATTCAAATTGTAGATAATAGTTTGAATTTTGATAGTTTGAGAAATGAGTTTGATAACAAGTTAGAAAATTTATTACAAAACCTTCCAGATTCAGATATGTTTGCTGTCGAGATTGAAGATTTTAAAGCAGAATATGATAACAAACTTGCAAATTTCATGAGTTCAAGTGAAGTTGCTGATAAAATAAAAACATTGAAAAAAGAATTTAAAGATGGTGCAGAAAAATTATTTACCAATTTAATGTCTCACATCGAGAAAGCTGATAAAATTACTGAAGCGATCAAAGTTGAAAAGAATTATGTTAGTTTAGCTAATAAAAAAAGAATTGTCGGTGTTCGACCTGGTATTGACAAACATGATGTTGTTGTTAAAGAACAAATTTTAAAACCTCTAAAATTATCAGAAAACATCGATATTGTTGATTTACATGATCCGAATGTTAAAAATGCCTTAGATTTTAAAGGAAAAAGAATTAGCAGTGTTAGTAAAGGAATTAATCCATTTGATGTTGTTGTAATGATTCAATTAGAAGATCCTATTAAAATGTTTAATGAAACTAAAACAAAATTATGAGAATCATAAACAGCATGTTAAAGATTTTACAACAGAAGTCTATGAAAAACTTGATGAAAGAAGTAAAAGATCAGTAGACGATGTTGGTGAAATTAATGAAAAACTTACTAATTTTAAAGAGTCTTTTGATAAGTTTAGTTTAGATGCTACGAAAAACTTTTGAGAATATTGGTCATAAATTTGTTGAATACAATGATTCTTATGCTGTCAAATTTCAAAAATTACAAGAAAAACTTAATAATATGGAGGAAGATCTTACTGAAATAGGTTATTCGTGTAGGGTTTTATGCATGATAAAATTTCCTTATATAAATGGCGCTCATATATTGTGTGAGATGTAAAGGAAAAACTGCAAACAAATGATGTAAAATACTATGCAAACATTAACGGAGTTAAAAGAATTTCGGGAAAATGTGCTGAATGTAACTCAAAAAAGAGCCAATTTATAAAAACTTGATTTTGAAATTTTTTCTTAATAAATAGAGATGGCGGGACATTACAGTGCTTTCGATCTTTTTATCATGCAACACGAAAGAGATTTGAAAAAAGAACATTGGGATGACATTTCTCAAAAATATGAAATTATCCGAAGATATGATGAGATTATACGTAAACAAATTGAATTGGTATAACATTGCAAAATATCAAACTTTATCATCAGAGTTCATTCAAGAAAATATACATTATCAATTAAAAGATCATATGTCTGTTCTTTGTCTCTATCAACACTTGAGTATAAAATTTTGGATGAAAATAAAGATACAGTTGATTGGAACAATATTATAGATAGCGGTTACTATCCTGTGCAAATTTTATTGAAATATGTGACCGAGATCGCAAAATTTAAGGAAGAGAATCCTGAATATGACGAAGTAGATCATTAAAAATGACTCTAATCTTTTTAATTATTTTACTAAAATTTATATCTTTTCTTATAAAAACGTACATTAGATCGATGAAAAAATGATACATGATGTTTAAAATTTCTCTTATTAAATGGCGGACTACAGAAAATATGCTAGTGATATTGAAAGGGCGGAGTTTAAAAATTTCTATCCAATTAGTAAACAACATTTGAATGAACCGAATAAAAGAACTGAGTTTAATATTGATTTTGGAGATAACTTTTGCTCGTCTAACTTCCAGTTTTATATTTCTGGAACTTTAACAAAACAAGATGGTCAAGCATATCTTGGAACTGATAATGTTAGATTAATCGATAATTTTATACCGTTTTTATTTTCTAAGATTGAAGTAAGAAAACACAATAAATTGATAGAAGAAGTCGAAAACTGTGGCCAATTAAGCACTATTAAAGGAACCATTTGTTATTCCAAAAGTGATGTATTTTCAAACAGTTTTGAATCAACTTTTAAATTTGGACAATTTGAAGCGGTCGGTTGATTTAGCACATTTCGGCTTAGGATTCTTTGAAAATGTAAATTTTCCAATCTATAAAGGTGGATTTTACATTAGTTTTCATAAGAGCTGAAGACGATGATGTGATTCTGAAGACTGCAACTGGAAATGTTATGCCTGTTGATGGCAAAATTACAATTAACGAGTTTTTCATTAGAGTTCCGATGATTGATTACAAAACCACGAGTAAAATTCAGTTGATTGATGAAATTATAAAATCTCAAAACATCACGTTTAATTTTCTAGATTGGCAATGTATTGAGCAAAAAGGTATTTCCGGAACAACTTATTCGTTCGATATCACAAATATTTATAGAAATATCTTCAATCCCAAGTTCGTTATCATAGGTTTTCAAACAGATAGACAGAATAATCAAGAAAAAAATCCTTCAATGTTTGATAGTTTTGGATGTAAAAAATATCAGAGTAAAATTGAATGGTTCTTATTATCCAGATGAATTACAAAATTTAAACATTTCCGGTGGTCTTTTCAGAATCATGTATCAGATTTATCAAGATTTTAAGAAAGTTTACTACAAAAATATGGAAATGTATTACAACCCCAAAGAATTTATAGCAAATAGACCCATTTATGTCATTGATACAACAAAGAGTTTTGACAAATATTTCTAGTTCAAAGAACGATATAATTATCAATATGGATTTTCAAAATGCTGTTACAAACGCGATTTGTTATGTGGTTGTGGTTTCTGAGAAATTTTTAGCCTATGATGTGATTAAGAACGATATTAAAGAAATTCAGTAAAAATCGTCTTATTTTCTGTTGAGCGAATGTTAGCAAATTTCATTATTTCCGTTTATAGATTTTTCATTGAGATTTCTGGATTTTTTTCATTAAAACAGCTTATAAATGTAGAAGCAAACATTGAACAGTAAAACAGCTATAGATTCGGTTATTTAACATTCGTGATTTCCTGTTTTGATTTCTCAGATTTTGTTTATGGTTCAATGGACAGTATTTTCCGTTGGTTTTCTGTTTACTCCAAAAAGTGCGCTAGAACCCTCATATTCATATCTACTTATAATCTTATAACTTAAATATACCCTACTTGCAATTCAGTTATATATTTTACTATTTGCTTTATATGTTTATTCAACATCACATTATTATTATTTTTTTTTTTTTGTATGGACTCAATTCTAAATTTATACATGTATAGAAAAAATTTATCTTACCCAAAGAAGAATATACAGTATTGATGTACTATTAACTTACAATTCATACCTTTCTAAAAGTTTCATTTTGTATTTTCTTAACAAAGCTGCATTGCTTTCCCTATCACTTTCTCGCAGTTCTCTTTCCAATACATTCAATAATCTAATAGATGTCACTAAGAAGGACTTACTGTAGATAAAAGTTCTATGAATCGAAATTTGTAAAGTTATTCCTAAAAAAAGAGTATTTCTAACATGTAAATCAACCATTCTTTTGTATCTTTTCAAACAAATACACTGGTTTTTCATTTTAAATTACTTTCACTGTCAATTTCATTATATTCAATTCCATCCGCTCCTTAATTTTCAATAAACCAAAGTCTTTATAATATGGTGTTACATGTTGTATTTTGCGCTTTCTGTAACTTATCAGTTAACTCATTATTTATGTCACAATAAGCTATATTTGCATAATCAAAAATAGGTAAAATTAGCGTTGCTACTAGAAGCTCCTTAATTTAAACTGGAGGATTAAAGCTCAATTTTATAAATGTATACAAACACTGGAATAACCCCTCCGAACAATATAAATTACTTGTACACGCCATGATAAATCATTATACATTCTTAAACCTAAATTGACAATTGAGCTTTCTAAATTTAAATGTACATTGTTTATCATCAAAGGTGTCAAACCCTTAACATCAATGGGAGGTAGCAGCCTTGAGGATCCAAAAAATATCGGCCTACACTTTGTTATATTAAGTTGTAATCCATGATCTTTACACCATGTATGTAATGTACCCAAATCCGCATTCATAAACTTAACAGCATCATTTATTCATTGAATATTAGGCCTACTGTTAAAATATAACTGAATATCATCTGCATACATCATATATTTACAAAATATAACAGCACTATCAATCTTATTAACGTATAAAGAAAAAAGCAAAGCAAAAAGTGTGGATCCCTGTGGAACACCTACAGAGTTTTTCTTCCATTATGATAAATTTCCATTATTTGTTTTGATCCGCTGAAGTCTATTGGTCACATTATCCCGAAACCAAATAACCACAGCGGAACTAAAATTATAAGTTTCCAGAACAGACAATAATAAATTATGATTCACAGAGTCAAAGGCACGAATAAAATCAAGAAGCATTAATAATGTTATCTCTCTGTTATCAATAGCATGCCTGATATCGTCTGTTATTTTAACCAGTGCGGTTTGTGTACTGTAAAGGGATCGATAACCAGACTGATATTTATCTAAAATACTATTCCTAGTAACATAATTACAAATTTGGTTATAAACTATTTCATCTAATATCTTACCTAATACACTTAATATGTTTATAGGCCTATAGGCTTTACATTCTGAAGGAGTTTTTATCTTTGGTAATGATATAATAAGAGCTCTTTTCCACTGACATGGATAAACAGAATGATATAAAAGAATAGTTAAAAATATGACACAACACATCACAGGTTTCTTCACACAAAAATTTTAGAAATCTAATATGTATTTCATCATTACCAACAGCATTAGACGATACATCTAACATCATTTTAGGAATTTCTTCTCTACGTATTACAGAAAAAATAAACATATCATCAATACCACTAAAGACACCTCTTTGAATTTTATAATAATTAATCAACTCTTTATTTATACTATGGCTAACACCACAGAAATAACTATTCAACTCATTCAGTTGTACAACTACATCTGACATAACATTAGCAATTTTTACCATCTCCTTGACTATTAATTACATTCCATATATCTTTGCAATGCTTATCTGGTTTCAATGAAGAGTCAAAATTACAGTTTCTCGAGTCTCTTAATATACGTTTTACTTGATTTCTTAAGACTCTGTAATTATTCCAAGTTATAGGATCTTTCGTCCTTATATATTGACTGTATAACTTATCCCTGACTTTCAACATTGATTTTATTTGTGTATTTATCCAAGGGCAGGGAGTACTTTTTGTTGAGATATTTCTTTCTGGTACATGTTTATTAAATAAATTATTTAATTTATTAACAAATATATCTACCTTTGTATTTATATTGTCTACAGAGTAAACATCATCCCACGATAAAGTTTGACATTCTTGCCTTTATCTATTTACATCTGCATTTTTGAAATCTCTAATAACTTTGATGACCTTATTAGTACTATTTTAACTCTAAGACATAGCTATACGTATATTAAATCATTATAAGATACACCAGCTATAGATATTTGTCCGTACACATTTACTTTGTTCACGTCATTAAAAAATAAGTTAAAAGGCAGACCACAACAACTTCCATCCCAAAGCAACTTATAAAATAATAAATTCGGGTTTCTTACAGTACAAGGATTGTGATGAATCTAATATTTTGTAATTAAAACATTGCTTAATATATATTCCAATTCCTCCACCTCCTTACCCTCTCTGTCATGTCTTGTGAATTTAAAACCATCAATACTAAAAGGACTAGAAGGCAAAATGTGTTTCAGGAATGTTTCCATAACCACAACTATATCAAAAAAATCACCCTAAAATAAACTAAAAAAAGACTCTTTGTGCTCTCTTAGGTTTTCAACGTGGACATGAGCTACTTTCAAAAAACCTTTATTCTTATTACTAAATTTATATTTTAAACTATTCACCTTTTCCCTAATATGCAGTAATAATTCACAATCACTCAGCATATATTATTATATGGAAGAGGGCATCAATATTTTAGCACATAATATTGTCAAAAAACACCATTCTTACAACATGAAATTAAAACTAAGAAACAACTAATAAACTTATCATACCGAAGATAAACGAAACACAAAACTTAACTGCAAGACCATAATTTCAACTTTTCAAGGTCCTTTTCTCGCTTCATCACCTCAATTGCCGGATCTCCTTGATTTTTACGTAGGAAGATGCGGAAGAGAGAGAGAGAGAGAGAGAGAGAGAGAGAGAGAGAGAGAGAGAGAGAGTTGCAGGCCCTTTTTGTAAGCCCGATAGCGGGCGAACCGTTGGAGCTAGCTCAGATCTGACGGAAAATCGTCAGTCAGGAATGAATGAACTACAAAAAAGGACCAGTGACTTTTTGCTCTATCTTCCATGGTTCAGCAACAAAATGCTCGAATATTTGACATTCCAGAGATTTTTTTCGCTAAAAATAATGTTTCGAGCCCGATAGTGGTCGAACTGTTGGTTGTACCTCAAATCTGATTGACCCATCAAATTAGAAAATTGGGCGATCTACCCAAAATGTCCAGTGACTTTTTGCTGTACCTCCCGTGGTTTGGCCGAAAAACCTGATTATGTGCAATTTTTTTTGTAAATTTTACGTGGTAACTTAGATTTTGGGGTTAGTAGTGGGGAAACTATTGTTCGGAAGTCAACATAAAACAAAGGTTCGATTTATAAAATGAAGTGATCTACATAAAAGGTCCAGTGACCTTTTACTCTATCTCCATTGGTTTGGCCGCAAAACGCGATTACGTGAAAATATTTGGAAATTTTAGCCTAAAAATTTACATTCCATGCTTGATAGCGGCTAAACGGTTGGTCGTAGCCCAATACACGTATTCTAATAAGTTTTATTAAACTAAGTGTTCTAAAAAAAAAATTCAGTAACTTTTTGGCCTATCCTAAATGGGTCTGGCCGAAAAACCTGTTTAAATAGAAATATTTTATAATTTTTACGTGAAAAATTTTGTTTCTGGAGGCGGTACCAGCCGAACCATTGGTCATAACTTAAATCATAAATTTTAAATAACTAGACAGTCTAGAGATCTAAAACAAAGGTTAGCTAGCTTTTTGTCGCATATCCTTACGTAAGCCCTAAAATCTCTCTTAATGGAAAATCTTGGTCATAATTAGCAATATCAGTTGTAAATATGATTCGACTATAATTTGTGCAATCCGTTCTAGTTCCGGATTTAACTTGTGTCACTAAGTTAACGAGTAACTACAACCCCTCATCGTCAATTGGCTAAGCGTTAGCGAAGCGTCGATAATAGATAGGGACAGGGTACTTTTTAATTAATTTAAAGAAATAGTGATTCATTGTCAACACTCTGGTATTGAATGATAATTTCATAAGTAACATAAACCCCCAGATTAACGTTTTATTTTCATAAAAATTACTGTACACATATTCTTGTAGCACAGACACACATTTCCCAGAAAAGTACTTCGCGTACTTATAACCCCCACTCATAACATAAACTCCCCTCTCGGAAATTTCCTGGTAGATGAACTCCTGATTAAGTTAAACCCTCTGATCAACTTAATAATCAATAAATACAAAATAATGCAATCTACAAAGAAAGGTCTAGTGACTTTTTGCCTTATCTCCATCGGTTTGGCTAATAAATGTTAATATTTTGTATGGTTTAATTGATTTATTTGAGTCAATAGCCGCTGCCCCGATTGTGCTAGCTTAAATCTCAAAACATTTATAAATTGATAGGATCTACAAAAAAGTTTCAGTAGCTTTTTGGTGTATATTTTTCCGTAAGCTTGTTATACGGTCTCAGTGGCAAAATCTTTTTTGTGCATGTATTACCAAGTAAAACGACTGACTAGTATACGTCTACTAGAGCACATTGCGAATTGAATGATCATTAACTAAGGTCAATAGTAGTTAGGGACATAGTGAATTTTATTTATGCTCACAAACACAACACACACCAAAAGATGCCCACGTGTGTCTTAACACCCAGTAACATTTCCCCCTGGAATTTCCTGGTATGACCAGATAATATCCTGAGTAAATTTAACCCCCTGACGTCTTAACCCCCGGTAACATTAAACACTCCCCCCTTAATTTCCTTGCACGACTAAATAAACCCCTGAGCAGATTAAAATCCTAAACTACTAGAAAATACTTACTTAGGGTGGGTTTTTTATAATATTTACAATAAACTACTCACAACAGCTGACCAGTGCAGACTTTTCTTGCAAGCTCTGTGCCGGCTAAACCAAAGGTCCTATATCTGATCAAACGGCAGAATGGAAACACAACATTAAATTGTGTCTCCAGTCAATGAAAGGTCAGGTCAACTTTTGTTGTAACTCCTACGGGCCATAAAATGCCCTCAAACTCAAAACTCTGGTTAAAATTAAACACTCAACCTACCACTTTCTGGCGTAACTAATCTCGGACTTTAGTTATCTCCCCAATTCTCTTGTCTTCTAAATTTGCTAACAAGTCACTTAATTTTTCTCCGAAATCCATTGTTTATTTTTATATCCCGCACGCAATTTGGCTGAGCGTTAGCGCATTATCACCCGTACGATTCTCCGAATCGGATGTAATACGGATCCTGAAACCTCATATGCGAATTTAACCAATCACCAAATCTATCTAATCCCCGAATTTTTAAGCACTCACTTTGGGGGCTTGGGGGCGTAATTTTCAACGCGAAAATTTTAGACTCCGGGCTCTATAGCGGCCAAACCGTTGATCATAGCCCAAAATAGAAGTAGTACTGGAATTAGCAAATCACGTGATCTACAAAAAGACTTCTATTACTTTTTGCACTATCGTCAATGGTTTGGCTGCAAAACTTGTTTATATTGAAATATTTAGTAATTTTTACATGATATTTCTGTTTCTGGAGGCGGTAGCGGTTGAGCCATTGGTTATAACTTAAAAAATTACTTTTTTTTATAACTAGACAATGATTAGATCTACAAAAAAGGTCAAGCAATTTTTTCGTATATACTTGCATAAGCCCGATAAACGCTCTCAATGGTAAAAGTTTTGTCGTGAATTGGTTTTTTTTTAGGTGGTTTAAGATCTATGCGACCACAATTTGTACAAATTGCTCCAGTTTGGGATTATCTGGCCTATAAATTGCCCCCAGAAAAAAAAACACGTATTCTGATAACCCCCGATAACACTAAACCCCTCCCGGGAATTACTCCTGAGTAAATGAAAGCCCCTGATCAACTTCATAATCTGATAAAGGCAAAACATGTGTGCAATTCATTCCGGTTCCAGATTGAGTTTTTATTACTATATAAACGAATACTAGCCCACATCCCGAATTGGCTGAGAGTAAGCGAAGCGTCAAAAGTAGATAGGCCCACGTGTGTCATTAACCCCCGGTAACATTAACCCCCCACCCGGCATTTTCTGGTATGACCAGATAATCTCTTGAGTAAATGAAACCCTCTGATGTAACATCCTTGTAATTTCCTGGCATGACTAGATAAACTCCTGAGCAAATTAAACCCCCTAAAAAAGTTAAAAATACTAACTTAGAGTATGTTTTTTATTATATTTACACTCAACAATTCACACTAGCTGCCCAGTGCATACTTTCCTCTCAAGCTATTTCTCTGATTTAATCTTGCACTGTTCACCCTTGCAGGCTTTTTTTGAAGCCCGATAACGGGTGAACAGTTAGAGCTGGCTCAAATCTGAGGGAAAATCGTTAGTCAGGAATGAAGTGAACTACAAAAAACTACAAAGACTTTTCTCTGTATATTTATTGGTTTGGCCGCAAAAACGCGATTATGTGTTAAATATTTTAAATTTTTACTTAAAATTTAACTTCCGGGCCTTATGGCGGGTAAACAGTTTGTTATAGCTCAAAAACATTTTATGACGGTATAGGCAATTAGTTGATCTACAAAACATGTCTAGTGACATTTTGCTCTATCCTCAATGGTTTGACCGAAAAACCCGTTTAGAAGTATAAATTTTTTAAACTTAAGGGAGAATTTTGTTTTTTGGGCTCCATTTAAGCCAAAAAATTTAACTGTGAGCCCAATATAAAAATTTTATTTTAATACAAAATAATGCTTTTAAAAAAATGTACAGTGACTTTTTGCACTATCTCCTTTAGTTTGGATGATAAATGGTAATATTTTGTAATCTTGACGTGACATTTTGGTATCTGGAGTCGATAGCGGTCGAACTACTGAATCTATCTTAGATATAAAAACATTTCTAAATATACACTGATAAGATCTAGAAAAAAGGTCAAATATCTGTTTTGTCTGTCTCCATCGGTTTGGTCATAAAACGTGATCAAGTGAAAATTTGTGCAGTGTTCAAGTAAAATTTAGATTCCGTGCTCTGAAACTAAAATTTTACATTTTTCACCCTTGCAGACTTTCCTTTGAACCCCGATAGCGGGCGAACCGTTAGAGCTAGCTCGAAACTGAGTAAAAGTCAGGAATGAAGTAAACTACAAAAAAAGTCCAATGACTTTTCTCTACATCTTTATGTATTAACCCTCAGTAACATTTACCCCCCCCCCAACCCGAAATTTCCTGGTATGACCAAATAATCTCCTGAGTAAGTTAAAGCCCCTGATGTCTTAACCCCCGGTAACATTACCCCCCCCCACAAGGAAATTCTTGGGATAGTTGAACTCCTGAGCAAATTATACTCCCTTAACATTTTAAAATTCTAACTTAGAATCGGTTTTTGTTATCATTACACTAAACAGTTCACAATAGCTGACCAGTGCAAACTTTTCTTCCATGCTCTGTATTGGCCAAACCGAAACTCGAAAGATAAAATCTCTAATGGTTAAGCTACAAAACGCCCTCAAAGTTCATAGTTTTGTTGAATCCGGAACGAATCAATAAAATAGGTCTAATTTAAACTTCCAGATCCCTAATCTAATGCTCGGACTTAACCTGTCCGAAGGCGAGTATTAATATAATACTTGCTACATTGAGTCTACGATTACCGCAGGGATACAGTGGAAAGAATCAAACAAAGAATTTTGTATCTTAAATATTTACAAACTACTTAAGAAAGGTACTTTCTAAAAGAAACTATAACGTTTAACACACTTTGAGTTTCCTCCAGTAAAGTTAAAACCAATTAGGTTGGATCTTTTAGGATATTCCCTGTTTCAATACCTTAGAGGAAGTAAAAGCGGCAGTCTAACCGCGGGTTTGCTCATATATTTCGTAAGAAAACAATATTATTCACATACTGTGTCTTTCTATTGTGTATATGAATTATAAATTTGATAGCTCTTATTTTTTTAAATTTTACATTGTGATATCTATTTTTAATTAACATAGTAAATCTTAAAAAATATTTCATCATCTCTATTTTTCCCATACGTTTGGTAAAATATGCGTTATTATAGTGATTTAATCTCTAAATTTCAGTGCGTATACATACGTGTTTTTATGTGGATAACTTAAACTACATATTTCACCTTAAAATGGGTTTTTCTCGGATCAAAACATTTTCGTTTTACGTATTAAAACCAAAACCCAATTAATCAAATAAAGCTACCTTATTGTCATGTGACCCTATAAAAACCCTTAAAATGGCCACTTTTAGTTTTTTAATATATTTTTTAGACGGTGATATAGGTAATATTTACGTATTTTACGTTATTGTTATGGGTATAAAGCTAGGAAGAATTTAATCTTGGAAACGTTATGCTTCCATATTCTTGACCGTTTAATTCCCTCCAATTTCTAGATCTAGCAAAATAAGCTAACAAGTGTTTTGAATATCTTAATTTATTTACACTGTTCCGTTTTATAACTATTTCTTATTGTGAATAAATTACACATTGGACCTGTATATTTCTTATCAAATCAGTTATTTATCAAAAAATTCAACACTGCTACTTTATTTCATTTTAGGATATATATTTAATACAGTTTATTCATTCACCATTTTAGAACATTAATACTTATTGAATTAAGCAGGACGAATTTTGTTAATTACTGCAATTTTCAACTTAATTTCAGATTTCGACAAAACTTTCTATATTAATAGAAAATAAGGAGTTTACTAAAGATATTTTAATGTAAGTTGATTAGTTTAAAAGTAGTATTATTTAAAATAAAAACCCATACAGATAAATAGAAGGTAAAAAAGGATATACACAAATAAGTACTATTAATTTTTTTATTTCTCTTGGTCCTTGAAAAAAGGGTTTGGAAATAACCTGTATTTATGTTTAAATATATCTTAATAATAGAAAATATAATGAACAATCTAAATCTAAAAGTCACATGTAATTATTTTAAACGTTATAATTTGCTCTAAATATGTAAGAGTAGTAACGTAGTTACGTGGATAAAGGTAAACGAAATCCGACTCGAAGTTCCAAAATTTTAAGTTCACAAAAAGTTACAAAGAGATATCCAGTTCGGAGGGTTAATTACTTTAACTGAGAATCGTCACTTTAATTGAGAAACCCAAGACAGCACTGTTTCGTCCAAGAGAGACAGAGGGGATGAGCTCCACACGAAACTAAAACAAGAACAAATTACGACTTTGGAGTAACCGCGACAAGACTAAAAATCCAAAACGAACCCTACGGAACGACTAAATGTTAGGGCGTATAAGGGATCGTTAAATCAGAAGACAGGTCGAATGGTCAAGGGATAAGCTCACCAGCTTAGTACTCGTATTTCCACTGAACAATAGTGGAATATCTTGTAATCGATATTTGATATATCAATATTTATATTGGAGCTTACTGGTGAATTGCAATTAGTAAAGTACTCAACCGTGTCCAGTATTGTTCAAGAATCCCAAGTTGTGCTTTTGGATAAAATAAAATTTTAGACATGGAAAAGTTTACTTAACAATAGAAGTTCAAGAAATGCATTGTTTCCTACCCTCATCCAATCAAGCATCTGTGTATTCAGCAAGTAATAGTTGTCGAAGTTTATTAAAGAAAATCAAAGCTTAAAGATTCGTCTGGTTGGTTAAGCGTAATAATTTGATTTTAGTTCTTCCAACGTTATAAGTTGAACAGTGCATTTTAAAATCAGTCGCAAAGTATATCATTACTTACTACTTCACAAGTGAATTAAGAAGAATGTTCTAATAGGATCACTTGAATACTGATAATTTTTGTAGCAAAAAGTAGATTTTCACGAATATCAGTATAACGTTTGATTATCTACAGTAGTTTTTTATCTAATGCAATATGTCTGTATAAGACGTTATAGTATTCGATGGCTTTGTTCTCTTAGAACAAAAAACTGTGGAAACATATCATTGGATTAGTCTAAAGGTTCTTTGTGATTTTGTTCTGGAGTGACAGGGTATTAGTTTGGGTAAGGTTAGTAAGAGGGATCACATGCTGTAAAGAACACAAGAGGAGTGATAGTGTTACCTCACCCAGGAAAACAATATAGTGGCTAGCTCAGAGATGGGTCGGGGTCGGTGGTCCTAGAATGTCTAGCAATTATAATGGAATGGTCTTCAGGGCGCCACCTCATTTGCAAGATACACACACAGGGGGAGAATGAGGAAACTATCCCTGACGCCGGAAGAAGATGAAATTTCTTTAGGGTTAGAGAAGTAAAGGAATATTATTCTCGCTCCGCTGTTGGGTCGGGAGGGTAAGGCCGGCTTTTACACAGTATCACTAAGATCAGGTCTAGGTCGACCCCATGGAACCTACCTACTGTATAACTTATATCAATGCTAAAGTTAAACTACCCAGTACACAACTAGTCTCAGCTCTTTATTAACTTTGACAGATTATTAATAATATCGATTGCTTGGATTAAAATGATTGAATATTAATATCTACAATCTGGGGTGCAAGTCAACACAATTGTGGTAACTGAACGAGCAGAGAGGATTAATCAATGAGGCACCTGTTTCGATAATTTGAGCTTAATTTAGTTCCAAGGCTATAGAAAGTAAAAGCCACTCAATAAATACACACAAAAGAAATCACATGCATCATGGCCATTACATAGATAATTAGCGGTGGCCACCGAGAAAATAATAAATAGGACACGTATATCTTAACAGAGAATAAATAGAACAATTAATACATGTTTAAAATGACAATATTATAGGACTAGGGATACAGGCAATATACTATTCAGCTTAGTTCATATAACTGCACTCTTAAAGTGGCAAATACTGAGTCTGTTTATGTGTCCCACACTAAGGCATAGAGGTCACCGATACGGTCGAAAGTTGTAATTAAGAGTTAGACTTATCGGTTAAAGTCTGATAAGGTCCGTCCTGGGACGATAGTGGCGTGTCAAGGTCATCCAGGTGTGAAGAGACGATGCCGGCCGACCGGGATGCAAGGGAACACGTCACAGCCAAACTTGTGTCGTTGACCAGAATCCTTAAACATTAATTCCTCATTCCTAATTAAACTACGCCATTTAAGGACAACAATTTAATCCTGAATTCAGTAATAACATAATTTGTTTGCCAGAAATAATGCAGGTACTACATTGGTAAGGCTTTAAAGCACAGTGCCAAGGATACATCGTGAAACAGTATCATATTGAAAATTGTGAAACAGGTTTATATACATAATGTAAGTCAAGTTAATAATTGACTATTACTAGTAATAAGTAGAATGCCATTCTCAAGCCAATTAATAGTTTCTGCCAATTGAGTAGGCCACAATCACCTTGAAGGTGAGTGAATTGAATGGTGATTTTAATTTCAAACAAGAATAAATCATATTAAGCTACTCAGTTATCGTACCTATCAACGTACACCAAGTAATGGCAGGGTTTTGAGATAAACATATTTTATAACAGTTATCCAAGATTCAATATACATGCAGGGGAACATTCATTTGTAAATAATATGATTATACTTTATATAAATAGTAGAAACTAGAAATAGCTTGAATATATCGTAAAATAACTTTTAACAAGTATTGATAGGTTACACATCAAACAAACTGGTTCAGCGTTCATTAATTTGATCATGACCATTCTTATAAGATAAACATTACCATTAATAAATATCGTTTACATGGTAACAATGATTTGAAATCTCTAAATTTGTATTACGTAAGATTGAACATAAATTAATTTTCCTATACCAGCCGGCCTTAGACCTGAATGTAATGAAGTTTGACATCAGGTTAATCGGTTGATTTCAAGATAACTCTCGGCATAATTGATTCCTTAGATGTAGCAGAATTGATATATTGCACTGTTCTTACCTCAGAGTCCAAGAAAATCCTCTAAATAATTACAAGACGACGAGAAGACCTGAGGGTGGCATACAATGATCTTCGAACTTCAACTTTTCTTCACAACGTGGTCCTTGCTCGTTAACGACTGTTGAGTACATCACGGTTTGATAATAGCGCCATCTAGGTCAAGCTTGGCTACTGGGTCAATTTACGGATTTTTAGATTCCGCCGGTAAGTAGAAAGCGGCAATATCCGACCATTTTCGCTAATCATTACCTTACGGTGGCGGACAATAACGGGCGCGCACCGCAACTGATTAATTCTAAACGGGGTGATCAGTCCTGTTTCCGAGTGCAGATAAGGCCTATGATTGCGAAACGTTACAAATACCCCTCTTCCCGAATAAAATGTCCTACATTTTCTTACTAGGTCTGATAGCTCTTCAAATCCGAGACATGCCAATTTCTAATGCGTTTACCTTGCTGGTCTTCTAAGGCATACACTGTTGGAGATAGCCTTGCAGCCACAACGTAAGGACCAACATACCTTGGTGTTAGCTTGGCAGAGAAAAAGTTTGCCGCATCTGACTGAGCGAAATTTCGCTTCAAGACCAGGTCCCTCACCCTAAATTCCACTGCTCTTCATCTAAGGTTATACCGATGTGCTCCACGTTTGATGGGATACTTCCAATCTCCTCGATACTACCTGATAGTTCCCGCACACCCTTGAGCTTTTCACAATACTGGTTTGTGTCTTCTACTGCAGGCAAATCCTCGCAGCGAAGAATATCAAATCCATCTCCAGTTGCTGATAGCTCCCTGCCAATGTTCAGATAGGCTGGCGAAAACCCCGTGGATTCATGAGTAGCCGTTCTTAAAGCAAATCCTAGTTGAGCCACACGACCGTCCCAATTTCTATGGGTGGTGCCGACATATGATCGGAGCATGTTGCCAATTGTCTGGTTTATCCTTTCGGTGGGGTTGGCCTGTGGGTGTCGACTAGCATTAAGAAGAGCTTTTACCTTGTAATTAGCCATTAGAGTCCTCATGGGATTCCCAATAAACTCGGATCCATTATTGAAAATACAATATTTTGGAACACCATATACCATGAAAACATCCTCCTCCAGGTACTTAGCTACCACACTAGAAGTTGCAGTTCTCAATGGTCTCAGGATGGCGTACTTCGTGAAGGTGTCAATGATTATTAAAAGATACTTAAATCTTTTCAGAGACCGAGGAAACGGTCCCATAAGATCGGCAGCAATCATTTGCCACGGCGCGTCGACTCCTCTTCTCTCGCCCAACATTCCCCCTGGTATATTCTTTTCCTGTTTCACTTGTTGACAGGTCTGACACCTAGAAACGTAACGAGCAACGTCGTACCTCATATTAGGCCAATAGTATTTTGTTTGCATTCTACGGAAAGTTTTTAAAATACCCAAATGGCCCGCTGTAGCTTCGTCATGGCACTCCTGCAAAGCGAACTGTCTTACATCCTTAGGCAAGACCAATTTCCATGAAGAATCTTCCTTTTCTTGAATCTTTTGGTAGTCCCTCACAAGTTTCCAAAGCTCCTGGTCCTTCGCTCGCCACTGAGGATAAGAACTGGGATCCTGTTTAACTTTCCTCAACATACCTCTGTACCACGTATCCTTCACCTCATCGGGTATCTTCAAACTACACAAAAACAGCAGGCGGTTGGTCTTCCTGGTTAGAAACAGCTCTGGAAAGGAGGTCGGGAAACAACATTGTATTTGCCCTTCCTATGAATTAGTTCAAAGTCGTAGGGTTGTAGCCTTAATGCCCATCTTGCAAGTCGGCCCTGCGGATCCTTTAGGTTATTCAACCACAAGAGGCTATAATGGTCGGTAATTACCCTGAACTTAGTCCCTTCGATATACAGTCGAAACCTTTCCACAGCCCAAATTACCGCCAGGCACTCCCTCTCTGTGGTAGAATAATTTTGTTCTTGACGTGAAAGGGTCCTACTAGCATAGGCAACAACTACTTCACCTCATTCCGACTCCTGGCTAAGGACAGCCCCGATTCCAACGCCAGATGCATCGCATGATAAGGTAAATGACTTGGTAAAGTCCGGACAAGAAAGTACTGGTGAAACTATGAGACAGGAACGTATATCGGCAAAGGCACCTGCGCCTCCATCGTCCATTCAAATTTCTTACGCTTCTTCAACAATGCGGTTAGACGTTATATTGTAATGGAAAAGTTAGGTATGAACCTGCGATTACCAACTAGCAGTACCACAAAATTTCCGGACTTCTTTATGGTTCTTAGGTACAGCTAGGTCCAATATAGCTTTTATCTTCTACGGATCACATTGGAGCCCTTTCTCGCTGACAACATATCCCAGGTAACGAAACTGCAGGCGGCAAAACTGAAATTTCTCTCTATTTAGGCTTAGCTTGCTTTCCTTAATCCTTCTGAAGATTTCAGAAAGCACCTGTAAGTGTTGTTCAAAGGTAGGCATAACAGCAATAATGTCATCCAAGTAGACAAATACAAATGGCTCTAGATCCGGTCCAAGGACATTATCCACAAACCTCTGCCAAGTTGCAGGGGCGTTACAGAGTCCAAACGGCATTGTCACGAACTGGTACAACCCTCGTCTCATCAATTGGAGTTTGCCAGTATGCACTTTTTATATCTAAACTAGACAGGTAACGAGCGTTTCTCAGCCGATCCAATATATTGGTAACCATGGGTAAGGGATATGCATCCTTCTTTGATACCTCATTAACCTTCCGAAAATTTACACAGAATCTTTTTGAACCATACGGCTTATCCAATAACAATATGGGTGAAGACCAGTCCCTTTTCGACGGTTCCACAACACCAAGCTAACACAACATCCTGTCCAACTCGTTATTGACTAACAGTTGGCGGGCGGGTGAAAGAGGGTAATATCTCTGTTTAATTGCCAAAGCCTCTCCAGTGTCGATCACGTGCTTAACTTTATCAATTCGCCCCAAGGTAGATCGTTCATCCTGGAAATTTTGACTGACAAGTTGTTCAAGCTGTATCTTCTCTTCTGAAGTGAGATGTTCAGTGGATTTAATTCCTTCGATAGAGAAACAAAATTCTTGCTTGACTTCTGTTCCAAAATCCCATTTACGATTATGTACGTCAGCTACTATATGCAATCTATCCCAGAAGTCAATTCCCAGAATTAATGTATGAGGGCAGAGTAGGCACAACCAATACATTCAGATACTCAGTTCTTTCCATTAAGGTTATTGGCAACGTAACCACACCTTTAACTGTGTGTCTAAAAACTGTCAGCCACCTCCATATATTTACCTGAACATTCCCTCAAACGGGCCGGAAACTGTTCTAAAATACTAAGGCCGTCCTTACCTAAAATTGTCTGGGTAGAACCCGAATCTAAAAGAGCTTTAAACTCTTTGCCAAAAGTTCTTACTTTCATGTAAGGTCGGGTGTCATGCTGAGAGGTTTCCAATAGATAGGCCACACAACAATCATCCTGAGATGGGCGACAAGCAGACTCAATACTCCTTAAATATTTTTGTCTTCGGGAGGCAACAAGTTTTACTTGGTGGACTCCCTGATCTTTGAGTTTTTTGACTGGCAAGTTGAACAATTAGCTTTTTTAAAGCCAGGGGATCCACAGCCATAACAAAATACTTTGCGTGCCATAGTACATTGCGAGAACCGATGCCCTAGGCTAGAAAAATTCCAACACCTCAATGATGAATCAGATGGTCTCGAAGTATATGAGGTAATGTTCACGAGGTGAGATGTCTTCCGCCTATTAGGTGGTGCTCCCCAAGCCAAATCAGGTTCTAGAACTCGTGGATAACGCTGAGGAGGGTGATGCGTCCAATGATCTTAAACGACCTAACTCAGCCTTCCTGCCTAGTTCTCTCAGACTTTCCATATCCTTAATATCGAACATGCAGAGCTTCTCCTGTAAGTAAGGGTTTAGGTTCTTCAACACTTGCTGCAACCGTTCACCTTCAGATACTTAAACTGATAGCCTCCCATACAATCCTTTAACAGCGGCCAAGAACACATCTATAAGAATCCTCGGGTTCCAGGACACGATTTCTTATTTCTTGTCCCAGCATATCATCGTAGTCTGGACTTTGGAATACCAACTTCAGTTCCTTACAAAGTTTTTCCCACGAAGAAGAAACGCGTCCAACAGCCAATCTATACCAGATCAATGCAGTCCCCGAGAATAAATCCATTGCAGAGTCAAACAGTTTCCTGGTGAATGAGACCTCTTGCGCCCCTTAACTCCTCAACTCTCTCCAAGAATGCTCCCACACTTTGTCCAGACTCAATGTCAAATTTCAGACCCATTTATATACAGGAATTGCTTTTGTCCCAAAATACCTCCTGTTGACTAAGGAAGATTCAACATTCTGAGTGTGACCCGCCGACACAGAAGATGTTGTAGGCATCTGAGCTACACTTGATACGATGTTTGGAAGAAACAACATCAGCCTCGCAAAAGGTATAGGGATTCTCCGACACGATTTTCTTCGGCAGCTCTCCATTACTCCAGTCCACAGTCGGCCCTATCTTTGTACTCTGCTCTTCCTCCGATGTCTTCTTATATCCCTGGAGTGACTGTAAAAGGTTCTTAGACTTCGTCAACAAATCGGTTTTACGCCGCTCCATGTCATCATTGTCAGACGCTGCAATCGGTATTCTCTCAATCCTAATGTATAAATGATATAGCCTATCATGAAGTCTCTGGAATTCTCGATCCTTGCCATTACCATCATACTCGTCCACCAAAGAACCTAGATCTCCATACTTTTCTTCGCACTTCTCAAGTTCCTCCTCCGTATCTAATTGGTTAATAATACTTTTATCAACACCTATATTTGTTGAGAAAGCACTGAGCAAGCCGCTTCCTCAATTCTCCAGCACTGCCCTTATGATCAACTCCCCTAATCTGGAGCTCATACTCTACTTCATCCTTTCTTAAGTGATAGGCCGTCATGTTGAGTGCAGACACCAAGTTCCAAACATTAACGGAAAAATTCATACACACATACAGTACAGTTCAAGAATACTAACTTCAACGAGAAACCTTGTCCCAAAAGACATCAATATTTACAATTTACAAAAATTACAGCACAAATTAAATATAAAAATAAATTAAAAGCTGGGCCCCATGTTGATGGGCGCCATTTTGTTACCTCACCCAGGAAACAATATAGTGGCTAGCTCAGAGATGGGTCGGGGTCGGTAGTACTAGAAGGTCTAGCACTTATAATGGAATGGTCTTTAGGGCGCCACCTCATTTGCAAGATACACACACAGGGGGAGAATGAGGAAAACTATCCCTGACGCCGGAAGAAGATGAAATGTCCTTAGGGTTAGAGAAGTAAAGGAATATTATTCTCGCTCCGCTGTTGGGTCGGGAGGGTAAGGCCGGCTTTTACACAGTATCACTAAGATCAGGTCTAGGTCGAACCCATGGAAACCTACCTACTGTATAACTTATATCAATACTAAAGTTAAACTACCTAGTACACAACTAGTCTCAGCTCTTCATTAACTTTGGACAGATTATTAATAATATCGATTGCTTGGATTAAAATGATCGAATATTAATATCTACAATCTGGAGTGCAAGTCAACACAATTGTGGTAACTGAACGAGCAGAGAGAATTAATCAATGAGGCACCTGTTTCGATAATTTGAGCTTAATTTAATGCCAAGGCAATAGAAAGTAAAAGCTACTTCAATAAATACACACAAAAGAAATCACATGCATCATGGGTTCATGCCCTAATAAACATAAACCTTGCTAAATTAATGAGAACAGTTAGTTCAAGCAAAACAGAGCTATACCCTAATAATGCAGCTATAAATAGATATACTTTTCAAACAAATAGGCTCTAACTATGCTTAAATGATAGGATGTACTAGTTTTACTCGAGCAAAATAAATCTAGCCATTACATAGATAATTAGCGGTGGCCACCGAGAAAATAATAAATAGGACACGTATATCTTAAACAGAGAATAAATAGAACAATTAATACATGTTTAAAATGACAATATTATAGACTAGGGATACAGGCAATATACTATTCAGCTTAGTTCATATAACTGCACTCTTTAAAAGTGGCAAATACTGAGTCTGTTTATGTGTCCCACACTAAGGCATAGAGGTCAACTCGATACGGTCGAAGAGTTGTAATTAAGAATAGACTTAATCGGTTGAAGTCTGATAAGGTCCGTCCTGGGACGATAGTGGCGTGTCAAGGTCATCCAGGTGTGAAGAGACGATGCCGGCCGACCGGGATGCAAGGGAACACGTCACAGCCAAACTTGTGTCGTTGACCAGAACCCTTAAACATTAATTCCTCATTCCTAATTAAACTACGCCATTTAAGGACAACAATTTAATCCTGAATTCAGTAATAACATAATTTGTTTGCCAGAAATAATGCAGGTACTCACATTGGTAAGGCTTTAAAGCACAGTGCCAAGGATACATCGTGAAACAGTATCATATTGAAAATTGTGAAAACAGGTTTATATATCATAATGTAAGTCAAGTTAATAATTGACTATTACTAGTAATAAGTAGAATGCCATTCTCAAGCCAATTAATAGTTTCTGCCAATTGAGTAGGCCACAATCACCTTGAAGGTGAGTGAATTAAATGGTGATTTTAATTTCAAACAAGAATAAATCATATTAAGCTACTCAGTTATCGTACCTATCAACGTACACCAAGTAATGGCAGGGTTTTGAGATAAACATATTTTATAACAGTTATCCAAGATTCAATATACATGCAGAGGGAACATTCATTTGTAAATAATATGATTATACTTTATATAAATAGTAGAAACTAGAAATAGCTTGAAATATATCGTAAAAATAACTTTTAACAAGTATTGATAGGTTACACATCAAACAAACTGGTTCAGCGTTCATTAATTTGATCATGACCATTCTTATAAGATAAACATTAACCATTAATAAATATCGTTTACATGGTAACAATGATTTGAAATCTCTAAAATTTGTATTACGTTAAGATTGAACATAAATTAATTTTCCTATACCAGCCGGCCTTAGACCTGAATGTAATGAAAGTTTGACATCAGGTTAATCGGTTGATTTCAAGATAACTCTCGGCATAATTGATTCCTTAGATGTAGCAGAATTGATATATTGCACTGTTCTTACCTCAGAGTCCAAGAAAATCCTCTAAATAATTACAAGACGACGAGAAGACCTGAGGGGTGGCATACAATGATCTTTCGAACTTCAACTTTTTCTTCACAACGTGGTCCTTGCTCGTTAACGACTGTTGAGTACATCACGGTTGATAATAGCGCCATCTAGGTCAAGCTTGGCTACTGGGTCAATTCTACGGATTTTTAGATTCGCGCTGGTAAGTAGAGAGCGGCAATATCCGACCATTTTCGCTAATCATTACCCTTACGGTGTCGGGACAATAACGGGCGCGCCACCGCAACTGATTATTTTTCTTCTTTTAAACGGGGTGATCAGTTCCCGTTTCCGAGTTGCAGCAGAAAAGGCCTATGATTGCGAAACGTTATAATAGCGGACATTGTAACTCCGTCTTGTCACCTTTGATGAAGAAAAGGCTAGCTAATGATCCAGCCTTTTCTAGTAAAAGTGTGTAATGGACAGTATTCCACTATTTTTAGACTAGCAACACAGAGCGCTTCTCCTCCAATCTTACATTCAATAATTCGCAGTAAACAGTAATATCAGTCGATCGACCCTGTTACCCAACACATACGTAAATATGTTAAATCATGTGTCTGTGTTACTACTAAACATTCATGGGGTTTTATGCAGGTGTGACACATCGGTTTTTGCTATACCTAGTGTATGTTTACTGGTGTATATAAACCTTCCAGAAGTAAACCGTCCTGCGAATATTGTTAGGTTGATTTATAAACAAATTTTGTGTTTGCTTGTTGTAAATAGGACTGAGAGTTTCTTACAATCCATTCGAATTTTTATAACAAAAAAAAAATTATGGTTGCCTGTAAAGTCGGTTTTACGGGCGAAGATTTTACGTGACAACGTCTTTTTCTCGGTAGAATATTTATTGATATGAATATTATTAAATTGCACAATAGGAACAAGGAATTGAATGAAAATAAGAATTGCACAAATTTTAACTATAGATATATATTTTGTTTACTAAAAAATTTTACATAATTTGAAATTAATTAAAATTTGTTATTGTAAATGGTAAAGTTGAATAAAACATTTACTAAAATTGGAATTTGAAATTCTTGCTAAACACAGTTAAATTTAACTCCGCGCGTGGTGATTGGTCGGTTTAGTTCGTTTGTTTGGTCGCACTGTTATGACAGGTTAGAGGTTATAATTTGTTATTTTAAATGTTTGACTAGCAATACGCGCTGTTTCTTCTCAATCGACTGAATTACGATTGATTGCAGAGTGATGTAAACTAATAATTTACTTAACACTATCAACATTTGTCAATAGTATGACATAACCTATAAACTCACTTTCCTCAACTTTTGTGTCAATCTAACAATTAATCAATCAATCATAGTTTTACGATAATGAAAATATCAGTGTACAATTATTTACCTTTATTGTTGTAGTTGTTGTAAATGACGAATCTAAGCACTCCACATTTTCACGAATAAACATAGTTATCTGCTTTATCCCGTGCGGATCCCGTGCGACGGACCCACTGGACGGGCATCGTTAACGTTACCGGGCGTTACACTTTTTCATGGAGTGACTCCGAGCCGCAACCTAATTTAAGACGTTGTCACGTCAAAAACTTTCCTGTGCTATTTGTTAGCTTAGACAATGAGTGGTTAGTAACACCTATTACGAGTAAAATCAATAACTGTCTTCAAGCACTTACGAGTTACTAATACCATACACCGTATATTGGCAGTTAGGATTTGGGAAATGTACGGGTTATTAATACTGGTACCTATGCAATTTCAAAGTTGCATTTTAATGGGATTAAGTTATATAACAGTGAGACTAACAACTGTTGTGCTTGATATACACTGAGGTTAATATGGATGGAATTAGGAATTAGAAGACGATCATGGCTATATCTCTGGTAGCGAAAGCTGTCCCGCAGTTATATACACTATTACAATAGGAGATCAGTGATATTGGTCTGTAATGTGAATAATGGAGATGTACCGACATTGGTGAAACACACCCCTGTGTATTCCACCACAACAGTTCATGTTTAACTGTAACTTCAAACTCATATACTTAAGTTTTTGTGTACTAATTCCATATTTATTTATTAAGTCGAACTGGTATTACTAAGTATCGTAACATTACATAGTAGTTACTGATGTTTTTTCAAGCGAATTGATCACAATTGGATTTATGGTATTGCTATTTGTATTTTCTGAACATATCCATATTTTTAATAGAATCTATAAAACAAGTATCTAAGAAGCAATATGTCCATAAAACCCGTAATGTATTGATCTTTCTTCATGTCCTCTTAAGTAATATGTAACGAAATATCAACTATTTAACATTAGTTAGTTATGGATGACTGTGTTCCCTTAAAGCAAGCGTGAACACTAGTGTAGGGATCGAAACGAAACTCTATATACGAAATACAAATGAGGTTATGAGGCGTAAATACCTTTTAGTTGGTAACCTTTGTAACTTTATTTCATAGGGCTTTTTCCACGCAGGATTCATAGAATAGGCACTTAGAGGACCTGTTACAAAGGTAGAAAAAGGAGTTGTTTAAATTATTTTCACAGCGTAGATCTTTAAAGGAGGTAAAAAAAAAAATTATTTCCGATTCTAAAATTAACTAGTTTGTACTTGTTAAAGCTTGAATATTCAAGCCCTTGATTTTCGAATTACAACCATTTTAAAAGATTTACTGAGTTTTATGAAGTTTTATATAATGTAGAGTAAAACACGTAAAGTCCAGGTATATAATATTCTAATGTAAAGAAAAATATCAGTAATCACAAACGAATATTTTATTACTATGGACATAATAGCGGTTTAAGTGAACGTTATTACGTTACAATAAGCTAAATGTCTAACGCCTGCATTATAAAGTAATTATATTGGAATAAAATAGACACTTTATAGACCTGTACATATTTGAAGGATATCATTTGTGCATTTATGTGCTATGCGTAATAAAACAGTATATTACAGAAGATATATTAAAAGTACAATTTAAAAATTAAATAGAAAGATGCAGTTAACATGTTAAATTAAAAATTGGAGAATTGAAAAAAAAATGTAAAATTAGATTTTATGAGCAAGTTGTAAGGATCACTTTTGAATTGACGATAAGATTTTTATTTTGAAAATTATAAAAAGTATATCTGATTAACTAATGGTAGAAGTAGAAAAATTTGGGATGTTTTTGGGATATCAGCATAAGAGGTTCTCTTCAGAACTTACGTAGTCTTTACTGATGTTTCTGATGAAGTGTACCAAGAGAAAATTAATGGAAATTCTCTCCGTCCCAAGGATATTTAAAAAACTTCCACTACCAACTTCAAGGCTTATACAAAAACTCTTGTTTGTTGTGGGAAAGGTTTTTGAAGATTGATGTTTGATCAACAAGAAATGTAAAAATCAATGAGTAAAACTACAGGTAACATCATCCCACTAATATTATAAATGCGGAAAGTTTGAATGTTTGGATATTTGGATGTTTGGAGGTTTGTCCTCAAATCTCGTTGAAACTGCTATACGAAATGTGTTGAAATTTGGAAACAGGTATAGCTTTTAGGTCTGACTTACCACTTAGAGTGTTTTTTTACACCGAAAACATATTCATTTCACCAAATAAAGGCGAATTCAAATTGAAAAATTAGTTTGATTACATTCGAATGTTATGATATGGGAGTGTTTTACATTGGATGCGGTAGATTGCGCTACGACACGTAATATAAATTGAACTGATACTTAACAGCTGTTACCACTTTCAGCTGAAGTTCATTCAATAGAGGCAGAAACATGTGTTTACATTTAAATTTTACTAAATATCGAATTATTTTAAAGTGCCTTAATCAGTAGTTGTAACGCAGATTGCAAATACGAAGTTATTCAAATTTATAAATTTAGATTGCGCCAATGACCAATAATCCATCTAATACAACAGAAATGCTATTTATACGCTGTTATAATAACTACCGTATTGTATAAGGCTGTGAATGTTTTTCCACATAACGTAATTCTAATCTGTGTTAGTTCCTTTAACATTGTGTATGGCCTTAATACTGTAGTTATTGAAAAGCAAATAATATAACATATATTCTTTGCCCTAATACTTGAAGCATATACCACTAATACATATTTAGTGATCGGTTAAAAATATCAAAATCACTTAATCATAAAAAATTTAAACTAAGTTATACAGATTCCCGAAACCAATATAATTATGAGACAATTGTTTTGTTTAGTGCAACAGTATAAATCAATTGTTGGAACTGTAAATAGATTAGACCGGGGGGTGAATTTAAACGACCAGAACAGACCCATATTGACCGCGCAAGCAACTTTTTAGTTGTGCGATACACTTTCGTCATTGGGAATAAAAAGCCTAACTGTTATTGTTAACTGAAGCCATCGAAGAAACTTCAATAAATTGTCACGGAATTGTGGGGAGGGAAATACTAATCTTATAAAAAACTGATTCACTTTACGACTTCAGGATCCCAAACCTCTGTTCTTTAAAACTTAAATCTAAATTGGATCAGGAGATTTGAATAGCTTTCAGTAATTATCGATTATCTCTAGACTGTTTATTATGTCATAGAAAGAGAATACATAGATATATTTTCCAGTTTTTTTCATCAGAAAATTGCGTGTGAAGCCGTGGGTAACTGCTAGTATGGTTTATAAGGTCATTAGTTATTTTATAGTTGGTAGCAAAAATAACTAAACGAAACTATAATTAATAATTCACTATTATCTTATTAGACTTTTGTGATTAAAGGGCACTAGTTATAAATCCAAATTGTGTTTTATCAATCGTTACAATTTCACTTTAATAATTTCAAAAATAATCATAAAATAAGATTTACTGTTATTAAATGTGCTGTGAGATTATGTTGTTTTACAAGTGTAATATTTTGTGATAGAGTTTGTAGTTTTCTAGATTATACTACTAATGTGGCTAGTTAGAAACTACATATGAAAAATTTCACATTTAATTTTTTTCCAAAAGGGACGTTTCTCTAGAGTGGACTAGTCTAGGTGGATTACTTCTCAGTCTGGAACTGGATCAGTATCAACAGGTAAGTTGTCACCGCTCCAGCCATCTGTACAGATACGAAATCACTGTCAGTCTATAAGTAACAGCAAGTGAAACCAGCTGATTAGAAAATTTATTCCCCATTGTAATGTGGACCGAATTGCAACAGTTTTGCGTATAAACTTATATTCTCCCTTAAGATTTCATCTCTGGATTGGTTATGACTGATAGTATTACATACACTGGGTACAGCCAAAATAGATTTTGTCACTTACACTTGAGCAACTGTAGAATGTAAAATATCGTTAATATTATCCATACAGTTTGAGATATTTGAGTAAAGAGATTGATCAGTACATCTAGTTTACTGCGGATGATGACGAAGTGGGTGAATATTAGTGCTATAGGCTGCTGCTAGCCTGAACTGATGGGGACTACTGCTATCCCTGTCTAATTTTCTTGCAGAGACTGGAGACAGAGCTAGCCTTCACTACTTCCAAGACGGACATTGGCAGAGATATAACCCTCAATATATGTATAACCCTCGTTATATAACGCTTTTTTTAAATCCACAGAAGAATGTCGCATTTTAAAAAAAGCGGTCCTGACCCATAAAATTAAGCATTCTTAATTTAATGTTACACATAATAGAAGCGCAAAAGTCCTTTAAAGACTCAGTGAATTCAAATTTGGAATTTTGTTTTATGTGAACCAAAAGGTTTTGCATATTACTCATTTTACCCCCCCCCCCCCCCACCCCCAAATGTTATATATAGTAAATTTAGATTTTAAGAGCAAGTTGTAAGAATAATTTTGGATTTGAAGTTAATATTGTGATTTTGAAAATTATAAAAAAGTAAGTCTTTTGTTAACTAATGATGGAAGTAGAAAATGAGGATGTTTTTGGGATATCAGCATAAAGGGTTCTCTTCATAACTTATGTTTGACTTGACTGATATTTCCAAGGATGTGTCCCAAGGGAAATTTAATATGAAACTTTCTTCCATTCCAAAGATTTTTAGAAAAATTCCACTACCAACCTCAAGGATTAATAAAAAAGCCTTGTTTGTATTTTAGGGAATGTTCTGTGACGATTGATGATTGATCAAAAATAAATATTAAATAAATGAGTAAAACAACAGCAAAATCAGATTTTTGTATGGTCATAAACATTTTTTGTAAATTGAATAAAAAAATAAGTGGAAAACTCAAAAATACTGTATCGTTTTTTATTAGATTTCGTGATAAAAAATACCTAGGGTATAAAACCATAATAGTGTTTATACAGATCAATGATTGCAATTTAAACTTAACAAAAATAATAAAACAAGCTCTACTGCGCGTTAAATATGCTGTGAGATGCGTTAACTTATCAAGTGTAATATTTTTGTGATATGATTTGTAAGTTCTAGATTATACGAAATATGTGGATAATTATAATCAACATATTACACATTTCACATCTAGTTTTTTTTTTTTTTTTTTTTTTTTTTATTTTTTTTTTTTTTTTTTTTTAAGAGTATTTCTCTAGATTATATGTATTGTTTCTCTAGAATGGACTAGTCTAGGTAGATTAGTTTTCGGTCTGGAACTGGATCAGTATCACCAGGTAAGTTGTCACCGCTCCAGCCATCTGTACAAATACAAATCACTGTCAGTCTATAAGTAACAGTAAGTGAACCCAGCTTATTATATTACCATTCCCCCATTGCAAAGAGGACCATACAGTCTTATACTTTTATGCATATTTTAACTATAATTAAATGCAACAGTTATTGCGTAAACAGCTATATTCTCCCTTAAGATTTCACCTCTTGGTTGGATATGACTGCTAGTATAAACATACACAGGGTACAGCCAAAACAGGATTTGCCACTTACACCTGAGCAACTGTATAATGCATAATATCGACAATATTAGCCATACAGTTTGAGGTATTAGAGTAAAGAGATTTATCAATATATCTAGTCTACTGCGGAAGATGACGAAGTGGGTAAATATTAGTGCTATAGGTTGTCGCTAGCCTGAAATGGAAGAACTGCTGTCTCCTGCCCACTTTGCTAGCAGAGACTGAAACAGAGCTAGCCTTCCATAATTTCAAGGCTACATGGCTGAGATATATCCCACTTTCTCTCCTGTGGGAATTCAAAAAAAGCGGCCCTACCCACAAAATTCATATTACTAATTTAAAGATACACAGAAATGAAGTGCAAATTTCCTTTTAACACTGAGTGGAATGAAAGGCATTTTTATGTGAAATATGCATATTATGCATATTGATAGATATATACTTTAGTTTGCTTATAAAAATATGTTATTTCCCAATCTATAAGCAACTTTAAACTCTGTGGATAAACAATTTTTATCCAGGTCGGTATTATAGAGATGTAATTTTACCAATTACCGAAATTAGAGGTGTATGACCACAACGAGAGCATAAATGTTCCATGTACAACGAAAGTTCATAAGCAGATAGTACATACGAGCATAGAGTATTAAAGTATGTAATAAATGTGAGGATAATAAAGACTTACCGATGTGAGGGTCCCATTATGGATCTGGAAAAAATCCACGAGCAGAGAATCTTGCGTTGTGGTGAGGCAACTGCAGTAGGAACCCTTCAAGCTAGAAACACATCACAAGGCTTAAGAATTTCTTAGGAATATAACTGATAGGTTAAGTTTATATTAATAACTCCATTGTGTGATTACGTTCATCCACAATACTCAAAACTTAAAGATTTATATCCAATAATTAAAGCCGCCATAGCCGATAATAAACCAGTTATACACATCAAAGCACTAAATATACAATTGAAATAAAAGTTTCTGTTAAAAATAAACGTCCTTTTAAACACGAAGGGAATTTTTTCATATTTATCGGTCTTGTAATGTGATATTTTTTATTAGCATTTAATTTTACTATATATATATATATATATATATATATATATATATATATATATATATATTAAGTTCTTTATTGATGTAAACTTTACTTTTACTATAATTTGGTGTACTTTTTGTAACATTTACTACAATGGCAATTTCAAATTTATTTGCTAAATATTGATGGCAAAACTTATATTGAAAAGTGCGTAAAATAAAAATTGAAAGTAGGTGAAATACATTATTTAATTTTTCAAGGAAGAGTTCACGGATTAATGATTGTTACAATAAGACACAAAATGTTTCTAATAGTCTAATTCGATAAAAGGATTAAAATAGGGGTTGACAATTAATTAATCTCCTTGGCCTTGTTATTAGATAGTCAGGGACCGATCAAAGGCGTCGGTTTTAGTTCGCTGTATAAGGGGAAGGGTTCGGTATAAAAACCTCCGACACGCGTTTTCTCGGGATTTTTTAAATATATTTTTGGTGGTTTACTCTTGTTGCTTTTCTATTTACATATTACTCAAATAGTATTTGCGGGATTTTGCGTAAGTAGCTCTTTTATAGCCGAATTACGATTTTCACTTGGGAAATTGCTGTCAAGTAATGTAAGCTTTCTGTTACAGGGATTATTGTATTATTTTGATTTCCAAGGGAAATAAGACGTTTTTAATTAAATTAATAATTAACGCACTTTTTGAAGAGTCGTTGCTTTTGTTCAAAATAAGGTTTTAAAATATTATTTATAAAACCTACTTCTAATAAAAATGTACTATACTACAGTCAAAATACTTTGTATACATCAAAACATCAAGTTTTAGTAGATATATTTGCGTGAAACATTACATTACAGTTTGTACTTTGAGTATGCACCAACAGTAACGGGTTATGGCTCAAATAGTATGAAGAATAATATTAAAAACGTTCTTACTCCAGTTTTACTTAGCCTCATTTATACTACAGAAAAGAACATTATTTTACTTAATTTATGAGCTTTATTTAATTATAAGTTAAATTTTTAGTTAGATACTATTTTTGAAACAAGATTTTAAATTTAAACAAATTTTTCCTTGAGGAAACGTTTACATCAAAAGTGGTTGTGTAAGCTTCTTGGAATATCTAACAAGTACAAGGATTTTTTTTTGAGTCAATTTTAATTTTAAATTACTAAATAGCTAACTTATACACAATTTGTAAAGTGATTTGAGATAGTATTCCCCTGTCCATATACCGAAAAAATGTAATTAATTAGTTTCAAACTGATTAATTACGTCAGTTTAAGGGCAGTGGGAAGGCCCTATACCCGCCACGTTAAATTTGTGAACTTTAGGTACACTTTTCTCAGGAACTATAAGAGATATTGAGTTGGAATTTTATATCTGTATACCCCTATGTATTTTAAAGCTACACTACTATAATTATTTTAATATCTTTTTTAATTGTTGAAAAAGATTTTTTTAATATGCTATTTTTACTAACTTTTTTTACATAAAATTTTTTTTTTCTTCAAGCTTCAAAGTATCTAACCTAACAAAATGTGTTTTTTTTGGAATTTTTGACCAAACACTGTTATTAAAACTTTCATTCTGGTTTTGTGTTTGGCCATGAAGGCACTTTTTTAAAAGGTCAGGATTTGACAAGTCAGTAAATATTTTTTTTCATGGTAAGTAAGATAGCTTCAGGAATGCTGTGATTATGGCTATAAGACTGCTTCAGTTCTTTTGATTTATTATAGGCACACCAAGAATCAGCTCCCTTTGGGCATAGGCCATGTTGGGGAGTTTTTTTCGGTCTACAGCTTATGGAAATAGATGGCCCATATATTCCTTCTCATGCCTTGTACTCCAGTGTTATCCGACACTGCTCGTCTAATGGCTAATCCATAATATGTCTGCAACTTGTCAATATCTAGATCAGTGAGCCTATTTTTACCTCCAATCTTTTTACCGTCATCCAACATTTTGCCTTTATAATCCCTTTTTAGCTGCCGAAGTCTCGTCCCCATTCGTTTTTGTATGTTGCCGATGCACTCAAGCTTTTCTATCTTTACATCTTTACCATACGGCTGTTCAGAAACAACTGTCTGATAGCCCTTACTATCACCATCTCCTAAATACTTTACGTATCGCACACCGTGATCAACAGAGTTTGTAAAACAGCTTTACCGCACCACTAACCTCCATTGTACCACTTGAACCTTGGAAATTTTTTGTGCATACATGAGCCTTAGGAACTTGCTTAGTATTTTCAGCCATAGTGCAAGTATGGCAAAACTTAGACCATAACATGCATGTCAAGAACTTTGGTAGTGTCTACACTAGTAACAGACATAATTCCATTTTTAGATGTGTGGCCGCGCTTCTGCCACGACCCATCCAACGCTACTGCCAAGTCAGAATTACCCCACCATTTTCTGTGACTGCTTCTTCTCGTGCTAGGGCCATACTATGCTTTAGCACATGCTTCTACAGCTGTATTTAGTGTTTGTGCGTATACAGAAATACTTTTGAGGTGGAGATGGTAGATCAAGAAGTGAACAAAGAATATTGCCTGCGCTAAGACCCCGGCCAATAGTTCTCATACCATAAATAAATCGTAGGTTTATGTCATATTTTCTTGTTTTCACAGAGGTCTGAGTTCCTGAAACGAACTCCAGTGGAACATTTTGAACATGCAATGTCAATATTTACAGACAGTCCATGTCGTTCTTCCTGTGACACAGCCAATTCGACACAGTCATAGTCACCGCAATGTTTACATCGCACCAAACCTTTTATAACCTTCACTTAGTTTGTCTACATTAAAAATACAGTTACCATTACCTTTGGGCTTAAACCTGTCATAAACAGAGAAGTTGAGTTTTTTTGAAGAAGAACTTGGTCTTTGTGAAGTACTGAGGCCTTCAGGAGTAGTGATAGAGCTAGGCCTAGGCTCCGAGGCAACACTCGGTGTATGTGATTCCACTAACTCAACTGATTGCAATGTTGTGTACCTATTCCCTTTGAAAGTACTTTTATTCTTATAAGATACATTTAAACGAGGCATTGTTAAAAACACAACACAACACAATGACTTGAACTCACAAGGAATAGAACTCACAACGAAACAAACTCAGAAACACTAATTTTGTTTATGTTGACTAGAACAGTTGTAATAGAAACAAACAATTCAGAAAAACAACAGATGTTAGCAGTAGACAGTACTGGCTGGTACTACCAACATAACAAAATCAAAACACCAACTGTTTTGTGTAAGTAGTACTATACAAAGTGAGGCCTACTCTGGCGCTACCATAAAGCTAAAAACTTAAAACATACTATGTTGTTATATTTAAAAAAGTATATTTAGAGTTATCGTATTTAATTTCTAAAAGCAGATACTTAAAGAAGAAGTTTCATTCTACAAAACTGCATTAAAAATAGAAAATCTAAAAAAAAAAACTTTTACCCTTCCCACTCCCCTTAACTAATAAAAAAGTTATGTAAATGGATTTTGTGAAACTTACGGATATTTTTACAGTGTTAATGGTATTGTTATGAACCCAGGTTAACCTGAGCTTTTAAGGACTAAATTTTCCCCAAAAGTGTTCCGAAATGTTTCTAGTAGTTATTAAAACACACAGTTATTTTAAATAAAAGTAGTTTTCATCGAGTTACTAAAATATTTTACAGTATCAGTCTGGTAAGAATTCTAGAATTTCTTATTAATTAACAGTTGTAAGAAGGTGGTCAATAGCTATAGAATAGATTAAGCACCAATGGTGAACTACAGTTTTTAAAAATGATAAAAATTAATAATACGGTACAAAAAAATTTTATTTTAAAAAAATAACGCGGTCAAGTGAAACAAGTTTATATACACTTGTTTTTTTTAGAAAAAAAGGGGATATTGAACTTCCAATCTAGTATATATCTTAATATTTAACTAAAGAACGTATCAACTATTATGATGTTAAATTTCAAAATCTGAGAGTTTCCCTTTTTATTTTATTACACATTATATTAATAGGACTGCAACAAGAGTGAAATGTTTATAATGTACAATAGAAGGTGGTGAGTAGATAGTAATATGGGGTTTCTAGCTCACTTTCGGAACCAACCGAAAATCAATGGAAAATACTGTTTAAAGGACAATAAACGAATCTGTAAAATCTAACAGTAACTCACGGAGCCAACCGAAAATCGATGGAAAATACTGTTTAAAGGACAATAAACGAATCTGTAAAATCAAACAGTAACTCACGAATGAAAAAATTACCGAATCTGAGCTTCTACTTTCTTAAGCAGTTTTAATGTAAAATCTCCTTAGAATCAATGTAAAATATATTGGAAATGTTGCTAAATATATTGGAAATGTTGTCAAATCTGCTACGAATACACGAAAAATCTTCTAAATCTTAATAAAATTTAATCAATTTAAATATTTTTTACTAAAAAACATACTAATAAAAAAAAAAACAATTCTACTAAATGGCAAACATGAACTCACCAAAGTCTCTACAATTTCTAGCGTTTAAACAGTGCAACAAAGATGAATTCAACGAACTTCCGGTTTATTTTCAACAACAGTTGATATTGTCTTCGATACTTTCCTTAAATGATACAGAATTCATTGAACTTGTAGAGTCTGTTGCAAAAAAAAACAACCCTCCATCATACGGTTTTTTTCATCATAAAGCACGAAATGTATTGGATTGTTTATTTAACTTAATTACGAAAGATATTAAAAAAAGAAATTAAAAAAGAAACAAACAGAGGGTTTTCATCGATATTTTATGTATTTTTTTTAATATTATACGTTTTTCGAATATAATCAAGACTTAATTGTTGAATTCCTTAGGATTTTTTATGAGAATCAAGATTTATCACCAAAATTCATTAAAGAGCACTATAAGATTTTTCTTATAAAATATCACTATATTTTGCGTGAAACAAAAAGGTATTACTATAGATAATATTCCATGTGATTCTGATGAAGAGAGACACAAACTATGGTTATCAAAAGAGTACTATGAATTGGGGAACGAATGATAATCTTCTATTCTACAAAATTGATAGTAACACAGTCTTTATCTTTAATAGTCTTCTTTCCAGTAACAACCAAGTGTAATTTATCATGTTTATTCAATTCTTTAATCTTTTTTTCATCCAAAACATTAAAAAATCTGTTCGGCAAGTGTACTTTACAATCTTCCAACTCTGCAATTATTGTAAACCCGAATTTATCTTTCATTTTCTCCAATGTCACAACTTTGTATTTCTTATTTTCTTCTAAATCAATTAATTTCTTATATTCTTTAAACTTGAATTCACCAACCTCGTTCAACTCTTTCAAGAACTCCATTTAGATAGAAAAAATTTAAAGACGGAAAAAATGAAATTTGCTAACAATCACTCGAGAAGCCGAGCCAATGTGAGTACATCCTCTTTGTTTGACGAGGTTCGTTATTTATATTTCTCCAAGTAAACTATAAAATCATCGAGGATTTTCTGGCTTAAAATCATAAACAAATTCAACATCCAGATAATGAAAAAATACAGGTAATATCTTTTCATAATAAACGTGTGTCTCGATACCCACAAACCTAATGTATTCTTTGAAAAGGAAAATAATTTTTTCAATAGTTCTAAGAGAAAAGTAAAAATTTTTATTCTGTTTTCTAAATTCTGTAACAAATTGTGTTTGCTTCTTGTCTCCATATTGTAATTTTTGAAGCAGATTATTCAAATGTGTTAATTTATTTCGAAATTTCTTAGGTTTAGGTCTTTCGTACAAAATTAAATTTCAATCTCTACAAACTAAATATCTTTTATCAATAATTTCTTCTCTATTATAACACTTGTAACAGTTGGCATTATACTCTTCCATTTAAACAAAAAGATGTTTTGTTATAAATGGAAATTATGGAACTAACTCTGCCGAGGTATAAATTTTTCAGCGCAAATGTTTATGTTTATATTTCAACTAGTGAGATAAAAAGAAATGATTTTATTTTATTATTCAACTATTTAGGATATTTTGTCTATTATTACAAAGATTATTACGGAAGAAATCGAGATTTTTCATCAGCGAAAGAGTATATTTTTGAAGTATTAGAAGGAATGAAAGAGAATAATATGAACATCATCAATTACTGAATTTCTCTAATATCGTTCTTAATCACATCATAGGCTAAACATTTCTCAGAAACCACAACAACATAACAAATCGCGTTTGTAACAGCATTTTTGAAAATCCATATTGATAATTATATCGTTCTTTGAACCAGAAATATTTGTCAAACTCTTTGTTGTATCAATGACATAAATAGGTCTATTCGCTAAAAATTCTTTAGGATTGTAATACATTTCCTTATTATTACAGTAAACTTTCTTAAAATCTTGATACATCTGATACATGATTCTGAAAAGACCACCGTTAATGTTTAAACTTTTGTAATTCATCTGGATAATAAGAACCGTTCAATTTTACTCTGATATTTTTTACATTCAAACTATCAAACTTTGAAGGATTTTTTTCTTGATTATTCTGTCTATATGTTTGAAAATCTATAATAACGAACTTGGGATTGAATATATTTCTATAAATATTTGTGATATCGAACGAATAAGTTGTTCCAGTAATAACTTTTTGTTCAATACATTGCCAATCTAGAAAATTAAACATAATGTTTTGACTTTTTGTAATTTCATCAATCTACCTAATTTTACTCGTGGTTTTATAATCAATCATTGGAACTCTAATGAAAAACTCGTTAATTTTAATTTTGCCATCAACAGGCATAACATTTCCAGTTGCAGTCTTCAGAATCACATCATCGTCTTCTGCTCTTATAAAACTTAGATAAAATCCTCCTTTATTGATCGGAATAGTAACATTTTCAAAAAATCATAATCCAAAATGAGATAAATTTCCAACTGCTTCAAAAAACACCAAATTTAAAATCTGATTCAAAGCCATTAGAAGTTTGAGAAATAACATCACTTTTTGAATAACAAATGGTTCCTTTAATAGTGCTTAATTGGCCACAGTTTTCGACTTCTTCTATCAATTTATTGTGTTTTCTTACTTCAGTCTTAGAAAATAAAAACGGTATAAAATTATTGATTAATCTAACATTATCAGTTCTAAGATATGCTTGACCATCTTGTTTTGTTAAAGTTCCATTAATATAAAACTGGAAGTTAGACGAGCAAAAATTATCTCCAAAATCAATATTAAACTCAGTTCTTTTATTCGGTTCATTCAAATGTTTGTTTACTAATTGGATAGAAATTTTTAAACTCCGCCCTTTCAATATCGCCTAAATACTTTTTGTAGTCCACCATTTAATAAGAGAAAATTTCAAAATTCTTTTAACGAAAATTTTAAACATCATGTAAAAGTCGATAAGAAAAGATATAAATTTTAGTCATTTTTTAATGATCTACTTCGTCATATTCAGGATTCTCTTCCTTAAATTTTGCAAATTTCGGCCACATATTTCAATAAAATCTGCACAGGATAGTAACCAATATCTATAATATTATTCCAATCGACTGTATCTTTATTTTCATCCAAAAATCCTGTGCTCAAATGTTGATAGAGACAAAGAACAGACATATGATCTTTTAATTGATAATGTATATTTTCTTGAATGAACTCTGATGATAAAGTTTGATATTTAGCAATGTTATACCAATTCAATTTGTTTACGTATAATCTCATCATATCTTCGGATAATTCATATTTTTGAGAAATATCATCCCAATGTTCTTTTTTCAAATCTCTTTCGTGTTGCATTATAAAAAGATCGAAAGCACTGTAATGTCCCGCCATCTCTATTTATTAAGAAAAAAATTTCAAAATCAAGTTTTTATAAATTGGCTCTTTTTAGCATTACATTCAGCACATTTTTCCAGAAATTCTTTTAACTTCATTGATATTTGCGTAATATTTTATATCATTTGTTGCAGTTTTTGCCTTACACCTCACACAATATATGAGCGCCATTTATTTAGGGATATTTTATCATGCATAAAGCCCTGCGTAAATACCAACCTCATCAATTCTTTTATCAAGTTCTTCATGGAACTTATTCATTTGTTTTTCTAATTTTTGAAATATATCAGCATATGAATCACTGTATTGAACAAATTTATGAGCAATATTTTCAAAGGTTTTGGTGGCATCCTAAACTGAACTTATCAAAAGACTGTTGAAATTTTGTAATTTTTTCATTAATTTCGTCAAAATTTTCTATAGATCTTTTATTTCTGGCTTCTAACTTGTCATAGACTTCTGTTGTAAAATCTTTAACATGCTGTTTTATGATTCTCATAATTTTGTTTTAGTTCATTAAACATTTTAATATGATCTTCAAATTGATCTTTTACGATAACATCAAACGGATAAATTCCCTTACTAAACGCTGCTAAGTTTTTTTTCCTTTAAAATCTAAGGCATTTTCAACATTCGGATCATGTAAATCAACAATATCGATGTTTTCTGATAATTTTAGAGATTTTAAAATTTGTTCTTTAACAACAACATCATGTTTGTCAATACCAGGTCGAAACACCGACAATTATTTTTTTTATTAGCCAAACTAACATAATTCTTTTCAAACTTTGATCGCTTCAGTATTTTTATCAGCTTTTTCGATATGAGACATTAAATTGGTAAATATTTTTTTTGCACCATCTTCAAAATCTTTTTCCATTGTTTTTTATTTTATCAGCAACTTCATTTGAACTCATGAAATTTGCAAGTTTGTTATCATATTCTGTTTTAAAATCTTCAATCTCGACAGCAAACATATCTGAATCTGGAAGGTTTTGTAATAAATGTTCTAACTTATTATCAAACTCATTTCTGAAACTATCAAAATTCAAACTATTATCTACATTTTGATTACTTTCTGTTTTAATTTGTGTACCAAATACGTCAAAAATATTTTGTGAATTCATATTTATTAAGTAATAATTTGTTAACAACTTCTTTAAAATCTTTACTATCACTCAGTTCATTCAAAACAAAAACACATAAATGACCACAAATTGGTGGATCTCTATAATCTTGAATTTGCGAGTCATTGTAGTAGACGTTTGATTTTTCAAATATTTAATCAATTCTATAGGTGGTTTGTCCTCAATTCTTCCATACGAATCAAAATAATACGCAATCTTATCATTTTTATAATAGCAAATCCAATGCGTATCCACTTCCCATAATCGAGTCTAAATTCACAATTCCACATTCAAAATTTCTTAACTTTTTCAGGTAATGTATCTCTCATGAAGATTCCTCTAAAATGTTTTATATTTTTGCAGATTTTCTTCCAACTCTCCCCGAATGTTAAAGGTTTGATTTCAAATTTTTTTTAATGTTTGGTTTCACGTAATTCAAAGTTTTTTCATCTAATCCAGATCCTGTAACATCTTCCAACTCTTTATCTAACCAATTTACAATGTTTCGAACAATAGGAATCACGTCTTTTTTAACGATTGGAGCAGCTTTACGAACATAAGTAACAACATTTTTAACAACTGGAATATTTTCTCCAAAATCTAATAAATCTTTCAAAAGTCCACCATTTTTAAGTTCTTTCAACTGATTATAAGAAAATTCTATTCTGGTTCCTTTATTGTTTTTCTTATTTTTTTCGAGTTTATTGTATTGTCTATTTGTTAAAAATATCTTATCTTCGTAATTTTTTAGTTGATCTATTTTAAATTGAATACTAACGGGTATTTTTTTTATTAAAATAGGATTTTATTTTTTCTTTCTGATTTTTGCTGAAATTTACGTTCACCTCCATTTATATAGTTAAAATTTCAAGTTCTCTTCGATTCCCATTCCTAGTTTTCTCTTCAAAAACATTACTCCAGCTGTTGGAAGCGCAACAAATCTTTCACCTAAACTAGCATCTTTTGATAAAAATCTATCCATTGCTTTATCTTGCAAAATTTTATCTGCTATATGTCTGGAATTTGTGTCTCTATGATTTGCATAAAATATATCGTGCTCCATTGCAGCTTGATCTAATTTATTTATACCAGGATCTCCTCTTTTCATTCTTTTAACAAGCTTCGTGCCTGGTCCCAGATATTGATAGCCTGGTACGTGTAATTCAAAAGGTAAATTTTTGATAAAATCATTCAAAAGACCACTACCTTCAATCATAGATGAACTTATTGCGGGCAAAATTCGTTTTAAATATTTAATTCCATCAGCTTTTTCAATCAATTCATCAACTTTGTTCGAAATAAAATCTTTAATTGCTTTCTTTTCGTTCAAAAAGTTGTTGTTTCCAGCCTTTTCTTGAGCATAAATATAATTAATAATTCCATCGAGTTTTGTCAAATCGTCGATATATCTGTATTCAATCTTATTATCACTGTATTTTCTCACACCTGATCCTTCGATTCGTTTTTCCCCCACATTGGTTTAATTAAATTCATATAATTTTTACCTCTACTTGACTTAGGTTTTTACTGGATGGATAGTTATTTTTGTAAATTGAATCAGACTTCCATGAAATTTCAGTATAATTTTTCAAATCTTCTTCAGAATATAAATCTTCTTTTGGAAAACCATTGTCTGTTATTAATCTCCATAAACCTTGAGTTCCTTCATATTTTTACATTATCAATAATTATATCATTATGTTCAAAATTAACGGGTAAATTTCCAATCATAAAAATTGTCTTTCTTCTATCCCAATACAAACCAATTTTATCATCTTTTGCTCTAGGAAGAAATTTTTTACCAACTTTACCAATTATTATATCCGTTGTTCCAGGACTTATTGGTTCAACTATGGTAGAGTCTTGAATGATTCGGGGTCTAAATGGTGCAGAAGATGGTAATTTTGGCAATTCAAACTCTTCTACTTCAGATTCTGAATTGGAATATCAGCAAATTGTCGTACAACTGGAACCAAAATCCATCATATTTTTATTTTGATTTAAAACATTTTCAATTTTACCTTCAACATTTTTAATTGCAGAAGTTACAGGTTGATTAATTTTTTGAAGAAATTCTTGTTATTTTTCATCAATTCTAATCTGTTCTTTAAATTCTTTGATTAATTTCTTTTCGATTTGATCAAGTTTTTTTCGCTTCTTCAGAAGTTACGTTTACCATTTAATTAGAAAAATTTTGAAACGTGGAACGTAAAAACGTGAACGTGGAACGTTCACGTACAAGGTTATTACACGTTTATATTAGAAAATTTATTCAAGTATTTACCATTTTTTTTAGGCTTCAAAGTTAGATTAATAGTTAAAAATCCATAGTCTTCTTTCCAAATTTTATCACATAACTCATTAAAGTGGTTAAAACTTTATTTTAGTTTGAAACTCAGATCCCACATAATTGTTGTAAATCTTTCTCGAATAGTGATCGTCTTGCTTAAAAACACACAACATATTCAAATTATGTCTAATAACCTGTTTATCAACCTTTGAAAAGCATTGGGAAAGATAGATACAAGATATGCTTTTGTGACGAGACATTACAAAATATTCCTTAATAACGTCCTGATTTTCCAAAATACAATCATCAAAAACGATTAAAGAATTGGGTTTACATTCGCTTAATGGAAACTATGTCCTCAGAAGCATTATAAAAATGTGATATTTCTTTGCTTAAGTTTCTTTTCAATATTTTTGAATCTTTGTTGTAATTTTTTGTATGCGTCTTCTTCTAAAGATTTACTAAAAACTTATAAATTTGAATAGGGGATTAATCTATTGTAGATAAAATTAAATAATAAAGTTGTTTTTTCCACATCCACTTGAACCAACAATTAACAATCTAATAGGTTGATCTTTCTTATTTTCTTCAAACGTTTGAAGTTTTATCTGATCTATGTGCTTTAAAAATTTCTCCATTTAAATAACGAAAATGAAGCTGTTCAAGTTGACTTCAGAAAGCTCTAAATTAGTTTTTAAACTTAGAACATCCTATTCATTTAGAGGAAGAATCAAATTATTTTATCGGTTTAAGCGGTTTTTATTCTGACAATTTTGTAATAAATATTAGTGAAAGTTCTCCTTATTGTATAGGATTTAGTGAGAAAAACATAACAAAATACTATGGTTTAAACAAAGGATATTATACCTTCGATCAAATAAAAAATTCCTTTAAAAATTATCTGAAAACATTCAAACAATCCAGATAAATCTTTAAACTTTGAAGAAAACAAGTTTGAAATGTAAAAAAATTATCTCTTTAACAAAATTCAAATAAAATCACCAGTAAGAAAAATGTTTTCAACAATTATAGTAGATTTATTAGGGTTTGTTCAAGAAACTATTGAGCCAAATCAGGTATATTTAAGGAAATAAAACGCCAAAATTTATACCATTCGATGTAATTGAAGTGCACTGCAATCTCGTTGAACCTAGTTTTGAAAATCATTCTGAACATTTTCACAAAGAATCTGAAATTTTATACACTTTTTTCCCAAATGTTGCTTATGGATCAAAAATCAGTGAAAAACCCGAATGAAATCGATTTATATTCCAATTAGAAAAAACATTAAAAGAATTAAAAAAATCGTTCTGACTATACAAGACTCTGAGGGAAATTTATTAAATAATGAGAGTAAAACAACAATATATTTAAGATTGAAAAAGGAATAAAAATGAGTTGATAATGATATTTCGACTTAAAATCTTTTGGGTTACTCGAGTGCCCCCAAAACTTTATTAGAATATACTAAATACTGTTTTTTATCAATGAATCTGGCCTTTATTCTCGAAATAAAAATTACTAGTTAAATTTCTTTTCTATCTAAATGGAGTCAGTTGTAGACCTACTCAATAATCAACTTATATTCAATAATAAAGACATTGTAACGAACAATTGTCTACAAAGACGAAAGCAATGTAATCTGGTTTAAGGCTAAAGATGTTTGTGAAATATTAGGTTACGAAAAAAACAAAAAACGCAATTAAATTATATGTTGATGATGATGACAAAATTCAATATTTTTACCTAAAAAAACAAGGGGCTATTTGAATGGCCCCTTAAACAATCTTCATCCTGACACTATTTTTATCAATGAATCTGGACTTTATTCTTTAATTTTGAGATCACATAAAAAAGAGGCAAAAATCTTCAAAATTGGGTTACAAAAGAAGTTTTGCCAAGTATTCGTAAATTTGGTGAGTACAAACTTGAAAACAAGATGAAATATTTAGAGGACGAAGTTAAACACTTGCAAATTAAAGATGAAATAAAAACGGAAATAATCGCAAAACAAAGTGTAAAAATTGACTTAATGAAACCAGACCTTGTTTGTAAAGATTTTGATAAGAAAAAAAAACACCATGTTTTTGTGTTAATTAAGAAGAATCACATGTGGGAATATCCTTATTACGTTATCAGAAGCTTAAAAGAGAGAAATACCGAAAAGATTGAAAGAAACTTGAAATTGATTACCCCAGAAGATATGGAAATTTTATTAAGACATGGAGATCCAAATAGTATAAATCTCTACAACCAAATGAAAGAATCTTTGAATATTTTATACAACGGAAATCATTTTACTACAAATATGGCAGAATCTCGACTGATTTATAGAATAACTAAATTTACACGATGAAAATGTTTCTAAATTTTACTAAAAACTTTAGATTTATTATATTTTGTTTGTAAATGTTTAGCATAACTAGGTAACCATTGTAGAATTTTT
Organism: Homalodisca vitripennis; assembly: GCF_021130785.1. Taxonomy (NCBI): domain Eukaryota; kingdom Metazoa; phylum Arthropoda; class Insecta; order Hemiptera; family Cicadellidae; genus Homalodisca; species Homalodisca vitripennis. Next base: position 43,631,442 of record NC_060214.1, read on the forward strand.
TTTCATATTCACAAGGCGTTTCGTTTTTATAAATTTCGCTGAAAATTTTTTTTAGCACAATCTTTGCAAAAAGCATCTTTTCTATCTTTACTATACTGCCAGTTATTAAATTCAGAAATATTTTTAATTTCTTTACAAAAGTAACACTTTTTCTCTTCTAAAGTTTAATTTGTCCATTTTATCATATAATTGTCTTTCATATATTTTATCATGATCCTTACAATAAACTGTACAATCCGTTTTTTCTATTCTTTTCCTTATAAAATTCTTGACACTTTGTACATTTCTTTTGAGACTCCATTTATATAGAAAAAAAATTATTACACGATGAAAAATGTTACTAAATTTTGTATTAAAAAACTCTTGGCTTATGATATTTTGTTTGTAAATGTTTAGCATAACTAGGTAACCATTGAAGAACTCTTCCACATTCGCAATGAGTCGGTTTATTTTGATTGAACTTTCTCGGAAAATTCTTCTAGCACAATCCTTACAAAAAGCTAGTTTTTTTATCTTTTACTATATAATGCCAGTTGTGAAATTTCTGAAATATTCTTAATTTCTTTACAAAATACAACATTCTTTCTCTTCTAAAGTTTATTTTTTCTATTTTTTCGTATAATTCTCTCTCATATTTACTACGAACAATCCTTACACATAGACCCTAATCCTTCTTTTTTATTCTTATTTTTATAAAAAGCTTCAAAATCTTTAAATTCTTGACACTTTGTACTTTTCTGTTGAGACTCCATTTATATAGAAAAAATTATAGCTTTGACTTTCTCAATTCATATTCATAAAACTTTCCGGTTATTTCTTCATTATTTAAATCTGTTATACTGTAAGTTACAGGATCTGTGTTATTAATTTGATAAATCACAAAGATTTCTCTTGACCAATTGTTCTTATATTTGTTCGAAAATGTTGTTTTTTTACTAACAATTCTTACATGATCATTGACTTTAAAATTTAGTTTTCGTGTGAATTTCTGGTGGAATATACTTAAAAAACCGTCTCTAATAACTCCTTTTCAGCATCTTTATCTACGTCTTTCGGTTTTCATTTTGATCGTACTGTGAACCGTGTCATTATAAATTTTGACTATTTTTTTGAAGAATATCGAATCCATTTAAAGTTTTTATTAATCTCGAAAATTACTTTCATTCTCTCATTTTGAGTTCTGTTATATCTTTCAATAATGCTAAATTTTTCTTTATTCTCAGTATGATAAAGTTTTATGTTATATTTTCTCAAAACACAAAATTAAATTCTTTATTTTTAAACTCTAAACCCTTATCTGTATGAAGTAAATATTGGAGGTTTGTGATTGATCCTTATGGCATCTTTTACTATATCTTCGAAAGCTTTTGAAACATCCTTGCCGATTTTTTTTATAGCTCTTGACCAAGCATATTTTGAGAAAGTATCAATAACATTTAACATATACTTAAATCCATCATTTTGATCCGAATAATAAGACATTATAACTAAATCTGCTGCCCATAAATCGTCAATTCCTAAAGTTATAATTTTTCTCTTTTTAAACTTTTTTCGTACTGGTGCATGAACTGAAAATCCTATGTAGATCGGTTTGTTAAATTTCACCTTTTGTTTCCCCCCCCCCCCCCCACCCCCCCCCCCCCCCACCCCCCCCCCCCCCCACCCCCCCCCCCCCCCACCCCCCCCCCCCCCCACCCCCCCCCCCCCCCACCCCATAACTACTTGTTGAAAGTTAAATAGTCTGACAATGTGCATATGTCAAGAAGAGGAGTAAGCAAGTTAGCCAAGGAAACCCAAAACACTGCAACATACAACATTTTTAATATCATAACTTGCGTAAACCTTGAAGCCAAATCATCTGTGAGGGTGATTACAGTTTAATTTTTTTTATTTACTTTGAATATTTGTAATTTAAGGTTAATTAAATTTATAAATGAAGTTGGCCGGAAAGTGGCGGAAATTATGAAAAATCTAAAGGCCTATTAAAATGACGATTAAAAGAGATAAAACAGATATTAAAAAACTGTGTAATACAAACATTTTCGATGCTGACACAATGGAAAATTGTGAGGCGGGAAAATATTAGTCCTTACGACGAATAGAGGCGTGGTAGGATCGCAGCTCGGCACAGGCCGATCCCCCCCCCACCCCCCCCCCCCCCCCCCCCCTCCCCCCCCCCCCCCCCCCCCCCCCCCCCCACCATAAAAGATAAACCCCCCCCCCAGCCATAACAATGTAACGAGTAGGCTTATTCTCAAACTCTCAAACCTCTCCACGTGGCCCCAAAGCCTTCAGAGAAGAACCATAATACTTTCCTATTGAGTACCTCACACCTATTTATTTTTTGTTTATCAGAAATTGTTACACGAGAGGAAAAGGAGCTAGCAATAAGGCTTGACCTACTCAAGATAAAGAAAAAAACAAGCTGTTCAATATTGATAATCCAAGTTAATTTTGAGAGACGTACAGATTTTGTAATGGAAACATTTCTCTTTAGATATGGCACTAAATAGTTGCCCCATCAGATCAATGAGGTTAAAATAAAACACCAATTCCAATAACAAATAGGCCTAGTTTTTCATGGATGTGCCACTTCATTAAAATGAGCTAAACCAATATACAATTTCCATCTTCTGTTATGATGAAATAACTCCCCAAATTTTTAGAACAGATGCGATGAAATAAAATAGAATAATAATTGTTAGGAGGTATGCTTGACTGGGTAAATAAAAAAAGTAAAATGTTAACATTTGAAGGACAGGTTTTTTAACAAAGATGCATGACCAATGAAAGTCTTTGGTATTCCTTTATTATTCAATCAAGGCCTCAAGCCAAAGATAATTACAACCCAATCATCCTTTGCTTTATTTCTGATAGCATGGGAGGAGTTTGATGAACGCCAGCGAAATGACTCAGAAGCGTAGGCGTAAAACAAGTAGAAAACAAAACGTTTTTTCCTTAATGAAAAAAACAAAAGTCGGTTTTTCATTTAAAAACACGCTGAAGCAACCTGCTCATTCGTTTGAAGGGAACGTGCGCCATACCCCATGGCTTACCTACGAATTTATCGGGGATGACTACTTTAAATGTACACTAGAATCTAAGTTCAAGAAGAAAGGTGGCAAAAACTCATGCATCAAGACTCCAAAATTGCTAATAAAAAAAAGAGCGACGAAGAGCGTCATGATGTTGTACAAAATATTGACGGGCTGCGTAACAAAGAATTGCATAATGCATTATAAAACGTCCAGAATGAGGTATGAAAACTATAGTTGGTATTAAAAAAACATAAACGATGGAAAGTACTGTCTTTAACACATGAAAGAAAAGATAGCGTCCATCCAAAACCTCCGATTGTCAATGTAAGACGGAGCTGAAAAGGGCCTACAAAACATGGTGAAGAAGTAACGAATGATGAAATATCTATATAGACAAATTTTGTTTGACAATTGTTTGCGAATTTGACACAATGCGGACATGCGGAACGCTTAAAAGGCCCCAAAAATTAGTAGATCATTTATACATGAAAAACAAATGCCTTTTTTTCAGAAAGAAAATGATACAGGAAGCCAGTAATAGTCGCGCAAACAACATAATTCTTTTAAGTATTTTCTTAAGGATAGCTGGTGCAAAAGTAAAGTTTACAAAAAAATGTTTGAGAATACATTTGCATTGGTGAAAGATCAATTCGTGACTGGGTACCAAACTTCCCTTTGGATTTGCCCAGCCAGCATCAAAATGAAAACTCTAATCCAAATCAAAAATGAATTGGAGCAATGAACAAGTAAACATTGAAACTACCAATGCAGAAGAAAAAGGTCAAGGTAAAGGTAATGATAAATTAACTCCAGAAAAGGTGGATTATGGTAAAAGGGCATAGTGTAAGGCAATTTTTGGATTCACTTCCAAAAATGGAATCGCACTACTGTCGAGTCTCCACGAGTCTTCAGTATCTTGAACCGATTGTGGGAAAGCAAGGCACAGTTATATAGAGGGTAACAGAGACTGCAGTGAGAAAAATAATGCAGCTGTTGCTTCTTGGAGTTTATTTTATAAAGTTTGTTAAGGTTATGAAAATTTTTTTTTTTTTAATAAATAAGACCAGTGTGAATTGTTCATTAAATACAAATTGGGAAAGTTGAAGACAACGTTTACCTTTCACATCAACAGAGGAAAGAAAGATCAAAGAAAGAGAAGGAAGATGGCAAAAAAAGCCGTACAAAATACGGGTTTTGTTTCATTTGTTGTTGATTTGCAAAAAGTGTTCACATGTCCCAACATTAAAGCATCTTGTGCATACTATAAAACCAAACTAAAAGTGCATAACTGGTCTGTATTTAACTTGGCCACAAGTGATGTACTTATGTTATGTATGGCACGAAGGAAATGGGGACTTAGACAGTAGTGTTTTTGTGTCCATGGTAGTAAGGCTTTTAACCGAAGAAAATCTAAAAAAATCCTAATATGAAGGAAATCGTCCTATGGAGCGATGGTTGTACTTACCAGAACCGCTGTAACAACATTTCTAAGTTGGGCCACACGCAAATGGAGTGGATAGTGTTCACAGCACTATTGAGGAGACAGATTAAGAACCGTGAGCACACTTATAGGAGACTTTTTTAAGAGCTATCAAAGAAGCTAGAATAAATCCAAAGCCTTATTCTGCAGAGAGTTTCACTTACAAAGATTTTACAAACCATGCAGGGGGGTATTTCACTAGCATTGGTCCTGGAAATAAGAAAGGCTAATCCATGTGTTACTGATTTAAGAGCATTGTTGTACTCACCACAAATACACATTAAGTACAAACTCAACTTGGATCTCTCCTGGACAGAGTTACCACGACGACCCAGGCCAACGTGTATAAAGACTTGCAACCTCTTTATAAAGAACCATTAGTTATTACAGACAGAAAATTCAATGATTTTAAAGAGATGAAGTCTGTTTTGGGGCCCGATTATCACAATTTTTACAATGAGCTTCGCCACGTTAGCTGCAAAAGAGGAATGGAGATATGTTCTCACATTATCTAGATACTCAATTATCTTGTTGTAAGACGGATTTCATTGAACCTGTTAGCCATTTAGGAGGTCTTGTTCAAAGTCACTATTTAAATATTTTTAATATTGTTTTAACTTTACATATTACATTTTAATTGATTTACTATAATGGTACTGTATTGTAGTTTTTTACATACAACCTCTAATAAGTCGATTTAGTAAAAATATTACTATTTTACTGTAAATAAATCTTTGTAAACAAAATGTCTAATGATGTATTATGATCACTTATCTTTAATATGAAGGGACACAATGTTGTATTTGGAAACGCTAAAAGAATTATGTAAATTTTTGTTTAACCAAATAAACTGCTAAATGTCGTATGTTTTGCTTGATAACTGGAAAACAGAGTAAAATTGGCCAAAAAACTTATTTTGATTGTAGCCATAATGTCTTCTAATGTACGTAGTTTAAGTTTGTTGTTGATATCGTCTTGCAGTAAAGAACTAATAATTTTTTTCTCTTTTGAAAAGTAAGTGTTTTTAAGACATACAACATTTTGACATAACAGTGACGTCATGTAGCTTACCATACCTTATAACGTTCACTTAAGAGGAGTGGTAACGCGAAAAAAATTTTTAGTGCAAATTTATTAAATTATATTCTCTGATTCTTCCTTTTTCCATATATATATATATATATAACATTATACATATATATTTTGAAAAGTATAAAAAATAAGATATATAGATGTGCACGAATGGATTTTTCGTTGTTTTACCCAAATTTGATTTGTTATAGTACTTACTATCCGTTATAACCTGTGTATTATTTGTTGTCATGGTGGCAACACTAAACTGCAACATTTCTTTTTTTAACTGCAAGCAGCTGATATTATTTATGTTTATCAACTGATATTGCTCTTTGTTTATGTTTCTGTTTGTGACTAATTCACAAGAAGTTACGATTGTTTTTGTAATTCTGTTTTTGTGATTGTGATTTGTTAGTGTAGTTTAGAGTTATTATTTTTTGACTAATTTTGTAAATTACTCTTTTATAAAGGGTAATCGTAAGGAAGTAGGTACTAGGCATAAACTGTGTGAAAAACAAGGTCCTCGTAAGAGTAATAACACAAAACCTGAGAAAAGTGAAATTAGGTAACCTTCAAGATCAAAGGTAAAGCTTGATTCTAATTTTGACTACTATAAGGCCCAAAATGATACTCTAGAATATGAAATTGTAGAAATTAGCAAGTTAGGAAGTGCCCTAACAGTAATTGCAGTTTTTCAAATCGTGTGGCAATAGTCTGAAATTATCGAAGAAGTCACTCGTAGGCCTAGCAACCAAAATTACGATTACATGTCTAAATTGCAATGAAGACCAGTCAACTTTTGATAACTGTGATCACATAAGTGTAAGAACTAGCCAAAAGACTGAATGTAATACACTTACAACTATGTATGACCTAAACATAAGACTTGTTTATGGAATGCAAGTAATAGGAAAAGGTTTTACCGCCGCGCGAAGCCTGTGTGGCATTTTGAAAATCCCAGCTCCTTCAACAGTGTTCTGAAAATATGAAAGAGTATTAGGCCAAGCTACTGAGTCTGTCTGCAATGAATCCATGCGCCAAGCTGTTACAGAGGCAATTGCTCTAAATTCTACTGAAGATAGAGTGTCTTCAGATCTTTGTGTGGCCTTGGACGTCTAGTGGCAAAAGCGAGGCCACCAATCATTGAACGGTATAGTTTCACTTAAATCTGTAGATTCTGGTAAGGTGCTTGATATTCACTGCATGAGCAAACATTGTTTGTGTCCAAGAAACCTGCAAAATGACCATGAAGAGAACTGTATTGGTAATTACTCAGGCACAAGTGGGGGCATGGAATCGGAAGGAGCAGTAACTATTTTTCAAAGGTCGCTGGAGAAGTATAACTTGCGTTATATTGATTATCTCGGAAAATGGAGATTCTAATGCTTATTTATCAGTGTGTGAATCAAAGCTATATGGTGATATAAAAATAAATAATAAGCTTGAATGTGCAGGCCACATTCAAAAAAGAATGGGCTCTCGTCTGCGTACGTTGAAAATGAAATCCAAGAACACTAAATTAGCCGATGGGAAGTCCCTATCAGGAAAAAAATCGGCTTACTTACTTAGCAGTACAGACGCTACAAATATTTTATGTTCTAGGGAATCAGAAGAAACAGCCACAGCTTACCTGAAATGCACAAAGCAGTCTGGGCCACATATTTCCCATGTTATGTCAAGCAATGATGAACCTAGACATGAACTATGCCCATAGGAACCCACAACTTGGTGCAAATTTAAAATCGCCATAATCGAAAATAAAGATTACGACCATACCAAACACTTCCACTTACCAGAAATTATAATGACAGAAATAGAATCCATTTTTAGAGACCTCTCAAATCCTGAACTGTTGAGAAAATGTCTAGCAGGTTTGACCAAAAATCCGAACGAATCTCTCAATAATCTAATTTGCTCCTGTATTCCAAAAAGGACATTTGTTAAATTAAATACCCTAAATTTTTTAGTACTAGATGCTGTCCTATCTTTCAATGATGGGTATTGTAGTAAGTGTAAAGTCATAAATAGTTTAGGGTTGAAAATAGGGCATAATTTGCTTTCAACTATGCAAAGGTTGGATTATGAGCGAATTCAGAAAAGCGAAAAAGCTGCAAAATAATTCGAAAAAAAATCAGACAAAGCAGAATATTACTAAAAACCAAGCTTGAAGACCAGTATGGCCCCTAAATAGTAAGTTTCAATGATTTTTTTATGATATTTTTTAGTAGTTTGTTGATTTCCCGAAAGTTTTTGTTTTTAGATTTTTATGTCATATATCTGAGTAACCGTTACAGGTAACATCACCAAATTTTCAGGATATGCTCACAAAATAAAATTTTGTTCCCTGCACGAGGGTTTTAAGGATTTTTTCAATTGCATCTCAAGAAAAAAAAATTCAAATAATTTTGGAATAAAAGAAATGTAATTAAAAAAAATCAGAAACACTTTTGCGTTTGATATAATATAAAAATATTGTGCAGGGAACTAGATAATGAACTCCTCTTTTAAATAAAAAAACTGCAAAGCTGTGTGTCTAATATGTTTTGTGTTTAATGACATAAACTTAGCATTACGGTCTTATGGCGTTCGCACTCCCATTAAAACATTGCTATGTTTATCGTAATAAAATATTTGTTTGTAATTGCTGAGTTATTTTATTTTATTTTGAATTTTTATAAACCTGAACGCCATGTGAGTTTTGCTTTATTCCACATTTATAATACCTTATAAAGTTCTGTATGTCTTTAAGAAACGTACTATTTGAATTCAATTGCTTGAGTATTCAGATTTTGGTACGGTAAATATCCCACTTACAGGATTTAAACATATTAAAAGGATATTGTGTTTCTTGAAAATATAAGTTAAATGTTTACTGTAGACATGGATCCCTAATTGCACATAAATCAGAAAAACGTCATATCTCAAGATGTCAACTGCAATTTACTCAACAATGACGAGTTTTATAACGTTTAAACATTAATGTATACCCTACCCTTTCTTTATGTACAAAATAATTGCTATTATAATGAAATTGTTATAAAAAATTCTTCAGGATAACGCCCGAAGTGTGTCAGCTTTGGCGAAACGTAGCTTGCCGGTAAAAGCAACAGAGCGAAATAAAAAGTTATAAAATAGATGTTAATTATTCGGTAATGTACTTAATGGCATCATATTAAAATGCCAAATTAGGCGGGTATAGTTCCATATGTTTTTTCAAGATCGTATCCAAATTTTTCTGGATGTACTTTATTGTTTAATTTTACAGAAAGATTATCTAAGTAGTAGTCAACAATAAAAAAATCTATTTTAAGAAATCTACATTTGCATAAACTTTATATCTAATTTTACAAAATATCAAAATGAAATTGCTGAAATTACAGTGCATAAATTATATTGAATGAAAGCTTTATCTTCAACAATCCTTTTCCTGAATGAGAAATTCTTAAAATGTTTGAAGAGCAGAAATCGACGAATGTTTAATAAATAAACAATCAGGAGAATTGTAGCTTTAAAATCAATATTTTGGGTTCCCATCGCTAAATAAACGGACAGATTATAAAATCGAATGTTTAGGTTTCATACACTGCAATTATTATAAAATGGGTTAATTTCCTCACGAAATAATGTAAAATTTGCAGGTTTCCCATTTACATCGGCATTAAGGGCAGCAAACGATTAGTTATTTATAACAATTATAAAACTAAGAATGTTACTAGGAAAAGCGATCTGCAATCAAATACCAACTAGAACAAACATAACTTATGGCATACAGATTATAATATTGAATACTGTAGAGGTCTAGGGGAACGGGTGGCTTATCGGTGGTATGGGCACTGAAAATGAAATAGTGGTTTTCAGAATAAAAAAAGAATAAATTATTGGATACATGAATTAATTTAGAGATTCCTTATGTTATCATATAGCAAGAAACATTTAAATTATCTATTTCACACATACACACACACACACACAAACACAATACCAAAACATTTATGTACTACATAACAATCAAATTAAAAATTTTACACCTCCCGAAGTTTAGCCTATTAAATGATTTATTAGTTATTTTTATGTTTATATTTATGTATATTTATATTTATGTTTATATTTAAATACAGGGTGAAAAAAGTCCCTTACGGGCTTGATCATTCCTAAACGACTACAGGTGTAGCAATAAAACTTAGTAGACCATTACTGAACCTAGAAATATACTTTTTGAAGCTACTACCATTTTTGTGAGGGGGACGGTCTGCAAGGGGAAAGAAGGAAATCTTATATGAGAGCATAGGTTGAACGGTATATCAAACTAAACGTCTTTATTAGTAGAGTGAAATGCCGTAAATTCAACCTGAAAAGGGGCACCCTTTAAAAGCAATTTTTTAGCTGGTTTACAGTTGAAGAAATTTAAAAGATAATTCCTGTTATAGATAGTTCAATATTCTTGCCAAGATGTAAAATGTGAAATTTAAAGGTAGTAAATGAATATTGAACTTAAGAAATAGGTTTTTGAGTAGTTGGTGAGTCTTCACATCCAATGAAAGACGGTCTACAAGAAGTTCGCCACAAAATTTCAAGTTACGAATACCTGAACTTGTACATGAATTATGGGAATAAAAAATTACTAAGGATCGCAATGTTTGGTAAGATGAAATGAATCAATTCATTAGCGACTTGTAGTATGCATTATGCCCAACGTCAATTGTTAACCAAGAGTAACACAACCCTATCCTCAAGTTCCATACGATGTTTGGATATTACCAGGGAGTTATATATGGGTTAATTTTAGTTGTGGAATATTTTTTTAATTTTTTAATGTCTTCCTAAAGACCTAATTTGGTAAAAAAAATTAAACACCCTATCTTTTTCAACTTTTTTAACAGGTCCTTTCATTGCCTACGCTATACATCTTGTATAAATAAGCCCTATGAAATAAAGTTACGAATATTACCAGGTAAAAGTTATTTACGCCTCAAACCTCTTTAATATTATGTATTGAGGGCTTCGTTTTATCGCTACAATAGTTTTACGTAAACCTAGTCATCCCTAAGTAGCTAATGTTAAATAATCGACATTTTGGTATGTCTTACTCGAGAGGACACGAAGAAGATTATTAAATTATACATTTTTCTTAACATATTTCTTCTTATCTAATTTATTGATGACACTATAGGTCTCATTTGCTTTCCAGGTTTGTGAACTTTCGGTAAACAGTACAATCGAGGTAGAATGGGGTTTGATATTATAAGCTTTCTATATATTTCACTATTGTTTACTATTTTACATTGTTTCATATACTCTGAAGTTGAATGGGTAAATTTTGAAAGTGGATTTTTTGTTGAAAGTTTGTAGGGTCCTTTACTTAACATACTGTTTACTCTTTCATAATCATCGTCTTGATTCAAAATTACTATTGAATTTCCTTTGTCTGATTTTAAATAAAAACTCAGTAATAATTTAATTGTATTTACACACTACGCCACACAGGGCAAATTAATATTAAATCACATATGATTAACTATTATTAAAATAAGATTTACATTTTGTACTTACTTTTGTGATGTGTCTGAAAAAGATATCCTTGATATCAAAAGGCCTCACAAAATAATAAAAGTATTAAATATTGGTTTTATGTTTTAATGTAAGTAAGTTATCAGTACCAATATAAGCTCCATCTACATCATGATCTGCTGTGGTGGAATACACAGGAGAGTGTTTCACCAATGCCCGTACCTTTCCATTATTCACATTACAGACCAATGTCACTGAGCTCCTGTGTAATAATGTATATTTGCGGGGCAGCTTTCGCTACCATAGGCCTGATCGGCTTCTAATTTATAATTACGTCCATATTATCACAGTGTATATCAAGCAAACAAGTTCTTAGTCTCACTTTTATGTAAATTATTCCCATCAAAATGCAACTTTCAAATAGTACAGGTGCCAGTATTAACCATCTGTAAATTTTCCAAAACCTTTTGGCCGATATATGGTGTACGATATTACTACCTCGTAAGTGCTTGAAGACAGTTATTGACTAATACTCGTAATAAGAATTACGAACTATTCGTATTCTAAGCTAACAAATACCACATGCCTTTTTTTATATAAAAATTTGAATGTGTTGTAAGAAACTTCGAATCCTATTCAACACAAGCGAACAACACATTTGTACAGACATCAACCTAATAATATCTTCAGGACGGTTTTCTTCTGGGTGGTTTATATATATACCAGTACACATACACTAAGTATAACAAAACCGAGGTGTCACAATGTAGATAAAAAAAACACATGAATTTTTGGGTCACACCTACACATGAGTGACATATTTGTGTGTGCGTGTGTTTTTGTTACCACTGTGGCCAATTTTGAGATATTGTGGTGTAAACCAGATATGGCGTACTGCAAAGTATTGAGTGTAAGATTAAGGAAGGTCTCACAGTGTTAAAGGCTGTTGCTAGTGTCAAAATAGTGGAATGCTGTCCCCTATACACTTTTTCTGGAAGAGGCTGGAACATAGCTAGCCTAATCTTCATCAAAGGTGACAAGACTGAGTTACAGTGTGCGCTACCCCTCCTCTTGTATTCTTCACAGTATGCTATATTGAAATGTTTAGTCTTTTGTTTTAATATTTTAAACTGAAATGCATTGATGCGAAAAAAATTAATATAATTTCACCTGTCTGTTAATACGTGTAATTTCAATGTTAGCCACACGCATGTATACGCACTAAAATTAAGCTTTAAAATTATTATAATACTGTATATTGTACTAAGCATATACATCATACACACATAGACATCAAAATGTAAAATTGTAAAAAATAAGTAACATTACATTTATAAATCACATAAGACATATTGTTTTCTTACGAAATATATAAGAAAATGCATGAGCAGACTGTCGCTTTTTCCTCCTCTAAGGTACTCAAACAGGGAATATCCTTAGAGATCCTGCCTAAGTAGTTTTAACTCTATTAGAGGAAAGTCAAAGTATGTTAATCGTTATCGTTTCTTTCAGAAAGTACATTCCTTAAGTAGTTTATACATATTTCATATACAAGAGTTTTATCTAGTTTTTCCCTTCGTTTCTGTACTGTCATCGTAGACTCCACGTAGCAAGTAAGGTATGTAAACAGTACACAAATATCAATTAGTAAAATAATTACTTGAATTGTAGCAATTTTAATTATTAAAATAAAAAAATTGGAACATAAGCTCTAGATAATGATCGTTTAGGATAAATACTATTCAAAATATAAATGTTTTGTATGCTGTAAATTAACTGATAAAACATTATTTAATTTATGTTTATTTAATTTACAAAACATTACTGCAGAGATGATGTACCGCACCCTTGGTATTATAGAAAAATAAATACTGACTGAAAAAAGTAGCCGTAAATATTTTATTATACACGAATACGCTATAAAATTTAATATAATAGTTAAAAAATTAAGTAAAACAAATTTTTCAAAAAATAAATAAAATGAAAACTGTGTAGTAACTACATATAACTATATGGTGGGAAGGGTTGGTTAAATGTGAATAATGAGTTTAGATCAATTTCACATTCCGCTTATTGCAATACGCAACGTTGAAAATCTGACCCTATGACAGACTTTACTCTTAGGATCTTGAGTCTACAATTATATGTAGGAATCCAAAAAAGTCAGTGACGAAGACGTTAAAAATGAACTCTTTCCATCGTTTCGACAGCATATAGAACGTTCTTGCTGGTGTATAGACAAATTCATTTATTCTGCTATTTTCTCGTTTCCATCATGGTTTACTCATAAAACCGATTTAAAAATTTCTTTCAACTCTCAGCCAAATCCCAAGAAGCTATTTGGACATCAGCTGTATGCAAAATTTCAAGTCAATAACGTCACTTCACTTTCAAAATATCGTGTGGAAAACAGATGGACAGACAACATAATTGGCTTTAAAGACTTGAAATATGCCTTTTGACACATTCGGAAGAAAAGTTGAGTTTGTATATTCTGGCTGTTATACCAAAGTATTAAGAATAGATTCAGCCAAGCAATGCTGAGAAGCGCTTTGAGTGACACGAGGCTTGGGTGACCAGGGGCTCCTCCCTCTAAAATCCTAGCACTAAATATTTAAATGAGTTTAAGTGTTGTTGTATTTTTTATCCAAGCTTTAGGCAATTCAAAGAAAATTCATGAAAAATATTACGCAGTCATAAATTTTACAGCTGAAATAATTAAAAAACATAATTGAATAATGGAATAATATCAAACATAAATCTTAGCATTTAGTAAATGTTTGCAACGTAAATATGTTCTTGTTGTTTGCTTCTTTCCCTTTAACCACAATAAGGGCAAAGTTTCTTCTAGTGCTCTCCAGAGATTGCATTCCCACAAGCACTGTAGGTGGTTGTCATTAAATTTTTTTGTGTCACAAAAAGAACAGTATTTCTTTGTCCCTTGCTGATCTGGCTGACCTGGTACTGGCATGTTGCGTTGGTCCGTCAGAACTGGTTGAATCGTCCGTTTCAATGATCGGCTCATGTTCCTTTGGTTCAACCTAATCTTTTGCCAAGGTTTAGTTAGCTCTTTGTGTAGTTCGAACATAAATGCTTGTCTTGGCATGGGCTTAGCTGTACCTCATCTACGTCTAACAGTTTTGTGCGCATATATTACATAGGAGTTAACTACAGCAATATTCATCATGTTGTAGAAAATGCAAAGTGGCTATCGCTGTCTTTTTTTCCAGTTCATGTGACCATACATTTGAACAAATGTGTCAACTGATCATTTGGGTGCATTATAAACTAATATCGTTTCTGGTTTTCCATTTTTATGAATTGCATTATTATCATGTATTGATGAGACCAACGTAACTACCCTCTTATCATTAGGTTTGTATGATACAGCTGTCATTTCTGAATAACACTGAGGAATCAACCTTGTGCTTTTTGTACTTTTCCTCAGAACTTTTCTGGTTGAATTTCTTGTTTGTTTTTTTATTTATTGTTCCTACTAATGTCAAGCCCTTCTCAAACAATAACTTTTGAAAAAGTAAAACCCTGGTAAATCTTTTTTCCATGATTATGTTTCTGTTGGTATTTTCTATGGAAATTACTAACTCTCTAACGAAAAACTCTCCTGCTGATCTGTTTCTAGGTACCGATTCTTTACCTTAGTACACACGCGCATACACCATGTATTTAGTTGAGTAGTCACAAATCATAATGATTTATATGCTCGTATATTTATTTGGTTTGGAGGCCATATATATATTCTAAATGGACAACGCCCACGAACCCGACTAATTCTTCATCTATATCCAAATATGTGCCGGAATTTTACAGAGATCTACAGTTTTCTAACAACATTTGCCAAATGTTTCTGATAGGAGTAATTTTGTCAGTCTTTTTATGCACCTCTAGTAACCGTATAGTCAAATCTTACAAATTTGATAAAAAATTTGAAATGCCTCTCATTCATAATGGCTTTATATTGCTCGCCACAGTATTATCAAACATCATATTTGCGCTCAAATAATTGCCTTTTAGCGCAGCAGCTAAAACGATCAAACCAAACATGGCATACAGCTTTTCTACACGCATATCTCTGATTGTGCCATCACTATTAATATCATTGTAATTTCGTTTTTGCTTCTGTATTTCTTCACTTGTATGTTGAAGAACTCGTTCAACAAGGTTAAGACTAAAATATAATTTGAAACATTCCCATGGAATATATGAGTACTTCTCCTTTGCAGGTTTACTAGGACTGGGTCGTATATGAAAAACATTTTTGCTTGGTTTTCCCCTACTGATGTTTCGCATTTAGAACCCCAATGAAACCCATTCTCTGAGACTACAATTCCGTCATCATTGCCCATTGTAAGCACAGATCCAGTAATATATATTTGTGGTTTCCTAAATTTGTGGGAGTTTGTCTATTAGGCCTACCTGCTGGAGAACGTCGCCTGCACAATTGACAAGGTCTCTTTTTCGGTTTAGTGGTGGATGGTTTCTCAAATTCCTTGGGATGATCGATTTCTCTGATTGCATATGTGTTGTTAATTTCTAGCTGAAGTAATTCCTCTTCTTCAAGAATGTACTCTGGATCCGAATCACTGTCATAATCGTCTGAAAGTTTTACTATTTACATATATTACAAAACACTTGCATAGCTCATAATGGTATTGACACGTAAACATTACGTCTACTGAAGTCTAAACAAAGGGTATTGACACGTAAGTTTGACGTACGCATTACAAGAAACCGGCTATTAGGGGCACAAAGAAACGCAATCTGGTCTGACACGGCAAACGAGCTCCTCGTGGGCCACCTGCATGGACTGATCATACACCTCAGAGAGAAAGAGTGGGGGTGGAGGGGCCCCTCCTGCCCACTACAGATAGCCAATGTATTGCAATAGTGGAATGAGCAGTCCCAAGCGATCTCGCTCCATACTATTCTGGATTTAATATAGTTCAGTACCTGGCAAACCTATTATAATGTACCACTGGGTTTTCAGCTTATGCTCTGAGTTGAACATATTTAAGTAGTTTTGGTCCAGTATACATATATTTGAATTACATTTTCAAGCTGAATGTTGCAGGATGCAGCACAATTACCTTTATTTCATTAAACCTTGATTTTACATCTTAATTACATAACATTAGAGATCAGTAGGACTAAAATACTTTCATAATATGTATTATATAGATATTTCTACTCAGTCATAAAAGTGGTGTTTAAGATTGTAAACCATATTTATACTCGTATATTTATACTCAAGTTCTTTTTTAATCCACTTAGTTTCTAGTTCGTAACACATATATTGTGATAACTTTTTACTACAGATTTTTTAGCGTAATTATTAATTTATGTACTACAAATTAAGGACTCTATATAAAAATATGTTGCAGTTATGCTCATGAATGCGTTGCTTTGCCCTATTAATTTTAATAGCTTTCCAATGAAATTAAATCTGTACGTACCGTTGTCTTAAACCTATTTGCAAAATACGATGAAATTATGACGCTTTATTCGTTGTGCACCATCACACAATTTATCAAGTTTCTTTGAAGGTGTAAAGAAAATTCAATATTAATATGACTAATTCAATAAACATTATTGTAGTATACGTTAAATATAATTTCTATGTTTTTCAAATCTGTTCGAATATAAAAAGACTCATTAATTCGTAATAGATAATAGAAATATAACCAATAACTGAGGTCGCTGATCCGTCAAATGTTCGGTGTTTATCGGAACTACCCGGCTCTGATCAGCCGTATGTTCGTTATTTGTCGGTTCTGCTCGGCTCTGTCCCACTCTTTCTCTCCGAGGTGTATGATCAGTCCATGCAGGTGGCCCACGAGGAGCTCGTCACACGGCACTTGACTGCCAGTAGCACTGCAGGATGGAGGAGAGCCTCGGTGGAGGGGTAAAGGAGTGGGGTGCCAAAGATAACCGGTTAATAGTAAATTTTAAGTCATATACCCATCTAGGGTTAAAACGCCATGAAATTCGTCATGCCAGCCTTATCATTCTTCCAAGTGGACAATGGAAGTTACGACCATGTGATTATTCATGCCTGTAGAACGGACCAAGTGCTAGGGTCCTTGATGGAGTACAGAAATCCCTTTGGGAGATGATCAGTAGAAACGAAGAAGAAGAGTGGCCTAAAGCTCAGCAAGTGGCACCTCCCTTAAACGTAGTCCCTGACGCATCCCTATCAGTCTTAAGAACTTATTGTGGATACCTTCAAGCAAATTAATCAAATAAAGGTTTAGCATACTCCAGGAGCTGACGTACAAAGGATAAAGAGTGTTTTAAAAGAGCAGGGCTCGTTATGCCCTGAGTTGACATTGCGGTGAATCCCAATATCATGTGTGCGCATCTGCACAAATCACAAACATGCTAATTTTACGGGAAATGTAAAACTCAAATCCTGTTTTTAGGTAACTTTATCTATTGGTTGAAAATCCAAAGTGTATTAAAAATAACTTGGCTTGTGCTGTAGGCCGAAATGTATGACAGAGCACTACAAGGGATAAAGTTTAAATTTTTGGTTGTCCACCAATCCTGCACATTTTTGGGACCAGATTACAGCCGAGCAAAGTCTTCGAGGAACTCCAGTGATTTAATGGAACGATAGTAAACGTTGCAATTTAACTCTCAGACGTCGCTCGGCCCTGTATGTAGTGACTGATCCATACGCTAGTGGGCCTTGTATCCCAGAAGCCTCAAGCTTACATATAAGATGGAATGATCTACTTTCTCGAAGGAATTGCTGAAGTCAACAAAGGCGACATTTAGATTTTTTCATGTCCTGAGGGCTGATAATACACTGCTTTGTTGATGTTAATCTTTATGCGGTAAACCCATGCTGATTTTTGGCAAACTAACGCTTTTGAAAAGTCAATAAAGGCAACATTTAGCTGTTTTCCTGCAATGAGGGCTGATAATATATATTATCTGTAGGTGGTAAAACCATGTTAGTCTTTGTAACCTAAGAAATTGTCAGAGTCAATAAAGGTGACATCCAGCTGTATTTTTATCAAGACTGTTTTATTGCACTTTATTTTTGTAACTATTTCGTACATTGTAGGGTAAAAATTTATTTGCATAACTCCTAATTTTATTCTATAGGAAACTTATGATTAAATTATTTAAAAAAAATTTAAATTGTTAAATATTTTTTTAGAATTTTGATTATTTAGAAAATAATACTTGTAGACATAAGTCGTGTTTATACATATACTTTGCTGTTAGATTTATTTATGTATTTAGTTTATGCTATAAAACTAAAAAAATTTACAATGAAAGCCAGAAAAGCCGGCTTACTAACAAAAGAAGAAAACAAAGTATGACTAATCTAGGATAGTTATTTGTTCTTATTGTATATTGAATAAAATGAAGAAATATACTTAATAATATATACAAATACGGCATACCTAAGTAAGTCGAATAACTTAATTATAAAACTTTTTACGGTTGAAGCTGAGTTAGAAAACTTTGCTTGTTTTAGCCAAATATATTATTTATTTACAATAGGAATTCTGTTTAGAAACCATGCAATTATCGACACAGGAAAAGTTTTTATTACAATTACTATAGTATGAAGCTCTTGATTTGCAATGTTTCAGCAAGATTCTATAAAGTTACTCTTAGTTTTATTTGGACTATTCCTTATTATTTATCTCTTCTCAAGCTTTTTGAGATAAAAACACACTTTTAGAGTTAATGGATCAATGCACGTTATCGTTAATGTATAGTAGATATTTAATATATTTTTTTATATAGCGAAATTTAATTTACAAAACACATCTTGTCATTTATTCCAATAAATATAACATGTATTAGTAGTATTTTATTAGTATTAGTAGTAAGTTAAGCAATATTTGTGTAATATAATTAGTATGAGTTTTAACCTAAGGTATAAGGTTAATTATATGACGAACTAAATGGTACATCAATTAAGCTTGATATAGATGATGCGAAAAATTTTAATCATATCTTTTAACTATTAAAAAATTATTTAATTTAATTGAGGTATATAATTAGGTACATACTGATGAGTTACAGTTGTCTCTAAATTTTTAAATTATTGAATATATTTCGCAGTTAGAATTTTAATATTCATTATTCAATTATAAGATATTGTGTGCATGTAAAACTTTATTTATCCCATAACAATCATTGTATTACGACATTCAGTATCCATAAGATATTAAATAGTGGTTTACAGATTAAATCATTCTTATTATGAGGTCATTCAGTCGAGAAGTGGTATAGAAGAAATACGCTAGATTCTGCTGAAAACCTGAAGGTTCAGTCGTAAGAATATATGTTACAGGTTTGTTATTAGTTTTAGAGAAGTTATTCAATATGAAGATGTTGTGAAAGAGTTGATAGAAAACTAAATAATACTTCTTGTTGATCACAATCTATACTGGGGCCAAAAATGTCGTTGTACCTAGAAAAGAGGAACACTGATAGAAATATGAAAAGAATTATTTACGTATTTACCTTACCTACACTAATAGTTTTGTTTTCATAAGACACATAGCTAGTTAAGTTACATAAGACAAGATCCATAACAATATATGTTAGATTGCAATATAATTTAATTAGAATGTATGTATGTGTGTGTGTGTTTTAATTATTTATTAATTTAAATTAATATAAATATATTTATAACTGTTCAATAATTATTATATACACTTATATAGATATAATGGAAAAAATAGAAAATATGTTTGCTCAAACTAAAAGCATAAAATATTATTCCTATTATTATATTTACTACAACCACTTCTATAGTCAATTAGCAAATATAATGCTTAATGGAAAATTTATCTCAAATTTCGTGACATTTTGTAGAAAACTTCCATATTGAGTGATTGTCATAAAGACAGCTATGGTTTAATTTTTTGTAAAGAAACATAATTTACTCTATGCTAAAAAAAAGCTTCAACAAAGCAAGTTTCTTTTGTAAACTTTTCATTGCGCATTACTTTGTTGAGTAAATGATTGCATTCGATCAGCAAAAATCACAGAAAATTAAGGTAAGTAGTGCTCAACAATAAAGGTCACACGAACAAATATTTTTATATTTTTTCAATACAATCCATTGTAATCAATCAATCGAATGAATCGAATAAAGTAGTTTGTAAATCCCAAGTGTAACAGTTTTCTGAACAAAATCAGTAACATGGTTCTAGACACCATGAAAGATATTCCAAACTACATCGTTTGGGTTTGGCAGGCATTTGGAGGTCTGCCATTGAAAATTACTTCGGGGCCTAAAACACCAAAAGAACTGACGTTTTCCATATAATGGTTTCATTTGGTGTTTAATACTATTCATACTGCAAGAAGTTCTCTCTTGCATCGTTCTCTACATAAACATCACAGAGGTAATAGTCGGTTATGAAAGAAGTAGAACACAACGGTTCGCAATGACTCTAGACTTGGTGACTTTGCAGATTCTGGCAGCTTCTACATTCTTCAGCGGCATATGGAAGTACCCGAGGATAGTTGACGTCTTTAGCACACTGGATCGAATCTATCGAGAAATTCAGTACAAGAACAGAGAGGTCAAGATCCAAGTAAAGGTCATCGTAGTCTTGATCGTGACAGCTTTGCTGTATATGTCCAAATTCGCAAACATCGTAATGAAAAATGTGCTAGACTTCTCGGTGTTGAATTCTGTCACCTTTATATTGCTGGACTGCACACAACTTGCCTTTCTCTTACACTTCACTCATGTAACTGAAAGTATCATTATGGGATTCAAGACTGTTAGTAATAAAATAAGAGAGGAGATTATCTGCAACTTAATAGAACGAAGGGTGATGCAGCGCAGCCTGGCTGATGGTCACATCTTTCATACAACACGTGAGTGAAGTACTTGTTGATATTTTTGTAATAAATAAAACGTGACATAGCTATAAAGATGAAGTTAGAAATTAAAACTCCTCTCTTCCGTTTTGCTCTAGCTGTTCACTGATATTTATAAAATAATATCATAAAATAATAAATACAGACTGTTCAAAGTAGATTTGCTTCAGCGTTTGTTTTCTTTCAATTAAATTTGTATTAATTAATTTAGAATTTGTGAAGATGATCAGCGATGAGTGAGCGCTCAAAGAGTAAATATAGTATTGGTTGCGTGCTCCTGCTACTGTGCATTTAAAGTGTGTGTTTGAACATAACCCTATAAAC
Source organism: Homalodisca vitripennis (assembly GCF_021130785.1). Classification (NCBI taxonomy): domain Eukaryota; kingdom Metazoa; phylum Arthropoda; class Insecta; order Hemiptera; family Cicadellidae; genus Homalodisca; species Homalodisca vitripennis. The sequence goes on from NC_060214.1 coordinate 43,652,748, forward strand.
TAGATTCAACCCGTTACTGTTACGACTTTAGTATATTTCCATACAGTTAAGTGCTTATTTAGAGAGCTAATTAATCATGTCTAGCTGTGGGATTTGCGTAAAAGCTATTGGCTCAAAAATAAAATTGCAGTGCAACGATTGTAATCGTGATTTTCATGCTTCGTGTCTGAAGTACAGCAAGGCTGATGTGGAGTGTGTGACCGCAGACGAGCTGGTGTGGCGGTGCACGGACTGTACGGCTACACGACGCAGAAGTATGCGATTCGAATCTGAAGTTGCTGATGGTAAGCTTTCTCTGGAGGATATAATGAGGGTTGTATCAGAAATAAGGGAAGCACAAAAAAGTTCTGAAAAAGGTTACAATGACGCGTTTGACTCCCTGGAATCACAGTTGGTGGAAAATACAAAAGCTCTTAAAGCCCAGAATGACAATAATGAGAGATTAAATAAACTAATAGAAACTCTGGTGACAGAAAATAATCGGCTAAAAAAGAAGGTGAACGAGTTGGAAAATGCGAGTGGAGGACATGGAGCAATACTCCAGATGTAACTGTCCTGGAGATCCAAGGCATCCCTGTAACTCCTGCGGAAGATGTCCTAGGGATTGTCAAGGAAGTCGGCAAGGCTCTGGACGTGCAGATCTCGGACGCTATGGTGGACGCTTGCCACAGGCTTGGGAGGCAAAACCGGAGACAACCCACCGGAATCATTGTAAAATTTTGTGCGGAGGTTTGACAAGGAGGAACTCCTGAAGAAGAGGCGCGTGAAGAGGACGTTGTCAACCAGACACATCGGAAGGAGCGACGATCGGCCGATTTACGTGAACGAGTCCCTGTCCCCTGCCCGACAGGGTTGTACGCCATGGCGAGAAGGGTCCAGAAGGAGAAGGACTTCAAGTTCCTGTGGGTAAGGAACGGGAAAATCTTTCTCAGGAAGGAAGAGAACTCGCCTATAAAAGTCATCACCAGCCAAGACGACCTTCAATGAACTGTAAACAATGTATGTGCAAGTTCACTTTTGTTACTTTTGGTTTTGTTTTTTTGTTTTTTTTTTACGATTTAAAATGGTTATGATGGCGTATAGTTTAATTTTTAAATTCTTCATATTAGGTAATATTAACAATTTGCTACTAAATTATATTTCAACAATACAAGTATTAATCTTTTAGGCAGTATACATAAATATATTTTTTTTCCAAATTTGAATATTGACTAACGAGGATAAAATATTCAATTTAGTAATACTACATCAAAATATACGTAGTATGAGATCAAACTTTGATTTTTTTATTGCAGAATTAAACAGTAGGGATTTATTTCCTGAAATAATTATACTGTCAGAAATATGGATAAATGACAAAAAACGAGCTTAATTATTACTATATACCAAACTACATAACCTTTGCAAAATTCAATGACAATCAAAGGGCAGGCGGGGTTGCAATATTCGTAAAGTCGAATATAGAAATAAATTTCCTGTGAACCAATTAACCTTCAATCCAGCCGATATATTAGCATTGGATTTTAAGTTTAAATCTTTGACGTTTTGTTTGTATGCCATTTACAGGTTACATAGTTTTAGTAAACAATTTTTCTTGAACGAATTAAATACTCATTTTTACAGTAGTAATAATTTTAATGCAAAAAAGAATTTCCTTTTTATCGGAGACGTCAACTTGAATTTGCTTGAAATTAATACTGCTGTAGATCATATAATTCAATTCTTTCCTCAAACGGATTCGAGTGTTTGTTAAACGAGCCAACTAGAGCAAACACCTGACTCTTCTTCTTGTATAGAGATCATGTTTATGCAAGGCTAGCAAACAAAGACAGAACGCTACCTCACGTTGAGGTTATAGACGCCAACATAACGGATCACAGGTTAATTATTGTGAACATGCGTGTGCGTGTGGGAGCAGAGGACAGTCATGGAACAGCTGATTCTGCCAATCCCTTCCCCACCGGCATACCGCTTAGACTATGACAATCTGCTAGCGCGGCTCGATTCACTCGACTGGGCGGAGGTTTATAATGACCAAAACCCATCGACCGCTTTTGAGACATTTCATAATATTATTCAAAGATCAATTTTCAGAAAGTAAAATCCAAACGTCCGAAAATCGTAAAATTTATTCTAAAATTAAACCATGGATGAACGACTACATTTGCAGAAAAATCATACATAAAAACAAACTGTATCAATTAGTAAAGAATCATCCAAATAATGAAAAGCTGAAATTTACATTTCAAAAAATACAGAAATAAATTACAAATGGAAATAAGAATTATAAAAAATTATTATTACGAAAAATATTTTTAGGAAATGCAGTGGTAATTCCAAAGCTACATGGAAAGTTTTAAATGAGGTGACAGGACAGAAGGCTAAAAAAACTCCCATACAAACTCTAAATATAAATGGTAAATTTAGTACATGATTCTAAAGTTATTTGTAATGAGTTTAATACATTCTTTCTATCTATAGTAAATCAATTAAATATACAGAGAGTCAAACCTGCAAATTTCGACTCTTTATGCTATAGAAATTGTTTTGAAACAAAATACTCTTTCAACTCTATGTTTATGGGCATGGTCTTTGTTGAAGATTTTAAGTGCAGTAATAAAAGATTTAAAAAACAGTACTTCACCAGGAATAGATAACATCAATTCTTTTTTAATTAAGTTAATATACCCAAAATTAGTAAAAACGTTTTATTGTATTTTAGTAAATTTAAGTTTTGAAAAAGGTATTTTTCCAGAAATTTTTAAAAAACAGCTGTAGTGATTCCTTTACATAAGAGTGGCCTAATTACCGACTGTAATAACTACAGACCAATCTCTTTACTTTCTACCTTTGCTAAAGTGTGTTTGAAAAGTTAATGAAGAAAAAGCTAATTAAATTTCTAGAAAAAACTAATTTTTTCAGCAACAATCAATTTGGTTTTAGGAAAGGTTTAAATACTGAAGCAGCATTAAAAAGCTTCATAGATAATGTGTATACAGGAATAAATTCAGGGCAGAAAGTTAGTGGTTTATTTTTAGATATTAAAAAAGCGTTTGATACTGTAGATCACACAATTCTCTTACAAAAGTTATACGGATGTGGTATTCGGGGGAATATTTATTCTTGGTAATGTTAGCTATTTAACAAAAAGAAAACAATGCGTCAAAATTAATAATTCTTTTAGTGACTTTTCGGGTTTATACAATGTGGCGTACCTCAAGGGTCAGTTTTAGGCCCAGTACTTTTTATAATCTACATAAATGATCTTTGTGATTCAAAATTTAAATGGAAATATTACATCTTTTGCAGACGATACAGCTTTATCGTATGTAAAAAATAATTGGGATGATATAGAGCAAGAGATGAATTCAGACCTTAAAGCACTGCAGTGGTGGTTTTCAAAAAATAACATGTTATTAAGCCCAGAGAAAAACTAAGTACATCCAATTTTAGTATTTAAAAACAGATCAGCAAATTTTTAGTAATTCAATTTTGTATCGATGTGTCAATTGTTTGTGTAGTAACAGTCAGTGCCAACAGAACTGTGCTGTAGTATCCCAGTGCGAAAATTTAAAATATTTAGGAGTCATGCTAGATAGAGAAATCAAACTGGAAGGACACATATATGAAATTTTTAAAAACGCAAACTAAACAATATTTTAAGATTTTTTTATTTTTTACAATACATTTGCACTGAAGAAGTGTTAAGAATGCTGTACTTCTCTTTGGTCAATAGTAGGCTTGACTAATGGAATATTTTGTTGGGGTGGAGCCTATGAAACAAATCTAAAGCCACTTCTAACTCAACAAAAGAAATTCATAAGGTTGATTAAACGAAAACGAAGAATGGAGAAATCTTTTCCTTCTTTTGTTGATTTAAATATTCTTCCCCTTAAATATATGTTTGTTTATAAAGTTTTAAAAATATTTTATGTCATAAGTGGCAATTTACCAGAATTAAAAAATAATTACAAAAACAAATTAAGAAAGCAAGAACCAATACCAGTTCCAAAGCCTAACCTAGCATTTTTTTTCAAATAGTTATTGTTTTTTGGGACCTAAAATGTTTAGTATAATTTCTTCAATTAATTAGTTGTGAGAATATAAAGTTATTTTCAAAAACATTAAAGAAGTGGTTATTAGGTTTTGATAAATTAGATTTTCTTCTCTGCATAGATTCCTAGTTAATTAAAGAAAGTAACAGTAAATTTTAGTTTGAATTTATTTAAGTGGATTTTCATTTGCTTTGTAACTGCAGCAGCACACTTTTAATAAATTTTTTTTAGGAGCTTATAAAAAAATCAAAGTTTTATTGAAATTTTCTTTGAGCTAAAAAATATTTTTGTAATAAAAGGAACCTCTCCACAGGCACTTTGCCTCTAGAGGCCCTAGTTATTTTTGAAAATATTTCTTTTAATTTACGAGTGTTTTTTTGTTTTAATTTTATTTACAAGAATGTTACATTTTTTATTTAAGTTTGCTCATTAGGTTTGTACATTGTGTATGCATTTGGTTGTTTACTTACTTTATTGATGTATTACATTGTGTATACCAATGTATATAATGTGTTATTGTAATATTTTCAAAAATAAATTCTATTCTATTCTAATATGGAGTAAAGCCCGATAATAAGGAAAAGTAGATAGTACAGAATAATTATTTTTATTTTGCTGCGAAAAGTTAAGTTCATATGGCTAATTGTACATGTATTATATTTTTCTGTGATTGTAGGCACTACGGTATTCAAGATAAAGAAAGTGAAGACTCTGATGAACACCTACTGGATGTTGTGTGACGCCGTACACCGGGCTAATGACTTTTACTGCGATCAGCTGATGGCCGTTATGTTCTCCTTGTTTGTTCACGTCACTATCACGTCCTACTTTTTCTTCATGCATGTCAGATCTGGTAATGTGTTCGCCTTCACTATGCATGCAGTCTGGGTCCTGGTTCTCATCTGCTATGCGATTCTGGTTGCAAACTCAAGCACGGAGATCACTAACTCAGTAATTCCTCTTGTTGAAATATAACAGTTATATAATGAACTAATTGTCTATACAACAAATTCTTATAAGAGAGATTTTGCCAATAAGATTTAAATTAATTAGGAGTATGTCTCTCAGAAAGCATCTTTTCGTTCATCCATAACATAAATAATAGTCTGCAGTGGTTTCTCTTAAAATAATGCCTTATCTATGAAAATATTTATTAGAAAATTTCCTGTACAGAATTTCAATATTGCCGTTATCAAAAATATCTTACTTCATTTGTAGGCTTAGTGAATTAAAGTGAGCAGTAATCTACATGACTCTCATTAGTTTTTATCTTCTATAAAATTTAATATGTCTCAGTAGGGAAAAAGTTTCGAATAAAAGTACTAAACTAATTTTTCTTCCCTACTAATGATCGAAACTAGATTGTACTGTTTTAATAATTATGTTTAAAAAATAAGTACTAATTGCTGGGATTAATAGAGGTTTTAGACAACCTAATGTACCACCTATCAATTTAAATTTGTTATTAACAATAAAGATTTAGTAATATTATAATTTTTTATTTTTTTCAGGCCGATAACACTGCGGTGATGATTTGCAAGTTGATAAACAAAGATCTGGATCCTAGTTTTAGAAAACAGGTAATAAAACATGACCTTGTATTATTTACTCGAGGTAGATTCAGTTTGAGGAACTGATAGATATTACTAACTAAACTGTTTTTAAAACGGTAGAATTTTTTTTATTATATGAACAGTCCATTTTATTAAATGTTTCAGCATTGTATCAAAGTTACCTTGTGCTAAGGGGTTTTGGATGAGAAGGGGAAAAAATTACATAATTATATGACAATTACAACATTTTTAATATAAAAATAAAATTACTTATATATCTCTTCTACAATAAAATTAAGGAACTAAACCCAAAAACAGATTTTATTTTGACAAAATTAATGTTACTCAAAGCCAATACCACACAAATCATGAAAATTTAAGGAGAATATGTATTAACCAATTCATTCTATTGTACATTAAACATTTCCCTCTTGTTGCAGTCAACTAAATATAATGTGTAATAAAATACAAAAAAAAAAAACTCTCAAATTTTAAAATTTCACTTCATAATAGTTGATACATGCTTTAGTTTATTATTAATATACAGGGTGGAAAAAAATTATGGAAACGCTTTCACTAATTTTGTATGGCTTCACTAATACAAATTAAATTTTGTACATCACCACTTGTATTAAGAACCTAGTTTTTGAGACCAGTGGGGACATTTTATCTTTTCAGGGGGACGGCCCGTGAGGAGTCGGACGAAAATCTTAAATGTAAGCATAGGCCGAGTTTGGTATCAAATTAAAGGTCTAGTAAAGAGAAACTCATTACCGCAAACCGCACTTAAAAAGGTTGACCCTATCCAGAGTACGGCCGTATGAATTTCATGACAAAGAAAATTTATTAATTTTGTCTTGTGAAGTAACTAATTTACTTTCAGTAGTATGTTTTATGTCGGTTATGTAAAATTTGAAAAACAATTTCCTACAAAAAAATATTTTTTTTTTACCTCTACATTTTTTGGATAACAGTAAATAGGGTTTTCCTGTCTTGTCTTCAAGAAACTGAGAGTATTCAATAATACCACCGTAACTCCTTATCAACATGAGGTCAAGGTCCAGTCCCTCCAGCCCTTTTTATCTCAGGCAAACATAAACTGGTTTAGGCAATACAAACAGTACTGTCACAGCAAAACTCCACAGTTTTGTATTTTTAATATCAGCTTGGTTTTTAGTCTACGTTATAATTTTCGTCCACGTAAGATAAAGTTGAAAGTCTTCACTAGAAGGTACTGCGATAGTTATAAATTTTTTTACTTAAGTGTTTTACATTTTATTCTACTAGTTTTAAAAGCAATGTCACTTAGTGAGTTTGAGAGAATCACGCCTGCTTATGATGCGTGGGTATGGATATCTAGTTCGTCTCTATGAAGAAACAGCGCATTTGTTTAATGACACTTTTCTTGATAGACCCCCAATTAGTAAGTCAACAGTGTTTAAGAAGACAGTAAAAAGATTTGAAGAAACTAGAACAGTCAAAGAAGTGGCAGGCCTAAATCGGCAACAAATGAACAAAAATCTTTGGATGTACTCCAAACATTTGTTGAAAATCCCAGCACCTCGGCCAGAGTGGCTGCAGAAGATCTTGATATGAGCCATACCTCAGTGTTGAATGTTTTACACAAAAACAAGTATCACCCTTTTAAAGTAACCCTAACCCAAGAACTTGCAGAGGATGATTTTGATCGAAGGACTGAATTTTGCGAAATAATGATGAGAAAGTGTGACGAAATTCAAAAATTTTTTAAGTTCGATATTGTTTTAACTGGGCCGACCATAAACCACACTGGATGATAGAAGGCCACACACAAAGGGCCTCAGAAAGTGAATATGTGGGCTGGAATAATAATCAATAACATTGTAGGACCGTTTGTGATAGATGGAAATCTAACAGACGAAATTTATTTCAATATGTTGACAAATAACATTTTGCCAGCAGTGCGTGCTCTTCTTGGGACAAATTTTAATGCAGTATGGTTTCAGCAAGATGGAGCACCGCCCAATTACTATTTGCGGGTGCGCAATCTGTTAGATGAAGTGTTTTCTAACCGTTGGATTGGTCGCAGGGGTACCGTTGAGTGGCCGGCTAGGTCACCGGATCTTAATCCACTAGATTTTCTTTTTGTGGGGCTTCTTAAAAGATAATGTGTATAAAACTAAACCAGCCAACATTGAGGAGCTGACAAATCGTTTATTAGAAGAAGCAAGAAGAATTACACCCGAGATGCTTCCAAAATGTGACTGCAGTTAGGTTTTTTATAATAGAATAGCTCATTGCCAACAAGTGTTCGGTAGAGCAGTTTGAGCACCTCATTTTAAAAGGTATGGTTATTTTTTGTAATACATAGATAATTTTTAATTTAATTCTTTTGGGATAATTGTGTTCCATAAAGTGTCATTTTCAGTCAGAACAGTTTACTTGAGACTGTGAAATTGCGGAGAAATAATAATTAATCAAACGTTACTTATGAAATTCAAACGGCCCGTACTCTGGATAGGGTCAAACCTTTTTAAGTGCGGTTTGCGGTAATAAGTTTCTCTTTACTAGACGTTTAATTTGATACCAAACTCGGCCTATGCTTACATTTAAGATTTTCGTCCGACTCCTCACGGAGCCGTCCCCCTGAAAAGATAAAATGTCCCCACTGGTCTCAAAAACTAGGTTCTTAATACAAGTGGTGATGTACAAAATTTAATTTGTATTAGTGAAGCCATACAAAATTAGTGAAAGCGTTTCCATACTTTTTTTCCACCCTGTATACACTGGATTGGAAGTTCAACATACACTACATGCAAATAAACTTGTTTTACTCGACCGCGTTACTTCTTTAAATTATATTTTATTTACTATATTATTAATTGGTAATATATATATAAATATATATATATATATATATGTATATATATAATTTGGTACGACTTTTAACTACTGTGGTTTCTATTCTGCAGCCATTGACGACCTTCTTGCAAGAGTTAATGAAAGAGAAAATTTTTAATTCTCACCACGGTACTGCTGTACAATATGTTATTTATTCAATGAAAACGACTTTTATAGTAATTAACTGTGCGTTTCCATAGAAAGTAGAACAATTTAGAACACTTTGGGGGACAATCGTAATCCGTAAAAGCTCAGTTTATCCTGACTTCATAAGAATACCATGAACGGTGTAGAGAGATCAGTAAGTTTCAAAATATCCATTTAAATAACTTTTGTATTAATTCAAATCACTTAGTTATATATTTTAAACACTAATTCATTATATTTGTAAGGATAGCTGTTTAGTAATTTAAAAATAAAATCGACTCAAAAACAATCCTTGTACTTCTTAGATATCTAGATTTAATTCCCAGAAGCTTACACAACCACTTTTGGTGTAAAAGTTTTCTCAAGGAAAGGTGTTCTTCTTTAAGATAAAATAATTAAATTTAATTTAATTTCTTGTTTCAAAAATAATATATAATTACAAATGTAACTCAAATTAGTTGAACATTATAAATTAACTCAAAATAAAACTTACTTTTCTCTGGTATAATTGAGATTAAATAAAACTTAAGTAAGAACTTCCTAAAACATTCTTCATACTACTTGTGTCATAACCTGTTACTGTTGGTGCATAATTAAGGTAAAAACTGTAATTTAATAATTTTTCACGCAAAAAAAATCTACTAAAACTTGATATCTTGATGTTTAGAAATGATTCTGACTGTAGTATATTAAATTGTTATTAGAAGTAATATTTTTTAATATTACTTTATAATATTAATTAAGACCTTATTTTGAACAACAGCAACGACATGTACTCACTTTGAAACGTGCGTTATTTATTACTGAATTAAAAACATCTTATTTCACTTTGCAATCAAAATAATACAATAATTCCTGTAAAAGAAAGTTTGCATTAGTTGAAAACAAATTTCCCACATGAAAATCGTAATTCGACTAAATAGAGCTACTCACGTAAAATCGAGCACAGACTAGTAGAGTAATAAGTAAATCGAAAAGCAACAAGAGTTAAACCACCAAATTATACTACAAATAAAAGGCCCGAGAAACGCTTTCGGAGTTTTTTATACCGACCCTTCCCCTTAACCAGCGAAATAACACCGACGCCTTTGATTGGCTTCCAACTATCTAATATCAAGGTCTAAGAGAATTATTATCAACCCCTATTGTAATCCCTTTATCAAAGTTAACTACCATAAAAATGTTCTGTCTTACTGTAACATTCATAGAATCCTGACCCTTTCTTGTGAAATTAAATTATGTATTTCACCCTAATTTACATACCTTATTTTGACATTACTAATTTAATTTTAAAATATCTTTGGGTATAAGTTTGCTATCAATATTAAGTAAATAAACTTTTAAATAGCTTATGTAGCAAATGTTACAGAAAGTACACCAAAGTGTAGGAAAATTTAAACTTTCAACAATGAAGTGCTTAAAATATTTATAACTTTCTCCTGTTCAGGGTGTTTGGTATGTAATTTAAATTTGAACTAAATATATATCACATAACAAGACTGAATTCTCTTTGTGTATAAAAAGGACGTTTATATTTTAACATAAACCTTGATTTAGATTGCATATTTAATGGTGTGATGTGTATAATTGGTTTGATAAAGGCTGTGATTTTTAGCTTTTTTAAGACAAATCATTTACATAACATAAAGTATATTATAGACGATTTAAAAGCAGAGCAACATTTAAAATCGAAGTAGTATTTTTTTATTTAAAAGTTACAACAACTTAAAATTAAAATTAAATTAAAATTTAAAAGTTTTTTTAATTTATTCTAATACAACAAAAAAGTATTTACCAGTACTTAGCTCTGACTTTGTAGGAGGTAGTATGGATCTTCATTATTAGGTTAGTTCCGACATATATTAGATGGATTAGGACATATTGTACAATGTTTTATTGGTTTTTATGATTTTTTAAATAATAGTTTTATACTTTAATATAATAGGTATTTTTACCCTGAATATAACACACTTGAATATAAGGCATTACCTTTTGAGTATTAAGGATGAACGTAATCACACAATTGAGTTATTAATATAAACTTAACCTATCAGTTATTTCTTAGGAATGTCTTAAGCCTTGTGATGTGTTTCCAGCTTGAAGGTTTCCTACTGCAGTTGCCTCACCACAACGCAAGATTCTCTGCTCGTGGATTTTTCCAGATCCATAATGAGACCCTCACATCAGTAAGACTTTATTATCCTCACAGTTATTACTTACTGTAATACTCTTTGCTCATATGTAATATCTGCATCTACATATTTAATTGAACATGAAACATGTTTCAGCACTCATATTGGTTACACTTTTAATTTCGATCAAATTTGTGTGAACAAAACTTGATTATATACAGAGTTTAGTTCATATACAGTTTAGATTATATACAGAGGTTGGTAGGCCTGATCCTACAATGGGTGTTTAATGGAATGTTGCTGCTACATTTAGTATTAAATTAAATATATTTTAAGTACCTGATCGTGGTTATTGTGTGACAGTTTTTCCTCGTTTGCATGTGAGTGTGGACGATGCATCATACTCGGATCCGCATGTGAGTAGACTGTAGCAGGGCGAGTTTATGTAGACCGCTGTTATCAGTGAAGGTCTATTTCCTTGAAATCTTCAAGGCCACGTACCTGCACGCTGTCTCGCAGCTCTAAGTTGGCGCATACGCACAAGTGACTCCGCCCACGAGTTACAGGCTTGCCACACTACTAGCTGTATGGTATGGCACTTGCTTCTAGAGACTCAACTGCGGCCTTTTGAAGCAACCCCCAGCACCCAAACGGCACGAACTGCAATACCATTACTGCCCTGTTGAGATTCTACCACTGCCGACTGCAGGGTTAAAAAGCACTATTGTTGGCGAACTGAACTGTTTTAATTTAAGCTATATTCTTGTATTCTCTGTGTTGTAAAGGTTTCTTGTTTTTGTTTTCGACTTTTGTACAAGAATAGTGCAATTGTGAAAAATGGTTGTGACTCGTAGTAAGCAAGTTATTGGCAATATTGACAATGTTATGAATTCTATTCATAATTTAGATGACACCTCTGTTGAGTCAATATTGGAACTAAATCTTAACTGGAAGAAATTGCAAGTGAACGTTCGTTATTTGGAGTTGCAAAAAATAGAAGTAAACATTCCTCAGTTAGTAAAAAAAACTTGACGAATCTTTCGGTACGATTTCGGAGCTTCAACGATAAATAGAAGAAACAAAAGCCGAAAATTGTTTGTTAGAATCTAAGCTAAGGGAAACTAATTTGGATGGACGTGCGGCGTTAAATGACTCTTTCAAACTACAGGGTGTTATCACTGAGGAATCTCTTACTTCTGGCTTAAAAGAGCATGAGTGTAAAAACCTCGAACTAAAAAAATCAGTTGGTTAAGCTAAATATGCAGTTAAAAAAGAACGTGAAAATGTCTGGAAGCCAGGACGTTGGGTAGATGATAAAAATACTAGACTCTTATTTTGAAGCTTTTAATAACAATAACTTTATTCTTAGGACCAACTGTGACACAATTGATTAGTCACGGGAGCTCAGATGTGGTACAGCATCACTTAAACTCTCTTAATTTTAATAACTATGACTTTTCATTCATGTGTGTAAATAATAATGGAGCTGAGCTCAGGTCAGACAATGGCACCCATTGGAGCTTACTATTTTTAGATCTCAAAGCTAAATCTGGTTACCATTTCGATTCTCTTCATAGCCATAACTTAAATAGTGCAAAAACCTGTTTACTGAAGCTCTGAGTCTTGATGGGAGTAAATTCTTTGAAAGTAAATGTAACCAACAAAGCAAAAGTTTTAATGTGATATTTACGTTCTGGTGAACGCTAAGTTTGTAGATGAAGGTTATTGTAGAAGAGTAAAGCCTGGTTGTACATCATTTCAAGACTGGTACAATTCTTTCCAGGTGGAAACGGCAGAAGATGTAGGCGTTGTTCAGGTGTTGGAAAGTGCTTCCATGTACTCTAGTGCACACTATCAGTCCTTACGGACAGGCATTAGAAATTGTAACAATGAGGTTGATTGCCAAAAGAATAATAGTTGTATGGGTTATAACAAAAAATCCACTACTACTTCCAACACTGTTTCCGTTGTACGGGCCAAAAAATTAAACAAAATTTGCTGTGTTAAGGTTAAATCTAACAGTAAGCATGCTTGCTCTCGCAACAAAAATGTAGTAACACAATCTACTTTTAGTCACAAAAACAAGTATAATGTGTTAATGAACATAGAGCATTGTGAAAATGTAGGCTTAGATGTAAGCTCTTTTGTGGTAAATCAAAGGTCTGGGAAATGGAAAGTCAGACCCAGTAAGAGAGCAAGCTTGCACTCAGGTTCTTCTAGTTATAATCCTAAAATATTCTCACCTAGTTTAAATAGCAAATTCCAAAATTGCGACTTGCAATCCCACCAAATTTCAAAAGTAAAGGACACCAGCCTGACGTCACATTTTAAATATGGGGAGCGTCTGGCAAAGACCCCCTCAATCGTAGATGAACAATGCTGTGTGAAGGAAGGGAAGGTTATTGAAGGGGGATCCGATATTCTGTCAAATTGCTTGATTATTGGTGACTCCATTCTTAGGTATTCGAGGAGACAGTGTTCTGAAAACGGTGCTACTATTGATTGCAATCCTGGGGCTAAAATTATTCCCATAAAACAGAAACTTCTTAAGTATGTTGGGAAAAATCCACAGGTAATATATCTCCATGTAGGAACAAATAATTTGGTACAAGGTTTCTTTGGTGGTAAAGGTTATAGCGGTGGTTGGGGGAAGCGGGAAATGCTAGATGGCATGGCAGACCTGCTTTCCACAGCAAGACGAACCTTTCCAGTGTCGAAGATAATTGCTAATAGCATTTTGTATCGGGCTGACATCAGTAACGCAGCACTGATAGATTTAAATGACCAACTTCATTTAATGTGCTGGAACTTTGGTGTACTCTTGGTGAAGACTTGGCACTCCATTTCTAGACGTCACTTAGCAAGAGGTGGTCGCCATCTCAGCAGATATGGGAATCGTTGCCTAGGCTCTCTTATGCTTCGTTCATTGATAAGGGTTCACGGCGGGAATTCTGAATTACCTGCCATGAATCGACCACGTAAGGAACTCTATCCCAGAGTGTGTTTCCCCCTCTTTCTCCTCAATCAGTTACTGACTCGGCTAGTTTTTTAGAACCATCCCCCTATCCTCCAACACTGACATAGGGTGTACTGCCCTGAAAGTACTTCACCAAAATTTCCAAGGACTTGAAGGTAAGCTTGACATTTTTCAAAATTTCATTGATACGGGGGCCCCTGATGTGATTTGCATATCTGAGCATCATTTAAATCAGTCCGAATTTTGATGTTTTGAAATTGCTTGGGTATGTTGGAGTTTCATCTTTTTGTCGTGGAAACCTAAGTAGGGGAGGAATTTGTATTTTTGCAAGAGACACGATAAACATTGAAAATGTTGATGTTTTGGGGTATTGTTTGGAGGGCAAGTGCGAATTGGCGGCTGTAAAAGTTAGCTTTTGTAATAGAGTTTTTCTCATTGTTGTCGTTTATAAACCGACTCCATTTTCGGCCTCTCTTGAGGAACACAGGGTTTTCTATGGTAATTTGTCATCACTCCTTGATAAAGTGATGTCAGTGCATTATGGCACACTTGTAATGGGTGACTTCAATGTAGACCTATCTGATTCAGGCCTAAAGGTCGACGAGCTGCTGCATACCATGGAATGTCACGGATTGAGGAATATAGTCTGGTCATTTACGAGAGAGTTCAAGAACTCTAGATCTCTTTTTTATCATGTATACACTGATCTTCCCAAAGGTTATGTTACTGCTTCTGTTCTTGTGACTGCTTTGGCAGATCATCATGCTCAGACGACTGTGATTAAGCTGCCTTCTCAAAGGGATGATTCTCCAAAACTTCGTTCTTGCCGGTTTTCTCAAGATGAGAACACCTTGCTATTCAAAAAATTTCTAACTCATGAGAATGGGATGAGGTCTATAGCGCAGATTCACTTGAGACCAAAATGGAGAAATTCATGTCTTTAATTTCGTTTCATATAGACCAGGCTTTTCCAGAGAAGAAAGTAACGTGCAAGAGAAGGTTTTATAGTAAAATCTCTTTAAGCAAAGAGCAGGCTGATCTTAGGGACTTAGTCAGATGGTGGTACTCCATTTCAAAAGATCTAGAGAGATCCTCCCCACTAAGACAACACTTCCTAAGATTAAAAGCTTAATACCGGTATAGCATAAAATCTTCAAAGTCTCTCAAGGTGTCCAAACAAATTAACCTCTACTAGCCATATCACATCGGGCACGACAAGATTTGGAAATTGACTCTTATGTTGAATCAAATAACACTATGCAATGGTTCCAAGAAAATATTTTGTGTGTCAATTATAATAAGCCTAAACTGCTTGAATTTTATATTGGCTATAAGGACAAAATTCCTTTAAAACTTTACATAGGTGAAAGTATTGTTACTGCGGAGAATAACGTAACATTTTTCGGACTTCACCTTGATGCAAATTTAAAATTTCACTCTCACATAGAACATGTCGCTAAACCTTTGTCGTCAGGAGTTTTTGTATTAAGACGTTTGTCCACCTTCTCCAGTATTGAAATCCTTCTTTCAGCATATTATGCCCTCATCTATCCTTTCCTTTCATATGCATTTGTGATTTGGGAATCTGAAAGCTCATATACGAGGACTCTATTCATTCTACAAAAAAAAGCTGTGAGGATTATTGCAGAAATTGGTAGAACAGAATCATGTGCTGCTTACTTTGGATCTTTTAATTTGCTCACCTTTCCATCTATTTACATTTTGGAATCACTTATTTTCATGAAAAAAGAACCAGCACATTTTCTCTGAATGTTTACCATCTTCGAATAGTAAAACCAGGAAGAAGCACAGTTATAATATACCACTACACAAATCAAAGTTTTTAAAAAAACCACACTATAAATTGTATTAAAATCTTCAATAGCCTTCCGATCGCTCTGAAACAAGAATGTAATGCAATTACTTTCAAAAGAAATGTAAAACATTTTATCCTTAAAAATACTTTTTATAATATTAAGGATTATTTAGATAAGAAATATGTTTAGCTTTTAGAAAATGTTTGTAATGACGATTTTTGATGCAATTTATTTTGTTTGATAACAGTAAAGATATTTGAATTTAAATTTGAGTATAGTTTAAAGTTGTTCAGAGAATGTAAACAACAATTTTTTTATAAGCAAGGTAAGGTTTTAAATTTTAATAGTGTAATTACAATCCTTAACATAATTCTGACATAAATATGTCTTTAATACTTTATCTAAACAAACATAGGTTATCATAGGGTAACTATATTATGTAACATGGTTATTCATTTAATTATTTTGCAGATAAAACATCTAGTACTAATGATTTTTTGTTTGATAATATTAGAATGCAATTCGCTTTAATAAAAAATAAAATGTTTATGTACTGAATGACATAAATTAAGAAGACTGTTTATGTTAATTCTTTGAGGGTAAAATTTATTTGACAACTTCGCTGAGAATAATTTATAAAACAAGCTGTATCGATCTTTCAAATAAGTTGCTTATATTTTTAATGGTATTAATAATACAGTACAACACGTACATATCTGTGGTCATAACCAAAGCCCCACCTCTAAGGTTTATTGGACGAGAAAAAATAAAGTCACCTTTCCCTAATTTAAATGCATTCCAAAGCTTAGTCAAGGAAATAATCGTGAAACGTCACCTGGATAGCTAGGCATCTACGGGAATGAATGACATCAGTATTGGTTAGTAGTTGTAACTCTCTTTCCATATAAGACCTCGGTAAACTGATAAACTGAACACATTAGAACTTAAACTATAACATGGACGTCATCGAATATCCTTGCCTGAAATTTCAGATTTCCAATAAAAGCAATATTGGATCGTGATATTTTACGCTTGTGGATTACTGAGGTCATTTATAGAAAGCTTGGTTAATAATAAAGCTTGTTTTCAAGTATATATCTATCAGTAGATAATAATATGGGGTTCCTGGCGCACTTTCGGAGCCGACCGAAAAGCAATGTAAAATACTGTTCAATGTACCATAAAGGAAGCTGAGAAATAACACAGCAAATCTCAATGAAAAATTAACCGAATCTCCAGTCGTTCGTCTCCAAAAGCGATCGGTACATTACTATCTACTCTGTGGAATGAAAAATTAACCAAATCTACAGCTGTTTGCTTCTACTTTCTTAAGCTGTGCTTTGTAAAATGTTGTCAAATCTGCTACGAATAAAGGATTTATCTTAATAAAATTTAATCAATTTAAAACATTTTTACTAAAAACATACTGTACTTTAATAAAAAACTTTTCTACTAAATAAACAACATGAACTCACCAAAGTCTCTACAATTTCTAGCATTAAAACAGTGCAACAAAGATGAATTCAGTGAATTGCCGGTTTATTTTCAACAACAGTTGATACCGTCTTCGATACTTTCCTTAAATGATACAGAATTCAAAGAACTTGTAAAGTCTTTTGCAGAAAAAAACGTCTAATGGAGTGTTTTACTATCGGCAAAAAACTACAAAAGTAAGGGATTACATATTTAATATAATTACGAAAGATATTGAAAAGAAAGTAAAAAATAAACAAACAGAGAGTTTTCATCGTTTTTTTTATGACATTTTTCCCATATTATACGTTCTTTCAAGATAATCAAGACTTAATTGATGAATTTCTTTAGGAATTTTTGTGAGTATCAAGATTTATCAAACACAATTCATTAAAGAGCATTATAGAATTTTTCTTATAGAATATAGCCACATTTTGTGTGAAACAAAACGTATTACTGTAGATAATATTCCATGTGATTCCTATGAAGAAAGACACCAACTATGGTTATCAAAACAGTACTATGACGTGGGGAGGGACTGCAAGTTTTAGAGTTAAGACTTTATTCTACAAAGTTAATTGTTATAATTTCTTTATCTTTAATAGTCTTCTTTCCAGTAACAACCAAGTGTAATTTTTCATTTTTGTTTAATTCTTTAATCTTTTTCTCATCCAAAACAGTCAAAAATCTGTTCGGTAAGTGTACTTTATAATCTTTCAACTCGGCAATTATTGTAAACCCGAATTTATCTTTCATTTTCTCCAAATTCAAGATTCTATGTTTCTTCCTTTCTTCCAATTCATTTAACTTCTTATACTCTTTAAACTTACATTCTCCAATATCATTTAACTCTTTCAAGAACTCCATTTAAATAGAAAAAATTTAAAGACGGAAAAAATGAAATTTGCTAACAATCACTCGAGAAGTCGAGGGAATTGCCAACATCTTCATTGTTTGACGAGGTTCTTCATTTACTTTCTCCAAATGTACTATAAAATCATCGAGGATTTCTGGCTTAAAATCGTAGACAAATTCAACATCCAGATAATGAAAAAATACAGGTAATATCTTTTCATAATAAACGTGTGTATCGATACCTACAAACCTAATGTATTCTTTGAAAAGGAAAATAATTTTGTCAATGGTTCCAAGAGATAAGTAAAAATTTTTATTCTGTTTTCTAAATTCTGTAACAAATTTTGTTTGTTTTTCACCTCCGTATTGTAATTTTGTAAGCAGATTATTCAAATGTGTTAGTTTATTTCGAAATTTCCTAGGTTTAGGTCTTTCGTACAAAATTAAATTACAATCTCTACAAACTAAATATTTTTTATCAATAATTTCTCCTCTATTATAACACTTGTAACAGTTGGCATTATACTCTTCCATTTAAACAAAAAGATTTTTTTTATAAATGGAGATTATGGAATTAACTCTGCCGAGATATAAAATTTTTCAGCGCAAATGTTTGTGTTTACATTTCTACAACAGAGATAAATAGAAATAATTTCATTCTATTGTACAACTATTTAGGATATTTTGTCTATGATTACAAAGATTATTCCGGAAGAAATCGAGATTTTTCATCAACGAAAGAGTATATTTTTGAAGTTTTAGAAGGAATGAAAGAGAATAATATGAACATCATCAATTATTGTAAAAGACAAAATGAATGATTGTGTCTTTGGTGTAGTGTTGTTAGTGTGCGTGTTTGCGCTATGGGAATCACATCACATTCAACTTCTACGGTGTCTATTGTTTAGAGACTTGGCCCTGCACTGCTACTGTCCAACCAAGTTTAATGGCTAGGAGCTGTAATTCGGGTCTTAGACTCTGGAATTTTTTTGTTCCCAAGTCTCATTTTTTCTTTGGTAACTACTGTGTAGAAGTTGATGGAGAGATTCAATTAGGGAATTTGTGTCGGGTGTTTTGTAAGTGTAATGTTGTATTAATGAACGATGTGAATGATGAATGTAATGAACGAATTAAGGAAGAGAAGGAATTAAGGAATGAAGTGGAAAGGTGAGGAAGCAAATGGCGCGCCAACCACAGTTGTCATTACTCGGCTTGTTCTATAGTCATTACACTATGGCCACTCGTGTAAAGACTTGTCCCCAACCACTGAACGACAACCATGTCTTCCTCAATAAAAAGCGCGCCTGAAGCTCTGGGATTTGAACCCAGAACCTCAGGCTTTGAAGGCAAGCGTCTTACCAACTGAGCTACGGAGAGTCTCGAAAGTTATAAGCTATATCTCTGCTATATAAGTTGTTCAATTAGGAGTGCTAGTTTACAAATTTATTAATAATTTTATATTTCAAAAACCACTCAACCGATTTTAATGAAATTTGGTACACATATAGTAAATACTTAACTCTTTCGACTTAACTTATCCATAAGGGTGAAATCATCCCCTATTTCTTAATATTCATAAAAAAATAAAAAAAAATTATCAGAAAAATCTGAAACTTCAAAAACAAGCGAGTTCAACTTAAAATTTCATGAAAATAACAAAATTTTCAAAAACTAACCCCAATCATCCCTTATCTTAAAACTCTTATATCTCGAGAACTATTGGAGCTTTTTTGCTGAAATTTGGTATATAGGATCAGTAAATATTAAAGTATTTTTTAAAATCATAACTTCCGGTCCAACCCTTAAGATGACCTTGGAATAGTTTTTTTGTTAATATCATCCCCATTTTTAAGATATTCTTTTGAAATTAAAAAATGAATACTTATATCAATGTCTTTAACAATTCTGTAAAGTTTTAAAATTATCCGATGAATAATAGTGAAAATAACGTGATTTTTACTGAATTTCTCTAATATCGTTCTTAGTCACATCATAGGCTAAAAAATTTCTCAGAAACCACAACCACATAACAAATCGCGTTTGTAACAGCTTTTTGAAAATCCATATTGATAATTATATCGTTCTTTGAACCAGAAATATTTGTCAAAACTCTTTGTTGTATCAATTACATAAATAGGTCTATTCGCTAAAAATTCTTTAGGATTGTAATACATTTCCTTATTATTACAGTAAACTTTCTTAAAATCTTGATACATCTGATACATGATTCTGAAAAGACCTCCGGAAATGTTTAAATTTTGTAATTCATCTGGATAATAAGAACCGTTCAATTTTACTCTGATATTTTTTACATCCAAACTATCAAACTTTGAAGGATTTTTTTCTTGATTATTCTGTCTATCTGTTTGAAAACCGATGATAACGAACTTGGGATTGAAGATATTTCTATAAATATTTGTGATATCGAACGAATAAGTTGTTTCCGGAAATACCTTTTTTGTTCAATACATTGCCAATCTAGAAAATTAAACATAATGTTTTGACTTTTTTGTAATTTCATCAATCAACCTTATTTTACTCGTGATTTTATAATCAATCATTGGAACTCTAATAAAAAAATCTGTAATTGTTATTTTTCCATCAACAGGCATAACATTTCCAGTTGCAGTCTTCAGAATCACATCATCGTCTTCTGCTCTTATAAAAACTTAGATAAAATCCTCCTTTATAGATCGGAAATAGTAACATTTTCAAAACATCCTAATCCAAAATGAGATAAATTTCCAGCTGCTTCAAAAACACCAAATTTTAAAATCTGATTCAAAGCCATTAGAAGTTTGAGAAATAACATCACTTTTTGAATACGAAATAGTTCCTTTAATTGTGCTTAATTGGCCACAGTTTTTCGACTTCTTCTATCAATTTATTGTGTTTTCTTACTTCAATCTTAGAAAATAAAAAACGGTATAAAATTATCGATTAATCTAACATTATCAGTTCCAAGATATGCTTGACCATCTTGTTTTGTTAAAGTTCCAGAAATATAAAACTGGAAGTTAGACGAGCAAAAGTTATCTCCAAAATCAATATTAAACTCAGTTCTTTTATTCGGTTCATTCAAATGTTGTTTACTAATTGGATAGAAATTTTTAAACTCCGCCCTTTCAATATCACTAGCATATTTTCTGTAGTCCGCCATTTAATAAGAGAAATTTTAAACATCATGTATCATTTTTTCATCGATCTAACGTACGTTTTTATAAGAAAAGATATAAATTTTAGTAAAATAATTAAAAAGATTAGAGTCATTTTTAATGATCTACTTCGTCATATTCAGGATTCTCTTCCTTAAAATTTTGCGATCTCGGTCACATATTTCAATAAAATCTGCACAGGATAGTAACCGCTATCTATAATATTGTTCCAATCAACTGTATCTTTATTTTCATCCAAAAACTTTATACTCAAGTGTTGATAGAGACAAAGAACAGACATATGATCTTTTAATTGATAATGTATATTTTCTTGAATGAACTCTGATGATAAAGTTTGATATTTAGCAATGTTATACCAATTCAATTTGTTTACGTTATAATCTCATCATATCTTCGGATAATTCATATTTTTGAGAAATGTCATCCCAATGTTCTTTTTTCAAATCTCTTTCGTGTTGCATGATAAAAAGATCGAAAGCACTGTAATGTCCCGCCATCTCTATTTATTAGGAAAAAATTTCAAAATCAAGTTTTTATAAATTGGCTCTTTTTTGCGTTACATTCAGCACATTTTCCAGAAATTCTCTTAACTCCATTGATGTTTGCATAGTATTTTATATCATTTGTTGCAGTTTTTTTTCTTTACATCTCACACAATATATGAGCGCCATTTATATAAGGAAAATTAGTCATCATAGCCGCCTAATCCATTAAATCAGTTATCAATGTTTTCAAAAGATTTATTAACATCTTCTTTAAATTTATTAAAGTTTTCTTCTAGTTTATTTACTTTATCGAGATATAAAGAGTATTGATCATCTATTCTTTTAAGTAATTCATTATTATGTGTTACATTCTCATTGAAACGTGTACCTAAATTTTCAAAAAAGTTTATTTTCTCATTGAAACGTGTATCAAAATTTTCCAGAATTTTGTTAATTACTTCACCAACTAATTCATTAACATTATTTTTATATGTATTTAAAGTTTTCTTCTAGTTTATTTACTTTATCAAGTAATTCACCAACATCGTCTACTGATCTTTTACTTCTTTCATTCAAGTTTTTCATAGACTTCTGTTGTAAAATCTTTAACATGCTGTTTATGATTCTCATAATTTTGTTTTAGTTCATTAAACATTTTAATAGGATCTTCTAATTGAATCATTACAACAACATCAAATGGATTAATTCCTTTTACTAACACCGCTAATTCTTTTTCCTTTAAAATCTAAGGCATTTTTAACATTCGGATCATGTAAATCAACAATATCGATGTTTTCTGATAATTTTAGAGGTTTTAAAATTTGTTCTTTAACAACAACATCATGTTTGTCAATACCAGGTCGAACACCGACAATTCTTTTTTTATTAGCCAAACTAACATAATTCTTTTCAACTTTGATCGCTTCAGTAATTTTATCAGCTTTTTCGATATGAGACATTAAATTGGTAAATATTTTTTTTTGCACCATCTTCAAATTCTTTTTTCAATTTTTTTATTTTATCAGCAACTTCATTTGAACTCATGAAATTTGCAAGTTTGTTATCATATTCTGCTTTAAAATCTTCAATCTCGACAGCAAACATATCTGAATCTGGAAGGTTTTGTAATAAATTTTCTAACTTGTTATCAAACTCATTTCTCAAACTATCAAAATTGACATTATTTCGAATATTTTCAGTTCTAATTTGTATTCCAAACACATCAAAAATATTTTGTGAATCCATATTTATTAAGTAATAATTTGTTAACAACTTCTTTAAAATCTTTACCAGTACTCAGTTCATTCAAAACAAAAACACATAAATGACCACAAATTGGGGGATCTTTATAGTCTTGAATCTGAGAATCATTGTAGTAGACGCTTGATTTTTTCAAATATTTAATCAATTCTATAGGTGGTTTGTCCTCAATTCTTCCATACGAATCAAAATAACATGCATTCTTATCATTTTTATAATAACAAATCCAATGCGTTCCACTTCCCATAATCGAGTCTAAATTCACAATTCCACATTCAAATTTCTTAACTTTTTCAGGTAATGTATCTCTCATGAAGATTCCTCTAAAATGTTTAATATTTTTGCAGATTTCTTCCAATTCCCCGAATGTTAAAGGTTTGATTTCAATTTTTTTTTAATGTTTGATTTCACGTAATTAAAAGTTTTTTTCATCTAATCCAGATCCTGTAACATCTTCCAACTCTTTATCTAACCAATTTAAAATGTTTTCGAACAATAGGAATCACATCCTTTTTAACGATTGGAGCAGCTTTACGAACATAAGGAACAACATTTTTTAACAACTGGAATATTTTCTCCAAAATCTAATAAATCTTTCAAAAGTCCACCATTTTTAAGTTCTTTCAACTGATTATAAGAAAATTCTATTCTGGTTCCTTTATTGTTTTTCTTATGTTTTTTCGAGTTTATTGTATTGTCTATTTGTTAAAAATATCTTATCTTCGCCATTTTTTAGTTGATCTATTTTAAATTGAATACTAACGGGTATTTTCTTCTTAAAAAGCGGATTTTATTTTTTCTTTCTGATTTTTGCTGAAATTTACATTCACCTCCATTTATATAGTTAAAATTTCAAGTTCTCTTCGATTCCCATTCCTAGTTTTCTCTTCAAAAACATTGCTCCAGCTGTTGGAAGCGCAACAAATCTTTCACCTAAACTAGCATCTTTTTGATAAAAATCTATCCATTGCTTTATCTTGCAAAACTTTATCTGCTATATGTCTGGAATTTGTGTCTCTATGTTTTGCATAAAAAATATCGTGTTCCATAGCAGCTTGATCTAATTTATTTATACCAGGATCTCCTCTTTTTAGTCTTTTTTCGAGTTTTGTGCCAGGCCCCAGATACTGATAAGTTGGTACGTGTAATTCAAAAGGTAAATTGTTGATAAAATCATTCAAAAGTCCGCTACCTTCAATCATAGATGAACTTATTGCCGGCAAAACTCGTTTTAAATATTTAATTCCATCAGGTTTTTCAATCATTTCATCAAGTTTGTTCGAAATAAAATCTTTAATCGCTTTCTTTTCGTTCAAAAAATTGTTGTTTCCAGCCTTTTCTTGAGCATAAATATAATTAATAATTCCATCGAGTTTTGTCAAATCGTCGATATATCTGTATTCAATCTTATTATCACTGTATTTTCTCACACCTGATCCTTCGATTCTTTTTTCCCAAATTGGTTTAAATCAAATTGAGATATTTTTTACCTTTACTTGACTTTGGTTTCTTAGTTGATGGATCATTATTTTTGTAAATTGAATCAGATTTCCATAAAATTTCAGTATACTTTTTCAAGTCTTCTTCAGAATATAAACCGTCTTTTGGAACATCAGTGCCTGTTAATAATCTCCATAAACCTTGAGTTTCCTTCATATGTTTTTTCATTAATAATGATATCATTATGCTCAAAATTCACGGGCAAATTTCCAATCATAAAACTTTTCTTTTTTCTGTCCCAATACAAACCAAATTTATCATCCTTTGCTCTAGGAAGAAATTTTTTTACCAATTTCACCAATTATTATATCCGTTGTTCCAGGACTTATTGGTTCAACTATGGTAGAGTCTT
This sequence comes from Homalodisca vitripennis, assembly GCF_021130785.1. NCBI lineage: Eukaryota > Metazoa > Arthropoda > Insecta > Hemiptera > Cicadellidae > Homalodisca > Homalodisca vitripennis. The sequence goes on from NC_060214.1 coordinate 43,677,410, forward strand.
CAATGATTCGAGGTCTAAATGGTGTTGAAGATGGTAATATTGGCAATTCAAACTCAGATTCTGGTATCGAAATATCAGCAAATTGTCGTACAACTGGAACCAAATTCATCAAATTTTGATTATCGCTTAAAACATTTTCAATTTTGCCCTCAACATTTTTTATTGCAGATGTTACAGGTTGATTAATTTTTTGAATAAATTCTTGTTCTTTTTCATCAATTCGAATCTGTTCTTTAAATTCTTTGATTAATTTCTTTTTCTATTTGATCAAGTTTTTTTGCTTCTTCTGAAGTTACGTTCGCCATTTATTTAGGAAAATTTTGAAACGTAAACGTGGAACGTGGGAAACGTGAACACGAAACGTGAACACGGAACGTAAAACGTGAACGTGGAACGTGAAACACGAACGTGAAACACGAACGTGAAACACGAACGTGAAACGTAAACACGAAGTAAAACGTGAAACGTGAAACGTAAACACGAACGTGAAACATGAACGTGAAACATGAACGTGAAACATGAACGTGAACGAGGAACGTGAAACGTGGAACGTGAACGTGGAACGTGAACAGATTTACCGTTTTTTCTGTTATTTTCATAATGTAAATAAAAAGTAAAGATAATATAAAAATAATTGTTAACAAATATTTTATCAAGTAGATTTGTCAGACCACTGAGCAGCATTTATATTAGAAAATTTATTCAGATATTTACCATTTTTAGGCTTCAAAGTTAGATTAATAGTTAAAAATCCGTAGTCTTCCTTCCAAATTTTATCACACAACTCAATAAAGTGGTTAAAAACTCATATCAGATCCCACATAAGTTGTTAATAAATCTCTTTCTGGAATAATGATCATCATGTTTAAATAACACACAACATATTCAAATTATTTTCTTATAACTTGTTTATCAACCTTTGAAAAGCATTGAGAAAGATAGATACAAGATATGTTTTTGTGACGAGACATTAACGAAATATTCTTTAATAACGTCTTGATTTTCTAAAATACAATCATCGAAAACGATTAAAGAATTTGGTTTACATTCGACTTAAGGTGAACTATGTCCTCGGAAGCATTATAAAAATGTGATATTTTTTTGTTTAAGTTTTTCTCAATATTTTCAAATCTTTCTTGTAATTTTTTATAGGCGTCTTGTTCTAAAGATTTACTAAAAACATACAAATTGGAATAAGGAATCAACCTATTGTAGATAAAATTCAATAATAAAGTTGTTTTTCCACATCCACTTGAAACCATACAATTAACAATCTGATTGGTTGATCTTTCTTACTTTCTTCAAACGTTTGAAGTTGTTATCTGATCTTTTTGCTTTAAAAATTTCTCCATTTAAATAGCGAAAATGAAGCTGTTCAAGTTGACTTCAGAAAGCTCTCAATTATTTTTAAACTTGGAACATCCTATACACTTAGAGGAAGAATCAAATTATTTTATCGGTTTAAGCGGTTTTTATTCTGACAATTTTGTAATAAATATTAGTGAAAGTTCTCCTTATTGTATAGGATTTAGTGAGAAGAACATAACAAAATACTATGGTTTAAACAAAGGATATTATACTTTCGATCAAATAAAAAAATTCCCTTAAAAATTATCTGAAAACATTCAAACAATCAGATAAATCTTTAAACTTTGACGAAAACAAGTTTGAAATGCAAAAAAATTATCTCTCTAATAAAATTCAAATAAAATCTACCAGTAAGAATAATGTTTTTCAGCAATTATTTGTAGATTTGTTAGGGTTTGTTCAAGAAACTATTGAGCCAAAATCAGGTATATTTAGGAAATAAAAACGCCAAAATTTTAGACCGTTCGATGTAATTGAAGTGCACTGCAATCCTCGTTGAACCTAGTTTTGAAAATCATATACCGAACATTTACACAAAGAATCTGAAATTTTGTACACTTTTTTCCCAAATGTTGCTTATGGATCAAAAATCAGTGAAAAACCGAATGAAATCGATTATATTCCAATTAGAAAAAATATTAAAAGAATTCAAAAAATCGTTCTAAACTATACAAGACTCTGAGGGAAAATTTATTAAATAATGAGAGTAAAACAACAATATATTTAAGATTGAAAAAGGAATAAAAATGAGTTGATGATGATGACAAAATTCAATATTTTTACTTAAAAAACAAGGGGCTATTCGAATGGCCCCTTAACAATCTTCATCCTGACCCTGTTTTTTAATCAAATGAATCTGGACTTTATACTGAAATAAAAATTACTAGTTAAATTTCTTTTCTATCTAAATGGAGTCAGTTGTAGACCTACTCAACAATCAACTTACATTCAATAATTAAGACATTTGCACGATTGTTGACGAAAATAATGAAATTTGGTTTAAGGCTAAAGATGTTGCAGAAATTTTACAATATGAAAATACTAGACAAGCTATCATAAATAATATTGATAATGACGAGAAAAATAGCCTTTAAATATATAAATTACAAGAGTCTATGCCATAGACCCTTTCAAAATCTTCATCCTGACACTATTTTCATTAATGAATCTGGATTTTATTCTTTAATACTAAGATCTAATAAATTAGAAGCAAAAACCTTTCAAAAGTGGTTACAAAAGAAGTTTTTGCCAAGTATTCGTAAATTTGGTGAGTACAAACTTGAAAAAAAGATTAAATATTTAGAGGACGAAGTTAAACACTTGCAAATTAAAGATGAAATAAAAACGGAAATAATCGCAAAACAAAGTGTAAAAATTGACTTAATGAAACCAGACCTTGTTTGTAAAGATTTTGCTAAGAAAAAAAACACCATGTTTTTGTATTAATTAAGAAGAATCACATGTGGGAATATCCTTATTACGTTATCAGAGCTCAGAAGAGAGAAATACCGAAAAGATTAAAAGAACTTGAAATTGATTACCCAGAAAATGGAAATTTTATTAAGACAAGGAGATCCAAATAGTATAAATCTCTACAACCAAATGAAAGAATCTTTGAATATTTTATACAACGGAAATCATTTTTACTACAAATATGGCAGAATCTCGACTGATTTATAGAATATCTAAATTACACGATGAAAATGTTTCTAAATTTTACTAAAAACTCTCGATTTATTATATTTTGTTTGTAAATGTTTAGCATAACTAGGTAACCATCGTAGAATTTTTTTTTTCATATTCACAAGGCATTTCGTTTTTATAACTTTCGCTGAAAATTTTTTTAGCACAATCTTTGCAAAAAGCATCTTTTCTATCTTTACTATACTGCCAGTTATTAAATTCAGAAATATTTTTAATTTCTTTACAAAAGTAACACTTTTTCTCTTCTAAAGTTAATTTGTTCATTTTATCATATAATTCCTTACAATAACAGTCTTTTCTATTCTCTTCTTGACACTTTGTACATTTCTTTTGAGACTCCATTTAAATAGAAAAAATTATTACACGATGAAAATGTTAAACTCTCGACTTATGATATTTGGTTTGTAAATGTTTTTGATAATTATTTAACCATTTTATAGTTCTTCCACATTCAACATTGGAGTATCTTCATAATATAATCTATGAAGATTCTTCTTTACACAATCTTTACAATATGAGTCTTTCTTATCTCTACTATAGTGATCACTATTAAACTCTGAAATTTTTTTAGTTTTCTTTTACATTTAAGACATTCTTTAATCTTCCAAAGTTTAATTTTTCTATTTTAATCATATATAATTCTTTTATGATATTTCCCTTTCACAATCTTTGCAATTATAATGCATTCCATCTTTCCTATTTTTATCTTTATAAAATTCATTTAAATCTTTAAATTCTTTGCACTTTGTACATTTTCTTTTGATGCGCCATTTATATATAGAAAATTTATTATTACAGTTTTGACTTCTTCAATTCATATTCATAAAAACTTTCCGGTTATTTCTTCATTATTTAAATCTTTTATACTATAAGTTACAGGATCTGTGTTATTAATTTGATAAAATCACAAAGATTTCTCTTGACCAATTGTTTCTTATATTTTGTTCGAAAATGTTTGTTTTTTACTAACAATTCTTACATGATCATTGACTTTAAAATTTAGTTTTCGTGTGAATTTCAGGTGGAAACATACTTGAAAACGGTCCTCTAATAACTCCTTTTCTTTTCTGCATTCCTTATCTACGTCTTTCGGTTTCATTTTTGATTGTGCCTGTGAACTGTATCGTTATAATTGTTTATCGATTTTTTGAAGAATATCGATCCATTTAAAGTTTTTATTAATCTCAAAAATTACTTTCATTCTCTCATTTTGAGTTCTGTTATATCTCTCTACAATACTTGATTTCTCTTCGTTTTCAGTATGATAAATCTTAATGTTGTATTTCCTCAAAACATCGTTAAATTCTTTATTTTTAAACTCTAAACCCTTATCTGTATGAAGTAGGTTAGGAGGTTTGTGATTGATCCTTATGGCATTATTTTACTATATCTTCGAAAGCTTTTGAAATATCCCTTGCCGTTTTTTTCTTTTGATAGCTCTTGACCAAGCATATTTTGAGAGAAAGTATCAATAACATTTAACATATACTTTAAATCCATCATTTTGATCTGAATAGTTAGACATTATAACTAAATCTGCTGCCCATAAATCGTCAATTCCTAATGTTATAATTTTTCTCTTTTTAAACTTTTTTCGTACTGGTGCATGAATTTCTCGAGCTTCAATCTCTATCTCATCTTTAGTCTTCAATTCTTCCTTAACAGGTTTTGGATTTGGATTCTTTATAAACTTACTCTTGTTGTGTCTTACATTTTGAACATTTTGCAGCAATTCTATACAATCCATTTTGAGTTTGAACGATTTTTGAATCTATATTTTTCGTTTTCTTTTTACACTTGTGACAGTGAATTGAATCATCTTCCATTTACATATCAAAGTTTCCAAGTTTATTTAATTCGTCTAATATATCAGATTTTGCTTTCATTTTTATAGCCATACGGTACTGTATCGATCTTATTTTCTAGGACAATTCTCTTATCCATCTTTAGCGTTCAGTGCCAGCTTGTTTATGGTAACAGTTGTACAACTCATGTTTATAACTTTTGATGACTGTCATGTCCCTAAATTCTTCTTTATCTTCGAACAAACATCTCTTCAAGTTTTCGATATTTATTGTTTTATTTACAACGCTTCTCTTAATTCCTTTACACCTAACTGGGTTTTTATCTAGATATTTGTAACGAGTACATCTTAGACCTTAAACCACAAAATTCTTCTAAAACTTCGCTATTTAACTCATCTTTGAATTTCCCTATTACCTTTCTTATTTTTAGTAGTGAAACATTCATGATCTTTTGGATAATCACTTGTATCAAAGTCATTCTATATTTTCTTTAATAATTTTAAAAGGATCTCGTCTTCAATTCTAGAAAAATAACTGTCTGTATCCATGTAACACAGATTCAAATCTGGATCAAACTTCTTTAATTTGTTGTAATAAAACTCGTACATTAGCAATTTTGAGAGGTCGAGAAACTGAAAATCCTATGTAGATCGGTTTGTTAAATTTCACCTTTTGTTTATACATGTGACTCGCTATGCAGTTGTCACCAAAAATGGTAAAGCATTTGAAATTTGTTTTCTTAGCTTGTTTCATTAAAAAATTCTTCATTTCCTAGTTTGATATCGCATCTATTTCGCACATTTTCCATAGATTTTCCAAAAACAGAGTTGTTCATGAGCTTATAAAAGTCCTTTTCGAAGTCACTTGTAGCCTTAGTTCTCATATTTGTGTTAAAATCTATGTATTCTTTCATGAAAGGCTTCTGATCAAATGCAATAACTCTATTCACATGTTTTGAAAATCATACCTTGTTCCAGATAGAGTTTCAAATTTCTTGAATGAACAACATATTCAGTTTTATCCAGTAGAGTTGTGCAAAATTTGTTTTTATAATGTTCGGGAGCAAGAGGTAAATCCTTGTGATGTTCATGTAAATTTGTTGGATATCCTAGATCAACTTCGAGAATATAGCCATAATCTTCGTCTCCAGCGAGTTCTAAAATTGTTTCTTGCCATTCTGCAGTTGCGTAAGTTTTAGGATTCATCCACTTGATATCACCATATGGTAAATTTTGCATAAGACCATAACCATAAAGATTATTGGCATCGGCGTACAACAGATAGTTTTCAGGTTTTGTCTTATCGAAATCTTTCAAACATTTGTTATTTGCTTTCACATATCGCTTAATACATTGAGAAATACCTCCACGAATACCTTTTTCAATCATTAAATACATATTATAATCACTAATCCATTGTAATTCTATTTTCGTTAATTTTAACATAGCATCCCATGCGAGGCTTGGAGCTATTAGATAATGTGCCGGATCAAGTTTATAGCAATTCAAACAAATATTTCTGAAATTTTCAAATATATCAGCGAGCAATAAAACATCTTGTATGTTGTACAAATCAGAGTAATTTCCTAGATTTTTCACTTTTAATTTGTTCCATACATTAAAATAGTGTTGATAATCTTTCTCAGATATGCTCTCATCTGTCAAAAGTGAATAGAAATCTTGAATTTTCAGCTCTTCTGTGTAATCAAGTTTTTCAATACTATCGATAAATTCGTAAGGAAATATGCCTTTTCCAGACAGAATTTTGAAAATCTCGTTTTCGTCATTTGGCAGTCTTGTTAAAATTTCATTCAATATTCTTCCATCTTGTATAAAATGATTTGTATGTTTGAAGTCTTCTTTCTTGAGGTTTTTAGCTAACTTTTCAATAGACGATTCCATGAATCTAAATGTGTCTACGAACGAAAACTTAATAAATTTTCTAGGCTTATCATTGTCAAACTCATAGCTATATCCAGAATTTACAGAATAATTTATGTATCGTTCTTCGGTGTTTGCGATCAAATCAACATTTCCATATTGTTTAGCCATCTCTTTTATGTACAAATGAGTATCGTAATTTGACATATTATGATAGAAAACTGGAATATTTTGTGGAAATTTCAAATTCAGATTACAACATGAAAGAGCTGCGTCTCGAAATTTACCTGTTAAATGACAATGATCTCTTACTTTTAATCTTTTTTCACCATCAAATCCTTCTGTTTCACAGATATGACAAACGTTTGAATTTTGATACAAAATTTCTTCTTCTTCATTTAGTTTCATAGGTTTCATATTCTTCGAATTATATTTTTTCGCTATGTATTTCGATAATTTATTGAGCTCTTCAAACAATTTTGTAGGAACGTTTGATAAATCTTCTTCATTTTTAGCACGAAAACATATAGGTTTATACATGCGATTGGTAACATTCGACACTAAATATAGAGTAAAACCATAAGGAATATGCTTCTGAATCTTGGTTTTAGTCGATCTTTGTGGATTGTTCTTGCATGTCGAAATTTTCTCTAATATGCTTTCAAAATCCATATAAATAACGTACGGATGATTAAACTTCTTTTGATAGTTAGTAAACTTAGTTGTTTGGCCTGGAAATGGCATAATTGGTTTACAAACTTCATGTTGCTTGCAAATTTCTAAATGATCTGTTAAATCTCCAGATTTGTAGAAATGGCTTAAACATCTTCGACACAAAGAACATCTTGTGAGCATTTTTTTGATAATTGAGAACTCGCTAATCTACTTAAATCTGTTATCAAAGCATAATGGGATTTATCATCTTGTTTAAAATACAATAACTCAATGTTTAACTCAGCATCATATTTTTCAGAAATTTGTAACGGAACAACCTTAATATTTTCATCAAAACTGTAGACATTGATAGACATTTTAGGATACTTATACTTGGAATTGTAACTTCGTTTTTCAAATAACTGTATATCTTTTAAAGATATTGGAAACTCAAAGCCCGAAAATATCTCGTCATTTAAAAATTTTTCATATTGTTTTCATTTTTCGCAGTCTCTTTCGGGTTTTTCAATAGCGCATCGGATAGAATAAATAAAGCAATAGTCATCTTTATTTTTGATATTTATACAAGCTTTTTTATCTTTGATTTTCTTTGGTAAATCGATATATGATCCTGCGTTCATCATTTCGTGTTTATTAATGCTCAAAACTAGTTGTTTGCAGCTTTTAAATGTCCATCCAGAACCTCTATTTGGATGATTTGTTTGTTCACGATGTGTTAATTTATTAAATTGCTTAGTAATAAAGTTATTTGCGTTAAAGATTTCGTCTGCTTTTATAGTAAAATACATTGGACATATTTGCGGTTCACAGTTCACTAAAGTTCGTTCATATTCACATTCCAAAGAGAGATAACCCTTCATATTTTTAACATTTTCTTGAAATTGCTCTATTAAACTTTTAATTTCTGGTCGCATAATGGAAAGATATTTGTAAATTGACATGGGATTATCGTTTAAATTTGTTAAAATGTATTGCTTGAGAAGACCGTGTATAGAGGATAAAACTTCGACATCAATGATATTTTCAGTTTTTTCGTTAAGAGTTTTATCAATTTCTTCGATCATTTGAGACTTAGTTTTATCGTTTGTTTCAATGGAAAATTTTTCAGCGATTGAATTAATTTTTTCATCACGAATCAGATTAAAATTTTTTTTTTCAACTTTGAAATTTCTCTTTAATTCCCTTAATTTATCTATATTATACATGTTTTGGTGATCACCAATTTTATTTTCTCTAGCCCAAGTCCTCAAATAATTCAATTCTTTCTCATAAATGCGTTTGTTTTTTAGATGAGTTTTAGAATTATAATGGCGATCACAGTTATGTTTTAGGATTTCTTTCTTACAAAACGGACATGTTATTTTTTCGTTGGTCATTTAAATAGGAAAAAATTTTATTAGAGATTTTCTGAATTCCATTTTTATAGTGATAAAAAAAGGTAAAAATCTGCAATAATTAGAGATAATTCAGTAGATTTTTAGCTTTAAAGTTGATAATTTGAACGATATTTATCGAAAAATCACTATTAAAATGGAATTTAGAAAATCTCTAATAAAATTTTTTCCTATTTAAATGGAGCTACTAAAGGAATTAAATGAAGTTGGCGAACTAAGATTTAAAGAATATAAGAAATTAATTGATTTAGAAGAAAATAAGAAATACAAAATTGTGACATTGGATAAAATGAAAGATAAATTCGGGCTTACAATCATAGCAGAATTGGAAGATTTCAAAGTACATTTGCCAAATAGATTTTTGACTATTTTGGATGAAAAAAAGATTAAAGAATTGAATTAAAATGATAAATTACACTTGATTGTTACGGGTAAAAAGATAATAAAAGATAAAGAATGTGTTACAATTAACTTTGTAGAATAAAGATTAAGAATTCGAAGATTTTACATTGATTATAAGGAGATTTAACATTAGCAATAGACATTAAAACAGCTTATGAAAGTAGAAGCAAACAGCTATAGATTCGGTTATTTTTCATTCGTGATTTTTCATTTTTGGTCAGTAGGGGATTCTGGGTCGCTTTTGGAACGGATTTGGTTAATTTTTCATTCGTGATTTACTGTTTAATTTTACAGATTCGTTTATTGTCCTTTAAACAGGAATTTCTATTGAATTTTGTCGGCTCTAAAAGTGCGCTAGAATCGGCATATTCATATCTACTGTGGTGTCAAATTTAAGATGTAATAAAAATAACAATGTGGTAAAAAAGATGTAATTTAAAAAAGGGCGCGGTCAAGTAAATCAAGTTTAAAAGTATATAGTTTTCTTGGAACATGATTTTATGAATTAAATAATGTCATTCAATTTCTTCGTTAAATATGCAGAAAAGAACCTGTACTTTTCATTCATACTTTTATATATTGGGTAAAACCTTTTTTACACATCAACACGTAATATAATAATTTGTATTATACGCACATTGAACTTAATAGCCAATTCAGTATAACTGACAAGATTTAACTGTTAAATTTATCAATTATTATTATGTAAAGTTTAAAAATCTGAATGTTTCCCTTAGTATTTTATTACACATAATATGTAGAAGGACTGCAATGAGAGGGAAATCTTTATAATGCACAATATAATAAACTGTCTAATATACATGCTCCTTAAAATTTTTTTAATTTAAAAAATGTTGGCTTTGAGTAACTTAATGTTATCAAAATGAAACTAGTTTTAGGTTTTAGTTCCTTAATGTTAGTAGAAGTATTAAAGTAGTTGCAATATCTCTTTATATTTGCATTTAAAAGTGTATAATTGTAATATAATTATGATTATTTTAAACAAAAATTACGATCTCACGTTTAAAGTTCATACATAACATGTTTGAGCCTCCCTTCTCGTCCAAAAACACTTAGCCCAGGGTGATTTTGATACAGTGCTCAAAAATCAAATACACTGGACCGTTTATATAATAAATTAACTTCAACTAGTTTAAAAACAGTTTAGTTACTAATATGTATCAGTTTCTCAAACATAATCTACCATGAGGAATTAATACAAGATCATGATTTCATACCTGTTTCCTAAAACTCGGATCCAGATCTTTGTTTATCAACTTACAAGTCATCACCGCAGTATTGTGAGCCTGAAAATATAAATAAATATATAATCATAACATGACTAAATCATAATAATTACTAAATCTTTATTGTCAATAGCACGTTAAAGTGTATAGGCAGTACATTATGTAGTGTAAAACCTTTAATAAAACTAAATATTAAAAATAATATTGTTATACAAAATTTTTTACAGTACATTCTAGTTTCGATAATTAGTAGGGAAGACAAAATAGTTTATTTCTTTTATGCGAAACTTTTTCCCTACTGAAAAATATTAACTTACTTAGAAGATAAAAACTACGAGAGTCGTGTAGATTACTGCTGAATTTATTTCACTAAGCCCACAACTGAAATAAGGTATTTATTAATAACATGATAACGGCAATATTGGAATTCTAAACAGGAAATGTTTTAATAAATATTTTCCTACATAAGAATTCTTTAAAATAAACCAGTCTAGACTATTATTTATGTTATGGATGAACAAAAAGATGTAATCTGAGAGACATATTCTTCATTAGTTTTACTCTTATTGGAACAACCTCTCTTATAATAATTTTTGTATAGGCAATTAGTTTATTATATTTAACTATTATATTTCAACAAGAGAAATTACCGAGTTAGTGATCTCCGTGCTTAAGTTTGCAACCAGAATCGCATAGCAGATGAGAACCAGGACCCATACTGCATCCATTGCGAGGGCAGACACGTTACCAGATCTGACATGCAAAAAGAAGAAGTAGGACGTGATAGTGACGTGAACAAACAAGGAGAACATAATGGCCATCAGCTGATCGCAGTAGAAGTCATTAGCCTGGTGTACGGCGTCACACAGCATCCAGTAGGTGTTCATCAGAGACTTCATTTTCTTGATCTTAGATACCGTAGTGCCTGAAATCACAGAAAAATATAAGAAATGATACCATTGGGTAGTGATCACATTTGAGTACTTTTTTAATGTTAATACATGTGTGGTAATATATAAAAGAAGAGTAATCCCTTTTTGAAGTTTCTAATCTACAATTGATTAGTTAATGATTGAGTGGCTTTACATATTCACCACTTAGTTCCATGTGATGTCGATCGATAAAGCGTTACGAGACTTGACTAAGAACTTAAACTAATAGCAGAAGGTCACAGCTCTATGTTAGAATATTGCTAAGTAGGTATTGTATAGTTACTGTAGAACTAAAGGTGTGCCAGCTCTACCTTACTCCTACTGGCCAGGCTGTTTAATGCAATAATTTCCAGAGATTTGTACTGTTGCATATTAAATTGCACAATCATATAGTATACATCAAGAGGCGAATAAGACTGTCCTTGATACTCAAGTACTCTTAAACCACATGTATCCATGGTCTTTTCGTTATGAATGTCATCCTATCAAACATTAGGGCTTGATTACTCTCTCATGCAAGTATAATGTTTAGGTTGCAATTTTCTTATTTTTGATCTGAAAAGTAAAACTTTGACGTCTTGAATTGTAAATGTTATGCAATTATCTATTACACTATCCTCTAAGAGGTATAGCCATATCAACTTAACTTTTCGCTGAAAAATAATAATCATAACTATTCTTATGACTTTTTCTCTATATTATTTTCTTTAAATCAGTGAAAAATTAGAGTAAAGCGGAAGAGAGGTGTTGAAGTCTTAATTTGGCTTTATAGTTATGACATTCTTCATTTATTACAATAATATTAACAAGTACTTTACTCACGTGTTGTATTGAAGATGTCATCATCAGCCAAGCTGCGCTGCATCAACGTTCGTTCACTTAAGTTGCAGATAATCTCCTCTCTCATCTTGTTACTAACAGTCTTGAAACCCATAATGATACTTTCAGTTATATGAGTGTAGTGGAAGAGAAAGGCAATTTGTGTGCAGTCCAGAAACAGAAAGGTGACAGAATTCATCAATGAGTAGACTAGCGCATTGTTCTTTATGATGTTTACGAAGTTGGCCATATACATCAAAGCTGTTATGATGGAGACTACGATAACCTTTACTTTAATCTTGACATCTGTGTTATTGTACTGAAGGTCTCGATAGATTCGATCCAGTGTGCCAAAGATGTCAACTATCCTCTGGTACTTGCAAGTGCCGCTGAAGAATGTGGCAGCTGCTAGAATTTGCACAGCCACCAAGTCTAGAATCATTGCAAACTTTTGAGTTCTACTTCTTTCATAACCGACTCTTTCCTCTGTGATGGTTAGGTAGAGAGTGATGCAAGAGAGAACTTCTTCCAGTATGAATAGTATTAAACACCAAATGAAACCAGCTATGGAAAACGTCGGTTCTTTGAGTGTTTTAGGCCCCGAAGTAATTTTCAGTGGCAGACCTCCAAATACCTGCCAAATCCAAACGATGTAGTTTGGGACATTTTTCATGGTGTATGAAACCATGTTACTGATTTTCTTCAGACTGTTACACTTGGGATTGCCGAACTACTTTGTATGATTCATTCGATTAATATATTATAATAGATTGTATTGAAAATTTATAAAAGAGATTTGTTTGTTTGACCTTTATTGTTGAGCACCACTTACATTAAATTTGTGATTGTTATCGATGGCATGCAATTATTTACTCAACAAAGTAATGCACAATGAAAAGTTTACAAAAGAAACTTGCTTTGTCGAAATATTATTTTTAGGGCATGGAATAAAAAGTTTGGCTTGTTTACGACAATATATACATACCTTTGTACCCATAGCAAACTGATTGAAAAAGATTCCAATATTTTACTTTTAAAATCAAGTAAGAAAATCCTTAAATGCGTTTACAAAAGAATAACAGAATGTCTATTAGTTTATCCACACAGTTTAATTTATTAATAAATTAATTTAAAATTCAAAGGAGGGTACTTTTGCTATAAATAATATTTTCCACACCTTTTTTAGAATATTTGCAAACAATTGTAAAAAAAGTATGGTATTTTCATTTTATTGTCATTATTTTTGTAATAGACAACCATGAATGTTCGTTGCATTACGAATAACAATGTACATAAAGTAATCTAACTAATTACAAACAACAACAACATGTGGAATACAAAATTTAATTTACAATATTTCTAATAGATATAACATAAAAAAGAAAAAAAATTTCAAATTAAATACAACCAAGTATGTTAAAAACCTATCAAAACAATTAAAATAAACCTAACCACCAAACAAATGCCAGTATAGTCACTTGACCTGGCAAAGAAACTGCCAAATATTAGGTGCTAATCAGCTTTTGTTTAAACCATTTTAAGGTCACGTGGTAACTATCAGAAGCGTCTAGCGCCTACATTGCGTGAACACTGGCAGAGCAAACTGCAAAGTTGGGTAAAACTTGCCTCTTAAAATATGTTAACCTAATAAAAATATAAGTTAATCAACTGTAATTTCATCCCTCTATGAGTTGCACATTCTAAAGAAAATCCCCACAACAAATAATCAGCTAAAGATGGAATAAGTAAAACTTGACTGTTTTCTTACAATCCAAAGAATATAATCTGGAAATGGGCATGAGAAGTTTATAAACACAATTATTTATAAACAAGTATGTAATATTGCTTTATATACCGCAGCGATACATCAAAATAAAACAATTTAATTACCTACAGACATGCAATGTCAGATTGAGATTTCCTTTAAGAAATTCTGATACATGCTAATGGCTATTTTATATACCAACACCGACTACTAGTGACTACACATGTTATATAGCCAGCTGCTCTAAACTACTTAACCGCAAGTTTATGTAACGCACGTTTCAGGGTGTAATTTCTATTCTATAGAATGTCAGTTAATTACAAGAACTGAAAAATTATAGAGATTGGATTATTCTAAATTATTGTTCCAATGATATCAATTTTTTTATGAATATGAAGTGTGAAGAAAATAAAAATTTAATTCATATATCCACAGCATCCTGTTTCATTGCTTCTGCATGACATTCAGTAAACGTTTTCTCAGCAGGGTTTTTGCCGGAACTGACACCTTGAACTAGAGTAATTTCAACGACATTTTATCGCTGAATTACTGTCAACCCGTTATTAGAAATGAGTACACACTCCAAAGTTAACAAAGAGGAAAAAATTGGAATTTGTAAAAATCCCAAAACTAACCAAAGTTAACCAAATATCCCTTTGGTCTAGTTCGAAACTGGTTCTAAATACCAGTGAAAATATTTTTCGTTTAGTTGCGTTTGTAAATAGTTTTATAATTAGTGCACTAAAATTTTTTTATATGAAGTGAATATATGAGTGAACACGATACTTTGTGTAAGAGAACGACAGTTTATATTGTTTTTGCTGAAGAAATAAGGAATTGTTTTGAATTTGAATCAATTATTGTAATTAAAAATTTCATGTCTTAATACAAAAATGGAATTAATGAGTCGTTTATCTTTATATAAGATTTTTGTTATATGAAATATTAAAGTTAAATTACTAGTAAATTCAAAACCAACATTCCTTGTATAAAAAGTAACTATAATTATTAAAAATGTAACTTTAGTTAAGAATGTATCGCTTTATTAAGCATCATATCTCATTTGCATTTAATATGTTGAAAAGATTCTGTCTTTAATTTCATATACAGCAGTGTTAATCTTGTACCGTATGACGATAACACATGGGGGTGGTGACTTCTGAGGTCGTAGTAATAAATACTAGAAATACAAAGTTTACTTATAAGTTCAGTTTAATTACGAAAACGTAAAAGCACCACTTTTAGATGGTAAAGGAAAAGTTATGTAATGCCACGTTGCTGCCAATTAGAATATAATAACTAAAAATATATCTTCTAGGTGGGCCTAAAATATCCAATGTTCTATTGAATTATGCGTACGACGTTTTACTTTATAAAACAATAATATTTCACTTCCCTTCGCAATAGGTAGACTCACAACCCGGGTGTCGGCGTCTTGGCACGAGACATTGAAGCTGTAGTCTAAGAACGGTTATTTCTAGAAGAGGAGTAGAAGTTGGGAATTGGTAGCCATCTATTCAAACAACACGTGAGATACATCAGCTACGTAAACTCGCCTAAAACAAATTCGCGACGGTATTAGCCATTTAATGATACAAATTACTATTTATAACAACGTGCTCGTCGCCATAAGGACGACGCCACGACCTTTATCTATCTCAATCAAGCAAATAAAAGATCTTCAAGGGTAAGTTACTTTACTATTCACATCTTTAATTTACGTTACATTCATTTTATACGTTGGGCATCAAAGGGCTAATTTAATAATACGAAAAGATAAATTTTACTTACGGACAAAGCGCGCGAGGTCTGATTGGTTACGTAGTTGGGCTGCTACAAAGGGTTAGAAGAAAAAATTCATACGCGTGCCAATTAGGTAGTTACTCCGCCCAATAATTTAGTTCCGGAACATTGGATGTAAAATAATATTATATTATACTGGCTGATTAGGTTGCGAAATTTACATTGTATGAAATTTAATTAACTAATTTACGGTACAATCTATATATATATATATATATATATATATATATATATATATATATATATATATATATATATATATATATATATATATAAATGCGAATGTTTGTTTGTATGTTCCGTTATAACTCTGGAACCAATGCACGAAACATCGTGAAATTTTGTACAGTGATTCTACACGTTCCTGGAAGTAACATAGGCATACATACTAGAGTAAATTTGGTCCAATTTAAATAGTTTATTTAATTAATTTCTTAATTATTAATCGTTGTTGATGTTAGAGTGTTTTATATTGGATCCGACAGACTGCGCTACGACACATAATACAAAGCGAACTGATACTTAACAGCTGTTAATACTTTCAGCTGAAGTTCATCAAAGAGGCAGAAACATTTGTTTACATTTAAAATTTAGAAAATTTTTATTGTACAGTGCTTGATCAGTAGTGTAATGCAGGTTGCATAGAAGACGTCATTGCCTAATTTAAAATTCAGATTGCACCAATGATCAATAATATAATATATATAAAAATGAATGTTTGTGTGTTTGTCCTTTATAGACTCAGAAACTATTGGACCGATCACTATGAAAATTTGTATTTATTTGTATTTTTCTATGTAGAAGGTTTATATGCAATGCCCATTGATGTAACTTACCACCATGCTGTGTACTGCAAGATATAAAAGTTATCAAAGCGCCTGCACATTATAAACTGCAATTACGACACAGTTACGTATATTAAATAGCCAAATACTATTTTAAGGGAAAGAAATATACGGGCAAAGCTTAAGAGACGCGTGCGAAGCCGTGGGAAACAGCTAGTTTGTTTATAATATTCTAATTTTGCTATCATTAATTAGTTATTAAAATGAGTATTATTCAATTAAGGGCAATTCTTTTGGGTTACCTTCACAGTCAAGTGCATCACCACCATTTAAGATTTATACAAAAATCTTAT
Organism: Homalodisca vitripennis; assembly: GCF_021130785.1. Classification (NCBI taxonomy): domain Eukaryota; kingdom Metazoa; phylum Arthropoda; class Insecta; order Hemiptera; family Cicadellidae; genus Homalodisca; species Homalodisca vitripennis. The sequence continues at coordinate 43,694,342 of NC_060214.1, forward strand.
CTAACATATCAGTTATTTTTTTACTATTATTATACTAATACCTAAAGCAACTGACTGATCCAACCTTAGCCAGTATCGTTGATGTTGGCTAAGAACAAGCTATGTAATCTAGTTATTACGGAACGATGTTGATTTTCAATAATATATAGCACCTGATTGAAGGATATAGGGGGATTAGTCTAAAATCCAAGTATCAAATTACACTTTTTAAAAAAACAGCCTGATGTTTCTTGAAACCGATTGAGAAATCGTTCCTAAATGACACGAAACGCCTATACTGTAATGTTAATGTTAGAAATATTTTCTTAGAAAGTACTTGGTACATACTCATATAATTAAGATATTAACCAAATATAAAACTATCTTTATGCAATAAAGAATAATAAATAAATGTATGGTACAATATGCAATTAAGTTGCAATGGTTGTCGTGGGTTGAAGCAGAACTAGATTGCATTCTGCGGCTCAAGCTTGTATAAGCAATAGCCTGCACATTCAGGTGGGTGTTGTTGCGTAGTCACCACCTTATTACGGCGGACGCTTGGATTGTGTAGATATATGTTTTGTATGTATGTATATTATATAATGACATCCATATAAGGACGTCCATTAGCAATCGGAGGCTTCAAGAAGGATTTTGACCATAAAATGGACACACACACACACACACACACACACACACACACACACACACACACACACACACACACACACTCTTTGTCTGTCTGTCTGTCTATCTGTCTGTCTGTCTTCTATATGTCTCTCTCTCTCTCTCTCTCTCTCTCTCTCTCTCTCTCTCTCTCTCTCTCTCTCTCTCTCTCTCTCTCTCTCTCTCTCTCTGTCTCTCTTACCCTCTTTCACTCCCCCAATCCCTCTTGGTGGTATTTGATTACCATCATATAGCAATACTTTACTAGCTAGATATAAACATGCTCTTACAAAAATGCTAATAGTTTACTTCACTATATATTCTACTATTTAAATATTAGACTCTACTAATATGTCACTTTAAAAATTCACTATTCCTGTAAGGTAAATATTTTAGTTATTTGTAGTATATTTCATGCAGTGCTCCTCTTTTCACCTTACAACACACCTTGATGTCTAAGTGTGGATTAAGATATACAAAACTTTCTATCTAGTTTTATATAAACTATTTCACATCTCGAATTTAATCACGTCTCCAATTTTGTGTAAGTAACGGATCTGTGACTATTTCCTCAAGACTGAACAAAAACTGTCCACATAATAACTATAGTTAGGTTATCATGAAAAACTATGTTTTTTAATGATGCCCTTCGGTGAAATGAAGCATTACACAAGAAATAAGCATTCAGAGAATTAAACTTGTTTGTTCCGCTGGTTTATTGTTACGCTATGTCAGAATCCAGTGTATTTCTTATGTATTCCTTTTATATTGAATAGGCTATCTTTTTGTATATTTCAATATGCATAATTTTATTTCACAATATATATACTCTGAATGTTGTGGAAAAAATAATAGATTTTACATCAATAAAGTTTTAAATCCACACAATTTTATAATTTTAAATTGATATATTATAATGCAATGTGCTGAATAGATTTAATAAAATAAAAAAATCCCATAAACCACTTTTGGAGTAACTATAACTCTTAACATTATAAAGTAAAAAGTAAAGATTGTCCTATTTTACCAGGCGAAGTTAGGGCTAAGAAACCCTCTCTAACACTTAACCTGGAAACATTACGCATTAAATTATAGTTTGATAAAATATATTGCTTAAAATTTTATTTTTAATAATATAAAATTTTAATTGTATTACTCCACCCTTTATCCGGTTCTGTTTATGTATAATTTAATCCATCATGTAATAACATTCCACATAATCTATCATTCTCCTCGTAATTCACGTAGGCAAAAACACCACAAATGAATTTACACACATATTTCTATACCTATAAATACTAATAAAAGTATTATTTACAGGAGCCAATTATAAAATGTGTCTTAGTAAATTTTAGTATGTTATATTTTAACAATGTAAGCCAAAAAATATATATTTCAATTAAATTGAAAACGCGAATTCATGACTTAGTTTTAACTCGAAAACTGTGTATAGTATGAGAAGTGTAATGTAATTTCTGAAAGAAACGATAACATACTTCGACTTTCCTCTAGTAAATTTATAACGACTTAGGCTGCATCTCTAAGGATATTCCCTGTTTGAACACCTCAGAGGAGGTAAAAGTGGCAGTCTGTCCGTGCATTTGCTTATATATTTTATAAAAATCAATGTTATTCACAAACTATGTCCTTCAATTTTGTATATGAATAATAACTGTAATGTTACTGATCTATTACAATTTCATACTTGATCTATATGTCGTAACAAACAAAGTAAATCTTTTGAAGTGTTTCATAATTTTAATTTTTTCCTATATTTTTACTACAACATACAGTATTATTAAAATTTAAACGCTTTATTTTAGTGCTTATAAATACATGCGTGTGATAATTTTGAAATTTCACATATGATCATAAATGTGAAATTTTTTTCTTGCATCAATTAATTTCAGTCTGACGTACTAAAAAAAAGATAAAACATTTAAATAAAGCTAAACTGTTGTCATTTAACTACGTGAACACCCTTAAAGTTTAAGACGGCGATACAGGCAATATTTATGCGTTTTACGTTGTATTTTAATTGTATCAAGGTAGGAAAAATAACAAAAGCTAAGAAGTAATTTGGGTGAAAACAATAAAGTTTATAGTATTATATATTCATATGATACCCTCTAATTACGTCATGGTTTAAATTTGGAAATGAAAATTTAAAGATTAAATTTATTTACACTGTTCCATAGTATAACTGTTCATTTATTGTGAAGAAATTACACATTAGACATGTATAGTCGGACTGAACTAGCAACAATATCAACTTAAACATTTCAGGGTTTGTCTTTATTATAGGGTAAATATTTAACAACATTTTATTCATACAAAATTTAGGAAAATTAATACTTACTAAGATATGTATGATGATAAAAAACTACTTTTATTTTGAAATTTAAAAGTGCATTGTTTTTTTAATTATAAAACTATATAAAATAAAACCTAGGCATATATAATATATATCTTCAATAAGAATAGAAAAAAATAGAAAAAAGAACATAAAAATTCTCTATATTTCGTCTTTCGTCTTAAGACATTTTAAGAGATATATTTAAATCTATATATAGGTAAATATATATATATATATATATATATATATATATATATGTATATATATATATATATATATATATATATATATATATATATATATATATATATAGAGAGAGAGAGAGAGAGAGAGAGAGAGAGAGAGAGAGAGATGAGTAGTATTGTGTATAATTTAATCTATCATGTACATTATCGTAATATTTGGTAGTATTTGTGCTTCTCTAGGTCCATGGAAAAATATTCTAGGATTTGTATTTCTCTTACCTGTATTTATTTATAAATATATATTAATAATAGAAAATATAGTGAACATACTAAATCTTAATATCACATATTTTTTCACAAGTCTTACAGTAATTTAAAATTTTAGATTTACTATAAATGTAATAATAGGAACGTTGTTACGTGGAAAAAGATATACATTATGTAAGTCAAAGGACAAAATTTTTAATTTCAAAAAAAAATACATAGTAACATCTTTTTCGGAGGCCAAAAATGTTACAAATAAATTCAAGATTGAAAATAATTACATCCGGAGATGGAAGGACGGTTAGACTTCTCAAAAAGTCACCGATGTTGATCCTAGTTCTTGCTTCGCTTCCGAGGGGGGACTTCCAGCTCGTCTAGGGCTTCCAGGGTTGCAGAGGGATCCACAGAAGAACAGGTTACTTATTTACACTGAGAATAGTCACTGGAATCGTAGTAAGGACAAGTTAAGAGAGGAAACATGACGAGAACAAAGGGGTGAGTGACCGCAACCGGACCTTGTCACTTCAGACAGGAGCTACGATACACTCATTAACTAGTACGAGAAAGAAGGCATCGAAACCCAAGACGGCATTACTTTGCCCAAAACAGACAGACGCAGCGAGCTCTAATATAGCACTACTGAAAGAACAAATTACAAGACTTTACATTGACCGCGTCCAGACCACATCTCCTGAACGACTCCTACTCCTAAATTTTCGGGTGTCTAAGTAACGCTCCTGGATGGCAGACAGACAGACGGAACCACGCGATGTGGGGTGGGCGGTCAAATGATCTCAGTTTAAAGTCAACAATATTGATTTTTCCTGAATTATTTTAAAGATAATTACTATAGGATGAAAAACAAAACGTTTTGTAATAATATTTAGATACATTTATTGTATTGAAAACGACACAGCGCATCACCCCAATAAGATACTATAAGCGGAAAGTTGAACACGGAGGTAGAATACAACAACAGCAAAATGTAACTAATTTAGGTTTCCTTGTAATCAATATTTGTGTAAACACTTATCTCGATGGTTACTGGTAATTGCAATTAGTAAAGTAGTTCAACCATGTCCAGTATTGTTCAAGAACCCTAAGTTTTGATTTGGGATTCAATAAAACTTTGGACACTTAAAAGTATAATTAACAATTGAAGTTCAAGAAATGCATTGTATTGTACCCTGAATCAAGCATCCGTGCATTCAGCAAGGATTGGTTGTCGAAGTTTCTTAAGGCCAATCAAAGTTTAAAGGTTCATCTGGTAGGTGTAGCTTAATAATTTGATTCTATGAGAAGTTCTTAGAACTTTACAATTTGAAAAGTGCATTTTAAAACTAGTGCTAAGGTATATCATTGCTTACTCCTTCACAAGTGCATTAAGAGGATTCTTATAAAAGAAAAACTTGAATACTAGTGGTCTGCAGAGTGAAAACGTAGACTTTTATGAATATTAGTATTGTGTTTGAATTTGTTGTCATTACTGATGTTTTATACGCAATTGAATATACTTTTATAAGACGTTATAATATTCGATTTCTTTTCTTCTCTTAGAACAAGAAGATGTGGAAACCTGTCACTGCATTAGTTTAAAGAAAATCTTTGTGATTTGGTTCTGGAGTTACAGGGTTTTAGTATGGGTAAGGTTAGTAAGACGGACCATATACTGTGAAGAACAAAAGATGAGGGATAGCGGACACTGTAGCAGTCTTGTCACCTTAGATGAATAAAAGGCTACCTATGTTCCAGTCGCTTCCAGACAAAGGGTGTATGGGACAGTACTCTACCATGTTAATACTGGCAACAGCCTTTAACACTGAGAGAACTTCCAGAATCTTACACTCAATACTTCGCAGTAAACGATATCAGTCAACCCTGTTACAACACACACACACACACACACACACACACACACACACACACACACACACACAAATACATGCCATGTCATGTGTGGGTTGACTGTTAACCATTCATGAGTTTATCCAGATGTGACACCTCGGTATCGCTATACCTAGTGTATGTTTACTGGTATATATATATATATATATATATATATATATATATATATATATATATATATACACACATATATATATATACATGTATGTGTGTGTGTGTGTGTGTGTGTGTGTGTGTGTGTGTGTGTGTAAACCACCCAGAATTAACGCGTCCTGGGGGTATTATCAGGTTTATTTCTTAAAAAATTTCATGGTTGCTTGTTGTTAATAGGATTGAGAGTTTTTTACAACCCATTCAAATTTTTCGTATCAAAAACATTTATGTATGATACTTGTTAGCTTAGAATATGAGTGGTTAATATCCCTTACTAAGAGTATAATAAAACATTGTCTTCAATCACGTACGAGTTGCTAATATCTTTGCCATATATCGGATATTGCCAGTTAGGATTTTGGAAATTTACATATTAATAATACTCTTGCCTATACAATTTCAAAGTTGCATTTTGATGGGAATAAGTTATATTAAAGTGAGACTAATAAATATACAATGTGGTTAGTATAGATGGAATTAGAAATTAGAAGCCGATCAGGACTACACCTATGGTAGCTAAACTGCCCCGCAGTTATACACTATTACATAGGAGCTCAGTGATATTGGTTTGTAATGTGAATTATGGAGAGGTACGGGCATTGGTGAAACACTCCCCTGTGTGTGTATTCCACCACAACAGTGCATGTTTAACTGTAACTGCAAACTCCTAGACTTAAGTTTATGTGTACTATTTCCATATTTGTTTTTTAAGTCGAACTGGTAATAGAAAGTATCGTAAAATTATGCAGAATTAACTAATGTATTTTCATGAGAATTGCTCAAAATTAGATTTATAGCATTACAATTTATATTTCTTAAACGAATGCTTTTGTGGAGAAACATCTATAAAACAAGTGGATAAGAAGCAATATGCCAATTAAAACCTATAGTTTAGTAATCTACTTCATGTCCTCTTCATTAAAATGTACCAAAAACGAATATTTAACATTAGTTAGTTAGGGATGAATGGGTTCCTCTTAAGCAAGCGTGAATAAAAAGCGTAGTGATAGAAACGAAGCCATCTATTCATAATAAAAAATTGGTTATGAGGCGTAAATAACTTTTAGTTATTAACATTTATTTCATAGGGCTTATCCACGCAAGATGTATAGTCTAGGCACTTAGGGCCAACATGTAGTCTAAGGTAAAAAAGTAGTTGTTAATTTTTTTTTACGACGTACATATTTAAGGAGGCATTACAAATATTCCGTAGCTACAAATAAACGATACCAAACTAATTATTTTGAACCATTTATTACTTGAATATTGAAGATCATGAATGGGAATTGAACGATTTAAAAGATTTACAGAATGTGATGAAGTTTTATACGCGTAGAATAGAATATGTGAAGTTCAGGTATATAATAAGTCAAAATTAATGAAAAATATCTCAGCAATCACAAACGAATATTTTATTGCTATGAACATAATAATGGTATAAATGAACGTTATTACTTATGATAAGCTAAATTAGTAACACGTGTATAAAGTAATTATGGTGCAATAAAATAGACACTTTGTAAAATTGTACACATTGAAAGGTCATCATTTGTGCATTTATGCGCTATGCGTAATAACAACAGTACATTACTGAAATATTATATCTACTATTTAAAAATGAAAATGGAAAGATACAGTTAACATGTCAAATAAAAATTAAAGTATAGACATTTTTTGATTTAGAAAATTATAAACATAAATCGTTTATTAACTATTGATGGAATTAGAAATAAAGTTGTTTTGGGATATCAGCATAAGGGATTCTCTTCAGAACTTGTGTTGACTTGACTGATGTTTCTAAGGATGTGTACCAATATAAAATTAATGAAAATACCTAAGGATATTTAGAAAAATCCCACTAACACTTTCAATGCTAATACACAAAACCTTGTTTATTGTGGGGAATGTTTTTTGAAGATTGATGTTTGATCATCAAAAAATCTCGAATCAGCGAGTAAAACAACGGGTAACATTAGATGTTTACAATTTGATCATAAATTAAATTTATAATAGAAACGAAACTCAAAATAATTCATCATTATTTTATTCGATTTTGTTATAAGAGGGCACTAGTTATAAAATCAAAATAATATTTTACAGATCAAAGATTATAGTTTAAGTTTAATAATTTATAAAATAATAATCAAATAAGATATTCTGTATTAAATGTGCTATTAGATTATGTTGTTGTACAAGTGTAATATTTTGTGATATAATTTGTAGTTTCTGGATTATACTACGAATGTGGCAAATTAGAATCTACACATAAAAGATTTCACATTTAATTTTTTCCAATATGAATATTTCTCTAGAGTGTACTAGTCTAAGTAGATTACTTCTCAGTCTGGAACTGGATCAGTATCACCAGGTAAGTTGTCACCGCTCCAGCCATCTGTACAGATAAAAATCACTTTCAGTCTATAGGTAACAAGTGAACCTAGTCGATTAGACAAATTCATTATTCTACTGAAAAGAGGTCCTTACAATCTTATATTTTCCACGTATATTTTAACTAAACTTAAAAGCAACAGTTTTTCGTAAACTATTCTCGTAACATATTCCTCGTAAACTGTTTTGTAGATATAGCCTATCACACTATCTTTCCTATGGGATTTAAAAAAGGTAGGCTCCTCCCCACAATATTACCTATTCTCAATTTAATGTTGCACAGAATGGAGGCACAAAGGTCCATTAAACTGGAATTAAATTTTGTTTGATGTGAACAATAAATAATGCATATTACTAATATTGATAGATATATACTTGGACACAGGCTTTATTATTGACCAAGCAGTCCATAAATGACCTCAGTAATTCACAAATGTAAAATATCGTGATCAAATATTGCTTTTATTTGAAATTTGGAGTTCCTGGACCCGGTTGAATTAGATGAGAGTTAAAATAATTAATATGGATTATTAGTTCTTTAAATGATCCTGCCTACCTTCTGGTATGCTCATTGGATTTCCACTGAAGATCTACGATAACTATTATCTATCTTAATGAAACCTGGATGTGGCTTTAAATTCATACAAGAATATCCTATGACGTTCATATTATAGTTTCAGTGCTAATAGGTTCAGTGTAATGAGGTCTTATATGGTATAAGAATTATTCCTTCTAACTAATAGTTATGGCATTCATTCCTGTTGATACCTAGCTATCCAAATGAAGTTTCACGATAATTACCTTGAATAAGCTTTGAAACGCCTTTAAATTAGGGAAAGGTAACTTTCTTTTTCACGTCCTCTAAAAATTAGAGGTGGGGCTTTGGTTATGACCACAGATGTGTACGTTTTGTACTATACTATTAATACTATTAAAACATATAAGCAGCTCATTTAAAAGGTCAAGTTAGCTTGTTTTGTCAATTATTCTAAGCGAACTTGTCAAATAGTTTTACCCTTAAAAATATTTCTATGAACGGTCTTCCTAATTTATTTCATGCAGTTCATAAAAATTTTATTTTTCATGAATTCAATTTTAATTGCTACATTATAAAACAAAAAAGGTATTGATACTATCCATTTAATCTGAAAAATAATCAAATGAATAATCACGTTAAATAATAAAGTTACACTATGATGACCTATGTTTGTATATTTGAATTAATAAACATATTTTTATGTCAGTATTATATTTTAAGATTTAAATTACACTATTATAATTTAAACACTTACATTCACTTTTAATATGTTATTTCAAATCTCCGAGCAACTTTAAACTATAATAAACTCTGAGGATGAACACGTTTTGTTCACAAAAATTAGACCGAAATTAAATAATGCTGAAAAAATATTCATTTTCCATGAAATACGGAAACAGATAGAAAAGAGGAGCATAAAGTATAACAGTAAGTAATAAACGTTAAGATATAATAAACGTGAAGATAGTAAACATTTACCGATGTGAGGGTCTCATTATGGATCTAGAAAAATCCACGAGCAGAGAATCTTGCGTTGTGGTGAGGCAACTGCAGTAGGAACCCTTCAAGCTGGAAACACATCACAAGGCTTAAGACATTCCTAAGAAATAAGTGATAGGTTAAGTATATGTTTATAACTCAATTATTTCATTATATTCATAGCACATCCTCAGTATTCAAAAAGTAATTCCTTATCTTCACGTATGTTAGATACAGCATAATCTTGTGTAAGTGTGAAACAGTGTCAGATAGTGGGAGAACAAATAAATATTATACTAATGTATGAAAGTACTATTTGAAAAATTTTAAAATCCAATAAAAAATTAAACCGTTACAATATGTCCTAATATATTAATTATCTGTGAGAAATAAGTTAATAATGAAGATCTATACTACCTACTAGTAAGTAATAGTTAAATACTGGTAAGTATTTGTTGTCGTATTAGATTAAATAAATTTTAAAAACAAAAATAATACTGCGATTTTAAATATTATTCTGTTTTAATTCATCTGTAACATATTTCATGTTATACATTATTTGTCTTAAAAAACCTTCAAGAGTTATATCCATGACATGAAGACACTATAGTTTTTTACTAAACTAATGAAACCCACCAAACCATTTAATATACAATTGAAATAAAATTTCTGTTAAATATAAATGTCTTTTGAGGCACAAAGGGAATATTAACATTTTTCAGTCTAGCTATGTGATATATTTTTAATTTGCATTTAAATTACATGCAAAACACCCTGAACAGGTGAAGGTATAAATATTTAAGTTCTTTATTATTAAAAATGTTACAATTTTACTATACAGGCAATTTCAAATTTATTTCCTTAATATTGATGGCAAAACTTATCTTGAAAATTGTTTTAGAATTTAATTAGTAATTTCAAAATAAGGTCATTAAATTAGGTGAACCTATATCATTTCATTTCTAAAAAAGGGTTAGCGGATGTAAGACTGTTACAGTAACACACAAAATGTTTCTCGTAGTCTACTTTGATAAAGGGATTAAGTTGGGGTTGACAATGAGTCTTTTTGGCCTTTTGATGGGCCAACTGGAGGCCAATCAAACGCGTCGATGTTAGTTCTCTGGTTAAGGGGGAAGAGTCGGTATAAAAACCTCCGACACGCATTTTTTAGTATATTTTTGTGATTTAGCTGTTGGTGCTTTCCGATTTAATTTTCAAGGGAGTTTATGTAATTAACTATTTTATAGTTGAATTACGATTTTCAAATAGGAAATTTTTTTTGTCAAATAATGTTAGTTTTATTTTACTGGGATTTTTGAATTATTTTAATTCTAAAGTAAAATAAGATGTTTTGAATTCACTTAATATTGAGTACATGTCGTTGCTGTTGTTTAAAATAAGTTCTTCAATATTTTTTATTAAGTAATTAAAAAAAAACTACTTCTAATAACAATTTACTATACTACAGACAGAATAATTTCTGTACATCAAGATATCAAGTTTTTAGTAGATATTTTTGCGTGAAACATTATAAAATTTCAGTTTGTCCTTTGAGTATGAACAAACAGTAACATGTTATGATACAGGTATTACAAGGAATGTTTTAGGAAGTTCTTACTCCGGTTTTATTTAGCCTCGTTTATAATACAGAAATGTACATTTTATTTTTATTAAGTTATACATTTTTTAATTTTATTTGAGTTAAATTTTTTATTCGATATTATTTTTGAAACAAGACGTTAAATTCAATTTAATGTTTTAAATGAAACAAGAACAACTTTTCTTGAGGAAACGTTTACAACAAAAGTGGTTGTGTAAGCTTTGGGGAATTAAAGCTAAATACCTAACAAGTACAAGGATACCTTTTGAATCAAACTTAATTTACAATGACTAAACTGCAAACTAATAGACAACTTTAAAAGTGATTTGAGAAAGTATTCTCCTGTCCATCTACTCTAACAAATACAAATAATTTGTTTTGAAACTGGATAATTAAGGCAGTTTAGCTAATAAAAAAGTATTGTAAATGGATTTTGTGAAACTTACGAATCCCTCTACACTGTTTATGGTATTGTTATGAACCCAGGTTAAACTCTTTTACGGACTAAAAGTTTCCCCCAAAGTGTTCCGATATGTTTCTACTTTTTATTAAAACTCACAGTCAATTTAAATGAAAGTCATTTTCATCGAGTTAATAACATATTTTACAGCATCAGCGTGGCAAGAATTCAAGATTAACCACTAATGGCATACCACAGTTGTTAAAGGTCTTGCCAAATGTGCTACAAAAAGATGTAATTTAAAAAAATAATGCGGTCATGTGAAATAAGTAGTATATATGCAAGTAGTGATCTTAGAACATAGTGTATGTTGAACTTACAATCCAGTATATCTATTAATATTTAACTAAAGAATAAATCAACTATAATGATGTGAAGTTTCAACATCTGAAAGTTTCACTTTGTATTTTATAACGCATTATATACGGAAGGATTGCATAAGAGGCAAATAATTATAATGTACAATAGAATGAATTTTTTAATACACGTGCTCCTTAAAATTTCATTATTTGTGTGGTATTATCTTTGAGTAACTTTATTTAGTCACACAAAGTTTTAGGATTTAATTCCTTAATTTTTGTTGAAGTATGTAGGTAATTTTATTTTTACGTTAAAAATGTTATTATTGTCGTACAATTATGAGTTTTTTTAACTGGATTTTCGCTCTTTCGTTCTAAAGTTCATAAAATTTTTGAGCTTCCCTTCTCGGCCAAAACCCCTTAGCACAACTTTGATGCCATGCACAGTCATCTAATAAATTGAACTTTTATATAATATATAATCTTCTACTAGATTAAAAACAGTTTAATTAGTAATATGTATCAGTTCCTCAAACTGAATCTACCATGATAAAAAATAAAAGGTAATGTTTTAATACCTGTTTCCTAAAACTCGGATCCAGATCTTTATTTATCAACTTGCAAATCATCACCGCAGTATTTTCGGCCTGAAAAACAACAATAAATAAAAATCATAATATAAATAAATCCTTATTATTAATAACACATTGAAATTAATAGTTTGTCCATTAGGTAGTCTACAAGCTTTATTAATCCAAACAATTAGAACCTTTTTTTATTAATTATTTAAACAGTACATTCTAGTTGTAATAATTAGTAGGGAAGGCAAAATAGTTTAGTTCTTTTATTCGAAACGTTTTCCCTACTCAGACATATTGACTTTGATAGAAGATAAAAACTACGAGAGTCATGTAGATTACTGCTGACTTTAATTCACTAAGCCCACAACTGAAATAAGGTATTTATTAATAACGTGATAACGAAAATATTGGAATTCTAAACAGGAAATGTTTCAGAATATATTTTTTTACGTAATAAATGTTTAAGGGAGAGCACTCTACAGTAGCGGTTCTCCAACTTTTTACTTCGAGCCCCCCTGCATAATCCAGCTGATAGACGGGCAACCCTACATGTAAGGGTACTATATGCGTCACGTTTGAAGTTTTAAGTCAACTTTTAGTTTCCAAATTTATGCATACTACAATAGAGCCTAATGTGGCTAGAGGTTTAATTGTAATCGATCAAAAAATTATATACAAAAAAATTACAGTTTATTTATTATAATTTTTTATTTAAACTACTGCATATATAATTGTTATTTATAACTCAAAGTAATATAATAATAAAGAGCTTCAATATGAAGGACGTGCTTGTTTTCTCTTTGCGCATAGTTTGTCGAAAAACCGTGTGAGTTCTGATAACGCTACTTTGAGTTCCTTGGTCAAATCCAATCTTCAGCGATATTTTGTATTCATGGCAGCTAAAGGAGAAACACAATTTCACAAGAATTAGTGGTGGTGATTGGAGTAAGAATTTTTAATGCCTTTTCATTAAAATTTGGGTGCTTCATTCTGTACGTCAATCCATAAGGATGTGAGAGAAGGTTTTTTAAACTCACTTTCAAGCTCAGTGTCACCCTGGAGTTTAATGAGATTTTCTTTTTCTATTATATTGATGGAGCACTCATCGAAGGATGGTTTGAAAAGGGTTTTCAATCCAAAAAAGCCATCCCAGTATCATAAAAAGAATTTTTAACGAGATTTGAGGATTTCTTAGTGTTTAAGAAAGCATTAGTTTGGGTTCGTTGGAATAGTTTTGAGACCCATTCTTCAATCATAATTTTAAGACTTGAAAATAGCTCAATACTTTCACTTTTAAGACCGCCCTTGTACATACTTAGCTTCTTTATAAAGCTGTTCACCTTTTCAGTCCATTGTAAAAGGTTTGCATCTTTTTCTGTAAAGACTAGTTTAGTACATATATTTTCTCGAATATATCTACTATGTACGCTACTCGCAGTAAAAAAAATCTGAATCGGTGAGAAAATTTTGGTTTTGGTTGTATTTGTCAAGCAAAGATGCAAAGACTTCATGTCTATCCTCCAATATTTTGGTCAAAGATTTCCCTCTCGATAATCAGCGAGCTTCAGTATGAAACAGTAAAACTTTTTGTTCTGAGACCATATCTCCACAGAGAATCTTAAAGAATCGAGACTATAAAGGCTGCCCTGTAATGACATGGATTGTTTTAACGACCACGTGTAAAATTTCATCAAGTTCCGAGGTCGTACCTTTTGCTGCTAAAGCCTCTCTGTGAATTATGCAGTGTGTTTATCGTGCTTTTGGAGGTATCTTTTTGATCAACCCTCAAAGTCCAGTGTACTTTCTTGACATAGCCCGAGCTCTATATGTGCAAATTCCGGTACATTTCATCCAAGATATGTCAATATCCTGCCAAAATGTATCAATCATTCGGAAAATGGTTTTTCTAGTGGTATCGGCTGAAAACGTCTCACAAAATACCAACACTTTCCGTATCGCATCACAATGGACGAATCTTATATAACATATTAAGCCTCTATGAAGATCGGTAGCTTCATCAACTTGTATGGCAAAACTAGAACTTTTCACCTTTTCCATCAATTGCGCGTGAATATCTTCCAAAATTTCAGCTACACGTCTTTATACCGTATCATTTGACTAGTATGGCCTTCAAAGTTTGACCTATGGATTCTCTAAACATAATTGAAACCATATCAATTGCTCCCGGTTGTATCATGTCTTCTCCAATGGTGTACGTTTGTTTTTTCTGAAAGATTCCATGAAAAATCTCTCAATAAAGTCTTTGAAGGTACACTTGTTACACTTGAAGAACACTTTGGGGGAAACTTTTAGTCCGTAAAAGAGTTTAACCTGGGTTCATAACAATACCATAAACAGTGTAGAGGGATTCGTAAGTTTCACAAAATCCATTTACAATACTTTTTTATTAGCTAAACTGACTTAATTATCCAGTTTCAAAACTAATTATTTGTATTTGTTTAAGTAGATGGACAGGAGAATACTTTCTCAAATCACTCAAATTTGCAAAAGCGTTTTTGTAAATTTAACACTGTTAAGTTTTCATAAAAAAACTCTATGTTTGTTTTCGATACTTCCACGTTTAGTGTCAACATGTCTTTTTATTTTGTTAGGTTTCATGCTGCCAGAGGTCAGGACGGCTATACAGATTACACTCTAGGATCGTTCTTGCCCAATTATGATTGTTTTTGTAAAACCTATTGATAAATAACTGTCGTAATACTTGCGCACTTTGGCTACATTTGGTCAAATTGGACTTGGAAAACGAGTGATTATACTTGCCATGTTTTCCGTGTTCTCATTTTGACATTGACTGTTACTTTTACTGTTAGTGTTACTCTTACCTACCTTCACGGACGCGTCTTCACTTCCACCACTTACAAGAAATCTTTTCATTTCGATATAAATATACACACATCTGTTTTTGAAGATTTTTTTACTATGGATGGATTGTAAAGGGAACAGGATTTTTCCGGACACTTGCCATCGTTCAGGGATACAAAAAATCAGTAACACTATTGGGCGGTAAGATTTCACGAGTCATTGGGAAAACACAACAACCAGGTGCTATCGCGAGTCATCTCCAGCGCTGTACTGAAAACATGTCTGTGTACACTCACAGTATCTTACTGCCGATAAAATAAGAAAAATAAAATATTCGGCACTATTACGACGATGACCAAAAATTACACGTACACTTTATACAAAATTTTTTTAAAGTTTGCTTTATTATTTTTGTAAATAAATGAAATAAATTTTTCAAGCACGCATTGGCTGAACCTTCAATTCGCCACCCTAAAACCTTCATTGCGCCCCCTTGGGGGTCGCGCCCCACACTTTGAGAACATCTGCTCTACAGTGTTATATATGTTATGGATGAGTAAAATGATCCTAGTGACATATACTAGTCCTCTTATTAGGTTTTACTTTGATTAGCACAAGCTCTCTTATTAGAAGTGTTTGTATTGGCAATTCGTTTGGTAATCAGTAACATTAAAATAGGTACAGAACAATATAATCATTAACTATTATATTTTAACTAGAGGAATTATCGAGTTAGTGATCTTCGTGTTTGAGTTAGCAACCAGAATCGCGTAGCAGATGAGAACCAGGACCCAGACTGCATTCATAGTGAAGGCAAACACGTCACCAGATCTGACATTCATAAAAAAGAAGTAGGACTTGATAATGACGTGAACAAACAAGGAGAATATAACGGCCATCAGCTGATCGCAGTAGAAGTCATTAGCCAGGTGTATGGCGTCACACAACATCCAGTAGGTGTTCATCAGAGACTTAACTTTTTTGATCTTGGATACTGTATTGCCTACAATCACAGAAAAATATACGACATGTAAAATTAGCCATATGAACTTAACATTTCGCTGCCAAATCAAAATATTAATGACAGTATTTGCTACTATTCCTAACTATCTGATTTTTCTCCATATTCTTTTGTTGATACCTGTAAATAACTAGAGGAAAGCGGAAGAGAGGTGTTTGAAGTCCTTAATTTGGCTTTATAGTTATGGCATTCTTCATTTATTACAATAATATTAACAAGTACTTCACTCACGTGTTGTATGAAAGATGTCATCATCAGCTAGGCTGCGCTGCATCACCGTTCGTTCAATTAAGTTGCAGATAATCTCCTTTCTCATCTTGTTACTAACACTCTTGAAACCTATAATGATACTTTCAGTTACATGAGTGAAGTGGAACAGAAAGGCAAGTTGTGTGGAGTCCAGCAATAGAAAGGTGACAGAATTCAACACCGAGAATTTGTAGCGAATACTTCACTACGATGTTTGCGAAGTTGGACATAAACAGCAAAGCTGTCACGATCACGACTACGATGACCTTTCCTTGGATCTTCAGCTCTCTGTTCTTGTATTGAAGGTCTCGATATATTCGATCTAGTTTGCCAAAGACGTCAACTATCCTCGGGTACTTCCATGTGCCGCTGAAGAATGTGGAAGCTGCCAGAATTTGCAGAGCCACCAAGTCTAGAATCATTGTGAACTTTTGGGTTCTACTTCTTTCAAAACCGAATCTTACCTCTGTGATGTTTATGTAGAAAATGATGCAAGAGAGAACTTCCTGCAGTATGAATAGTATTAAACACCACATGAAACCAGCTATGGAAAACGTCAGTTCTTTGAGAGTTTTAGGCCCCGAAGTAATTTTCAGTGGCAGACCTCCAAATGCCTGCCAAACCCAAATGATGTAAATTGGGATATTTGTCATGGTGTATGCAACCATGTTACTGATTTCCTTCAGAAAACTGTTATACTTAAGATTGCCAAACTACTTTATTCGATTCATTCGATTGATTTAGTAGAATAGATTGTATTGAATATTTATAAAAGAGACTTGTTTGTTCGAACTTTATTATTGAGCACTACTTACATTAAATTAGTGTGGTTGTTGTCGATCGAATGCAATTATTTTCTCAACAAAGTAATTCGCAATGAAAAGTTTACAAAAGAAACTTGCTTTATTGAAACATTATTTTAAGAGCATGGAGTAAAATATGTTTCTTTATACAAAATTAAAGCCTAGTGGTCTTTTATTAATAGAAATGTATAGAATAAATTTATAGAAACAAGTCCCCTACTTAGAACTATATTATAAAATATAATGTATTAATATTTGCAATCAAACACAACAATTTGTTT
Organism: Homalodisca vitripennis; assembly: GCF_021130785.1. Lineage (NCBI taxonomy): Eukaryota > Metazoa > Arthropoda > Insecta > Hemiptera > Cicadellidae > Homalodisca > Homalodisca vitripennis. The sequence continues at coordinate 43,711,874 of NC_060214.1, forward strand.
AATTGGTGGTCTGACTGGTCTGAGTGGTTTAGAGGATGGGTCTCTAAACTGGCTCAGTAATTTGGATTTACCTTTGTGACGGGAGATTTTAATATTATTTTTAATTTATGACTCAAGAACTTTGTTCTTACGTACTTTTTAACAATTGTAATTTTTAATTTATTTATTTATGGATAGCTGCCTTTTTCCCCCATACGATATATATATATATATATATATATATATATATATATATATATATATATATATATATATTTGTTTAATTTTAATTTTATAACCCACACCTCATTTATATAAGTATACATGTCTACAGATAAAATTTAATATTGGTGAAAAATAAATATTGGCAAATGCATAAACATCTGGATTTAAATTAATTGCATCTAAATACAAATAAACTATGGCTATTTTATCCCATATTATAGAACACTCGAAGGAGATTATTTCTTTACCAAATCAAATCAGTATTAAACTACTACTAGCACTTTTAGCACAATTGCCGCGAAGAGCATAAATTATATTCTGCTAGAAAGTTGAAATTACTAATTAATTAAAAAAAATTTTCTTTACAGTATTTACACATATCTAGCCCACAAATGATTCTTTATTGTATTTTTAAAACAAAGCTACATTAGGACCATATTTAATATTGTCCTTATAACTACTTGGATTTTAAATGTTAATATTTTAGAATATTATGAATAAAATTATCAATCAGACATCCAAGACGATATAAAATATTTTTTAATAACAAGCTTCCTGTGAATATTCAGTCAAATTTATTACAAAATTTTTAACTATTAAATATTATCTGGTTTGTCTAATATAAAAATCACAGTTCTAAATAAAAATAATGGATATATTTAAAATGGCAAATTAAATAGTTCAAAGCTTCAGAATTTGATCACTCTCTGTTTTCCACGAAAGAATTGACAAACCATTTAGTTATATTAAATAGGTCCTTTGGCAAGAAATAAAAATTTCAGTCAAATATATCAAACTAAAAATCAGATCTCTCTCCTGATTCTCCTGAACATCCGCGACGTTCTCTCTTTGGCCCAGCCGTATCCAACTTGAGAAACAATAGCCCTCACAGATCTAACGTAACTGTAGTACAAAAGACAATTTCTCATCAATTCAAGGCAGTGAACCGCCTTTGTAATAATTAAAATTTACCAGCACTAACTTGCTAAAGGGTTACATATTCGTATTTATCCAAATTTTTCAAAATCAAATTAAAATTAAATCCCAATATTTCTTTCCCGAAAATTTCATTTAATTTAAGTTTTAATAAAATAAATCAACCAATGTAGCTTTAAAAACGCTACATTCATCCATATGTTTTAATACACCTACGCTCTTTACTTGATAAAATTTAAAATTAATTTATGTTCTATGAGTTTGAAACTGTACAGACGTGTTACCAAATCTTGTTTACCTACTATTCACACGGTTCATCATTATACGTATGTTGATTGAATAAATAATCCGGTTTCTCGAACATCAAAAGTTCATACATCTGTAAAAAAACACTATACTAAATTCTTTCATTCATATTTAGCCAGCATATCTCTTTGAAGTAAACAATAATATGCGCAATAATATCTATTGGTAAATAAAAAATATAACGAACACATCCATTTGCACCCTTTGTAGCCTCTGCAGTTGTTCATTGTTAACAGCAAAAATATGGCATTGCAATAGTCTAAATACGGAAAAAAATAAGTGTAGATACAAGCATTTTGTTTATATGAACAGTTCTATTGAAACATGGCTTCCTGTGCCTAAACAAAGTTTGGTACACTCCTTATGATAATTAAAATTAACTTGCTCCACCATGACAGCGTATTACATACTCTAACAGCTAGGTTAGCAGCATACTCATAATTAAGTGCCAACCCATTTATTTTTACATGCAAAATGTCATATAAATTATTAACATTAGATAAAAGACGAGGTGTGCCTAATATTATCTGTTCGAATATAGTTGCATTCAGGCTTAGCCCATGGTCAGTGCACCACTTAATATAACATTTTATGATCAGCATGTAGGCGGGCAACAGCAATATTGATATTATCGAACTGACAGTGTGTGTACTATTTTATAATAGATGAAAGCATATATAGAATATGTTTTATCTATTCTATTTATGTAAAAACTAAATAACAATGCGGAAAGAGAGAGTGGAGGGGTATGAATTTTACACTTGGTGATGACAATCGTAACTGCATCCTAATGGCAGTTAACATGGACATTTACAAACAAAGACATCAAAGTTGTCCAATTGTGAATTGGAATTACTAATGCAAGTGTTTAAACAATATTGTACCAACTCCAGTGAGTTGAATTCGTACTCTAACATCCCAAGTTCTGTCCACATCTTAGAGTGTGTTTCCTACGCTAAAACTGTATTTTCTGTTCGTTATTGACTTAAACAGTGAAACTACTGTACATTTCTCCCTTAAATCAGCTGGCATCATTATCTTTTAAATATCATTAACGTGCGAGTTTCTCTGATGTTGCATTCAAAATTATAACTTATTACAATAAGCTGCTTGTGTTACTATGTTACATTATAAACTTAATGCAATTTACACAGTTTTATTACTAATTTATTTATTTTCCAGTTTTTGGCAACCGTGTTTACCATAAGAGCGAAGAATAATTGTTTACTAACGCTCAGCCAAAACACACATAGTCACAAGCAACATCGTCGAACTCGAAATCGCTTTTATATGAATTAAGTTTCGTGCATGACTTTATATAATGCAGAAGTACAAAATTTTATTATATTAACTATTATAATATGTTAGAAGAATTATGAAGAAGAATTATCCTGAAAAATCACTTAGGTCATTCGAATAATATTTTTAGTTGTACATAGTAGTAAACATAATTGAGATTTATAAAGTAAGTTAAACCATAAACAATATCGTTTATTAGCAAAACGCCATCAGTTTTTCAGCAAAATTCTTCACTGAAATGTAATATTAAATAGAAATAGAGTCATTATAGAAACAATAGCCAGTTCAAAACTATAACTGTATAGTAGTTACTTATTACCGAATGGCAATCAAAAGTTGTAAATATTTATGTCAGGGCTTTTATAGTTTTTAATGTTTTCCGTAAGCTAAATCTGTACATTGATTTTTTCGGTATGGTGCAGCTTACTGCCTTTTGTTGAAATAATTCAAATCCTCTACAACAGAATATAAGGAAAGTATTAGATGAATTTACGTACCATTAAAACGTTAAAAAAATGTATTTCTTTTTTTATGAATTATGTAATATAAAGTCTTTAAACTATAAAGTAAAATATCTAATGTAACAAATCTTTGAATGTAATATTTAAGAATATTTGATTAAATGTGCCTAAAACTATTCCCATATCTGCACAAGAGGAAAAAATTGCTTTCTACAAATAATATCAGTCGGCTGTTAATGTACATTTTATACATTTAATATCAATTATATTTCTACTTTTAAAAGCATCATAAAGAGTGTGATAGAACAGTAAAACTGTAAAGCACCCACGTGGGATATACAGAGAATCCGACTTTCAAATATGGCTTATAAATTCAATATACAAGCGGCACACAGTTACTGTGTGATACCATGGCTTTACCCTGGAGGTGTTACATCCCAACACATACAGTATCTGTGCTGTTTATTTAGGTTACTGCAGCTAGCGTGTAACTTGGTTCCAGTATACATGCAACGTTATATACAATTTGTTGCAATTAAAATATATGTTGAATTAATGATTAACTACAGAATATATAAAAGTAATATATTTGTAGTATTATGTAATATAGTTAATTGAAGGTACTAATCTTTTTAATATCCCAGAACAATGTGTTCCAAATTTTATGCGCACTGAAGGGTTTTTGAAACTACACGATATATAACAAGATTAAATCGATGAAGCTGTGCGTAACAAGACCAACATCCAATGCCTTAAGTCAATTGTTGATTGCGTCGTTTACTCGATGTGCTCAAGAAACGATTATTTGGTGGAAATATTGACATTTTCACGCCTCTCTTATTACTGTGTGTAATGAAACGTTTTTTCCATGAAATCGGAATGAAATGTTTTCAATATTACAATGAAATATTTGCTTAAGGCCATGAAACAAGTGATGTACGGTTAAAGCCGTTTTTTAAATAAAACGAACAATTTTTTTATTCATTTTTTGTAAATTTAAATATTATTGTATATGTAACAGGTTTTTTGTGTTTTTAGTCAAATAATTTAAACAAATCGTTTTTATATGGTTGTTTGAAACACATTATTACTATTTAATTTCTATGGTAGGTAAACCTGACTGATATTTCACTACACATGGTGTTAATTCAGGTATTTAGTGAAACACAGAATTTATATAACAAGGTCAGTCTGAAAATTAACCAAAAGTATATATATATATATATATATATATATATATATATATATATATATATTATAGAAAGTGGGGTTTCTAGACCACTTTCGGAGCCAACCGAAAAGCAATGTAAAATCTTGTTCAATGTACTATAAAGGAAGCTGAGAAACAACACAGCAAACCTCAATGAAAAATTAACCGAATCTACATCCGTTCGTCTCCGAAAGCAATCTAAAAACCCCATATTACTATCTACTCTAGTGAACCATAAACTAATCTGTAAACCACGAATGAAAAATAACCGAATCTATAGCTGTTTGCTTCTACTTTCTTAAGCTGTTTTAATGTAAAATCTCCTTAGAATCAATGTAAAATAATGGAAATTTTGTCAAATCTGCTACGAATAAACGAAAAATCTTCGAAATCTTAATAAAATTTAATCATTATAAAGTTTTTTTACTAAAAACTTTAATAAAAAGTTTTTCTGCTAAATGGCAAACATGAACTCACCAAAGTCTCTAAAATTTCTAGCGTTTAAACAGTGCAACAAAGATGAATTGAACGAATTACCAAAACATTTTATAGAACAGTTGATACTGTCTTCGACACTTTCCGATACAGAATTCATTGAACTTGTACAGTCTTTTGCAGAAAGAACGTATGATGGAGGGTTGTTTTTTCATCATAAAGCACGAAATGTATTGGATTGTTTATTTAACTTAATTACGAAAGATATTGAAAAGAAATTAAAAAAGAAACAAACAGAGAGTTTTCATCGATATTTTATGGTATTTTTTAAATATTGTTCGTTTATCGAATATAATCAAGACTTAATTGTTGAATTTCTTAGGCTTTTTTGTGAGAATCAAGATTTATCAACAAAATTCATTAAAGAGCACTATCAGATTTTTCTTATAAAATATCACTATATTTTGCGTGAAACAAAAGGTATTACTATAGATAATATTGCATGTGATTCTGATGAAGAGAGACACAAACTATGGTTGTCAAAAGAGTACTATGAAATGGGGAACGAATGATAATCTTCTATTCTACAAAATTGATAGTAACACAGTCTTTATCTTTAATAGTCTACTTTCCAGTAACAACCAAGTGTAATTTATCATGTTTGTTCAATTCTTTAATCTTTTTTTCATCCAAAACATTCAAAAATCTGTTCGGCAAGTGTACTTTATAATCTTCCAACTCTGCAATTATTGTAAACCCGAATTTATCTTTCATTTTCTCCTTTGTCACAATTTTGTATTTCTTATTTTCTTCTAAATCAATTAATTTCTTATATTCTTTAAACTTGAATTCACCAACCTCATTCAACTCTTTCAAGAACTCCATTTAGATAGAAAAAATTTAAAGACGGAAAAAATGAAATTTGCTAACAATCACTCGAGAAGCCGAGCCAATGTGAGTAATCCTCTTTATTTCACGAGGTTCGTTATTTATCTTTTCCAAGTAAACTATAAAATCATCGAGGATTTATTTAAAATCATAAACAAATTCAACATCCAGATAATGAAAAATACAGGTAATATCTTTTCATAATAAACGTGTGTATCGATACCCACAAACCTTACATGTATTCTTTGAAAAGGAAAATAATTTTTTTCAATAGTTCTAAGAGATAAGTAAAAATTTTTATTCTGTTTTCTAAATTCTGTAACAAATTGTGTTTGCTTCTTGTCTCCATATTGTAATTTTTAAGCAGATTATTCAAATTTGTTAATTTATTTCGAAATTTCTTAGGTTTAGGTCTTTCGTACAAAATTAAATTACAATCACTACAAACTAAATATCTTTTATCAATAATTTCTTCTCTATTATAACACTAGTAACAGTTGGCATTATACTCTTCCATTTAAACAAAAAGATTTTTTGTTATAAATGGAAATTATGGAACTAACTCTGCCGAGATATAAATTTTTCAGCGCAAATGTTTATGTTTATATTTCAACTAGTGAGATAAAAAGAAATTATTTTATTTTATTATTCAACTATTTAAGATATTTTGTCTATGACTACAAATATTATTCCAGAAGAAATCGAGATTTTTCATCAGCGAAAGAGTATATTTTTGAAGTTTTAGAAGAAATGAAAGAGAATAATATAAACATCATCAATTATTGTTAAAGACAAATGAATGATTGTGTCTTTAGTGTAGTGTTGTTAGTGTGCGTGTTTGCGCTGTGGGGAATCACATCACATTCAACTTCTACGGTGTCTATTGTTTAGAGACTTGGCCCTGCACTGCTACTGTCCAACCAAGTTAATGGCTAGGAGCTGTAATTCGGGTCTTAGACTCTGGATTTTTTTTGTTCCCAAGTCTCAATTTTCTTTGGTAACTACTGTGTAGAAGTTGATGGAGAGATACAATTAGGGAATTTTTGTCGGGTGTTTTGTAAGTGTAATGTTGTATTAATGAATGATGTGAATGATGAATGAAATGAACGAATTAAGGAAGAGAAGGAATGAACGAATCAATGAAGAGAAGGAATTAAGGAATGAAGTGGAAAGGTGAGGAAGCAAATGGCGCGCCAACTACAGTTGTCATTACTCGGCTTGTTCTATAGTCATTACACTATGGCCACTCGTGTAAAGACTTGTCCCCAACCACTGAACGACAACCATGTCTTCCTCAATAAAAAGCGCGCCTGAAGCTTTGGGATTTGAACCCAGAACCTCAGGCTTTGAAGGCAAGCGTCTTACCAACTGAGCTACGGAGAGTCTCGAAAGTAATAAGCTATATCTCTGCTTTATAATTTGTTATCACTTTTACAATTAGGAGTGCTAGTTTTGAAGTTTATTAATAATTTCATATTTCAAAAACCACTCAACCGATTTTAATGAAATTTGGTAGACATATAGTGAATACTTAACTCTTTCGACTTAACTTATCTATATGGGTGAAATCATCCCCTATTTCTTAATATTCATAAAAAAATAAAAAAAATAATCAGAAAAATCTGAAACTTCAAAAACAAGCGAGTTCAACTTAAAATTTCATGAAAATAACAAAAATTTCAAAATCTACCTCAATCATCCCTTATCTTTAAACTCTTATATCTCGAGAACTATTGGAGCTTTTTTGATGCAATTTGGTATAAAGGACCAGTAAATATTGAAGTATTTTTTAAAATCATCACTTCCGGTCCATAACCTTGAAATAGTTTTTTCCTAATATCATCCCTATTTTTCAAAGTTTTTTAATGCAAATTAAAATGAGTACTTTTATCAATATCTTTAACAATTCTGTAAAGTTTTAAAATTATCTGATGAATAATAGTGAAAATAACGCGATTTTTACTGAATTTCTATAATATTGTTCTTAATCACATCATAGGCTAAAAATTTCTCAGAAACCACAACAACATAACAAATCGCGTTTGTAACAGCATTTCGAAAATCCATATTAATAATTATATCGTTCTTTGATCCAGAAATATTTGTCAAACTCTTTGTTGTATCAATGACATAAATAGGTCTATTCGCTAAAAATTCTTTAGGATTGTAATACATTTCCTTATTATTACAGTAAACTTTCTTAAAATCTTGATACATCTGATACATGATTCTGAAAAGATCTCCTGAAATGTTTAAATTTTGTAATTCATCTGGATGATAAGAACCGTTCAATTTTACTCTGATATTTTTTACATTCGAACTATCAAACTTTGAAGGATTTTTTTCTTGATTATTCTGTCTACCTGTTTGAAAACCAATGATAACGAACTTGGGATTGAAAATATTTCTATAAATATTTGTAATATCGAACGAATAAGTTGTTCCAGTAATACCTTTTTGTTCAATACATTGCCAATCTAGAAAATTAAACATAATGTTCTGACTTTTTGTAATTTCATCAATCAACCTAATTTTACTCGTAGTTTTTATAATCAATCATTGGAACTCTAATGAAAAAATCTGTAATTGTTATTTTGCCATCAACAGGTATAACATTTCCAGTTGCAGTCTACAGTATCATATCATCGTCTTCTGCTCTTATAAAACTTAGATAAAATCCTCCTTTATAGATCGGAATAGTAACATTTTCAAAAAATCCTAATCCAAAATGAGATAAATTTCCAGTTGCTTCAAAAAACACCAAATTTAAAATCTGATTCAAAGTCATTACAAGTTTGAGAAATAACATCACTTTTTGAATACGAAATAGTTCCTTTAATTGTGCTTAATTGGCCACAGTTTTCGACTTCTTCTATCAATTTATTGTGTTTTCTTACTTCAATCTTAGAAAATAAAAACAGTGTAAAATTATCAATTAATCTAAAATTATCAGTTCCAAGATATGCTTGACCATTTTGTTTTGTTAAAGTTCCAGAAATATAAAACTGGGAGTTAGACGGACAAAAATTATCTCCAAAATCATTATTAAACTCAGTTCTTTTATTCGGTTCATTCAAATGTTGTTTACTAAATGGATAGAAATTTTTAAACTCCGCCCTTTCAATACCATTAGCATACTTTCTGTAGTCCTCCATTTATGTAGAAAAAATTTCAAGATTTTTTACGAAAATTTTAATCATGTATAAGTCGATAAGAAAAGATTTTAGTCATTTTTTAATGATCTACTTCGTCATATTCAGGATTCTTATCCTTAAATTTTGCAATTTCGGCCACATTTTTCAACAAAATTTGCACAGGATAGTAACCGCTATCTATAATATTGTTCCAATCAACTGTATCTTTATTTTCATCCAAAAACGTTATACTCAAGTGTTTTGATAGAGACAAAGAACAGACATATGATCTTTTAATTGATAATGTATATTTTCTTGAATGAACTCTGATGATAAAGTTTGATATTTAGCAATGTTATACCAATTAAATTTGTTTACGTATAATCTCTTCATATCTTCGGATATTTCATATTTTTTGAGAAATATCATTCCAATGTTTTTTTTTCAAATCTCTTTCGTGTTGCATTATAAAAAGATCGAAAGCACTGTAATGTCCCGCCATCTCGATTTATTAAGAAAAAATTTCAAAATCAAGTTTTTATAAATTGGCTCTTTTTATTGTTACATTCAGCACAATTTCCAGAAACTCTTTTAACTCCATTGATATTTGCATAGTATTTTATATCATTTGTTTCAGTTTTTGCCTTACACCTCACACAATATATGAGCGCCATTAATAAAGGAATAATTTAAAATGAATCATCATAACCGCCTAGTCTATTAAATCTGTTATCAATGTTTTCAATAGTTTTATTAACATCTTCATTAAATTTATTAAAGTTTTCTTCTAGTTTAATTTACTTTATCAAGTAATTCACCAAAATCGTCTACTGATCTTCTATTTCTGGCTTCTAACTTGTCATAGACTTCTGTTGTAAAATCTTTAACATGCTGTTTATGATTCTCATTATTTTGTTTTAGTTCATTAAACATTTTAATATGATCTTCGAATTGATCTTTTCCGATAACATCAAACGGATATATTCCTTTACTAACGCTGCTAAGTCTTTTTCCTATATAATCTAAAGCATTTTTAACATTCGGGTCATGTAAATCAACAATATCGATGTTTTCTGATAATTTTAGAGGTTTTAAAATTTGTTCTTTAACAACAACATCATGATTGTCAATACCATGTCGAACACCGACAATTCTTTTTTTATTAGCCTGAACTAACATAATTCTTTTCAACTTTGATCGCTTCAGTAATTTTATCAGCTTTTTCTATATGAGACATTAAATTGGTAAATATTTTTTTGCACCATCTTCAAATTCTTTTTTCAATGTTTTTATTTTATCAGCAACTTCACTTGAACTCATGAAATTTGCAAGTTTATATTCTGCTTTAAAATCTTCCATCTCGACAGCAAACATATCTGAATCTGGAAGGTTTTGTAATAAATTTTCTAACTTGTTATCAAACTCATTTCTCAAACTATCAAAATTCAAACTGTTATCTACATTTTGAATACTTTCTGTTTTAATTTGTGTTCCAAATACATCAAAAATAGTTTTTGAATCCATATTTATTAAGTAATAATTTGTTAAAAACTTCTTTAAAATCTTTACCATCACTCAGTTCATTCAAAACAAAAACACATAAATGACCAAAACTTGGGGGATCTTTGAATTTGAGAATCATTATAATAAAGGTTTGAATTTTTCAAATATTTTATCAATTCTCTCGGTGGTCTGTCCTCAATTCTTCCATACGAATCAAAATAATACGCAATCTTTTTATTTTTATAATAGCAAATCCAATGCGTTCCACTTCCCAATATCGAGTCTAAATTCACAATTCCACACTCAAATTTCTTAACTTTTTCAGTTAATGTATCCCTCATGAAGATTCCTCTAAAATGTTTAATATTTTTGCAGATTTCTTCCAATTCCCCGAATGTTATGGTTTGATTTCAATTTTTTTTAAATGTTTGATTTCACTTAATTCAAAGTTTTTTCAACTAATCCAGATCCTGTAACATCTTCCAACTCTTTATCTAACCAATTTAAAATGTTTCGAACAATAGGAATCACGTATTTTTTAACGATTGGAGCAGCCTTACGAACATAAGGAACAACATTTTTAACAACTGGAATATTTTCTGCTAAATATTAACAACTGCTGAAATTTACGTTCACCTCTATTTATATAATTAAAATTTCAAGTTCTCTTCGATTCCCATTCCTAGTTTTATCTTCAAAAACATTGCTCCAGCTGTTGGAAGCGCAACAAATCTTTCACCTAAACTAGCATCTTTTGATAAAAATCTATCCATTGCTTTATATTGCAAAATTTTATCTGCTATATGTCTCGAATTTGTGTCTCTATGTTTTGCATAAAAAATATCGTGTTCCATAGCAGCTTGATCTAATTTATTTATACCAGGATCTCCTCTTTTTAGTATTTTTTGTGTTTTGTGCCAGGCCCCAGATACTGATAAGGTGGTACGTGTAATTCAAAAGGTAAATTGTTGATAAAATCATTCAAAAGTCCACTACCCTCAATCATAGATGAACTTATTGCCGGAAAAATTGGTTTTAAATATTTAATTCCATCACGTTTTTCAATCATTTCATCAAGTTTGTTCGAAATATAATCTTTAATCGCTTTCTTTTCGTTAAATAAATTGTTATTTCCAGCCTTTTCTTGAGCATAAATATAATTAATAATTCCATCAAGTTTTGTCAAGTCGTCGATATATCTGTACTCAATCTTACTATCACTGTATTTTCTTACACCTGATCCTTAGATTCGTTTTTCCCAAATTGGTTTAATTAATTTCATATATTTTTTACCTCTACTTGACTTAGGCTTCTTAGTAGATGGATCATTATTTTTGTAAATTGAGTCAGATTCCCATAAACTTTCTGTATACTTTTTCAAATCTTCTTCAGAATATAAATTATCTTTTGGAGCGTCATAGTCTGTTAATAATCTCCATAAACCTTGAGTTCCTTCATATGTTTTTTTCATAAATAATGATATCATTAACGGGAAAATTTCCAATCATAAAACTTTTCAATTTTTTTATCCCAATAAACCAAATTTATCATCTTTTACTCTAGCAAGGAATTTTTTTACCAATTTCACCAATTATTATATCCGTTGTTCCAGGACTTATTGTTTCAACTATTGTAGAGTCTTTAATGATTCGTGGTCTAAATGGTGTTGAAGATGGTATTTTTGGCAATTAAAAACTCATGTACTTCAGATTCTGGAATCGAAATATCAGCAAATTGTCGTACAACTGGAACCAAATTCATCAAATTTTGATTATTGCTTAAAACATTTTCAAGTTTACCTTCAACATTTTTAATTTCAGAAGTTACCGGTTGATTAATTTTTTTAAGTAATTCTTGTTCTTTTTCATCAATTCGAATCTGTTCTTTAAATTCTTTGATTAATTTCTTTTCGATTTGATCAAATTTTTTCGCTTCTTCATAAGTTACGTTTACAATTTAATTAGAACAATTTTGAAACGTGGAACGTAAAAACGTGAACGTAAACGTGGAACGTAAAAAAGTAAACGTGGAACGTAAAAACGTGAACGTGGAACGTAAAAACGTGAACGTGGAACGTAAAACGTAAACGTGGAACGTGAAATCGTGAACGTGGAACGTGAAAACGTACGAGATTATTCCACGTTTATATTAGAAAATTTATTCAAATATTTACCATTTTTAAGCTTCAAAGTTAGATTAATAGTTAAAAATCCATAGTCTTCTTTCCAAATTTTATCACATAATTCATTAAAGTGGTTAAAACTCATATCAGATCTCACATAATTGTTGTAAACTTTTCTCGAATAGTGATCATCTTGCTTAAAAACACACAACATATTCAAATTATTTCTTATAACTTGTTTATCAACCTTTGAAAAGCATTGAGAAAGATAGATACAAGATATGTTTTTGTGACGAGACATTACGAAATATTCCTTAATAACGTCCTGATTTTCAAAATACAATCATCAAAAACGATTAACGAATTGGGTTTACATTCGCTTAACGGAACTATGTCCTCAGAAGCATTATAGAAATGTGATATTTCTTTGCTTAAGTTCTTCTCAATACTTTTGAATCCTTGTTGTAATTTTTTGTATGCTTCTTGTTTTAAAGATTTACTAAAAACATACAAATTGGAATAAGGAATCAACCTATTGTAGATAAAATTCAATAATAAAGTTGTTTTTCCACATCCACTTGAACCAACAATTAACAATCTAATAGGTTGATCTTTCTTGTTTTCTTCAAACGTTTGTAGTTTTATCTGATCTTTGTGCTTTAAAAATTTCTCCATACAAAGTTCTCCTTATTGTATAGGTTTTAGTGAAAAAAACGTAACAAAATATTATGGTTTCAACAAAGGATATTATACCTTCGATCAAATAAAAAATTCCCTTAACAATTATCTGAAACATTCAAACAATCAGATAAATCTTTAAACTTTGACGAAAACAAGTTTTAATTGCAAAAAAATTATCTCTCTAATAAAATTCAAATAAAATCACCAGTAAGAATAATGTTTTCAGCAATTATAGTAGATTTATTAGGGTTTGTTCAAGAAACTATTGAGCCAAATCAGGTATATTTAGGAAATAAAACGCCAAAATTTAGACCGTTCGATGTAATTGAAGTGCACTGCAATCTCGTTGAACCTAGTTTTGAAAATCATACCGAACATTTACACAAAGAATATAAAATTTTGTATACATTTTTCCCAAATGTTGCTTATGGATCAAAAATCAGTGAAAAACTGAATGAAATCGATTATATTCCAATTAGAAAAAATATTAAAAGAATTAAAAAAATCGTTCTGACTATACAAGACTCTGAGGGAAATTTATTAAATAATGAGAGTAAACAACAATATATTTAAGATTGAAAAAGGATTAAAAATGAGTTGATGATGATGAAGAAATTCAATATTTTTACTTAAAAACAAGGGGCTATTCGAATGGCCCCTAAACAATCTTCATCCTGACACTGTTTTTATCAATGAATCTGGCCTTTATTCTCGAAATAAAAATTACTAGTTAAATTTCTTTTCTATCTAAATGGAGTCAGTCGTAGACCTACTCAATAATCAACTTAGACTTGAAAACAAACATATCTTTACAATTGTGGATGATAATAATGAATTTTGGTTTAACGCAAAAGATATTGCAGAAATATTGGAATTTAAAAATACGATGAAAGCGATTAGAGATCACGTTAAAGATAATTATAAAAAAGCTTCGATAACATAGATTCAGAAGCGGGGAAAGAATCGTTCTTACCTTCAAACTTTCAAAAAAACACTATTTTTATTAATGAACCGGGCATATATTCTTTAATACTGAAATAAAAAACGAAGATAGCAGAAATGTTTCAAGATTGGGTTTTAGAAGAATTTTTACCAAGCATTCGTAAATTTGGTGAGTACAAACTTGAAAACAAGATTAAATATTTAGAGGACGAAGTTAAACACTTGCAAATTAAAGATGAAATCAAAACGGAAATAATTGCAAAACAAAGTGTAAAAATTGACTTAATGAAACCAGACCTTGTTTGTAAAGATTTTGATAAGAAAAAACATCATGTTTTTGTATTAATTAAAAAGAATCACATGTGGGAATATCCTTATTACGTTATCAGAGCTCAAAAGAGAGAAATACTGAAAAGATTGAAAGAACTTGAAATTGATTACCCAGAAATGGAAATTTTAATAAGACATGGAGATCCAAATAGTATAAATCTCTACAACCAAATGAAAGAATCTTTGAATATTTTATTCAACGGAAATAATTTTACTACAAATATGGCAGAATCTCGACTGATTTATAGAATATCTAAATTACACGATAAAAATGTTTCTAATTTTTACTAAAAACTCTCGATTTATTATATTTTGTTTGTAAATGTTTATCATAACTAGTTAACCATTGTAGAATTTTTTTTCATATTCACAAGGCGTTTCGTTTTTATAACTTTCCCTGAAATTTCTTTTAGCACAATCTTTGCAAAAAAACATCTTTTCTATCTTTACTATACTGCCAGTTATTAAATTCAGAAATATGTTTAATTCATTTACAAAAGTAACATTTTTTCTCTTCTAAAGTTAATTTTTCCATTTTATCATTTATTTTATCATGATCCTTACAATAACAGTACAATCCGTCTTTTCTATTCTCTTCCTTATAAAATTCTTGACACTTTGTACAATTCTTTTGAGACTCCATTTATATAAAAAAAATTATTACACGATGAAAATGTTACTCTCGAATTATGATATTTTGTCTGTAAATGTTTTTGAAGATAAGGTAATCATTGAATGATTCGTCCACACTCGCAAAGAGTCGGTTTCTTTTGACTTTTTCGAACAATTCTTATAGCACAATCCTTACAAAAAGCTTGTTTTTTATCTTTACTATAATGCCAGTTGTAAAATTCTGAAATATTCTTAATTTCTTTACAAATACAACATTCTTTCTCTTCTAAAGTTAATTTTACTATTTTTTCGTATAATTACCTCTCATATTTACTACGACAATCCTTACACATAGACCCTAATCCTTCTTTTTTATTCTTATTTGTATAAAAACTTCAAAATCTTTAAATTCTTGACACTGTGTACATTTCTTTTGAGACTCCATTTATATAGAAAAAATTATAGCTTTGACTTTCTCAATTCATATTCATAAAACTTTCCGGTTATTTCTTCATTATTTAAATCTTTTATAATATAAGGTACAGGATCTGTGTTATTAATTTGATAAATCACAAAGATTTGTCTTGACCAATTGTTCTTATATTTGTTTGAAAATGTTTGTTTTTTACTAACAATTCTTACATGATCATTGACTTTAAATTTAGTCTTCGTGTGAATTTCAGGTGGAACATACTTGAAAACGGTCTCTAATAACTCTTTTTCTACATCCTTATCCACATCTTTCGGTTTCGTCTTGATTGTGCTGTGAACTGTATCGTTATAATTGTTTACGATTTTTTGAAGAATATCGATCCATTTAAAGTTTTTATTAATCTCAAAAATTACTTACATTCTCTCATTTTGAGTTCGGTTATATCTCTCTTCAATACTTGATTTCTCTTCGTTTTCAGTATGATAAATCTTAATGTTGTATTTTCTCAAAACATCATTAAATTCTTTATTTTTAAACTCTAAACCCTTATCTGTATGAAGTAGGTTTGGAGGTTTGTGATTGATCCTTATGGCATCTTTTACTATATCTTCGAAAGCTTTTGAAACATCCTTGCCGTTTTTTCTTTTGATAGTTCTTGACCAAGCATATTTTGAGAAAGTATCAATAACATTTAACATATACTTAAATCCATCATTTTGATCCGAATATTTAGACATTATAACTAAATCTGCTGCCCATAAATCATCAATTTCTAATGTTATAATTTTTCTTTTTTTAAACTTTTTTCGTACTGGTGCATGAATTTCTCTAGCTTCAATCTCGATTTCTTCCTTATTCTTAGATTCTTTCTTTACTTGTTTTTGATAAGGATTCTTTATAAATTTACTCTTATTTGTCTTACATTTTGAACATTTTTGCTGCAATTCTATACAATCCATTTTGAGTTTGAACAATTTTAGAATCTATATTTTTCGTTTTTTTTCTTACATTTGTGGCAGTGAATTAAATCATCTTCCATTTATATATCAAAGTTTCCAACTTTGTTTAATTCATATAATATATTAGATTTCGCTTCATAGCCATACGGTACTGTATTATTTTCTAGGATAATTCTCTTATCATCTTTAGCGTTCAGTGCTAACTTGTTTATAGTGACGATGTACAACTCATGTTTATAACTTCTAATACAAGTCATTTCCCTAAATTCTTCTTTATCTTCGAACAAACATCTCTTCAAGTTTTCGATATTTATTGTTTTATTTACAACGCTTCTCTTAATTCCTTTACACCTAACTGGATTTTTGTCTATATATTTGTACGAGTACGTTTTCGATCTCAATCCACAAAATTCTTCTAAAACTTCGCTATTTAACTCATCTTTGAATTTCCCTATTACCTTCTTATTTTTAGTAGTGAAACATTCGTGATCTTTTGGATAATCGCTCGTATCAAAGTCATCTATATTTTCTTTAATAATTTTAAAAGGATCTCGTTTCAATTCTAGGAAATAACTGTCTGTATCCATGTAACACAGATTCAAATCTGGGTCAAACTTCTTTAATTTATCATAATAAAACTCATACATTAACAATTTTGATAGGTTAAGAACTGAAAATTCTATGTAGATCGGTTTGTTAAATTCCACCTTTTGTTTATACATGTGACTCGCTATGCAGTTGTCACCAAAGATATTGAAACATTTGAAGTTCGTTTTCTTGGCCTGTTTCATTGAAAATTCTTCATTTCCTAGTTTTATATCACATCTATTTCGCACATTTTCCATAGATTTTCCAAAAACAGAGTTGTTCATGAGCTTCAAAAATCTTTCTCAAAGTCACTTGTAGCTTTGGTTCTCATGTTTGTGTCTATGTACTTTTTCATGAAAGGCTTCTGATCAAATGCTATAACCCTATTCACATGTTTCAACACCATCCCTTGTTCGAGGTAAAATTTCAAATTTCTTGAATGAACAACGTATTCAGTTTTATCCAGTAAAGTTGTGCAAAGTTTGTTTTTATAATGTTCGGGAGCAAGAGGCAAATCCTTGTGATGTTCATGTAAATTTGTTGGATATCCTAGATCAACTTCGAGAATATAGCCATAATCTTCGTCGCCAGTGAGTTCCAAAATTTTTTCTTGCCACTCTTCTTTTGTATATGTTTTAGGATTCATCCACTTGATATCAATAAACGGCAGTTTGTAGCATAAGACCATAACCATAAAGGTTGTTTGCATCGACATAAAGTAAATAGTTTTCGGGCTTTGTCTTATCGAAATCTTTCAAATATTTGTTATTTGCTTAACATATCGCTTAATACATTGATAAAACGAATGCCTTTTTTAATCATCAAATACATATTATAATCACTAATCAATTATAATTCTATTTTCGTTAATATTAACATATCATCCCATGCGAGGCTTGGAGCTGTTAGATAATGTGCTGGATCAAGTTTGTAACAATTTAGACAAATGTTTCTGAAATTTTCAAATATATCAGCGAGCAATAGTACATCTTGGATGTTGTACAAATGAGAGTAATTGCCTAGATTTTTCTCTTTTAATTTGTTCCAAACGCTCAAGTAGTGTTAATAATCTTTCTCAGATATGCTCTCGTCTGTCAAAAGTGAATATAAATCTTGAATTTTCAGCTCTTCTGTGTTATCAAGTTTTTCAATACTATCGATAAATTCGTAAGGAAATATTCCTTTTCCAGATAGAATTTTAAAGATTTCTTCTTCGTCATTTGGTAGTCTTGTTAAAATTTCATTCAATATTCTTCCATCTTGTATAAAATGATTGGTATGTTTGAAGTCTTCTTTCTTGAGGTTTTTAGCTAACTTTTCAATAGAAGATGCCATGAATCTAAATGTGTCTACGAACGAATAATTTTTTAAATTTTCTAGGCTTATCATTGTCAAACTCATAGCCATATCCAGAATTTACAGAATAATTTATATATTTTTCATCTGTGTTTGCGATCAAATCAACATTTCCATATTGTTTAGCCAATTCTTTTATGTACAAATGAGTATCGTAATTTGACATATTTTGACAGAAAACTGGGATGTTCTGGGGAAATTTCAAATTTAGATTACAACATGAATGAGCTGCGCCTCGAAATTTACCTGTTAAATGACAATGATCTCTTACTTTTAATCTTTTTTCACCATCAAAACCTTCTGTTTCACAGATATGACAAACTTTTGAGTTTTGATACAAAATTTCTTCTTCTTCAGTTAGTTTCATAGGTTTCATATTCTTTGAATTATATTTTTTAGCTATGTATTTCGATAATTTATTGAGCTCTTCAAACAATTGTTTTGGAACATTTGGCAAATCTTCTTCATTTTTGGCTCGATAACATATCGGTTTATACATGCGATTGGTCACATTCGACACTAAATATAGAGTAAAAACATAAGGAATGTGCTTCTGAATCTTGGTTGTAGTCGATCTTTGTGGATTGTTCTTGCATGTCGGAATTTTTTCTAATATGCTCTCAAAGTCCATATAAATTACGTACGGATGGTTAAACTTCTTTTGATAATTAGTAAATTTATTTGTTTGACCTGGAAACGGCATAATTGGCTTACAAACTTAATGATTTTTACAAATTTTAAAATTATTTGTTAAATCTCCAGATTTGTAGAAATGGCTTAAACATCTTCGACACAAAAATTTCCTTTCTTTATGTTTAGATAACTGTGAACTCACTAATCTATTTAGATCGGTTATCAAAACATAATGAGATTTATATTCTTGTTTTACATACAATAAATCAACTTCTAACTCGGCGTCATAAATTTCTGAAATTTGCAACGGAACAATGTTAAATTTCTCATCATAGCAGTAGATATTTATTGACATTTTCGGATACTTATACTTGGAATAATTGTAACTTCGTTTTTCAAATTGATTGTATATCTTTTAAGGACATTGGATACTCGAAACCTGAAAATATCTCGTCATTTACAAATGTTTCGTATTGTTTTGCTCTGTCAACATGAGTCTCGGGTTTTTCAATAGTACATCGGATAGAATAAATAAAGCAATAGTCATCTTTATTTTTGATATTTACACAAGCTTTCTTTACCTTTATCTCTTGTGGCAAATCGATATATGATCCTGCGTTCATAAATTCATGTTTATTAAGGTTCAAAATCAGTTGTTTGCAGCGTTTAAATGTCCATCCTGAACCCCTATTTGGATGACTTGTCTGTTCTCGATGTGATAATTTATTAAATTGCTTAGTGATAAAATCGTTTACATCAAAGATATCGTCTGCTTTTATAGTAAAGTACATTGGACAAGATTGTGGTTCACCGTTTACTAAAGTTCGTTCCTATTCGCATTCCTAAGAGAGATATCCTTTACTATTTTTCACAGTGTCTTGAAATTTTTCTATTAAACTTTTAATTTTTGGGCGCATAATTGAAAGATATTTGTAAATTTACATAAAATTATCGCTCAAATTCGTTAAAATGTATTGCTTGAAAAGACCTTGCATAGAGGATAAAAATTCAAAATCTATGATATTTTCAGGTTTTTGGTTAAGAGTTTTATCAATGTTTTCAATGATTTCAGACTTGATTTTATCGTTAGTACCGATAGCCAACTTTTCAGCTATTGAATGAATTTTTTCATCATTAAATAGGTCGAGATTTTTCTTTTCAACTTTGAAATTTCTCTTTAATTCTCGTAATTTCTCAATATTATTCATGTTTTCGTGATCGGCAATTTGATTTTCTCTAGCCCATTGTCTTAAATAATTTGCATTGTTCATTATTGCAAATTTGCTTGTTTATTTCATGATTTTTAGAATTATAATGGCGATCATAGTTTTTTCTTAAAATTTCTTTTTTGCAGAACGGACATGATAATTTTTCGCGCTCCATTTATATAGAAAAATTTATTATTAAAGTATGTTTTTAGTAAAAAAACTTTTAAATTGATTAAATTTTATTAAGATTTCAAAGATTTTTCGTTTATTCGTAGCAGATTTGACGACATTTCCAATATATTTCACATTAAAACAGCTTAAGAAAGTAGAAGCAAACAGCTATAGATTCGGTTATTTTTCATTCGTGGTTTACAGATTCGTTTATGGTTCACAGTAGATAGTAATATGGGGTTTCTAGATTGCTTTCGGAGACGAACGGATGTAGATTCGGTTAATTTTTCATTGAGGTTTGCTGTGTTGTTTCTCAGCTTCCTTTATGGTACATTGAACAAGATTTTACATTGCTTTTCGGTTGGCTCCGAAAGTAGTCTAGAAACCCCATATTACTATCTACTTATATATATATATATATATATATATATATATATATATATATATATATATAATATAGACACATATATATATATATACAAATATATATATATATATATATTTATTTATTTATTTATAAAGCCTTTGCTTGTGTCGAACGCTACTACGGTGTCAATATAAAATTAAAACGGAAATTTATAAACATTACGGAAGTAGCCGCTTTTTGAAGAAAATATATTCGTCAATTTTAGACCAACGTGTATGTATACTTACTATTTGGTGACATTACGACAAATGCTATTACGGTGCCTGAATTACTTAGTCCGGAAAGTGACTACTGTAAATAGTAGACAAGAAGACATTACAGACCTATATATTTATATATTTTCTTGGTCTGTGCAAAAACAAAAAAGCTGCAGACTCCAAAGTAGCGCAGGAATTAAATTAAAATTCCTTTTTTACCTAGAAGTATTTTCAGAGTAGCATAGTAGCATCAATCAGTTACTGCCATCGGGTGGGGGGGGGGCAAGGGGTATATGGAAAAACTACATTTTTCCGGAACAAAAGACTAAATCCAAAAAATCTAAGTAGTTAAAAAAGGGTTCTCGAAAATACCCTTGGGTTAGGGAAACCACATAGTACACTAGATGAGCACCACGATACGTCCCTCTGGCAATATAAATTACCAAGATGTGAACAGATTACCTCGAGCTAGAGACCCACTAAACAACAAGTTACTATTTTCTTGGTCAGTGCAAAAACAAAAAAGCTGCAAAGACTCCAAAGTACCTTAAGCAGAAATTAAATTAAAATTCCTTTTTTACCTAGAAGTATGTTCAGAGTAGCATAGTGTATATTATTTTAGTCTTACCACTATTTAAGTACAACTGTGGGACCAGAATTAAATTTCAATTACGGTAGAGGTAACTTTTTGAATGAAATATAATACGTTTTCAGACTAACGTATTATATATTTTCTTAATTGGACCAATATTGCAAACACTACTATGGCACTGAAAATACGTTGGACATGAAAAAATATTTTACTTAAATAGCCTTCTCAGTCATATACTATAACTATATAACTATGGCTATAGCATGTGACTATAGCATTTAAAATTTTATTGATTCGGGCAAGAAATTATTTTCAAATCTCAACCTCAAATAAAAGGATTTTCAATTCTGTTTAGCTTTTGAACCTGTTAAAAATAAACGTAACACAAACATGTCTACCTCCGATTGAAAATACTATAGGGTTCAATTATATTTCATCATAAGTAATTTCGATAATATAACTACGACGGATTCTGTATTCCTTTAATGCATAATATTCTCTTATATGCTTCTATATCTGCCAGTACCTACATAAGGTTTGGCATACTCCAACATTGTACGAGTATAATGAAATTTCTTGGTTCTGTCACGCTTATGTTACCTTTTTGACCTATAATTATACTACCAAAAGATACATATACAGTTTGTCTTTTTTAACTTTCTAAATAAAATAAACTAAATAAATAAATAAAACAATATTAAACATCAATATAAAATATAACGACTGCAGTGTGTTAAAAATGTAAGGAGTATTTTGCTTCCGTAAATAAATCTTTTAATAAAAATAAAAGGGCCTGGGTAAACAATCGGTAAAACAGAGAAATATAGGAATGATGCTACTCAAAGAAATTGGCTTCACATTTCACATGCACCACACGCTCACCTGAGACGTCACATCCTCCTGAAGAGCTTCTACAGGGTCGACACCGTTGTAGGTGGATTTGAAAGTAAAATAATAGACCCTCGTACCCAGTTTACAGCAATAGTCACTGGCATCGGGGGGGGGGGGGGGGGGGGCAAGGGATATGTGGAAAACCACATTTTTCCGGAACAAAAGACTAACTTCCAAAAAATCTAAGGACCTATAAAAGGGTTCTTGAAAATACCATAGGGTTAGTGAAACCACATAGTACACTAAATGAGCACCACGATACTTCCCTCTGGCAATATAAATTACCAAGATGTGAACAGATTGCCTCGAGCTAAAGACCCACCACATACCATGTTACTACTTGCCAGACCAACGCATAAGGGACACTCTGCTGACCGATCAGGTCATGTCACGTGGTCTAAGGTGGTGTACCAGAGTGGTACATATAGTTGTATCACCCAATGAGAAGACGCAATCGCCTGATTATACTTTATCATATTTATAGCGCATGCAGCCAGCTCATTGAATATTTAGATAAATAATACAGAAAAATACAGATAAAAAAACAAATTTAATCTAAACATTAAAAGTAAATCTTAATACTAAATACTAATAATACAAAAATATATATAAAGAAATAAAAAAAATTCTCATGAGAACATAACGTTTTCTTTTTAACCTTAATATTTTCATATTAGTTTTGTACGCATATTAAAACATTATGAGTTAATATTTACAATAGTTTTGAAATACAGATAAATTATTATTTACTACTTATGACTATAATGTACAATGGTTATAATATATTCCATCAATTCACTTGTAAGAATTAGTTTTTGTTCTCACACAAGATCTTAACCTATATAATGAAAAATAAACATAAACTTAATGATTTTTAAATATTTCTAATGTTATGAGACTATTTAAAACAATACAAAATATAATTAACAGCAAGCGATCAATTATTATTTTAAGAACCACTCTTTCGTATTTTCGTAAAACTTTGTCATAAAAGTAAAAACATTAAAAAATTCTTGCATTATACAAACAAATACACACAACGAGCATTTAAAAGTAACTGAGCCGATGTTTTTAAATTCGTTGAGAAATATAAAGGAACAAATTTAAATTTTGAATTTTCTAAATTTATTAAGAAATACTGAGTCTTTTGACCCAATGTAAAGTACTCATTTTAAATATAAACGTAAAAATATCATTGATTTGTTTCTATTAGTTCCACTACTGATTAGTTGCTTTTCAGTTTGACCAATATTAAAAATGATTTTAAAGTTTCCTTTTACTTAAAAATCTCAGAAAAGGTGTTACAAGCATGGAATGCGATACATTGGAATGCAGAGCACAAGCTACAGCATGTAACAGCACACAGAGGTGTTGTAACATCGCGGCAAGGATCGGTATGCGGAGACATCGACCTGTTTTTCTTTCAGAGAAACCTTACTTTAATAATTAAAAAAAAGAAATGTGCTTATACAGAACAAATAGGTTATCTGCTCTATTAAAACTACTCATGTGTTATTCGACACATTATAATCCTCCTCTGTGTTGGTTATTACATTATTATTACATTGATTCAACAATATTTAGTTTAATGACATTGCTATTTCCTTCCACAATTTAAGACCAAGCTATTTATGACAATTGCATTAAAGCCCTCTGCAAGTGTTGCTGCTTTATCCCTGAGTCAAACGCATTTTTCTAATTAAGAAATTTTAGAATCTCATCCCTTCGTATCAGCAGGGCTTAAAGAAAGGTCGATTGACTGTTACAAACGTATTGTTGTTTTTAGTAATGGCTCGTGGCTGGTTCTAAATATTAGAGCGTAACAACTAAGTTAATTTTCCAAAGGCACTTTGAAAACTTCCATAATATTATGTTTTTAAAGATTCTGCCTATTAGAAGTGTCCATCATCACTTTATCAAATTCCACATTTAGGAGGAAAATATAGTACAAATTGTTATATGTAATATGATGAAATGCATCTGGAGAGTTTCAATGTCAATTCGAGAGTGCCTTAAACCTACAGTGAGACTTGGCCAATAATTAATGAGTGCCCAAACAATAAGGCTTTACTAATAACGAAGATCTAAGCAATAAGATTTGAAAAATAAAGAATATTTCAGCAATGGGACCTTAGCATTAAGGGATGTTTAAACCACTAGACTGGGGAAAACACGAATATCTACAAAATGAAACCTGACTAGTATCTACCGCGTAACATAATTTGGCATAACGTAAGTCCCAAATAATTACTATTTTAATATTTCACAAACTTTATTTATTAAATATATTGAAAAGTATGTACCATAAACTTACCCTAAGGGTTATCAATGTATTTTTGTTTGCAATGTGCAGTGTGCAAATAGGACATAACCCGAATCTCCGTTTAACTCGCAATATAAAATCCGGCGTCCGGAGAACAGGTATAACGGCTATAAAGGGGGTTATATTGGCTTCACCCTTGGGTGAAGGTAAAACGCAATGTCTGATTCACATATTTATGACGTCGTTCTGTTGTTTGTATTATTTGGTTACCTTCTAGGGTTTTCTAGTCGACCCAAAAACAAT
The DNA here is from genome assembly GCF_021130785.1 of Homalodisca vitripennis. NCBI lineage: Eukaryota > Metazoa > Arthropoda > Insecta > Hemiptera > Cicadellidae > Homalodisca > Homalodisca vitripennis. The sequence continues at coordinate 43,736,958 of NC_060214.1, forward strand.
GTAGGAATTGTTTCATCATTAAATATCAATAATATTATTTGGTTTTCATTCCAATAAGATGAATTCAATATGCACGAGTATCTATGTTTATATTATTTACACTTCAAATAAATACACTAACAAGAAACCTTTAAAATTCGATTATTTTCACGCAGTGCGTCAAAAATGGGATCTATATAATACTTAATCGACGAGATACTTAGTGTAATCGTAATTACTGTGTGTTTTCGAAACTCTTACTATACAATTTATTATGTTTTTTGTGGGAGAGGAGGAAAAATAAAATACAAGAAAGGGTATATGTCGTTTCGTTTGGTTTTTTATAGTTTCTTTAAGTTGTAATGATTGTATTTTTTAATTAATTTAACGATTTCAAGCAATACTCGTTTATTAATTTGTTCTGCCAACATTAAGGTTGAATAATTATGTTAAAACAAAAATTCATTTAAAAAATCTAATTCTTCATTTGTATATATGAAACGTAATATTTAACTATGGTAGTAATTGTCAGCTATAATATAGTTATATAAATATTAAATAAAATCGAATTTAATTTATTAATTTAATTTGTTATATTCTTTCTTTCTTATTAGTTGCCTTCTTTAATCTTGAAATTTTTTGTAAGTTAAACAAATATACTACTACATGCAGTAATCAATATACTCTATATCACGTGCTCAAACGGATGTACAGGTATTCCTGTCGAGTCGTATTTTGATACTCGAGTGTATCTCCGTGAACCGTTTCCAACTGATTCCATTTTCAGGGTAAAGCTGTAAAGAGTAATCGTGACTCTTCACACACGCGTCACAGGTTCAAATCAAAATACAATAAAGTGGATATAGAATGCGATGATTATAATTCAACCCTATTTGTACTATTTTTATTAAGAGTTATGTTACAGAGAGACAGAAGTAAGTTTGCATGCAACGCTTTGGTAATATTTCACAACACGCGTAGACTCGCGAGTATACTAAAATGGTTGGAAAGCCGTAATTTCTGCTATGTAATAACAACAGGACGTGTAAAGAAATAAAGTATAAGTAACTTCACAATAATAATATCCAAAATATAAATTTTACGTTGTATACATTTCTTTATGTGTTATCAGCTACTGTTGTAATAGAGGCGATGGGGAGGAATACCTGAACAAATAAAAGTGAATAATACCATCTGACTAAATGAAAGTGACTATTATTTCTTGGAAACCATTGTTAAGAGTTTACGTTTCTACATATTTTACCAGTAACTGTGCCACCTCTGCCTTCGACTAAATTTTATGATTGATATCCTAAAACTGTTACGAGTTTCTTATACCTAATAAGTTTATATTTGGATATTCATGACATTTTTGTATGAAAAAGTTATTTTAAGACATTTAAAAATGTTCAAAACATTAAATTCATGATTTTAGATAAAACTTATGTAAAACAATAACAAATATACAATGTACAAGTTACATAAATATGGTAATATTTATGTTACATATGTAATAAGGTTACATAATTATTGTATATAAATATTTATTTATATATATATAAATTATGTAATAGTATAAAAGTCTGACGTGCTCGTTAACATTACATTTACCCTGTGAAATGTTACTTTAAAAATCTAACTAAGGGTTTCTTTTGATTTGATACATACTATTTTCTGTGACTAAATAGTAATAATGTAATAGTTCCATTTATACTTAATTTACCGTTAGTGAATGATCACTTCATCTTTTACTGCTTTTTACATAACGCTATATTTTGAAGATATTCGTTGTACAGTAAAAACTGTGATTCATTACAGCTTTAACTGACACTGAACAGCAATGTTGTTGCGTGTTATTAAGACTATAACATGATTCCCATTTTAAAAGAGGTTTAGTAATTTTTGTACAACCTGTATATCAAACAGGAAATGACCTCTTCTACTTATAAAATGTACAATGTGATGTGATCTATATGAATCATTTTGGAGCAGCAGTAATAACAAACAGTTTTTCTTATAGCATAAGTTTCGATTGTTCAATAAATAAAAACAGAATATGAAATTAAATGAAATGAAAAATTCTTTATTTTTTACAGGCAAAGATAGGGCCACATGGCCCTATCTTACACTTAACCTGCGACGACTTAAAATTTAAATCATTAAATAAATATTATCTTAAGAATAAAATAAAGAAGTAATTACATTTACACAATGAGGTGCAATTAATGTAATATTTAACGTGTTATAATTAAAATTTAACACATTAATAAATTAATTATCTCTATTATTCTTAAAACATATCAAATAAAATTATGTTTTTAATATACAAATAAATTAAAATATTTATTGCTAATGAATCCTAACTTTTATCACACACAATCTCACATGCATCCCTCTGCCAGTGTCACGCCCACTGCATCTCAGACCGGAACTGCCTCGGCTAACCGCTCAAGATACATATTCTTCAGTTTAGCCACAGACCGGGAACGGCTATCAATGGAAGTAATTGTTTGAAGAAGGGCATTCCACAACCTACGAGCCATTACATGGAATAACTTATCAAACACTGCAGTCCTGTGCTGAGGCATTCTCAAAATGTCACAGATTTAAAATATTCATAAAAATATCTTGGAAAACCACATTTCAATATTGAATGAACTATATAGTTTGAAAATTTTGATGGTTCTTTGATCTTTTAATTTTAGAATATTTGACTGAATATAGTACGGTGTGATGTGCTGTTACGGAGTTACAGTAATTGAAATGTGGAAGTACGAGTGATTTAGTCAATAGCAGCTTGATATGTTCTGCTAAAAATCGTTGTAAACGTTTGAGTGAGTGAACAGATGCGAAAACCCGTTTGCAAATCTCCGCAACAGCGTCAGTCCAAGGCAAAGTCGTGTTTATAGCCAACCAAGATCCTTCACCTTGTCGTAGTATGGCAGAGTGTTACCATTAACAGTTAACGTTTCAATAATATTGAAGTTTATTGAGTTTCGTAAACGAGAGTGATAAATAATGATTGGTTTCGTTTTTGCATGTTTTAGTCTCAGGCCATGAGTTTTGGACCACATAACGATAATTTTAATGTCACTATTGGTTTTGGTGATACATTCATTAATGGAGTCAATTTGAAAGTGTGAATAGATTTGCAGGTCATCGGCCTACATGTGATATGAGCTATGTTTAAGTACAGAATGAATGTCGTTCACGTACAGTACAAATAACAAAGGACCAAGAATCGATCCCTGTGGCACCCAACAAGTAATAATTTCCCAGTCCGAAGTCATGTCATCCACTTTTACACACTGCCGTCTCCCTGACAGATAAGATCTCAGCCAAGTTAATACATGACTAGAAAACCCTATTAGCCTTAGTTTAGCTAGAAATACTTTATGGTTTACGCTGTCGAAAATCGTAAAGAATCGTATACAATTTTGAAAAATCGAAAAGAGTGAGAATTGTGCCATGTCTGTGATCCATAGCAAGCCTAATGTCATCCGTCACTTTTAAAAGTGCAGTTTCTGTACTGTGGTTAGTCCGAAAACCAGATTGATAGTCACTAAATATGTTGTTGTAAGATAGATATTCAGTGAATTGGCAGTGTACAATTCTCTCTAGGCCTTTAGATAATGAAGGTCTAATAATTAATGTATATAATATTGAAAATGTATAATCTGTGTGTATATTTTCTGAATTGGTGTAGTCAGTTGCAAACTTTCTCAGATACTTTCGCGCCTCTTATAATTAATTTAAAAAATTATTTATTTGTGTAAAATCATCTTCTGTGGAGAATATCACGATTGGCATAGAATATTTTTATCAGTCTATTGATGAATACATTTCATATAGTGTGTCGATTGCGAAAATCCGACTAACTATTTTAGAAAAAATCGTTTCATAAAATAAATTTAATTTTACATGTCAGAAATGTCGATAGATAAACCCTTAATATGTTTAGAACCACAAAATTTACAATGCTCCTTATTAGTATTATAATTGTTTTGTATCTTACTTTACTTTTAGTCAGTTGCTAAGCAAAACATATTAAAATACATATATTATGTGAATAAGTACGTAAAGAGGAACGATATAATGAGCTTTATATCCAAATTTTAGACCTTTATTTTCACGCGGTTATTGTATTTTGGAATGATGTACTATCTTTACAACTCATTGCGCAAGAAATTGGCAATGGTTTTAATTATTCTCTTACTGTACACTATATTTTGTTTCGTCTTATAATATCGTGTTTATTTTAAAATCAGCACTTGTATTTTATCTCCTGAATAAAAATGTATGCAGCTCTACAACTACGAGACGTAATGTTGATTTTCCTGAATTGAACGCTTCTAGTGTTCAGTGAGACGGAAATTGCGCTTTTATGAGTTATTCAAGTTTATACGATGTTCTTTCCACATAAAACATTTATAGCAAATTACAGTAATATCAGCGGCATTGTGACTTTTATGGTTTCTTATACATCAATAGCAGACATCGAGTATCAAAACTTGAGGACAATTTATTCTAGTTCTACAGATATAGAAGGTAAACACAGAATTCATTTGAAGCAGTTGCGTACTTAATCACTATATAATGTAACTCATCCGTATTCCAAACTCGCTCTATGACTTCCTAATCATGATTTTTATTTACAAAACGAGGGGGTTATTTTTTTATGAACACACAGCCTTGACTGAGTTAACAGTTCATATTTCATTAAAAGCTTCCAACTTCTTAAAGCTGTAGAGACTTCAGCGGGATAAAGAAGAGTTAATTTTACTGATAAGCAATACTATACAATTATGTGTAGGGTTAAATATAAATGAATCCTAATAAGTAATTCCATAAATTTAATTTAATTCAAAACATAATCCTGTATATTTTTTACGGATTTCCTTCAAAATTTGTTTTTATGTGTAACTATCAACAGTAAATTCCCTAATTTCCTAAATGTGTTCCCTAGTAAATTCTATTGCAGTAAAGGAAAATGTTTTTAATCACAGATACTCACAGCAGATATATTTAGTAAATTAATAACGATAAAACAATGAGTGTTAAAACAATAACCAGGCGCGTGAATTACGTAGGTTTTTGATCGTTCCTAATAAAGAGTTTATTTAAGTTTTTTTTATAAGGTATGTTTTACATGTTTTGATTTGTTTCGTTTGCCGTTCGGTTTTAAGAAGGTTTGTTTAGTAGTAATTTCAAAAAAATTACTAGTTTTAAACTATAAATAATGAATTTCTTTATTTCACTAGAAAGATGATTCCTAACGAGACAAACAAATATGCAGAATTATAACGCAAAAACGGAAACAGTTTCTAAGTTATAATATTTGTAATAAGAAATACAGACATACATCTGCTAAACGAAGGAAAATAGTATTAGAGGAACTCCTTTGTTTGTTTTCGACTATTCATCCCAAAAATGACACTCCATATAAAAACTAAATAAACATTATATATCTGTTTTACTGCAAGGAAAACCTATGTAAAAGACATTAATATTATTTACAAAATATTCTATAAAATATTATAAAGTATCTTACATCAACCGCTGCCTGTTTCCATAAACGTTTTTTATGAGGAATTTCTATTATAGAGATATTTTCGTCTGAATTAAGCTGTGACTTACTGTCCATTCACATTTTTCATTCAGAAATCCAACTTTAAATACCATTCACGGAACATACATTATTTACTAAATGCATGGGATAGTATTCAAATAGGTGTTATTCATGACACTTACTCACTACAAAAACAATTTGATAGATACTAAATTTTTACAGCCATTTTATGTCGTTCTGTAGAAACAAAAACAAAACAATACTGTTTAATTCAGCACAGGGGGGAAAATAAAGTTAGATTAGTACTTTTCGTAACTTAATTTCTATTATATTTCATCTTATATATTCATAAAACATTTTATATAAATTAGAGTTTGGAATTGATTCTTTTAATTGATAAACGTATATTTACACCTAAAAACGTATGAAAATTATATTTTATTGTGATATATATATACTTTCACACCAATGATAAGGTAAAAACAATTATTTAGAAGAAAATTTAAAACATATTTCATAAATAGATATATATATATATATCTTGAAGGACTTAGATATATATATATCTTATTGTGAAAAACACAATATGAAACACAACAACGTGTGAAGATTATCCCGTTGACATAAAGTTATGACTGAAGTTTTGAAAGTAATCCAAAGTCTTGGAGAAGAAGCACGACTCTGAACTTATAGAAGTGATATGACAACATCCTTTGACTTTTGATACACTTCTTTCTATACGAAAATGTGAATGTGACAGAAATATGACCATTTATCCTTAATTAATTATTTTATAACTATAAAAATTTCTGTGATTTTAGAAAACTTTGTTTGCCCTACCTTTGATCAGATACCTAAAGAAAGATAGACCAGTATTTATACTAACATCAACATATTTTTATCGAAATGTCCAAACCTGCAAAAAATTTCATTTTATGCATAATTTTGGAATCATACCTACTGTATACTAAAAAATCAAATATCCTCCTAAGTATTTAACTAAACATTAGCATTTGATATCTAATTCAAATAGTTTACCTTTTAACATTATCACAATATTTAATATCACAATCTAGTAATATCAATCTTGCAAGAGAAGGTAATAAAGTATTATATCCTAAAGATTTTTTGGTTATCCTGAGAGAACAACTACATTAAGCATTGTCTTGCAATATAGTTATGTATTTACTTAGTTATTGTGACATCAAACATGTTTTCATGAAGAAATAAAAAGCATTTTTGTGTCTTGGAACATGCCAAAAACTTAGAATGTCAGTATTACTTCAATTACACCTAGTAAACCATTGGGTTGTAGATTGTGAAGGATATAACAGCAAGTTTATCTCTTGTGTGCAAGTTATTGGGCTAGAACTAACAAGGTCAAAAGCTGTTGAATTGCTTGCTAACAAGATATATTAGAAGCTGTTCCGTTGAGTCACAATTTATAATGACTTACTCTCCTAATCAAGACACTATCTGATATTGAAACATGTTTGTACAACGAATTTAGTGGCTGATTTAGTTGTGTAACAGGGTTTTATCTTGATTTTATAGCTTTTATTAACTTTGAATGATAAATTTTAATCGGCAATGTACAAAATAACTCATGCAATTTATATTTGATTTTGGAATATATAAAACGAGATATAGTACCATTAAACGTACTTTTAGGTAGTTATCCTAAACATACTTATTACTAACAGCTCATCAGTTAATCCAAACACTTATTTAAATAAATCTATAATTATTACGAATATAAGATGGCCATATAGAAATCGAAAGTTTTGTCTGTGGGATGAATCTTGATAGAAAGGTCCTAGAAACTTGAAACATGAGTTCCCTTTGTCCAAGAAAGAGTTCTATTTATTTCGTTCGTCTCTGCTTTCCAATTTTATGACATCCTGATGAGTCCTCATAAATCAGTTTATTAAGCTTTATTCTTTTACCTTAGCATTTTTATCATTTCTCAGGGAAGCAAAAAAGCGTAAAGTGCATTTATTCTCATAAGCCCCATCTAAAGAGCAACTTTGGATAGCTGGAACAAAAACAACGCCATTTAGAGCATGAGACCCAACCACGAGAGTTAAACCTTAACCCTAGTATTCAAGTACGATGAGTTCAAATATAAATGGTTAATGAAGAGGTTGAGAGGAGAAATTATTAAATGTTCAGTTTGATTTCATTTAAAGAATGTTACTATTTCCTATGGATTCTAGAATTCAGCAACAAAAAGCTGTCACGTGCATGGTAATTTGGAGTCTATTTCGTAAAGTGTAAGATGAACCTACTGAACAATTCGGTGGTGCCAAGGGGTTGTGGAGAGTTTATGGCCCAGAACCGGTCCCCGTTTGCCTCTTTTTCACGGTTACAGACTTCAGGTCTCTAAGTGATTATCTCAAATCATACAGCTTTAAGAAAACTTTTAATCACAAAAGATAGGCTTTACAAGTAGCTCGTATTGTGATGGTTTGTAAGTTCATACGTTTGCATATAGAAACCGCTGGTAGTGGTTCTTATATACATCGGGTTAGACGGTACTTTTCATTCAACGCGGAAGGTCGGTCCAGTTTTCGCAGAGTTACCAACCCAACCAACCTATCATAGATTGTGTCCTTATGATCTTCCGTATTAGTAATTCCGCTGTGAATAATTTAATCGCGTTTATGTATGCAAAATGTTTTCTTTTGTTGTGATTTAAACGGAAAGATTTATAGATAATGTTAACTCATGGAATTCTTGTGTGATTCTGAATTGAAGCTCTTCCCAAAAATTGTAAGATGATCGAATGAGCACTGCACCCTTCCGATTACTCTTATCGACGAATCAGACATAGTAAAACACTTTATTTAGAAACAACGAAATAATAGACATATTGTTACATAAACATGATGTACTCAGTGGACCATATTTTTAAGCCTTATGTCGACAATACGTGTTCTAAATATGGTGGACACATTGTTTTAGTAATTTTCTATTCACCTCACCTCATCAATGACGGTATATTTAAAAATCTCATTATATTTACAATGGCATGCTAGCCAGGTAGTAGGGGACCAATAACACATTCCCGACCGGTACCTCACTGATTATGATTGTTTAAACAGACGTGCCTCGGTTACAATACATCTCTATGGTTTATCCAAACTAAAAACTAAAATTATTAATCGATAACTCTTAAAAACGATACATTTACAATGATTATATTATTTCTATTATCATCACAACAAAGCGGTACGTATTTTTCTTTCGAATTGCATTTTCTTTTTATTAATTCTTGTGCCTTTATCTGTAAATACGAACTAACTCTTAAGAGGCTAATTATTGTTTTTTCCTCTCTTTACCCAAGCATTACAAAAGAGACCTTACTTAGTACAGGGATCTAATTACCTTGCGCGATGGTTTTTTTTAATGCACTAACAAATATAACATACACTTTCATTTAAAGATCTCTACTAAAAACTAGAGATACTTGGACTCGATTTTAGAATGAAAATATTTTATGGGAAACAAGTAAACAGAACATTAACTGTTTGATACCTCTCTATATGTTCAAGCTCACATCCATGTCCCAATGCCTTGTCCCAAATTAACTTATGTTACCTAAATTAGGCGATGTTAAGGCTTACATGAAATAAATTGAAACTGTGATTGCGTATACCCTAAATACTGGTGTTGTCTTAAAATACAGGTTAATATAAATATAGTAAAACATATCTTGTGCAAAAATGTTTAAATTAACCTCGCACCAATACACTTAATTTTTTAAAGTTGTTTAGTTATCTATATAGTACCTACATGACAGTATATTACAATTCTTGCAATAAAACGTCCATATTTGAACGCGAGTGATATGGTAATATTTATAGTGCAAGTAAATTCGTAAAGCCATAATTACTTTTCTGCTATATCTATTTCCTCGTCTTTAGTGGTGAAATAATGAGTGATAATAGGATATCAAAGCTTTAAGAAAAATATATAATTTGTGTTTTATACTAACCTATAAAACTAATTATATATTTAAAAATATATTATAAGGGGAGTTTCATGTCTAGTGACGGATATTTTAGGAGTTGTTTTCTATGCGCAAGGCGTAGCAATGGTGAAATAGGTTGAATCAATTTGAACTTTGTGCTTGGTCCAGTTTATTTTTCTCCTAGTGCAGCGTCTGAAATGTGACCTTTTCAACACGATACTGAATATTTGATTGCACTTCTGTCAGAGTTTAAAATTTACTTCAAAATTTCTTAAAAAACGTATTAGACTACAGTACCCACCTTAGGTTTTGTCACACATGTATGTAATTATTGACCTAGAGCCATAGTTTACACAAGTATTTATTTTATAACACCATTGGTATTGTTAATATATAACATTTCAGCAATTTTCATGTAACTTTTTTTGTTATAACCTACGTAAAGGCATTTTACATAGTTTATTTAAATATACTTTATACTTAGGTTTTATAATTATAAACTTAATAAACACTTTTAAATTCAAACAAAATGTATAAGGAATAATCTAATTGGACTGTTATATTCCTCGGCGACTGGGTTAGGACCGAAGAAAAGTAGAATTAGCGGAATTAAACGCCTAACAAGTGCTCGCTGGAGCGTGGATCTCCTGGGATTTATAGCGAGTAATTGTTCCTGGCTGTACAAACTGAACGGAAGACCTTGTTTCGTAATCACAGCCATTCTGTGGGGATAGCTGTTTTTCTTCATCTTAAACACTAATATTAATATAATAATAATGAACATCCACAATAACAGAATCAGTAACAGGCAGTTAGATTTAGCCTTTAGAAATTAATTTCAATTCCGTTATTTCAATAATATAAATTTTCACATTGTGTAGTTATAATAGAAAAAGCTATTTTGCATAATCATAAGGCGGATTATTTATTTTATTTTGGATGAATCGTAATTTTGTAAAACGTATTTTAATAAAGAATAATGACAATAATTCATTGAATACTTGCATTATTTAAAACATGTGTATATTTAGAATACTAAAGAATAAAATTGAATATAGAAAATAATATATATATATATATATATATATATATATATATAGCAATTTTATAATGTAAAAATAATATTTTATATACTTATATGCCAGTAATCAAAAGCTCTAGATGCGTCTTTTTTGGATTTATAATGTAACCCATAATATAGGTCTGCCCCACGTACCTCCTAAGTTTGTACATTAAGTTTCTATGAGACTATTATTTTTAGTTTAAAACAGCTAATTTCCAAAATGTGCAAGGGATGTTCAGACTTAATAGAGAATTTATTCTCAATCCACAATATATCAGCTGATTGGCTGTAAAATCCACTAACGAACTCAACAGCTGTATTTGGGAAGTTCCAGTTGGAGTGATTTACGCGTATTTGCTGCTAATACAATTTCAATTCTTTATAAATAAACAGTTGGATTCGTACAGAGATAAAACAATCATTATACTCTCTAACTGTTTTAGTTTTAAGAAAATTAGTTTTATTTTGAGCACTTTAATTTGATGTTATCAGTGTTGTAAGCTACACGTACTCAAAGCCCTGGTTACTGAATACTTTAGTAGGACACTCAGATAGTCACATTCTTCACCAATTCTTTGCTTTAAGATTATTTTTGACGATGGAAGCAGTGTGAAGGAAACAGGATGTTTCCGGACATTTCCCATCGTTCAGTACAAAACATCAGTAACACTACGTTTCGAGATCTGCAATCTAACGTTTTAGACGTAGTATCACTGATTTTTTTTGTTTCACTGAACGATGAAAAATGCCCGGAAACATCCTGTTTCATTCATGAATGATCAGATGCACATGGAAATAATCTCATTAAAATGAGGCCAGCCTCTCACTGTCTTGTAGCTCTAACCTACACGAAAACAACAATTTTTAGATTAAAACATTGGCGTGTCACAGGTTTAAAAGATCATTCTATACTGTTTACACTGGTCCATACTAAAAATACAAAACGTGGGTCTAACACTAATTTTACATTAACGTAAGGTAAATAAAAATCCACATACCAACAATATAGGCTAGTGTAGCCAACCTCTAATTATCTCCAACAATTTCACCTAATTAGGTTGATTCCCATCAAGTAACTGAACTTTACCAGCTCCATCGAGAAACCCATAGATTGCGAACTCTCTCTATTTTAATAATCTTTTAAAAATAATGTTCCAGACGCAATCGTGAAGAATTTTTTTTTGGTTACATATATTCCCTACTACCAATATGTTATATACTACTAAAAAATGAATTTTTTTCTCATTATAAATTGTATGGCATTTTTACCGTAGTTAAAGAAAAACAAATGTTAACTACTCTTCCCTTTATACCCGAGGCATAAATATTTATTGATCTGTGAAAACATCAAAATCACTTCAGCACCAGATATTTAATCTAAGTTCGATTCTAAAACCATCATATGTAATCATTTTCTTTGTTAGTGGAACAGCAAAATTCAATTGTGGAATCGTAAATAAATTAGACCGGGAATGAAATTAAACGACCGGAACAGACTCTTATTGACCGCAGAGACGATTTAGTCACTGGGACAAAAATATAACTGTATCACTTCAAATGTCTTAGAACGGAGGTAGATTACAAATGTTGGTAGTAGACGCTTTTTGACCCAGTGAGATCTTGAAAACAAACAGATATATAAATATGTATATATATATATATATATATATATATATATATATATATATATATTTATTTATTTACATATATAATTTATAGATCAATAAAATACATTAGACCGGAAGTGAATTTAATCAGACGGACGTGACTCTTTTTGACCGCAGTAACGTAGTACCAAGTAATATATTTTATTCGGAACAAAGAGGCAAACTATAACTCTTAATTGAAATTTTTTGATTGAAAGTTAATGAAAAGAATCGAACGAAGACACTTTATCACGAAAGTGGGTTTTTTGGTGTATATTTTCTCGATTGGAGCACAAGTCAAACTCTATAGTGGTATTGGAAATAAGACATTTAATTTAATTAAGGGGACGGAACTTGATTCTTTATAACCAAATTAGTTTATTCAGACATCTATGTAAAGGAAGTGTTCTTAATTATGCATCAACGAAGGAATGACTATTCTTACGACATCAGGACTGGTGATCAAGATGTGACAATTTTTATAAGAAATGCATTGCATCAAATAGATTAGATTTATTAAAAGATCATGTCGTAAAGTAAGCAACTGTTCTATGTAAACATTATAATATTATAACACAATCATGTGTTTAATTAATGTAAGTACCGTTTGAAAAGTATTACTATTCATAATCTTGGAAGCATAGGGTAAACATAAAAGTAACATGGACACCAACATAATATATATATCTAAGATACATATATATATATATATATATATATATATATATATATATATATATATATATATATATAATGTTAACAAGACTTATTTAGACTACGAAATTGTGTGCAAAAACGTGGGGAACTACTAGTTTTAACATGAATTGTAATTGTGAACCTTTCAAAATACTTACGGCATTTTTGTTTTTTAATTACCTAAATTCTAAATGCTAAAATGTTTAACGGTTAACGGTGTAATTACGGTTAAGAATCTATTTAAGAATTTGTTGCGTTCGAAGTAACTGGTAACTGCTAGTATCTAAACACATTGCCTCCTGTTGTTCCTGGATCACTATTTGAATTAACTTTACACTTTATCGCAGTTGGATATAGCTATGAATAGCAATCAAGTGTGAATGAAACTAGACAATTTCTTTATCCGGTTTTCATCGGATTGATGTTTAAGTGGTATTTACAACCTATCGTTATCGGCATACGATCGCTATTATGTAAGTTAGTATCACGGTAACTAGAACTAGACGGTAGCAGCTGTGTGAAGCTGGCGGCCCCCATTAACCAAAATACACCCAAAACTAGTGGAATCGTTTGTTTAGCGTTTGTTTAGGTTTGTTCAGCTATTTTCAGCGTTGTGGTTTGGCATTAATTGTGCGAAATATGCAAAAAACAGTGGGTGCCGCTAGCTTCACACCAGCGGCACCATTAACTAAAATACGCCAAAAAACTAGTTGGAATCGTTTGTTTAGGTTTGTTTAGCTATTTTCAGCGTTTGTTTTGGCATTAGTGTGCGAAATATGCAAAAAACAGTGGGTGCCGCTAGCTTCACACCAGCGGCACCCATTAACGAAAATACGCCAAAACTAATGGAATCGTTTGTTTAGGTTTGTTTAGCTATTTTCAGCGTTGTTTGGCATTAGTGTGCGAAATATGCAAAAAAACAGTGGGTGCCCCTAGCTTCACACCAGCGGCACCCATTAACGAAAATACGCCAAAAACTAATGGAATCGTTTGATGTTTAGCTATTTTCAGCGTTTGTTTGGCATTAGTGTGCGAAATATGCAAAAAAACAGTGGGTGCCCCATTAACGGCACCCATTAACAAAATACGCCAAAAACTGATGGAATCGTTTGTCGGCGCCCACTAACGAAAGTTGTTTTATAATGTAAATGTAGTTTAAATCTTAGATACAGTGTTAATATATTTGTATATTCACATTCATAAACTAATATATATAATATATAAATATATATAATCAATAAAAAAATTAAAATGCAAAGTTTTTCAGTCGTAAATATCAGAATGATATTCATCAGAAATGTAATGTGCATGACAGGGTTACCCGAAGGACTAAGTATTTTGACAACACATGAAAGGCGACAGATAATAAATAATAATAATAATTCTTTATTGCAGTAAAACAATTAACAAAAATTGCATTGCAAGCGTCATTTCAACATTTGGATTTAAAAATCTATAAACTAAAACCTATCTTAACATAGGCACAGTTAATTCCACATACTCATGTGTAAACCTAACAATATATTGTATTTTGCATGTTTTGGATATCAGAAAAGGATAAATAGAATAATAATAATAAATATTAATTTTCATCCCAAGCGGCCCATCGTAAAACTCATCAACGGAGTAGAATGCCTTTGACAACAAAAAGTGTCTTAATCGAGATTTGAATTGTTTGGGTTCATTAATTCGTTTGAGATCAATAGGGAAGCTTATTGATTAACTTGACACCCATTTGAGATGGTAAGTGTTCGAACATAGCCGTTCTATGCTGTTCTGTCCTGAAATTGTTCCTGCCTCTGGTCTCGTACTGATGGACGTCCCTGCCCTGAAACCAGTTCACATTTGAATCGGCATTACAGGGTAACGTCGAGAATATAGAGGCTGGGTAAGGTTAGAAATCCAAGCTCCCTGAAGGCAATTTTACACGACCTCTGGTTTTAATTTCGAAATTATTCGAACAGCTTTCTTTTGTGTTCTAAATACTCTGTCAAATTTGTATTTAGAACAACTGCCCATAGTCTCAAACCGTAGGTCAAATGTGGATGTACTATGCCAAAGTATGCAGTTTTCAGTACATCAAAACGAGCAGAATTTTGCTAGATTGCGTAAGACATAAGTGCCTGAGGCAACCTTTTGAGCAAACTCTGTCAATGTGATCGCTCCAGGTCAGTCCCCTGTCCAGGTACATCCCCAGAAACTTGTTGGATTCGGCTTCATCTAAGATAGCTTCATCCGCCATCACAATTGGTCTGTATTCGTCTTCTTGTTGACGGAGAAAAATATTTTATTACGTTAGTTTTTGGCATAGTTAGTTTTTTAGATTTATCTTTGAAAAGTGCTCGATGCATGCGTTTAGTTCAATAAAGGCTTTGATCTCAAGATCTTGTTTCGTACTTGATCTGATGCAGAGAGTCGTATCGTCCGCATATTGAATCACCTCTCCATTTTGAATTGATGAATTCAATCTGTTGACGTAAATGAGAAAAAGTATGGGCCCCAAAATTGAACCCTGGGGAACACCGTACTGCATTTTTACTTTGCCTGACAGGGTGTTCGCGATCTGCACACACTGCTCTCTGCCACTGAGGTATGACGAAAGCCATTTATGCGGCTGACCTCGAACACCACATGTCCATAACTGATGCAACAATGTCCCATGATGCACACAGTCAAAGGCCTTTGAA
Source organism: Homalodisca vitripennis (assembly GCF_021130785.1). NCBI lineage: Eukaryota > Metazoa > Arthropoda > Insecta > Hemiptera > Cicadellidae > Homalodisca > Homalodisca vitripennis. The sequence goes on from NC_060214.1 coordinate 43,752,571, forward strand.
AGGTCGAGAAATATGCTGAGGCACTTGTTCTCGCCTCTCCAAGCCATCAACAACACAGTAAAATGAGTTTTGTTACAGCATCAATCGTCGATTTATTTTTTCCTGATTACATGCTTGTTTCCAAGAAAGGGTAATGGGTCCAATGCAACATCCCTACCACCCTTAATATTAATGAAAGGGTTAAGCAACATTAAATATTAGTTAAAAGAACTGATTAATTATACCGACTTGGATATCGATATTTAAAATTAAAATATATTTATATATTAAAATAACCAGAGTAATCATAAAAACAATTTTTTAATATATTCCAGCATTTTTACAACTCGCATAAATTTTACCCAGTTGTGTAATATAACCATCACAAATTCAAGATTAAGCCAAGTATCATATAGGGTCGCAAGTTTTAGTGATATTAGTGCTATAATATGAAAACTTTATCGATAGTTAATTTAAAGGCACTTGGACATTTCCTAGCACACGTAAATAGAGAACGCGTGACGTTGACCTTATTTCAATTGTAGGTTGTCAGCCCAGTTCATTAAGGGAATTACTGAATCTTTTTTAATGACAAAAGATTAATTTTTCGTTTATGCTGAATCTGTGTAACAATACAGAGCCGTCCCCGGCCGTTGCCGAACCGCAAATTGGGTCAAAACAGACGAGTTTTCCTACATAAATCTTTAAAATTAGTTTGCAATAGGATAATCCACACTACGGATAAAATATAAAATACATTTTTGTACACTTAGTCCCATAAAAACATAAACATTTAAAAAGAAATTTAAATATTTTAACACATAACATATTTTGTATTAACTCTATTTTCTGGACATTACAGAGAGTTGTTTGACTTTTTAAATTATTTAAAACACTGTCAGTTGATTGGATGCGGTTTGTCTGCGGACTGTCTGCAGACTGTTTCCAAACATCACCGGATACAAAAAGATACAGTCTGCATAAAATGTACCCGCATACAAATCTGCCAGTGTGGACTATGCTTAAGACATAAAAACGTGCCTTACAGTTACCGTACCCATATACTCGTAAATTGAATAACGAACTTTCTACCATTTGGTAGTGATCTTCTGTGCCGAGCGGTTTTGAATGTGTGTGGTCACTGGTCGCAATTTTCTCTGTTTTTCAAAACCCTTCAAACAAGGAATGGCGTTTTTTTTTACATTTCCGGTCCCTTGCATGTGTCATTACAAAGAACTTTTATGATGGGCAGTATAGGCCTAGATAAAGATAGACCTTGGGAATATTAGGTCTGTGCGAACGTGATCCGAACAATACGTCGTATGGTTCGCCTATATGGGGTTTATGGCATACCCTTGTAATGGGCTCAGCGTAAGAGCTACCTGTCGTAACAAAGGGTTCTGTTAGGCAAAGGAAAGCGGAAGGAACCTATATGTATACTCATTTCCCACTCTAGAACCCACATTTCAGACGCCTACACCACGAGAAATGAAAGCCTTTAAAATTGCTAATACTACTGATAATCATTTTCTCTTGAGAACTAACGGGAACTAACGAGTAACTGTTTATACTTAAAAAATCTAATTATATCAACACATTTTCTTACGTGTTCAATCAACTTAGTTTATCTTAAGTTTTATAAGTACTTCAAAAGGGGCGCCTGAATTAGACCCCCTGGACATAACACCCCTCGCTACTGACGTCATTTTGACGTCACGAAAAGTGTGGGTGCTAAATCAGCGCAGTGGCCGTTTCCATGCCCTGAATAAGCACCCCTTGGAATAGGGGGGTCCTAATTCAGCGCCTTGACCGTGTCCATTTGCGGATTTAGCACTCCCTTTGAATCAGCGCCTATACCTTGTTGATGTGAACAGTAAGCACATCCTACTGAATAAAGCAATAAAACTAAGCATATTGCGATTTCTTAATAGGTAAACTTATTGTGTTGCTATGATTTGGCTTTAGTATTTCAAAAAACAATTAATTAAATACCTATTGTAAATAATACTATGCATCGAACATGCCTTCGGTACAAAACTAGGCTCTAGGCATTCAAATACAACTTTTTATTTTATTTAAAGTATATTTAATTTGAAACCATGGTAATAAACCAAGCAAAAAGTTTTGATATAGTTTAAATATTATTTAAAAAAAAAATAAATAAATAAAAAAAACATTTGAAATTATAATTCCTCATGATATATGGTCTTTAGAAAATGAAACCGATATCTAAATTTTACAAACGTAATGATCATACTTACTTACACTTTTGAAGGATCATATGTATATCAAAAATACTGAAATATACCAACCAATATATACATATTAGAGGTCACTGCAAGTAACAACATTTTTCGTGAGAACTAACAATAGAGAGAACGTGCTTATATTTATTTCATGTGGGTACGCTAGGTATTTTTCATACTGTGAAGTTGGCTTACCCATTAAATGAAGCCTTTAAAATTGCTAATACTACTGATAATCATTTTCTCTGGAGAACTAACGGGAACTAACGAGTAACTGTTTATACTTAAAAAATCTAATTATATAAAGAGTTCATCTGGGTAAGTTAACTTTGCATGCTGTGAAGTTAAAGCGTACCCATTGAATCAAGGCTGTTAAGTCGTTAATATTGCGGAACTATGCGTCTCCGTTTGTTTGGCTTGCTATACATACTAAACGTGCAGTCTGAAACAACGAGGGAATATTACTTATTTGCTTTATTAACAAGTGTTTACGAAAATAAAGTCAATTAAAGTAGTGAAATCATTGGATAGTTTAAATCTTTAAAATTTCTAAAGGAGTTTTGGAATAAACCAACGTACAAGACTAGATCACCTGTAAATACCTAAAATTTGAAACCCTACAATTATTTACAGTATATTACAGAATTATTACCAAACATAGTGTTATAGTTATATTTTACTGTTGTTTACTGTTATCTCTTAAGACCGTCCATATGAATAATGATTCATTGTTTTGTTACTTTTCATTGTTGTATTATATATATATATATTAATTCATATCTTACAGTGTATAGTAATGTTAATAATATTCAATAAAATTATGTTGGATTAAAAAAACGTTAAATTAATTATTCCTTATATCTAAGGTAATGGCGTTAAAGTTATTGTTGTCAACCAACACTATACACAAACGAAATGCGAGGCTAAACAAAAGGTGACGATTAGTTATTTTACAGATTTTTAGAATAGGTACCGCAAGTAATGTTGTAGGCCACGTAACTGTAACTGGTGCGAAGCTACGCGGCTACTACACAATTTCGGAAATTATTGTCCAACAAAAGCTAAAAATATCAAAACAAGCCTGAACAAACTCTAAACAAACGATAACACTAGTTTTTTGGCGTAATGGGCGTATTTCGTTAATGGATGCCACTAGCGATCAAGCAGAGCCTACTTTGTATTTTGCATATTTCGCGCCCATATAGGGCGGCACGGTCTGACACGTCGACGGCAGCCAAGGAACGTATCCATTAGTTTTTTTGAATATTTCACACATTAATGCAAAAAAAACGCTGAAAATAGCTAAACAAACCCAAACAAACGTCAAACAAACGATTCCACTAGTTTTTGACGTATTTTTCTTTAATGGGTGCCGCTGGTGTGAAGCTAGCGGCACCCACTGTTTTTTGCATATTTCGCACATTAATGCCAAAAAAAACGCTGAAAATAGCTAAACAAACCCAAACAAACGCTAAACAAACGATTCCACTAGTTTTTTGGCGTATTTTCTTTAATGGGTGCCGCTGGTGTGAAGCAAGCGGCACCCACTGTTTTTTTGCATATTTCGCACACTAATGCCAAAACAAACGCTGAAAATAGCTAAACAAACGATTCCACTAGTTTTTGGCGTATTTTTAGTTAATGGGTGCCGCTGGTGTGAAGCTAGCGGCACCCACTGTTTTTTGCATATTTCGCACACTAATGCCAAACAAACGCTGAAAATAGCTAAACAAACCTAAGCAAAACGCTAAAACAAACGATTCCACTAGTTTTTTTTTGCATATTTCGCACATTAATGCCAAACAAAACGCTAAAAATTGCTAAGCAAAACCTAAAACAAACGCTAAAACAAACGATTCCACTAGTTTTGGGTGTATTTTGGTTAATGGGTGCCGCCAGCTTCACACAGCTGACGGTAGCGCTCACGAGGTGGATGCGCAGTGGATCGCCGGGCAGATAACGTTACGCGGACCGACCGCCCTGCACTAGACAAAGCGCTCTAGTGTTGTTAGTTATTTGCAGTGCGGTGTGTCGCCACGACGGTTGTTTGTAGTGTTCGGACTGTTTTTACTGAATTTTATCGGTAGACTGAGTATTTATCTATGTTTAAAATGTCGTTTTGTGCCGTTGCCGGTTGTACAAACCATTCAGATAATGCGAAGAAACTGAAATTGTAATTTCACGTTTTTTCAAAGGACAAAGATCTTCACAAACAATGGCAGCATTTTTGCAAACGAAAAGATGAATTCAACAGTAAAACAGCCCCAATTTGCTCGGAACATTTCTTGAAAGTGATTATGAAAGAGATTTGAAATCGGAATTATTAGGCCTACCACCCAGACGTAAACTGAATGAATCCTCTGTACCAACACGAAAAATACCAACAGTTCCAACTTCAACCGACACTTTGGGATCCATTGAAAGACAAATGCGTGCAGATAAACGTAATTGTAGGAAAACTGTAAAATCGTTAATAGAAAATTCGGTATAAGAAAGAAGCAGCGAAATTACATGAGCCTTAGACGAACTAGATTCTGAAAATCAACATTTATGTAATAATGACGTGCCGAACATCACAAAGAACTAAAAGAAAAAATAATTTTTTTTACAGAACAACTAAAACGTACCCAACAAGTTGTAACTAAATTAAGATATTATTTAATGAAATACGTATGAACAGCCATTTTCTAAAATTCAACATCTTTTAAAAGCAAAATGTACAAATTGGTCTAGTGAAGATGTTACAAAAGCTGTCATGATTAGGTGTATTTAAAAAAAGCCTTTGCGTATGTTAAAGATACTTTAAAATACCCCTTACCAAGTGATGCTACTATAGGAAGACGGTTGTCACAGTTCTCTACTCCTCCTGGATTTTTAGACATAAGTTTAAATTTACTCAAACACTATCAATGACGGTTTTGATGTATTCAATTCAATTCAATGATTCAATTCACCACCCTACTAAAAAATTAAAAAGTGCGTATGGTACCAGTTTACAGGACCAGGATGTTATTTCAAATAAGTTGTATGATCTTTGTTCTTCTGCAAAAGTATTAGGTAAAAAAAAACTATTGCCTTTTCAAACAGGCTTTATGATTTCAATTAGAAGTTTACAGGGTTTATCCAAGGAGTTAGAAACCGAAGGCTATAAATATTTACTATCAGTGAAGTGTAATCAAGATGTTCTGGAGTCGTATTTTCACTAATTAGAGGATTTGGGAAATTTTACGACCACCCTCTCCCCACAGCAGTGACACATAGAATAAAATACCTGTTATTCAGCAAAATTGCATGTGACATATATTTAAAACAGGCAATTGTATTGCTGAGCAGCGTGAAACGTTAAGTTTGGAAGTGGCAAACCAAAGAAATATAGACTTGGCAGAACCAGTACTAGATTGTGAAAATACAGAAGGCTTGACAGAAGGCAGGTTGGAAGCCTGTATAGAATCAAAGGAAAGTTCAGTAAAGTGGACGATTTTGCTATTGCAACATATGTTAGAATGCGATCCTTTATAAGAATGAAAGAACTGAACAAGAAGAAAGAACTCAAAAGGGCAATGAAGAAAGATGAAACTTATGACACTGCGAGAAAAAAATCAAAGAATATGAACAAAATAAAGAATTGATGTAACGATTTACGTCAAACACAAGTCACTATTGTTCAATAATTTTAGTTTTGTAACGTGTCTAATTGATTAACTTAAATATATATTAATTACATTTGCTTTTACAGAATCCTTTAAAAAATCTAAACTGTTGACATTTTATTTTATTCAATGTTTTATAGTGTATGTAGAAGATTTTTCAATAATAAAGTACTGCATATGAAAAAATCTCATTTAAGGAAATTATTATTTAACCCCTAAACCTTTTCGGAAGATTTAAAGTGAAAAAAAAATTAAAGTTTGATTGTACTTGTAAAATAATTAAGGATTATAAAATCAATTACCCTAAGTAGTTCTTCAGTAGTAACTAACTTAGCCTACAAAACTTAATATAATAATTAATTTCAAAACAAATTTCTTGACATGTGAGCCAGTGTTAGTAAAATAATAATAGTCTAAGGAAGGTAACAAGAAAAGCCGCCAACCATAAGCTTGATAAAATCGCTTCCTTTTAGGATTAGAGCAGAGGAGCTAGGCATACATAGTGGACGGCGCGGCCGGCTAGGTGCAGATGACGTCACGGCCTCACAGCCAGATGCGCATGAGCCCTACCGTCTAGTTCTAGTTACCGTGGTTAGTATGTCTCTGTAAGCAGATACGTTTCGTTTAATTTTAGGTTTATAGGCATAGAGCCACTATTTAAGGTAATGAAATATTTTTTCGTATAGTATTTCGATACAACTATAAATGTGATATATTATATATGAACTAAATGGTTGTTTTAATTATTACAAGTGTTAATAAAACAATAAACCATCCGTTTTAATTAACGTGTAATAAGAGTAACGTGTCTACTCGCATATACAGTATTATACTAACGATGGAATAAAAGAAGGAATAATTCATATAAACTTACTATAGATGGTTATCATTCATTAGGATAATGCCGAATTACACAGATAGTAATATAATGCTATGTGGAATTTGTTTAGACATAATCCCAATTATTAATCTACTTTATATAGTTATGATAGCTTGAGTTTTAGTTAGAATAAACTGTTGTTAATATTTACTGCCTTAGCAGAACGCTGTGCGAATGTAGTGAAAACGCCACAGATCAGAATGATGAATAAGTGCAAATAAATAAACTAATGCACGGCCAGGTCAGTTTTTTAAAAATAGGACAGTTAGTCCACGAGTGTTGGCGTTGACTAACTGTCCTACCCTGCAGAAAAGTGACGTCAGCCACCCGCGTCAAAACCAGACGTGGACCTACAGTCCTACAATCGTATTAAATTGTCAATTGTCTTATTAAAACATAGACATTTAAATTATTCAAAAATGTTGTTTATTAATACAAATATACTATTTCGACTTCAATCCAGCTGTGTGTATGAAATAAACTACAGCATCATGATATATTATCTGAATCATTGAATTGGAATTTGGATCTTAGTTAACGATATCGCAGTCAAAATCTCTTTGTGTAACAACATTAATGAACTCCTATTTTGTGCAATCCTTATATAAGCTTACATAATACTTTTTCCTTTACTTTACACCTTTAGTTATAAACTCATAAAAATTAAAATTGTGATAGGTAACATTTTAATAAACATCTTAGAAATAATAATATTAATGGCTCACTATTCACATTACGTTTTGTTTATTTGAAATATCTTAAACCATAAAGTTTGCGTTTAATATTTCATACTTATTAATTAATGTTTTACAATAATTATATTTTATAGATATTTAATTATTTTTCTGAAAACTATTTTTTTTTCTTCAAGAAAAGCACTTGAATGCTTTTAAGGTATTCGCTTCTTAACATAAATTTAATTTATTCTAATTATTTCCAAGTATTATATAAATAAATAACATTATAGCTTAACATTTACTATGTAAATTGTAAAACTATAATATATCAATTACTAAACAATCATTCACGTCTTGTCACGTCTTGTTTATAATCATAGCTTTTAAATTATTATAAAGATTACTTAGGATTCCATTGACCTTGTTACAGATACGTTAAGATTGTTGATACGTTAAGATTCAGTAACAATTAAAAAGACAGTGAAAGTAAATACACAACTTTTAAAGACCAAACTATGTCTCTGTAACTGTCCTCATCCTCACTTATCACTCTAATATCTCGCGGTTCCTTTCCGGGCATTTCTGAGAATCTGGAATGAGGCCAAGTCTGGTTTTTCATTTGAAGGAATCCTATTACAGTTTAACTGTCTAAGTTCCTCTAGAGTCCTTTATTATAGCTATCTATAATTGGATACAATGAGGATTTATAGAGCAAGTTAATCACGTTTTATTCATCTAATGAGATCAATTTAATCAATGGGTTTTGTTAAATAAAAAAACTATATAAAAGGCAAAAACAGTTTAAAAATTAATATAATTGAATACGTTACAATGTTTGGAACGCTGTCGTAACGGTAAAGTACTTTGCGGAGTTTTGCTTAATTAGTTTTCAAAGTCATTGCTGTTTGTGTGGATTTAACTAAAACAGAACTCTCTATATGGTAGTTTATTCACTTGATTATAACACTGTAATGGTAATAGATGTTCTAAAAAGGTGCTGTGAACGTATTGCTAAAAATATAAAATACATTTTAGTGGCATGAATAAAATTACCTAACTTTTCCTATTCGAAGAGTAAAGTTGTTTAACTTACACAGTTCCGTTTATGAAATATTACATTTATACTTACGTGAAGAGTCAACTTAAGCCAATAGAAGTTAAATCTCTCTGTGAGCCGACATATTTCATTATTATGAAATTGTGTAAGCAAAGACTTTACGGTGTGTGAACATTTAAATAAAATAGCTATACCATTTTTGTATCGGTATATCAAACGTGAATAGTATATTGTGTAGTAAATTGTATAGTTAATGTAATAAGAAGGATATGAAATCCATTTATGAACAGTATGATAAATTTATAACATACACTTTATGAATCAGAAGTAAATGAATTTCAAACCCTTTCTAAGGACGAAAATAATTTAAAGGTCATATAAAACTCAAAGTTATCACAAAAAAATATTAAATGGAGTACAATACGTGTACAGCAGATATTGGTGTATAATATGTATGGTGTATATCAGCAGAATAAAATATTTAAGCAAGAAGGATAACAGTTTAATTATAAAATCGTTACTTTGCTAAGGCGAATCTATTGTCAATGAAGATCCGAATAATGATGAAGCGATGGTGAGAATACATTTTAAATGTGAAGTGAAATAATAGTTGGACGGGTTTGACTATAGGTTTATTCATACAGTTACACAGCGTGGCATAATCATATTAAACTAGTGCAAGCCTGATTTAAAATTCCCTACGTTCATATTGTTGCCTAAAAACTCCAGCACTGATTCACTTAAACAGTAAAGATCAGGCACCAAAGCATTTGCGCTCTGAAACGATTAAATCCCACTCTAGAATTATTTACTAGATAAAAAAATGTGTTAATTTGTTACCATTAAACATTTAGAATCTAGGAATCTCAACATACAATTTAGGAGAGTATTCAATGATGTCGCTCTATTTTTTATTGTACTTAAAAGTGCACCTCATGGTAATTTGTATTGTGCAAGAAAGTAGGCATCGAACTAATCTTGAACGTTTAATTTTAATTAAATTATATAATTAATTTTTTCCACACAGCTAACCACAGTCATTATTGTGGTAAACTAAAACAATTACACTGTGGCTGGGATTGTGTGTGCTACTTAAGCAGTGTATGACTTGAAATGGAACAAAAATGGCATCGAGCCAAATATCGAGTTACCTTGTGGTAACAGTTACACTGTAATAGGAATATATTTACGTGTTAATGTGTTATTGCGTTACTACAACACTTTAATACGGAGTGAAACTGGCATCGAACCAAAATAGGCCTACAGTAGGCATCGTTACTGAAAAAGTTTCTCTGTTGGTTAGAATATATTTTATATTGTATATGTTACATTATTATTGTACGAAATACAGCAAAAAAATTATAATCTTAAAAAATAAAGTATTTAATATTGCAGAGCTATTAACGAAAAATTAAAATTAACAATACAGTTTCCTTATACAGCATCAGTTTTAAGAAAATTTTTAAAGTAAACACTGAAAGACAAAATATCACTAAATTTAAGATATTTTTAAAATTTAAAGACATAAATAAAGCCAGAAAATATCAAAAACTGCTCGTTTCATCGTCTTTAATTTTGAAAGAATTTATTTTTCATTGATACCAATATAAGTAACTGATAAACTAAAATTTTTGACTGGGATTTTGCCCCTTTTGGAAGCGTTATGTATGCCAGTTAAAATATTGATTGTCAAATATTTATCGACTGGTAATAAGTTGTAATTATTAAGAAATAAATACATTACTGTGCACTATTATCCAGCACTTTTGTTTAAATGTATTCATATAAAGTATTTGTTGATAATTTGACTATAAAAGTGTAAGATATTCTCGGAAGTTATTTGTTAAGGATAGTTTCAATATGAAAATACAGTAACTTTAACTTAAATAAATAAACAACTGTAAAAATAAATTAAAAGTTGTAACTGTTTTGTTCTCAAAAAGTTGTAAATCTATTTTTTTTAATAACTGGCGTACTACAATCTGTATGTCATCTGTACTGCAATAATTGTTTATATATAAAAGATGGCGCTAAACGGAGTTTTCCTCCGTGTATTTTTTATTATTAAAAATAGTACTACTTTTCTGATGTTGGCAGTCGTGTCCCGCAGTGTACTTCACGAGCATCTTTCGGGGAAGCGAAACAATAGCCTCCCGCTTATCTTTGTCAAAATCTGTCAGTATGAGGTCTATTTCCGTGCGAGACTGGACGATTCCTCCGTGAGCGCCCGCTGTCGTGTTTGTAGTCCTTGGACGAAATCTCCGTGAGCGCCTTATAGTGTTTAGTTTTTATGGAGTAATAATCCGTGTGCGCCTAAATGTCTGACCTGTGATGGTTTCTTTTTAAGTTTTACAATATATTTTATTTGAATTTTTTGAAATGGAGAATGAAGACGAGAGACTTGTCAGTACAGTACACGTGTGCTAGGGAACATTTCAGAACTGTTTATGGAGTGAAAATTGTCGTTATAAGAACCAGAAGGAAAATGTTTTGAAACTTTGTGTAGTGTTAAAAAATTTTTAGTAAAGAATAAATTTTGATTTTAGAATAATAATTGACATTACAATTGTATAATATCTCAAGAATTGAAGTAAGTTGTTTTTGTAAGAAGTTAAAACTAAGTTAATTTCCATATATTATTACAGAACGTTAAACATTTTTTACAATTAACTGCATTATTCCTTAAAATAAATCATGTTGTTACCATACAATAAATTTTTTTTTTTAATTTCGAAATTCCTATTTGGAAAATTCATTACATAAGAGAGTAATTTTTATTTAAATTCTAAAAATGAATATATTACATTGTAATTAAGTCAGTATGAATATTTAAACAAATAAAAACAGTTTAAACGACTATAATATCCATTATTCACTAACCTGGAGGAAACCTCCGTGAGCGCCTGATAGTGTTTCTAATTTTAAGCGCCCGATGGAGGGTTAAATTGTAAAAAATGCGTTTGAGTTAAAGAAAGTTAAAAAATATATAGCTTGTTATGTGTAGTTGAATATGTGAGATAGACTGCACATATTCAAGTGCAGTTTATAATTAAAGTGTGGTATTTTAATGAACGGCCATTATTTTGAAATAGTTTATTGATGGATCACATGAAACCCATTTGCCTAAGGAAAATTTTTATAGTTTTTAAAGTTTATGTCATAATAATTATATTGTATACATGTATATTTTATAACCAAATGTATATAACCAAATCAAAGTAACCTTCTCAAATCTGCAAACAAAAATAACTTGAATCATTATGAGATATTGAAAGAACTATAATAATATAACCTATTAACAATGATCAAAGAATTCGGAAAGTGTTCGTTTCGAATTGCAATTCTTATTTACAGAATAGCAGGTAAATTTATTATCAATATTGGAAGCCTTGGAATCGGAAATTTATTGGAGTCTAGAAACATTGATAGGCCATATTTGTAAAAATCTTTTTTTTAATTCAGGTGTGATACTATTTTGAAAAATGCAGATTTGTTTTAAATGTATATGTTAAACAGATTAATATTTTAACCATAATTAAAACAAGAATAAGGATGACTAAAATTAATTTTGATCTTGGTTAAACTTACAGTGGACACTAATTAATTCTTAATTCCAGTACGAATATAAGCACGAATTCATAAATTTAACGGTATAATACTTATACATATTTAACATTTGTGGTTTTTTCTAAAAAAATTGTGTATTTACATAGTATTATGCATATTTTAAATATTTTTGAAATAATATTGAAAAATATAGTTACAGCTTTTTGTTATATGAGTATTTTTATATTGTCCCATTCAATTATCAAACTCTATCAGCTTATTCCTCCATAGATACAGTTCTTGATTGAATTCAAGAGGTCAATATGCTGTAAGCTATGAATGCTTTTAAATTGTATACCACTTTACGACTGTAGTCTACCTACCAGATCAGTTTTCATAATCGACAGTAAGTTCCTTTAGTAGCTCGCCAGATTAACTTAAATTTTGTATTACACAAAAATTAATTTATTTTGTAGTATTTGTGACGGTTTTCTAGGTTTTTTCCAATGTAACTTTTATTTTCCCTCCTTGAAAACTGTTGTTAATAAAACAAAAAGAGTATAAGCAATTAAAAACCGATTATACTGTTGAGTGAGGAAACGCAAAGAAAAACTGCAGTGGTCAGTGTGACGTTTCACAGTCATTCAAACAGAGGTTGTGAACATCATTCTTTTTCCACTTGTTCTGTGAAACATTGATTGACTAATTGATGTCAAAACGATGTGGATGAAAGATTTTATTTGATGAAAACAAAAAAATACGATTTATTTTCAAATATCTATAGATGATTTACTGGTTATCACTATTTTAGTTATTTGTTGTTACAGGTCGTGGTCCTCATAGTTCTAAGACATCGCTTCAATTTTTAACTAAAAATACTGCATCGTGAGCATTATTCATGATATAGTTTACGGTACAATTATTGTACTGTGCATGTATTGCATACTCACAAAGTGCAGAATTTATTGTTATATTTAAAAGTAGTTGCATTGTTCTAGTTACTACATTTATACATTTGATTTTTAATCAAAGCTTTAAGCTTTTTAGTGGGAGCAAGACTTTCATTGTGTCAGGATAGAACATTTCCATTATGATGCAAAATACAATAACACCAATACCACATCTGAAACAAAGATCATGGATGCGGCAACAATTTCCTGTTAAGCGTGATAACTGTTAAGACGATATATCCAGATAAATTATAGGAAATACAATAAATGATATTTCATACTAGAAAAAGTGTACCTTTGGAATAATAGGAGGAGTCACGTGTGGTACAATTATTACAGACTCCACAATTCCTGTTTTAATAGTAATAGTATTTAACAGTTTTATACCAGATTATCATTAAATCATACATTTTAAAATGTATGCAAATCGCCCGAAATACAGTGTATCAAAACAAAACCAAAAGGCGACTCCAAAAATTCAAAAATATTTCTCTACTATGTAACAATTAGGTGTAACAATGAAAAGATAGTCATGACAAGTAGACCATGATATGATCAAACAATTTCAATAACAGAACACAATAAAACAAGAAAAACGGATTAATAGAAACGGCCAAATATATTATCATCGTACGAACCGGGAGTAATTGGGAAAATCATTGTTTAAAAAAGGAAATATTAGAACGGATTACTGTACCAAATGTTATGTTTTTCCAGCAGTAAAATGGTCTTTATAAAGTCATTTCAAACAAATGTATTCTGTCAATTAGAATTACAATGTGTCACTCTTACCTGTATAAGATGGTCAGCAACGAACAATTCCAAAGAGGCATTTCAAAACTAACAAATTTATTTTACATTACATTCAATGCTATGGGCTCGGTTTATCAGCTTATGCCGTGCAAGCTAAAGTAAACACAATATCTAATTAAAACCAAATAACTATACGTTTTTAATTAAAATTTTACGATATTGTTATTTAGAATAACTATGTTATTCTACTTCATGAATTCCCAATGTTATAACATTTTCCTTTCTATAAATATTTTACACTTAAATCATTGATCAATTTTTTTCAAATATGAACAAAATTTTTAATGTAATATATTGTCTTTTAAATGTTACAATATTCTTGAAAAAACTACGATGTGAAATAAGTCATAACAATACTAAAAATATAATTTTTATTTAAATATCTACCATTAAAGATAATTTTTTTAAATCGGAACTATCACCAGAATAACTGAATTCACAGGGTAGCTGTCATTATATTGTTATTATTGGTTATCATATTACAGTGAAATAGCGGTTGAAAATTTACCCAAACTAGTCAATTCCCTTTACCAACACTTTTAAAACATTTGAAATTCTTGGCTCAGCGTTAGTAAAGTCACTACGAGCGTTACTCGAGGGGCTGGAAACATATCATTTCTATATGTCTGTCTGTTCTTTGCATAATATATAAAAGCAAACTTACCTATAAACCTGAAACTCTGCATGAATTTTATTTCTTAATGGGCAGTTTCGATGGTACTGCATGTCCCTTCACAAAATGTACCTGAACGTTAGCGAATATTTCTACATTGGTCTTATGGGAACCAATGACGGTAATATGAAGCTAACAAAATTAAATTTGTAGAAATATTGAACATTGATATGAGATTTTCATACGTAACATAGTAATGCAGGCAGAATAACTGTCTCAACATCTACAGCATCATTTTGTTGTGGGTGAATTAATATGTAGATTATATTTTATACTGTTGTGATACCGAATTTAATGAAGAATATATTAATGTATGAAGTGGCTTGACATTACAAAGAAATTTCACCTGTAGTCTCTAAATTTTGGAAAATACGTTATTTCGACATATATAAAAATGATTTTAATGATGGTCCATGTTTAAAATTGGAATTTAGCTGACCATCATTGAAATCTATCACATTCTAGTCTAACACTATTTTTTTCTGTTGTGGGGGTGTAAATATATCTTTTCTGTATGATTTATACGCGTTTATCTGTCCCAAGAATTAAATGAGCTGCAGAATTTAAATTTATAAACTTTCCCAGCAGAGCTAGTAACGCTACACGTAGTGTGACGAACCCCTACTTTGTATATAAAAATAATGTAACCTGTAATTACATAAAATTCGTAATACTAACTTCGGTATACATTTATTATTTATAAATATAATTCACTCTAATACAACAATATTAATTGTAAATGTTCGTTATATTGGTTTCTATTGGTGTGCGGTGAGAAATACCGGTTACGCAGTAATGGATACAGGCTGCCAAATTACACCCATGCCCTATACTGTGTAACTGTAGGGTTGCCCTAGTTACTACAGCCTAAATATTTTGTTACAGTGAGGAATTTTCATTAACCTAGTTTATGAGCTGTTCATCCCTTTCAAAGTAATTCTCTGGTTACACCGGTAATAAAGGTACGAGGGTTGTTCAATAAAGACTGAGACTGGGCCCGGGATTTCCCCATACTCCTTCGATAAGACATGATGCCAGATTTTTCCAATACCTTTGGACCCTATTGTTTACCAATAGACATTGAATTGCTTTATCTCTATCACAAAGCCATCAGTGCTCATTTCAACATCAGCTTGGTAAGTGCCGCCTCCAATGTTTTATCATGTCCAGTTTGCGTGAACAACGATATGCGATTAAGTTTTGTGTTAGACTCAACAAAACTGTGACTAACACTTATGAAGACATAAAGCAAGCTTTTGGGGATGACGCAATGTCTCGTGCTTCCTGTTTTCGCTGGTTCAAAGATTTTAAGGTGGGAAGAAAGGACTCAGAGTTGCAGGGAGGAGATGGTGCCCCAGTTACTGCTCTCACTGAGGAAATCATCAATACAGCAACGGCAATGATCAAAACCGACCGACGTCTGACCGTCAGACAGATTGCTGAACTCCTTGACATATCGGTAGGTAGTGCTCACACAATTTTAAAAGACAATCTTAACATGTCTAGAGTGTGGGCTCGTTGGATTCCTCGTTTACTCACACCTGAACAAAAACAAAACCGTGTCGATGTTTGCCTTGAGTGGAAGCGGTTCGTTGAAGAAGATAGGGATTGGTGGAAGAGTGTAATCACTGCTGATGAGTCCTGGGTTTATCAGTATGACCCTGCAATGAAAATCCAAAGCTCTGAGTGGGTAGAAAAAAATGAAGGTCGCCCTGTGACTTTTTTGTTTCCTACTGCAAAAAAGGAATTAAAGGGACGTCGTTTTTATTCGGAACAGGATGCAGTAAAAGCTTTGGAGGTGATCCTGAAGAACATGTCAAAGGATGGCTTCTATAACGTTTTCCAGACATGGCAAAGGCGCTGGGACAAGTGCATTTCACTTAATGGGGAATACCTTGAAGGTGAAAAATGTTATGTAGTTCAGAATTAAATAATAAATGTTTTATAGACACAGTCTCAGTCTTTTTTGAACAACCCTCGTATATAAAATCTGTTTCAATGGATTATCTTTATCGTTTCAGCTTGGAAACGTATAAAACGAAGGGGTAGATCATGTATATACCTCATACATGACATTGTAACGGTTTAGATATTAATATTAAAACATTTTGATTTCGGGTATTGTTTTATTTTGTTTCTTCTATAACAAAATTATGTAGAGCTACAGGTTTTAATATGACCGTAAAGTGGCTGTGAAAATTAAGTGCAAAAGCGTGTAATTGTTTAATAATTGGGAAAAGTTACTAGAAGAATAATAATTATAACATTTAGGTTTTCTATATACATGTCAACTATCCAAAATAAAACTAACGGAAATATTCGCCTTTTTTCATAATATATTTAAAATGGCATTCTGCATGAATTCTGTAACTAAGGAATATTCATAATCATGTCTGATTAAAGGGAGTGCGTGTATTTTTGCAATTTTAATTTCAAATCTAAATATAGGTTTAAAAAACCTTGAAGATGCATATATCAAAATGATTCGCAAAGTTCTAATTGGAGGGTAAATTTATAGATATTTAAAAAGCTACTAGGAAGCAATGCAACTAAAATGAAACAAGCACGTCCCCGTGCAGTAGGAGAATGCAACTTCCAGGTGAAACATGGAACGTCTGCGATAAATTATATCTGGTGGCATGTCTTTTCACTTATAACATTCTGTTTATCGCATTATATACACAGAGTTAAATTCAATTATATCAGATGAATTTAATGTTTTAAATTATGATAAAAATCTTTTAAGTTTTAAGGTTCTTATAGCTCCGAAGTATTCTACATACAATATAGTGCCCATATACAATATTATTTGACTATGTAATTAAGTTTGTAGCTTTAAAAAAAATTCTACTAATTATTGATAGAAATCTAAAACATTTTCAACACAGTGTAATATTATACACGATGTTATTAAACGGGATTTCAACCCACCTCATGCAATAACCAAGAGTACTATTTGGAATAGTGTAATGTCGTATGACAGGTGATAAATTAGAGTTTCATGACCACTTAAATGTCGAATATAAATTAATATTGGGAACAAATTGTTAGATGTGTCATGATAGAAGCGTTGGACCTTCTTGTCAGCGTGGAATTCGTGATTAACTCCCGCCTACCCTCTCATCGATCCGGAATACCCAGATAACTATTTACACTAAAACATTACCTTCGGGGGAGAGGGGGGTTTATTAAAACTATCGATGTATGGTGAGAAACTGTGCAAAAGGCAAACATTTCTTTCAAAGTTTTTGAAACAGTTTTTTTTTTCATTAACATCTTCAATGATTAAGAGAGTGGTGCAAAAGGTGTCAAAACTCTCCCTATTTGAACGTCAGTGATTTGGCTGGAATTCAGGACTAGCCTAAATATAATTAGACCCTGAGTTATGTATCAGCAATCCTGATTGTGATTAATAATATCAACTGTTAATATTAAAACAAAAAGTGAAAGTTCATCTCTTGTGAGGAAACTTAATAGTTTTCTTTTGCACGATGGAGAATGTTTCTGTGGTCCACTTGTGATAGATTTAAAATTATAAACCGGTGTTTTCATTTTTATTTTTCATTACCGTGAAAATTCCAAATAAATAGTGAACGTGTTCTGAATCCTGGTGTTATCTATGCACTTACATCTTCAGAGACTTGCGGAATTTGTCGAAAACCCGAGATTACAAATTCGCTAATATTAAATTAATAACCTTTAACAAATCGATGAAGGCAAGCCTTCATTTTTAATGGTTACAAATATTTGAAATACACAGCTTATTGGTTAGCAGATTAACAATAACCAACCTAAATACAACACCATATAACTAATAACAAATAATATGGTCTATATTACGAATGAAAATCCATATTTCAAATCACAATAATATTTTATGCATTATTATAGAAGAAAATGTTATATATGGGTAACGCAGAACATTGTTTGCTATTGGAGGCATCTTATGTGTCAAGATGGCTTTGTTTTTTGTGGTTTCTAGATTATATTTCATTTTATTCTGAAATTAATCCTTAATTCAAACACACTCAATGGCACAACACAACTTCAAACATGATAGATGCTAAAATTCATTAAAATTAGTATTAGGGTACAAGAGAATCTACATTAATGATTTAATATGTGGAGGTAGATTATTTGATAAAATTTTTTACGCGAGATCACACTAATTGCGGATCAAAAATCGTTAGATAGATTCCACTACCGTTTCTCTCTGTGTTTACATTCTGATATTCACTTTTTATATAGTCATTAAATTGTTCCCAGTTTAAATTGAACTTTAAGTTAACTTAAAGTATAACGTCAATAAAAATGGATAGTAAGAAATATTTACTAATATTGAATAGTTTTGAATAATAAATATACTTTAGGTGAAAAAATAATTTAATTTATTTTATTTCTATTAATACCCTGTCGTTAAGCAGGTCACAATATATTCACGAGCACACTATATAACGAAGTTCGACACAGCAAAGGCAATTAGGGTGGTAAATGGCTCTCTTTACGGCAACCCCCTCCCAGCCTCAAGCAATTTTCACATTTGGATATAAGGCGAAAAGTTAAAGTAGAGGAAAGTTTTATAAGATTATCTTCTCCTTCTATGTTCCAACTTACCAGATCTCCCATTTCTACAAATAATTTCTTACGTCACAGTCTCAGCTACATGATGGTAGACTTTACTCGTATGTCAATTTTACCTTGGTGATAATTTATAAAAGAATCTAGAACAACTCGTACCCAACCTTTCAAGATCTGCTTCGATAGCAGTAGAGCAGCTCGATAGTACCGATGTTCCTCTATTACATTACTTTATAATAAGATCGGGACGGAAAGAATAAACTGCCTACGATTGTGGAGCTACTGCGATTTATTTCAAAATATTAATTTTTATCTACTTATGGAGGAACACCAAAACTAAATTTAGTTAACATTACAGTTTTTTTACCAATACTGTGAGTCAGTTCACGTCTTACAAAATATTATGTTCTACCATTGGGCATTTGATCTTCATAGGCAATACCACCTAAGATAAGCTTGCTAAAATCCATAGAGCCATAAATGTTAACACCCTTACCGAAACACCGGTCTGTGAGACTCCCTGGGAAATTTAACATTATTGTATTGGCAACCCTGCAGCACGTATGATGTTGTCCGCCACAATAGCTGCCCCCCCACTCACTCCCTTCCACTAGAACCGGTTTTGGCTCAGTCACGCTTGTGCACCCTTGGGCCATCAACCTATTACTGAAAGTCGATTGTAGGACTGTAGGTCCACGTCTGGTTTTGACGCGGGTGGCTGACGTCACTTTTCTGGTTAAACGGACTGTAGGTCCACGTCGTAAAACTGTCGGAATCATTTCTTACCTACTTCGTAAAGGGGGGACAGTGCGCACACGGTCCCGGCCTGGGACCCACTGTCCGAATCACGGGTTACGTTTGACGAGAGGTTGATAAGGGATCGTCGTACTCACTGCAGCACTTGAGCGGATCTTCTGAGATCTATACTCTATACCTTCTAAATATGTTACAGTAGAAACAGACAGAAACGACAGAAGAATACAGCTACAGAAAGAATTATACAAAATATATATACATAAAACAAAGTTGGGTTAGTTACACCATTTATAACTTAAGAATGGCTGTACAGATTATAATGGCCTTTGCTTTGTAGGATACGTTTTTCCTCGACTAGCAGGAAAACGATTAAAGTATCGTAAAAGTGCACAGAAAAATCAGGTAAAAAGAACCAGAACGTAGATTACGAAATTGTGTGTAAAAACCGTGGGGAACTACTAGTTATAACACGAATTGTGATTTTAAACCTTTCAATATTCTTATAGCATTTTTGTTTTTTAATTATCGTCAACAAGCAGAGATGTTCTATATGATGATCCTATATCCACCGAACGTATACTACAACTTTTACATGACATTGAAGAATGTGAAAGCGGTGAGGAAATTGACGACTCTGACCAAAATCTAAATTAACCAAGTGACGGAGATGGGCAATCGTCAGAGAGTGAAGAATCATCACCTGAATGTGCAGTTGAAGAACTAATAGAACATGAGGATGAATTCTTAGTCGTAGAGAATTACGTGGAAGGTGATGATGAATTTTTTGGGGTTAAAGATGAAACTATATGGATGAAAAACGAACCTACGCCACAAAGAATAACTCCACATACTAATATCATACGGGGACCCTTGCCTGGACTTACATTAAGAAGCCGAAACCTAGGCCAGACTCCCAGCAAATCTCAGGTATAGTAAAAGCTATTCGATCAAGATATAATTAATGAGGTTGTTAGTCATACAAATCAAAAGATAGAAAGTGTAAGATCCTCGTTAGGTAAAGCCACCAGTAAAGTAAACTACAAAAATACTGATGCTACCGAAATCAAAGCTCTGATTGGGCTACTCATGCTAAAGTCTACTTTTAGATGCTCTAACGAAAAAGTTCTGTCTCTGTTTTCACAGAGTATTACCGGAAGGCCAATTTTCCGAGCTACACTTTCCATGAAGCGGTTTGAAATACTTTAATCGACTCTAAGATTCGATGACTTCAACACGAGAGAAGGAAGAAAGAAAACCGATCCTACTGCTCATATCTGTTTTATTTTTGAGAAATTCATCACAAACTGCAAGGAACTGTATTCACCCGGAACAAACGTCACTGTAGACGAAACGATAGTACCATTTAGAGGCAATTGTTGTTGTAGGACATACATGCCAAAAAAAACAAAAAATAGGTTGTTAAAATCATGTGCGTAACAGACTCATCGACATCGTATCTAGTCGATGCTTATATATAAAAGGGCAAGAATACTGATGATGAGGGGCTAACTCAAGATGAACAAAGGTTATCAAGGCCAACACAATCCGTTATCTGGCTGTGCAATTCAATAGAAGGGACCAACAGAAATGTAACTGGAGATAATTGGTTTACTTTGGTTGAGCTGGTTGAAGAACTTGGAGATCGGTCACGAACCTATATTGGAACTATAAAAAAGAATAAAAAAGAGATACCGGAAGAGTTTCTTCCATCAAAAGAACGAAAAGTTGGCTCGGCTATTTATGGTTTCGGAGGAACAATTACCCTTTTATCTGTCGTTCCAAAGAAAAACAAAGCTGTGTTGCTTCTGTCCTCAATGCACAGATATTGCGACAGATGAACAAAAAAGTATACAAGAAATCGTTTTCTATTATTTACAAAAGAAAACTCACAGTTCTCAAATAATTTTTGAATACACAAATTATTGGAGAATTGTTAGTTTTCTTTTGTAAAATAATAGAAAATTGATATTCCAATAAGAAGAGCTCCTCCTTCATTGCAAGAAATCGTTGCTTACTATAATAAAACCAAAGCAGGAGTGGACCTACTAGATATGAAGTGTGCTCTTTATACCTCCAGCAGCAGGACAAGGCGTTGGCCTCTCGCAATTTTTTTCAGATGATTGATATAAGCACTGTAAACAGTTTTATTATTTACAGCACATTCAATCTAAATCCACTTTTCAACAGGTTTGACTTTGTACATGATCTAGCAATGGAGCTAATCAAACCTCAACTGGAGAGAAGACTTGCAATTCCAAATCTGCCCCGTGACCTCAAGAAAGTACTTGCAGACTTTCTCCGAAAACCTCAAGAAGGCAATGTAGAATTTGATGACAAACTTCCAAAGAGAAAAACTTGTTCCAATTGTCCATCTGCAAAACGAAGAAAAACGAAGAAATCTACAGTTGTTGTATTCAGAAATAGAAAAATAATACTTTTATTCGTCCTTTCATTTTAAATAAGTTTATCGTTTTCATAATCTCTAACATATCAAAAACTATAACATTTGAGTTTATTTGAGAGATTGGACATTTAAATCTGGTTCCATAACCTTTTAAATTTACTCTATAGGCTTTCTTATAAAAAACACAGGCTTTAAACATTTAGATCACTCCACTCTGGGTTTTCATCTTGACCTTAATGTTTATAAGTTACCAAATAGTTTTTACCCTAACCTTTTGATAACGTCTATCAAATAAAACAATCAATCTATCAGTTTTAATTATTGCGGGGCTGTTTAGGCTGATTGGTAATCGTTAAATTTCGTGGAAGCATAAAATCATCGTCATGTTATTACGTGGTCGTCAAGTTTCGTGGTAGTCGTCTCTTTAAGATGAAAATTTCAAATTCTAGGATTTTGTGGTGACAAACATTTGTTGTTAACTAATTTACTTAGTCGCCACAATCTATGTAGCTATGAGTCATGATCCAGATAAAGATGAAATGCAAATATACGTTTACTGTTTACCAAACGAACTGGCCACCGTTTTGTCACTATTTAACTTGGATTTTGAATTCATTTACTTTTGGGCAATATAACAAGGACTGAAAAGAAATTAAAACAAAAAGCAAGCAATCATAGTTGGTAACTCTAGAATGATAAAGCGAATTACTGTTGGTTCCGCACCGAAGCTTAAACTTAACAGTTATGAATTAAAGTACCAAAACAAACTGAAAAAACTCGGGCTGATCAAGTTACTATAACGTGCAAAAGATTCTTTGCTAGTATCTACGGTTTGAAGCGATTTGTCTTGTACCTGCTATTTAATGAAATAAAAAATGTCTATATTAAATAGTCGGAGTTAGGGCTTTTAAGCCCTCCCTACCATTCCTCCTCAATTAATGTTAGGGTGATGCTCATTAAGATTCTTATACTACATGACTGTTGAGCAATCGGACATACTCCAGCGTGTCCAAAACTACTGTATAAGATTTATGTTTTATCTCAGACGTCATGAGCACGTTACACATTTTCAGCAATTGTCACTTATAAAATTTCATCAACTACGTAAATTCCAAATTAATTCTATTCTAAATTCAATTACAAAACCAAATATAAACAGTATAACTGTTCGGACAGTTGAAATGATCGGTCATTTCAACTTTATATGAACTACATACGAGAAGGAGATCCGCATAACTAACAATTTCAATTCACTGTTCAACAATTTTAATAAGTCCTTCGTTCAGGTTTTTCACCTTTGGAAAGCTCCCCACGATGATATCAGATGTATTGAGGACCGTCCTCGTTTCGGGGCGAGGGTTAGAGGCTTGCTGCTGGGGGTCTTTGGGGGTGACGGGTGGTACTGCTTGTTGCGGTCATATGGTCAATCGGTGTGTTAGAGTGATTGAATGTTTCTGGCTTCTTGGTCTTCATTTTTTAATTTTATTGTATTTATCATAATATCTATAAAGTTTTTCTTTTGTACTTTAAGTAATACATTTATTTCAATACATAGATTTTTACTTTAAGTTTATTTAATTCTGTATAGCGTATAGGTTTGGTTATTTATATTTAAAGAATAAGTTAATAATTTACCACATTTGTATCATACTATTGTTAATGTACTTTAAATAATATGAGGTTGAGTTGTAGAAAGGGCTTAATAGTGCTAAATCCGGCTCTTTAAAAAAAGCATTTTTTTCATTTCAATAGTACAGTATATTTATTCGTATATTGTTAAAAAGCTAGAGAACAAAATGTTTACCTATTTTTCTACTAAAATAAGTTTGTTTGAGAGGTTCATGACGTCACATGTGAGTGTAATACACAATCCTACCTGTGATTGTTATTTGAATTAATGGTCAGAAGGGATTATCAAGGATATGGATGCGCCTACGTTCCACTGAATATGGCAGAGGTTTTCTCAGCGTCATTTTGTCAGAAACACTTATAAATAAAATTGCCTTGTACCTATCAACATTTGTTTTCAATTAAAAAATATATCAGTTTAAATCTTATTTTTATGATAGAATAATAACTTTTATTTTTAGTTTTTCCATTTACCTATCTTATGGTAATGGTATATATGCCTTTTTGCTTTTGTGATAATAATGATGCAACAAAATGTATAAACAAAAAAGTATCCACCTTAAGTACGTATTAGTACAAAATTTAGTTTTATTTCATTAAAAATGTGAGTTCTTTTCAATGCGCATAAGTCAATCCTATATTATAAGAAATTAAATCCACAGCAAACTCTAGGCTTTAAAAAAATATACACTTCTCAGTGAAATGAGGTTTGAAATTAAAATAACCACTGTTAAGATAATATTACAAGATCAATCTAACCATTTTCTATTATGAAGCTCTAAACGTTTTCCAAAATGCAGTTAAATTTGAGCCACAAATAGGTCACAAAGTGTATTAATCTGTCAAATAAATAAAAACTGCACATATGTGTATGTGGACTCTATCAGTATTAGAATTTAGTCAACTGTTCACTTATACTACACTGGGAAAAAAAAACCTTCTAAATTTTTATTGGGAAGAAGCCCAGTTGGTGATAACCAAAATAAGACTGAACATGTTTCGATATGTGTGAAACAGCATACATTATTTTAAGGGGAGCATGTACCTTTTTGGCACCAAAAATATCGATTTTTTGAAACATATCATAAAAAATACTATGTTTTATGCCCTTTTTCAAAAATACATAACACTCTATATCTGAGAGGTTTAGACATATGTGTAAAATGTGTTTTAAGAAATGTATGCACGCTTTTTTCAGCTGACAACATGGCGCGCTATGGATTGTTAGTGTCAGAATGTATTATATACATATTACTTGCTCCAATTGTATGATTATTAAGTTTTTCCCCTTTAGGTTGGTAGCACTGCTTGCTTTAGATGCATTTGAAGGATGTAAGTCATCTGTAACTTACCTAACCTACACTATTGATATTATTGTTATTGTTTATGTTTACTAACAGTGTTTGTCAGTGTAATTCTATTTTGTGTGGGTGCCAGTGATCAAAACTTTTGGACTCTTAATGTGTATTTTATTATATAAATAAGTGATATTATTGTGTATTAGCCATGCCTAGAGTGAAAAGGTTCAATAAACAGTCTTACAGAGGTAACCAATTTCGTAAAAATTCAAGTGAACTAGGACTAAGTGCTTCTCCAGGTACAAGTGAATCTAATAGGCCTAGGCCTAAACAATCATCTAGTTCTAAGAAGATTAATGATTCAAAGTTGCCTAAATTTAGTGATTATGACATAAACAATGTAAATATTATAATAGATTTACAACAGAATTCTGGCCTAATAAAATCTTTCACTGCATGTAAAATATTGTAGTAGTTCCGACTGCATTGACATAAGCCTAGATGAAGACTTCAAGTGTGGAATAGTACTTCGTGTAAATATATTTGTTGCAATGTAAGTAAACATACTGACTCAGTAATAAGCTCCAAATGTGTTAGAAATATGTATGGAGTTGAATCTAAGATATGTTTATGCTCTACGTTCAATCGGCAAAGGCCTAGATTCTGGTAGGGTATTTTCCTGCTGTGATGAATATCGCTCCACCAAACAGCCGAATTGAAAAATATAATAAAAAAACTGCTTACTGCTGTAACAGAGGTAAGTGAATGTTCAATTAGACAGGCAGCTGATGAAGTTCGTAGCCTAAATGATGATTTGTCGTGATATAGCAGCCGCTTTTGGACGGTACCTGGCAGAAGCGAGGCTTCACCTCTGTGAACGGCGTAATGACAGCAACATCCTTCGATAAAGGAAAGGTTATGGACTTTGAGTGTTTTCAGCAAATATTGTAATAAATGTGTCATAAAACCTCTAAGCCATGACAAAAACCCTATTGAACAGCACAACAATTCTGGTACTTGTTTGGCAAATTTTTTCAGGTACACAAGTGGTGGAATGGAGGTGGCGGGAGCTCTGACTCTTTGTCGCCGCTCTGAGGCTAAACTCAATGTGCGATACCACAAAATACCTTGGAGATGGGGACTCTAAGGGGTTTTACTCATGTTGTGGCAAACAATCCCTATGGTGATGATGTTTTGGTTAGAAAAACTTGAATGTGTAGGCCAATATTCAGAGCGACTAGGAACAAGACTGCGGCGATTGAAGAGGGATAAAAAAGGAATCAAATTGAAGGATGGTAAAGGACTTGGAGGACAAGGTAGGTTGACTGATGTAGAGATAGATCACTTACAACGTTTTTATGGGATGGCAATAAGGAATAATGTGGAAGATGTTGAAAAAATGAAGAGAGCAATATGGGCTACGTTTCTATCACAAATTATCGACTGACGCAAAACCTCAGCACGAACTATGCCCGCCTGGGATTGAGTCTTGGTGCAAATACAGACAAGCTCAGGCAAATAATAAGCTAGATGATTTCAAACATACAAAATCATTGCCTGAATATATTCATGGAAGAAATAAAACCAATCTATAAGGATTTATCAGCCCCAGCCCTACTAAAAGAGGTGTCTGCACGGTAAAACACAGAACCCTAATGAAAGCATCAATAGCGTAATTTGGAATAGGCTACCCAAGACCACATTTGTTGGCATTCAGACATTAAAATTAGGGGTTTGTGATGCAGTTCTTAGTTTTAATGCAGGAGCAATGGCCAAAGTGAATGTTTTGTAAACGATTATGCATCCAACCAGGGACGCTTTATGGTTGAAGGCATTTCAACAAATCGATTCCAATAGGGTTAAAAAAGCTGACAAAGAAGTCCAAGAAGAAAATAAAAAGAAGAGGATAAAAAGAAGGATAGGAAAAAAGAGTAAAAATGAAGAAGATGATTACTGTCCAGGTGGATTTTAAAGTGATTATGTGTTTTGAAGTGTAACTAAAACTTTAAAGCTGTTTTAACCGAAAGTACCGTTTTGTGACATTTCGGAACACGTTGTTGTGAAACAAATTATTAGACTTACAGACTTCAAATTTTACACACTTTATTGCAGACTAGTTGGTGAGTAGATTCATGCTTTTTTATCAATATATATTATGTTTTTATAATTTTAAAAAATATTGTAATTACATGATATAAAAAAAAAAATTTTTTTTTAAAATTGCTACCACGATAATTTTTTTGTTTATTGAGATATTAAAAAAAAGGCATGCAAATATTAAAGCTGTTAATGTAGAACAAAACCCTAAAGTTTAAAGTCAATATGTCTAATAGTTTTAGGAGATAATGGTACCGACATGTTGCAGTGTACTCCCATTTAAATAACATGGGACCCGAAAAAGGTACATGCTCCCCTTAACCTTTATTACAAATTATCTTTTTAATTCTTCTCCAATAGCACAAAGGACATCTTATTAATAAGCTGAATTTTTCCAAGGCATGTTATAAATGTACGTATAAGAAATCATTATAGAACGTTCTAGTTTTGATGTGTGTTTCAAAATAGATTTAATGAGAAAATAAAAATTTTAAGGGCCCTTTAATATTATAACGTATAAATATGTACACACTCTAGGATTGTTAAAAGTCTCATTGTATATACCTGATTTCATGGCCTAAAATGAAAATCAATCTTTATATCGATAGTTTGTCATAGTTATTGATACTTTCTGAGAAGCTATAACACACCATAAGAGTGAGTAAATGGTAAATTGTACCGTTAACGTCGAAAGTTTCAAGTACATTTAACAATATTTATTAAAACGACACCAATAACAAGGTTTACAGATAAGCTGGGTAATTTAATTGGCAATTTATTACAAAGTATTTTAAAATGGTCACTCTTGGGTCAGCTCTTGTACCCACGTAATCCGATTACAACTTCATCGTTGTTGGTTACTCGTAATTATTAAATTATTTTATTCCTTTCAAGTGTTATTCTGTATTAAATATTCAACAAATTCCACAATAAACTATATGCGTATGGGTTTTACAGTATCATTATAATATAAGAAAATAGCTGTACCGTTTCAAAATAAGATAATATATAAAATAATCCATGAACTTAAATACTGTGAGTTTTAAAGACCTAACTTCGATAAAATAATTCTTAAACTACTAAAAGTACATATAGTAATGAACCGGGTTCTTCCTCTTAATTATTAACAAATGTTCTGTTTTGTGTTTCGTCGTTCTACAAAATAAATATGCATTATATTAAAAATTACGTTTTAATAAAAATATTAGTTCTAACTGAATTATATTGTCAAATATATTCTGTCTTTGTTTTACAAGGGTTATCTTCTACATCTAACCAGTATACTCTACACGTAACCAAAGGACATATAACATCCTTATTGTTTTCAAAAACCAAAGTTTTCAAAACATCTTACTGTACAAAACTGCTACATTAGAGGATATAGGTTTGAATGAAAGACTACGCTTACTGCAGAATAATATAACACATTTCCATTTCGCATATCTAGTGAACTTCCGAAATTCATTGAGAGTTTCATTACATATGAAATACATTATGAAAACACTTTAAAACAAAATATTTCTTTCAGTAATACATTTTACATATCTTTTCTCATGTAAAACAATGAAATGATGGCAAATTAAATGTTAGGGTAATATTATCTACACACCTCATACCCGCAAATATTATTTTTATGAAATCTATGTTTCCTAGTAATTAGATGTAAACAATAATATTATTACAGGTACTAGTAGTTGCCCGCACTTCGTACGTATCTTCATTTGGAAAAATGGGTCAGCAAGGGCATATTCCTATACCTATATTCTGTATATTTTATGTCGGCAATAAATACTGGAACCTTTGTACCTATACAGTGTTCAACATAACATAATAGCTCGTGTTCGGAGGTTTGCCACATATTTTAATCACAAAATGGACGAAAATTCCTCACAAAAATGGTTTCATTCATTGTGACATGTCCTACCCAAGTATCCTACAGGCGTTTTCAAAAGCTTCTATTTCAGTCAAAGAAACCTATTCAAGCAAAACATGAAGTATTTACTATAAGAAAAAAAGTTCACCCATCTTCTGTTGAAATTGTACTTAAAAATATTTTTTTATTTAAAAAGGCCAGCAAGTTTCAAGTAAATATGTGCAACACTTTGGTGGTTCTTACAACATACATTAAAAACTGCGGATGTGTCATAAACAATGAAGATGTAAATGACATGAGTGTCACCAAAAGTGCTTATACGTAACAATTAAAACTGAAAAAATAGGAAGGGGCTTATTAACATGTCTTCTTTTTCTTGCATCAATTTGGGAGGCAATATGTTGTTAGAATGTGTGCAAGAGAAATAAAGAGGAAATAAATTATTTTAAACAATAAGGTGAAAGTGTAATAAATTCAAAATTAACTTTAAGGCATTAATTAAAAGGCAAATAAGGACTTTTATGAAAGTTAAGTTAGGTGAGTTTAAGTACATTTTATTTGAAATTACGACCAAAAAGTATTACTTATTGTTTGTTAAATAATTATAGTTACATAATAGAGTTTAACCTCAATCTATAAGTTAAAAATCAAATATGGACATTAATCGAATTCATTTTGAGGGAAATGTAATGTCAAATTATTGCCAGTGTAGTTATCGTTGTTTGTATCTAATAAAAGAGTCAATAAATAAATAATAAAGTGTATATATATATATATATATATATATATATATATATAAAGATGCCATGATGTATGATTAACTTATTGCTTATATTGTTGTAAGCGTGAATAAATGCATATGTTCTTCATCTACAGTATTTATCTTATTTGGTTCAATCAAATATTCATTATTATTAAGCCCTTCTTAAGTTCCACTAAATACATAAAACACAAAAATGGGGACTTTTATAAACCCAAACAGTCATAATTCAACAGGCATAGATGTCATAACAAGAAGACAAAGACACTAATTAATAGTATACTATGCATTTCCAATGCCGCTATGAAGCTGACTAAATAATGCTCCTTGCATGCCATCTGAAGACTTTTGGGAAAATTGGTTGATTCATGATATTGCTTCTTGGCCGTAAAATCCGAAACGAAATGATTAAAAACTGAACCTAGTAGAATTTCTTATTATATTTTATGGGTATACTGTCAAGTTATGTACAATATTAGTGCTTTTCTATCTTATACTCAGCACTGTATTAATATAGTCCCAAATGGTTCAACGTTACATATCATCAATACAAGGCGAGGTTGAAGTGTATAACATATTAAGCATGTAACTAAACACGAGATTCTGGACTATTCATATTTATTGCTAGACTTCCAAACTCAAAGGAAAATGTTTGTCATAATTTTGAATTGAAATAGTAAATGCTATGTTAACCGGCATGCTAAAATAATGCAGAGCATGATTTAACTACACCTTTCCTCAGATATATGGCCTAATGATACACTAACATTTTTATTTATTCAGTCGAGTTTCACAGCAGTGTTTAGTTAATAAACACTCTACTACAAAACAAGGTACAAAAAAATCATGTTGTATGTTCTAGGATATTTGGGCAACATTTTTATGTCACATGTTTAAATACTACGTACTTAGTCTGTTTAAAAATACTATTCTTTCTGCTATTTTTTCTTACCCTCATGGGTACCTATAAGATCATTGTAATCATATTGGATCGTACTCGACCAAATCCCATGGATTGCCGAGTATCGTGTTTATTTATTAATTGTTTACATATCGTTTAAAAAAACCAGAGAAATTAAATTGTTGTAGAATTTATAGAGATAGGCTTCTCTAATGCTCAGCCAATTAACCAACTTAACCATCCGGTTTAAGTTTTAGTTTCTCTTAACTGTATTCAGATAGAAGAAACATAAAAAATGCTGCAATATAATGTTCACTCATTAAAATGCCACCAAAGTGTGTTTAATGATCTAATGAACCTAGTGTTGTATGTAACACATACGTCACGTTAAATAGACGTAAATGGAACTTCGCACATGTTTACCCTGATAATTACTTCGTAACTCAATCAGCCGTAAGCACGATGTTGGTACTTCTAGTACTGAGTTGGTCCTTGTGCTAATTTGATATCAGATATATGGACTTAACATTATGAATATAGAGATTTTCGCATATTACAGTTTTACGATACAATGAAAATGTAAAATATCGATATAAACGTGAGGTAAAGCTGTCCCCGTTTTAAAATGGCATCAAAAGTTATTTCAATAGTAGTGTTTGATACACAGAGAGAAGTTTAAATAGTATTAGTGAGCAGCAATTGTCTGATTATTGACAGAACTTGTAGGGTCCACATTAAAACTAGTCACCAAAAATTAATCGTATTTAATTTAAAATAGTTGATTAAATCCTACTAAGCCAAAGTGACTTTGTTTAAAAACGGTGCTGGTATTGTATGAGTCATGATTTATACAGATAATGATTCAGATAACGGCTCCTGAAAACATAAGCGCGCAGATAAAATATACAGGGTGGAAAAAAAGTATGGAAACGCTTTCACTAATTTTGTATGGCTTCACTTATACAAATTAAATTTTGTACATCACCACTTGTATTAAGAACCTAGTTTTTGAGACCAGTGGGGACATTTTATCTTTTTCAGGGGGTCGGCCCGTGAGGAGTCGGACGAAAATCTTAAATGTAAGCATAGGCCGAATTTGGTATCAAATTAAAGGTCTAGTAAAGAGAAACTCATTACCGCAAACCGCACTTAAAAAAGGTTGACCCTATCCAGAGTATGGGCCGTTTGAATTTCATAAATAACGTTTGATTAATTAATTATTATTTCTCCGCAATTTCACAGTCTCAAGTAAACTGTTTCTGACTGAAAAATGACACTTTATGGAACACAATTATCCAAAAGAATTTAATTAAAAATTATCTGTGTATTACAAAAATAACCATACCTTTTTAAATGAGGTGCTCAAAACTGCTCTCCGAACACTTGTTGGCAATGAGCTAGTCTATTATAAAAACCTACTGCAGTCACATTTTGAAGCATCTCGGGTGTAATTCTTCTTGCTTCTTCTAATAAACAATTTGTCAGCTCCTCAATGTTGGCTGGTTTAGTTTTATACACATTATCTTTTAAGAAGCCCCACAAAAAGAAATCTAGTGGATTAAGATCCGGTGACCTAGCCGGCCACTCAACGGTACCCCTGCGACCAATCCAACGGTTAGGAAACACTTCATCTAACAGATTGTGCACCCGAAAATAGTAATGGGGCGGTGTGCTCCACCTTGCTGAAACCATACTGCATTAAAATTTGCCCCAAGAAGAGCACGCACTGCTGGCAAAATGTTATTTGTCAACATATTGAAATAAATTTCGCCTGATAGATTTCCATATATCACAAACGGTCCTACAATGTTGTTGTTTATTATTCCAGCCCACATATTCACTTTCTGAGGCCTTTGTGTGTGGCCTTCTATCATCCAGTGAGAATTATGGTCGGCCCAGTAACGGCAATTATGCCTATTAACTTGTCCATTAACAAAGAATGTAGCTTCATCTGAAAACAATATCGAACTTAAAAAATTTTGAATTTCGTCACACTTTCTCATCATTATTTCGCAAAATTCAGTCCTTCGATCAAAAATCATCCTCTGAAAGTTCTTGGGTTAGGGTTTACTTTAAAAGGGTGATACTTGTTTTTGTGTAAAAACATTCAACACTGAGGTATGGCTCATATCAAGATCTTCTGCAGCCACTCTGGCCGAGGTGCTGGGATTTTCAACAAATGTTTGGAGTACATCCAAAGATTTTTGTTCATTTGTTGCCGATTTAGGCATGCCACTTTTGGCTGTTCTAGTTTCTTCAAATCTTTTTACTGTCTTAAACACTGTTGACTTACTAATTGGGGGTCTATCAAGAAAAGTGTCATTAAACAAATGCGCTGTTTCTTCATAGGGACGAACTAGATATCCATACCCACGCATCATAAACAGCGTGATTCTCTCAAACTCACTAAGTGACATTGCTTTTAAAACTAGTAGAATAAAAATGTAAACACTTAAGTAAAAAAATGTATAACTATCACAGTACCTTCTAGTGAAGACTTTCAACTTTATCTTACGTGAACGAAATTATAACGTAGACTAAAAACCAAGCTGATATTAAAAATACAAAACTGTGGAGTTTTGCTGTGACAGTAATGTTTGTATTGCCTAAACCAGTTTATGTTTGCCTGAGATAAAAGGGCTGAAGGGGACTGGACCTTGACCTCATGTTGATAAGGAGTTAACGGTGGTATTATTGAATACTCTCAGTTTCTTGAAGACAAGACAGGAAAACCCCTATTTACTGTTATCCAACAAATCTAGAGGTAAAAAAATATTTTTTTTTAGGAAATAGTTTCAAATTTACATAACCGACATAAAACATACTACTGAAAGTAAATTAGTTACTTCACAAGACAAAATTACTAAACTTCTTTCTCATGAAATTCATACGGCCCGTACTCTGGGATAGGGTCAACCTTTTTAAGTGCGGTTTACGGTAATGAGTTTTCTCTTTACTAGACCTTTAATTTGATACCAAACTCGGCCCTATTGCTTACATTTAAGATTTCGTCCGACTCCTCACGGGCCGTCCCCCTGAAAAGATAAAATGTCCCCACTGGTTCTCAAAAACTAGGTTCTTAATACAAGTGGTGATGTACAAAATTTAATTTGTATAAGTGAAGCCATACAAAATTAGTGAAAGCGTTTCCATACTTTTTTTCCACCCTGTATACTACTTATTTGTATAATTCCAACGAAGTGAGATCTAGTACTCTGCAGAAATTCTAGTTCAGCTCCGCTTCACCTTTCTGGTACATTGACACTGTCTCAGACTTGAATACTGGACTTTGGAGTCATTTTCGCCTAAAGAGATCCAAAAACAGTCGATGACGAGAAGCTCAAAACGAAACATTTACATCGCTTCGATTTCAGAGATAAATAGACAAAGTGGTAGTCTCATCAGGTACACAATTTAGTGCACTACGATGTGATATACACGATATCTATGCCCGGTGGAGCAACAGAGTTTTATACACATTAAATAGCTATGGTAGGAAAGGTTGATTCAATTGAAATTCGAGTTCAGCTGCAGTGTTAGCTCTAGTTCAGTAACTTCACTGATACCATTACTGGGGATAGATAGATCTAGATTTCCTGAGATGACCATTACTGAAGTAAATGATGTCTGAGAATATAAAAAAATGTTATACTGATTCGCAACTACATTATACAATAGTATAATTGATGGTAAATTCTCTGGTATTTCCATCAATATATTACGCCCTTCCAGTGTTTGGTAGCTGCTTAACTCAAGAGGCAAATGTCATCCTTGCACGGATACAGAACAGTGCGCTGAGGTTTGTTTATAATCTAAAAAAATTTGACCACATCTCACCTTATCGCAAAAGAGCAAATTTACACTCTGTTCAAGATATTTGTAGGCTCCAAACTGTGACATTGGTGCATAAGGTTTTGGTAACTGGTGAACCCTCTTACCTGAGACGGAAACTAGTGGCGCGAGCGACTCTAAGAGAACGGCACACTCGACAGGACGACAAGCTGCAACTGCCGCGTGTGCGGTTGGAGGCTACAGAAAGGTCCTTCTCGTACTTTGGACCCCAGGAGTACAATGCCTTACCACCAGTTATAAAGACTTTGTCTGTTAAAACTTTCAAAAAGGAAGTTCAAACTGTATAGGTACCTTAATGATGTATTGTTGTTTAAGTATGAATTTTCTATGTAAATTACCAGCACGCAATATTTGGGTGTCACAGTTTTAAAATACAAATTGTACTGTTATGATTAGTTTGACGTGAGTCGATTTGTAAAACAGATTGTAAACTGAAATCCGCTCAAGAATAAAGGCCTTATTTATTTATTTATTTATTATTTCTGACTCAGTAATGTCTAATCAGGGATGTTCTATTAACCTTTTTAATTCATCGTACTGCAAGTGAATCCTCAGTTAACTGCTTGTATGTATTAAGGGCATGTATTAAAATATTCATTACACTCGAGACTTTGATTTAGTCAGATTACAAGCTTTGGTTAGTATTTTTATCGTTAATCACTAGAGTTTCTGACCATGTAGTTTAACTGCATCTAAGTTTTCAAATATATTGTAATAAATTATAAAGATTTCTTAATAATAAATACAAGGTTATTAAAAACATATTTAATTTCTAGTTTCAACCCTATGCTATGCATCATTAAACCTTAAAATTATTTATGTTTGAAGGCAAAGGTTTAATTTATTTATCCATTTACACCATAAGGTGGGTGAAATGTTTCAAACCCTCTCTTTAGACGATTTTCTTTATATTTAAAACCTACAGCTTTAAAACTTATGAATTTTCTTAAAGAAAAAATAGTATAAAGTTCGTCAGTTTTAATACAGTCATTATAAAGTTTTTAAAGTGTTATAAAAGCACCAGTTGTAGTTATTATTCCTGTTTTAGACTCTATCTTTCTTTCAGCTTTCACAGATTGGATCATTAAACTACAAATTCAAGTGCATTTTACAAATTTGTATTTAATTTTCTTATTACATTATCAATAAACAAGTTTTTAAGTAAATGCCTGGAAATTTTAAAGGAATGGAGACACCTATTTCCTGCACGTGAAAATGATTTCATACAAAACTATCCTGAATAGGAAATTATTAAGACTCATCTAGGTTTTGATACATAAATGAAAATCAAAAAAACTGCCCAACAGTATAATCTAAAAAAAACAACATATTTTTTAAGAAAATCATGTTAATTTCATTGTAAGCAACTATTTAGTGTCCGGCAAGCCTTACTTAAAAGATAAAAACTTAGAAGTAAACAGTTTTGTATCCATAAAGATTCTGTTGTTTTCGTTTTTTGCAGATAAAATAAAATATAAATATACAGGTTTATTTTCATATTTAATTTAAAACATATCGCTTAAACATGTCCAAACGCTGTGAAAATAAAAATAGGTCCTGAAGTTATTTGTAATTTGATACTTTATTGTTCTGATATGTGTCGTATTTTTATAAAATTGGACAATTGTTTGGCCAAACTGTTTTAAATAGGAACGTGCTACTTTATTTTGTGGTTTAACATTATGTAACATTAGTTTATGGTCCTAAATTGTAACAATCAGTTATTGGATTTGTCCAAATATGTTTTTTTTTTATTATAACCTTCTCTTCTTACCTAGTTAATATGACGTACCAACATAAATTGCATACATTTAAAGTTTCCCTCTGATTTTTATCGAGATACTTTCTCGCCTCACGAGATAAAGAGTTACTGGTTGCGTAAAGGATAACTTTTATGATCTATGTAGGTACACTAAATTACAATTTTGTAATGCATACTATTTAAATACAATTGTCACTTCGATCTTCAAGTGACATACGGTATGGTTTAATGTTTACTTAATGCAGTATCACGAATATGTTTAGAAAGCTTTGTATATTTTTTCAAAAAGCTAACGGGGACAATAGTTAAAAATTAAATTTCTAAAACGAGGACCAGTATTTTATAAAAAGAAATTACTTCCAAAGTCGCATATATCAGTCGTAAATGTTGTGACATGCCACACAACTCTCGTTGTGATTTACGACATAACAGCTGACCGTCTGCAGTGACTGTGACAATGTGTCACATAAAAACATGTGTCAGATTGTAACATTTAGAGTTATATCATAACTACTGTTGTCTGGAACCATTGTTTTATTAAATGTGTACTCTTTTAACTAAAGTATGAGAATGCTGCATATGAAAATAAACTTGTTAACAACAAAAGAGTAAATAGTTGGTATACACCCTTTCACGTCAAATTTCTGCTAAAAATGAAATAAAAATGAATGAAGTTGTTTAAGTAATAATTTTAAAACCTGTAATATACTCTAGTGATCTGGGAAATTTTAGGTTTTGGAGTATATTTCTGCACTATTCGCATTGGGTTGCGATATCTTATTGATAATTACTGTAACTTTTATTGTTATTTCGGTAATGAAACAGACTTGAACTGTATCGCACGTTTTATACTTTTAACGTTTTGTTTTATCAGTAAATAATACGTGATTAATAACGTATAGCAAATTATTTTGCGGAACTGTAAATTTATATGTTTAACAATAAATAACCAATGGGACGGAGTATTGAAAAACTGCCTTTTATTTTATACACCCATAAAAATATACTTCTTTATTAAAACAATATTTCCCAGGTATTTTCCAGAATTTACCCAGAAGAGTTCACTGTTAGTTAATGTATACTCTCCAGTTAAACCTACACTAATTACGAAAACCGATATAAAACTTAAATCTAATAGACCGCATGAAAGGCACATAGCAAAGCAAATTCAAAACTGTGAATTACAATTATATATCGGTAGGTCTGGTAAGATACATTTCATACCATTGTTCTAAATTCCATTTTATTATCTACTGAATAAAATCTACTTCCAATTTTATAGATTAAACATCCGTTCTCAGGCATACATCCATACGATATATCCCCTCAATGAAAAACTTTGCTAACGCTCAGCCAAATCCTATAAAAAGATATGCTCCATTCAAGAACGCGATTATTTCGTATATAAATAAAGCTTCATCATATTTTCCAATATATCCCTGATACAGTTTTTGATATGATACACAAAGAAAAAGTAACATATTATCAGTCCCCAAATTGATGGGTAGGCTTTGGTTACGCTCAGGAAATATAAAAATTAGTAAGCTACACTCTTCTACACTCAATTTTTATAAAAGCCACTCATAGAAATTAAAGAGTTCACAACAATCTGATTTACTTAATTGTTTTTGTTTTATAAACTCGTAAATCTCGAAAGTTTGCAATTTCAATTATCAATTATATTCAAGGGCTATTGCAATATGTTTAAGCCAGTATCTCAAATTGTTATTAAAAATATTTGTAAGATTATAAAGATCTTAGAGATATTAGTGCCCAAGGGCAAAAGAGCAGTAAAAACATACAAAGAAGTTTCGAAGAAAAAGTCACATTTCCACTGTTTGATAATGTTGAAAGAAGAGTCTCTAATAAAAATGACGCTGACTTCTGAGCTTTTAAAAGTATATCTACTCCCTTAAAATGACATGAAACTCTTTTGTTAATGCACTGTGTGATATAAGATCTAATACATTACATATATTTTTTAAAATCTGACATGCATATATAAGTATTTTTATTGATTTAAAGTCTAACAATGTGGATGAAAGAAAGTAGGTAAGTTATAAAATCCTCAATGAATAACAACCATTTAAATGTGGTTGTATTTATTAACACATCTTAAAATGAATAAAGTAAGACTCTTACAGTCTTATACTGTAAGCACTGAAAATACAGAAATTTTAGCAAGCTTCGCCGAAATTTCAAGCAATTTTTACAATCTACAGAATTTTATTCTCAAACATTCACTGTAAGAAATAGACCGAATACGATGATGCAGAAAAGAGCTAAAAATTACAAATTGTAGAACTTATCCTTGTAGAAATAAAGAATCGTGCAAATTTAATGTTTATATTTGAAATCTTAAAATATAGACATGTTTTAACACCTAATAGATTCAGATTTGTTTTCGTTAAATCGTTAAACATAATATAAATGTTTAAATTATAACCTACTCAATTCATCTAAACGTGTTAATACATCACATGTTTAAAATATCTTAACGATTGCTAATTATTGCTACCATTTTTACCCGTAAAACCAATTTCAAATCACTTAATAACGCTCAGACAAATCCCATGGAGTGACATGAATCATCATCGACCTTAGTGTTCCTCATATAGAAATGAAGCCTTACGCACAAGTCTATAGCACAATTATATCTCGAGATATCGTGCGGACAGACAGACAGACATAAATGAACTATTTATAGTCCCACACTTCGCTGAAGCTCAGCTTATAAGAAGTGTAAATTGCATCAGGTATTTTAACAAAACTAGTAAATGAATCAATATAAATGTGTGCTG
Organism: Homalodisca vitripennis; assembly: GCF_021130785.1. NCBI lineage: Eukaryota > Metazoa > Arthropoda > Insecta > Hemiptera > Cicadellidae > Homalodisca > Homalodisca vitripennis. The sequence goes on from NC_060214.1 coordinate 43,791,753, forward strand.
TAAAATTGTACATTCCTGTTTGTACGTTAATTGTATCTCTCTAGAGTTGGATAGATTTATACAATTTGCATAAATTTATCAATAATAAATAAATTATCGGTAATAAATTAGACTCTTTGTTGATTATATTTCATTCAAATCTTTGATAAAATGAAAACCACATTAATTAAAATAAATACAAAACAAAAATTCCATTACAAGTAAGCGTATTACGGACGAAACTAATATAATGCTTGAGAACACTAATAAGGATTTAGAGGTATATTTCCGCATGCTTTATGGATAAAATGTCATTATTGGCCTTTATAAGCTCGTAAACTGATAGAACTGCAATGTTTATTGGCTGAGCGCTAGCGAAATTGGGACTGGTGAGAATTCTCTTCTGTCCGTGTGTATATCATTAGGGAAAACAAATTGAGTCATAGACTCAAATTGTTGTGTGAAACACGTTTGTATACGCTAAATAAAATCTAGTGGTTGTTTATATTCCTCTGTATGATATGTCTGAGCGCTAGAGCAGCTTAATTGCCAGAGGGATAGTTTGGTTGGAGGTTTTTAACAGTTACAAGCTATTATTAAGAGGAATGGTTTATATTAGTACCACATTCTTTGTCTATTCAATGTAGTTTACAAATTAAAATTAATGGAGAACAACTTTATTTCAATTTTATGCATCAGAGACACCAAGAAAACAAAATAGTGTGATCTAGGTGAAATGATTTCCTCATCGTAAAAGTGTACAGCTTATCGATATGTCATGCATATGGCAATGCAAAATAGTTTTATATATATTTAATTATGGATGGGTGCAGTGACGAATTCAAACCAATTATTTTATTATGGGTTTCATTTAATCAACAAGCTTTTGTAAATGTACATAGGACGTTAATAATGGTTTGAGTGATATACATTGGTTTCTTTTATCATTTTTAGTGTATATATGTACTTTCTAATAACAATTTGAGCAAAAAAGTAAGCGACGTAAACCATAGTCATTTGAAGTACATAGTAGTATAATATTTTAAGTATTATAATATTTTAGTAATTAGTAAGTAAATGTTATGACACATAATTATGGAAGGAACATCGCCTTCGTTTGTCACTGATGACGTACACCATAAAGATTAGGTCTAAAAAAGTGTAAATAATCTCTAGATTAAACCAAGGAAATAGGATAATATGTGGAAGGGGATATATATTGAACTGTAACAGATTAATAGATATTCATAGAATCGTAAAACGATAACCGAAGGTGCAAAGAAAAGCAGTGTCGGATGGACCAGCAAGTAGACGTATATTTTCTTTTAGGGGGCTAAGCTAATGATAAATATTATTTGTAAATCTGGAAAGTTTAAAAAATTTGTGTGTATTCTCTTATACGTTTTTCTGCACAATATTTCAAAAAAAAACGTTTATCGTAAAGAGAAGAGATTTAGTACTAATGTTGTGAACCCCTATTTTTCGTCATTTGGAGGTGAAGGCGCGGCTGTACAAAAAAAATAAGTCCCGAAATAAAAATTAAATAAACATATATCACACTTCTTTGTTTAAAGGTTATTTTTGACGATGGAAGGATTGTAAAGGAAACACGATTTTTCCGGACATTTGCCATCGTTCAATGAAACAAGAAATCAGTAACACTACGTTTCGAGATCTGAAATATGATCTCTAATTCAGGTAAAGAACTAACCTAATACATATTACAAACTAGGTTAAAATAAACAAATCTTACCAAAGCGTTGTGGCACGCCTAAGTCAGGAATCACAACCTACATGTTGTTTGTCAACTTCAATAACTCTATAAACACGCACTTAATAAAAAAACTATACAAAACACCAATCATTACAACTTAACTACGGAATACAGGTCACAATACGTCTTCACTCGTCTACTAACCACCTACGACTGACCAGAGGGACTAGCCAATGGTAATCGTCACAGCTGGCTAAAACAAGATGGCGGAAATAAAAGGGAAGGGGGACAGGAATGGGCCCTTTCGTTATTATTGGTTCATGAGAGATGAACTTCAAACCATATTGTGACTCCGCATTTGATTATTACAATTATCTGATCCGTTTGATATTTTTGGTTTTTCTCTTTAGTTCATTTTTTAGAATTGGCAACCAAAGCGGCCTAATCTCGACTTATGGTTGACTAATTGGTTGGCATGCCAATTTAATGTATGTTGCCTCAATTAATTTGCATGGATTCAGTTCGGGAAGATCGACGGTTAGTAACCTTGTGATTATCCAAGAGGAAATCGTTAGAGCTTTTGCGGATAGAAGTCAGCTTGACGTTGTTTACATATATCGATTTCTCCAAGGCCTTTGACAGGGTGAGCCATAAGCATCTGGTTGCCAAATTGGAGGCCTATGGAGTGATTGGCCCCTTGTTGAGATGGTTCGCCAGCTTTCTGTGTGGTCGGAGGCTGATGGTCAAGTATCTCGGTTCACTTTCTCGTGAGTTTATTGCAACATCAGGAGTGCCTCAGGGGTTACACCTAGGACCTTTGCTTTTTGTATTGTTCTTTAACGACATTGGCAATAAGATGAAGACAAAACACCTTCTGTTTGCCCAAGATGTCAAGATCTTCCATCACATCAGAGCCCAGAGTGATTGCGCGGATCTCCAGAGAGATCTGACGGCTGTCGAGGAATGGTGTCAGCAAAACAGCATGAAGATTAACATCGACAAATGTTCAGTCGTTATTCATTACAAAATAAAGAACCCGATTAACCATGACTGTTACTTGGCGGGGAAAGTATTGGTTCGTCGTGCTGACGTCAAGGATCTTGGGGTGGTTTTTACCCACGATTTAAGATCAACACACCATGTTAATGGCATTTGTCTGAGGGCTTCAAGATTGCTGGGGCTGTTGAGTTGAACCTCCAGATTTATGACTGACTTGCGGACTTTGAAGGTGTTGTATTGTGCCAAAGTCAGACCCATCCTTGAGTACTGTAGCGTGGTGTGGACACCCAACCAAGTGGGCCTTGGGAAGCAGATGGAGAACGTCCAAAACAGATTCCTGCGGCTTGTTGGGTGTCGATTGGGATTTCCCTTTAGGCTTGTCCCCCTTAACGAAATAAAGGAGCTGCTGGGTCTTCACTCCCTTCAGTGCAGGAGGAACTGTCAGGATGCACTGTTCCTATACGGGGTCATTACAGGACTGGTAGATTGTCCAGCCATCCTTGGCCACATAGGATTACGCTGCTTCAGTGGAACTAGGTCTAAGGACTTATTCGAGAGAAGAAGTCTGAGCAGTAATTACGAATGCCACAGCACGATGAACAGAGTCCAAATCCTAGGAAATAAAATCGCTCCGCACTTGGACTTTTTTACGGCGACCAGAGGTTCATTCAGAAAGGACCTCAATAATGTTCTATGTAATGAAAACATGCCTCTTTGACCTAACAGAAGTTAAAACACACAAACACACACACACATACACACACACATACACACACACACACACACACACACACACACACGTGAATCTGTGACCTGTTACCTTACTATTGTTATATTATTTTAGGATTATTTATTGGGGCTAATGTTAGTATTTAAGTTGTAGTCTTATCTTATGTTTACGCTTATATGTAATTATTGTTATGTTATATTATATATATTATAGTTATTGTTTATTATACTATTTATTTATATATTGTTATATTATTATGTTATTATTGTTGTTATTCTTCTTGTTTCATTGTATTCATTAGCTGTTAAATAAATTGTATAGTAACTGATTGGTTGAGACAAATCTTATAAGTTATTGAATATATTATTGGTCTATTATGACCTGTTGATTATATGCTTGAGCATTTTGTCAGAACCGGAGTTTTCTATTAAATCAGCGATAATTTTTGCGCATAAAGTGTTAGATCAGTATATATTAATATCAATGTATTTATTTTTTTATTGTAAATTGTAGCCTGGTAGGTTTTTATATTTATTATTTGTATGTTTAAGTTATTTAGATTAAGATATTGAAATTGTATAATGGATTTGCCCTTGTAAGTGAAAAATAAAAATAAAAAAATAAAATAAATAAAGTTAAAAAAATCAGTTCCTGGAAATATCGGTGAAAATTCTGTCAATCTACTATTTCCAGAATTAAAAAGGTATATTAATTAGTTGATCGTACAAATTCAGTCCAGGAACACCAGTGCAGGAAAAAATAGGTAGAGTAAATTTACAAATGTAGAGGATTATTTTTTAGCAATTTAATGTAATATACTTCTTCGAAGTTCTAGTAAAGACTGTAACTAGGTTGGCTCCCTACCACAAATATCATATAATGTAATACTTTTTAAATAAAATATTCTTTTTCTGAAGTCATATATTAAGAAAAATTATTAAACCGATTTTATCATTGTCTTTTTCTAAATTGTATATTTTATTTTAAGTATATATTTTATCCAGCAACAATGGATAAATCGTAAAGGTGTGAAGTTATTTTAATCATAAAACTCACTCTCCTATCCAAAAATATTACTCAGTTTTATTCATAGAGTCCGTTCCATTTTTAATAAAATGCATCCAACATTAGATACTGACACCGTAATATTTATGTAGAAAAAGGTTTTGGCCCTGAAGCTTTCCCCTTTTGATTTGATTGACTAACAACAAGAATAACTTTTCTACCTTTTTTAGAACGTCCAGACCGTTTTCGTAATTTTAGCTTTTGACATAATCGTGATGCTGCATACAAAATACATACGTTTTTTACATTTTAAAAGGTAAATTATTAATCGAACTAAAATATGGATAATAATATATGAACATCCGATCATAAGTGCGTTATATACAACGGGACTCCTTACTATTTCGGCACCAAAATTAACGAAATTATTTCTGTACTTTTCACAGACTGGTAATGTTCATTTGCCTCAATCTTATACATAATAACTATGTTTCAGTAATTTTAAGATTCCACCTCCGTAACCTGTAAAGGTTAAGTGAAAACTTGGTAGATTTACTGGTCAGTACTCAAATGTAAATTCTGTTTATCACAAATTTAATTACTTTTGGTAGTGACACCATCTCAAGACAATTTGCTTTTCGATTTCAGGTTTCTGTACATTGAACTTAAAACTATCAAAAATTAAATACCGAATTACTGTGACCGCTTACGAAATGGCATACAGACTTATGAAATGTTCTCCCACATAATTAATTTTATTGTACAATTAGGATTCACTTGAAAGAGTTTCTGACATTTACTCAATAGAAAGTATGTTTTTCTAATACTTTTCCACACAGTAATGAAGGAAAATTTTCTTGATTAATGTTCATTGAACGTTAGAGGATTTAGCTATGATAGGGTTCAGTTGGCGTTTGCTTGGAAGCCGCATAAGACCCCAGTTGGACCATTGATTAAGTAAGTATGTGGCGTGGAAATGAGTATTTATCTTAATGATTATTATCAGTGGCTTAAGTAGTAGAAAAATGTTCACCGAATTCCACATATATTAATATTCTATATAGTAAAATCAATTTGGATATCTAATTTCAAATAACTCTTTTATTACTTACAAATGTTTAGAAAACATATCAATCATTCTTAATCATCCAATGTCTAAAATAATTCGTTTCTTTGAAAATGTACTATACAATCTCTTTTCATTACCCTTCTTCCAAGAACAGTACCATTATAAATTCTAAATTGTACCATTCTATTTATACAAAACTAGGCTTTGGTTTACCATATTACAGATGTGGCGTCATCTCTAAGGGATTTGATGCGGGATGATCAGATGATCGCTGTATGATGGTAACGTATGGTTTAATACATTGAACCATATCTGCTGCTGTATTTTACTCAGGACCTTAAATTTTTGTACCAAATAAAACTATATTACAGTGTCAAATCCCAAGTGCACGTGTTACAATAGTGGATGGATGACGCAATTTCGTATTTTTCCTAATTACTTAAGTATATTAATTTATTATTATTCTTTATGTATTCTAATACAACGCCATTAATAAATGCTACTTCACATGATAAAATGTAGCAGCGACAAGGCCACACGAAAAAGCACAATGTTTGTCTGTGTTATTATTCAACCTGTTTTATGTATACTTCAACTATTACGTTGATTAAAAACAATTCATAGAAAATATGGAATCAAATGTGGCGAAATATCCAATCGACGCCCTTTGACCCCGATCTGACACTGTTGGGTCATTTACGAGCAATGAAATGAAATGGTTGTTTGAAACTTGTTTGTTGAATATTGTGTGTGTGACATCATATTTCATTAATTGCCTTGGTACAGGTTTATTAGACGTATCGCCTTGTTTCTCGTTGAAACAAAACTAATAGAATTGAAAAACGAGGCAAATACATATTTATCTAATCAAGGTTAATAAACATTTGTATTTAATATTTTACTGTTGTTGCTCTTCTTAGGTAATACCACTCATACATATAGTTATATTTTAGTGCTGAACTTCTTTTAAAATATTTTCTTTTCTATTTTAAAAGACGGTGCCGCGACTTTTCAGGTTTCGTTGCTTGCTTTGAACTTTGTAAGGACAGTGGGATGAGCGACGAATTCTTAAAAGAGAAAGCAAAAGCGTTTCCTATTGAAATAGAGCCATGCTTTCAGCCATAATCACGTGTTTTACTATAAGCACACATGTTATACTGTCCTATTATAAGTAATGGTTTCTTATTTATTGTTATCACCTTCAAAAAATTTCCGTATCTTAATAATTCTGATAATGTTAAGGAAGTTCTGAGACCAGATACTACAGTGTAAATATGTTTATGATCAACTACAGATATGACGTTACAGCTGTAAAATTGACAGTGCAGCGGTTAAATTACACCTCTTATTGCTAATTAGGTCAATCTCTAAATGGGATAACATCATTTAATAAAATTAAAAAGTAACAGATTTATTAAAATTAAATTCAAAACATGAAATTACCATCTAAATACATCATTCTATTCAAAAACATGCATCCACGTTTCGATAATTTTTAATTTTTGCCTATGCATTGCAAAAATATTACCCCTGAAAATCATGTTTAAAAAAAAATAATTCAGTATTAATTATTTCTGTTCATTTAAGCAATTTTATGTAAATACTTGGTCACAAACAAATACTCGGTTTCATTTAAGTTTCAGCTTAATAAAGAAACTAGTTTTTGTTGATTTGTTTTTTAAATTTTCAAACGATTCCTTTTGTTTGTCTACGGTTAAAGCGCACCTGCTGCAGAGTTGATTTTTTTTTTTTGGAAATATTACTTTAAAAAAAAATTTGTAAAATATGGCATTAATTTCAATATTTACTAACAATGTTAAGGAAATTTTAAGGAATCAACAAATTTGAATACAATTTGTATTAAAGTGTTTTAGATTTAAGTAATTTAAGTCAATTTATGTTCACTATTTTCTATGTTTGTAAAAGATGTTTTAATTTAGAATAATAATCCTTATTTTTACTGGCATGAAATCTATACACAAAAATTTCATTCGATGATATGCGACACTAAAAAGAGTTGCTCAAACAATTTTACGCTTAGGTAAATAAATTTCCAATTACGAGATTTTGCAACTGCTAAATAATGTTAATTAAAACCGGTAAATAAACGTTGTGTTTTGATGATCCTAATAATAATTCAGTTTTCGCTTCAACTATAGAAATAATTACTAATTATTGATTTCCATTTCAATTCATTACACGTAAACATGAGATTTAAATGTTCCGTGTATTTAATCGCCAATACAATGTAAAGCTCGTTTGCCCGTGAGAGGAGAGGGATGATTGAGTCAGTGACCCCTGCGTTCACAACTAACAACTGGATAGAACACGACTGTATTAAAACAACAATACTTTCAATAAAAAATATATCCCGGATGTATTCAAAACACTGCTCCTAATATTGACCTTTTCAAATCAACGATTTTTTTTTTTACATAATTTCTGAGGGTTATCTGCATTCCTGACATTCAATCTAATGTGAGGATCCGGAGGCCAACTTTAAGGCAGTTTATTACCTATCTGGTTACCTAACTTAATCGCTTTATAACAAAAACCCAAATTTATTGATGATTTTCTTTGGACTTCTTTATTCAAAGACGAATATTCTAAAATCGGCATTATACGACTTGGTTTATTAAAATAGCCAATACATTCTTGTTTAGTCATAAGAATAGAAATTAAATTAAGTTCAACCGATCTCATATGTTAGTCACACGTGAAAATATATACTGTATATATATAAACTCAACAATTGTTTACGTGTATGAAAGGAAAGCATTATATTCTTTTATTAAAATCTGTAGAGATAGGGAAGAATGTTATATCTATGATCATATTTTAAAGTTATAGAATGTGAATGCAATCACTTATATTCAATGATTGACGCATAAAACTAGCAAATTCCCAATTCGCAGAGTCCACATGTTGAAATGCTTTACACAAAACGCAACTTCCTTGGATACGTAGATAAGTTTACGTTCTAAATCCTAATATATTTCTCGAGCTCTGATGGTTTCAGGCTAATTACTACGCCACCGTTTGCTTGTGTAAATATTAGTCCCTATGTAGATTGTTTTGATATATTTATAACTTTGGAGACGCTCAATATACTTTCATTGAGGTAAAGTGTTTCATGCCATAGTAACGCCATATTACCCTTAAATTAACCTACACATTATCCTAGCTACGTTCTTTGGCAAAATTTCTCAACTAATATCTGAAAAAAATATAATCCACAATCATCGATCTAATATACCTCACTATAAACCTTGAATTTTATTTAAAATACATATCTTATACTTGATTTTGTACATCCTCATGTAAACAATAATTATTTAGATTAAATATGTTGTAAAGTAGACAGTATTAATATATTTTATATCGGTTAGTACATAATGGATTAGATAGTTTCTACATCTGTAGGACATCTAAGGATTGAAGCTTTAAATCCTGCAGTTACAAATATGCAAAATATTTAAACTTATTGAAAGTCAACGTTTTGACAAAATCTTCTTTGAAAAAATAATTTAAACTTGTGGCAAATTTCGATTTATTTTCAATGTTAGTTTTTCAAAAGGAAGTAATTTAAAATTGTAATACTGTAAATACGAGTATAATTGTGACACACTTCCCACTAATTATGACTTATTCCTGCGTAATTTATGCTAACCCTCCAAATAACTGGAAGTGAATCACTACTAATTACAAATATATTGCGATGAAAGTGTGAATCGATATCCCCCGTCTGTTTTGAGTGCTAAAGGCTTGAACAAGGCCTTCTTTTTTCCTAAGCTTTTTCCGAAGTAAAAGAATAAATTGTAAGTATTAAAAATTGCACAATTAGTTTAAATTAGATATTAGAAGTCAGTAGTAAGTGTCCAGGAACTTAAATATAATATCGATCAGCAAAACACTACTCTTTTACTCAGGATACCACCACAATCTGAGTTATGTTGAAAAAACAATTATTTTTATTTGTGGTAAGAAAGTAAGTACATACATACATATATATATATATATATATATATATATATATATATATATATATATATATATATATATATATATACATATGACGACTGGCTTTGACCCATAATGTTTTTAATGTTTTCCTTTTATTGAATTAACGAACTTGAACAACGAGATAAATATTTAAATTTTATTTGACTTTCAGTAACTTCCAAAACTATTTCTTGCTGAATACACAGGCGCTTTATTGGTTGCGAGTACTGTAGCAAACAATGCATTTCCTGAATATCCATTTGAAAACTTGCTAATTAAACTTGCAAATTCCCTAAGTTTTATTGGATCCTTAAACACGTGGTTGGAGTATTTAACTAATTTAAAATACGAACAATCGCCGAGAAAATGTTTACACAAATATTGGTTACAGAGCGATTGAATTAGTTAGATATTAAATATTTTATCTTAGATATTTGTTTTTATCTGCATGTACAATATTCTGCTTTTAACATGTTAGAGGGATATTTTACTGTGTGATTTTCAAAAAAATACCTAAATAATACGTGAATTTCTTATTTTTGTGCTCCATAAAAATATTGTTTTTTTTTTCTAGAAACATTCATGAAAAATTTAAATCTGTTTCATTGTGCTCAATAATTTGACATTGCCTACTTTTGTACATTTGCAGGAAACTATAAAATTTTAAATTACTGTTGAACTGTTACTATTCACACAGTAAGTACCTGTTTTATTTACGTACACTATTAGAAAGAGGTAACTACAAGAATATAACATATATAAATTTGATCTGCTAAGTAATGTTTTATGACATTGATATTTTTATACAGATTGTGACAAAACTCCGGGTAAATACTTTAGAATATTTTACTATAGATCAAGAGAAACCAGTCTCAAATATTGCAACCACTAATCTATATTTTATACAATTTGTTTGCCTCTGTGGGTTATATTTCATAATATTAAATCTTTCAAAATAATGAGCTAATTTTATCAAAATTTAGTAAATTCTTGGGACAATATCTGTTAATTGAGAGAGTTTGGTTCAATTCGATAATGAAATATCCAAATGGTATTAATTTAAAATATTTAATTAGAATACTTCAAAAAGTACTAAATTTCCAAATAAATTTAGATAAATAAATCAAATTAAATACTTTACTATACAAAAAATAAACATTTAAATATTTAAATCGTGTGACAACTAAATAAATTACATACATACAAAATAATGTATTACCTCATTTTTATGAAGGTTGAAATAAATTAGGGGGTATATAAGCGTAAAATATTTAAGGTCTACGGATAAAATAATTCTTAATCTCTCTTGTTACCTGATGTTTTGGTTTTTTTTATTTGGTTTGAAAAGATTTGTGTTGAAAATGTCATAAAAAGCTAATTAATTGAAATCGCCATCCTCACGGAATTTTCAAGAAATATATTTTTTTCCGATAACAGTCCAGTTCAAAACTACCATAATCGAAAAACATTCAGAGGGTAGTTGGGTAAAGCGCACCAACGTTTTATTTGAAAATTATAAGAGAGATTATAAGCAATTAAATAGCCAATACCTGGATATTTTACTATAAACAGTGTAGTAGTTTTTAAAATTGTTGTTCTCTCAACTATTCGTATAGAATGGCTGCCAATTAACAATATTGCCTGGTATAAAATAAAATTTAAAGACGCTTTTATTATTCTGTTAATTTTTATTAGATATTAAGGATTTGAGTGATGAATCGTTCTTCCACGACATGGATTAATGAAAGAGATTCGCCATCCATATGTGTACTCTATCGCTAGTTTTATTGCTTGCTGTATTTTGTTATGAAGAGTGATATTTTATTTCGCTCCACTCCTGGATAGGCAAACTGAAATTGTCTAATTACTTCTGTAATTTTTCCAAAAGCAATGGCCCACGCACAACACTTCACTTTTTGTTTAACACTAAAATCCATTTCTCGAACTTCAATATCAGTAAATCTGTAGTGGAGGTTAGGTTATATTTTTATAGCACAAGCAATATTCTTCAATCAAAAATCTGTTTTTAAAAATAATGAGCTTTATTAAACACCTGTTCTTTAAAACTGCAACGCAATAATCAAATCAGGTAATTCAAGAAATGAATTTTTATAGGAAACAAAATGGTAAAATTTTCAATATGTGACCATTTTGTTTCAACAATTGGTAGAGAGCTAAACTTTTAACAGAATACTTTTAAAATCTCTTTAATGAATTGTGTAGAGATAGAAAGTTTTCGGTGCATAAATGGGTAAGTAATATAAAATCAAACGTTTAAACCTCTTCGTGGCACACCCGGTATGTTTTATTGGTGTGATTGATTCAATTATATTGAATTGAAGACTATTATTGTAATAGTCAAGTTTGTTCCTTTGTCTTCTATTATTCAACATCACTTGTAATAGTCTTTGGGGAGTGTTACTAGTCAATAAGAAGTAAAGGTTCAGAGCGTTTATGAAGCTGCTTTGCGGCTTGTGTGAAAGGTCGTATACTTTAACTTGCAAACATTATTTGATTATGTACCAAAATTCTTCTCAATGCATAATAATGATTTTATTAATGTTGATCCCATAACAAATAAGTGCTTTTATATTTTAAGAGCTATTGTATATTATGAGAGCTCTTAGGTTATACCGAATAAAATGGAATTTTTCAATGTCGTGATGATATTTGTACTAGAAGTAATTTTATTAGTATTTAAGTAAAAATAACATAATATATGAGCTTTTACTATCTAAATAACCGATTCTGTTTTGAAAATTTTGTTTCAAGTAACGTTTACTGATGCATCGCATTATTCGTCCTTTATCGATCTGGAATTTTGTTTCACAGAGTCAGCCGTAATATGAAATTAATTTTTAAGTATGTTTTGAAATGCAACATAAAAACATTAAATAAATTCTAGTTTAAACGTTTTAAATATGCGTATATCGACAATAACAAAACTGCATTACAAATAATGATCAAGCAGATCTAGTACACAGTAAAGCATGGCAATATGAAATATTCCAATACTCTTGATTAACTTATTTTCTAGGACTGGTTTACTTGGTGAAACGAACGGACATGTAACGTTGACTTTCTAGCAAACGAAATGGGAAATTACAAATCAACTTTTGGGACCGGGCACTTTTAAAGGAGGTAACTAGTGACTAGTGATATAGTGTTATAGTTAGAGGATGGGTCACTATACAACGGAAGGTTAAAAGGGGTATTCATAGCATCCCATAGATGTGGGATTGGTTCTGATAAACATATTCCACTCGTTTAAACCACGTGGTCAAAAATCTCCTGTAAGAATAGCAGATTACTTTTTAAGAGATAATCAACTTGGAATTTTAAAAATGTCATAATTATACAGCAGAATGTCCCATAAGCAAAAGATATTATTTTAAGGAGTGATACTCCTAGCAATTACTATACATTTTAAATAAATTTAATTAATAAATAGTGATGGTAATACATATTTAATAAAATAATTTATAATTTAAGTTTAATTTTCATACATAGTTCAATTTAAAATGTTATTTCTCAAGAATAATAGGTAATTGTACGGAAAATGACAGATCTTTCTCTTGAAGTCAAAACGATAACCGAGATGAATAGGGTAGAACAGTTCACAACTCATTTCTTCAGGCTTATCATTCGATGATCGGAAACTTAGGTTATGAGGTAATGTAGTATGAGGACACGTAGTATTACTGATTTTTTATTAACGTTGGACGATTGAAAATGTTCCAAAAATCCTGTTTCCTTCACAATCCTTCCATCGTCAAAACCAAACTTAAAAGAAGGTAATGTAGATTAGAGAAGGGGCGGTACTAAATTTATTACCAGTTTAAGTAGAAATTTGTTCAAATAAGGTTTTCAATTGGAATATTCTTTATGGTATTTATGAAAATTTAATATTCTACAGTAACAATTATTTAATACATCAAGATTTAAGTAAATAATTTTACTAGGAGTATAGTATAATTACAGTTTTAACTTTTAATGTGTGCAAAATGAACAGGAACTTGATCAAAGGTACAAATAGGTAGTTATCAAAGTTTTAAATATGTATATAGTTACTGTTACAGGAGAAAATAAGTTGATTTATTTTGAAAACAATTTTTTTAACGTGACGTTAGCACAACACATTTGTAGACCACGGCAAAGTAGCAGACATATTAAAATCGACTACAGAGACCTCTATAGGCAGGAATATTTACGCGGAATATTGTCATAGACAGAGGAATAAAAATAGAAAACTGTGTTTTGTAAAGTACACACTAACCTATTACAGTTTAGGCTGGTATCGTTGCCAATTCTCGCCCTTTTTTACTATGTATACTAAAGTTTGTTGTTACAATAGCGCGGCGTGTTATTCAGTATAGTTTGTGTTTACACTAGATCAGGAGAGCATATTTTAAATTTCAGTATATAAGTTATAGCTTTATCAAATTCGTTTTATTCTTAAGTCGACGTTTAATGTAGAATTGTCATCCTGCATCTCAACTTCAATGGCGGAAAGAAAAGTACTGAAATAATCAGTGTTGTCTTGATAGCAAAAACTGAAACTAACGTAAAGATGCGTATATTGCTCATTTAACAAACCTCCAAAGAGAAATCAGGGCGGACAGGAGAGAACTGTAACTAGAGGTTGACTTAGGTAAATATATTTTAGAATTTCGTATTTTATTATTGTATTTATTAGGACATTTCTTCATTCTATGGTTGTAATTTTAATATAATCTGCTAACGTTTAACCATACCACATGTGGTAACATGCAACATCATCGGAATCAGTGTTGTTAGTACATAAGCGAAGCTTCATAAAAAATTGGTGTGGTAGTTATATTTTTCATATACAGGGTGAGTTTTAAGTCCCTTCCCCCCCTATTTTTTTTAAAACCGTATAAGTTAGGAGGTTTAAACTCCGTACATATTCGTTAGACCTAAATATCTTGTTTTTCATGGGTTCATTGACTCTCCACCTCCAATGGGGGACGGTCCACGAGGAGTAAGCCGAGATTCTTAAATGTAAGCATAGGTTGATATGCACATCAAATTAAAGGTCTCTGTAAGTAGAATACAATGCCGCAAACCGGACCTCAAAAGGTTCATCCTAATGAAAATTACAGGGTGTTAAAATGTACAAAATAGTAATGTGTTATTATCTGCGTTTTATCGCGCAACTTTTTAAAAGTTCATTTCAAAACAATTTTTCTATTGCTGTTTATTCTTTAAAAGAAACTTTATTTTGTTGTGTTTAATGATTTTAAGGTATCACTGGAAGTCCGAGATCTAGGAGTTAACTAAAGGATTTAATAAGAAGTCGATCATGTGTTGTGTCGCCTTGTAAGTATTTTATTTAAAGAATTGTTGTCTTACAAAGGTTTTAGACCCATTTATTTTTATTTCAACAGCGATTCCGGTTCTAATATTGTATGATTCCGATACTAGTAGGTTGTTACTTACCCTTTTATTGTAGTAGATGCTCAAACTGATTGCCTGTTACTTCCTGACAGTAGTATAATCTGTTAACAAATTCACTCCTTACACGGGTTAGGATTTCTGGTGTTACCTTCCTGCAGGCCTCAGTAATTCTGTTCCGAAGATCTTCCACACATGCGACTGGTGTACAATAAATCACAGACTTCAAGTGTCCCCACAAAAAAAAATCCAGTGGGTTCAAGTCAGGGGACCGTGCCGGCCATTCTATTTCCCCGCGTCGTCCTATCCACTTCTCACGAAAATGTACATTAAGGTAACCACGAACATTAACATCGTAGTGTGGAGGAGCACCGTCCTGCTGGAACCTTACTTCTTCTCGATTAAACTCCCCAACATTAGTGCGAATTGTATTTTCTATTAATGGATGAATATTATTTTGGAGCATATGTAAATAACTTTCTCCATTTAAATTTCCGTCAATAAACAGTGGTCCAATCACCTGGTTACCAAAGAGACCTGCCCAAACATTTACTTTCTGGGGATACTGGGTATGATGTTCTCTGTGAACATGGGGATTAGAGTTATCCCAGTATCGGCAGTTGTGTCTATTCACTAAACCATTTACGTAAAATGTACTCTCATCACTAAAGCAGATATTATTTACAGTTGTTGGATTTGCTATAATTAGTCTATCCATAGTTTCACAGAACTGCAATCTTCTGTCCGGGTCATCTTCATTTAATGCGTGATGTAGCATAATTTTGTAGGGATGAAATTTGTGCTTCTTCAGGGTAGTTATTGCTTTGCGTTGTGATACCCCGATATTGTCTGCTATTTGTCTCGAAGAGGTTTGAGGATTTTCCACGACTGTACAAAGAACCTCAAAATCAACTTCTTCTGACAAAGGAGGACGGCCTGAACGTTTTGCATCAGTAACGCTACCAGTCTCTCTAAATTTTGTTATTAACTGCCTTAAATAGGTTCTGCTAACAGGTCTTTCTGGATGGTTTTCATTAAATCGTCTCATTGTTTCGTGGTAATTATTCCCAGAAGCACCAAAAATAAACACCATGTCAACTTTTTCTTGAAGAGTGCGAGACATGTTTCTAACTTTAACAGCACTAAAACTAACAAGGTCAGTAGCCACACTGCAACTAACAAGGTCAGATACTTAATGGCCCAAGTAACTGAAACCAAACATAACATGTCTCCCAGATAACAAACAACTTTCACTTTTACAACGACACAGGGACTATGTCAAAGATTACATTTAAAAATGCAGACCCCAGATTCTGTACAAAATTATTATTAAAAAAATTACGAATTATCCTTTTTTAATTCAGATTGTAGCACCGTTTCCAGCGTTAAAAGGCGATGTTAAACGACACATCACATGACCAACTTCTTATTAAATCCTTTAGTTAACTCCTAGATCTCGGACTTCCAGTGATCCCTTAAAATCATTAAACACAACAAAATAAAGTTTCTTTTAAAGAATAAACAGCAATAGAAAAATTGTTTTGAAATGAACTTTTAAAAAGTTGCGCGATAAAACGCAGATAATAACACATTACTATTTTGTACATTTTAACACCCTGTAATTTTCATTAGGATGAACCTTTTGAGGTCCGGTTTGCGGCATTGTATTCTACTTACAGAGACCTTTAATTTGATGTGCATATCAACCTATGCTTACATTTAAGAATCTCGGCTTACTCCTCGTGGACCGTCCCCCATTGGAGGTGGAGAGTCAATGAACCCATGAAAAACAAGATATTTAGGTCTAACGAATATGTACGGAGTTTAAACCTCCTAACTTATACGGTTTAAAAAAAATAGGGGGGGAAGGGACTTAAAACTCACCCTGTATAGTGGGCACAGACAGGCAGACAAAAATTACATTTATGTCGCTCCACAGTGATAGAAGTCAGTACACCTCAGCCAAAAAAGTTTAACGGAAATTTGAAAGTCTAGGGATGAAATATTTCTCGACATATCTTGCCATCAAGTTACGTTACACGGCAATGTTCAAATATTAAAAGATGAGGTATGTACGGTACTACATCAAAAGACTGCGCTGAATCAAATATTGTCACCAGCTTTTTTATAGACTTTCCACTATATTGTTTTAGTCAATAACCCATAACTCACGACCCATTTGAAAGTTAAACTTCAGCCCCTATAATTCAACTAGCACTGAACAAACCTGCAGGCACATGTGACATACTGGATTATAATGTTTGACAATAACAACAACGTGTATATCAAGTACAGTCACCATTGCCAAAAACTGCGTGTTAGGTGTTACAGTTTTCAACGATTACTATGTATCATTTGTACCATTAATGGCTGACTAGTTTATTACAGTATTGGCTAGTGTATAACAAACTGAGTGCAGTTTGATCCCATAGCAAAGTATGGGCTTTCAGCAAGTTGGAATTCTATATACATCTTCAGAGTGCCTTTTCAACGACCTAAAATACCAAGAACCATACTATCGTAAATTTTAACTAGATCTCACCATTTTCAAACAGTATATTACATAAAAAAATATGTCTGTTTGTATGTAAATTAAAAAAAATACCTTATTTTAAGTTTTTTTTATTAGAGTATTTTTTATATTTACTTGGCATCGTTTCTTACATTTATTGCTTATGCACATTAAGTCTTAATAAAACAATGTGTTCATATCTATCTCGCTATATCCTCTTACAGGGTGTATCGGTATAACACTTAAATAGAAGTATTCATAATTAAAGAAACATTTTCTATCAACTCTAAAGAAAAATATATGAAAATCATCTAAAAATTTCTTAGAAACTTCTCAAAGTACATAACGCAAAGCTCATAGAATACTTTATTTATCAAGATTACCTTGTAGCTTGACAGTAAATACACCTGACTACGGCGGAAGTGTGCTGTTTGAGTTAATAACGAACAAACAATACAGTCTCAGTGCAGGGGAAATTCCCTAAGATGCGGCCACAACTTGGAATGTTGGCACACACATTTATCTCATCATGTAGAGACTTGTCTCCTGTATCAGGAACTCAAACTACAGTTACAGTTTAACAGTGTTTTAGTGAATTTTCCATGTGGATATGGGCTACAGCGGTTATCATCGTATTGACACACAAGCCCTGGATGTTTGAATGCTTACAAATCCGTATACATCTAATGGGTGGTTTATTCAAAACTCAATGCGTGTTGGAGTGGTGAAGATCGTTTTGTATACATGTATATGGCTTGTAATTCTTAGGAATATATTTTTTCTATTTATCTAGCTTAAAATACTCTATAGAAAATTTTAGTTGGATTTTAAACTGATTATTAAAGGATAAAGAATATTTTTAATATATCGATACTGTTGTGATTTACTAATACGCAGTGTAATATTTAGACGTGTTAAACCGATAATTTTTTTATGTGTACCGGTTTTGTTATAAGCAATCTTCTGAAGTATGAAAACAATAATGAATTTTGACATTAGCAAATCACTGATACAGTCTGATTTCATTGTGTTACGCAATGTTTAACCCTTTCAGGGCCAGGACCAAATATGAGATGTTGCAAAATTTTTTCAAATATCATATCCCCTTGTGACTAGTCAAAAGTGCCAGGCTAAAATTGGCGATTTTGCAGTCTCTTAGATTAACATTTATAACTTTTCATAAAAATTAGAGAATGACCTACAAGTTGCACTAAATTACTCGTATAGATATATACTATCAACAAAAAAAATATATAGATGTAGTTTTAAGTAATTTAAATAAAAAAAATAATGTTTTAATGGATTACATACAAAAAAAAATTATTTTTTAATTTTTTTTGTAAATAACTAGAAAAGGAAAAAATAATTTTACCGTAGGACGCTATGTTATTATATTGTAAATTTAGAAAGGAACAACCATACAAAATTTTGTGTTATTTCTCTCATAAATAAATTTTTTATGATACATTTTATATTAATACGCATAATTGTACTTCACAACATTTTATAAATGATAAAGCAACTGACTCTTACGCTGCAAGAGACTTAAAATAAATATTCACATTATGGATGTACCGGTAAACAGATGATTGTAGGATCCATAAACAGTTTCAATACAGTTAAAAACACTATTTACCAAGAAATATTTACACAATTTTATTTGAAATTTATTTACACTTTTTCTATTTACAAATATACTACTTACAATTTCACTCCCGTGAGATCGCAAATTGTCAGTCACTGTAACTACTACACACAATAGCTAAGCAGGTAACTACTAACACTACTAATATTTACAACCACAAAATAAAATAATGGAGAAGAATCCAGCATACAATAGTACGACTACACTAAAGCATATAGAATTAACAACAATAGATCGAGTCAGCTGATAATGTCACGTGACAATTACGAAATAAAAATGCATAGACCTCGAAAATAAAAATGATATTCATATTAATTATCTACAAATATACCAGGGAATAAAAATACATAAAACTTAAAACTAAAAATATATTGCCGCCTGGCACTTTTCAGACACGATCTATGGCGGCAATATATTGACGCCTGGCCCGGAAAGAGTTAAAACATGCATTTAGGAATATTACATGCAATTAACGATATACTTATTTTTATGTTATTATCATATCAGTGGTGGGTAAGTTTAGTAGTCCAAAAATCTTCCAGAAATGGAAGATATATATTTAGACCAAAAGTTAAAGAAAACAAATTTAACACCCGAGAGAGAGAGAGAGAGAGAGAGAGAGAGAGAGAGAGAGAGAGAGAGAGAGAGAGAGAGAGAGAGAGAGAGAGAGAGAGAATCGCTTTCATCTGCCGGGGTTATGTTACAATATCTAGACTGTATTATTTTGCATTTAAATATACTAATTTTTATTATATTAGATTCAATTATTAATTTATTTATTAATTATTTACAAACTAATTATACATTATTTATTCGACATTCGTTGATTTTTTGCATTGATGCTAAATATTTTTATTGTGATGTTCCTTCTTTAAACCTATGTTTGTGTTCACGTCAAATAAGACATAATATTTCTTTAAAAGTTATTGGCCAATATTATTTTACGGAATGCAATATCCAATTATGTTCATATTTTCTTCATTCAAGAGTGCTTAGTCAAACTATTATTCGCAAGATTTTAGACGTGATATAGTCATGATATACATCATTTGCACGAAATTATGAGGCTGTCATATTACTCATAAAATTCCCAGAAGAAAATCCCGCTTGAACTCGTCCTTTCCAATTACCTTAGCTTTATACAATTGTAATAGTTTCAAAATTTCATTTCAGTATTTCGTCATGTAGTAATATATACATTATTTATATTCAAGTCAAAGGTTAAAGAGTGATTGAGTAATATATTTGTAGGACCATTTTCGCTGACAGATGGAGTCGACAGAATTTACATTCAAGTTATTATAAAAGTTAAAGATTAAATCAAAGCTCCCAGCTGTTACGCAAATAAGCCTAGGCGATGACCATTTACTTTTTCAGTCTCCAATCGCCCTTACAATAGTTCGTACCTTGGGAATGTTTATCAGTTTGTAGGTTTAAAATAGTAATCATTTAGTAATACGTGTTGGGCAACCAAGTACATTGGTCTGTAATGTCAAATTATTTTCGTTTATTCTGGTTTTGGAATATACTTGTTTTGTATTTTTATTGCATTATAATTACGCTGAGATTTAAATTTGATTTTAGATGAAAAAATAGTGTTTAAATTTGCAATTGTTATTTATATCTGTCTATGTACTTACCATTCATCACAATAATAGATTTGTTATTTTTTTAAAGAATCAAATTAACAAAAATTTAAATCAAATAGGGATCTTAAACATATTGCGTAAACAGCCGTTATAAATAAGTAATAAGTTTAAAGAATGGTGTATAGCAAATAATTTCTCTTTGATTAACAATACTTTTAAGAAAAGAGTGTTTAAGATTTCAGTTCTGACGTAAAGAGAAAGCTACAGAATTAAACAGTTTTGTCACGTGGAACAAAATGTATACAATCTTTTATTACCAAGTAATATATTCATTGTTTCGTTTAAAAATCTCCAAGAAGAAATCGGCGTTGATTGGAGAGAATTCCATTCCACCTGCAATTTAATTTCATCTAAATAGCAAAGTTAATGAAATAACTGAGATATGTTCAATGTTTTTTGTAATGGGGCTGTATTGTGTTTATTATATATTCTAAAATACTACAACGGGCTATACAAATTTTAGTATAGATAAGATGTAACCTTAACTAAACACACATGGTTAAATATTTGAAAATATAAATAGCTTTAACAAAATTCAGATATGGTGCAATTAAATTAAATGCATGTAAATATTTGTTATTTTAGGTCAAGGCGAGTTTTATTCAAAATATTAGTGTAAAATAATCTGTGGTTCCAAAGGCGTAAATTACAATAAAAAGGTTGAACCAACTTCAAATAAATTTTAATAATATTATAAATAACGAACATTGAAAAACTAACATAATATAGATACAATAGAGTGACTAACTTCTTAAATTAAGCATAATAAAAGTAAGATAATTATTAAAACCAAATAATTGAATAATTAGGGGTTTATGCTCTTATATTTTTACATTTTTATTAAGTGTTAGGCATCAGCCTAGTTTTACGTTAAAAACCAGTTTCAAACAATATTAAAATATTGAATTCTTAAAATATTTCATCCTTGCATTGAAAATTCTTATTAACTTAACTTAATACGAAATTGCTAATTAAAATATCTTCTTATAGAGGTGAGTTGAAAATGGCGGAGCTATAACGTTGTTGGCTATAGTCTAACTAATCAAACGAACAATATTATAAAACAGTGATATGGCTTCTTAATCACAATCTGTCAGCTTTGTTATAGTTTCATACTATTTTGCTTATTTTTTCTTCCATGATTTTTCTATTATTACTTTACTTTTATTTCAGTTATGTGGGTCTGACGATGTGTTCTTTGAGCACGAAAGGCCTCACAAAATGAAACTTTTTCATTTTATTGGAGTGTTTGATCATATATTAAGCATTTAGAATTTCCAATAAGAAGACACTGGTAAAATGTATTCAATTAATTGTCTATACAATTTTATCTTCTAAATTTAAATTAATCACTAAATGTATTGTTCAACACTAATCTATGGAAAGGTTAATACAATGCAACACGAATCTTTTTTAGCTTTCCATTGAGTTAAGATTAACCGAAGCCGTCTGGAAGCAGAATATCGAACGAAATGTTGTTCTGTCTTACTAAAACGATAGGGTTAATTATGATATAGTTATATTTAAGCGTAGAACTCAACATGGTAAATTTGCTGTTTTTGAGGTTTTTGGTGTTATTAAAAATTACAGAGTACTAGTGTACTTAAATAATATAAAGCCAGGAACTAAAGAACTTAAACACAGAATACTTTTCTAACTACTGTAGTACTCTAATAAGGGCTGTATAGGCACATGTGAGTAATATTAAGAGAATATTGGAATGCTTAACACAAGATTTGTAAGATTTCAAATGAAACAGACTACACCTTAAGGTTTTCTAGTTTTCATCACAATTTTTGAAATATTGGCACGTACGAGTTATAACGAGAGAGAACAGAATGCTTAACATATATATAAACCCAAGAACTGAAGGATTCTACAAGACACCGCCTGCTCTCAGGCGTTCTCTAGTGGCAAAAACATATTGGAACTATGGAGACATGAGTTAAGGTACTAGACCACTCAATAAATAAACCGGGAACTAGAGAACTTATTAAATACCAGCTACATTCTCCAGATCCCTGCTGCCCCGTTATTGGAATAGTCAAATGACATATACTTCAGTTGTAACGGATTTAATTTAAATTAAAGTGTTATTTAGTAAAGCAGTAATAGTTACAATATACTCTAATCGTGGTTTTTTTTAACTTTTAATGGAATCAGAGTTAATGGAAGGATTGGCAATCTCATATGGACTAATTCCTCGTTTTCAACAGAAAAATTGTGTGGTAGACAGGTACACCATTGTGAGCTTATTTGCAGTAAAGCAAATAAGTTTGATTGCCCTAATTTAAACTTGTCATTGCAGATTGTGAACTGGATATTGCAGACTTGCATTAGTAAATGCGTTATTTGCAGATAGATTGATACGTACTATCCTTACACTAGAAGGAAATATAGTGGTGTATCAGTTGTTTTAATTTCAGTAAAAGGATCAATATTTTATTCGTATTTTTTTTGTCCAATATAACGTTATATTAGAGATTATGTATGATATACTAGGGAGTTTTACTTATATCCAAGGAGTAAAATGGAAAATATGTCAAATGCATCATTTAGAGTTTCCAACTGACTCTTGTAACGCGAAGATTGTTAATAATCGTCAGTAAAACGGTACTTTGTTGTCATCCAATGTTTCGGAAGGCAAGATAGAGAACTTAAACATTAACAGTCAATCATAAAAAGAGCTTCAATATTTAACGTATTTAAGTTTTTAAACTCCTACTATTGCAAAAAATGTGAGACTGATAAAATAAACGAATAAGTAACGAAAACAAGAATTATATGTGTTGTATATTTGGTAAAAATTAAAAAAATGATTTGGAGAAAAAATGTACTTTCGTAAATAGAAGTTAAGTATTCACACCTATGTATATTAAAAGGTTAATTCAGAAGCTAAAAGACAATTTCCATTGTTAAATCTGCCTTAGCTAACCTTACACAGAGCATTACACAAATTTACTGCATTTAGTTTCTTTGCATAGTTTTCGGACGGTGATATAATTACGAACTGGTCTATTTTAGATGTATCGAGGTAGAAAAGCCGAATCTCAGAAATAAATATCAATTCATATCTTTAATCTTATCTATGCCCTCCTATTTATATCCCCATAAGAACTAACGTAACAAAAGATCAATATACAATTGAAATTGAATCTAGGCTCCTTCACTGTGAAGATTGTGGCACGAGGCCTATTAATATTTTACTTTTATTTATTTATTTTATGTGAGATTAGTTCCGAGTGATCAGTACTAAAAATCGTTCAAGGGTTTGCCATCGTGTTTGAAAAAAATCTTACCGTTAATATACATTTATTATTTACTCAATTTTCGATCTGATTTATTACATTCAGAACTCAAGAGGCTTTTATTCAAAAAAGAAGATAAAGATATGTTTATTTAGATATCATACTAGTTTTATATTTTGATAGTTTATTTAATTGAGTATCTTTCGTATTATATTTACACAATATAATATTATATCACATATGTTGTCACAAATTCTCTAGATAAAAGAGAGAAGCAGTAAAAATAATTGTCCTATATTACTGTATTTCGTGTTGGAACTTCTAGGGTAAGAATTTGTTTCACTTTGGCACATCTACGGCTAGATCCTGTTTCAATTTGGCACATATAGGGCTAATTATGTTCCATTTAGGCTCATCTAAGGCTAGGTTTTGTTCCGTTTAGGTTCATCTATGGCTAGAATTTCTTCCGTTTTAAGCTCATCAAGGGCTAGGTTCGTCTAACTTAGGCTCAGCTAGGGTTAGTTCTTGTTACATTTAGGCTCATCTAGAACTATGTTTTATTCAATTTTAGCTCATTTAGGGCTAGTTTTGTTCCAATTTTGACCATCTATGGCTAGGTTTACTTCAGTTTTGGAACGTCTAGGAGTAGTTTTGCACTGATACTTTTGTGTTTATAAAGTATTATTCTCTTTATTTAAAGTGATAAAGTAACAATAAAGGATAAATATACTTCCACTGGCTCTAAAAAGATACTCAACCAATCATCCATTACGGAGTGACAGAGTTGAAACGCTGAGTTAAAACCAATATAAACAATGAATGGAACACATTCAGTTCTGTATTACATACAATCTCATGTTAGAATAAAATTAAACAAACTAAATAGAAGACAAATTGCCTTAGTAGATATATCTGCTTAATTTAAATTTGATATAAAATTTTGTACCCAATACTGACATCAAGTTACGCTGGCTGATATGTTTCTGTATGTAATACAAGAAAGAATATTCAAGATTTAAAAAGATAATATGATACAAACATTTTGTTTAATTTAAATGCACTGACATACAGAAATACAGAGACATAACTTATCTTTCAGTGATCTAAAACATAATTAGCCAAATGAATCTTTATAATTTTTGCATCTAGCCACAGTAATAACCGAGGAGTCGTAACACTTGATCACTGGGCACTTCGCATATTGTTACCATCCACTACACTAAACTAAAGCTATAATAATAACCATTTCATTACACGTGCTGTGAACACACCATACAGGGTATTAATTAGTACTTCTTTATCTGTAATCTACCCTAAAATCTTCTCGGTTTTTAAATCTACGGACCTGGGAATAGGAAACTTGACTAGTTAACCAATCACGTTAAAGCGTAGCGTTTTTTCTACTCACATGGGTAAATGGGTATAAATTTTTAACATTATAACTAAGTAAAACACATATTAAACAGTCCTTCCGATTTGGTCCGAAGAAGTCTTTAGATTTTGTAACAATTACACTTTATTTCATATTGGATCTTTACACATTATTTATATAGTAGAAATTTTTAAGGCCCAATTTTTGTTACATAAACAGATTTAGAAACTGATATATTCATTCGTAACTTTATTTTACTGTCTATATTGGTTTAAAAGTAATACAGTTTTTCATTTTTCTACGTTTACTGCCAGCATTAGAATAAAATGGTTAGCTTAAATAAATATAAAGCAATTTTTGTAAGAAGTTTAACTTTGGGATTTTATGGACAGTTACCTTTGGGGTAATTTTGCGTTTCAGAGCATAGGTTCGATCATATTTACTTTGGAATGGAAGATGGTTTTAGGAGTAATGTTTTCAGTGAAAATCTGTAGATATTCAGAAGTATGACTATGACTATGACTTTATTTAGTGTGACTATGAGGATAATTGCAATTACAAACAAAGTCTACTAAATGTGACATTTCGAAATACCGAAATAAACCTTTTTCATTAGTAATATATAAACACAAAGCGAGACGTACATCTGAGAGACTCTACATGAGGCCAATACAATGGATCTATACATGGGTAGCACTATTCAATTAACTGTACCGATAATAACATTAAGAAATTAATTTAAGCTCAACGTTTGAAACCAAACATCAACTCTATTCTTAGCGTAGAATAATATGTAACAGGTTACATCAAAGTCATGCTTTATTGTTTTAAATTGTACGTCACTTTATCGCCAACAAAAAGTTTGTTCATATGTTTTGCAATTATTTTGCTGCAAATGGTTTTTGGCAAGTAGTTTTTTTTTCAGTATTTTTTTTAAATATTTAATAGATTTCTGAACTTCTTGAAAAAACCTTAATATGTAAATGAGTTAGTAAGCATATGAGGAAAAATGTGGAATGTGCAAATAGAGTAATAAAGATCATAACAGGACACAGATAGCAAATAAAATTAATAATCATATAATTCGACACAACAAATTTAAAAAATTTTACTTTAGCTCAATTTCACCTTCCTATTAATTGCAGCATCTGAAATTTGATGCTATTTGCACACTTGACTCTTGAAATATTGAGTCGTGCTCGTATGAGAAATTGTAGATCATTCGAATTAAATCAGTTCCATCATATTTGCGTTATTTGTAGAAGACTCGGTCGCTTCATAGTTTTAGTCAACATCGTAGTGCACTCAGATTTGCTCCTGATGAGACAATTGGAATACCTCTTCACATATATTGCACTAATTTTTGTAATCTGGGTGTATTTTATGTAGAAAAGATGCCGGGAGTTCGTTTTGAGCTCCTTCGTTTTTCATCGCTGATTACCTTTGGATCCCATTAGACAAACCTGACTCTAGATTACAGGAGTGAAGTCGGTAGCATCATCAGATTTCAGATGTTGCAATTAGGAAGAAAATGAACTGGAGCTAAACTTAACAGTCGCATAGAATAAGCCTTTTCCCTGCATAGTTGCGTTATTTTTTAAACAAATGTCCTTGCAAAGCTCCATACTATGGAAATAATAGAAAAATCATGGAAGAAAAAATAAGCAAAATAGTATGAAACTATAACAAAGCTGACAGATTGTGATTAAGAGGCCATATCACTGTTTTATAATATTGTTCGTTTGATTAGTTAGACTATAGCCAACAACGTTATAGCTCCGCCATTTTCAACTCACCTCTATAAGAAGATATTTTAATTAGCAACCCCTAATTATTCAATTATTTGGTTTTAATAATTATCTTACTTTTATTATGCTTAATTTAAGAAGTTAGTCACTCTATTGTATCAACAATTGGTGTTTATTGGTAACTTAATAACTGAAGATGGTCACGAAAGAAATATGAATATTCGCCTTCATTGTGTGTTACAATCAGAAAATTCCATTTTTTATCCCCCTCTATTCGACATTAAGCAATATTTTACGGTATTTAAAAAATTGTTTTCAGTAGATTTTGTTTACAATTGGAACTCTCCTCATGGTCAGACTTTAGGAAGATTTTTACAGAATTACACCGAAGATATCCCCCTATATATAGTTATATAGTTCTTTTTGAGATATAAATTACGTGTAAAATTCCTATATGAAACAAATTATAATATAAACGAATGTATCCAACAATATCCAACTACTTCATCCGACTGAAACTGAAGAAGTCTTTACAATAAGTTTCCTTTAGCATTAATTTCACTATCCGATTACCCACGTGAGTAGAAGGGGGCAACACTATCGTAAGGGTTAACCAAGATTCAAGGGTTTGGGTGTAAAGACTCATATTCCAAGGTCATAGATTTACAAAGATGGCAGAATAAAAGAGATTTTTCAGATAATGGAGTGCCAATGACACCAATACCCTGTTTGTGTGTTCACAACACTTGTAATGGAAGTGATCATTATGTGGTAGTGGCAGTTTAGTCTAGTGGATGGGAACAGTGTACTATGTTTCCAGTGTTCAAGTTATGACTGTGATCAGGTGCCATATCCTGTTATGTTTCATGTGACTAAACTTACATGAGAGCAGTAAAACTATAAGGTATATCTCGGTATAACGAAATCCAACCAAATGCATGAATTCTATTGACTTTATAAATGTTGAGCAAAAAAGTATATATTATATACTGGATTGTATCTGTTAACTAGCCAATTTGATTTCATTATTAGGCAGAAACCTTTAGATATTATTAAAGGTACGGAAATATTCCACTGCCTTTGATGTTTCACTGCTGAATAGCTGAATGTTACTGTTACTGAATGAACTAGGCTATTTAGAAAGAAATATACAGAAAGTGGCTCTGGAACCTGGCTCTGTGTAAAATATTATTACCGGTAAAAGTTTTATGTAGTTAGTTGTTCATCATTGATTTTGACTTATAAGGTAGAGTTTTCAACCCATAGTTGAACGTTTCAATTAAAAACTGCCCAAGTCTCAACTTGCTTGATGGGATTGGATTCATTTGTGGTTGGTTTACCTATATACCTTGTTGATCCTATGTATCCGTAAAGGCAAAAGCGTATAATACTTTATATTATTATTCTTTACTCACACAATAATTATATCTGATATTTTGATAATGATATTTATCTTTGTACCGTAAGTGTGTTTATTTATATATGTCTTAATATTGTTAGTCTATGGTTATTTTGTGTTTTTGTCCACTTCACACTAGAGAAATTTTGATTATAAAATAAAATTAATAATAAGATTATGTTTATACATTATAGTTCAGTTATATAGCCTCTTGGCACTAGAGGGGCTATTACCCATAAATTATATAATCTGTTTTGTAATACGATGCAATTGGTTAGTTCGTTGAGATATAATATACCAAACGATTCGTTGTAAAACATTTTTACATAGGCGAAATTTTATTTATTATGTAATATGTATTTTTGTTGGATATATTAACATTTTATTTTGCGTTACACCAACATTCTAATGAATTTTGTCATGATTACCATTATGGGAATTTATTTGTGAAAACATGAAAGTGTAATCATTTTAAACTACTGAATTCAATATTGGACTTTAATTAAAACCAATATTTTTTTCTTTCTCCATCCACAAGAATTGCATACCAATAAAAGTGGAAGAGAGCTTTAAATATTTTTATTTTTAAAGAAGGAGAGAGAGAGGGAGATAAATTATTCTTCTAATATTTTGAGTTAAAAAACAAAAATCTTTCTTACTATTTTAGAAGTTATGTTAAAAAATGTTCATTTAATTCTTCATGATGGTAAAGTCTACACTTGTAATTTTTTTATTTGTTTTATAATATTTTTTATAACCTGTTATACTACAATTTTATCAGCTATAGTTTAGAAAATTATTGAGGAAAACTTAGTTTTAGCAGAAACTGTGTGGATACACAGCCTATCCCGACATGCTAACTATGGTCTAACGCAATGGCTGACTGGCTCATATAGACAAAGGAATGTGTGACAGCCTGGATCTAACATTCCAATTAACCTATTCCATATCACAAGGTTTCTGCGTTGGAAACACAAACCTTATCATAGTAGATACGGTTCTAGCCTTTGATAAAGTTTGGCATGAAAAATAATAATAATTTCTACACTTACACAACTCCTGAGGACATTTGTTAAATTAGAGTCGTGAATTAAATAAAATTTTAATATTTAAAAATGTAACCAATAGATTGCCAATATTAAGAGCTTTAATTTGACGCATCTTACAGAATTGTACGACATTGGCTTCACTTTTAAATCGCGAGAGGAAGCCGTAAAGGTCACTGATTTTCGCAGTCTGTTTTCATACTCCGCCGGGACAGTTTTAACACAGCGAGACTGACTTTTTCATGCAGGTTAGTATCATTAGCATGTCGGTGACGCGAACCGAGGATTTTACCCTCTACCAAAATGCTCAACGCGCCTAAAGAAGTTTTCACTTAAAAAATGCACATGTTTTGAGTTAACTCCTAATTGACAAAAAAACACACTTGATAATATGTCGTGATTTTGTGATAAGCGTATGAAATTTCTTAACTGAATTATGTTGAGGATACGTTATTGCCTTGTTTTCCCTGATGTAATTCATGTTCTTGGAAATATTAGTACTCTAAAAAAATGCATTTGCTGTATGCTGTGGTTTAGTAACTAAAAAACTGTTCTTATTCTGATTTATAACCTTAATAAATCCCCCGTACGGGCGGAGATTGGCGAATTATATAGTCCCAAAGTTATTTAATGCATTGCCGGATGAAATTGAGAATATACCACACTTAAAGACTTACAAAAAATGTATTGAACTATGGCTGAGATTTACCTGAGAAAGAAATCCACAATGGCGTAATAGTGATGAAACACCGACAACTTGCTCTGGATCACTGTGAAATACTGGTTCACTGACACAAATTTGATATATACCATATGCATATATACACAGTGGACATCACTCTGGTGCATTGAATGACGTGACGAGTGACACAAACACTGAACACCGCGTATCGTAGGCCTGCAGTTAAATGGATTGTTATATTAATTGTAACATTGTTATTTTCGTTGATAATTTATTGATACTCGTTATCTATTTATAGATTATATTGTTGGCTATTTGAATTATATCATAATGTTAATCACTGATATTTAAAGCTTTGAGAGCACAGTTTTGGAAGTAAATAAGTTATTCGGACATTGTTATTTATATGTTAAATATTTATTGTAAATCGTTAATTAGTGGTTAACATTGATATTTTCTCTGATAATTTATTGTTACTCGTTATCTATTTATAGATTATATTGTTGGCTATTTGAATTATATCATAATGTTAATCACTGATATTTAAAGGTTTGAGAGCACAGTTTTGGAAGTAAATAAGTTATTCTGACATTGTCATCTATATGTTAAATATTTATTGTAAATCGTTAATTAGTGGTTTCTCTGTATTTTATGCTTGGTGTTAGATTTTGTTGTACCGTTGATACTCTAGCTTTAAAAATAAATTAATTACATGTTAGTTTTCATATTGTTATTAGTTTTTTAAGAATGTTATTTATGGTTTCTGTTTCTCTCTCCGTTCTTAGTGGCTATGAATGGCTATAAACCTCACGGGGAGCACCACAGCACGGTGTTGCGCACACACATGTTTAACCTAATTGGATAATTTAAACACACTAGCATTGACACACACTATAACTAACGCACACAAACACCGACACCGTGAACACTGTAAGGGGAGCACACACACAGTACCGCGCGCCGGAGTTCCCGTACCTCTTCAGTCATGTTAAAGCGAGTAGCGGATTGAGTACCGCACTGTCCACTCTAGAAACATATTGGGATTTGACTGAGGGCAGGTTTTATTTGCTTATTTGTTTAGAGATAAGGAGATTTGGGAATTCCGGTAGCCGGCGTTGTCAGATTTCCTGATGACAGGGTTGCCATTCGTCGCTGCTGAGCGAAGAATTAATTAGGATTTTTAGGGACTCAAATATGCGTTTGATTTTAACTATTACTATTAAGTATTATTTTAAAAACATGTACTGTTTCGATCAAATTTACCGCACAAGATATCTAAGCTAGTGCCTGCCCTAAACCGCCGAATTTGAGTTTATAGTTTAGTAAATTAAAAGAAAGTTAAAAGTTGAATATTTGTATCAATGTATTCTACATACTTTTTCAAGTGGTCCTCACCGACAAGTTTTGTTGAACTTGGTGAGGCCAAGGCTATGTAAAACAACTGTTTATAAATAAAAGAAAATAAAATAAAATAAATAAAATATACAGGCTAATGTCAGGGGACCACAAAAGCCATGTTGCGTGTCTACTCCATGTACACTAAAACAAAAACCAGCTGTTAATAAAAAGTAAACACTGATAATTCAAATTGAACTAGAGAATACAGGTCACAATAGATCTGCACTCAGAAGCCAAAAAAATAGAATAAAATGTCACAACGCTCTGGTATGTTATGTTTACTTTAACATGGGTTGTAGTCCTGCATTAGTTTAGTCATTTACCTCAAGAAGAGATCGGATTACAGATCTCAAAACGTAGCGTCACTGATTGAACTGTATCACTGAACAATAACAAACGTCTGACAAACTCTGTTTCCTTCACGTTATACTGTATGTTCTATCAAAATATTCCACTCGGCTCGGTTATTAAATATGTTATAAGATTTTTAACAACTAAGAATATTAAATAAATAAATTTCAATACATTATATGTAGTAATATAAACAAAATTAATTTAAATTATCTTGCTTGTAATAAAATATTTTTATAATACACATCATTTTTAATAATACGTTAGATTATGTGTTCAAACATTATAAAATTTTACTTTCCAATTTAAACTTCATACAATAAATGCTGAGCACAGTTATGCTGTGTCTTCAACTAAATATTTTTAGATATATTTCTACTGTCTGTATACTTATCAAACGAGGATATGTTACTGCATACTTGGAGGTTAAATAGAAGGTGAATCGGAGGAAATGGATGAAGGAATAAAACAGTGGGAAAATGCAAAAGAATTAGAGGAAGAAAATTTAGAAATTTAAAGGAAAATTTATAAAAAAGGAAACTTACTGTTTTTGAAACTTACAGGTTTAAGCATTTTGTCCTGGAACAGCACTATTACTGACTTTGTTTACGGGTGTGCTTTAATTTTGTGTGAAGAAATTTTTTCAAGTATTTAGCAATTAATATATTAGGTAATTAAGTCTTAATATTTTACTTCTCTTGCATTTATTTAGAAGTTCTTAAGTTATTATTATTTACAGTAATTTCAAATGTAAATAAATGGATTCAAATTACTGTGTACGGTAATATTGGGATTCGTCAAAATCTAATTTAGGTACCAAGTAACTATAATCTTATGAAAGTAAGAATCTTCTTACAAATACTTCGGAATACATCCCAATTTAAATTTGAGAAATCTGTACACAGTTATTCAAAAACTTATATCCCAACGTTCCGACGAAATGATCAAAATCAGAAACTGAAACAATTTTTAGTTTCTGTACATTGGTACCTTTATATAAATTAATAATAATGTTCAATAAAAACGGTTATGACATTTAAATTAACGTTCTTCATAAGCAAGCTTTGATGTTTTATTGGTATTATATTAGCACATAACTGGCTAAAATATGAAAACTATTATAAACATGATTGAAAAACATATTTGATTTTAGTTTCTCGAGCAGAGCTCTGGAGGTCTAGCTATAAAACAATAAATTTAATCCAAGAGGAACCTCTTCTAATGTTAATAATACCGAAAAGCGTAAAATTTTTGGCTGAATAAAAACAAAACTCTAGTAAGGCTTGACAAGTTGTACACATATCTGTGTGTGTGTCCATACCGTATAGTGAAAATAAATTGTCCTTTGGACTTAAAATTAGGTATAAAGTTTTTTTTATGACAACACTGAATTCATATTAGACACTTTAGATTGTTAATTTGTCCATACAACAAGTTCAAGGTTTGGGGGGATAACGGGGTATAATTTCATCTGCATATTACAGGGCATAAATTACTGCAAGACTCCGTCACACTGATATTTAAATATTTCATTTAGTAAATACATAAGGATGTTCAAAATATAGCAAAATATCAGAACGTTTGGCTTGTGGATCTGTCCGAACTGCAAGGTTAATATTTGGTGTAAAACTCTTTTTTACAGCCTCTAGGTCGTTACATCTATGAAAGAGGTTAGGGTGATTAAATTTATTTTACATCATATAAACAAGAAAATACACAATAAACATAACTGTAACAAACATGGTATATTATAGATTAATTATGTGACATGCCTTAATAAGTTATTAATACATTTTATGACGTGCCAAAGTCCAATTATGTCCAACTGGACGTGGTCAAGTTCACCGAGGTCATCTCTCGGGGAGCGCAGGCGAATCCTGGTGAGGCTGGCGCCGAAGCTTTAGTAACATCCACGATGGAACTTTTTGTCTCGGCCTGTGACCGGCCTATGACGCGAAGGAAACTCCGCCGCGACAAGCAACCCGTCTACTGGTGGACTGAAGAGATTGCGGAACTCAGAAGAACATGCCTTAGAGCAAAACGTGCCGCCACTACAGCGAGAATTCCTGCAGATGATAGAGTTCGTAAGTCGGATGTGTACAAAGCTGCGAGAAAGTTTCTCCGCCGAGCTATCAACAGGAGCAAAGCGAATAGCTGGAGGAAACTTCGGGACGACGTCAAATCCGATCCTTGGAGTATGGGTTACTAAGTTGTAACCCAGAAACTCGGCGCCCGCTCTCCACACTGCATCATGGAGGGCGCCACCATGGAGAGGATCGTCACTGCCCTGTTTCCTGTACATCCACAGCGACCACTAGTTGACTTCGAACGGGTGGAGAGCGTTCCGCTTTTTACTACTGAGGAGTTGGAAACCTCCGTTCTCACCCTGAAAAGCAACAAGGCTCCCGGCCCAGACGGGATTCCCAGCGAGGCACTGAAGAAGATTTTCACCATTAATCCCGGGTTGTTGCTGAGAATGTACAATGCCTGCTTGGTTGAAGGAGTGTTTCCATCTCCCTGGAAGACCGCCAGGCTGGTGCTTATTAGCAAGGGAAAAGGTGATCCAGAACTGTCGTCGTACTACAGACCTCTCTGCATGCTGGACACGGCTGGAAAACTTTTTGAAACATTGATCCGTTCCCGCCTGATTTCTGCTGTGGTAGCTGTCGGGGACCTTTGCCCTCGTCAGTACGGCTTCAGAAAAGGACGATCAACAATCGACGCGATTACGGAAGTACGGAAAGCAGTTGAGAGAGCCGAGAGCCACAACCATTTCTCCTGCCGATTAGTGCTTCTTGTTACGCTTGATGTCAAGAATGCCTTCAACTTGGCGAGATAGGTCGATATGTTGGATGCACTTCGTGACACCTTCCGCATTCCAACGTATCTGTTGCGGCTCATCGAGGACTACCTCCGTTCTAGGCGTCTGATATACGACACTCGAGACGGAGCGTGGACGGTGGAAGTCACCTCTGGTGCCGCGCAGGGTTGAGTACTCGGCCCGGATCTCTGGAATATCGCTTATGACAGCCTCCTGAGATCCGAGATGCCAGAGGAAACCGTCTTAGTTGGGTACGCCGATGACGTTGCGGCTCTCATCGCCGCACGCAACGTTGAGCTAGCCCAGCTAAAGTTGAACCAGGTCATGCGAGTGGTCAACGACTGGATGTCCGATCACGGTCTTTCGCTTGCTCTGAGTAAGACGGAGATCGTGATTCTCTCAAAAAAGAGAATTGACAACGTCGTCCCGCTGCGAGTGGGAAGGGAAGTGGTCTAGTCAACGCGTGTCGCCAAGTACCTCGGAGTCATGGTGGACAATAAGTTAAGCTGGAGAGACCAGATCTTCCGTTCGGCGGACAAGGCTGCTAAGGTGGTCTCTTATCTTAGTAAGCTGATGGCTAATGTCGGGGGTCCTCGGTCCAGCAAAAGACGGTTATTGATGTCCGCAGTCTAGTCCATGCTCCTTTATGGGGCAGAGGTGTAGGCAGACGCTCTTACCAAGGAATTTTATAGGTTGCGACTCGCCCGGGTTCAGCGTCAAGCTGCGCTCAGGGTGTGTTCCGCCTATCGGACAGTATCCGAGCCTGCCGTCCTGGTGGTTGCCGGAGTCACCCCTGTCAAGCTCTTGGCAGGGGAGATGAAGGCGATTTATCAGAGACAAGGCGAGGTCGGCAAGGACGCAGCAAGATCCGAAGAGCGTGCCCGAACCTTTCAGCAGTGGCAACACAGTTGTGAGCACGAAACCCGAGGACGATGGACTGCGCGACTCATCGAGCAGGTACAACTATGGGTCGAAAGGCGGCATGGCGAGGTGGACTACTACCTCACGCAGTTCCTGACAGGTCACGGCTATTTCAAGTCGTACCTGAACCGGATGGGCAAGACCGGTTCATCGGATTGCATCTACTGCCCGGGCGTTCCCGACCCCGCGGAACACATCTTCTTCCGCTGTCTGCGTTGGGAAAGGCCCCGCCTAGAGGCCACAAGAAGACTCGGGGTTTTTTCGGTGGATACGGTCTGCGAAAAGATAATGGAGGATGAGGAGAACTGAACTTGTTTGTCACAGTTCGTCCGGGGCATCCTCCTGGAAAAGAAACCCGATTTGGACCGCGAAGTGGCCCAGATCCTTTGACCGAGCGGCTGGATAAGGAGCGAGCCCCACGGGCTTAAGCCAAATTTAGGCCTGGCCTGAAGTAATGTGATAAACAATCCCAGGTTAGAATCCTAAAGAGTAGAGGAGGTTTTTTTATCGGGTAAACCCGTTTTTAGGGGAGTCCCACACTACAGGCTGGCCACCTGCGTGCGTAATTGCATTTTTCCTGCCTCTCCCTTAAAAAAAAGTCCAATTATGTCGCTAACAGGAAAAGATTGCGTGGCTTCTTTGTACTGTAGATTTTTAATTGAATTTTTTGATGGAAAAATTAATCGTTAGCAAGTACATATTATCAATTTCAACTAACTGGAATATAGAAGCTGTACGGTTTTGGCAAAGCACCTCGCTATAAACTCAAGTAATACTGATTGTAATATCATTATATAATTTTGGAAATATTTTCTTAATCGCAAACATTGCCGTCAAAAATGAAAATAAAATTATCTCACACCAGAAGTGCATAAAAACGTTCAATGTATCGAAATTGCGTTCGTATTCGCGGGTAACGATTAGTGGGTCAATACAACTTACATAAATAAAAGCACTGTTAATGCATTATTTCCAATTTAATCATAGACATGTGGCATGTGATATTAATCAATGTACGTTAAAACAAGAACTCTCTTTCATCATTCTTAAGTGTTATGCACTTTAATCAATATTGTTGAATAAAACATTCATATTGTCTAGAATTTTTAAATGTCTACTTTTCTGAGGAAAGTCTGAAGTGAGGTTTTATACATCATGAAGATGTTTCCAAATTATATCCTTTGGGTTTGCCGAGCTTTTGGTAGTATGCCATTGAAAAGGATTTCAATGGATGAAAATTTCAAATGTCTGAAGTTTTCTTTACCAGGATTCTTGTGGAATATAACACTTTTCATACTGCAAAAACTACTCTTTTGCATTCACCTCTATTTAATCATCGTAAAAAAAATTTTCAGGCATAGAGGAAACAGAACCATAAAGTTCGCAGTAATCTTGGACGTACTATCTCTACAAATAATGGTGGTTGTCACATTCTTAAACTGCACCTGGAAGTACCAAAAAATTGTCGACGTTTCCAACACATTGGGGCGAATCTTCCGGGATACTAAGTATAAGGTACGGGACGTGAAGATCATAGTAATGGTCGCCGCACTTTTCATTGTCCATACGGTACAGTTCATGATCAGCCTTGCAAACATGGTAAACGATATGGAAGTGTCCGTGGTGATGAGTTATGTCTGCGTTCTATTCACGGACAGGACCAAACTTGTGTTTCTCCTTCATTTCACACATGTGGCTCAAAGCATCGCCATGGGTTTCGAAATGGTTAATGTCAGTGTGAAGGAGGTTTCTTATAACGTAAATCAACGGGCTAAGATGGACAATGGTCTGCCAGATGTTGAAGTTCTTCATACAACACGTATGTTACAAGTTTTGTTTTTCTAAGAACATCAACAAAAACATATAAATGGATAAAAATATAAAATTAATTATCATAATGATAGTAAAAAAACACCCTATGTGCAGAATGTCAAAAAATATATATATATATATCTTCAATAAGAATAGAAAAAATTGAAGAAAAGAACATAAAAATTCTTTATATTTCGTCTTAAGACATTTTCAAGAGATATAGGTAAATAAGTAAATATATAAACAAAAAAAAAAATAAACAAAAGAAACATCATATGATTATACAACTAATTTTGAATTCCGTACAAAGAGTAAATAATTTTGCTTAATACAAGGAATATAAAGTTATAAATTAAATTTGTATATAATGTGTAATGTTATAAATAAAAATTGTTAGGTGTAATTTATACATACTGCTATCCATATCTTAAATTTAGACCATACCTACACACACACACACACACACACACACACACACACACACACACACACACACACACACATATATATATATATATATATATATATATATATATATATTACACACACATATATACATGTATAGAAAAGAACTAATTAAAAAAAATTCAACATATGTTGAAATTTATAATTAAATACATATGCTCTCTTAGAAAGCTTTATTGCGATTGAGATTGTCTAGAGAGGATTATGTTATATTCAATAGATTGAGATAAATCCCTCTGTACTCACATCATTCTTTAAGAAGTGGTGAATCTCTTTTTTAATCCGTATTCTGCTCCTTCTTAACGGGTACTGGCCTGTATGAGTATCTTGTAAGAAAAGAATAAGGAGGAGGGGAGATACTTGTATTATCGTTGGAAAAGGATATCTATCTTCTTTCCCTTATTTTTGTCTTATGTGCCACTCTAGTCGATACTTCACTTACTACTACAACTGAGTAATAATAGAGAGATATAGTAAAAGAAGATTATATTTGTAACTCTGTTTATTTAACGAAGTTAATTTTAATTTTAGGCTATAATTAATTTTAGGCTTGAAATACAATTTAAAATTCAAATTAAATTCTAATCTTCATATTTGTTTGTGTAATTCAAACAAATACTACATAACGTAATATTGATCATTTCAGGCTAGTCTTAGAACATAGAAACATTTGGGAGTAATAACACTACCTAAATTCCCTATAAACTATCAATTATATGAGAAACAGTACAAAACCGGCTTCCTTTCGTGTTGTATAAGTTATAAAACACTACAGCACGACATGCATCGCTGAGATTTTATGCGACATTTCAAGTCTGACTCATTTACTCCATGAGATGTCAAGTGGACGGACAAACCAATACAAAACCGTACAAAACTGAAATTGTTACATTTATAACCGGATATTTTGCCAGTCTAACGGATTTGGAGGGATTTTACTGGTTCATTATTAAAATATTATACATTACTGAATTTGTATAGCCCTCAGTGAAATGATATTTCTTTTTATCAATTATCTTTAACAGGCTAAAAAATTTATTTTTTTTATAACAGTTTATGGTTCAATTACTTGATTTACGAAACTTATGCCTTAATAACATGGGCGAATAATCCGCTTTATTCTCCAAGTGACAGCTAAACCCATTGGATTAAAAATGTAATGGAAGCACTAATATTTAAGAAACAGCGGTACAAAATATTTTGTACTTTATGAGCAATTCTAAAGTATCTTTAGTAGAAGTAAATTACAAGCAAATGTACCATTGTATTTATTTTTCTTAACTTATAGTGTGTACAGTTTTAAATTTTTGATAACCCATAGTTAATGTTAAACAGAACATCCGCAACTGGTTAAAATAGTAGTAATAATTGATTTTCAAGGTAATAGTGGTTTATTATCGTAAAAAAACTTTAGCAGTTATAAATATGCCACATCTTAAATAGGTGACTGCTTAACGAAGAAAACAATCTTAAAGCATATAGATAATAATAATAAACAAATAAACATAAGTGCGGCTCACTGCAACTTGGACAATGTATATTATGGAATAGACTGAAGAGGTTAACTTATGTAATACAGTAGGATTTATACAAAAATGTTATTATATTTGAAGTTAATAGTGAATAATATAGTACAAGAACTCTAGTAATCGCTGTTTACCGGTTAAATTATCACACTTGTATACATCACCCAGACTTATTCATTATCGTGACGAATTATGGTCAGTGCAAAAATTTTACCATTTGTAGTCGATGTTTCTATGCTTTTAGGCACTACACCGTCCAAGATCGAGAAACTGAGGACTCTGATGAACACCTACTGGATGCTGTGTGACGCCGTACACCAGGCTAATGACTTCTACTGCGATCAGCTGATGACCGTCATGTTCTCCTTATTTGTCCACGTCACTATCATGTCCTACTTCTTCTTCCTGCACGTCAGAGCTGGTGAAGTGATAGCCTTCATTACAGAAGCCGTCTGGGTACTGCTGTCCATCTGCTACGCATTTATACTGGTGAACTCAAGCACAAGAGTCACTAAATGTGTAAGACATCTGCTGAGAAATCAACAGTTTATGATTACATTAATTAGTATGTAATATGTAACCTTAGTATGTAAATATGTAATTTATTATGATATTACAGTCGAGGACAAACGTGTATTAGTTATTATAATACCTGAAACAAATTATAAATTCCATCAAATGATCGAAATATTGCTATCCTTCCATGGTCGAAGATTCAGAAGAATCCGCAAAATGTAAAAACTATTTTGAATGTGTGCAATCTTTTCTTGGCCAACCTCACATAGCTTACAATTCAGAGACTAGATCTTAAATGCTTAAAAATTAAAATTGTCAAATTGGAATTGCTTTTTTAGGTCCTGAAACTCATTACCATTATTTCAATATATAGCCTACCTGATTTATATATTTATTTTAAGTTAAAAATCTCGATCCTGGGTATCTGTCCTTCTTTCCTAAGGAGCGATCAAATCGGGAAATATTATACATGGATAAACAATAAGTACATGATCCTATAAATAAATATTTCCTATTTATATTGTGCCACCTGCAGAGCCTGTGTCAATATATTATTGGTATGAGAAATTCATCAATATATTATAAGTTTCAAATTACTGATATATTTTCAGGCTGACAAGACAGTTACAATGATTTGCAATTTGATGAGCAATGATCTGGACCCAAACCTTAGAAAAGAGGTAAAGATATTTATCGTAGTGGTTTATATGGAGTTTTTAATTACTGTACCTCTTATTAAAATGGAGAAAAACTGTATTATTTAATTAGATTTTATAAATAGTTTAATGATAAACGCAACTCTCTATCTAATATTTGGTGAAACGTGTCAAATTAAAATATATTGACGTACACAGAAAAATTTGGTACTGACCTAGGAGAAAATATCAATTTTAAACATACGTCTTATGAATATACCTAGTAAACGAAGATATAGTTTACTTATTGGCTAAGGTTTAGTTAAGCCTATCTCTCTAGGGGCTGTAATATTTGGCCTCAAATGTTAAATTTGACTGATACCATCAAAATACAAAATAAAATATAATGCTGTCATTTGATGTAGGTATTGTTCACACCAAAGTTCAGATTATCAAGTCTTAGGAAATCTTTAGAGAAAATTTGCTTTGCTAACTGTTTTCAGAGCTTTAAGGCGATAAATGCCCTCGTCGTTCTCCTGCAAATTACTATGGAACAAATTTACTATATCTTCTATAAAATGCAAATTACTATGAAACAAATATACTATATCTTCTATAAAATATTTTATTTAAAACAAAGCGACCTTTTTTTACCAACATCCCTTTAAAAACAACTTCCAAATTCAATTAATTTTCTCCTAATATAAATAAATCATGCAATAAAATACTACTTTGTAAAATATTGAGCGGCCCAGTTACAATTTTAGACATTCAAGACATTAAACTTGTAAAAAAATATATTTTATAATAAATCAGATGAAATTTGTCTTGGAAATGAAGCATAAGAATGCTTTGAACTATTTTTAACTAAATTCTAACAAAACTAAATTTTGTGAGGGCTTTCAGGAAACCA
This sequence comes from Homalodisca vitripennis, assembly GCF_021130785.1. NCBI lineage: Eukaryota > Metazoa > Arthropoda > Insecta > Hemiptera > Cicadellidae > Homalodisca > Homalodisca vitripennis. Next base: position 43,833,325 of record NC_060214.1, read on the forward strand.
ATGACTAGATCTAACAATGCATGTTACACCTAATCGCTGTCAAGCATGTAAGGTAGCTAGTTACAACAGCTTTGTTAACAGACTTCGTGAAAAAGTCTCAACGAATCAGAATGGGTAGGCTAATAAAAATAAACTTAAAATTTTTAAATACATAGATGTTATTAATGGAAATTTGGAAATAGTCTTCATCATGCCATTGAAAACAAACTAAAAAGAAAACATCACATTGGCCTACAAGTATCAAATAACTTGAAATTCAAATAGGAGTCATTATTTTTTTCTCGTATAAGAGAAAATAATGACTCCTTAGTGATATACCTTTCTATAAAAGTTCGTTCACTGATTAGATGAAGTTTTAAATAGTAAAACCAGGTATTTCATTCCACAAACGATTTGATTCCACAAAACTGGTTTGGGATCCTAGATGGCAGGATAACCGATTGAGGAAAATCAGGGAGTAGGCTAATCCGTCTTAATCACAATTAAAGTATACAAGACAAATGTTTGAAAATCGCTATTATTTATAAATTTCCTCAACACGTATAAAACCACAAAAGAATCGTTAAATTATATTTTGAAAAATAAGCTAAAATTAAACTAAAATAATATGGTTCATGGACTGGAATCTCTCGGCAAATTCAAAAGAGCTGATAACAGTTGGATTATTATATTTCTCCTGTTCAAGATCGCTCATGCATTCAAATTAAACTATATTTCGCATTTATTAGTTTTCTTGAGTGTTTTTTTGCATGTGTGTGGATATTAACTGTTGATGCGTGTAATTTTATTTTTATTTAAAAATTTTAATTTTTAATAAATTAACCTTTATTTATCAATATGTATACGCTGGTTACAGTAACCACTTAGTTAAGAAAGGAAAGCTATGCAACCTCATTATTTCAAAATCAAGGATAAATCCAGGTGGCATAACTACTACAGGAATGAATACAACCGTTGCGGAGCAATTAAAATCTGTAATTATTTTTTATTTACTGAGAGAATATCTAAGAGCATCCCAATAACAAAACAGCGAAGTTTCCATATATGTATACATACGAAATTTACTTTTGAAACGAAGTAAAAGAATTCTTTGAACTATTTTTTACCAGCGTATATAAGCATATGTATGTATATATATACATGTTTTATATTTACATATATATATATATATATATATATATATATATATATATATATATGAATAAAACATGCTGCTTTCCCAAGCGATTAATCCATCTTAGTTGTACAAAATCTTTTTAGGACAACTCGGCATGGTGTAATAACTGTATTTATTCATGCTATTCGGAATAAATTACACACAGGTGGGAGTAAAGATCAAAAATATCAAAACTGTACTCTATCAAGCTCACTTAACAAATCCAGCGAAATTTCCAAATCCATGCAGAAACCTATGCGTTTCAGTACTACGATAAAAATTTTAATGTGGTTTGAAATCAAAGTTAATTTCTTCATGCATTTAACTCTGATTAAATTAGTCAATCAGTCTTGTTTGAGTTTGAGTTTATTTGTTCAATTTTATTTGCAATGTATTTTCAAGAACATTAAAAATTTAGGATTTTTATATATGTGCCAAAAAACTTGAATACAAAATTAAAATATAAATATGTTTTCATCACACGCTTTAAGTCTTGTAATGGATTTCCAGGTGAAAGGGTTCCTGCTGCAGTTGCCTCACCGCTACGCAAGATTCTCAACTCGTGGCTTTTTCCAAGTCAACAACGAGACTCTCACATCGGTACTTTGCTTCACTTATATATCTTTATTTACACAAGAAACCACAAAATTCACATCATAATATCAAACAATTATTATAATACGTAGTATATAATTAAATAAATTAGACTGATTTTATCCACACCAAACTGGTACTGCGTTATAACTATTGCAAGTAGTCATGTGTTTAACCAAATATTAAATATTAATCACCCTCCTCTATTATTGCCATATTAGTAGTACAATCTTATAACAAAACAAGTTTTTATGTGCGCTCCAATGATTAGTGAGAACAATATTGTGAGAAAGGTTATGCAACATTATTTTTGGAATAAACTTGGCGAAGTTTTACTGTGAAATTTGACAAATTTAAGAAAGTATTATGGTCACAATATTTTGATAAGAGTTCAAGTTTTTATATAAAGCGTTTTCAGATGAGCGAGAGTTTATTCAGTATGACCCCCTTCTGTAGACCGTTATTATCAACAAGTGACAAAACTTTACAAAAATCGTAGATTTGGTTTGAATCGTAGACGTGATCACTTGATATGATCACTACGACTGTACAGTTTTGACGGAAAATTGCCGCCAGGATACATCATATTTTTCATAGGGGTTCAATAATAGCGAGATGTATTTGGTAAATAGGAAGAATGATCTCTCTATATTTAAATACTGTTTACATCTGATAAAACTTCTAGGGTAGCTTTTAATTATTTTATTTAATGCTAGGCGTTTGTGTGTAGGCTTATACAGTGTTTTTATTTAATTAAAAGCGTTTTTTAATGCTGTCTGTAGTGTATTTAGTGTGAGAAGTACTAAGTTGGTAGGTATCCATAGTGATTATTTAATGTCTGCACAAGTGATGTTGGCAGTATGTATTGTCAGGCGATGTAACATACGATGTGGTCTAAAAGAATAAAGAATGCTCATAGGCTGCTCTCCTGTGACGTCACATCACGCCACTACCCTACAACTAACGGTCCAAGCTGGCCAGCCAGCAGTCCACCCGAGTCCACCACCAGACACCGTCATGTAACCTCCGCGTCCCGTCCGTTCCTTTACGAGCGGTCCTAGAGCAATGTTACTCTAAATGTGTAGTTTTAATTATTCTTCCCGACCCATAGAGAGTACAGTGTCGACCCGCATACATTACAGTGGCGACGAGGAAAACAACTGCAACAGTGGAACGTCGCTTACAGTGGCGACGAGGAAAACAACTGCAACAGTGGAACGTCGCTTACAGTGGCGACGAGGAAAAACAACTGCAACAGTGAATTACAGTGATTTTAGTGCGGAAGGGCAACAAGCGTAATGAACACGTGCAAATAACCGCGAATGTGCAAGGACATTCCGGACATTCCAACGGTCGGGAGTAGTAAGGTACGCCCGATCGATATAAACTATTCTTGGTGTAAGCAGCGCACAAGCTGATTTTAATCGTTGCAATTAATGCCGTTAGACGATTATTTTTACCGGGGACATTTTTAAACAGTTATTACGGAGTGTACAAGAAAACAAAATGGCAACTATCGGGTCTATGGGTTTATTTTGATAGTGCGGAAGAATCGTGGCAGTCTTATATAGAGAGATTTGAGTTTTTTATTGATTGTAATGATATCGATAATTCAAAGAAACTAAGCACTTTGTTGACAGTTATGGGTTTGTAAGGACCTATACGTTACTGAAAGACTTAATTACACCAGACAAACCGTCTGACAAGTCGTACAAGGAAATTGTGGACACTATAGGCGAATCATCTGCATCCCAAGCCTTCTTTTATCACGGAAAGATTTAAATTTAGTAGGCGGAATCAATTGGATCATGAAACGGTTAGCGATTATATTGTGCATTTAAAACAGTTATCTAAGTATTGTGAATTTGGTGATAAATTGCCAGACTACTTAAGGGACAGATTAGTCGCGGGTCTGCGAGACCAACAGATACAGAAAAGACTTCTCGGGGAGGAGAACCTCACTTATGAAAAAGCCGTGCAAACTAGCTACTGCAATGGAATTTGCTGAGAAGGGGGCGGCCCAGATGACAACTGCAGGAGGACGTATTCACCGGATGCAGAGCAGCGGGTCGATACCGAAAAGGACACAGGCGGCGAGCATCGCAGCGAGACGGTCATCGGACGGCGGGAAGGCGCTGGGAGACATCACCTGCTATTGTTGCGGCAAGCGAGGATCACACACAGCATCGCAATGTCGGTTTCGTGAGTACACGTGTAATCATTGTAAAAAAGAAGGGACACCTTGAAAGAGTTTGTAGATCGAAAAATTATGTTTAACAAACCTAATGAGAACAAACCAAAATGTTTTTACAAATAGGTCTAAGCAGCCTTCAGCTAAAGGGAAACAGTTTTTACAGCAATAAAAAAGCAATATGTTTATAAAGGTAGGCAGCACTATGTAGAGGAAAGTAAAGAATCAGCAGAGTCCGGTTCAGATAATCACGGGAAACATAAAGACAATGACGATGTGTATGACATTTCCAAATCTATTTACGGGTAAAGAAATAGAAACTAAGATTAATAAAATTGAGCCAATAACGGTACAGTTATTAGTGGAAAGTAAGGAAATTGTATTTGAAGTCGATAGTGGAGCTTGTGTTTCAGTTATGTCAGAAAAAGATTGTAAGACTAAGTTAGGAAATATAAACATGTATCCAACTAGCTTAGTATTAAGTTTCATATACACATGAAAAGATCAGGCCTTTAGGTAAGGTTATGGTCAATGTACAACATAGAGGTAAAGAGAAACAATTAGCTTTATACATCGTAGCTAATGGGGCTAATCCCTTGTTAGGGCGTGATTGGATGCAAGCATTAGATTTAACAGTTAGAGTGCCTAGTAATGTAAACAATGTACAGTCAGCTGATCGCACGAGCATGGTGGGGGTTGTGCCAACTGCAGGCGGCAGCGCGGCAGACGCATGCACGCCTGTCAGTGGAAAGCCACAACACACCTGTAGAGGTAAACAAACAAACATCTGTCAATCCGTCTGTTGTCAACAACAACAAACAAGGTAGAATTACTGTACAATGAGTTTTCCAAATGTATTTACGGATAAGTTGGGATGTTTCAAGGGTGCACCAGTTAAATTAAAGTTAAAAGAAAATGTAGTACCAAAATACTTTAAACCTAGGACGTTACCTTTTACACTTAAAGAAAAAGTAGAAAGCCGAGCTGACTAGACTAGAACAAGAGAACGTTATTTCACCAGTAGATACCAGTGAATGGGGGACTCCCATTGTACCAATAATTAAGGCTAATGGGAAAATAAGAATTTGTGGGGGATTATAAAATAACTGTAAATCCTTTCTTGGAGGTAGACCGACACCCGTTACCGAAAATTGAAGAAATATTTGCCAGCCTACAAAACGGAGAAAAATTCTCTAAAAAATTAGATTTATCTTTCAGCTTTATCAGCAGCTTAAACTAGATGTAGATAGTCAAACGTATTGTACAAATTAGCACACACACAAAGGATTGTATGCTTACAATCGCCTATGTTTTGGTATCAGTTCAGCACCGGGAATATTCCAGAGAATAATAGAACGAACATTACAAGGTATCCCGGGGGTAACTGTATTTTTTAGATGACATTCTAGTAACAGGTAAAAACAATGAGGAACACATGCATAGACTTAGACTAGTGTGTCAAAGACTTGAAGACAATGGGTTCACAGTGAGCAAGAACAAATGTAAATTTTTCTGTGACAGTTTAGAATATTTTAGGTTTTGTTATCAGTAAACAAGGGTTGCATACCGCACCTAGTAAGGTTTGAAGCAATTGTCAAGGCACCTGAACCTCAAAATGTGACACAGCTTAAAGCCTTCCTTGGTCTTGTTAATTACTATTCACGTTTCATTCCTAGGATATCCACTATTTTAACCCCAATGTATCAGTTGTTAAGAAAGGATACCGATTTTGTATTTAATTTAGCATGTAAGAAGGCACTACAAGAGATTAAGCAAAAGTTAATCTCTGCTGAAGTTTTAGCGCATTATGATCCTGCATTACCACTAGTGGTAGCCAGTGATGCTAGTCCATATGGCATTGCATCAGTTTTGAGTCAGATTCAATACGACGGTACAGAAAGACCTATATCATTCGCAAGTAGAGTGTTAAATAGCGCTGAGAAAAACTATTCACAAATAGATAAGGAAGCATTAAGCATTGTATTTGGTGTTAAGAAATTTAGTCAATATTTATATGGTACACAGTTTTTGTTAAAGACTGATCATAAGCCTTTAGTGGCTATTTTTGGACCAAAGAAAGGGTTACCTGCTTTCGCAGCCAGTAGGTTACAAACGATACGCTTTGTTTTTAAGTGGTTTCCAATATGAGATTGTGTATGTTAAGTCCCAAAAACCATGGCAATGCCGATGGTTTATCTAGATTACCTGTAAATAGTGAGATTAAAGATGAAATCTCGGATGATGACCTTAATATTAATGTCATAGGTACCTATTTGCAGTGTTTAGCTGAAAATGACATACCATTAAGCTATGTAGACATAAAAAGAGAATCAATGGTAGATAGTGAAAATCAAAAAAGGTAATATCCTATGTAGAATTAGGTTGGCCTATTGTAACTGAACCAGATCTAAAGCCATTTGAAATTAGACAGTCGGAATTAACCTTGGAGCAAGGAATCCTAATGTGGGGGTACAGGGTGGTAATAACCTAAAAGGTTCAGAATAAAACATTCTGAACGAATTGCATACTTCACACATAGGTATTGTTCGCATGAAGGCATTAGCCCGTGCATATGTATGGTGGCCTAATATCGACCGGGACATAGAACAACTAGCTAACAGCTGTGCAGCCTGTTTGGAGGAACGAGCAAAACCGCCCAAGGCTTTCCTGCATCATTGGAATGTTCCGGAACGAGTTTGGTCTCGAATTCATATTGATTTTTTTGGACCTTTTCAGTCCAAGTTATTTTTGGTGGTAAAAGATGCGTACTCTAAGTGGCCAGAGGTGTTGCCCGTTGCTTCAACGGCAGCTGTTCACCACACGATTGTGAAATTAAGGGGAATTATTTAGTAGGTATGGTATTGTAGACCACATAGTGTCCGACAACGGACCACCCTTTATACCAGTCAAGAGTTTAAAGAATTTTTGATGTCAAATGGTATCAAACACACGTTTTCACCACCATACCACCCAGAAACCAATGGTTTGGCAGAACGGTCAGTCAGAACTATTAAAATAAATTGAAAACAGCTCTTCATAATTCCAAGGATTTAGAATTAGCTTTGAGTAACTTCCTGTTCACTTATAGAAATACAGTGCATTCTACTACCAATCTATCGCCAGCTCAATTAATGTTGGGCAGATCGCTAAAGTCTAGGTTAGATTTTAATTCGCCCAAATGTTAAAGCAATAATGTCAGATAATCAAGAAAAACAACGATTGTACTATAGGGGTAGTAAAACTAGACAGTTAGCTATTGGACAACCAATCATAGCCAGAGATTACAGAGGTAGAAATAAGTGGATAACCAGGTGTGGTAGTTTCACGATTAGGACCAGTCACGTATTTAGTTGAACTGAATACGGGCATGAGGTGGAAACGACATATCCGACCAGTTGGTAGGTTTACAGTGTAGTCCGGAAATGTCTGAGTTGACAACAATGCCTAGCCTCCCAGACGCAAGCGTGGCAACAGAGCACACGCAGGAAACGATCGATATACAAGTCGCGGGACAGAGCGAGCGCAAGGTCGCCAGTACTTTTAGCAACGACCTTGCCCCCCTCTCCGCAAAACCATAACAATAACAGAAAACGCTCAGGGGCAAAGCCCCAGCCCACGTACAAATGTAAACAATAACAGTTCCCAGCGTTTCACCGAAACAAATGACACCTGTTAGACGATAACCCATCTAAGGGATCGTAAACCTTTAGTCCAAAATGGACTTGTAAATACAACCCAATTGTGACTTGTATATAATTAATATTGTTTAAGCATTATTATTATCGATTTGTTAATTGTGTTCATTCAATGTGTTATTAATTGCTATATTCTGATTTATTGGTTTTGATTGAAGTGTTTGTGATTTGTGTTAAATGATTATATTGAGTTTGTATTTTGTTCTCTATAATCTATACTTACAAAAATAAAGAGTATAATGTCAATTTTCTTATTCATTGTAATTGATTTAAAATTGGAGAATTGTAAAAACAAATTGTAATTGATAAATTTCTAAAAATTGTAGGGGACTTATGTATTTAAGGGGGAGGATTGTAGTGTATTTAGTGTGAGAAGTACTAAGTTGGTAGGTATCCATAGTGATATTTAATGTCTGCACCAGTGATGTTGGCAGTATGTATTGTCAGGCGATGTAACATACGATGTGGTCTAAAAGAATAAAGAATGCTCATAGGGGCTGCTCTCCTGTGACGTCACATCACGCCACTACCCTACAACCAAACGGTCCAAGCTGGCCAGCCAGCAGTCCACCCGAGTCCACCACCAGACACCGTCATGTAACCTCCGCGTCCCGTCCGTTCCTTTACGAGCGGTCCTAGAGCAATGTTACTCTAAATGTGTAGTTTAATTATTCTTCCCGACCCATAGAGAGTACAGTGTCGACCCGCATACATTACCATGTCATCGTGTAAAATGCGTCTGGCCTAGGAAGCAATGGAGTTCTTCAAACGTATTTACATAATAATCCAATTTCCTGTCTGTACAGATGGCTGGAGCGGTGATAACTTACCTGGTGATCCTGATCCAGTTCCAGACCGAGCAACAACCGGTTTAGAATTTAAAAAACAGGATTTGGTATTAAAAAATAAGAGCAAAACGTTGTGTTATGTTTTATATTGTCACAATCATAATTTAAGAATGATATTTCTATATCAAATTACTATTTTAAAATAGTAGTTATTCATATTCTTGACCACAAATAGCAGGATGATGTTATATTAATCGTCGTGTTATAACAAAGTTATGAAATTATATTCATAAAAGTTAAAATGAAATAGTCTACTTTATTGTTAATCCCAGATAGTGTTTTACCTGTATGCACTAAAAACTGAAATAAAACATGTACTTAAAATGTAATGTATGATGTTTTAATGTTGATTCTTTCTAAAAGATAATGTTGTACGTAGTGCATGTATCGCAATATTCTCCACGTTTATGCAGAATCAATCATTGTTGAATAAGGATGAATCATCAAATAATTACTTTTAAATTAATGCTATGGAAATTTTCCATTGAATTAGGTTTTTTAGTGTTGGAGCATTTTTAGTTGATTAGGGATTAAGGGATTGTCGAGAGAAAACTTCCGTAGAAGAATAAAATACTGTGGAACCTGAGTATCCAAAGATGTTATTCCTAAAACAGCGTTTTTATGAGATTATGCATGAATGGTGAGTGTGCAAAGTACTTTAAGCTAATGATATTTAACCTAAGTTTAAAATTCAACCACGCTTGTTTGAGCGTAATCATGTGTAAATATACTTTAAAAAACAATTAGTCCTATTATTTAGGCTTATTTTGCCGTTGTTATGGGTATCGTCTAGTTTATACTCGTGGTGATGAAACCCCGGAAGATTTAAAGGTAATCATCTTTCTGTCATTTTAAAAACTTACAGAGCCGTCCAAAAATGTAAGTAATATATTTGGAGCTCACACAGTTATAGATAAAACTGTATGTTTAGTGTAGATTGTACATCAACGGATGTGCTGGAAAGTACAGAGAGTCTCAATATTTTTATGGCCAATTCTTTTTCAATGAGGAGTTCATAAAATACACAGCTATATCACTTTAACTAGGTAAAAAATGTGAGAAAATCTACCACATTAGGAGAAAGAAAACTTTTATATTAATAGTTACATAACTTTAATAATCCCTTAAAGGGGAGAGATTCAAACAAAGTAGGAGGTGCCGAGGACTATATTATATTCTAAAGGGCTAAATTATATTTAATAATCTTTAAATAAGTTAGAAATTAACCAAAATGGGAGTTAATATTTTAATGCTATATAAGGTGTTTCACGTATTTTCATGGTGGGGTTTGGAAACAATAAAGTATAACAAAATAGAAAAACTACTGAATGGAATGTCAAGTTCCGATATGTATCAAGTTTTATTAGCCTACAATAAACGTGAATTCGTTGCTACTGAGCCCTTGTCTTACATGTATTTAACCTATATAACACACAATAAGTGGAACTAGTAACAATCTGGAAGTTTTACATCAATGTCACTAAGACACCCAACAAAACAAGCTTTAAAAGGAATCCATTACGCGAAATTTGATCATGTGTGTTAACGTAACGTGTAATGTAGACTTGTGTTAATGTTAACGTAACTTGCAATGTAGACTTGTGTTAATGTTAGTAGTTATATTACTCTATGGAAAGTTGGCAGTGTTGGGAGGTCTCTAACCCTGAGGTGACTGCACTTGTAACAAACTTTATTAATGTCAAATTAAGATTTATCACAACAGCGATGGATACAATATGCACTGATCGTGCTTCCGAGCTTGTAATGAAATCAGAGCTAACAGCAAAGTTTGTACCAAAACCTTGTAATTATTGGTATTATCGGGAAATGGTACAATTAAAACAGCTCTGTAATAATTCTAATTTTCACCATGAAGGGTTGTGATATTGTGTAACATAAAAGGGGACACATACAGTAGATTATACGGGAAGCTGGGGAGAACAACTACTAATCAAATACATAGGTGTATATTTATATCTTGTATTGGGTCACTCGTCGCTTGTAATGGAAATAGGGTGTATCAGACGAGTAAACATTTAATTCTTAATTGCATTAGAGGGATAAAATCCTAATTTTAACTTGTCATTGTAGCTGCTCAAATGAGATATTGCCCACTCAGGTTAGAAAATAACAGATAATATCAATTTTAAACTATAGTACACTATAATTTAATTTAATGGTAGTTTAATGCAACCTTGCGTTTAAAATACCTCATTTTTAACTTCCAATCGAGTCGTATACAATGAGGAAATGCGCAAAATCATTAGCTAAAACTGCCTCATTGTATCCATTTATAAATATACAGTAAAGAGCGGAGAGTTTCATGGTCAACTATAAAAACATTAAAAATATAGAAAAATCCCAAGATTTAGCTTCCTACTGCAGCATAATATGTGAGATACAGGTGGGAATAATTAAAAGTTAGTGAGAAACAATTATCATGCTATCGTAATTAAAATCAAAACTTTTTATTATTCCATAAGTAATATTTGTTCCTTTTACAGTCATTAACTTCGTACTGCAACAGATTTAACTGATATTTCAGTGGCCAAGACATTATTTTACAATGTTAAATCAGCATTACTTAACTATTACAGACCCTGAGATTGGTGGCTTACGCTCTCAATTATAGTGTAACGCTTATATATCTATTAGTTATGTGCCATCAAGCTAGAAAGAATTACATATGAGAACAAAATTATCGCTTCATACCTTTAACCCTTCTGATACATTCCTGTATCAACTACCATCCAAACTAACAAGGCTGATGGTCGATATATAATTATTTTACAGATTTATTGTAAAACATTACCTCTCGGCTCCTTGAATGTGTTTTTAAGCAATTAAAGAAAATCATTTAAGTAAGTCAATTATGAGTTTTACATCCGGTGAGCATTGGTTTTGTTTCGGTGTAATAAATTATTTGCATATGTATCCAGCTTCTCTGAGAGTAGTTCCCGCCTGATCATTATTAAAACATCACATAATTGATGAATGATTTGATTTGAGTACGAGACACGAGCACGAGACAAACAAATCGCGAGCACGAGACACGAGCACGAATCGCGAGCAAGAAAAGTAACACGATTACACATCGCACAAGCACAGCCTAAAGTGGGATATTAACAAGAAACTCAACGCCGGCACTTTCTTCGGCATCAGTGTGTCCTGTGAATAAAAGAAATTTCGTTTCAGGATATTTAACGTAATTATTATTCCGATTATTTATCTGGATCAGAAATCAGTTTTGCACAGAGCGTGTATCATGTATAGTGTGAGAATTCTTTGAACATACAAGTTTAATGACAGCAAACTTAGCTTAACTAGTTTTTACTTTGCTTAGTAAACGTCACTTCCTTATATTTTCCTTAATATTGAATTTCAAACAAACTTATTTTAAATACTGGAACTCTGCGTAAAAATAATGGAATACTAATAGACCAATACAATTATATATCAATAATCATGTTACGAATTCTGCAGCTACTTTAATTTAGTATATTTTATAAATTCTTACAGAATGAATTTCTTACTTAAATACTAATTAAACTGTATTTCTAGAGTTTTAGTTAATTATTTTGCAAGGCATTAAAAATTCAACATTTTTGAATGAAATCATAATACATATTAGCCCTTTTAGCAATAAAATCACTTACTTATTTTGAGTTTAAAATTATTAAGAAACACTGTTTCCTAATATTATTTTGTCAATGTTTATTTTGTTTTATAATCAAATTGTATGGACTCTTTTTACAAAAGCGCATCGCACTTTAATCCTTTCAATATTTTATTCTTATTGATCAACAAAAATCACAGCCCATTATTGTAAGCGATGTACAACAATAAAGTTCAATCCAAGAAACTCTACTAATCTATTTATGTTTGTGAAATCCAATCCATTTTAACCAATATCATGAATAAAGTATTTAACCTCGTCTGGCTATATTATTTGAATATTATTTTCTAACTATCTACTTCAGGATCAACACATCATGGATAATCTTCCAAATATTTTACTCTGGATTATCCGACTATTTGGTGGTCTGCCTTTGAAGTGCACTTCAGGAACTAAAAACATCAAGCAACTGACATTTTCCTTAACAGGATTCATATGGAGTTTGACGTTATCCCTGCTGCAAGAAGTACTCTGTTGCATCATCCTCTATATGAAAATCAAGGGAGACACGTCCAATCCTGGTAAAAACAGAACCATTAGGTTTCGCAATGATTCTCGATGTGATTTCTTTGCAATTAGTGACAGGTGCAACGTTCTTCAGTGGCACCTGGAAGTACCCGAAGTTTATCGACGTCTTCAGCACATTCCAGAGACTCTACAAAGGTCTTCATTATATGACAGGAGAGATCCAGATCCGAGAAGAGGTAGTCGCAATCACCATCATCTCAACATTAATGTATATCATCAGCTTCGCAAACCTTGCAATGCGTGATTTAGAAAAGGCACACGTCTTTGTGATGAAGCTATATCCCCATCATGTTGACACACGTTATCGAACTTGCATTCCTCCTCCAGTTTACACATGTGGCTCAAAGAATCGCTAAGGCTTTCTGAATGGTTAACTTCAGAATAAGAGAGGAGATCACACACAACATAATTCATGGAACGGTACTCTGCCGAGGACTCTCTGATGTTGAGTACATTCAAAAAAGACGTAAGTACACTTATTATAGTTTTTTATTTTGTAAACTTTCTCGTTGCCAATTAAAGGTGGTTTAATGTGTGAAATTGGGAAGTAAAACTAAAGGCCTTTAAGATAGTGTTATTCATAATATTCTTGGAATATATGGATGATATACGTGTAGAAATATTCTTATATTTTCTTATGTTCTTATATTTCAGTGTAGAAATATAAGAAAGTTATGCATCAACAATATATGACCATATCATTACTTATTTTTGTAATGTATGAATGTAAAAATCCTCCCACTGGTCCCATGATCTAATTCATGTTACATGTCTTTGTTTTGTCTTTAAATCAAAATAAAAAATAATTCTCTTTATATAATGGTGTAATCTCATATATTATAATAGGTGACAGGAAATTACTAGCTTCAAACCATGTATAACTCTATAAAATGTATTTCTCAGGCTTTGCAAAAGTTAGAGTGACTAGACGCTATTCATTACCTTGTAATTGGATCTTTTTCATGCTAGTATTTATAAATGGATTAAATATTCTATGTTTTTATTGAGCTAGAGTTAAAGAACTAACTGTTTAGAAAATATTCAAAATGGCTTTATTTAGTTTCTAACAATAATGTTATTCTTTCCTTCGAATTTAAAATAAATGGGTTCTTGTTTATCATTGGGCAAACAAATCTGTTTCTAGCACCTGTAGGGAACTAAAATATCTTAAACTCTATACCATTATCCATGAAATCTATCATCCAAGTATGTTTGAGTGAGAATGAGCAAATAAAATGTTTGCGGTACGTTGATAACAAACAATATATTGTGTCCATCATATATCTCACTTATTATTCTACTCAAAATATGAATGAACTTTTAAATTTTGGTATTATCTACTGTAATGAATGCCAACTTACAAATTATCAATGAGATTGATGAAATAAAGATTTTCCGTTTCAGGGTATCTTTATTTTGACATTATTTTTAGGAGCCACAGCCTATTATAAATTTTTTTTAATTACATGATTTACAATATTTAAGTATCATTATTTTAGTACTAATTTCAAATGTAACAAAAGAACGAATAACGCAATAGTATGATTTTCGTTATCAGTATTAAACCTAAGTGTAACTAACAAACTACCGATCCGAGTATGGAAGTGGAGCACTAACTATATTATTACCTGTCTTTTGTGTCTTGTGTTGATTAATTTAATTTTATTAGGAAAGAAGAATAATTTACTGTTAAATAGGAAAGATTCAATGTGTTATTACCACTCATGAGGTACATGGAGAACCTGTTTTGAATTATTTTCTTAGTCTTAAACCGCTAAAATAGAGGAACAGGCTGTTAAGTTCGAATCTATCAAAATAAAAATGTTATAGCCCCTAATGTCGTATTATTTTCATGCAAGATTACTTGATGAAGGGTCTGTCTGTCTTAGAATTTAGAAAGTTTTAGCTTTACTCTCTCATGCCTAAAATAAGTACGACAAAGGATTCCTAATGTAATGGCATGTACTCATTTAATAAGTGGTAAAAATGAATACAATTGGGTATTCAGTGTAAATGACTTTTGACTTTAGCAACCGATTTCAGAGTGGAATTGTTAGATTAGATCACCTCTTTACACCGGAGGTTACCACAAAACGTTTTAATAGCATATTTTAAGCCAAAAACACGGTGAAGTAGTTTTTTACCTAAAAATTTATAATTTAAGCTACCATATTTCTTTCTTTGATTTTAGGAAAAATTTTCTCCAAGATCACGAAAATAAAGACTCTGATGAACACCTACTGGATGCTGTGTGACGTTGTACATCAGGCTAATGACTTCTACTACGATCAGCTGATGGCCGTTATGTTCTCCTTATTTGTCCACGTCACTATCAAGTCCTACTTCTTCTTCTTGCTAATTAGAGATGGTAACGTGTTCGCCTCCACAACACAGGCGGCCTGGGTTCTGACCCACATCTGCTATGCGGTCCTGCTGGTTAACTCAAGCATGGAAGTCACTAAATCGGTAACGTCTCCTTTGATAAAAGATAGTTTATGCTTTTAGTACTTCATATTTTAGTAATATCTGAAACGAATTATCTAGAGTTGGAGTTTCGAATAAGAAATATTAACCATGAGAATCTCTAAGAGACTTGTCTCAAATATTTTTAAGTGTACTCTTCAATTTTTAGCCAAATTAAAATACTTCATACTCAAGAAATTTAAACAGGCATTGCTTTAAGTATTGCAATATAAGAATGTCTAGTATTAAGAAAATTGCTAGCAATTAACTCCTTCAAAACATAATATTATCGTTATCACACAGTTTTATATGTCCTATTAGAACGGTTTTGGTTACATTATTTTAAGGAGAGAAGGAATTAGCCTTTAATAATAACTTTTTTATTAAATACAATAATCTGTTGAAAAGAAATGGAAGTGCTATAAGTTCATACTCGTTAGGACATCTGCTTAATATGACAAACTATATTGCAGTCAATTTAGTAAGGGTTGACTCAAGTTAAGTAATGATGTTTTCGTGATGAAGTTCACATCCAAAACGTAACGTGCATTTTATCATAATTAAATTTTTCCACTAATTCGGTCTTTACGGTTTCCAACGTAACACCTTTTGAGTGTTGACTCACTGGAATAAACATTTATTGAGGCATTTTAATTTGCGAACAAATAATGTAAGAGAATGGATGTGGTCTGCTGTGTAGACGCTTGTCTTTTCAGCTTTGATTTTAAATTTTATATTATGAAGATTTATTTATACATTATCTGTACAAACGTGTAAGAATCTATACCTGGTTATCTGCGTTACACTTATATGAAAACTTTTTTTATTTAACTTAAGTGGTTTCTGCCACAAATCGTATGAATATTAAATGATTACCTCACCACCACCATGAAGAACCCGTCAGGGGTTAGCTCATAAGGCAAAAAGATCGATATCTGCACCAACCTTTTACCGCTCAGATAAGCCAATTCTAGCGACAGTCGAGATGTATAAAGATATTGATACTAAAGTTATAGAGGAGTGAGAAAATAAGCTGTTATTGAAGGAAGATGTTTTCGGTAAACTTGTCGACAAGCTGGCCGATCACATTAAAATGACGACTACGTCACCGAAAATATACACCGAGAAGCTAAATCAAAAAACAGATAACCTCGAACAGTATCAGCGTCTGACCTGCCTTCGGTGTACCTGAGACGACTGGAGAGAACACAGATCGGCTGGTCATCGATATCTGCCAGAAGAAGCTCGGAGCTCACCTTTAGGAGGCTGATATCTGCCGCTCCCACCGGGTTGGCGCTAAGTCCGAACCACAACCTGATGGCACCGTGAAGCACCGACCGATTATTGTGCGTTATATAAGCTATCGGGATCGTTAGAAGGTCTTCGGCGTGAAGAAGAAGCTGCGGGGTCTGGAATAATAATTAGAGAGGAGCTGACGAAAGACCGTCTTGAGGTCTGTAGGAAAGCGTTTGCCATTTTCTTTGTGAAGAAGGCGAGGACTCTGGATGGTAGAACGAATTACATTGACCATGAGTATCGGGGATGCAACGCCGACTGCCGTCTTCACCAACAATCACATAGACTTTGCACGCACAATAAAGTACAGATAATCTGGACGATACTAGGTTAAAGATCACTAGGTATTAGTAATTAATAGGCACCAGCTATACGCAGTCTTATGGCTCGGCGTGCTCTTTGTGCAGCAGAGCACGTAGAACCAATGACCCGGATATCCTCGCTTAGAACGTCAGCTCCACAATAGAGGACCTTCATAACTCTCAGCTGCGATATATATTCACAGTTTTATTTCTTGGAAGAAGGTCTTCGTCCACCGAAATGTGTCAAAATGTTAATGTCTTTAGGTATGAGCAAACAGAAAACGGATAGTCATTGCAGTACACCACCAAACGATCTTAATAATATTTATTACTGCAAACACAAGCAAATAATGCAAATCGCATTAAATCATTTCTGCAAGAACTATTCACAACCAACCTCCACCCATCTTGCTGTATGAGAAATTCACTTTAAAAAATATCCTTCAGGGTGACACTAAGAGCTATAAACAGGATTCAAAGTAATCCACGGGAACTAATAAAAATATAAATTAAAGATGTTGTCAAATATTCTTTATGCTACACTTCCTGTGGTGATTTTTGTGTAAAATAATCTTTAACAACTGGCATTTTCTTTGAACATTGGAAGCCTGGCCTTATACGTCCACAAACAAAATTTTTTCTTACACTAAAGTAAACTATTTCAGGCCAATCAGCATTCTCCCTGCTCTTTTAAAGGGCTTGGAAACTATCAAGGGATGAAGTGCTAATTAATGTGTGTAAGAATGAGTTATTCGTATTTAATTCTTAAAAACACCTTTATTATATTTTTTTTTTTCAAATGGATAAGTTGTACTTAACTTTGTAAGTATATTGTACTATGATTAATTGTAAGACAAAGCCTTATGGCCCTAAATTCGCCCTTAAGTACATTAGGAATATGATACAAATAAAGTAATTTTATTGTATTAATTTAATTGTTCCAGGCTGATGAAACCAGGGTGATGGTCTGCAGCTTGATAAACACAGATTTAGACCCAGACATTAGAAATGAGGTAATGTAAACTCGTAAAAGTTTAGTTTCCCTGTAATGCATTGTCATTGTGTGAATTAAATAAGTTTATATCCCTTTACTCATCAATATATACATGTTGCTTTCTTGCACCACAATCAAATAGGACCCTCTGTTACTTGTAGATGAAACGTTTTACATGCTAGATATTAACGGGATTAACGTGAAGAGTATTAGTAAATAATTTATAGATTTGTAATGATTGTACAATTATACATTTTAAGAAATTCCTATGACATGTAAATTAGTTTAAAAATCAATATATGATTTTTTTAAAGTAAAGCACATCAAGTTATGTAATGTGCAATATTAGTATATAATGTGTTAAACCTTCCTATAAGTAAGAGCTGAGAGGTAGTAATCACTTAAATGCTGATCAAATGTTTTACACGATGTTACAAAAATATTTATAAGAATAAGATTTTTAAGTTATAAAAAATAATACCTTTTAATCCTGCCATGTTATGTTGTGAAAGACTTGTAATAGCAATTTAATTTACCTTCTAAAATTCTCAAATTAATAACTTGAAACTCAATTCCTATAACATTTGATATAAATTTATAGTTAGTATTAAAAAAATTACTTTCAATTAATTCTAGGTTTATAGCTGGTTACACTACTTAGCAATTAGGCATCTAATTCAATCCATTAGGCTATTTTAGGATGTATAATCTTTTTTTCACTTGTTGTGTAGTAGAATTCATAACCTAATTGCAAAATATCGTGATGTACCTCGTAAATTTTGAATCCAATCCAATCAAAATCGTTTATAATGACAATAATTTACAAAATATATATTACTAATTTGAAGTTTGTTTTTAAAAATGTAATCCAACTAATATTTGGTTTTTTAAATATAATGTGTAAAGTAAATTTATATTTCTAATTTAATAATTAAGAAATATTCTTATATGGCTACAAAAGTCTGTGCGTGAGAACGAATCACAGCAAAGTGCTTAGATGGAATTTAGAACCGTAAAATATTTTAGTATAACTTCAAAGAAATAAGAAAAAACAAAACGAAGTCAAAATACATTTAATATTAAAATTAAATTAAATAGATAATTTATTTGTATGAAGTAAGTAAAGGGAAATTATCGCAAAGAGGGCAAAAGGAAAAAGCTGCCCGCTTTTGGAGACTATGACCCTAGACGGGCCTTGGAACAATTACGTACGGTACAATATTTACGATTCATTATACGTAATTCATTATACCTAAATATATTGCATCATCGTATTGGTCACGCAATGTCTTCCAGAACACACACACACACACACACACACACACACACACACACACACACACACACACACACACACACACACACACACACACACACACACACACACACATACACACACAAACACACGCACACGCACGCACACTCACAGAGGCCGAATAAAGAGGAGGTTTTTAGTCGGTATTAATATCTGAGTCCAACGTACCCAGGCCAAAAAAGGCCCTGCTGGGCCAAAAAGTATTTTTCCCCAACCAATATAGAAAATGCTCACACGTTTTAAGATGAACGTTTTTAAGAAATGGTTGGCCTCACAGTATGTGAAAATAAGTATTGAATACATTGGATGAGTTTTTTAGCAGTTTTACTTGAATATTTGAACTATTGTGTTTATCAGGGGTTTGTTAGTAGTAAGGCAATAAAGCTAATATTAAATTAAACTAATAACTTTTAACTATTCGTACGCAAAAGGATTTTAATAACTGTTCTAATCCTTTTGATGTGATGGAGTTTCCGGTTGGAGGTGCTTCTGCTGTAGCTGGTTCATCACAACGCAAGATCATCTGCTCGCGAGTATTTCCCGATCCACAACGAGACTCTCACATCGGTAACGCTTTAGCTTAATACTCATGTCGATATAAATATACTTTTAGTATTAAGTTCCTAATTCAATCGCAATTAAACTTAAAGTAAACAAACTTTAAACTGGATAAAGCAAAGTGTTTTGAAAGCAATTATTACTTTGTTAAAAGTCAGATGTTAGCTCCAGTCGGTAGTTTCAAGTACTTAAAAGAATACCAGGCTATATTTAAACATATTGCTTGAATTTAAAAGTAAAATTTAACCACACAAATTAATACTAAACATTGCAAATCCAAACACATGTATTATAAAAAACACTATGTAATCACAAGTGTAACATACACCACACCGTACCTTTCCATCAGTCTGGAGAAAATCTCACGGTACAAAGTAAGAGTAAAGGTAGTACAAATCTCAATAATCCCCAACAATTCAATACAACATGTTTTATTCTTTATAACAACTTGGATTGTAGATATAATTATATTCTAGAATATTAAGATTGATATTATCAATGAGACATCCAAGACGATATAAAATATTTTTTGATTAGTAAGCTCCGAGTGAATATCAGTACAATTTCTTACTAAATTTTTAACTATTAAATATTATCTGGTTTGTCTAAAGTAAGCATATCCAGCAACCTACAGTTGTGATGGAGGAAATAAAGAGTATTTTGAAAGATCTTCCTGACTCAGTACTTCAAATTTAGCAAGAGAAAGACTCAAAACCCCCACGAGTCACTCAACAACACAGTATTGTCCATAATTCCGAAGCGAGTATTTGTGACGTTGCCAACACTCAAGTATACTCTGCTGTATGTGCTTTCAATGATGATGGTTTCAAGAGCAAAGTGAAAATAATTGAAAAGTTAGGATTATGGCCGGGTACAAATCTTGTGAAGGCTATGAAATTACTTGAAGCGTCGCGAGTACGAAAGGCAGAAAAAAGCGCAAGACCTACAGAAGAAACTTAGATACTCTAGAGCAATAAAAAGAAAGAGATTAGAAGATCAATTTGAAAAAGAAGAGGATCCTGACAACCCTTCATACTGAGCAGGACAATATTGAAGTCAGTTGACCTCAACACAGCAAGACATCTACAGCTAGGATAGGCCTACCGGTTTATTGAATTTCCCGAAACTTTGATTTTTTTAGTTTATCTTTTTTCTCAGGCAGTTATTGAGATATCAACTTGAAATTTTTATGGTGTTTCCATAAACCTTCGTTTATTTACGTTAAATTGTATAAATGGCAATAGCCTTATTTAATTTCAATAAACATTGAATCACAAAAAGTACTTGCTCCGCCGGGAGTCGAACCCGGATCTCTCACTTGCCGGGTGAATGTGCTACCATTACACCACAGAGCGCTTACTTTTTCCGATTCAATTATTTAGTATTTGGCCGTATCTGTCACATTTGCGTTTAAATAAGCAAACTAACATATGATCCGAAGACCAAACACCTGTCAAACGACTTTTATTTACGTTAAATTGTATAAATGGCAATAGCCTTATTTAATTTCAATAAACATTGAACCACAAAAAGTACTTGCTCCGCCGGGAGTCGAACCCGGATCTCTCACTTGCCGGGTGAATGTGCTACCATTACACCACAGAGCACTTACTTTTTCCGATTCAATTATTTTGTATCTGGCCATATCTGTCACATATGCGTTTAAATAAGCAAACTAACATATGATCGGAAGACCAAACACCTGTCAAACGACTTTTATTTAAGTTAAATTGTATAAATTTAAATAAAAGTCGTTTGAAAGGTGTTTGGTCTTCCGTACATATGTTAGTTTGCTTATTTAAACGCATATGTGACAGATACGGCCAAATACAAAATAATTGAAAATTAACGAAGGCTATTGCCATTTATACAATTTAACGTAAATAAAAGTCGTTTGACAGGTGTTTGGTCTTCCGATCATATGTTAGTTTGCTTATTTAAACGCATATGTGACAGATACGGCCAAATACAAAATAATTGAATTGGAAAAAGTAAGCGCTCTGTGTTTTATATATATATATATATATATATATATATATATATAATAATATTTATATATACTTCTATCACGTTGCAATCTGACCATAAAATCTTGCTATGTTGTACGTACCTGAGGGTTTGGCAATGTGTGTATATTACTTGGAATGTTCCTAAAATTTAGGCTTTCAGTCTGTGTGCCATCGGTGTTTTAAATGAAAAGTGACAGATTCCAAGTTGATCGTGTGCTTCGTGGCAGAGGGCATGATTAATTTTATATTCCAAGTTATTTGGTTTTATTGTGGTTGTTATTATTGAGAATTATAGACTATTTTGACTGTTGCATTTAGAGCCAAGTTGTCTGATGTTTTTCTCTTTCGTAAGCATCAAGTCTTGTTTGGATTGATTCAGGGTCTTACATGGATACGCGCAATGCTTTAATTTATCTATATGGTAGAAACCAACATATCTTTCAGTGCGATTACATCTTCTATATTCAGAAGAGAAATAGTGTCTACCTTTAAGAATTTAATTATTATTGAAACGACAAGAATTATTGTTGCATCGTCTATTGTCTGTCATCTTAACAGAACGGGGAACCATCTTCTCGGCAAGTTTATTTCCTCTCATATTCGGGGGGGAGTGGATGTAGTGCCTTCGGCGGTTAGCTCTGTATCTCTTCCTCTAGCGCCTACTTCTTCGGAGACCGCAGCCTTAGACGGTCACCCCTCTTTAAATGTTTTGCCCTCAGTGGCCAGCTCTGTACAACCACCTCTATCTCCCACTTTGTCGGGAAACGCAGTCATGGGCCGCCATCTCTCTGCAGATTAGCCCATGTGAACATTCGTTCAAGTTAACACGGGTTTCAGTGAGCTCTGCTCTATAGTTGAGGATTTCGACTTTGATTTCCTAAGTATCTGAGAAACCTGGCTTTCTCCTGTTATGTCTTCGGATTGTTACAGTTTGAAGGGCTATTCATTTTGGCATTTTGATAGGACGTGCGGCCCTGTCTTGCCTTCAAATGGCGGCGGTAACGCCGTCTACTTCAGGGAAAGATTCGATATGAAGCGGATCTATCTTGGTCATACTGATGGCCGGCTGGAATACATATGCGTGTTGGGAAAAGTTCAGGGGTTACGCTTGTGTGTCTGTGTGGTCTACAAGCCTCCGAATATCCCTTACCCATGCTTTACTTCTCTGTTCCACGGCCTCTTCATTGAAATGCTCTCTCAAGTTGATGAGGTAGGTGATTTTGATGGGCGACTTTAATGTTGAACTTCTTGTGAACAATAAGCCGGAGTTCAAGTATTTCAGAAATCTCTTGGCATTGATGAACCTTGCTCAGATCGTCAATGAGCCAACCCGCGAAACAGACAATACCGCAGCCTTGATTGTTCATATCATCGTTAGGAATTCCCTGAGCAACATGACTGTTGGTGTGGTTGACATGTCTAGGATCTTGGATGGTCGAGGCAAGCGTATCACTGACCACAAGTTGGTTTTCTGTGACTTTCCTTGCAAGACTAAGGAAAGGATGAAGGAAAAATTCATTTCTTATAGAGAACTGTCAAAGGTGGATCTGCAAATGTTTTCCTCAGAGCTTTCCTCCATTGAATGGCATAGGGTTGAACTGCAGAGTGATGTTGACGATGATGTGGATATGTTAACCGCGGGAATTACACAGGTATTTGATGCATGTGCTCCATTGGTAAAAAAGCGTGTGACCAAAAGGAAGACGCCTTGGCGAAATCCAGAAATAATGCTTCTGACACGCACAAAAACCCAATTAAAAAAACATTTACTCTGTCGTAATGATGCACGTGCGAAAGCGGCATACTGTAGCGCACGCAATAAACTCAATTACGCCGTTAAAAAGGCAAAAAAGATTATTTTGCGGCAAAGTTAAAGTGCAGTGAATCTTTCTGGGCAACCTTGCGCGCAGGAGATCTAAAGGTAGGCACTGCTGGCGGTTCTGTATCGGTGAATATTTCCCCGGATCAAATTAACCGCTACTTTGCTGGCTTGGGCGGCGATAACAGTGTGATCCCGGAAAGGCTCGCTTTTTATAAGCACGCTACTTGCGAAAAGGTGCAAGATAAATTTCAGTTTCGGCAGGTGAGCGAGAGTGAGGTAAAAAAACATTATCAACAGTATCTCCACAGCAGCCTTTGGCATTGACGGAATTTCAATCAACACGGTCAGAGCAGTTAGTCCTTTCTGTATCGTGGCTATCACCCATATCATTAATCTCTCTCTCTCCTCTGGCCAATTCCCCTCTGGATGGAAAAAAGCCTGTTCATCCCTCTTCCCAAAAATAGTAATCCTACACGTGTGTCTGAGCTTTGGCCCATTTCCATTTTACCAGTTCTGTCTAAGGTATTGGAAAGAATTGTGACAAATCAGTTGGTTTCCTTCCTAGAGTGCAGCGGTGTTTTGCCCGATAGTCAGTCTGGTTTCAGGAAGGGTTTCAGTACGACATCTGCTCTACTATGTTTGACAAACCAACTGTTTTCCGCCAGGGATAAGAATATCTGTAGTAGTTTAGTTGCTCTTGATTTCTCACATGCATTCGATTCAGTGAATTTTTATATGTTTTTGGCTAAGCCGCATTACTACGGTTTTGATCAGGTTTCAACAATGTGGTTTCGCTCTTATCTGATCGACAGAACCCAGGTAACCAGGGTGCATGATCGTCTTTCAGGGATTGCTCTCAAGGAGTCAGGGGTTCCTTAGGGTAGCTGCTTAGATCCTATTATTTTTCTATTGTATACTGCGGATCTTAATCTTGAGTTATCATTCTGTTCCCTTTACTCCTACGCTGATGACACTCAGCTTGTGTTGTCATATCCTCCATTACAGTCTTCCTTGGCAATGCAGCAGATTAATGCGGATTTTTTGAGGGTCAGGCTCTGGGCTAACGATCAAGAAAGTGTTCACTTGTTAATTTTTACCCCTATTCAAACGCAGTCTTTCTTAAAAATGGACCCTTGGGAGTTTCCTTGGGAGGTGTTCCTTTGCAGGTTTCGGACACAGTAAAAATCCTTGGCGTTACTTTTGACAAGCAGTTAATCTTCTTGAACCGTGTTCAAAATATCAATCGTGCTGTAATGAATAGGTTAAGAGTATTGTTTAGGTGTAATGAGTTACTCCAGGAGAAAGTGAAACTTAAGATTGTCAAAGCTGTGGTTTTCCCAGTTATTGTTTATGCTCTTCATGAATTTGGGGGAAGATTGACCCTTGAGGGTACGGTCCTGATTGATAGGTTACAGAACTCTGTTGTAAGATTTGTGTACGGCCTAAGGAAATTTGATCACGTTAGCCAGTATCGCCGTACAGCAAGGAGCCTTCCGATAAAGTGCATTTTCAAACTTCAGGTGGCTTGCCTTGTTCACAAGGTGTTGCTGACGGGAAAACCCTCTTACCTCAGGGGGATGCTACAGACCCGGGCTGAGATTAGGGACTGTCACACTCGGCAGGACGCCATGCTGGAGGTGCCCAAGGTCAGGCTAGAGATCGGGAGAAATGGATTTAGATACTTTGGCTCCCAGATATTCAACAGCGTCCCTCACAGTCTAAAAGCTTATGGATATTCCTCGTTTGAAAACAAACTCAGACTGGCTTTGGAGGAGGAGTGTTTCACCCCTAAATAGCTGTATAATGTAATGTATTATCGGTTTTATTAGTTTAATTTTGTATTTATCGGATGATGATAGATAGATGTGTATGTGCCTTGATAGGAAATGTATTACTTGAGTTATTTTGAAAAACAACAATGTAATGTTGAAAATCGCTTCAAATAAAGTTATTTATTATTTTATTTTTATTTATTCATCGTTTCAAAACTCATTTCAGGTTAGCTTATATCTTTTCAGTGCATCAAAGTTATAAATTAATCCTGAATTATTATGGTTACTCTCACTGGAACACCATGTCTGTAGGTCGGAATGCCAACCACTTTTATCCTGTAATATTAAAAATATTTTATTCAAGCTTACTTTCGGCAGAATCAATTCTTTACAATAACAAATTTAATGCTGCACATTTTGAACATAGTTTTAGGTTCTATTTCAAGTTTAACTATTAGGTCTCTCTGACTCGATTTCTATCTTATATTAGGAACAAATTCTCAAATAAGGTTGGTTAACTAACGAAATATCCCTTATCTATACATACTGAGAATATGTTCTGTCTATACAGATGGCTGGAGCGGTGACAACTTACCTGGTGATCCTGATCCAGTTCCAGACCAAGCACGAACCTACCTAGACTAGATAAACAGATTTTGGCTTTTTAAACGGAATTAAACGTTTTAAAATGTGTAACACAAAGTAGTTTTCAGAACACAGCCGTGCTCTACAAACAGTTGTAATTTATTTCAAATACGTTTCACTTTTAAACCCACACAACATTGGGCACAAATAGCGAACTCCATACTAATATTGTGACCAGCGTATCTTAAAATTATTATATTTAAGATTTTATTTACAGCTCAAACAATCTGACGCCGCCAGACGCGCGGAAATTGACTAACGTGCGTAGAACCTCAGGCAGCGTCCATCCTTGACAACGGAGACATATTTTCCGTACTGCTCGTTTTCGTTATATTCAAATTTTAAATGTAGATTGCAATAACAAATCCCACCTGTTGTGCAGTGCGGTCTGTGATTCGGTTTGTTTTGGAAAAAATCTTAAAACCAACAAAAAACTTATCAGGAAATGTTCTTAACGTACGAGATCAACATAATAAATTAACTTCCTGTCGGGAAGAGGTACATTCAGTTTGCAAAATGGTGGAACAAACGTTCGTGATCAAGAGAAGAGTGGACCATTGTGACTGACGATCTCCACTGTTTCACAATAACTGACCTTTCACTGTTTTCCAAAGGTAGCACAGGTACTTTATTGTTTTAAATTGTTTAATATAAGCTAGGATAACACAAATATTGTGTAATATGGGCGCCAGAAATGTTTACAGATCACCATAAAGCACAACGAACTGCGGCAGCTTCGATATTTTGGAGGCCTACCACAGTCATGGTGATACACTACTGGATCAAATCATAACTTAAGACGAATGGGTGAAATTTGTGAGTTGTGAGACAGCATCACAGAGTATGGAGTGGAGGTGCACCAGTTCCCCTAAAAAAACCAAATGTAAACAAATTTTGTTCGCAAGGAAGATTACAGCAACAATGTTATAGGACAGGTAAGGTGTTTTTGTTATTGATTTTCTCGAGCGAATAGTACTACAGTAAACTCTAAGGGGTAATTCCAAACATTGCAAAACCTTAGGAGAGCTCGAAAGTTGTCATCCAAAACTATGCTTTTGCAAGGGAATACCCGATCTCACACGGCAAACCGTTCGATAGAACTCTTAAATTCGTTCAACTGGGAAGTTTTTCCTCATTCTCTCTACGATCCTGATCTTGCTCCTAATGACTTTCACTTGTTCCCAAAAATGAAGAGCTGGTTAGCAACATAGCGTTTTTCACAACATAAGGAGGTCAAGTTACTCGTCGCTGATGGTTGAGATTACAAACAGAATTACAGGATTGATATTTTAATACAGGAATTTACAAAACCTTCCCTTATAGAGTTTGTTGATGTTAGAGATGTAAATAAAATCTTTAAACTTGAATCTAATAAGCTTGTATTCTAAATTATACAATTAATGTGGTGTAATATACCTTTAAAGACTTCTATCACTGCAGTTGTAATATAATACGCATGCATAACATGGGACACATAATCACTACAGTATATAGAAGCACTGCTTTCTCACACGTAATACTATTTAAAGTTCTAACAGTTATTGGCAACTTTTTATAAGCACACGTGAAAAAATAAAAGCAGTTTTCTTGGATTTTATTTGGAACCAGACTATTTTCAATAAGGCAATCTTTGAGTTTCGACTGACTATTATACACTGTAATAAAATTAGTGTACCTTATAATATTTATTAATCAGTAAAATTTGATATTTTCTCCCTTAAATTTATATAGCTAAATCTCTACAAAAAGCAAATTATTTCAAATGCATGATGCTTTTCAGAAAACGTTTGTGAACTTTAAAATGAATCTTATAATTGTTTTCCGCTTTGAGTACCTGATTGTTAGAGTTTAAATTTTAAATAATATTAGTTCAGTGGTTTTGTATATGCAATATACTTTATACATCTTATTACAACTTTTGAATATGTTTCTTTACTTTGAGATTGTTGTAAATGTTTCCCATTTTAGTACTGTAGTAACTCAATAAAGCCTACTTTCATCATGTAAGAGTGTATCGAAATGTATTGATCATTTTATTTATGATATATTCATTTACTTCTATGACAAAAATGTAAACCAAATTTTTGAATCTCAATCTAGAGACATCTTTACAAATATATGAACACACTTCAATGCAGTAGTTTTATATACGTTATCCTAGACTCATTGCTTATTAAGTTGAGTCTCTGCAAATGTAACAAAGGTTGCCTGTAAAGAAGACTGTAAATTTTGGAAGATACATAGATACATACCTGCCAGTTTAGCGCAGAGAAATTCCGAATGGTTTAGTGTTAGTATAAAACGTAATTTTTCTTTTATCTGTCACTGTAAATTACATTTAAATGCAATTAATATTCAGTTATGGAAATCTACAGGAATAATATGAGTTGTTCCACGATATTTACCTTACTATGTAGTTCAAGAGACCAAAACAATTTTGAGGTCCTAACCTAATCAAGAAAAATACGATATTAATTATACTATGAACAACTGAAATATTTGTTAATCCCATTTCTATTTTTCGCCATAGATGTCTTTCTATTAAATTTTTTTTCCGCGTCTCTTTTTTAGCCTATTCAATTAATCATAAGTTCTGGGTATGTTTCCAAAAATTTGTTTACGTGTTACAAATAGTTTGTAACCTTCAAAAAGGGGCACTGTCAGCAAAATCAAGGAATCATTGATTTTATGCAGGACGTATTATATTAACTTGAGGATCGATAGCATTCGCTGGATGGGTCCTGTAACTGTAATAAGGACTTCGAACAAATGGAACACATTTTCTGATAAGCTTGAAGCATATGGTACTAGACTCTTATAATAGTTGTGGTTCAGATCTTGCCTATTGAACCACCAACAGTTTTAGAAGCGCGTAGAACTCATTCAGAGCATGTAAAATCCAAGTTTAGTGTACCCCAGGGCTGTTTAATGGGACCCTTACTCTTCCCATATTCAAATAACCTTATCCAGAGTTTTTCTATTTCAAATACTGTGATATTTATTAATGATTTACTTTTTATAACATTTAGTTGACTTTATGTTTGCAATTATGCTGTATACTTAGATAGGGTGAAATACATTTTATGTGTTTTTATAATTAATATTTGAATCTCTAGAAAGGTTCAAATGCAGTTAAGGAGACTGTTTTAAAGTCAGGGAATCTACAAGACTAATGGACATATCGATCGAATATTGTGAACTTGTTCGTCTTAACTTCCAGTAGTACGCTGGGAAATGATTTCTAAGCTTAGCAGCATATTTTTTTTAAATCTGTGATAGCACTACATGTGTCTGGTAAAAGATGTTATATGAAAGGCTCTGGATTGCTTCAAAAATAAATAAATTAAATATTTACCTTAATAGTCCTTATTTGTAATATTTGACAGACCGGCTTCGATTTTAATTAAATCATGTTTATCCACAAGGAGAATACAGGATAACCTAAACTACATTGTATACCATCCGTTCTGGGATCTTTTGATGTTTTAATAGTTACAAGCATCGGTTACATACATAAAAGACATAATGAAACACTTAAAATTTTAACAAAACAAATAACTAAAATCATTGCTGCTATATGGTGGAAGAATAACTGAAACAGACATTACGAAACATGTCTAACACGAAAACTAAAATATGTTCTAAGATTGAAACGGGTATGAAACGCTTTTTCGTGTCAAGTGTTGGGGTTTAGACAGACTGAAGCATCTTCTCATCCTAGTCTTGAGTCTTCAATCAAAGCAAGCGAAGCTTCTCAGCTTTTGCTTTGGATCAATCCACTTCTAATGAATATAAGTCTCGAGTAAGTACCATTGATCTCTGTCAATCTAGATACCAAACCTAATTGCTGCTGCGACTATTAAAATATTTTAAAAATTCACGATGTTATGCTTAAAAATGATCGAAATTATTACATCACTACATTAACTACAAATGACTCGGAATGCCATCAGTGGTGAGCAAGTAAACCTTTTAACCAATATTGCTCTTTGAATTTCATATTTTTATGTAATGGCCAAACGTATTTAGTTCTTTTATGTAAACGTAATATCAGTAAATACATTTTAAAAGATTGACATATATTCATAAGAGATTTCAACACGTGATACATTAACACATGTAGAATAATTATCCCCACACATTGCATATTGAAAAACTTATACTAAACCCAATGTAATCATTGTATCGTTGTCAAGATATCTGGAAAAACTTTAAATTCGACATGAAACATAATTTATAGACAGGCAGGAATGAGTGACTAGATAAGTGTAATAGTTTAGATATATATATATATATATATATATATATATATATATATATATATATATATATATATATATATATATATATATATATGTATTGCATGCCCAACTATAGAATTTAGCGGAGCATATTTTAAACCTATCACTCAGTAGACTAATACAATGTCTTTCTTTTTTATAAAGGGTGTAGCCTAAATATTGTTTGCCTGTTGTTCTAATAAAGGGAGAGTTATGTCCTTGAAATGTTTCAGGCAAACTTTAGTGAAGCCTATCACACAATGTGTGGCGTACTTCTACTTTTGACGCATTATAATGATTCTAACACCTAATTATGGTATGCGTATGTAAACCTCGATAACTAATTTCTTTGTACAACTAAATTTGTTATAAAATCACTTTAAAATGTATTTTTAATATTTATGAAGATGCCTTAGATATTCCTTGGGCATCACACACAATTCAATTCATAAAATTAAATAAAAGGTTAGTTTTGCTACGGTAAAGGTGAAGCAGTAGAATGTAGATTACCACCATAATGTTCAAAGCACTTCCACAGCGACAAGTGCTAATTTAAAATTTTCAAAAATACTTGTGATAATCGTTTGTGCACGCATTTCTGAAGTTTGTTACTGTATTTTGGAAGACAGAAAGAGGACTAACGCGGATCTGCCAATGTCGCACGAGGACGCAAAAAATATAAATTTAAATTAATGAAAAGGTTACTTGACAGATTAAAGTAATTTCTCTGTGTTTTTTATATAGAAACAAACTGGTAGAATTAAAACTTGTATTCAACCAGTTCAGTTCCCTTTTAATCAATATTGGTGTAAACATTAATATCAGTGATTATTGGAAATTTAAATTTCTAAAATAGTTCAACCATGAGCAGTATTTTTCAAGAATCCGGAGTTTTGTTTTAGGGTGGAATAATAGACTGGACATTTGCAAGTTTAATTAGCAGGTTTACAGACTGAAATTAAAGAAACGCATTGTTCCCTACCCGCAAATAATCAGGGGCCCGTTCATTCACCGCAGAATTTCCTGAAAGTCAGTTGAAGGTTTACAGTCTTAACATTTTGGTTGTTACAGTCCAATAATTCATTTTTTTCATTTTCCAACTATACGTGTTAAACAGTTAGTTTAACAGCAATCACATTATCTTCCTTCACATTCTGGGAGCTCTTTTCTTATTGGAATTCACCCACGTAACTTAATAAAACTTTTATTAAGTTTTGTGGGTCTGATGATCTGTTCCTTGAGCACGAAAGGCCTCACGGGAAAGAAAAGTATATTATTGGAGTTTGTTTTAAATGTATATATGTATCTTTACTTAATTCATCGCCAGTAATATAAATACAGCATAAGGAAAACTTGAATGATCATGGCCCATTGAGCCCAAAAGTAGTTTTTAATAAATATCAGTATTGTGTTAATCTGCTCAATCATTCTTGGACTCCATCCTTTCCAAGAGTCATTCTCTGCAGTAAACTAGATCTATCAATTAACCCTTTAACCTCAATATCTCTAAATCTACGGTTAGTGATGTGCCACTCCTGGACATCCATGGGTGTATCCATATAGATATGATGACGCTTCGATTTTTGTTGTACCCAATGTATGTGCAATTGGAACTAAAAGTAAATTCTCCTGGTGATATTACTTTCAAACCTGTTCTTCATAAAAGTGTTATTTTCGTTTTACTGCAATAGGAGTGGAAGTTTAATACTAATTCAACTTCAACTTCAAAATATTATGAAGATTCAAATAGTCTTGGTTAACATAAAGTATTATGAGTCCACCGTAGTTATTTATTATAATAAATAAGTGCCTTTCAGAAGGAACGAATAAACTTCACATAATTCTAGTTAACATTAGCAAAATGACTGATTTAAATATTGATTAATGTATTGATATTCAATTTTGATGGAATAAATTCATGAAAACTGACATCATACACTATGGTTAATATGGATGTATGGAACAAACCGATCATGCCTACCCAATCAATCGTACCAAAATCTGCCCTGAGGGTTTTAGTTATACACTATTCCATAGGGGCTCAGCAATGTTGATTTGCAATGTGAATAATACGGGTATGAGTGGTACGGGTATTGATTAATCACTCTCCTGTGTATTCCAACACAATCAGTGAATAAAATTGGACATGCGAATTATAGACTTTATTCGAACTAGTTTTATGTGTTCTACTCTTTCCATATGGTTTATTTTAATAAGTTCACAAAAGTCGTACAATTATTCACTAATAGTTTAAGAGGAGGTCCTACGTCTACTATGTTTATGCAAAATTCTTTTACTGTTATAGTATCATTTATTTACAAATTTATCACAATTAGAATTTTGGTTTTGCAAATTACAACTTTAATGTATATAAAATCAATTATAAAATCATATTTAGAAAACATCTTAAGAGGATATCGTAATATCCATGTCTTAATGATAGTGTTTAGTATTAGACATAATGTAATGACTGTTACAATTCCTGTAATATCATTACAAGGAGATAATATAATTTTAATTTTAATGGAAAAATCTGTTTTAATTTCTGTTCAATCGGTTCTGTAATAAATAATATATATTTTGATGTTTTGACTTGTGAAAATAAAACATTTGTGTTCTATTTTGTAAATACATATTTTGTCACTTAACATAAATACTGTAGAAAATTTTAATTATATGAAATTGGATTATTGCGCAAAATTTTATCTCAACTAATTCCCAAAATCGTCCAGAAACAATGCAATTTTAAATATATTAATTCAATGTAAACCACATAGTATATTTGTATTTCTAAATTTGTCAAGAATGCGCCTATTCAAAGTTTAAAAAGGAATAGTTAAAGATTAATTATTATACATTATGTAATGTTTATAACTCTCAGAGCATATACAATAATTGTTTTTCTAGTATAGTATCATATAGGTGATGTAACCTTTCTCATGGATTCTTGGCTTCTTGGAAATGTTTTCGAACCATTTCTTGGCCCTCTGAGTCGCCAAACATCTGTTTCTGTAATGACTTACATACTAGCTTTCAAGCTATAAGAACTAACTGTATTAAAACCCAAAATAGAGGCTGTTTGCAGTTAGTGAAAATAAAGTTAGATTTTCAGAACTACGTGAAAATTTGACTACATTATAAATGTGTAAAACTATTACCAAACTAATATTTTATGTGGTTTATTAGTGACGTGGATTTCATAAAACGAGTGTCACAAGGGAAACTTGAGTTTTCAGTTGTTGCTCTACAGATACATTAATTAATAGACTTCTGCAGCGGAAGTTTGCTCAGGGGTAGCTAATTTGCTTCCCATAAATGAATATTCAACAAGTTATTAGTTGCCATGAGTAAGGGCAGTGTTCAGTTCAGTGAGTGTTAGCCAGAATAGTATTTTAGTAGTGAACTTTAGACATACTTTTTTCCGTTAGTTTAGGTATTACTAATGTAAAGAATACATAAAATTTCCAATTTATTAATTTTTCCGGCGAGGCCTTTCGAAACCGAATGTTTCTCATCAGGCGACTCCACAATTTGTTTATATATTCAATTTATATTTTTTCCTTAGATAATGTAAAAATAACATTTTTGTAATTTTTAGTTTCCAAATATGAAACTATTAAGTTATAAGTGTACTGAGATAGCATATATATTTCAGACATGAAAGAATATTGCATTTGTTTTGCAATACTTTGAGTAGGAAAGTAACAATAGACTACTTTTATTAGGTAATAAGAAAAGGTTTATGAAAGAGTTCCTCCAGAAGAAATATCAATGGAAGGCGAAGGCACCTGAGTAACCATGAACCATAACTTTGAAGAAGTAGATCAAAACATACCTTTTACAGAAAACACAACATTGTTGTGTAATGACAGTGAGTAATAGCCAGTCTAAGTCACGAAAATCATTGAATTATAATGTTCCGAAGCTGTGTAAACCAAAGAGGAAAACTCATTTTTAATCGATTATAGCAGAGCTAGTTTTTTTACTAAAACTGAAATCAGAAACTGTGTAATGATCTATTATAAACTTTGAGAAGTGCACACCTGTCGAACACTAAAAACAGGCTTAGGCACAGCTGATTTGTTTCATGGCTGCATGCATACATTGGTTACAGTTAAAAAAGCATAGGGTTTACATGGAAAACATTATAAAATAGAAAATACTAATAGGGCAACCGTTAGTGGTCCCAGCCAGATAACATTGTTTTAAGATAAATTTGCGATTAAATCGCCAATTTTACAAATTTGGTAAAATGTGCATTTTAGGACGAAACCTTGATTAATATAAATACTTAAAAACTCTGAATTCACTGATGACAATTTAAAGCGTTTTATAATTACGCCTTTAGGAAAAGCAAACGAATAATTATTTAATTAATAACTTTGTAATAAACTCAACACTCTGAGTAACGTAATTTAACATTCTCTTGGTCAATTAATAATATTAGGCAAATTCACCCACCGAATTCGGATATGTTCCGAAATAAGCCATCATACAACTGTTATTGAGACATTCAGAAATGACATAATTTTGTTATTCCATAAGGACGAACTTTTGTTGAGTTCATAGTAATCGAAGGAGCATATTTGGGACAACATTTAAAGTTTTGACATAATTCATGGCATTATTCCTTACATACATTTGTTTCGTGTCTAGATTGTAAAGTTCATTTTAATTTGTAACTTTATTTTAATTTACCCGTTTAAAACATTGCAAAATAAATGTATCCGGTGACTATTGTATGGATATAACAGTATAATTTTTAATTAGAATGGAAATTCTGAATCACCTTCGGAGCTGATGATTTTTTAAATTAGATTTTTAATCCATAATAAAATTATAGCTACTCAGGACCCAAAGTGAGTGAACATGCGTTTAGAAATTCAACCACTCTGTTCGGGCGTAAATGGTACAAAATAGACAGAATGATGTGCACACTGAAATGTTGTGAATTGTGTGTGTATCAATTCTACCATATCACTGCAATATCCGCCATCACAGTGGTACAATATTATACGGTGTTAAAACATTGCTTAAAATTATTAACCCTATATTTATAAGTTATACATTATGAGATTAAATTTAGTAATTTAAACTCTTTAATAAACATAATATACCATAGCAATGCTAGAGTTTTTATAAGAAAAAGAAAATCTATATATCAAGCTTAAACCATATATTTAGTCGATTTCTACATCGATAATCTACTGAAATTAATACAAAACAAAAAGCACTGTGAATTTTCCTTGTGGTGATGGAATACGATGAATAATAAAATTGTACTGGTCTGCTTACAGATTTAACGAACATAGTTATCATCTTATACTACCAGTCAAATTAAGATCCTCTAATGAAACAATTTATTACTCACTTTTATTGTTAACCCTCCAAGTGGCGGTCATTTTTTCCTGTAGTGGCGGCATGTTTTCGAGCCTCGTGCAAGGGGTTTAAAAAAAATTTATTAACAATATAAATTAAAAGTAATATATATAGAAGTATATATTTTTGTGTTTAGAATTAAACATATAATAATATTAGTATTTAAATTTGGCCTTAAAAAAATGTTTACTAAAAATTTGTTTTTCCATGAAATTCAAAATTAAAATTTTTTGTTTTTTAATTTGGGGGGACCATACCTAGCAAACCAAGTTATAGTAAGAAAACTAACTCTAAAAAAGTGAGATTGCCATTTTGTGTCAAATGTATTCTAGTTTCAGAAACACATAAGCATTATACAAATTTATGAAACTATAATAACACTATATAACAAAAAGCAGCGATGCGCATAAATTGTGAAAATAGGGTGTATATGTAAGAGTTTGCTAACAAAAGTTTTACTAATACAGTTTTACTTCAATACGTGTTATATTGCATATTTTATTACTCAGAATGAAGTAAACTATACAGCAGTAGTAAAATAAATTCCATAACTTTTTTTTAAAGAGTCGAAAAAGTTTCATTTTGTCATTACTCAAAACTTTTGTGAAAATTTTCAAACAGCAAAGTATAAAATGTGTTTCAAAGCTTGTATTATATCCAAATTTATAAATATATGGTTTAAATATGATGGGAAATTTTATGTAGTTTTAGAAAACCATAAACTGTGTCTAAATA
Source organism: Homalodisca vitripennis (assembly GCF_021130785.1). Taxonomy (NCBI): domain Eukaryota; kingdom Metazoa; phylum Arthropoda; class Insecta; order Hemiptera; family Cicadellidae; genus Homalodisca; species Homalodisca vitripennis. The sequence goes on from NC_060214.1 coordinate 43,869,583, forward strand.
TATTACATATATTTTGATTCTACAACTACATGTATTACTAAAATAACAGTATATAGCCTACGCGACTAACAATGACCCTGGAATGGTCCAAACAGTTATCGTACATAACCAAAGATATTACGGTAAATATATATTTGGTTGTGAAAATTGTTTTTCAGAACTAAAACAGTGCCTAAAATAACGTTTAGTGAGTGAAAAACAATAACAAACTACGTGAAATGAATTTTAGCCAAGTCATTTTGCCATAGCCTACACAGATTCGATAATTCATCAAACATATTTCAGTAAAAAGAAATTTATGTATTCTAAAATATATTTATTTGCACTACTGCAATATCTAACAACTCACCACACACTAAACACAACACTAAAACACAAAGAAAACTTACTAATAAACACGACTCGTCACATATACAAATCAGACGGCATCGTCAACATGGCGGTCACAATAATTGCATCATCTTTTTTCTTTTTTTCTTTTTTTTCTCTCTTCGGCTTTGGACTGACCATGAAGCCACGAAAGTACACTGACTATGTTAATATTAAAAGTCTTTTCTAAAAACAATGAATTACTTATAATCACAATATTGTGGTTGCCGATCTTATTTGTTTATAATTATTTGATTATTGTGTTAGTGGGTTCAACATTAATGTCTACAAGTGTTATGGTTAGTTTCAAAGAAGGATTTGGGAAAAATTCTAAGATGGATTTTATTATAGGATAATTTTTGCATAGGTGTTTTGGGTTGTCTTCTCGCCTGGGGGCCTGTCAGGCATTTCTAAACCGAAAGGTAGGCCACGGTTATAAGAACCCTGGTTGATGCAACAATTATGTCTGAGGTGTATATGTTTTTGTGTTGCTAATTTATATTTTTAATTTGAGTAGATTAATGAATTTAATAATTTCGCTGTAAATATCTAGATCGTTTGTACGTAGTACATCAATTAAATTATATGGGCGATTACTGAATTGTTTCTTAATATTGATGAACGTTTGATCTCTAGCATAACTGTACATTGGGCATCCTAGAATTAAGTGATCTAATGGTCTCTTCTACTCCTAATGTACATTTAAGACACAAGGGAGTGAAATATAATTTGATCCAGTGTAGTCGGCTATTGTTTCTGGCATGATCAAATCTCAGTCTGCATATAATAATTATGTCGTGTCTCTTAATCCTAACATTTCTGAACCATGATTGTTTCGGAGGAATTTGTTCTATGGACTTATACCATATACCTGATGTACTTGCGTTAAAAAGTTCTTTGAATTGGTCTAATACTATATTGCAAGTTATTTTCTTATGGTCTGTTGATGGAATATTAATGTTATCTAAGTTATACTCCATCCAATATAGCCTCCTTTGCTAATTTGTCTGCGTATTCATTCTGCGAAATACCACAGTGTCCTGGAACCCAGTGGATCACAAAATGTTTGCCTTTAGCTAATATTTCATGTAAAAGGCTGAGGATTATGTTATCTGTATCCGGAAAACCTCGATTTGCTTTTTCTATTGCCCTGATCGCTGATTGAGAATCTGTATAAATATATATACTATTATATGCAGTATTGTTTATATACTCTATTGACTTTATGATTGCGATTAGTTCAGCCGTATAATTCGATACATATTTATTTAACTTAAACTTTACACTGGTATTCAATATCGGGTATGTAGAAGGCAGCGCCTACGCCTTCTTTGGTCTTTGACCCATGAGTGAATATTTTAATACTTTCCTTGCTAGCCTCAAGATGTTGTTTACTTGCATTAGAGGTTAACTTATAATTTTTTTTAGAAAGTGTTGTTTTAATACTGTCATATTATTTCCCTTTTTACTTATACTATTATTATAATAAACTTAATCAATACATGTGAGGTTTATATGTGTCATAACTAAAGGTTTTTCAAAGTCATTTTGGGTTTTATATTCCAAATTGGTATCAAAATTTAGATTGTATTTGCTTATTCTATCTACCGATTTTATAATTTGTGGAAGCTTTTTTATTCCTCCAGTATGTAAAGTTGGAAGTTAACAACTTCAAGTACATTATTTTATAGAAGGTAGGATGATTTTTTCCTGTACAAATCTTGTATATCAATCTATCTGTTAGCATATTTCTTCTCATTTCCAGTGGGGCTATTTTACATTCTGCTAGTAAGGCAATAATTTGGCGTGCTTTTCATAGCTCCTATTGCGGTTCTTAAAGCTAGATTCTGAATTAAATCTAATTTACGAAGGTCTTTTTTTGGGAGCATTACTATATACAAAACAACAATAATCTAATCTGGACCTTATAAGGCCTTTGTATATCTGTAGGGCAAAAATCAGGGTGAATTCCTTTTGTACCACAGGCCATAAATTTAATTATATCAATATCTTTCAAACATAACTTACTAACATTTTCAATATGCGGTCTTAGCGTGAGTTTGTTGTCTATTGTGACTCCCAGAATTTTTAAATTATCCACTACAGGAATAACACATCCTTCCACTAACAAATTTAGATTGCTTACATTTTTCTTTCTCGTGAAAATAATTACTTTACTTTTATTACCATTGAAATGTAGGTGCAATTGGCCAACATATTTCTCAAATCCATTACCAGACGAATATATTAAAAACGTCATCAGCGTATTGTAAAGATCTGGTGGGTTGTTGTATAAAATTATTAACCTCAGCAATATAGATGGAGAACAATATAGGACTCAAAAACACTGCCTTGAGGGAGGCCCTTATAATTGCGTCTTGGTATTACTGAACTAGAATGACTCATGATTATTTCCCTATCAGATAGTCATTGATGACAGTATTTAACAATTTTATTAGGAATACCAAGTTCTAACATCTTACTACACAAAACTGGGATCGCGACATTATCGTACGCCCTCGTAATATCCAATGATGTGGCAATAAGTGTCTCATTGAAAGACAATGCTGTGTGAATATCGGTTAATAATGTTACAATATAATCATTACAACCCCTTTTCCTTCGAAAACCATATTGAGTGTCTGGTATTATGTTTGACCTGTCGATGTACCATTCAAGCTTATTCTTAATCATAGTGTTGAAAACTTTAACCATACACGGAATAAGTGATATAGGCCTGTATGATGCTTCATCATTTTTGTCTTTTGAGGGCTTCAATATACCTATCACTCTGAATTTTTTCCATATTTGTGGTATATCCGATTTATTATTCCATATATTATTAAAAAACATTTAAGAGATATTGTAGTGCATTAGATGGTAAGTATTTTATCATTTTATATGTGATGCCATCCAAACCTGGTGAGGTATCTTTCTTTTTAGACAAAATCGCTAACTCTAATTCCTTGAATGTAAAATCATCTTCTAGGAAAGGGTAAGTACTGTTATTAGTGTCACATAGGCCTATATGAAACAAAATCTTCTCTATTAGGAACATAATCTGGTGTGATTTGTTTCATAAAATTCTCACAAAGCTGTTCATTATCATTAAGTAGGCTTCCATTTTTACAGTTAGATTGATTACACTTTAATTCTTTGATCATTCTCCAAGCGAGTGGAGAAAGATTTGTGTTTGCTTATCTCATTACATATTTTAACCCAGCCTAGCCGTTTTGCATTTTGTATTGTTTCTCTAGCTGCTACCTGAGCTAGTTGAAATTTGTGATAGTTGAGTGCGGACATATTATTTTTAAAAATTACTGAAAGCCAGTCTTCTGCGAGCTACGGCATGGGAACATTCATCTGTCCACCATGCATTAGGCCTAAAGTTGAAGTTTATATTATTACACACTTTGTATCTAGGTATAGATTTATCTGCAGCTTCTAGAATGATATTATACAACACTTTAATATTACAATTTTGCATTAGTATGCTATTAATCTTATTTTCTATTAAATTATTGTATTTACTCCAATCCGCCTTCTTAAAATTGAATTTTTTACTTTCACCTACATTGTTGTTTAATATTCTATTAGGCCTATTACAAATACTAGTTATGTCAAATTTGATTGAAATTGGGAAATGATTGCTACCTAGTGCATCTTTATTTATTTCCCAAGATGTTAATAGTGAATATAGGTTAGGCGTCACAAAAGTCAGATCAATAGCGGTTGGTTGATGACAAAATGTTGGTATGGTTGTAGTCCTACCATCATTTATACATATGAATGATGAATTACTGTATTCTTCAAAAATAGTATTGCCTCTTGAATTAGCCTTTAATGGGCCCCAAATCGGATGATGTCCATTCATGTCACCACAAAATAATTGTATATCCATTATCCTTGTTTAAAAAAGTTTGTCTTTCCAAAAAGGAACGAGGTATATTATTTATTAGTACAATAAATATTGTATGTATCAATAGGTACTTTAAAAATTTCTAATTTCAATAGCTAATAATTTTACTACATTGTCATTGAATTCATATATGGTTTTATATTTAATAGATTTATGAATAATGACAGCTATACCTCCATAGCTGTCATCTCTGTTTACTTTTAATAATGTATAATTATCATCGGTTAAAGATTCATTTTCATCTAACCATGATTCCTGAATTAAACCTATATGTATTTTTCCGTCTTAAATAATTGTATGGGAGGCTTTAGAGACCTAGCATTCCATTGTATCAGATTGAGGTCATTTGACATGTCCTGACGTATTATCTCTTAATGTTTGTGTTACTACCTCTTAACAGTAAACTAATTTATTCAGTTTATCTGGGGGCTTAGCAGTTTTTCCCTTGGGTGGACTCTCATTGGAGAGGAAGGAAGAAAAAATCTCTTCCATTTGTTTTTTTTCCACTATTTACATTTGACAAATTGACTTTAAGAAATTTGCTTCTTATTTCACTAATTTTACTGTGCAGGAGATCTTTCAATTGGTCCCTACTTACACTACTAGGGTTATGTCCAGGGTACTGATTTACCTAAGCTAAGTATATCTGATGACTCTGTGGTTCTTTTAGTGGAATTGTCATATCTGGTTGGATGCTTTTGATTGTATTGCTTATTTACTATTGTAGCTTATTGTACTTTCCCTAGATATAGGTTTTTTATACTTGAACATATTTGAACTAGCTCTGTCATCCTGCTCCATTACATCGCTCAAAGGTGAGAACCTGTTATATGTATTGATATTTGGTTGATATATTATGTGTTAATTCAGGTAACTCTGGATATTCAGAGTCAAAAATTTGTTTTGATTTTATCAGCGTATGATTGTCTTTTAAATTGTGTGCTTTTTGTTGCTTTGTATGATATTGGGTAATGTAGGCTTAGCCTTAAAATAATCCTCTTTATGGTGACTCATTCTATTTTTAATCAATTTTTGTCTCTTAAATTCTGGACATAATTTTTGATAAACTACTGTATGGGCCATAACAGTGTATGTGCACCTTCGAGGTTGTGTGCACTCATCAGAGTGATATTTATCCCCACAGTCCTTACAGAGTCTGTCATTTTTGCAAGGAGAATTGGCTACGTGTCCGTATGAAAAAACATCCAAAACATTGTTTAACCTGGATGACAAATGTTTCTACCTTCATTCGAACATAGTTAAGTTTAATGTATTCAGGTTAAACAATCTGAATAAAAGGTAATTTTAACAAAGTGAGTATCTATAAGAGAGTTGTTAACTCTCCTTTTAATCCTTTGTACTTGTACCAATGGATATTCGCTAACATTTTCATTGAGTATTTTCATTTTCGCTTATGTCTGGTTCAATGAAAACGACTCCAACAGAATAAATTTTTATGGTTGGTACAAAATACATTATAATTTGTTAAGAATTGTGAAAAGATTATATTATTTGCAGCAGTGTAATTTTTACATGTGACAGACAGGTTGCTGCCTGCACGTACTATGAAATCTATGTCATTGTGGTGTTGTTTTATTATTTTACCAATCTGAAATGGATTTAAATTTTTGTTTACTTTTATGTTGAACTATGATTTCGTATGGCCCTTTGTTACTTTCTTTGTAATATCTTTTAATAAAACTTTTTTTAATCTCAGTTGTCTGTTCATTTTTTGAGTTAGTTTTCTCTACATTTTCCCATTTTCGTTTTAACTCATTTTGTATTTGTGTCATTATCAGTGTTAATAGTACTATAAGTATGATCTGACGTATCCATGTTAGATTTTAATACGGAATCTAACCGCTATTTCTAGTTCAGAGGGGTTCATGTCCTTCTGAATCGGGGTGGCTAGACCTGCATCCATCGTGTCAGGTCCAGCCAAGTCATGAAATTATTACACTACTCTGTGTGTGTGATGTAATTTATAGAAAAATGACAAATAAAAACTATTTTAATGTTATGATAAAATAATATTATTAAAACAAAAGAAAACTCCAATTAAGGTTAAGGTTACATTTTATTAAACTAAAGTACCAGTTAAAAAGCTCGAGAAGAAGAACCAGTAAGAATAGAACACAGGAAATCGGCAACCACACGTCCTAATCACTCGAAGTTCCGTAACTCAATGGATGCATCATCTTCTTTTACGTTCCAAACTACGAACTTGGTTCGTTGCAACTACAATACAAAGAGGAATAAAACTATAGTATTCCTTAGGCTTTTTTCCCGAATCCAATGGTGCATGAATCGAATCGGTACGTTGCCGGAATATACTGTAATGATTATGCAAGGGAATGTTTGTTCGTCAAAATTTTGACATTTTAACAACACTTGGAGGGTTAATAGTTAAATTTCAGAATGTAAAGCATATAAAATACAGATTTTATGGATGGATGTTTATGTTTAAATGTTATCTTTAGTACACAGTACTTTTCCTAATACCTATACATTGAATGTATGCTAAATAAACGAAAGTGCGCTATTGTATTTATGCTTTTAATCTGTCTACTTGTGAAACATCTTACATGCTCTAGGTACCCTGGTCTGCATCCATGTGAAAAGAGGTACACTGGTTTCTTTCAGTCCAAGGAAGAACTATATCCATTTTAAGGCCAATAAGAAAAAGGGTTTTCCATCCCTCTGTGCGCTACATATTTCGATACGTTCTGTCACGTCCTACGATATAAAATTATATCGGGTTGTCGTTTATCTATACTTGTAAATATGCCTCGCAACTGGATCCCACGTTCTAACGCAATTCTGCGAATGATTTCTTTGCAGAACCTGTGTTGACAGGATTTGAGGTGACATATTTTCACTCCGAAACTCTCCAATTGTTTATACATATTATATAGCTGGTGGACCTTTGCAAGTATTACAACGTTACGGAAAGAATGTCTCTACATGGTTTAACATCCATTTTAAATGAGAAAACAATAAACATTTCATGTACCTGCTGAGCAAACCCTACTTGGCTTATTAACATGATTTTTTTAACATGGTGAGGACACTTTAAAGTAAATCCGTACAAATTGTCATTAAAGCATTAAAATTATAAAAGTAATTCATTTTTGGAAAAAAAGACGTTTTAATAATATAAAATATTTTTTGTCATTGATAGTCAATACAGAAATGAACTATTTTGGGAACATAAGTACCTACAAACATGTGTAACACACAAAATGTTTCAAGTTAGTAGCTTACTCCAGAGCTGAAAAACAGGTACGTAAAGTCTAAAAATAACAAGTTTCGGAAGACCTCTCGGAAAGAAAAGAGTACTTAAAAATTTACTTTTAAAAGTCTCCAGCTCCATATTGTGACTATTTCTCCTGCTCCTGGTCCTCTTTTTCTTTATAACATGTAATTTCTTCAGTCTAGCTTTTTTGGTTCTTTATTCTACATTGCATAAATTTTACGCAATCTATTGTATGTAATTGTTCCTGCTTCTACTCCCATGACCTCATACATTTGTAACTTGGCGATTGAACCATCATTAAGTGTTATTACTGCATCTAATGATGCACATTTCAGAGAATTGTATCCTACAAACACTCTTTTAGAAATTTTTAACCAAATGACGTGATTTAGTCTCCTTTTGATTTTGTGTCCTTCCATGAAGATATATTTTTTAAGAGTTTATAATTTGAGAGGTCTCTGAATATTTGTTTTATGTGGAGCATTACTGATGCTGGCACTGAGTTTTTATGTAAATAAAATTCACCCAGTTGCCTTTGCCTTTTGGTATTTACGCCAAGAATCACGTCCCATTGGGCAAAGTTCATGTTGCGCTAGTTATTTTCGAATTTCCAAACTCAGTTTAAAAAGTACTAATAAAACATCGGTCATTAATATATATATATATATATATGTACTGTGTTCTATGTCATTTTATTGTGAAGAAACAAGACATTTATTAATGTAAAAAAAATTTAAAAGTGTACTTTTAAGGTTTTTGGTGACCTCCCTCTCTTAAAAAATAATACTATACATAACCATCCACGTAAAATACAAATATCCTATATTTAATTCTGTCAGAGAAAGGTCTACAAGACAAACAACAAGATGCCAGAATTATATCAATAATGGTTTAAAAAAATTGGACCTTTTAAAGCTTTCAGGTCAAGCAAACAGATATCATCATTAATATTACGGCTGTGATAGTTACAACACTTGAAACATGTAGGGACTGTTGAGTGAGGAATGCCCTCTACTGACTCCCGGGGGGAATATATCCTGGACTTTGTTGCCAGGCCCGGGATTATCGTTAGGAACGTGGGTGACACACCTACATTCCGGCGTCCCGGGCAGAGGGGTACGATCCCCGACATAACTCTCGCGTCTGAGTCCTTGCTGACGAGGATCTCTGGTTGGAGAGTACTGAAGGATTTCGTGGGAGGTGACCACCAGTATATTCTTTTCGACGTCCTCAATAATGACATCACCCAATTCCGAGGAACTGTATCTCAGGAAGTCCCACGCCGCTGGAACACCAACAAGCTAGATGTGGTGAAGTTCACCAATGTCATAACACAGGGAGCGTCAGTGGATCATGCGGCAGCTCGTGAGGTTAGTGCTGAGGCTTTGGTAACATCTACGATGGGATTAATTGTCTCGGCTTGCGACCAGTCAATGCCACGCAGGAAACCCCGGTGCGTAAGGCAACCGGTTTATTGGTGGACAAGAGAGATTGCAGAGCTACGAAACACCTGCCTGAGGGCAAGACGAGTCGCCACTAGAGCGAGAATACCCGCAGACAGAGTTAGTAAGACGGAGGTTTACAAGGCTGCTAAGAAAACTCTTCGTCGGGCCATCAACAAGAGCAAACCTGAGAGCTGGAGGAGACTGAGAGATGATGTCTATTCCGATTCCTGGGGTCTGGGTTACAAGATTGTAACTAAGAGACTCTGCGCCCGCACTCCACCTTTCGTTATGGAGGGCACCACCATGATCACCCGCTACGCTCACAAGTCGCTTTTGGACGGGTAGAGGACTTTCCTCTCTTCAGCAACGAGGAGTTGGAAATGGCCATTCGCTCCCTGAAGAGCAACAAAGCTCCCGGCCCCGATTGAATTCCTAGTGAGGCCCTCAACAAAGTATTCCACATCAATTCCCCGGCTCCTGCTGAATATGTATAACGCCTGTCTGACCAATGGGATTTTTCCTTCTCCTTGGAAAATTGCCAGGATAGTACTGATTAGCAAGGGGAAAGGTGATCCCAATATGCCGTCGTCCTACAGGCCTCTTTGTATGTTGGATACAGGTAAACTTTTCGAGAAATTGATTCGAGCCCAACTGACTCTCGCCGTTGTAGCTGCCGGTGACTTGTCCCCGCGTCAGTACGGCTTCAGGAAGGGACGATCAACAATAGACGCAATCGGGGAGGTGCAGCAAGCGGTGAACAGAGCCAAGAGCTATAACCATTTCTCTCGCAGAGTAGTGCTTCTTGTTACGCTTGATGTCAAGAACGCCTTTAACTCGGCGAGATGGGTTGATATGCTGGACGCGTTGCATAACACCTTTCGCATCCCGGCATATCTGCGGAGGCTGATAGAAGACTACCTAGATGTCTCATTTACGAGAAGAAAGACGGACCGCGCACGGTGGATGTCACTTCCGGTACCGCACAAGGTTCCATCTTAGGCCCGGATCTCTGGAACGTCGCTTACGACAGCCTCCTTAGGTCCGAGTCGCAGGAGAAAACGGTTTAGTTGGGTACGCCGATGACGTCGCAGCCCTAATTGCTGCACGCAACGTGGAAATGGCCCAGCTTAAACTGAGCCAGTCATGCGAGTCGTTACCAGATGGATGGAGAATCACGGCCTGTCGCTCGCTTTGAGCAAAACAGAGATCGTGATTTTGACTAAGAAACGAATCAACAACGTCGTCCCATTCAGAGTCGGAGATTTAATGGTCTAGACAACGCGAGCCTCAAAATACCATGGCGTCTTTGTGGACAATAAGCTGATTAGGAGGGACCAGATATTCCGTACAGCGGACAAGGCCTCTAAGATGGTAACTGATCTTAGCAGGCTCATGGCCAACGTCGGCGGTCAAGCAGGAGAAGACTGTTAATGTCTACAGTCCAGTCCGTGCTCCTTTATGGAGCTGAGGTGTGGGCAGACACACTAAATATTGAATTTTATCAGGTACGGTTCGCCCGGGTTCAACGTCAAGCGGCGCTCCGGATATGTTTCGCCTACCGTACATTGTCTGAGCCTGCCGTCCTGGTTATTCCTGGAGTCATCCCCGTCAAGCTTTTTGCAGGGGAAAGGAAAGCAATTTATCAGCGACAAGGCGAAATTGGCAAGGACACTGCAAGGACTGAGGAGCGCTATCGTACGTACCGGCAATGGCAAAACAGCTGGCAACAAGACACCCATGGATGTTGGACTGCTAGACTTATCAAACAAATCCAAACGTGGGTAGAACGGTGGCATGGTGAGTTGGATTACTACCTCACAATGTTTTTGAGTGGTCACGGTTACTTCTGGTCGTACCTACACCGAATGGGCAAGGCCGTTTCGCCGGATTGCATTCATTGCTCAGGCGCTCCCGACGACGCGGAACACACTTTCCTCCGCTGCCCACGTTGGGAAAGGTCCCGCCGTGACTCACACTTTCCGTATGATTTCGGTGGACACGGTTTGGGACCGGATGCTGGAGGGCGAGGACTACTGGTGCTGCTGGTCCAGCTTTGCACAGAGTATACTCCACGCCAAAATGAGTGATCTGGACCGGAACGCGGGACAGATCGAAGATTCGAAAGGCTAGATAGGTGCGAGTCCTCTGGGCGTAAGCCAAAATTAGGCCTAGCCTGAAGTTTAAAGCGATAAGCGATTTCCAGGCTAAAATCCTAAGATTAGACGAAGTTTTTAGTGGGTATTCTACGTAAAAACACTTGAAACAACATAAAGTAACAGTTTGGAGAGATTTAAAAGTATTGTTGTACTTGTTATTTTTAATCATTCCATATGGAGGTAAGCAAAGTACAGTGTTGCCAAACTAGCAAAGCAAAAATTAAAGCTATGGTCAGGTAACTGACTTGGATCAATGCCAACTGTGTGAGTTATTTAGAGGTTAGGAAAAGTATTATAATTGCGTAATAAATTAACGCTATGCGTTGTGTAAGTTATAAGTTATAAAAAAGCCTCCAATGTGTTCAAAGATTCTAAAATAGGAATCTGTCCGTGAAATGTGGTTGTTAATAAATTATGAAGCGGTTCTATGTGTTCAATTTCACTGATAACTTACGAGGCACGTCCATAAAGTAAGTGTACTGGTACTCTCACAGCTGTAGGGAATACTTTTTCGACATTTTGGCAACACCGCCGCGTAGCCTGAATCCTCCCCTTTAAAATGAGACCAATCCGAGGTTAGTGTGTTGAAAACTCTTGACGCAGTAGTATCTCTCACGAAAAATGTCGATCGTATCTCGAATACTGTAACAATGTGATGAATGATATTGTTGTGACATGGTACAGTAGCTACATACAAAGGTTGTTTTAATATAGCGATAGTTTACGCCAAGAGAGCTTTTCACTGAACACATCATCCTGTCCATTTTATATTATTCACACATGACCAGACGGGTGCGAATGTTTACGCAAATATCCTCCAATTTTTAAGTTAAAACTTTTAACTTAATTGTTTCATCATAATCCCCTTAAGGTATCATCAGTGTACAAAATTAATTTCAATTATATGGAATACTGTAGTTTTACAAAGTTGCACAACGCTTAAATTAATCGAGGTTACATCATAGTCCCATTAAGGTATCATCAGTGTACAAAATTAATTTCAATAATATGTAATACTGTAGTTTTACAAAGTTGCACAACGCTTAAATTAATCGAGGTTAGTTTCTCTTTTGAGTTTCGGGTGGACGTAAATATTTCTATTCCGTATGATTATATTGTACCAGTATAAACATATACGAGGACACCACCAGGATTAAATTACCTATTTTTACATGTAAATTGGCATGTTACGTTACAATTGGTGTCGAATATTCCTGTCTTTTTTTAATATTCATGTAACCATTTCTTTACATTAGTATTGTGTAACGTTTTGGAACATTAATTTCAGTTATTTACAATATAATTATATTTTAAAATAAAATATACTTTCCCTATTTTTATTATTTTATAATATAGTTAAAAGTGTTTTATAATACCAAACTTTAATTAAATCTATTTTCCGTTATGAAAGTTTTATATGTAATTTCCGGTGTTAATCTCTAGTGGCATCGAAATATTTCTAGTCACCCGTGGTTTCTCATTGGAACTATGCCAAACGAGACAGCGATGCTTCTTGAACTCGGTTATATTGGCGCAGTTGATTTCAGCTTTCCCTAACGACACACACTGTTTAATTCAGTAACTTTCTCTCTACCATCAAAGTTGAAGTCAAGGGTAGGAAATTCTTGCCTCAAAACGCGAATTAGGATATTTTGATTCTGATTAAACCATGAGGTACAGGGTATTCTCATAAGGGTGTCACAAACTTCTGTGGGTGATAGTGTTAATTACTTAAAGCAAAAAAATTACTATAAATATAGGTCGTCGATAAATGTTTCGTTTAGCCGTTAGCCGCAATTTTTTATTTTTATAAAAAAAAACTATTTAAACTGAGGAAACCAAATCTGGAATATATTTTTTTATGTATAAGAGGAAAATTACATAAATGAATTAAAAGAATAACTATATTGTTTTCTTTAATATTAACAAAATGGCGTCTGTTGAATATACTTAAAGTAAAATAGTTAAAAAACGAAAACCCCAATACTGTCACAAAATAATGTACTATACAGCAACTATTTTACCATTGAGTTTTATTAAAATTCAAATGGTAATTTTTTCAACGAAATCCGTCAGTGCATAAGTGAACAAGACCACTTTAAAGGTACGCTTGCACAAGCCCAGAGCAACAAATGTTTTGTGTATTGATAGGCATAAGGTGTGGCATAGGTGGAACAATTTTACCACGTACCAAACATTTTACAATTTTTATAACAATTTCAAAGGTACTTTTTCTAACAAAATCCGTCAATGCATAAACGAACACGACCACTTTAAATATACGCTTGTACATTCTAGAAACAACAAAGAACTGATACTTTTCAACTGTGACAGGTTTGGTGCTTCTTAGCTTAAATAGTTCTCAAAACATTACTTAAAAAAAAAAAAAACAAAATTGCCGTTAGCGGCAGAACATCACATTACTGGAACTATATTTGTAGGATTTTTTTGCTCCAAATTATAAATTTCTTCTACAGAATTTTATGACACCCTTTTATGAACACACTGTATAATCAAACTTTTAATATTGTATCCTGATTTAGCGTAAACATTAGCAATATTGAACAACACTTCCACCTTATAGACATACATTTTGAATATATTTATAGCATAACGATGTATGAGAATTTCATATAATATTTTACTAAATTGTATTCGGTTAGTTTGCACTTACAAAACTCAATTATTCTTTATGTATGTAGGGAAATACATCCTATGACGTATCGGAAATCCAATACCAAGTATCTTCTCATTTAAACAGGGTATATTCAATCCTATATAATCTTTTGACTTAGGTACTATGGTAACGGATGCATTGTGCCAAGCGAAATTGTAACATAGGAATGGGAGTCTCGTTTAAAAACTTAAATTACGAATTGCCAATATATCTCAATATATAAACTATTTCATATTTGATCTATTATAACTCATTTAGTGTTACTGAAATACTTAAATTAAAAACCCGGTTAAAATTTTATATAATTTATACTAGTCTCAAAAAGGTCATCGACATAAAACTTAAAATTCAGCCTGTTCTTATATTAGACTATACAATTATATGATATATTAAAATAAGTAAATGTCATATCAAGTACAGTGTAGTCTTATCTTGCTTAATTTTCTTGTTACTAATGTTACTGCTTATTCAGTCGATTAATTTAGCATTCAAATTCGTCTCCCGCTCGTATTGTTTCCAGGCGCTCACGTTGCTTCTAACCTCAATTAATTCGCTCTGCCGGTCGCGCTTGGTCAAAAAACGCGGCGCCTCAACTTACACACGTTCTGTCATTGTAATTAACAATAATAATATATATTAATTATTGTACTATATTATATTGGTTCAATGTAGTTGATTGTACGAGACCAGGGAGGGGGCACATGGACAACTGGGCGCCGGTGGCGCGGGGTTGTTTGTTGCGCAGTTACTTAGTGAAGGTCATTGTCTGGCTCGCCGGCACTGCCACTGCCACTGTGATCACTCCGAACGACATCCTCAATGCCACCAACCACTTCACAAGGCTCTGGTATAATACTACACTCACTTGAATCTTCGCAATCAGTACTAATAACGAGATCGATTTCACAGTCACATTGTGTAAGATTACAACCCGCCATTGTTTCCGCACAGCTAATATAAATGGCGAAATAATGGAATAAATCTACTGTAAAAGTAAAGTAAATGGTCTCCTGATAGCAAACATCCCGTAGTATTACAAAATATTGCTACTCGAGAGCAGCACTTATAGGCTCTATTGGGTAAAGCAGTACGTGCCGATCTGTGCCGTTTGAAGCTGCAGTGGCTATGTGGTGGCCGTGCCGATTCATGCCTTGCGAGCGGGAGAGGGTTTAATATATCAGTTTTTTAAAACCTCCTATAAAATTTTCTTTGATCCATTTTTTATAGCAATTTCCATATGTCACTATTCATATAAATTTTGTAACACAATATTTTTAGTTTTATTTTTGCTATTATAAATTATAGTATGGCATCTTAGGGGCACTATATTTTTCTCAAAGTTGTATTTTATTTTTAGTAAAAATGTTATAATAAGTTTAATATTTAAGTTAGTATATAGGTCAGCCTGTGAAAATAAGTATATTTTGTAAAATAATAATTGTTGATTTGATATACATAATATTGTTTTTCATAATATTGCTATGTGTACATTATGTTTCTTGAGAAAAATAAATACTTTAATTTGATTTCTAAACCTAAAAATTAATGTTGAAAATATATTTAAATGTATATTAATTAGCCTAAGCTGTTAGCAAAATTTGAATGTGATCTTTATTTAATTGAAAAACATAGAGAGGGACGGTAAATAAAGCCTGATAGAACTATTTATTATTGCTTATGCCCACTTTATTGACAAAGATATTCTTGCAGTGATGTTCGGTAATGTTACTTATAATTATTATAACATTACTCTGTAGGCCTATATACAGTATTAAAATATTATTTTTCAATATATTTCGCACTCAGAAACTATGTCGTGAAACTTCTGCCTGTTGTGTCTTTTTTTGAAGCATTATAGCTCTTAATCATTTAAGTAAACCTATTGACTTATTGTAACATCAATAAAAAATTAAATCTTATGTGAATACTTTAACACAAGTCAATGGTTGAACTTTAAATTTGAAATTTCGCTATAGGCTTATGTTAGTGGGATTTCTCAACTCGTACGTTATTATTTAGTTAGGAAACGTACTTCTTTTATGAAAGAATATATAAATAACTATCGACAAAGCCAAATGTTTATAAATATTACCCTCAATTCTTGTAACGCTCTACAAACTCTTAGCAAATAAATAATAGTTATAACACCAGATTACTTTGAATTCTGCCTATTGCAATTAACTTCACCTATTCAAACAGTCACCCTCCGCAGTGGGCTAGACATAAGGAACCACCCAATTTATCACAATATCTTGAAATTTCTGGTTAGTGATGTGCCAACACTGGACATTCATAGGGATGCCAACATGTAACACATCGGTACTTGCTGTTACTCAGTGTAGACTCTACTGGAAGGTACCAATTATTCAAAAGTAAACCCTCCTGAGGACAATACTTATACACCCGAATGTTAGTTTATGTGTCATGTTTGATTTTGGCAAATAGGAGTTTAAGTTTACGGTTTTTAAATCTTATAGAGATTTATGTAGTGTTCGTCAGATTACAACACGAGTAGTCCGTACTCCTATGATATAGTTAACTAACGCCTTCAAGTACTCACAAGGTACGAATAACTTGTATAATGGGAATTAAGGTTTGGTTGATTTTCGTGAGTGACAATTCCATTGTATAGGAATACGTCTTATCAGAGTGACAACAATCGTATCTTACACTATTAATACACGCGGAAATGCAAATTACAAACCCATCATGCCAATTTGAATCAGTCGTAGTGAAAACTTCCCTGATTGATGCAGTTATAAACACCATTACATAGAAGCTCAGAGATATTGGTTTGTAATGTGAATAATTGAGTGTTGCACGGACATTGGTTCAACACTCTCCTGTGTATTACACCTCAATCGGTGCATGCTTAATTGTGGATTTGAACTCATAAACTCTCCATTATGTGCACTACACTTTTCCTATTGTTCAATTCATTTTAATAGGTATATAAAATATCGTAAAATTATACATTATAATTTTAGAAAAATCTCTACCTCTATGTTTATTTTAAGACAAACTTGTAATAATACGAGTCTGATTTATTAAGAAATTTATCACAAATCCTTCTTATAGTTTAACATTTTACAATTTTAAATACATCATATTGTAGAAAATCATAGCTAAAGTTTGAGTCTATTTCAGAATTAAACATTTTTTAAACGTTGACTTCTAATAATGTTACGTGATACTAGGTGAGGTGTAATACCTTGGGTTTGGTGTCTCTTTCAGATGTGTTGCTTTTCAATCCATTTAGTGACTTTCGCATTATGTATAGGTTTGTTTATTTATAACCTGACGGATATACCAGAGTGACGTAGCACTAATCGCAAATGTCGAGGTATTGAGGAAAGAGGAATAGAGTGATCAAGAGATTTAGTTTATCACATACAATGAATTTTAAAGTGGATTAGATCCTGCTTAGTATTGAAGTTTTACAAAGTTTAAAAATGAATACCACCTTCCATACCTGCCTTGGCCTTAGAGAAAGTAACAGAGCTATCTTCCAATTCTTTGATGATGAGGTCACTGAGATAGAACCTATTATACCTCCTTAGTGGAAGTAATAGTAATATGATAAAATCAAAAGAAACAAATAAAATTGTATACATGGCGTGTAATCTTTGCAACATATCTAGTACAGTAGTATGTAACATTCAGTATAAAGACCTCTTGCAATTTTTGAAATTGTTCAGGCCAAAATCAATCCTTGTCAGCTTATCCAAGTGACCGTTGTACCTATTGTCCGATTTAACTCCGTCTCTCATTGGTGGACACATCGTGTGGTCCTGTCTGTCTGTCCGCTGTCCAGGAGCGACCCTTAGACGCCGGAACATTCATTTGTACCGTAGGAGCCGTTCTGGAGATACGGTTCGGTCGCGGTTACTCAAAAAGTCTCACACTCTGTTCTCTCTTGATGCTCTATTTACTCGTATTGGAGCTTGACGCATCTTTCGCTCTGGGGCAAAGTAGTGCCGTCTGTGTCTCGATGCTCTATTTTCTCGTACTCGTTAGCAGAGGTATTGTTTATCGTTGGCGGAGATATAGTACGGCAGTGATCACTCCAAAGTCTCGCACTTTGTTCATGTTGTAGTCTCGTATTGGAGCTTGACGCATCTTTCGCTCTGGGGCAGAGTAGTGCCGTCTTGTATCTCGATGCTCTATTTTCTCGTACTCGTTAGCAGAGTGTATTGTGTATCGTTGGCGGAGATATAGTGCGGCCGTGATCACTCCAAAGTCTCGCACTTTGTTCTTGTTGTAGTCTCATATTGGAACTTGACGCATCGTTCGCTCTGGGGCAAAGTAGTGCCGTCTGTGTCTCGATGCCCTCCATCTCTTACTTTTATTACGAGTATAGTGTGCCGTGTACCGTCGGAGATGACATGGTCCGGTTGCGGTTGTTTCTACCTTTGTTCTCGTGATGGTTCCTGTCTAGACTGGTTCCTATTCCGTTGCATGTGATGATTCTCGGTAAAAATAATTGAACCGTTCTTCCGACGATCTCATTGCAACCCTGGAAGTTTTAAATTAACTTGAAGTCTCCCACCCCTCGGATGAAGCGATCAACAAAGATCAACAACGGTGAGTAGGCAACTATCCTTGAAAGTACTCTTAATACCTCATGTCTGACCCTTCCTTTCATCTCCGGATATAATATTATCAATATTAATTATGTTTATCGCTCTTTCCAAGACTTAACATGCCGGTCATCCGAGTCAGAATCTCTAGTATTAGTTATATTTGTAGCGATCTCTCCACGGAAAACTTAATATCTACCCAAATAGTTTGCAATATGAAAATTGTATATTCGCTTTCTTTGATTAAAAAGTGGCATAGAAGATTAATAAGATTAATAGAAGTGGTTTGTTGGTTTGACTTCTATTACATAACAATACTCTCAAAAAAGGTTGAACGTGCATAAAATTACTTCAGACGAAAGTTGAAGAGAATTTTTCCGTTCTACAATTTCTCTAACCACCTTCAAAGTCATTTAGCGTAAGGGAAACAAGATATTTGCAAAAAACTGATTTTCATAAACTTTGACCTTAAATATCTAAAGATGCGTACTCGTGTTTATATGAGACTTTTAAGGTCAGTTTTATACCATAAAAATAAAGACGTATGCAAATTTTTAGCTTATTATCTTTCATTCCGAGATTGCATCCTTATTTTGCCTTATTTTACTGAGTTATTGCAATAAAGCCAGGTGTTTAGTATGCATCATGTGTTCTACTTCAAACATTAACAAGTTGTCCTACAAAATAATCGTAAAGTATATTTGAAGACTCATCATGTGAATCAAAATTTTTTTATCAAATTCAGTACAAGTTATGCCCTAAAGATTGCATTGGCTCAACAATAAATTCTCTTAGAACAAGGATAGAAGGACACAGGTATGCATATAAACATAAAAGTCAGAGCAACCTGTAGAGGAACATAGCTTAAAGCATAATTTAAATTTTGAAGAAACATACTCGGTGAAACCAATTAGAAAGATATAGGCTAACTAAATTTTAGTACAAACAGTCTTCGAATCATGGAACAATCCCATCAGCTCTTCACCAATTCTAAATTTCAAATGGATGAAATTGAAGGTGATTTAATCAACAAAAGTAATGTATAAAATCAAATCATATGTTTAATATTGTACATAATTCATTCTTTATTTTCATTTTCTGTGTTGATGTTTATTGTATTCTCATAGCCCTATTTACGGTTTAAGCCGAAATATAGACATTTTTCGTTAATATCTTCCTATTTCCTATTGAAGATTTATGTGTATTATGTGTATTTGATATATATATATATATATATATATATATATATATATATATATATATATATATATATATATATATATATAATAATATCCGTTACCCGTGGATTCGCTCGCAATTTTGCAAGTATTGCACTTGTATAAGTATTACTGATTACAATGAATTATATTTCTGATAGCAATGTTGAGTTTGCCTTTTTCCCACAATCAAGAGATTAAGTTAAAAAGTGAATATTTGTGGCTAATTAAATTTACTTCTGTCTCAGAACTTTTTTGCTCCAAAGCTGATTTTGCTCCTCTTCCGACCAAGAAAGAAAATGTTATATATATATATATATATATAATATACATACACACCTCTGAGAAGCTTCCGATTGTCAAAAAAAGTTATAAGTTCAGAAAAGTCTGTAAATTTATATTACAAGTTAGACTACATTGACTCTTATTTCTGCACTATTAGCAGTTACCCACTGTTTGCACGCAATTTAGTAGCCGTTGCACGTTAATTACCAGTGCTGGTTTAAGTGTATTAAAGTTTTGACGTAAATTTTTGTAGTTTTCCTTGTTGCCAAGATCAATGTGTTACGTCAATGTTTACAATTACAGCCATTGTAACTTACTTTTTTGTCAGTATGGTTTATGTCATAGCTAATTTTTTGTTTTATCCTATAAAAAAATATACTATAAAACATAGATCAGAGAAGCCTGCTTCTGTCCAAAATTAACTGACAAATATTGTATCAGTCTTTAAATTTATACTAAAAGTTTTAATATTTTTGAACAAAATTATAGCTGCAATTTTTACATTAGTTCAAAATAACAGTCCAATGAAATATCATCTAGCATAGCTGTAATCGAATCCTTCAAATGGAGGCATCTGAGTGAAACTCTGACTTTGGTGTAGAATATTCAATCATTATAATATCTTAGTGATGAATATTAGTTCAATTTTAATGGTAATCCTTGATTTTCAAAGAAAAATAAAGTAATAGATTCATTCCAACAGTTTAATAATAATTTACACAAAATATATCATCAATTAAAATTCCCGATTAAATACTATATCAGGCTATACTTAATATTTTGCTTGTTTTCAGAAAAACCGGACGAATTTTAATTTATATTTTTATAGATTGCCTTCTTATAAGTTTAGACTAAATATATCCAAAACAATTCTATCTTTGTTTTTCTACTGTAAAATTATTAACCTGCATACTAATTTGTAACTTTTTACAACCGTGTTTCTTTAGCACAAAATTCTTAGAAACTGTCGTGATCATAAATATTTGATTTATTTACGTGTAATTGCTATAATTTTAAAAGAAAAGCATAAAAGATAAATTTTCAAGAATTAATTGTTCTATACAAAGAATTTAATTATGTTAAGAGAAGTTTCCCTCAGTTAAACACAACCGTAAACAAAAGGCAGTGAAAAACATTTTGTCAGCCTCAAGTGTTTGAAACTGAGCGGGGACGTTTTGGTTTTGGTT
Source organism: Homalodisca vitripennis (assembly GCF_021130785.1). Classification (NCBI taxonomy): domain Eukaryota; kingdom Metazoa; phylum Arthropoda; class Insecta; order Hemiptera; family Cicadellidae; genus Homalodisca; species Homalodisca vitripennis. Next base: position 43,890,674 of record NC_060214.1, read on the forward strand.
TTAATTTCACTTTTTTTCTTCGCATAACTTCTTTCGCTTTTTTGCTAATTCATGTTCTTATTTCCTCTACTTTCGCTTCCTATCCCACTTTTTTCTTCTAGTTTATACCTAGTTAATAGCAACCTATCTAAGAATTTTATTTTTAAATAACTATATAAAAAAAACGTTAAATATTATCAAGTACTTTTACTTTATTATTTTAAACCTACTATTATATGTTTTGATGGAAGATCCATTTTGAAAGTTCACGTTATTGAGTAAAATATAGTTTTATAATAATTATTCTCAGGAAACTAGGGTGGTTATCGAGTACAACTATTCATAACAATAAATATTATTATTAAAGCAAAAGCTTATACTACTTTACATTTTGATCTGTTATATTAGATGAATGAAATCATATAATTACAAAATGTATAGAATATAATCAATATACATTCTTATTATAAGCAACAAGTGCCACTGTTGTAATAATATCCGCTGGAATTCTACTCGGTGAATATTTACAGATAATAAACCAGTGAGTTGGTAATTTCAGCAACAAATGCAGTATTGTAGTAATGTGAATGATGACGGATATTGATGTGATAGGGTTGAGTTGTTTCATACACAAGTTGTATTAATCTAGCGATAATTTACGCCAGAGAGCGAGAATTCAGTGAACACAACATCCTGTATTTTTGTATCATTCACACATGAGCAGACAGGTGCGAATATTTCACGCAAGTTTGCTCCATGTTTGGTTGAACAACTTCAATTTTATTGTCGAGAGAAAATCCCATTAAAAATCATCAGACCATAGAATGAATTGGAAAAGTCTGGAATACTTTCATTTTCCAACGATTCTAATACTGAAATTAATCTCATTAGATGGAAATAATCCTTAGTTTTAAAACAGAACTCAGTAAAACCCTCGAGTAATAATGATAATGAGTAGTGTTAGAAGCAATGGGCTTTTTTAATTTACGTTATATCTAAAAGAATATAATATACTAAGACGAAATTATATAGTATAATCACGTTAATTCAAATGAATAAAATGTACGATGTAATAAGATAAAATTTAATTACGAAGACAAATATTTAAATAATTATCATATTGATACGAGTTCCCTTAGTTAAAAACACTCGGCTAATATTGAATCCTCAAAACATTTGTTAATCTTAATTTTAAAAACTTAATACTGCTCTGGACTTAGATAAAATATTTGTTTTAAAACTACCACTAATGTATACTGTCACATTACCACTATTATCTACGTTATCTAGGCACCATTGTGCCTAATTAATAAATTAATTAATTAATAAATTAATTAATTAATAATTAATTATTAGCACTATTCCATATTGCACAATCACGAGTATTGCCAATAATTCTGTCACTTTACAAGCTCACTTATGGAGTAAATTTACTCGCTATGTTGCTAAAACTCCCTATAAGGTTATTGCTGCTTCCAGAACATTTAAGTTCCAGAACTTACTAGACAAGAGGAGATGGGCCACAGTGCTCACCTACCGCTCTTGTAAGGAGAGGTTGGCCAGACGGATCAAAGGGACTGACCCAGCCTACTGAGCGCTCTATCTACAACGGTGCTCTTCAATAAGTGAATCTCATTTGTTATTGTCAGGTATCTCAATGGTTCACAAGATTTCCTTGTATCGCAGGTGGCCTGTTTATTTGGAACATTCTCCCACATTCTCGTAACAGTATAATGGAATGCCATCAATTACAACGTATGGCATAATATCTTTTACCTTGGTAACCAAATATAAAACTTTAAAAGGGTCTACTTTTAATACCTGTACGTTAAAGTTAAAATAAACAGGGTAATCAGAAACAACAAACGAGACATCTAGACTCTCTCTCATCTCTGTTTATTTAAATTTATAGTTCTCGAATCTGAAAATGTTTGATAACCATTCCATTTAAAACTGAAAAAAATTAATATATTATTTAGACTTGCAGCTATTCGACAAGCGATTTTTGTCAATAATTAATTTTCATCAATCAGTAATCGTTCAAAATTGTAACAGCGAAGCCGGATTTGTTGAAAGTGTTGGTAATACTTGTTTAATTTACACCTTGTTGGTAGCGTTGAACATTATAATCCTGCATATGTTCAAGTAGCTTCATTCAGTGATCGTTGAATTGGCACACAGTATCAAGTTTGAAATTGGTTATGAGTTATGGGCTATTATTTATAACAAAGTTGGGAAAATAGTCTATAAAAGCCGGGAAAAATATTTGATTTAATGCAATCTTTTGTTTTATTACCATCCCTTCCTCACTGGAACTTTAATTATTTCGACATTGTATGTAATCTAAATTATTAACTTAAATTTTAATGTATTGTATGGCAATATTACGAAAAAGATTTTATCCCTTGATTTTCTATTTTGCATTTTACTTCATTGGCTGAGCGGGGCCAAATTCTATCCCTCGCGGGGTTAAATAAATTTCATTCCTGTTTATCTGCCTTCCCTGCGATATCTTAAAAATAAACTATAGACCAATAGGCTTCAGTACCTATAGGTCAGTATAGACTTATAAATGTTTTAGCTTCATTTATGTATTAGCAACACTTGGTTCTACGATGTTGCACGTCATTGCATGGGATTTGGTTAAGCATTGTCAAATATACTTAATTAACCATAAAAGCAAGCAGATAATAGCAGAAAAAATCAAATTTTAAACAATGTAATTACAAATAAACATGATTTTAACATGTTAATAGCTAGATTACTTATACAGTAAATAAAAAATAGACAGAAAATCATTGTGAAAATTTGGTAACAATTTTGGAATTCATCGCATATTTGTGTTGTAGTACCCTCCCTATCTCACCTGAACTATTACTTTATACACTGCTGTGGAAATCTATCCAGTCAGCCGTTGTTTCTCCTTGGAGGTTTGCCAAATGAGCCAATGACGCTTCTTTAACTTGATTCTGTCGACAAAGTTAGTTTCAGAGTTTGCTAGCGAAATAACTGCTAAATTCAGTAACTTTCTTTCGACCATTGAATTTGAGATGTAGGGTTGTAAATTCTATCCTGAAAATGTGGAATTTTCCAGAAGATGTCGAATCTGATAAACAATGATTTGCATAAAGCAATTTGAAATATTTAAATCGATTCTGTGTAAACACAAACCATACGTTTTAATACTGCACTCGTATAAATCCTACATGTTTAGTCGCTATAAGAAAATAATCCACGTAACAACTTCTTGCAATACATAATCTTGTAGATCCACGTAATAATATTTTGACACATATGCTACGTTGCCATTGTCTACAAATGCATAGTGATATTGCCGGATCGCTAAAGACGCTTTCTTAACCTTAAATCTGTAAAATTGAAATATCTGTACATTAAAAGTGTTTTTGTAAGTATTTTAAGTTTACTTATTTACAGTATTTTATTAATCATTAAATTAAAGATATGTTTTTAATTTGAGGTCGAATTTTAATTAAACACACACTGTTTTTGAAAGTGAATCTGGGAATTGAAAAATTTTAAAAATACCATGACAACAAAAGTACTTAATATATTTTTAAAAGACTTCTGTAATGCTTTAGGACATTGGCTCTGTCACAGATATCTGATAGCAAACAATAAAACTTTTAAAGTGTTTATTATGACTGCACACTAATACATATAAATAACCTGCCTCTTGGTCTTTACGGGGAATATGCTTGTATTATAAGAGAAATGGCACTTTTATACGTATGAGAAAAGTCCTTTAGGAAAAAACTAATTCCACTTGTGGGCCTTATTGCAAATATTTCAATATATTGAATTATACATATTTACAACACCCGGATCATATAAAATAAAAGATTGTTATAAGTGTATAAACGCTCATCTTTCATGGAGGTACAGTGTATAATAATAGTTTCTCAGAATATTTAACACATTCAATGCTAAGCGGGACCGTTCGGTCCCGCCCGAGTGTCTCGGCACTATTCACGGGTGCGTGCGGGACCTGTCGGCCCCGCTGGGCATTGTTGTTTTGCTCACGGCACTGTTTAGGCAGCACTGCAAAGTGGCCCTTTCTGATAGCGTGAGCGTGTTGGGCCGGTTTCGTTCTTTGTTCTAGTGTGCATAGTTTCTCGGTTCAGCTAACTATAGTTGTTTTCATCTAGTGCTGTGTTTGCTATTATTTCGTGATTGTTGTTAGCGAAATAAACAATGGCTGGGACATCTAGAGACCCTGAGGTAGTTTATAATACATTACCAATGATTCGTGATTATATAACAAGTGCCGTGACAATAAGATGCACAATAACAAAAAGTGTTTGGTATAATGTACATATTGTAAATAAGATGTGTTAAAAACTACAAAGAAGGGAAGGGATGGTTGTATAGAGCCTTTCAGTGAAAATTATCTTGTTTTTTGAGTGTGAACTCATGTATAAATCAACGAAGACCTGCAGGCAGGACAACGGGACCCATCGGTCCCGCAACATACTACATAATTTTAGGAGTCTTGGGAACATAATGCCTAATTTCTTGTCTTTACTACCATCAACAGTCATAAGGTTACGTGTACACCCCTAAATAATACAATAGTTCTTGTAATAAATGTCATTTTCAGGTTCAATGGGCATTAATCCATGTTGACGGGACCCATCGGTCCCGCAGTATAATGATGTCAAAAAAATGTAAATATAGGTCAAACATAATCTTTTATGCTTTTATGTCACTTCTGCAAGTTATATCTTCTAATTAAACAAATTTAAAAAAAAATAGCACCGGGGTTTCGCTAATACTCAAATGCTTAGCAGTGAATGTGTTAACAGGAGCGGAAGTTCCAGAACAACCAGAACATTAACTCGCACCATACAGAGAGTCTGAAACTACTGTTGGACATATAGTAACAGAGACCGCTTAGTTCTACATGCTTGGTTCGCAACTATGACCAAGTTTAAGTATAAACATGTTAAACTCAAACATGGAGGTTGGTAAAAGTTAAATGTTATTTTTTAAAAATTCTTAAACTTAGTAGCAATGTTAAAATATTTAACTTACCATTTTATACAACTATTGCAATACCTCTTTTAATACTTTGTATTGTAACAAGCTAATGTATTAAAAGAGGCCTATAATTTAAATATTTATCTTACTTCCTCACATAACTATTAAATTAATTTTAATACTTTTGACTATAAAGACGTGTTAATAAAACTATGACTAAATAATGACAATGGTGTATTACCCTTATTGATTGAAGACGAAACATGTGATTTCGGTTCGCATTCTCAAACGTCTACGTGGTTGTATGTCGTAATTAATTATAGACTTGAACTTTTAAAACAAACAAACGGGCTATAAATCATTATAACCTTGAATATCTACATATATTTACTAAACGTACATAATTAACAATATAAATATAAATGCCAAGAAAGATTTTACAGAAAATTGAGTTCCGTAGGCTGACAACCGAATGGAAACTGGACATTCGAATGTCTTCGTTCTTGGCCATTTGTAATCCATATTCATGCTGACAGACGTTTGATTTAAACCTGCATTTTATAGAGCCCGAATACGTTCATCAATAGCATTGGAACTCTCCTATTTCCAATCCTGTTAGTTGGACAGTATTCTTACCCACCAATGTATTGTAAATGCCAAAAACCTTTTTATTATAGAGCTCTGTCCCTGTGGTTTAAAAAGGGTGATTAATATAAAATGTTTATTCTACAATGTTTATTGTAGAAAATAGCAAACTTATTACGGCTAAACTCAAAAACCCGATCCGTGGCTATATATGCCTGTCAGTGCTTATAGTGCCTTCAGAATAGCATCGCTGAAGAATAAATTTCTGAAAACTCGTGTTATTTCGATTCAAGGAATATGTTTCATATAGTCGTATTTCGATGCATTATAGTCTTTCTTATATTTTTATAGTAACTTAAAACTAATACGTAAATTGTTTGTTGTGAAATTTTATAAATCTTTAATACAAAATAAACATTTGAAACTTATAAAATACATTTAGTAATTACGAGTACACCAACAATGATGAAGTTTTAATAGGATTACGCGGGTACAGGAGCTGATCCATTCAGGAATCAGTTTTAAATAATTAGTAATAAATTGCCAATTAAATTGCCCTGCTTATCTGTAATCAGTTTCAGAGGTGTTATGTTAATAAATATCGCCAAATTTGTACCTCAAACTTTCTATATTAACGTTGTATTTTATCATTTCCTCACGTTTATGTGTTTATCATAGCTTTCAGTTTAAATGCTCTACAATGCGACTCACTTCTGTTTGCTTATGATGTGAAACTGTTTTCCATCGTATCCACTGAAGAGGACTGCCTACGAATCCAGGAAGATCTTTGTGCGATCGACCGCTGGTGCGAAGAGAACAAAATGAAACTCAACACTAAGAAATGCCAAGTGATGACCTTCCATCGGAATCTCTCCCCCGTTGTCCATGAGTACAACATACGCAGTGAGCCCTTAACTCGTGTACTGCAGGTAAAAGATCTTGGTATTACATTAGTACCTTCACTGAATCCTGAGTTGCATGTGCGAAACATTTGCAGCAGAGGAAACAAAATGCTTGGATTTGTCTCCCGCTTCTCAAAAGGCTTAAGTGACACGGCTTTAAAAACTTTGTATTGTGCTTTGGTACGCCAAATCCTTGAATATGGCTCTCCAGTGTGGAACCCCCACCAGAAGTCATAGATGAACTAGAGACTATTCAAAGAAGATTTATTCGAATAGTGGGTGTCAGGAGTGGTCTTCTCTATCGTCAGGTTCCCATCGGGGAAGTGTCTCGTGATCTGGGACTCCTGACTCTTGCGAATCGCAGATTCTCCGCTGACGTTGTACTGCTGTCAAAGATCCTTAACGGCAAGATCGACTGTCCCGATATGCTGAGCCAGATCCTCTTCAGGACCCCTTAAGCCACTCGCTCCAGAGACCTGTTCGCTAGGCAGCAACATCGCACCAACTACGCAGCAAACGATACGATGTACCGACTTCAGAGTTCTGGTAATAGCGTCGCCGACATCGTTGACTTTTTTGTGGACAGTATACCAGTGCTCAAGAGGAAGATCGCCGGTCTGCAGGAGTTATCTGCCTAGGAGTTGCACAATGAGGAAGACACTCGTTCTTACACTTTACCTGTACGTCTCTCATTGCTGTTATTTATATATTGTGTCTTGTTAATTCTTGTCTATTCTTGTTTTATTCTTAGTGTTTCGTGCTAATTTATTGCTGTTATTGTTTTCCATAGTTCAAATCACGGTACACTAATAATTAATTACGTTATTGTCATTCATAGTTTATATCCTTTTCGTAACTTAAATAGTTTATTAATCGTTATTGCTCTATTTGTCACTGTGGTTGTTTACTTTCATTGCTTAATTATTGTTAAAAACTGTAAAAATGGAGATGTCCGTTGAAATGTAAAATAAAATAAAATAAAATAAAATAAATAAAGATTATTTAAAGTATTTATTAAAAGATGTCCAAAGAGAATTCATAAATTATACACATTTAATACGATATCATAATTAAAGGATCTATAACCCCATATTTTTGTGATTCAAATGTAATTTGAATAACATGTCAAAACTATGAAGTTGTATAAGAGTCTTTTGTAAATACTCTCACACGCCTTTCACCGAATTCAGTTCAAACTGTGTCCTTTTACTATTGGAGGAAGAACTTAAAAGATAATTGTGTGATAGAGGTTAAAATAGTATTGTCCTGCTTTACATTTATTGAGACAACTACGGTAGTCTTTTGGGTCTAACGAACAGGAATTTATCCCACTACAATTTCAGAAAAAGCAATAAGAACTCCCAGAACTTGCTCTTCCCAGTTCGTAAAGATATCTAGTTATCTAAATGCCAATACACAAGTGCAGGTTTTGTTTATTGACAATTTAATTCACTTTATAATATATTTGCGGGACAAATGTAACTTTTACTTTGACGTTCTAGATCTTTATATGAGAAAATTGATACAGAGATCTCGTGATATTTTCATCAAGGTGGATATTTTAATTTCAAACTTTTTTAAACTGAAAAGAATGTCTTTTTGAAAGCCTAGTGTGTGTTAGTACTGGATCGTGGCTTATTCTAACTCATGTATAAAATTGACCTTTGTATAGAGATGGAAACAATATATATCTTCAAACAAGTAAAACTGAATGTTATACTTATATTCCCTTAAAGTGGATATTTTTGTTGTAATTAGCTTGATTCTTCATTATTATCACCAAATCAAGTAAGAAGTACATTTGCTATCTTATGGCAAATTGAATACAGTTAAAGAATAAACATTATTATTTACTGTGCGTCAGCGAAGCTTACCATTTGAGGGGCTGAATTACCTTGTATTAACTGTTGTCTGTCTGTCTATGTCTGTGCAAAAGTATGTAAAAAACAAACTGTTTTATGCACTTAAACTATTGAACGAAGGTCCACTTTATTTAAGTAACACTGAGGTCGTTGTTTTCATGAATACCTTTAACTAGATATGGGTAACCATAATAGTAACTTAACAATTACGAAATAGATAATTCTTTACACAAGACGAGAACAATCATATGAGGTTTAAACATGTTGCAGAGTAACACACGAAACTGAACTACACTAATACATACATTATCACCTGACGAATTGCTGTGTAGATTGTTATTTATCACTGCTTTGAAACCCAACTTATAAAATTAAATTTGAATTTATTGTGTGGTAAAATATTTTAAGGATAAAGTTTAAAATTCTACATAAGCAAGATTGAGTTCAAATTAATACAACAGTTTCGCAAATACTTTTTTTTGAAGTTGCCTAAAGACGAAATCTTCGATTCTGACAGGTCTCTCAAATTTAAATCAGTATTGGAATATGTGGTGTAATTCACTAGTGGTATGAAATGAAAATATTTCCATGCTCCAAGAATCTTCATTAATTCAATGTTTGTTTTTCACTTCACCCGTGTATAGATATATACAGGTTGTAAATTAAGTCCTGATACGCCTGGATATATTCCAAATGGATTGGATCAATGTACAATCTCCACCATAGTTATTAAAAAACTTTTGTTGATTTTTCAGAGAATAACACAATTTCCTCCCTTTCCAAACGGAGGTTAAAGGGAGTAAGTTTAAATTTTAAAATTGCAATTCCTATCTTGTGACAGCAATTCTAAAGGTCTATTCAATAGAAATACTCTTAATGTGTCGTTGTAATGTTTTTGACAATATTATTAATTGAAAACAAGTATATTGTTAGTAAAATGTATTTACTTAGCAAAAATATATAAAAATATCCTTAAGACATAATATTATAATTGAACATTTTCAAGGATACTTATATCTTAGATGTTCCATATAACAGAGCATAAAGCAACAAGGTTTTAAATGTTTATAAATTATATCATTAATGATATTAACATGATTTTAAAACATTTCTACACTAATATCATTAATTATAAAGTTGCAGTATAGTAAAATATTATAATAATCTGCAAAACATGTTAATTTGTAATAGTTAATCGTAAAATATAGCTATTTAATTGAATTATTTTAAAATTGAAAACTTCTTAATTTCTACACATTAACTCAATTATTTATTTATTTATTTTCAATTTTACATGACAGCTACAGGACATGATATAGCACAAACAAAGTACAAAACCTTCAAGTATTCCCAAAACAGCTATCCTAACTAAAATTAATGTACTCTTAATATGAACTTTACATAACAAACTAAACTGCTGGCAGTTACATAAATTAATATTAAAATTTCTTTACACAACATAAATAAATGAACTCTATACAATTTAAAAAATAACAACTTGCTTCATTGTACACATACACTTCTACAATGAACAATAAATTAAATCAAAATAAAAGGTTGCTGCATATCTTTAAAATATTTTCCAAATTATAATTAAAAATATCTATGTTTGATTGGTTTAAATTAAGAAACCGTAGAGTCTTGTACAAAGGAAAGTTATAATGAGAAACTGTTCTACATGTAGGTAAAGCAAATAAATTAAATTCTCTAAATATATGATGTGGTACATGCAAACCTATGTGAATTAACAAATACGAACTATCAACTGAATTATTAAGTAACTTACATAAAAAACTTATTGAGGCTAGTTCCCTTCTTATGGACAATTTTTTAATCTCAAACATTTCCCTTAAATTAGAAGTGGGCATGTCGTAAGGACATACATAATTATGTTGTTTGTAAAATAAAAATTTAAGAAATTTGTTTTGTATTATCTCTAAATTGCTGCACTCTAACACATTTATTGAATTCCAGATAACAGATCAATACTCTAATTTACTTCTTATCATAGTTTTTATACAAAGTCATAATTGTCTCAGTATTGTGAAAATATCTTGAATTTCTCTTGACAAAGCCCAGAAGTTTGTATGCAAATACACCAGCATGTGGACATGATCATTAAAACAGAATGAAGAACTAAAAATTACACCTAAATCTTTAATTTTAGAAACATTTTTTAAAGTTTTATTATTTATGAAGTAAATGTTAAAATCAGGAATCCTCCTCCGTGAGTATGACATGGCAAAACACTTATTTACATTCAATTCCAACTTATTAGTCGAACACAAAACATACAACTGGTCTAAAGAATTTTGTAATAAGTTAACATAAAAATCACCTTTTATAGGCCTGTATAATTTAATATCATCAGCGAATAATAGACATTTACAGTCAGAGAAGCAACGGGGGAGATCATTAATGAATATTAAAAACAAGAGAGGTCCTAAATTTGAGCCCTGAGGAACACCCGAGGAGCTTTTATGAACACAATAAGATTTGTTTAACATTGACACAAACTGAATTCGGTTTTGTAAATATGACGCCATAAATATACAAAAATCAACTGAAAATCCTAAGAGAAATAATATGCGCAGCAAAATATCATGATTTACCCTGTCAAATTCTTTTGAAAAATCAGTATATATTACATCTAGTCTACCGCCACTATCAAGTTCAGCTGATATATTCAAATAAAGCTCCATTAAGTTTGTTGCTGAAGAGCGTTTGGGTAAGAACCCATGTTGTTCTGAGGAAATCCTAGACTTGATTGCACTAAATATCCGCTTATACAAAAGAAGCTCATAAACCTTTGCAAATGAATTTATCAACGAAATAGGACAATAATGCTCAATTTTATTTTTTTTCTCCAGATTTGAAAATAGGAGTAACTTTGGCCTCCTTCCGTTTGTCCGGAAACACACATGACGAAATTGAAAGATTAAAAATAAAACACAGTGGTTTTGCTAATATCTCCCCACAACCTTTTACAATATACGCTGGAATTCCATCTGGGCCCGAAGACCTTTTTGATTTCATCTCTCTTATGGTACTCACTACATCACTAGAATTAAAACTGGGTATAAAAAAATTGTCTAAGGATTGACTACTAATGAACTGGTCCAGATTGTAACAGGATTATGCCATTATATTAGAAATATGAAGAGTATTTCAAAAATTAACTGACCTATAGACTTCATTTCTAAACAGGTGAAAATGAATTTGATAGTGAATGTCACGCCATGTGATTTGGCTGGGTGATAGCAAATATCTTACGTTGTTATTAACGGTAAACATGAAGGATTAGAGAACATATTATGTATTTACAATCATATTGGTTTAATTTTTAAAAGCTTTTGACTTCAACACAGTCTTGTGTCCATTCTTACCTTACTTGAGCTTTTATTACGATTGTTTAAACATTGATAAGAAACCTAATTCACAGAGCAAAATTTTTAATGTATTATATGGCAAGATATAATAATATTATTTTATATCAAGAAATAAAAGCTGTAGACTTTAAATTGTGCATGAACCGTAATTTATACATATACAAGAAGGACTTTCATGATTAAACATGTCCAACTATGGGATTTGGCAGAGCATCATTGAATCCTGTGGTTCAATAGGCTGAAATTTGCCAGTCAAATGGATTTAAAAATGTCTCCCCTGTCTGATATCTGCCTGAATATCTGTCCACAGGACATCTTGAGAAGGAAATCAGCTATAGACTTGAAATTTTGCATACGACCTCCGCATAACATCGTACATCCATGTGGTATCGGGCAGTATCTTTATATATATATATATATATATATATATATATATATATATATATATATACATATATATATATATATAGGCAGAATTAAATTATATAATGGTGATTTGATTCCATGGGATTTGACTTAGCTTATGTAAACAAACAAGCAGCCCAATGAAATAAACTATATATCTGAAATCTTTTCATACAGCTTCACCAAATCCAGTTACTAGTTCTTTGGTTGTGACCTTCCTTGTAGATAATTACACAACTCATTTCATATATTTTATTACATATCTTATAGTAGTCAAATATTAATAATAAAATTTTTATTTTGTGTTGATATGGCCCATAGTTATTTTTTCAGCTTGACGTGTTTATTTGATTGTGTAAAGAATATATATCATATATATATATATATATATATATATTTAATATGGTACGTATATATTGTATGGTATTTATAAATAGCAGTGTGTATTTCTCGTAGAAGCAACATAATGTATATAGTGTCAAGTTTATTATAAATTCGTAAATCAATGGGCAAAAGCTCTTAAATCAATTAAAAACCATGGTTTATTTACTCACAAACAATTCAAATTTATTTCTACTAATGTGTGTACAATTTATTGCATGATAAAGTAAAAAAAATATAAAACGGTTTGAAAATATGAAAGTTTAATTAGAAAATATATTGTATTCAACAATGTAGAAGATTCTGGATTTTGAGCATACAGTTTTACTACATTTTAAAAAAAGTGACGGCGCCGGGGACAAACGCGCTGAAAGTTTGAAGTTAGGAAATTGTAAACAAACACTTGTTCTGGAAAGGTCATTAGGCTTCGACCAGTTTCCGGTAAGTTTGGGATGTTTCTGAAAACCATATCGCTTACAACTTGCGCAAAGGATTTGTTTACAGTCACTTGGTTATGTTTTTATATTTTGTATATATATATATATATATATATATATATATATATAAAAGTATAGTAATTGTTCCTACGTTTAAGAAAATAAATTAAAAAAATATAGATTTATGCATTTCTTTTATTTTGGAGCATAGTATGTCTATCATACCATTATAGATATGTATACGATAAACTTAATTAACATTCAAATGCAGTTGTTACAACTTATCTAATAGTGTTTATTTTTAAGAATTACTTTAAGTGTAACACATTTGTATAAATGAAGTGCTATATATTTTTTTCTTTAATTCGAGGTGAATTATTTTCTGTTAACTACTTGTTTTCATCATTTAGTTGCTGAGTCTCATAAGTAATACTTGGTCTCATTTATAATACTATAAATTACTATCATTAGACATAGAAGTATAAGTTATATCATTTAGTAATATTATTATTTCAGAAATTATTAAATAATAAAGTAGTAAAATTGCTTTACCATTTGCGGTAATAGTGTTCATTAAAAACATAGTAACGGATTATGTTTTACAAAGTGTTTTATTGTTTATAGTACATTCCTCGTACCACAAGGTTATTTGAGACAAGGACACATTTTGTGCGTCAATGGCACTGTGTAGCTGGTTATCGCAAGATAATCGGATCAAGCAACGTCGAGCGTGGCTGCTGCTTGGATGAGTGACCCCTGAGCGATCCTGTTCTTGTAAGCAGCCCGCCTGCACGGCCATTGGTGGTGGTTCGGAAGTCACCTTTAAGCTGTTGGTCCCCAGGTTAAGTGTTAGAGAGGTCTTCTTAGCCCTAACTTCGCCTGGTAAAATAAGCCATCTTTACTTTACTTTACTTTTACTTTTTGGCATATTAAAATTAACTAGCATTTTGATTATTATTTGAACAGTATGTAGAAAATATATAATCCAAAATCAGAGTGCTCTTAAATACATACTGAAATATAGATGTGAAAGGAAAATTATTTAAATTTTTGTTTACAAAATTTTAGTAAGATAAAATATAAGGCCAACATTTGTTATTAGTTTTATTCGTGGTATGTCAGTCTTCAAAATGTGGAGTTTTAAAATTATATAATACGACTATATGATAATGATACAAATAATTAATACTTCAAAAACTCTGTTTTTGAAATTTATTTTTGACGACGATGTGACGATTATGAAGGAAACAGGATTTTCCTGGCATTTGCCATCGTTCAGTGAAACAAAAGATCAGCAACACTGAATTTCGAGATCTGCAGTCTCGTGTGGATCTATGATATGCACTGTGTCTGAATTGCTTGTTGGATTTATGATGAACAAACTTCAACTCCCAACTCCATTATGTCAGTACACGTGTGTGCTGTTATCTTAAAACGTCGTATTAAGATGTGTATTAATACTGAGAAACCTAGACAGTCTGTGCTCTGTGTATTGGATCCTATATAGACAGTCTGTCCTGTTTGTATAGGAACATTTAAAAATAGCCCGCGTGTTAATGTATCTTTTTAAAAATTCAAAATCTCATAATCTTGGTTTATTACAAAGTTTTTTACGTTTTTGTGCTTAAATTCTTCACACAAACTCTTTTTTCTACATACAGGATCATAGGTTTGGTGGTAATATTGTATAAATATGATAGCTCCCAACGTTTCAAACTATATCATAGATATATACAAAAAAAATTAAAAAGTCAACCACGCTGTTAATTTTCATGACGCATTATATTGATTACCAACACTTTAAGGGAGTTATGGAGTATGTATATTATAAATGTTGCCTCTGCGTATTGTACTAAACATTTACTCGTCTATGTGACTAGGAAGAAAAGTTTTAACGCACCTGCTCAAATTTACAGGCTGCTTATAATTATTTACCAGTAGTAACATATTTTTTTTTACACAATGTTAAATTAATTATTAGTTCATTATGCTGATCAAATTTATATTATTTAATACAAGTATAAGCCATAATAAAGGATTAAACCGATAGTAATTAGGTTGGTATAGTGAATATTATAACTTAATCAGCTGCTGAGATCAAGTTAGTAGTGGATTTAGAATAAGAGGCTGAACAATAATGTTTAGGTTAATAGTCAGCTGAGTAAACTAAAAACATATTCTCCACAGATTAAAATATGCCATATTTATAGCATAATTATGACTTTGACAGCTAGTGAGGCAGATTCCCGTAGTCGATGTTTTTCAAATCTAGAAAAGCCACATTTGGTATTATCAAATATGAATAAAAATATTATAGTATTAGATATTTTTAAGTTATTTACATAAGAATAAGAATATTTATTTGCCATTCGGCCATAGTAGCAATAGACATCGTCAGGTGTTAATTTACTTAAAACTAAAAAAATACGGTTTGCCCAGGCACTGGAAATTGACAAACTTAACAGTTTAAAAATATTTTAACAACAACAACAATAAAAACAAGTTAAAAATAGCAAAAATAACAAATATATAGCAACAGCCTTGTCACACAACAATAAAGCAAGAGCTTACGTCATCAAACCAGCAAGGTTCGTCAAAAAGCAAAACTTAACAATTCTAAAATGAATATAAACAGTAACAAAAAAAGACAAAATAAATTCAAAAATAATAACAGCCATGTGATTAACAGCAAGTCAGAACAATAACAATAAAAGAAACAACAATAACAAGTCAAAATATAGAGTCAGCAATATCACAGTCCATGAACTCATTTAAAGAATAAAAAGGGTGGTTTACTAACCAGTCCATCAGCTTTCTCTTGAAACTCTTTATATCAACTGTATGGGCTTTATGGCCTAATTTATTAAAAAGTGTAATTGACATTGCATTGGCATTAGACTGTGTTTTACTAAGTCTAGCAAAATCTTTATTTATTTTATAACTATTTCTAATATTGTAGGAATGAAGTCTACCTCTTATAACATAATCACCTAGATTAGATTTCACATTGACAACAAGTAAATAAATATATAAACAAACAACAGTGGGTATAGACTCTCTAATGAATAACGGCTTACAACTAGTTCTTTGGTCTGAGTCAGTGAGCACTCGTACAGCTTTCTTTTGGATTAACAGAACTCTATGTATTTCTGAACCATTACCCCAAAGTTGGAGCCCATACAGTAAAATACTGTTGAAAAAGGCAAAATAAGCACTCCTTAGATATTGCTTAGGAACTTTTTCCTTTAGTTGCCTCAACAAAAAAACCACTGTACTAAGCCTTCCACATACATAGTTAATATGATCTACCCATGATAGCTTATTATCTAGATAGATGCCCAATAGCTTAACACTATCAGAGAAAGTACTGGGGGAACTCATGTTTTTCAGTGTAAAGCAAATATTTTGTGTTTTGAGATCATTTAAAACAAATTGATTGGCATTAAACCAGTTTTTAGCATACACAACATTTTCATCCATAAAAGTGGCTAAGCTATTTATATTAGAGTTAGAACTAAAAAAAGTTGTATCATCTGCAAACATTATCACGTTAGCTTGAACATTGTGAGGGAGATCATTCATTACAACTAAGAACAGCAAGGGACCCAGGACCGATCCCTGTGGTACCCCATACTCAACACAACGCGAAGTAGAGAGAGAACCTCCAACACTTACCCTTTGTTCACGTCCCGTTAGGTATGACTCAAATAATGCCTATTCAGTACCAATTATACCATAGTGAGACAATTTAGAGAGCAGTAGGTCCCTAGGAACGCAGTCAAAAGCCTTGGTTAGATCAAAAAGAGTAGCCACGGTGGAGGCCTTGGCTTCAAAACTATTTATTACAGCTTTCACCAGGACTTCAACTGCACTCACGGTGTTTCTACCTGCTCGAAAGCCAAACTGACAATTTGAAAGAATATTGTTACATTTGAAAAAATTACTCACTTGGTTGTTCATGACAATTTCAAGGAGTTTTGAAAAAATGAGTAACAAAGAGATGGGCCTAAATGAACCAGGTTGGTCCCTGGGACCCTTCTTGTAAATAGGCACAACCTTGGCCGTTTTAAAACACTTAGGAAATATACCAGTAAACAAACATTGGTTTATACAAATTGTAATAGGTAGCACAATTGAAAAAATAATTTTCTTTAAGAGCTCACTAGATACACCATACGCATCTTTACTTTTGGATGCTTTCATTTTTTTTTACCACACACAGCACCTCCTCACATGACATAGGAGACCACTTGAATTGAGTTGCAGCACCAGGAGCCTTGGCAAGAAGATCACCCGCAGATATCTGGCTTGGAGTGATGACCTCTCTCACCTCATCAATACAGTTGACGAAATGGGCCGCAAATACTTCCGGAGGTAAGCTGGGGGCATCTCGGGTAGTCGCACCTCTTTGAGCCGCTATGATGGACCAGGCCGCTTTGCATTTGTTGGAGGAGGTGTTTATAAAATCTTCATTAGCTTTAAGCTTTGCCTTTTTCAGCTCACTTTTGTAGTTGTTCCGCATAAAAACATAAGCTCTTCTGGCTGCCTCTGACTTTGTATCCTTAAACATGATGTTATATGCCATAACAAGGTTTTTAAGTTCGTTCAATTCATCCGAGAACCACTTCGGCCTACATTTCTTAGCAGATTTTGATACTCGTATCTGCTTATGTTTAACAGGACAACAGATATTTAAAAAACCTAGAAATCTTTCCAGAAATATATCAAACATTGTGACATTAGGCCGAGAATCGGAAAACAGTAAATTAGGCCAGTCTACATCAGACAGAGATGCAATCAGAGACTCGACATTAGTAGGTGATAGGCTTCTACCTACAATTTTCTCACCGAGGTTCCCTTTAACCACATCATCCAGATAAATAGTAACTTCAATAGTGTTATGGTCAGATAAGCATTCATCAAGCACCTCGGCTTGGATAGAATGGTCGTTAAAGTTAGACACCACATTATCTATGCAGGCATCAGCCCTTGTCGGTACATTAACCAGAAATCTGCAATCAACTGATCTCAATAAGTCCCTCAATGCAAAAACTATAGGCCCATTGTCCCTCACCTCGATGTTCCAGTCACCACACATAATTATAGGGCAATTAAGATTGATCAGATAGTCGAAAAACTTCTCAAACAGCTCCATAAAAATTTGTATATCCCCTGAGGGAGGTCTGTATATGGATATCAACACCAGCTTAAGGTCTACAATAATTATGGCAGACATTTCAATGTTCATTTCACTACAGTAGTCACTAGTGTCAATTACAGTAAAATTAATACCATTTCTAACTAGTATGCCCGAGCCACCTCTAATATGCTGCCTTCGACAGAACATACTAGCTTGTGTAAATTTCTGAATAGTAACCAAATCACGAGTATCTTCTAAACACCAATGTTCACTGACACATAAAGCTATAAAGCGAGAGTACGACAAGTTAACATCGAGCATTTCTACTTTGTCATTTAATGATTGAGCATTTAGATACAAAATACTAGATTTAACAGTCATTTTCGGATTTTCGGAGGCGCATCCATTACGTTTATAGGGGTCAGATGGTGACGATTTAATGTTAGGCCTGTCTAACCCCATTGTAGACCTAAAAAATCTACAGGACGTTTTCTCTGAGATGTAACAAACTTACTTACAAGAATTCCTTCGTCCCAGAAGTCCGGGCTTAGTAAAACATGTTCAAGATTCTCACAAACACCAATCTTAAAGGACTTATACCCATCGTATTTGGGTTTGAGTTCAATACAAATAAAATCATCTACTTTAGATTGGGTTAGGAACACCTCCATATCTTCTTTGGTAGTTAGTGCATCTAATCGGGATACAAAAACCCAAGATCTTTTAGAAGCCACTTTTAGCTTAGTTTCACCATTGCATTTGGTCCCTACAATTGGCTTGTAACTATTAGGTTCTTTTCCATAAGATAAAGATTTCACCTGACGAGTCTTAGGCCTACTTCTTCTTCCTTGGTGGGTCACAAAACCATCATTGATAACACATTATATAAGAAAATATATTTATAATATTCAGCTCAGAGCATCCCCACGATATAAATTCCAGTATGTTGTGGCAAACACAAAATATGATGTACGATATTGAGGGGTGGGTTGCGGATAACCTAACCTCGCCCTACTTTCGGTATTGCCCAGGGCATTTCCAGTTATCCAGTACTTGTCTTCTTTATTAATCATTTTTTAAATTCAACCACAACCAAATCTATTTCGAGAACTAAAATATTAATATACACAACATTAAATTAAGAGCTGTTACATATCATATGGCTATAGAACAGCTACCGAGGTTAACTTTCAAAACTTCGTAGATATTACTGTACCAGAAGTCGTAATTACATAACTATAACTAAGTGTGGGGGGAGAATTTACTATATAATAGAAAAAACATCAAGCAGTTTTGTAAGAGTCTATGGGGCAGACCATCATTTTTGCATTATTGAAGCACACGAACTGTGTTTATTGTTTAGAAATCGAAAAAACTTCTTTGGAGAAAAATATATGCTGTCACGTTAGTTTTTGTGCAGTTTGACATTAGAGATTATTGTTTTAAAGCAATAACGGTGTTTTATTTTGTTTCAAACTTTATGCCGGCCATCAGGCAAATAAATAATAGTTATATCAGACAATTAACTATATATATATATATATATAGTTAGTTAATTGTTAATAGTTTATATATATATATATATATATATATATATATATATATATATATATATATCGTAAAAAGTAAGGGCTCTGTGGTGTAATTGTAGCACATTCACCCGGCGTGAGAGATCCAGGTTCGAGTCCCGGCGGAGCAAGTACTTTTTGTGATTCAATGTTTATTCCAAAAATTATATGTATGTACACACATTGCAAATCACTACTTTCAGCAAAATAGTCGTCCTTTGGTGAATTGGAATCACTTTTACTAGTTATCTAACGGTGATGTAACAATTATGAATGTTTCAGCCGTTCGGTTTGAGAGTGTTAAATCAAAAAATATGCTCTGAAAATGTTCTGGCCTCTTATTTTAGCTATTTGATACCCTCCCATTTCGACTTCAAATTAAAACTAGCGTGACTGACGTTCGGTTTCTCAGTGAAAATTTTCAATCAATTTTATTAAATACCAGGGTTCGTGCTTATACAGTGCATATTTGATACACTCTTAAGTATATACTTAACCCATAGCACTTAACCCGTAGTACTCTGTGACATAGGACCATTACAAAACGCTGTACCAGATTTCAGGAATTACCCCGTATGTATGTCTGTTACCCAAGAACTGGAGTTATAGTTCAGTTAAAACGGTTTATGTTCTAACAACCGTTATTGAAAGTTATGATCAAGAGGACTAAAAATACAATGTTAGCATGTTTATGCCAGTGTTTTTGATATTTTTTGGAAAATCTGAAACAATGCTTAATAGTCCACGGCCGGGAGCTAGTTTCCTTGTATAATCTCGCAATCCAGTTTTTCATGTCGTTGGAGGATTTTTCCATAAAAAATAGATCAACGAAATGAAATATAAATTTATTTACACGAGTTTTACATTCATACAGAGATCACAAACATGTCTGCAAAGAATTGTTACGAAATATATTAAAACATTGTAAGTTCTTAAATATATGTTTTAATAAAACTTAATCTAAATGGGCAAGCAGCCTATGCGTAGGCTAGAGACGCTATCTTTTACAGACATTAATTTTAGTTTATTTTGTCGCGTAAGGTACAGATGCAAACAAAAGAACAAGTACAACATTTACAATTTATATTAAACTATCCGGCAAGAAAAATATATTTAGTTTACTTCAAATAATTATCAACTTGGAAATGAAGATGATTGACGGGTATTTATTGATTTGTGAGATTATTAATACTAGTGTATTGGAAAGAGAATATCAAATGATAACCGTTTCACAAGATTGTAAAATTTGGAATTACAGGATGGCAGGATTTCGGATATTTACAATCGTTATGGTTCCAAAAGGTATAACACAATATTTTGAGGATTGGAATCTATCCTCTTCGTCAGGTGGGGGAAGTATTAGTAAGTACAAAAAAAGAACAGAAAGAATAAAAGAAGGGAAAGAAAAGGCTTCAAACATACCTAAACGCTCCTTGGAGTCCGGTCCAGGCGTTGTCACTGCAGAGAATACAAGTCCCTAACATGAGTTACGAGTAATAGAAACATCTACTTACACTATGGCACTCAGGTCTAGGACCAAAACATAGGGCCGGAAGCTGTCTTTCTTTGACCCTTCCTACTCCTGACCATCGCCTTACTGACCTATTGTTTCAGATGACATGACACGGTGCCATGTCTTCAAAGAAAGAACCAACGTCGAATTTAATGTGTGGATGACCTGTGCTCGGGATTTGAATCATGTGCAGTGACAACGCCTGGACTAGACTCCAAGCAGATTTTGGGTATGTTTGAAACCTTTTATTTTTCTTCTTTTCTTCTTTCTGTTCTTTATTTTGTTTTTGTACTAATACCTTGGCCGGTCTTGCTGAAAGTCTGCAATGACGCTTTAAACTCCTTTTTTTAAATATTAACAGTAAAGATTTTTAACGTCAGCGCTTCATTTTTCAACTCTTTCTCTGTTATATAACTGATAGTTTCTTATCCATATATATCCAATTATGTATGCAGAATTAGATGTGGTGATCATAAAATCTACTCGACAAAGCCGCATAATGTCTGGGCAAATGTGTTGATAATGAAAAATTCGTTCGATGAAAATGCCAGAGTAAGATTTAAAAGGGAAGCAGTTTCCCTTTAAAAAGAGATAAAAACATATCAAGATAATTTATTTATCAAAAAATTACAATATTAGTCGTACTACATACTCTATAGTTATATAGTAATTTAGTTGCAGCATAGTATAATATAGTAATTTCATTGGAAAATGTTGCTCGACAATTTAGAAATATAAGTTAACTACATCAATTATTACAGGTTTTATTTTAAATAATTGTAATGGTGTTCTGACAATGATTTGCTACTTAAACAATACATCTTCTTAAACAAATTTAAAAACAATTAAATAAATTTTGCCATTACTGACATTTCCATTAAAATAAACGATAACATTAACTTTTCCAAATATGAGTTTTCCAAAAATGTGTTACACTTATAAATTTAAACCTGAAAAATAGATATTTAAAAAACAATTAGGAATATTACCGTGAATTTTTGGTATGTCTTTACAATATAACATCATATAAACACAGTTCAAATTCGATTGTATTACAAATAATGTAATACATATTGTATAATTCAAATCTTTTAGAGATTTTGTATGGTTGTAGATTCTTCTACACACACACATTACTATATTATTTCAACTTAAAAATACACATTTAACGTTAAAAATATTATAGGCTGGATCAAATTACATTTAAAATAAAATAAATAATAATGCAAAAACGTAAACCCCAAAAGATTAGTAATATTAGACGGGTAAGATCTTTTTTAACATTGACACACTATTAATTGGTAGCGTGTGAAATGAAAATCTCATCTTTAGGTGATAAATATATTAATAGAATGCAATGAATAAATATTAGTGTATAGAACTAGTATATCCGTTACATGTTACAGAAGATATTAATAAGAAATTAAACTATGAAAATAGCTAAATCGTTTTAGGAGATTAACTTACTCCTATGTTCAATATCTTCAGACACTTCTATCTTGGATTATCCTAAGACCAATTTCCATATATCTTAGTTCTGCTCATTCCTGATGTCATTCATTGTTTTTTCTCTGGGTCTCGTTTAATCTGGTCTTCCAAAAGACTTTGAATAATAGATTCCTCCTGGTCTATTAACTGGCCCAGCCATTACATCTTTTGCTTTTTATAATACAACAAACATCTTGTTTCCTGTACAAATCTCTTAATTCCATATTGTTTCCAAATTCTTCATTCATTTTTCTATTGGATAGGGCCATACGTTTGTCATAACATTTTGTTGCTTTAGACATGTGATGTGTTTTCGTAAACATTTTGTAGTAATGTAGGATGTGCTTATTTCAAATTTAAGAAGTTCACATTACAATTAAGACTGGAATCTCTAACCGAGTGTTCCCGGAGCGGTCATTTAAATTTATAATTGCTAATTAAACTTTTATCCCTTAAATATTTTAGTTAATAGGTATAAAATAATATTATTTTGGAAATTACCACTTATAAAGAGATCCTGCATTGTCTAAAACAAAGGCCATACAAAACAATGAGTGAACGATAAAAATTAGAATGCTTGTTTGTGAGCTTCTGAAACCCGTAACCTTTTGTGCTGCGAATGAAACTAAACCAGCATGTACTAGAAATTTTCATGATTTTCATGTGTCTGTGTTAACCATGATTCTAAACAATTATATATAAACGTACCTTTATTATCCTACACGTTTAAAAAAAACGTTTTTTAGTATATTACGTTAAGTTACTTCTGTATTAATTAAACACTTCTGCAATGAACCAGTGATAATTTGGAATATATTCAAAATACACAAAATAAAAAACCAAGGTGTATTAAAGAACTTTTTATATAATAAAATATTTGTTTTGGAAAAGGGCAACCGATCACAGCAGATATAAGTAGTGGTTCGGACCAGTTTTGTATCATAAGCTATTTTCAGCTATATCCAAAATAACATTGTAGGAATATTATTCTGATTTTTCTACAATATTCAGTAGTTGAAATTTTGTATAGGAGCAACTCAATGAAGAAGCTAAAACAATCGCCTAGCTTTCCAAACTAGTATGAATGTTTCTCATTTAATAGTTTGATTATGGACAAACTAAGGAAAATATATTTGTTTTTCTTTTAAACTTCACTAGTTACAGATTTTAAAGATCATAGGTGACTAATCCTAGGTTACTACTGGTGTATATAGTGTGTTGCTATTGTGCAGCCTAACTGTCCAAACAAATAGAACAACATTTTGTGGTGATTTTGCTTTTAGATTTGTAACATACACTGCTATGATACCCAATTAAATGTAAAAATGTGAAGATATAAAGGGGCAAAACATCACAAGAAAGTTTATTTTTATTCTCGAAATTAAGGACAAAACGTTATTTACATGCAAGAATGGGTTGTACGATCCTGTTGAACCATGGAAATTGTCTGACCATCATTGAAATCTATCACTCGATAGACTAACACAATTTATTTTATTGCTGTCGGGGTATGTTTAGCTCTCCAAAGGATATCTTGAGGATGAAATGAGCTGTAGACTTAAAATGTGATTTGCATTTCCAACAAAACTTGTTAGACGTCACATGGTGTGACGCAGTCCTTGTGTATTAACATTATGGTTCAAGTAATTATATGAAAGTCGCAATACAAATTTTCGGTTATAATTCTCTAAGATAACAATATTAATCGCAATTTATCATAATGTAAGAGATTATCTTTGTGTGTGGTGTGGAATCTCAGTACCGTGAATGTATATATAACACCCGTGTCCTGTATAACTATAGGCTATGTCATACTACGGACTCAGTATGTTGGAGTGAGGAATTTTCATTAACCTAGTTCGTGACCTGTATGTTTATGTGATGTGTGTTTAATATCAGTATTTTAAATTATGGCAATGTATTGCAGTAAATCTATGTTTCAATTGATAAGAGAGGTATAAACAGTTACTTTTTATACTGACTTCTCTTTGTTAATTCTGCTGTGTTTCAGCGTATCCTACATTACATAAACAATCTAAAATACATTTTATGGAAATAGTTACCTTTATTTTAATAGAATATTCAAAATAGCATTGTGCTTTTAAATCTTGATTTCAGTAACGAATTAACATTTAGAAACATATCTAATTAAAGTGAATGTGAATATTTTTGTTGTTTCATTTTTTTAAATTTTTAAAAACAAGTTTCAAACCTTAAAAAGATATATAAAATGCTATGCAACAGTAAATGCTAGGCCTATTAGAAGTCATAAAAGAAGTAGTGAACAAACATGTTTTACATTTCACAAGTAGTTTGCAAGCTAGACCATTTCTCTTTGTAACATCTTCTTCGATAACAATGCTTTCGGTGGAATCACAGTTTTTACATTTTACAAAAGAACTAATTGCTACAGATAAAATATTTACACTTACAATTATATTTCCATCATTGCCAGTATTTATATAGTTGTCATAGTTTCCTAACCCAGGTGACAGTTTTTTTGTTGAAGCACTAGTACTTGTAGTAGGGATAGACTTGCTGGAATTAGGAGTATTAGACCTAAGCGTTGATGTAGTTGGTTGTAGGCGTACACTAGTCAAATCAATATTTTGAACAGCTTTCTTAGTATATTGATTACCCCTAAACTTAACCTTTTTAAATACACCTTTGGATTTAGTCATTACTTTATCACAAAACCAGCACAGTATATTCTAATGAACTAAAAGAAAAATATGTCACTAACTTTCAATATGTGCACAATATTGTAGCAGAACTGACTAATATAATAAAAGCACAACATAAACAAACTACAGCTGTCTGCTGAACATATGGCTGCACATTTTTGCCTTATAGCCTACATAGAGTAAGGTAAAAACACAACACTAAACAATGATGTACTGTAACTGATATTTTGGTGCACAAATCGGAACAAAATGTTGTGTAGCAACTTGTTTAAAAAATCATAGAAAGAAAAGTATATTAGGTATATACATGAGTGTTTTTTTTATTTATTAAGGAAGAAACAAATAATTTTTTACACTAATAATCCAAAAAAATCAAAATTTTAATTTTTTCAACCTGTGAACCCCCTTAAAGTGAATGTGATTAATTTTTAAAAACAAGTTTCAAACGTTAAAAAGATATTTAAAATGCTATGAAACAGTTTAAATTACATTTTTCAGGGATAAGCTCGTTTTTAAAAGGCCATCAATCAGGATAGGGTTATTAACGAAGCCTCTATTATTTATAATTCTGATTGTGATATTCCTATACAATTATCCTATAAAATTAATCACGAGGGTAGCAATTAGCAAGTACAAATTTTGAGATTCTTCTATTTTTGTTTTTTAACTGAAGAAATCTGAACTCACCAAAATTAACTAATATTCAGACCTTGCGCTTGTCATTTAAAAAATATAAAATGTTAACGATTCTATTTACCATCATGCAAAAGTTAGTACAGAATAAAGCAAAAAGCCTTATTGGCACAAGTTTCTTAACCGGTGGGTCTACTTTTTATAAAATGAGCAATACAATTATAATGTGTTTAACTTTCATAACAGGAGCTCAGGGTGCTTTTTGAGGAAGAAGAGGGAAATCTAGAATAAAATTAGTTAATATTAATTAACTAAACGTATTTTAGGGCCTGTATTTATTTTATTAAAATTGACTTCCCCTGCATTTAACTTCCTGTTTCAGAATGTTCTTTTATATAATATCACGCGTAATAGGAGATTGCTGTCGCTTCCATGACCTTTATTTAAGGTCTGTTAATTTTGTACCGTTATTATCGTACATATATTTATAGAGTCTGGAGCTAATTTTCTATAAATCAGAACAACTTTTTGGAAATACTTAATTTATTCCGAATTTAAACTTCACTCAAAATTTAACAAAGTTTACAAAATATTGATTTGATTTTCTTCAAAATTTCTCTCAATGGGTCAAATCTAATTTAGAGTCTGATCAAAATTAAAAATGAAACTAAAAGGGTATACTTCTCCAAAATGGTTTAAATAAAAAAAATTAAAAAAAAGTTCTCTTCTCAAAATATTCAATATCAAAATAACACAATGCTTGAACTAAACTTAAGATCAAAATCTAATTTACGATACTTCAAAATTGAATTAATTATCTGACTATGTTATATGGCAAACTTTAAAAATTTTAACACACAAAGTATAAAACAGAAGATGTTAAACTAAACGCTGGTACAGGACTTACTACTTGGAGACTATGGAGGCTGAAAAGAAACTATTACGCACTTAAGGAAAGACAAGAAATTTAAAAACTTGACTTAAATCACACCGGGTAAAAATTTACTCTACATCCCAAAAGTATAGGATTAGAGGAAGTACTTTCACTTCTAAACTTCACGTCTGGACGCTCTGCTCTCCACTCGAAGACTGCCCCCTCCCTCTTCAAACCAACCGGCTCGGGAAAGTAGTAGATCTCTAACAGCTGTTTGACATCTCTAACCAACAAAATAATGTCCACGCACCGCTTCTAGTTAACAAAGAGCCTATTTCCTACCGCGATTCAGCAGAATAATAATAACTATGGTACAATTAGTTTACTATATTTTGCAGAAACATGTTCGTCTTCTATTATGCCGTAATGAAACATTTTTCATTCTGCACGTATTCCATATGGAACTGTAGTACTGATTTAGATGTACTATACACTACATCATACATAACGCTGTATCATGCATAACGCTGTATCATACATAACGCTGTATCATACACAACGCTGTATCATACATTACACTGTATCATACATAACGCTATAACATACATAACGCTATAACATACATAACACTATATCATACATAACTCTATATCATACATAACGCTGTATCATACATAACGCTGTGTCATACATAGAATCGTGTTATTGGTCAGCGTTGTCTGTGAAAAACTCCCACGATACATCGAAACTACAGGAACACGTCCTATAATACAAACTAATTGAAATAGTTGTAACGAATAAAATAATAGATGAAATGTGAATCAAAACATCAATTTTAAATTATTTAATAAAAAAGACCTGTATTGGTGACATCAACTAATCAGTCATTGTTTCACAGAACAATTGATAGAAGAATGATGTGCGCACCCTTTGTGTCAATGTCTGTGACACGTCACGCTGACCACTGCAGGGTTCCTTTGTGTTTGCTCACTCAACTGTAAAGTGGATTTTTAATTGATTTTACTCAGGAGTTGTTTTATTAATAGGGATTTTCAGGATGAAAAGTAAATATTGACATTGCTACCAGACCTCAAAACAAACTAACATAACATTACACAATAAATATTGATAAACAAAATGATCCCCAATTTAAGTGTAGGAGTTTATTTTAATCAAAACAGAAAGAATATCAAAAATCTTAGATAGTTAACAACAGTTATTTTATTATGGTTCTTTCCAAATCTCGAAGTTATTCGAGGTTTCGTTAAATAGTAGTGAGAAGTTTCCTTTGAAAAAATTCCATAATTTTTACACGACGACAAATTTAATATAGATTTGAGTACCATTTTCCTTAGACAGGTTAGGAAACAATGCCAACTTAATATAATTTTAAAAAATGGTGGCCATTCATACATATTTTGCATTTTAATCTCACATATTGTACAACATATACCAAAGCTAAAAATTCGTTCAATAATATGCTGTAAAATTATACATTTTAAAACGAATGCTACTAGTTCTTTTATCTCTTCCGAATTTATTACCTCTTGATTTGCTTTCGGATCTTAAATTCATTTTAAAAATATGCTTAAATATAGATGTTGCATAAGGGTACGATACTGTTAATTTGCATGTTTTGCTCATAGCTCAGCAATGTTAAACTCATAATTCTGTAGGATTGTATAAATTGAGTTTGCCTTACAACGTATATTAATAATGTAACTTATGCAGTATTATAAAACAGTATATTCCACCTACAATAAAACTATTGCAGCAAAAATGCCTACTGCAAATATTTTGGTTTGATGCCAGCCAGCTTAACAACGTATTACAGTGTTGTAGTAACACAATAGTATATTAACACGTAAATATATTCCCATATACAGTGTAACTGTTACCACAAGTATAACTCGATATTTTAAGTGGTGCAATTTTTATTCTATACCACAGTTTGGTACACTGCTGAAGTAGACTATATTTTCTGTTTAAGGTCAGTTCTGTTCCGTACTAAATTATACAGTTCTAAAGTATCATATAAATTCATTCCTAGCCACAGTATCATCGTTTTTGCCGCAACAATGACTGTATATTTTTGTTTAGTGCCAGTTCTGTTTCATACCATATCTTTAGCACCATACAGTTCTAAAGTAGCAAAAAATTAATTCCTAGTCACACTCTCATTGTTTTTTGCCGCAAAAATGACATTAAATTTTGGTTTAATGCCAGTTCTGCCCATACTAAATATTTTGTATCATACAGTTCTAAGGTATCACATACATACTCGTACATTACTAGCCACAGTGTATTTGTTTTTTGTCATCGCAACGACTGAAATATAGAAATTAATATATAATTTATTATCTAAATTTAGTGCCCAATTTTTGGGACACTACATATTTATATGCAGTAACCACAAGTATAGTATGAATATTATTAATCGTATATGGTTGTTCTATATGTTAGAGGCAATTTCACCTATTTAATTTTCGATACTATACTTATACTCTAAGAAACAGAGGTGAATCATGGACCACTTCTAAATATTATCGTGTGATTACTACATTCTAAATACTTTATAATAATAAAAAAACATATTTTCTTATATAGCACGATTATTCGGAGCGGAATTTATTCGTTTCAGATTGAAAAATTCTTAGTGCTTAATCTTGACTGTATAAGGGAATCAGGACCGGAGGTTTTCGAAGCAGCAATATGTACATAAGGGGTCAAAAAATGGCAACCAGAGCTGCACTAACTGCCCTTTACATATACTACGGCTAGAAGTTGTAATAATTAACCGTCGTTAATGTTATACCTACCCAATGGTAGGGTAGCGCTCGTCTAACCATTTCTTCACCATACATATACGTTCTTAGCTCACTTGCTCATTATTCAAACTTTCATTGACGTTTGCTTTATATAAGTAAAGAAACGTTTACGTAATTAAACTAATATGAATAAAAGAGATTACATATGAATAAATGATATGAATAAAAGTTTCAAGTCCACAGTTCAGTTCTTATACATCGTGCAGACAGACTAACTGATGGGAATGAAATTGTTTCTGTCCCTTAAGTGATAGTTTCACTAACGTTTAACTAATCAAAATTACTATTGGACATTTTAGTGCAATCTGAATAAAATTTTAAATCGAAAATTGTATTGCTTAACCTGCTTTTAAACGCGTGGAAAAAGTTTATTTTATGTCTTGTTATGTCTGGCATACAGATCAATTGGCGGATATTTCACTTTGAACATTATTTCATTGTTAATGGCAGGACTTTCCAGGAACTCAAATTACTTAAGTTCCGGATTGGAACCATTTGTTTCACCTCGCCTAAATCACTTGTAACTGTTAACTTCTCTGTAATTAAGTAGGAATCATCCCTAGGCTGCTGCCAAGTGAGCTGGTGGCTAAATTCCTTTCATAAGTAGGTCTCTTAGAGATTACAGAGATTATTTATCTTGTTGATAACAAGACAGCAAGATATCATAATACTGGTCGTGATAGAAACAGTAAAGAAACTTTATTCCAGGAGTATATAATTCGTAAAAGTGTAATGTTACTGTGTATTAAAACCATTATTATTTTCTGACTGAACTTTGTGCACAATTTACTGTCATTAAAATGATAATATCTTAGCTTAATATTTTACCGGCTTCTTCTTAGTATTAAGAAAATATACAAGTAAGTAGTAAAAGGTGTTTTCTCAAACTCAAATGCAATTCTTTCTTTAGGCCTACTTGGCTTTTAAAAATTGGTGCTACAATGCATGTCCTCTCTAAATATAATTACTTTTTAACGAAATTCAAGTTCTTAAAAATGCTTCCTATACAAACATATAGAGTATTTGAAGTAAACTTGACCAGCTGGAAGTATTTATGAACTGCAAAAACTGCAATATGGCTGTGCCCGGCCTCAGTATTCAGGGTTACCCAGTGACTGCGATGTCAGACCTGTTTTTATTAGATACAAAGTATGCATTTTGTAAAAGATAAATACTCTAGGATACTGTTCATATAAATCATAACTTTAATTTTGAGACTGCAGCTAAACACTCGAATAATGAAACAAATACATTTGTGCATTATATAGATCACTTAATGGAGGTGATCTAAAGTATCTTTTTTGACCATCTTCAGAAACTCCTCAATAGTTAAAAACATAAAGTAACGGTACTTGTAGGCATTTTAATATTATTTCGTAAAGATGTATAAAATTATATCTAAGGTTATAAAATTTTACCTGGTGGTATTATCTTGTTCATTCCGATCATTTACCGTACTGGGTATTGAAACTGGCTATGTCCTAAGGTGAAATTCTATAACATCATAATTTGTTAACGCTGTTTATAACCTCTTAATATTAGTTATTAGTAGTATAAATTATATTTATGCGATTATCACTATGTCCTAACATTATGAATGTCAGTGAACAATATAGTATTATATTCTATTCATTATTAAACTGTCTTTGTTATTTCCATTGTTCATGTGCTTTAACTAAATCCATTGATTAGAGTGATCGCAATAGGAGAATAAAAGGCAATTAACATGTTCTATAAACTCTCTTTCTCTCCAATTCTGGATATAAATAATAAGGAAGGACTTAAATATGAAACAGTTAAATTGCAATAGGATTCTACAAGACGACAGACTTGGCCTTATTCCAGACTCTCGGCAATGCCAGGAAAGGAACCGTGAGACATTAGAGTTAGAAGTGTGGATGAGGATAGTTAAAGAGACATAGTGTGGTCTTTAAAAGTTTTATCTTTACTTTCACTTGCTGTTTAATTGTTATTCCATCTCCACGAATAAGATAATAGAGTAATGAAATCCTTCGAAATCTATCTAATTTTCAATGCTACGGTTATGAACAATATGGGAATTCATGTTTTTTTAATTAATATACAGGATGTAAAAAGATCCCACATGGGCTTGATAATTCCCGAATGGCTACAGGTAAAGCAAAACTCAGCACACCCCAACTGCATCCATAAATCTACTTTTTGAAGAAACTACCATTTTTATCATGTCATGTGGATGACCCACCAGGATTCAGACGAAAATCTTAAATCATATGGATTACTATTCAAATAGTTTTTTACCATACATATTTTTACATTAGTTAAACTGTCTTATATGATCATTTCTCATATAAATCAAAAGCTAATCTTTACTTAGTAACTATATGATAGGCATGTTATATATTTTTGAAAACAAATCTTTTAATGAGTAACAGTTTTTAAATATTTCATTATGAGCCAATGCATATTGTGAGACCAATTTGTTGTCTTTTCTGTTGGATGAAGACCAATGATTTAACAATAAATCCCTTTCATAATAGTCTGTGTATTACAGTAAAACCTTTTCATGGGGGATGAAATTAATCCAGATTTTGTCATAATTGCTTATTTTAATATAGCCTAAGTTGGTTAAATAAGTCCCATGAATAATTTTTGAATCTATTTTTTTATGGAAATAGGATGGTTATTTTAATTAATGGTTATACAATTTCAATATTTCCGACATTTTCTTTTTAAAACTTGTATATTTCCTTTCTAAAAATATATTAAATTGTTTATACATTAAACTTGAACATAAGTGTTTTGTTTTAAACTTAAAAATTTCTCAATAAGGCTCTACCTATCTGAAGTATATGTTCCCAGATAGGTCTTTAGAAATATTCTTTGGTAACTGTATCCACTGCTTAAATAACATACGTACAATACAATATGACCTATCCAAATGACAGGAAAGGACATAGAAACACAATATTTTCAAGTACTGCTGGGACTCCTTTCAGAGAACCTTTAATGATCCAATCACAATACTAAACATCCCACCTCTGTTACACATTCTCCAATCGTAGTTAAGCTTTAAAGTACATCTAAATGTAAAGTCATTCCCTTTAAATATATATTTATATATTCCTTTATTTATATAATATATGGAAAATCACTACATGTCCAGGTTAACGAAATCGCCATTCAGTGTAAAACCGCAGTCTTAGATAAAGATGGATTTTTGAATGTTGGGTTTAGCTCCAGTTTACCTTCCTTTTTAATTTAAAATTGAATCAATCCTTCCTGGCATAACTACGTTATATTAAGATGGAAGTGTTGGAACCGATGCAAAACTTAAATATTGTTTATGGAATTTTTATGCAAATCTAGTTCAAATCCAAATTAAAGCTCGCATTGCAAAACTTTATTCAATCCAATCTAATGTGCCAGAATTTTATCATTCAAGAATTAAGTAATTACCACACCATGTATTTAAACTGATTGATAACTGAATTACGCTATAGTCTTAATGAAAGAATACTAATTGTCTCTTGAAAAACGACTGAATATGTTTAAAATATTGTAAAACTTTTAAAATTTAAAGTATAAAGCGTTAAATTTAAATATAATTTAATACATTTAAAACAGCAACAACTGTATTACGAGTAATCATAGTATATTACGTAATAAATAGAAGCCTAAAATTCATAGTAAGACGTTGCTTTAACCTTCCCACAATCAGAAATCTATATAATATAGAAGCTTTATGAATTATAAACTAAAAATATGATGAAAACATATATTAAACTAGTATAAGACATTCAAACAATATATAGGATACAAAAGTAAAAATTTTTTAATAGGATACATATGTAAGAAATAAAGGTAAGTAACTTTTTCGTAACCATAATTCACTGCGATAAGTAAAATAATATAAATAATTTCTATTTCTAACTTTTTGAATAATCCAATTGAATGTAACAAGATTCTAAAGTAAAGTTAAAGAATAGTACTGTTTACCAACCACAACCATTAAAGCGTCTGCGAGTATAGTAAAAAGCAGTTATCGGACTTTCTGAAAGTCAGTTAAGTATTTAAACCCTCTCATTGTTTTAGTTTTATAATGATATTCAACAAAAATATTGAAAACAATTTTGTTAGACCTTAATATTATTCACTTAGTACTTAGGTGTAAGCTTTCTATTTTGTTAAATAATCCTAGTTATGTTCAGAGTGTTCCACGAAGAGGTTTAAACGTTTGATTTAATATCACTTGCCCAATTTATGCAACGAACATTTTCAAATTCTACATAATTATTAAGGTAGGTTTTAAAAGTATGCTTTGAAAATTAAAGCTCTCTAACAATTTTTGAAACAAAACGGTGACAAATTGAAAATTCTACCATTTTGCTACTTATAAAAATGTATTTTTTGTAAAAACCTGATATGATTACTGCGTTCCAGTTTAAAAGAACAGCTTTATAATAACGCTCATTGTTGAAAACGGCTGTTTGATTGAAGAATATTGCTTGTGCTATAAAACATAACCTACTCCATTAGAGTTTTACTGACAATGAAGTTCGAAATATGGCTTTTAATGTTGAACAAAAAGTGAAGTGTTTTGCGTGGGCTATTGCTTTTTGCAACATTAAAGAAGCAATTAGACAACTTCAGGTTGCCTACCCAGGATTTTAACCATCTAGCAATAAAAAAACTAACTAAGTGGGAAAATCTTTTGTTGGAAACTGGAAGTGTCGTAAAAAATTACTCTAGAGTATAAAATGAAGAAAGAGAAGTACTACTATGCACATAGATGCTCCGCTATCCAGGTAAACCGTAATCACTAAGGAAAGTTGAACTTGAAACTAGTGTTCCAAAGTCTTCAGTACAGAAAATAATTAAGACAAACTAAATTAAATTTACAA
The DNA here is from genome assembly GCF_021130785.1 of Homalodisca vitripennis. Taxonomy (NCBI): domain Eukaryota; kingdom Metazoa; phylum Arthropoda; class Insecta; order Hemiptera; family Cicadellidae; genus Homalodisca; species Homalodisca vitripennis. The sequence continues at coordinate 43,925,223 of NC_060214.1, forward strand.
ATGTAACCTAGTCAATAATCTTCTAGAAGATGATCGGGACAGGAGAGTAGAAATTTGTTCGTATCATTAAGTTTAATGAACTAGATCCTAATTGGAATACTCAAACTTTTTTTTCAGACTAGTCCTCTTTCTACCGCAATGGTGCTGTAAATAGGCATAATTGTAATTAGTACCGGTAATCCTCACATTCTTGAACAAACTCTACTCAAATCAAAAGGAATACAGCTGTCAATAGGTTTGGGCAGCTTTCAATTGTAATGGGATGCTATCTTAGGCATTTCAGACAGTACCATGACTGAGAATAGGTTTTAAAAGTTTTTAAATGAACGAGTAAACTTCATTTTACGGTTCCAGAAATGGATCAAGCAATCTTCCAACAAGATAGTGATTCTCCTCATTTCGCAAATCCTGTCAAGCAATTACTAAAGGACGACCTTCAAGGCTGTTGGTCGTGGAAGTGATCTTTTAGATTGGCCACCCCGATCCCAAGATTTAACTGTGTGTGATTTCTTTCTATTGGGTTATTTAAAGGAACAAGTTTATACTTGTATCTTCAATAATGGTGATGAATTAAAGCAATCAATTGAATAGGAACTTCTTTGGAAGATTTATTTGTAAGAGCTTAAGATTCGTTTGTTTAGCGCGGTTATCAGTGTGTCACTGTAGATGGGTTATAATTCAAACAATTTTGGACTGTAATTGTGGGTTTTTTAACACAATGTTCTAATGTCAATGGCAATGTTCTAATGTTCTTATTTAAATGCTTTATTTCTCTAGAATATGACAATAAATAATTTCACAAAACCAATATTACTGTTTTTTCAAAAGTTTAGTTTCAAGTATGGTTTTTCAAAATGCATACATAACTGTTCGACATACATAGCTTATGTATGTACATACATTCAGATACTAAATGCATCATAACTTGCATTACTCGACTGCATGCAAAGCAATACACGTGCTACCTCATAATTCACATTGTAACCGGACATCATGAGGGTACTATATACACATTGCACCTTATAATACACATTGTAACCAGATATCATGAGGGTACTATACGTTCAGCTATACTATACTGTACAGCTTAATCCCGCGAGTAAATTCCTCTAACTATGATATGTGTGTATACCAACTTAGCAAAATCTACATATAACATTTCATACAACATACTATAGTGATGTGTTTATAAATATTACTCAATTTCCAAGATTTTGATAATATTTTATTTTGTAAAAATGTAAGATTTCAGTCAATATTAAATATATTATTATCTTCTGTAATCCTGGTAGTTCTCTTAGTACAGTGATTAAGTTTAATTGCATGAAACTCAGATAAAATAAAAAATACAAAAAAATAATGATTAGAGCAATAATAATAAATATTGCAAACTCGAAGACGCACATTTGAATATAAATTGTTGTTTATAATGCCCCTAAGCGTTACGGTTGAGAGATGTAAGAATCCAAGTAAATGGTTTTAGCGCGGCCTGGAGAAAGTCACTATATTACTCTTTGCCTTTGTTTCAGGAACGACAGTTTGTAAGTTTCATAAGGAATTATGTAACAAGCGCTTTTCAAATTCTCTCTTTTCATACAATTAGCATAAAATGAATCACAAAATTGTAAATTACAAATGAATCAATAGTCCAGGTAACTAAATTTGAAGTTAAAAAATAACTTAAATAATTGTAATTGTTATTAGTAGATGTTTATACTATATTATATATAGTATAAACATACAATATTATTGTTCAATACTTAGGCTTTTATTTATAATTATAAGGGTGTAATTCAATGACACCCACTATAATTATTTTTGTATTTTCCACCTTAAATAATAAACATTTTTTAGTACATATTTCCTCAATTGGAGTAGAGTTTTTAAATTTGAGGTATTAATAGTTTATTGACCAATGACTCATTTATAAGAATTTCTTGTGAGCCCCGGATAAATTTCCTTGATCGCCTTCCAATATTACGATTTCTTTAGGTTTAGTTACACCAACAAGTTTTCAGATTTTACTTACAGTTTTATAAAGACTTCCAGCAAAATATTTCTTATTTATTAACTAATATATTACGTGTTTTTTTTTATTTAAAACTTTGATCTATCTCTTAGATGAAAGACAGAGGCTCTATAGAAATGGAATATGGGACACATTATAAACATTAACTTTAAGGGTTGTGTGCGCAATGGCCAAACATTTTTTTAATTTTATTGTGTTTTTATGAATTAAGGCCTGAATAGCCTGAAGATGGTGTATAAAAAATATAAACACTAATCATTTTTTGAATTAGGATGTCCTAATTGCTTGAGGATGTCCTTGATATTTCTTGGAAGAGATGGTGGAAAGCCATTGTCTCTTTCCTCGACATGAGAACTAGTCATTTTGTCACTTTAACATTGGTAGGCAGTCACAAATATCAAAACACCAATAAATTTTAAAACGTTTATGGCTATACACCAATACTATGGTAATTTTTATAGTAGTGTTTATGCACTTGTTTTAATGTTGTAGGACAGAAATATATAAAATCATCTTACACGTCATGTAATGTAGATATTTACATTTCTTAGGGGTAAGATAGAGAAGATATATCTTGTTCTTATTAATGCTTAATTGGCTTTTTAATTCTTTGACTGTGGTATATAAAATAGTGTTGGTTTTTTGTAATGACTTCGTATCAAATATCGATTAATAAGAATTTTTATATCTTTATATTATACAAGGACTAACATGTGAGATCTTCCCATAATGATATCTTGTGAACTTGTGTACTACAAATATATATTTCCTACAACATTTGTGTATGAGTCTATTAAGCAACTCTTGGTGTGGCGTAATCCTACCTTATTATCGCAAACCATAAATTCACAATCTTGCGGATTACTCTGACATAAAATAATTTATGACAATAATACAAATAAAGCAGTCTTCGTAAACTAGCTTATACCAGCTAAAGTTATGTTTTTCGTACTCGAAGTTCACTATTTTCAGACATTGGCGCTATTACTTCTTTAAACAAATACGTGTGTTCAATTCAAATAAAAAATATATTTTTTCAAACCATAATTGGGCAAGAGCGACAGGAAAATCATGAGAATATTATTTTAAATAGCACTCTAAACAATCCTGAGATGGTAACTCAAAAATATTGAACTCCCTGATTCATTTTATATTAAAATTTAAAGAGCAGTATTTGGGACTCTGAAGTCGGAGAATAAAACCGCTTTAAAAGTACCTGTAAAATTATCAATGCCATAGTTGGGTTTTCCTTTTGGCGCGATCAAGAAAATATAAACATACGCAGTTCTGAGAAAACTTCAATAGAAACGATCTAGTAGTTTTTACGTGATTGAGTAACAGACACAAGACTACAAACACAGAATACATAGAGAGACACCGTTAGACTTTTATACAATAGTATAGAGTAGATTACTGATACCATACTCAAATATAAACATACGCAGTTCTGAGAAAACTTCAATACAAACGATCTAGCAGTTTTTACGTGATTGAGTAACAGACACAAGACTACAAACACAGAATACATTGAGAGACACCGTTAGACTTTTATACACTAGTATAGAGTAGATTACTGATACCATACTCAAATATAAACATACGCAGTTCTGAGAAAACTTCAATACAAACGATCTAGCAGTTTTTACGTGATTGAGTAACAGACACAAGACTACAAACACAGAATACATAGAGAGACACCGTTAGACTTTTATACACTAGTATAGAGTTGATTACTGATACCATACTCAAATATAAACATACGCAGTTCTGAGAAAACTTCAATAGAAACGATCTAGTAGTTTTTACGTGATTGAGTAACAGACACAAGACTACAAACACACAATACATAGAGAGACACCGTTAGACTTTTATACACTAGTATAGAGTAGATTAATGATACCATACTCAAATATAAACATACGCAGTTCTGAGAAAACTTCAATAGAAACGATCTAGTAGTTTTTACGTGATTGAGTAACAGACACAAGACTACAAACACACAATACATAGAGAGACACCGTTAGACTTTTATACACTAGTATAGAGTTGATTACTGATACCATACTCAAATATAAACATACCTAGTTCTGAGAAAACTTCAATACAAACGATCTAGTAGTTTTTACGTGATTGAGTAACAGACACAAGACTACAAACACAGAATACATAGAGAGACACCGTTAGACTTTTATACACTAGTATAGAGTTGATTACTGATACCATACTCAAATATAAACATACCTAGTTCTGAGAAAACTTCAATACAAACGATCTAGTAGTTTTTACGTGATTGAGTAACAGACACAAGACTACAAACACAGAATACATAGAGAGACACCGTTAGACTTTTATACACTAGTATAGAGTTGATTACTGATACCATACTCAAATATAAACATACCTAGTTCTGAGAAAACTTCAATACAAACGATCTAGTAGTTTTTACGTGATTGAGTAACAGACACAAGACTACAAACACAGAATACATAGAGAGACACCGTTAGACTTTTATACACTAGTATAGAGTTGATTACTGATACCATACTCAAATATAAACATACCTAGTTCTGAGAAAACTTCAATACAAACGATCTAGTAGTTTTTACGTGATTGAGTAACAGACACAAGACTACAAACACAGAATACATAGAGAGACACCGTTAGACTTTTATACAACTAGTATAGAGTTGATTACTGATACCATACTCAAATATAAACATACGCAGTTCTGAGAAAACTTCAATACAAACGATCTAGTAGTTTTTACGTGATTGAGTAACAGACACAAGACTACAAACACAGAATACATAGAGAGACACCGTTAGACTTTTATACACTAGTATAGAGTTGATTACTGATACCATACTCAAATATAAACATACGCAGTTCTGAGAAAACTTCAATACAAACGATCTAGTAGTTTTTACGTGATTGAGTAACAGACACAAGACTACAAACACAGAATACATAGAGAGACACCGTTAGACTTTTATACAATAGTATAGAGTAGATTACTGATACCATACTCAAATATAAACATACGCAGTTCTGAGAAAACTTCAATACAAACGATCTAGTAGTTTTTACGTGATTGAGTAACAGACACAAGACTACAAACACAGAATACATAGAGAGACACCGTTAGACTTTTATACAATAGTATAGAGTAGATTACTGATACCATACTCAAATATAAACATACGCAGTTCTGAGAAAACTTCAATACAAACGATCTAGTAGTTTTTACGTGATTGAGTAACAGACACAAGACTACAAACACAGAATACATAGAGAGACACCGTTAGACTTTTATACAATAGTATAGAGTAGATTACTGATACCATACTCAAATAATCCTCAAAGAGGAGAATTCTTATCTGACTAACCTCCTCAATTAACCTCCTAACATAATCTTGGAAGAATAGAAAAGAAACAAAATCTAACTAGACAAATAGGAAGAGTTTTATAGGAACCAAATCTTTCTAAACAAGAAACGAATACAATTTATAAGACCAAAGTCTGAGGAGACAAACTTGGAAGAATTGTATAGGAGACAAGTGTGCCTAAACAATTATTGGAGAATATTTATAGTAGCAAACTGTACCTAGTCACATCTTAAAAAGACTCATAGGAGACAAGTGTTTCTAAACAACTAATGGATATAATTTATAGGATCAAAGTCAAAAGAGACAAATCTTGGAAGAATTTTATAGGATACAAGTGTGTCTAACCAATTAATGGATAAGATTTATAAGAGACAAGTTTAATTAGATAAATCAAGAACTGAATTTCTTGGAGCCAAATGTTACTATAAAACTACGTTCATCGAGTACTATAAGTATTTCAGAAATTTATATACCTTAATATTGCTTTCCGTTATTTTTTGTCCTTAAGGAAAGTTTAAATGAACCTTGCCTTCTAAATTGAGTTGAAGAAGTATCGTTAAATCGTTTGGCAAAGTTCCAAGGAGAAGCCGAGCCTGATTAGTAAAATTGCATGTCATTGTACACGTTAATCTCAGCAACAAAGAAGAAACAACTCATTAAATAGAAGTACATATCATATAAATTTGGATTATATATTATAATAGTCATTGCAAATGTTTACGTAAATTCCCATTAATTGTTTTTGTAATTTAAATACATTTCTTTAACGATGTCTTCTTCTATTATTTAGCTGCACTGTATTTTTAGGGAAACTTGGAGCCAGACATATGTTTTAACTTATAGTAAGGTTTCTTCTTATAATATGTGATACTAATATTAATTCAACTTTTAGATTTGTCTTATTTAACTTGTCTTGTTTGCACGTGGATTAATTTAAATATTTTTTATGCTTAGTTGAATAAGTTAGTTAATGTAGTTTATCAAAATAATGTGTATATACACATGGAGTAAAAATATCCCGAACGGTCTTGATAATTCCTGAATGATTACAGATAAAGCAATAAAACTTGGCGCATACAGTACTAATCTTCATTTCCATGGAAAGAGTATTATATATCATCTATTTTCAGTGGGTTTATTAAATAATAATTATGTGTAACCTAAAATAAATCGTTTATCTGACCGTAAATGATTCAAGTTTTTCTGTTAAATTCTTTAAAATATTACTTGAATTCTATCAAATAATTGCTTGTTACCGCTATCCACATTTACATAAGAAATTCTTTTGTTTAACATCACATGCCAGCACTGATTTGGCGGGTACCTGGTTTGATTTGGTGTACACTTGTATACCCATTATAATATGCTTAACCCGTGGCTGAGTTAAGCACTAACTTACAATCGGAGTGATTTGCGTTCGATAATTGCTTTTGATAATTATTAAAATCAGTTCCATGTGCTTAACCCTTCTCGTGAAGAAGTTCCGATTTTATTCATTAGCGTGTCGGCATCAAGTTAATGTGAAAAGCACGTTTAAAAAGAATTATTCTTATTAGGAAAATTATTTAGGTTTCTTAATGTCAAGAAGACAGTATTCATGGTTAGGACATTAGGACTATATTTTAAAAAATAAGGCTATGTCAGTTAGTACGTCATTTAGCAGTAGACGTTCCTGGAAAATGGACATTATCTTGCACTAATGTGTGTTGTGGTTTACTTAGTCTTAAAAGATTTTTGAAAAACACCAATATGATATTTAGTCGATTGCATTGCAATTGCAATCATCCTCAAGTTCATCAGTCAGATTATGGTGATAACTAATTCCAAGTGCTGAATATCCGATTTATATGGTAACAAACTCTTTTATTTTCATTTGTCATGTCTATTTCCTTGCTATTTATTTCCCCAGAATAAGTGAAAATAATCGAGTGTTGGGCCACTTTAGTGTAAATTGTATTAGAGGAAGTAAACAGACTGGGGAAGATTAACGATAAAGGAGAGTTATTTTGAGATAGAAATAAATAGTTTCGGGGCAAGTTGGGAGGGTCATTTTTAAGAATGGGGTTGGTAGTAAAATATTAACTGCATAAGTTAACGGCAGATCCCACTTACGATTTATGAATTTTAAATTAAACTTTATGTAGATTTATTGGTGTTTTACACTTTTAAAAGTTTATATTTGTGTAAATATTTATATGTTAAAAACCCAAAGGCACTACGTAACACTAAAAGCGTTTATTACCTTACTATGCTAAAGTGCTACGACAGGTAAGTGGGGAAGGATAAAGTAAGTCCTCCCTCTCCCACCCAGTAATTGCTGAAATTGCAAGATTGAAATTTGGTAAATTGGCTGTGTTTAGTTTGTTCTATTACCGAAAAGTACTTATTTACGTAAGGTGATCGCACAGTGATAAATGTTTTTATCGTCTCTTACCGTGTGTCTAATTTGAAAATAGCTCTTAAAAATCGTCTCTGAAGTCTAATTTGAAAATAGCTAACAGGCAAAAGATTCTATAAATGCAAACCAAGAAATAGTACAACAAAAGTCAAGGTACCGATTTTTACAGTATTTTGAGAAACAATGGATACTTTTCATGTTTTAAAGTTCTGACACTGACCACAGTTGCTATTGCGAAACCCGAACTACTGAGTTTTGGACAAAAATGAGGTTAGGGCTAGGCCAAGAGTTGTGGAGTGTTTTTATTGTTTCACGCGCAACATTGGACAAGAGAGTTTTAGTAGAGTTTAGTTTTTCTGTGCTCGAAGTGTCCACAATTGTGTTCAGCAATTGTGGGTGTGCTTATAAACTACTACAGTGAGACATAAGTAGTCTTTGTGCGAGATTAGTTTATTGCACTCACAACTTTAGGTAAGTACTACTTATAAGTATATATTTAGCAAACATAAAACATCATCTACAGCAGTTCCAGAATAGTGAGTAACGAAGCCAAATATGTTTCTATCCAAGTAATTACAAGCCTGGAGCGTCAAACATGTAACAGATGAGATGTATGAGCTGTTTGCTGCTCGTGGTGTTTGCTGCTTTTGCAAGCGTACTTTTAAAGTGATCGTGGACGAATTTATTTAGGAAAAGTACCATTTTAACCATAAAATTGCTCAAATAGTTGTACCTAATCCATTTTTTATAATTATACTAGTTTTTTTTTTTGTTATTTCACTTCAACATATTTTTACAAACGCCATTTTGTTAATTTTAAATAAAGTAACGCAATTAAATTTTTCGAATTTTTCCTTATATATTTAAATCTATGTACCAAATTTGGTTTCTTTAGCTTAACTAGTAAATATAGAATGGGCTCCCAAAGTTTCTCCATATCTTCTCTGTACATATACAGGGAGTAAAATAAGTCCCGCACGAGCTTGATAATTCCCAAACGATTACAGGTAAAGCAATAAAACTTGTTATATTATTACTGCACCTTTAAATCTACTTTTTGATATAACTAAAATTTTTGGCATGTTAGGGGGATGGCCCGCATGGAGTCAGAAGGAAATATTAAATGAGATCTTTGGATCATAATATAAAATTAAAGTATTTGATTAATAGAGTGCTGTGGCGCAAATCCGACATCGAAAGGGGTTCCGATTATTATAAAAAGGTTGTTTAGCAGAGATGAATGATAAGGGGAACAACCTGGTATCATTTATTATAACATAAACGTCTTATTTATTAATCTTATATTACATTTTAAAAGGAAGTACATCTTCACCTATGGTTAAATTTTGTTGCCAAACACCTTTCAGATCATCTTCCATTGGATGTGAAGAGTCACTAACTACCTTAAAAAACCAAACTGTTTCTTCAGTTCAGTATTTATTTACTAAGAGTATCTTTTACAACTTTAGCCAAGAGAAGAATATTAAACCACGTATAATAGGACCTACATTGAAAACTTTTCAAACTTTAAACCAGCGTAATGTTTTAAAGAGTTGACCTTTTTAGATAGGATTTCCGACATTGTACTCTACTAATACAGGCCTTTAACTTGACTACTTGACCTATGCTGTCATTAAGGTTTTTTATCTGACTCTTTGTGGGAAAACCCCCTGATATGACAAAAAATGGCAGTTATGGCAGTTACTTCAAAAAGTATATTTATAGGTGCAGTAATGATGTAAGGCGTCATAAGCTTTACCTGTAATCGTTTGGAAATTATTAAGCCCACTTATTTATTAAGACTTTTTTACGCCTTTTTATATGCAATATAGAGAGAGACTGCGTGCTTGCTACTGTATTTATATGTAACTATATAAATGTAAATGGTATCGCTTCATTTTAAAGTAAAATTATTTTAAACGTTGATTAAACATTTTATCGAGTCTGCACTCAATGTAGGTGTCTTTAATTTGCATGGAAACTTCATTTTGAGACCCATTTACGCTATTTGGGGTGTTTCGAGACACTGCCAGAATATAATTCTTTACCTTATAAAGTCTAAACTAAGGCGTATAAAAACGTTCAAATTCAAAGAAATGTATTGCTTTTACTGCATGTCAAAAAATATGCACAATTATCTTTCGATCTTTTATAATATATTAAAATTGTGCAATTATTTATATTTTTTGTACTAATACACATAAATTTGCTCTTACAACAGTCAATAGTTGAATATAGATTAAATTCGATAATTATAAACTGTTATAAGGCATTATAATTATTAGAAATACGAAATTCAATAGAATTAATGTACAACTTATTATTTTAATAGTAAAACATTTATACGAGTAATGTCTGATATTATAGCACCAGTATTTATATAATTTATTATTGCGGTAAAGTAGTTATTAGAATCATTATTTTTAATTGTCTTCAATTAATTGCACTTTTTTTATTCCACTCACACAAATTTTATTGCATCGCAAAAGTAATTGTAAAAATTTAACTAACTGTTAAAGTGACGTTATACTTTCCAAGTTATATTCAAAAATCAATTTCTTCATACCAAACGTCATGCTTTAGTTTAGCACATAACTGTGTTATCAAACATTTGTTTGAAACTCTGTAAACTGTATATTACTAAAGTGACATCGCTGTACTGCATGCCAATTAATTCCTGCGTTTAAGTCTTAGTAAATATTCCAAAACCATTTACCAACCGAAAATGTTAGTAAATGTTTTAGCAACAAGTACGGTTACTCGCAGCTATTTCTTTTTTTTTTTTCAATAAAACTAAACATTTTAATTTATACTGAAACGAACTTGATTTAAAAAATGATTATTTACACAGATTAGACCTAGAACAAGTCACAGTTATGTTTTTTAATATTTTGAGAATTATTCAATAATTATCAGAACATTGTATGCCTTGATCTACTTAAAAATCAAAAACTAGTTAGGAATTTGTTCTGCTAATGTCCTTCCACAGTGCTTTGCAGAAGAGCAGAAAGTGACTGGGAAGCAGACTGAAGCCTCTTCCTTAACTTATACTAAATTGCTAAAATAAGAAGATTGATATAGCAAGTTTATATATTTTAAAAATATTACAGTTGAGAGTTATTTATAACATTGTTTTACTGCAAAAAGCAGGTTTATTTTCACAAGGTTATTCCTTCCAAGTGCTTTCTCATATTTTAAGATGTACTAAACATTATTTAAAAAGTACATCATATCATTGAACGTTACCAATGTTGTTACAGGATAACACAATGGTGAATTTTGCCAATTCGTTTTCTGCTGTATCAAAAACATTTGTATTTTGGACTTTTGACATTTATGCAACAAAGAATACAACATACAGTTTTAAAAGTAATTTCTAAGAGATTGAATGTATTTTCTCCATATTTATATACATCCAACATTATTAATTCAATATTCAAAACTGTGATCCCAATAGGCAACAAACCCAAACCGTCCATCAGTTTTTTTTACGTGGTAGGCGATAAAAAAGGGGTACAGACCCTGCCCAACGCAGCTCATATTTTACAGGAGTACAAACGAATACTGTGGATCCTTCAATGTTACTAGCATCATTTTAATATCTTAGAGGATCTCAAGATTCATGGGTTAAATAATCTTGAAGAGTCATTACAGAAAATTATTAAATCTGGAAATCGTGTGATTTTGAATTTTTTCAACCACCCTCCACCACAAACTTAATATTATGTATTGCAGTTGTATTTATAGTTTTAAAAATTTAAAGTTTATTTATAGTTTTGTTACTTATAGCATTCTATTTCTTCAGATTAAAATTTGTTCAATTTCTTTATAACCATAATTGTAAATAAGGTATCGGTGCACAAACGCATTAGGATTAATATTTATAGGAATTTATCAGCTTCATAACAACTAGTACACGTAAAACTAATACTTATTGACACAGCTGGCGGGAATTTCTCTCCGTGGCTGAGACAACCTAATTTATCGAACGCAAATCAATTGTATTAACGTAGAAAGCATCCCTTGCTGTAGTTGAGATTTTACAATCGGCTATGTTTTCATAATTTCAATTTATGGATGAATTTTAGGGTACACGGTTAATTTTTACAATTATACGGTACGATGAGGCTGCCTCGATCATCTTTTAGTTTTAAATAGAAATATATATTTAAGCATGTACATGTATTTGTTAAAACATAAATATTATTAATTTACAGATTATATATATATATATATATATATATATATATATATATTCCAAAACTTTCGTACAGTAGTTATCTCAAAATCAATAAATATCCAAACCGTGTAAATAAATATCCATAAGTTTCCGTTTTGCTCAACGAAGCATAAGAAATGTGAAATAACTACCACTTTTCGAAAACTTGACAGCAGCCATCTTGAAATCTGTAAAGATATAAAACATTTACAAATAAATTTCTTAATAACTTGTTTATTATTTTAAAGAAACGTATATTTTTCTGAATAAAGATACGATTTACTATAACTAGTTTACTAGTTCAATGATAATTAATAATTATAGTTTACTATTAATCTGCACTGATTTTTGAGTGGAATCTAACTACTGAAATGTATGTATTAATTAACCTGACATCGATACAAATATTGTATATGTAATACAATAAAAAAAATATGTTTCATATTTTTTAATATTAACTCTTTTTCATTATTTGTTATTACTGCGTTATTAATGGTATAACTCTTAATTGTTTAATGTTATTTTCTTAATTATATTCATCTTAGCGAATTAATAACTGGTATTATATAAATATAGTACAGTGATTGTTATTAAATTTTCCATAATACAGTTTTATTTAAACAACCATACATAAAACCAAGTAAAACCTTTTTTTAGGAAATACAACTCGTAAAAACTGTACTTTCCTTTTCTCGAATAATCATTTTCGAATTTCTTTATTAGGTATTAATAAAACCATTGTATACAGTTTGTATTTCTTGATTATGTATTTCTAAAATATTTATAAGTTACATAATACTAGTAAAATGTCTAGTCTTAGTTCATAGTTTTATAAGTGCTCTAAACACATTGAACTATAGCATATTTCATACCATATTTTTCTCTCAATGACTTTTCAATTTGCGTATCACAATTTTAAGACTTATGAATTTTCTAACATTGTAAAAGTTCACTACACTACCTGCCTGTGAGCTGTAAAAAGGCTAAACTTGGTTTAACACTACAACCCTACATCAAGCACTTAGATAAGAGAAATTGTTTCCTCTTACCCGTATTAATGAGTCATAATTGAAATTGAAGTTCATTGTTGAAATGTTTCGGTTCCTAGGCAATGGTTGCAATTTATAATAAAACTATCTGAGAAATATTGAAAAAATACTATTCATATTTTCAACTTTAATTTAACGAAATACGTGTAACTCCTTAAACGCGTTCTTTGGTATTATACTAATAGGATTATGTGGTAATTTGTATGGCCATCTGTACAAAACTTCAATACTTCAATTTGAAGAAGCCCGAGTTTTATGTACACTTCAAGTATATGAAGTGATACCATCTCCATTCCCATCTCGTTTTGATGTACCGGGAATAAAAAACTGTGAATCGCAACAATCTTATCGTTAGATAGCATAATCTTGTAGGTGAAATGACGTCAAGCTATCGATAAAAAGAATGATGAGATAGACAAAATTTCTACAACAGAGGTATGAATTATTTTTATTCGTGTTATTGAAAACATTACTATGAAAGAGAGAGATAATTTACTCTAAGAATTCCTGAGGCTATTAGTGACAACGAAATATAACTATGTACTTTTGGAATTCCGTCTTGCAGTCTCAGATGTAAAATTTTAAATGTCACCAAGCATTCCCAAAAATAATAATTTTTTATTTTACTAGAAAAGTTAAGGCTAAATCCGTCTCTGGCCTAGGGATCAACGCCTTAAAAGTGACTTCCGAACCACCACCAATGTCTGTGCAGGCGGATTCTTGCAAGGACAGTATCGCTCAGCGATCACCTATCCCAGCTGCAGTCACGCTCTACGTTGCTTGATTGGGTTATCATACAAGTACAAATAATAGATTTGCTTTGGGTACTGTTGAAATTTACTTTGAACTTTCAACAATAATATTCTGAACCAAAGAGCTACTCTAAGTTTGAATGACTTAAAGAGAAACTGTCTTAATCACATGTCAAAGCTCAAGGGTACCGTCCTCAACACGCTCCCTACTTTCTTTAATGAGTTCATTGTGGAATTACGTTACTTTGGTTTTTGGGTTAATATATTACACAATGGGTACTTACGTATTATATCGACCACACTAATTATTATTTTAAAACATCAACTTATTTGGTAATTTAGAAGCATGGTTGGTATTAAAGTAATTGCCCACAATAGACGTCCGGTGTTATCTTATCGCAATATCTGTCCCTTCCCCCGTGGTCAAGGTTCATAGACCGGCCGCTCCAGCGATAACGGCCAGTGCATGTTTCGCTGTGCATCACCAATTGTAACTAATTGTTGTGTGTACTTGTTGGTTATTGTCGTCTGTGTTAACAGTGCATTGTTGTAATGGGTGACCGAATTAAAATTTGGGATTTTCCTTGCAGTGAAGAGGGGGCAATAAGGTTTTTGCAGGACAAAGAGTTGCTACCTAAATGTAAAAAGTGCATAAACGAACATGAAATGACATTATAATCTTTCGACAACGGTCCATTTTGGATGTACCACTAGACTGTGTTTGAAAAAAGTCGGTTTGCGTATAGGCACCTGGTTCAGTAACAGTAAAATTCCATTCGTTAGTGCTTTTCGTTTTATTTACTCATGGGTTTATGAACTAACGTCTATCAGTTGGTGCGAGCGTGAGCTGGAAATGGCTGAAAAAACAGTTATTGACTGGAACAGTTATATCCGTGAGGTTTGCGTATTTTCTATGGAGAAAAAACACAGTGGACAATTTGGAGGAGTCGGCTGCATTGTTGAAATAGATGAAAGTATGTTTACCAAGTGGAAGAATTGGTTTAGTTATTTTCTCATGGCCATAGTGGTTACGCATAAAACCAGTATAAATATATTCACTAGAAATTAGAACAATCCCATGGAGTGACATGCACCATTACCAAACTCAGTGTTGCCGATATATAAATAAAGATTCATGTAAAATTCAAGGAAACCCGAAATTTAAATCAGTAAGACACAACCATTATTTACTAAATCCATGGCAATATGGACTAAAATATAGTTCAATATTCCTGGAATGTTTAGGAACAGTTTTTGTGAGACAATTTTAAAGAGTTTTGATCAATCACGTCACTATTCAAACTTCATAGTCATAACAATAACCCCAAGTTTGACAAATAATATTATACATTAAATATTTTTTGTATCTTCTTCAACTTCAAGAATAACTCCATTCTTCTAATAGTCACCGAATTATGTATCGAGGTAACAAAATGTCATACAGGATCTTGATTTTTACATGGAAATCCTCCAATATTTACTTTTTGCTAAGAAACATTGACAATGTTTATAAAACAAAACGAATAAAAAATAAGTTCTGAAAATTCGGTCATAAAATCGAGGGGTAGCAAATTTATGATGAATGATATGTCAATACAACAATCTTATAACATTGAAAGTGCTCTCATTAAAGTTTAATTCATCACTTACTCAAGGCTATAGTAGTACTTTATCCAGTTTCATATGTAACGGATCCCCAATTCTGTTTAGCTTATGTATTCGCCTGCATCATATAATGAAGTTTTCACTACAATTTCGACCATTTAGTCCACTACAGCTACTGATATGGTAGGTACGTCTTCGTCGGTTATAAGAAAGTGAATGAACCTCTTACAATTAATTACTACAACCAAATTGTACATAAATCCCATTCCCCTAGACTCGCATTTCCTCTTTTTTATTAATTTTTCAAAAACTAACCCTATTGAAAGGGGTGATAAGCTTTATCCTCATAACTGCAGACCTATTTGAATAAGTAAATTCTTATGAAAGTTTGCTTAGTAACGCAGTGGTAGATCTTTTATCCTGTAGTTCTATCTTATCTAAAACATAGTTTTGGTTTATGAAAAATAAGTTCACTTCTAATGCCATTGCAGAGCTTCTCAAAATTAACCATGCAGCTCTGTACAGGCGCAGATATGAAGCTGGGATTTTTTGTAAATGCTTAGATAATGTCAGTCATGAAGTTCTTTTGTTATAAATAAGTGGACAATACTGGATTAGACGTTTCGCACAATAGTGGTTCTGATCATATCCCACATATCGTTTTATATTGTTTGCAGGTATCTAATGAAGCAGGTGACACAAAGGCAGATTTCCTTCCAATATCAGAAGGCGTACCACAAGGTTCTATTCTGGGCTCCTTGTTCATTGTATATATAAATGATCTTAATGTGCCTTTGTCTCTATCTGAAATTCAATATGCGGATACCATGTTAGACGTTGTTGTGGATTCTCTTATATACCTTAATAATTTTCCAACGTCCAGTTAATGAAATATTTTTATGATTTACATACAACAGTCTCGATTTGAATATTGAGAAGACTGATGTTGTCCATTTCCTCAAAAATTTCCCATATATGAAATTATTGCTGTAACTGATGATGTAGCTGTTCTTGAAAAAAATCGTATTTTCCTTGGCCCAAATATAGAATTTTACCCTAGTTGTTTCAGTCACATTGACATCATTTGTACTATACTTAGTAAATGTCTGTGTTATTTTGACATATTTCAGAATTTTTATATACTGACTACCTAAAGTTGGTTTATTATGTTGTTTTTTATATGACACCTATATGGCCACTTTGGTACAGTAGCTGGATTGAATGTGTCTCTCATAGTAACTAGTAAAGAATAAGAGTGGATACGACAAAATCAGCTATTAGTATTTCCTAAAGGACTTCGGTCAACAAAACAAAACCTATTAAATGCATGTTAATCAAGACACGCAGTGTAATAATCTACCTTGTTAGTTACAGACTGTACCAGTAAATATTCTTTTAAAACTAAATTGAAGAACATTTTATTTAAAAATGCTTCTACTCACCGAATACTTTTTTGAGCACCAATCAATGGGAATAGTAATTTTGTTTTACCTAAATGAAACTGGTTAGAATTATAACGTCAAATCATTGTATACTATAAAAAAATAGAAAATGGTGCGTCTCAATTCAAGGTAACGGTTGTGTATGAGAATAAAGAAGTTCTATTTGACTAGATGCTTGTCTGACTCTAGCAAACTGTAGAAAATACAACTTTCCAAACAATAAACTGTATTATAAGCAAAGCTTGTATTGCATATAATTTTAATTAAAGCTGTTATTAATAGACAATACAATAAATATGAAATAAAAAACCAAATATTCTCTTGTTGTTGGGTTTTTGTCTGCTAACTATCTAGTTTTCGGCACATTATTTCCCATGAAAATACAATATTCTTTTGTATTCCATTAAAATTAAATTTTACCCTAGCCTCAATCATAATATCTTGGTTCCACTATGCGGAAAGAAGCTCCATCCTTTAGGTATGACTTAAAAGCCTTTAGGTAAATATGAACAGAGCTCCAACTATTGTTTTCATGTGTTTATCACTATATCCTATGCCTACGTAATTTTGGTTTTTCCTTTATTCCATTGAGAAATCTATATGTGCTTTTGACACGATTTTTCACTATTCCTGTACATGTGAAATATGATCAAATTTGGAGATTCCTTCTTCTAAGTAACCTCAATAGAATAACTTGTCATTGAAGATAGCTTTACTCCTTCACTCACTAAAAACACTGCATGTAAAGAACACATGAGATTTGAAAATACTATCAAGATATGGAACTTTCCACCGAACTTTAGAGAAATCATCGACTTATTACATTTATGAAGAGTTGTTTAGAGTAAAAAATGAACTGTTTTATTTAAATTTACTTAAACATTATCTAAATATTTATACATCTAATAAACACTATCTTAAAATGTGATAGAAATAAAGACCCATTAAATGTATGAGTAATAATAAAATGTAAGCTCGCTGTTTTACTCTAGTATTCAAAAGTTACTTATATATGCTGTTTAGTTATCCTGTATGGATTTTCTAAGCCTTAGACGGTTGAATGGATTCTAATAGCAATACAGTTACACTTAATAGGACATGTTGTATGCAATTTTAATTTCATTACCTTTATTGACCATCTGACATTTATATCATATTTTGACTTGTCAGCACATATGATACTTATTGTTTTCATATTGGTTCTGATGTTTCGATATCGTAAAACATCAAATATCGCTAGAAAATAATGAGACAAAAAACCGAATCAAATATTTAATCTAGTCAGTTTTATCTGTTGGTTATAAAGGATTTGTTATACCGAGGAAATTTTAAATTGTATTTAAGAATCAAATTACGTTCAGGTTTGTATAAACATGTATAAAACATTGCTAAGGGCTAAAATACATATCATTATCTTTGATTCAAAACATTTATTTTGTCATAAGTCAAGTTCTTGGAAAATGTTAATGGCAAAAGACTCTAGAATTGAGAATTCCAGTTATTTAAAACTTCATTTCACCACAGGGCACTATTAAAACTGAACAGAAAAGTTCAGTTTTAATAACAAGTCTGTACTTGTTTTAATACAACACAGTGTTTATAGGATGCACACATTCAATTAGTTAAAAGTTTGTGCTGCAACAGACGTTACTGTGACATCATAAAATAGATCACGATTTATTTTTACAAAACTAAACTAAACTATTTTATGCATATGATTCTAAAGTTGACCACTGAGGGGGCTGTAATGTAACCGTTCTCTGGTATTTTATACGGTCTGTATTGTACGATCTCAGCCAACAGTTTTGCCAATAAATATTTCTAGCAAATATTCCACGTAAAATTATGGATACATTTTTATCTATCAGTGTCATAAATTCAGATACGTGTTAATCGTTAATGACTTTTTCATTATGACTGTAATATCGGGCAATCGTTATTAATGTGTACAGTATTAGCATATGCTTACAGTGTTGCCAGAAAGTTTAGGGACACCCCACATAAAGTGATATACTACTTGCGTCCCTATACTAACAGCAGATTGGCTAACTCTATATATTTCCCCATTAACACAGTGAAAACGAAGTATTTTGGTGTGACTTTCATTACTTTATGTATAAAATCTTTCAAAATATGAACTTTTTTGTGATTTTAAAATTTTGGAGGAAACACCTGTTTTTTGAAACATTACAGTTTATAACTTCTAAAATAAATGTCCAATCATCCTAATAATTGGTACGTTATTTTAACATAAGATATGGACTAAATAAATGCTATTGTGGCAACTAGAAAAAAATAACTCACTGTTTGGTGATTGCTCAAAGTTCCTTTATTTTTTTTTACAATCACGGAAATGGCGATGTTTGTATCTGACGGCAACAAAGCTAATGATGAAAAAGGAGTGCGTGCGCATCAATATCCCTCCCTCTGTTTTGTGAGGAACAAGCTGGTGTGCGTGGATTGCCTACCACTCTCATAGTTCGAGCGCTACAACGCACCAAAGTTATCAGTTTTTCATTTCCGAAAAAAATAAAAATAAAGGAACTTTGAGCGATCACCATACTGTGAGTTATTTTTTTCTAGTTGCCACAATAGCATTTATTTACTCCATATCTTATGTTAAAACAACGTACCAATTATTAAGATGATTGGACATTTATTTTAGAAGTTATAAATTTTAATGTTTCAAAAAACAGGTGTTTCCTCTAAAGTTTTAAAATCACAAAAAAGTTCATATTTTGAAAGATTTTATACATAAAGTAATGAAAGTCACACCAAAATACTTCGTTTTCACTGCGTTAATGTGGAAATATATAGAGTTAGCCAATCTGCTGTTAGTATAGGGGCACAAGTAGTATATCACTTTATGTTGGGTGTCCCTAAACTTTCTGGCAACACTGTATGTATAAATAGTCTAATTTCATTTTAATTAATTTTTTACAATAAGTCCCTGGAACTCCAACTTGTATCTCCTACTTGTCGGACAAGCGTGCTGCCACAACCCCCCAGGAGGGTTCACTTCTGACTGGTATACTATATACTCGTACTTATATTGGGTACAGTTCAAACCAATGTGTCACATACATCTGGAAAACACAATAGGTCTCCAGGAGCTGCAAATATAACGTTAATAATAAGATAACAATGAAGGAAACAGGATTTTTCCGGACATT
The DNA here is from genome assembly GCF_021130785.1 of Homalodisca vitripennis. Classification (NCBI taxonomy): domain Eukaryota; kingdom Metazoa; phylum Arthropoda; class Insecta; order Hemiptera; family Cicadellidae; genus Homalodisca; species Homalodisca vitripennis. The sequence goes on from NC_060214.1 coordinate 43,945,276, forward strand.
TGCCATCGTTCAGTGAAACAAGAAAACAGTAACACTACGTTTCGAGATCTGCAATCTGATCTCTTCTTCAGATTTTACCTGAAGAAGAGATCAGGTTGCAGATCTCGAAACGTAGTGTTACTGTTTTCTTGTTTCACTGAACGATGGCAAATGTCCGGAAAAATCCTGTTTCTTTCACAATCCTTCCATCGTCAAAAATAACCTTCAAACAAAGAAGATAACAATAATAGGTCTCCAGGTCGCAATTGTCAAGATAATGTTGTAAATGGGCTTGTCTGCAGGTCTAGTTGACTGCGGAAGATGACTTTGAGATTCCCCTAAAACTAAATGATTAAAATCTAAACAAGAGTAAATATGCTTCCCTTCACCTAATTACTGTAAGATGCCGATACAGAAGTCATCTCTTTATCCACATGACTGAGATAGGTATCTCTGTATCAGAGACCTCATGGGATCTCGATCCCATCATGCGTAAGTCCCTATCCCCATCCTTACCCCACCCTAAATATCCTATTACATCGGAAGAATCGAAGATCTTTTTTGGACTAAGTGTAATGAGCGGGTCTCTTCATCTTCTTAGTGATCAAAAATATTTTACACAATAGTATTGATCCCTAATTTTTTCATCGGATCGTTTAGTATTTACCCGTTTCGTTTGGCTTTCACACATTTGTTTAAAGAAGCGCTCATACGAGTATATTTGTACATACAAATATTTATAGTAATGTATAGTAATGTTATACCAAAAAGAGTTTTTCTTGTTATGAAGTTACTAATATCAAAATCTTTTCTATTTTAAACAGACTATTCAATTTCTTTTGTGTGTCGTTGAATGTGAGAATAGAATTGTGTAGAGATTATCGAAGTAAAGGAAAAGAAGCTGCTAGTTTTTCTATAAAATCCTCCAAACACTTAAAACATCTTCTAAATTAGAATATTTACTGTAAAATGTAAACGTGTACTTAGTCTTCTTTTTGGAAAACATACTTCACTTATAGAGGTTGTGTAATTACTTTTACTGCAAGTTATCCGAAGGTTTTGTTTACGGTTGTGTATGTAAATATATTGACACGAGATATTCTTATTCGCAATTTGCTCAGAACGGAAAGTCGGGCATACTGAACAAGGCGAAAATATTGAACTTGGAAATGGATATATATATATATATATATATATATAAATTCATATGTTGCTTTTATAGGCAATTTGTATTTGATCTGATACTGTCATAAACGGATCTAACAGTTAATCCAAAATGGTTTTTCTTTCCAGCACCACTGAGGATGTGATATAGTATCCAGGGTTGGGGAATCTATTGACATATCGATTTCACTCTGTTAGTAGAATATATCTAGTATAATAAGTAGATTCTCTACATTTTAAGAATACATGACCTAAGTCTTCCATGAGTTTCATCAGCACATGTTCTTTGAGGCCATTATATCAATTTGAAAGGAGTAAGAAACTAGACAAAGTATCATTACTAACTTACCCAGCAGGGATCACTTCTGGCTAGTTTATACCTTCCAGTTGAACCCAAACTGAACAAAAACCGATCTGTCACTTAAATCTGAGAAACCTTATGGATTACCAGAAGCGGCACATCACTAACCGCAAATTTCGAGATTCTGGGGTGCAAGAGTAATTCGATAGGTATATTCTACTGCGGTAGATGCCCGTTGGAGTTTGTGAGGTTCGTTCCTTAAGTGTCAGGAGTTCTTGCTAGCCTCAACATAAGGGTGTACAACCCCCTACCTCTTTTGACTGGAGAGGCTGGTTCAAAGCTTGCCACTCCTTCTTTCGATGGGACATGACTTAAGATTAGTGGCCTAAATTCTTCCTCATGAATCTCGACATTTGGCGGCCAATACCCACAACCTTATTCTTCCAGAATATCCTGTCACTTCGAAAGGAGCGCAAAGGTCTCTATAGGACTAGGTGCAATTTACAAGCTTCTTGTTCTAAGAGAACAAAAATCACTACTAACTCGATGAAATGTTTTATACGAGTAAACTGAAAATATTATATATTATACTTTTCACAATTCTATAGTTGTATCCTCATTAAATTTACCCCATTCTTATGAAACCATTAAGGAATATTTCCATCCAATACAATGTATTATAATGTGTTATTGATGAGGAGCGCTGCCCCATTGCCTGACCTATCTACCCCTAATATAACGTAATGTTGCTTAAAATAATAGTTTTTTTTATATGTTTTTTGTTGAGTGTTGCTTTTATGGATCGATTCTGGTTTATGCTAATGCCGCTATGTTTAAAATGCGAGTTATCGTTATAAATTTAATTTTTCATGTCGATAAAAATAATGTATATATCCAGATTAGAGGTATAAAACAACTTAAATTCTTTTAATTATTTATCAATAATGCCTCCTTCATCTCTTTTATAGCAATAATAGCAGACAAAACAATGCTCGCTATGGGTTTAACTCAATAACAATATTTACTTGTTTCATCACTCTCCAAAGAATAAAAATAATTAAAATATATTATAAAAAATGATCATAAGCTGATTTAGGCTTCTGAGATTTCAGACCGACATTTTTAGTATCTACACGTGTCTTCTAAAAGAATTACCTATTCTGGAATGTTTTATAATAATAAGCGAATTTAGGGTCAAAGTTTTTACGAAAATGGGAACTTCTATGTGTAATAGTTCTTCTTTCATTCACTTTGCCAGGTTTACTTTGGTCACTTGTGAATGGATGGTAAAACAGATATAATATTGATATTTCTTTAGTTTATTTTCTCATTTTTATTTGGAAGTATAGTATATATTTGGAAATATATGAATTATTGTCCAGAAATAGCATTGTCTAGGCTTCGCTTATGATACATTTCTGTAGGCGATTGCCTCCTTGACTTATAATTGAGCATTACGTCAGTTAAAAGTCTCCAAATCCAGCTGGAGTTTGTTAGTGGATAATAATTACAGCCAATCAGCTGATAGTTAGTGTATTGAGAATAAGTGCCTAAACATCACATTTATGGATTATAAATCATATCTTTTAAACTAAAGAAAAGTATTCTAATTGGACTAACTTTAAAACTTTGAAGGCCCATAGAGTATACCTTTATCGTAAGTTAAACTCCAAAATTTAGACTTTAAGGCTTTCGAGTGGTACCAAATAAGTATATAAAATAATCATTGCACAAACATAAAAACCACTTTATAACAATCTAGATACTTATTTATTGTGTTATATTCTTAATATATTATATTTTATATCCTAAAAATTTAATTAATATTAATGAATAATAATATTTCATGTAAATATAAAATTGTGCAAGTAATAATTCGATTATTAAGGTTATTCTTTATTAAAAACGTGTATATAAGTTGCGATGAATGCAAAATATTTCATAATATGATAAATTATCATTATGATAATGCAAAATTACTATTTTCATATGGCCACAATGTGATTATTTATATTGTTTTAGTGCGATACTAAATTTAAAATATTTTCTATAAGGTACAGCTAATTCCTGTTTTTGATTCTGGAATTGTATTTGATTATTATTAAATGAGGACGAGAGCTCGTTCCGCAGAATGACTGTGACAATAACACTGGGTTTTCAGTCCAGTTTGTACAGTCAGGAACAATACTCGCTATAAATCCCAGGAGATCCACGCTCCAGCGAGCACTTGTTAGACGTTTAATTCCGCTACGTCTACTTTTCTTCGTCTTCAACACAGTCTCCGTGGAATAATACAATCCAATTAGTGAATTCCTTATCAATTATGCTTGATTTCAAAGGTATTTATTAAGTTATTAAGAATACGATAATGAAGCCTAAGTCTGAAATATATTTAATAAAATATAGTTAAAGATTTTCAGGTAATTTATAACATAAAATTTTACCTGAACGCATACCAAACTGTTCTTTATTAATAATAACCATATACATATTACAACATGCATAATCGTGTATATGGCTTTACAGGCCAATTATATTTATTTATTTATTTCAACGGCAATCGCCAATTTTATACGAAAGTAACAAAAAAATAACTATGGACAAGATGTACTAAAGTTTTCTTAGGAGCTAATAAGACAGAGAGTATATAGTAACATACAACAAGAAGGCATGACCAGCAAACAACACAGGTAACAACTGTACAAGACTGGAAATTGTAAGGCTAGTAAACACTGTTTAACAATAGGACATATATATTTAAATAGAGCTTAATGAGAGCTATTTAAATAAGAAATAACAACAATTAATTAAATACTATATAGGAAAAACAGTAAATAAACTATATAAAAAGGACTAACATCAGTAAAGTATCTAAGATAACAGTAGGATAAACTAGAGTGGGATTGAGTTAACAGTGTATAGGGCTGCAGTTTTTTATAATAAATAAGAAATAAACTATGTATATATATATATACTAAAAACAATATAAATATCAGGTAACAATAACAAGAATAGAGATTAGGTAAAAAGTGAATAGAGCTACTATTTAAATTGATATAACTAACAGAAAGACTATAAATATCATAACAAATAAATATACAATAAACAATAACGAAAAGAACTTAAAAAAGAAACTGAAGAGGAGGCTCTGGCACTATAATGAGGGGAGCTGACGGCCCCACCATTAGGTAGAAATTGTTATATTACGTACAAATGTGTGTATAGAATGTTTAAATAAACATTACATACTTATAGAGGTGCAAAACATTATACTATCACAACGATTTATAACTATAGGCCTTTATATCAATTATATCTAAATAGTTTAACGTTTGAGATGATTAGATGTTCAAAATAGCATGATAGGTAAAATACGAAAATATTGAAGTCTTTTAAGTCTACTTAATACGCAAAGGAGAAACGCAATTATACTTTTATGGCTCTTAAGTCCAATATTCCTATCTAACACAAGTTTACACCAAGTTTTCTTATTCTAGACATAAATTTAAGCACATAAAATATAAATTCTTTGTGAAGAAAAATGTGTTGATAATTTTTTTACATACAATATTAACCGATACAATTAATAATGACCATATGTAAAGAAAAAATAAAAGTGTACACTTACATAGGGGTTGCCTTATGATATTATGATACCAACACCAATATATATACATTTCTTCCTTGGACCAACAAAAACCAACAGATTTCAGGCCATTGGAGGAAGGTGAACTTGATTTGCTTATTTTACCTATATTGTTGTTACTTGCTAAGTTAGTTGCCTGAGAAGGAGATCAGATTGCAAATCTTGACACAAGCTATTACTGACATGTTGTATCACTGAAAGATGACAAATTACCGGGAAAGTCCCTTACTAAAGTTAGTTTGTAATCTACGTCTAATAAACAAGACGTTTTGTGCTAAAAAAAAAACTGGTCAACTGTATGTAAAATTCCAAGGTCATTTATGAAATCATTCTGGAGATATCCTGCTGGTAATTAAATTTCTCTCGCGCTCAGCCAACTCCCACGGAAGAACATGGTCACAAGAAGAATACATTCGTATTCACACAACACTCTACGTTATATCTACGTTATATACTGGGAAATATTTCTAAAATATGTGTCACAAGATTTATATTACATACAAAGTTTTATATATTTGTATAAAACACAACGCATATATTTTTCCTAAAGCTTTAAACCCCTATCTCACCACTTAGTTTTGAATACAATGGCAGATAAGTGATTATGGATTTACGAGTATACTTGCGAAGTAAATATTACCGTATCTCTAGCGTTGTTATCTAGACATTAGAGTTTTAACACAATGTAATGTAGGTACGATATGGATAACTGCGCAAATTGAACTTTATTGCATTATAATAAGAGGTTTCCTTCAAAAAGTTTTTGTTTATATTACTTTAGTAATGTATATCTTCCACTAGGTATATATTACTACTATAAAGTATTGTCATTCACACATTGAGTCAATTCTAACATATTTCTTTCCCAAGTTTTATCCTGACTTTTTGATTATAAATATTTAAATTAAATCGTATCGTGTCTTTGAAAGTGGATTTTAACAAAACCATTGCACAAGCAAATTTGTCTCATCTGTTCAGCAAGGATTCGTCTGACAGTAAGGCTGGGCTAACTACGGAGAAAAATAGTAACCACGCCAATAACCTCTTAAGAGTTGGGACGTACTCAAGATAAATAATTTAGTTATCGTCAACAGAATACGTAAAATAAAATTCTACATTTTTAGAACGTCTTTATATAGTATTTGTTTATTCACTAGGATTTTTTGAGTGAAATTTAAACAAGAAAGTAATATTATATTTTTACAAGTAAAATTTATGGTTTGAAGTATTTTTATTAACTTTACTTAAATAATAACGCAGTAACTTTAATTCTTCAACTGTACAAAATTTTAAATACAAAAATGTACCTTTTGGTTGCGATGGTAAGAGAAAATAATAAACCATATAGATGTGTAATTTTTATCAATTACTTCTTAGGGCTTTGTGTTCGAAAATACAATAGAAAAGTATTATAACCAAGGCACGTCTGCAATCAGACTGATGACACAATGATAATCAGTGATATACCGGTCGGGAATTCTTTATTGGTCCTTGCTACCTGGCTAGAATGCTATTGTAAATGTAATGAGATTGTTAAATATACCGTCATTCATGAGGCGAGGGAAATAAAAATTTACTAAAACAGTGTACTCTGTAGAACATATTTACATTTATATTATTGACATAAAGCTTACAAGTTTGTGTCCACTCAACACACCATGTTTATGTAACAACATTTAAATTATTTCGCAGTTTCTAATACATTTGTTTTTACATAGTGTAAGGTGATCCTCAGAGTAAAATATCTAACTCTGGCGGGCAGGCTTCAGTGGTCAACTGATCATTTTGTGTTTTTCTGATGAGCTACTTTCTCTGCACAATCTCACAAATTGAATTAACATCATCTATAAATCATTCTGATTCACATCGGTACTAAATAACACTTTTCACACATCAACACGACTTCAGTACTCAAAGCAGAATTACAAGATCACGTGACCACAATCTATATCAGGTTGGTTAAGTTGGTAGCACTGATCGTGTAGAATAAAAAGTCCCATCTAACTCGATGCATATATAAACCACTAGCACCCGCTACCACGTCACGATGGTACTTGTAAAACCACTCTTTTATGGTTAACATGTATTATGAACTTCAAGGAATTCAGAAAATCACATAGATCGATGCAGTCTATAACTGTGAAAAAAGAGGCGAATGGAGCGATTGAGTAGGTCTACTCATATTCTACGTGACAGACCTAACATTATCAAGCACGTGACAGCTTTTCTTTGCAGATTTCTAAAACACCACAAGTAACATTAACATTGATTAATTATATCAAACTGAATATCTCGTTAATTTCCCCTCTTATCTTCATTAATCATAAATATTTAAACCCAACTTACCTGAATGATAGAAGCTAGAATCAACTCACTTGGTTGGGTCTCATTCTCCAAATGGCGTGTTTTTGGTCCTTTTATTTAAATTTTCTCTTTATTTGGAACTTATAAGGAGAGATCCACCTTACAACGGGTTGCCTCCCTGAGAAATGATAAAAACTTTAAGGTAATAGAATAAAGCTTAATGCACTGAATTGTGGAACTCGGTAAAAAGTAAAAAAAGTAGCGCAGACCGAAAAAGTGAATAGACCTCTTTCTTGGGCAAAGAGGAAATCGTGTACCGAATTTCGAGTCTCTAGGACCTTTCTATCAAGAGTTATCCCAAAGACACAATGTCACGAATTCTATATGACCCCCTCGGATCCCTATTTTTTTATATAAAAACAAGTCTTGGGAATAATTGTTAAGGATGTACTTAAATTAATATTATCTTGTTTAACTGATGAACTGTATGTTACAATCAGTATGTTAGGTGTAGTTCTAATAATTTCAGGCTTACCATCTAAAAGTATAATTATGGTACTATATCTCAATTTATAAAATGCAACATCCAAAAATGTAGTATGATTGAGTTACATTTACAGCATTTTACATTAATTTTCGTAGGCTTGCCAAAAATTCCCGCAAAATCAAATCTATTAGAAACTAATCACAAACTTAATCACTCGAAGTTGCCGTGACACCGAGATGTAATCTTGTTACACAACAGAATCTGTCACTAACTTCGGTGTACAAACAAGGTTCAATATCAGTTAGTGTCTTGATTCATAGGAGATTCAGGCCTGATAGCTTGTAACCCAGCCCAACTTCTAATATATGTCGTTAACAAAGATTTAAACCACTTTTCACCTTGTTAGTTCTAGCTCAATAACATGTACACAAGATATAAACTTGCTTTTGTATCCCTCACAGATGTAACCAACCTGTTGTTAAATTTACTCCAGATAATAATGATACTTCCGTAGTTAAATTATGTATGTTTTTGAAGAACGCGTTCATAAAAATTAGATTTTTTACTTGAAATAAATTACAAAATGTTCCTCATCCCCAATTGAGCACCGAGATGTAATCTTGTTACACAACAGAATCTGTCACTAACTTCGGTGTACAAACAAGGTTCAATATCAGTTAGTGTCTTGATTCATAGGAGATTCAGGCCTGATAGCTTGTAACCCAGCCCAACTTCTAATATATGTCGTTAACAAAGATTTAAACCACTTTTCACCTTGTTAGTTCTAGCTCAATAACATGTACACAAGATATAAACTTGCTTTTGTATCCCTCACAGATGTAACCAACCTGTTGTTAAATTTACTCCAGATAATAATGATACTTCCGTAGTTAAATTATGTATGTTTTTGAAGAACGCGTTCATAAAAATTAGATTTTTTACTTCAAATAAATTACAAAATGTTCCTCATCCCCAATTAAAACTTCATATTAGTTTGTGAAGAAATTAACAATAATTAATTCATCTCACCGGTCAGAGACACTGACTGTAATTTAGAGAACTATAAACATATTTACATCAATTTTTTACCTTCTGTTTCCATTATGTTGCAGTAAAACGAAGTAGTCATAGAAGACCATTTGTAATTCAGGCATTTTTTTTAAATAAGTGATGGGCTTTAGAAGTTATTTCTCATTCCGGTAACAATTTCCTAATTTCAACTTAAACGCCAATGCTACAGAGGCCTGGCCTCAGAAATTAAAATAGTTTCTTAGCAGTTAACTACAGAGTAACATATATGTCTCTTCATTTCGTGATAGATTTTCTTTGTCGGTTAGCTCATTTAATCCTAGTAGTTGATTCAAGGTTGGATTATAACATTTTCTAGTTAAATTAGACATTTAAATCCAGTATGGATGAAACCTTAAGTCTGTAAACATTGCCGTTTCTTAATGTGTATCTCTAAGAAGAGACGAGTGTGTTATCTGATGAGATTTGAGAAGAGTCTAAAATATAATCTCTGAATGGGGACCCTGGAAACACCTAGGACTTTATTTCGTTTGATAAAAATATACTTATTATAACTGCCATTGTATATACTTCTGTAGTTTCTGAAATTTCAGGAACTAGACGTACTGGAAAACTTGAACTTTGAATTCGTTGATCACGCCGGCCGTGGCATCTATAATCAGATACTAACAGCGATGTCAATACAACTATTCCTAAAAACAAAAACAAAATGAAATAGATAAATATAGCAATAACATAATTATGTCAATTTCTAGCCTCAACAAATTTCACTCTGGTGAACTTTCATTATTTACTTGATTTGATTTATACGTTGTGCCAATGTTTTTGCACAAGAGGTGTAATACAAGGGTTTAGGCGTACAATTGAAATATAATTCAATTAAATAGCTAGAAACTAGGATACTAAAAATTGTAACGTATTTTCGTGTAAAACCAGAAACATTATTGAGTTGTACTCATTTAAATCACTAGTAATAATATACTTTAATGATATTTTATAATCATATACTTCAATGGTTTTTCTATTGGTAAACCGTATTTTATATTAGTTTATAGAGTACATAGGAGTATATCCTAGTCTGAATAAACCACCAGCCTACTTAAAACTTTGTGGCTAACAATATTTAGTGGCAATTAGTGAATAACCAATTAGCCGTTATCTAGACACGCAGCCACCCGACTACGGCAGAGTTTGCTAACTAGTTGGTACGTTTTAACATACAAAATCAATGTTTCCAACAAAATTTGGACACAAAATATTTATATTTATTATTTTAAAAGTTATCGTACCATATGAAGTAATTGATAACTCGACAGCCGACGCAGTCGTTGGTCTTGTCGATATGAGTATAGGGGGCATTAAATTTCGGAACCACACAATGAGTGTGTTTCTGGATCTGTCCAAAGCATTAGACTGCTTTGGCCACAATATACTGCTAAAAAAACTTGAATCCCACGGCATTCGAGGTGTGCCTCTTAAATGGCTTAGCTCATTTCCGAGCCACAGATCCCAAGTTGTCCAGATAACAAATAAATTAACCAAGGAAATAGATCTTAGCTGTGGAGTCCCTCAGGGACTATCGGATCCTATGTCCTGTATCAGGGTCCTTTGTTTTTCCGGCTTTAGGTCAACGACTTAGAATCATCGCTTCTGTATGGTAGAAAAGTGCAGTTTGAAAATGATACAACTCTCTTTTTCAATGCAAGATCAAGCAAAGTTTTGAAATATCAGGCTTTTGTTGATATCAAAAACTGTGTCCAATACTTTAACAGCCTCAACCTCACAATAAAATCTTCAAAAACCAACGTTTTAAACTTTTCTTTGCGCACTGCGGGCAATCAGCTTAAATCAGCTCTTCGAAATTCCAAGGAATGTACCTTGATCGAGGACTGACATAGAATAAGAACATTGATCGTGTTTGCACCAAAATCTGCTCAGGCATCTTAGTTCTAAGGTCTTTAGTGAAATACTACTCGACCCAGGTACTGATTACGGCGTATTATGGCTTGATATACCCCCATCTGGCCTATGGAGTGATCTGGCCCCCCATCCTTTGGCGAACTTGCGCAAACACTCAGTTCCAAAGAGCATTCAGATTCCAATAAAAAGCGATTCGAACCATCGTAAAAATCAAACTCAGAGTAGTGCATGCAAGTTTTCAAAAAATTGTAGCTGTTGACTCTGCCATGCCTCTACATATTGGAAACAAATTTTTATTGTTTTGTATGAATAAATGTGCCTTAACCAGAGACCAAGACATACATATGTATGAGGTACGTGGCAGAGGAAACTACCTAACTGGTAGACACAGAACGGTGGTTTATGAACACCTACCCTCACAAGTGGGCTGCCCCAACCATTCCTAAACAGATTGCCCAATTCAGTCAAAGATGCTCCAACGACAACGGCATCTAACACTCGCCTAAACCACCTCTCGGTGTCTCAGTGTTTGTATTTAATCTGGAAGGCCGCCCAATTAAAATATTGACCCCACTGTTCGAAGTGGGTTGCATTGGCGATGAATGAAAGAGGTCTGACTGTAAAGATTGTATGTATGTATGTGTATTATAGTATGAATGGCAGACATTTTGGGATATTCTTATTAATTGATGTTTGCCATACGACGTAATTATTTTCACAGCAATAAAACAGATTTGATTTGATTTTATATGAGCCCGATCTGGTTTGTACCCGTGTGCCGTCGACTTGAATGACGCAAAGTGGTTGGTAAACTAGTGCTTTGCGCATATACCGTAGGCGCTTTTACAAAGGTTCCGTGGTCATGTCCCCGCTCTGTCTGGGGTTCAGGGGTCACCTGATGTCAATCATACCAGGCCATATCAAGAGATGGCACGTCAGGGTCGTGTATAAAACTGAAGTGGGCAAAGAAAATTTGAGATGGCGGTGGTCACTTGATGGTGGCGGTCACTTGAGTAGTGCAAGAGAAATTCACGCTAGTGAGGGAAAATTCCCGCTTGTGACCTTAAACATCAACCTCACCTCTAGGTCACCAGTAAAGCCCCATATCTATACTACTGATTTTCCAAGAAATAAAATGAGCTCTTTATTACTTCATGAAACCATGTTTGATGCTACGATTGCTACTTAAATATTCAACTATTCTGCCACACAGTGCTTAATTTACTTGTTCTCTAAGGATAACCTCAAGATTTTTCAGGATATATTGCTGTATAAACTTTTCTTGCATTACTGCCTTTTCCTGGCTTGCAATATTAAATATGATGTCAATGTTAAAAGGCTAACAATTTAAATTATAAAAATCACATATTAATGTTGAGGTAACTATTTAAGAAAATATTAGATACTTTTAATATTGGTCTAATTGTAAAATTATGCACAAAATTAAGTTACATATCACAAGTGAGTAAAATTGTATTTTGGATATATTTAGGTTCTGACTTTCAAAACAGTTTGTTGCACATTCTAAATTTCCTATAAATATCAACTTAAGATAGCAGATATATTTATCTAATTTCTTGATTTAAGTATGGATAAAATTCGTGGAAAACTATTTCTGAAATTACAGAAATTTCCATACATATTGAACTGTTAATAATTATTTATGTTCCAATTCTTGTTACATTAATAATTTCATTTAAGAAAAACTCTATAAAAGCCAAGGTTTGTTGTCATAATCCTTTCGTAAGTTCCGAATCGTGCTTCTTCTCAAAGACTTTAGATTACTTTTAAAACTTTACATACGTTGTTGTATTTCATGTTGTATGTTTCCACTAAGACCTTTTTTCTACACGGATATGTTACCTTTTTAATGGATACAGGGATAAATTTTAAACAGAAAATAGCAGTTTCATAATTTTTTAAAATAAAAACCATTTTTATCAAATAATGGCATCCATTTAAACTGTATCTAGTTTCTTTTAAACTGCATTTCGTAAAAACATATAACTATCAAATGACAATTTATAACAAATGTTTTTTTTTTAAACTCTAATATAAATTAATTTATGGAAAATACAAATTCAGCTTTAATTTTTCCTGCTGTACTGTATTTCAAATGTAGCCTAATGATTTTGTGTATCACTAAACGATGACAATCTTCCGAAATGTTTATATTTCTTTCATATTATTTTTGTAGTAAATTACTTTACAAATATATTTTCTTACACTATATTCATACTTCAGTTCATGATAAATGATGTTACGTTAATAATCTATTGAGCATCAGAATTTTTTAATGAATAAACATTTGTTAGCAATAAAATAGTTTTCTTATGTTGCTTCGGGCGAAATGCCTTGTAGTACAACAGAAGTGACGTAAATAATCCTTTTCATGGATATCCGACTCGTGTAATAAATATATGATGTTCACTGTAAGATATCTTAATTTTGAGTTATTTAATGTAAAATGTGAAACGCAAGAAATTCAGAAGTTAATCCACATAGCATACACTCTGTTGTAGAACACCTCATCGCTGTAAGGAAAAGGTTCACGTTGTTTTTATATACAAATAGGTTATGTGTGATACAAAATACTCTACTAAATTAAATATAATATTTTGTATATTTTCCTAATAATTCATACGTAAAGAAGTTTACAATGCCAAATTTACTTAATGTTATTTTAACATTAAATTAAAATGTATAGTTTAATTATCATTTATGTTAGCTAGGTATTTAGTTTGATGTACAGAGAAATCTTTTTGGATGAGATCAATTACACGAAAGGTAAAATATATGCAGGTAAACTATTAATATGAGAGAATAAAGCTCTATCCACCAAAACATTTTTTTAAGTAGATATTGATTCTAGCATTGCCGTAAGTAGAATACAGGAAATCAACGATAGTGTTGTCTTGGTGGTTGGTAATATTTAGAAGATTAAATATAATACAGTAACAAGACACTACCTACTGTAAACTTTGTACTAGAAGCCTACGCTACATATCAAGCCCGTCTATAGCTTTATGACCACATGGAATCCCTGGGGAAACAGGCACTGTATTAGGATACAGATTGCGGTGTGTAAATATATAAAAATGTTTTGTACACAGTAAATACCGGTGATTATCTAGGGCAGATGACAGATGAGCTGGTTAAAGACTATGGTGCCGGATCTCATATTGCAGAATTTGTTTCCGGTGAAACAAAGAAATACGCTTAAATTGTTTTTTTTTTCTATAAAGAAAAACCGTCTGTAATATGAAGGACCTCGCTCTTAGTCTAAGAAATTCACGGAATTTAAATTTTTGAAAAACTTAAAGAGGTGTTTCTTAGTGAAACCTGGATAATCTTGATATTAAAGAAAATAGAATTAGGAGAACAACGTCTAGACAAATATTGTACTGTTCATTTCCTCTTCTGATTGTCTGATGAATCACAACTTAAGCTGTTAAAAAATAAAATGTTCTCTGTTGAAACTGCTGTAAACTATGACGCAAATTGCTCATGACGTCACATCACCACTTACCTTTATAACTAGAACAGACCATTCCCTGTTGGCTGTACACGTTTTACATGTCTTCCAGCAAGTACACGCAAAGTTAGTGACCCTGTTACAATGTTAACATGGAAACCACGTTATAATCTTAGTAACTCACAGCGACTTTGCTGAACTGTGTAACATGTTTTACTCTGCAACGGTTTCAAAACATAGCGTCATGTACATGTAAACACCCGTAAAAGATGCAGTGACCATTTACCAGAGGTGAATTCAATATGTAATAAAGGCCTACCTTATTGTTTTGTAAAAGAAAACATGTGTTATGATCAATTGAAACTTAATTAGTTTTTACAAAATTACATTTTACTTGGCCACATTACACTAACATGTCAATCTTGTTTCAGAGAAAGTACACATATTAGTAGGTTTTAGCACTTTGGAGAGTGCTCAAACTAAGCTAAGAGCCAGATGAAACTTTAATCAGCTAACATTCTTGAGACATTTTATTATACTTATGCATAAAATTAATAATAACAGGAACGTTTTATAATCAATTTAAATTGAGTTATTGTTGGGTTATCAGTATCATTAGGATTAAATTCAATGAATCTTTATCCACTGGCATGCAAGAGTCTTCTATCTGAGGATACGAAGAGTCACTGGTGAAATAAGTAAATTATTTTCAGTGTATATTGCTGTGATAAAAAACAACAAGTTTTAGTATGTGTAGATGTCTATCAAAACTTAAACATGTATGGTAGTATTTATCCTTTGACTTGGGAGGGTGTGGGATTTGAACACGTTGTCGTATTTCTTAAACTATCAGTTACTTAAGCTATTTCGACCTTATTCGTGAATACTTATCAATTCAATTATAAAAAATAATAACCGACTGTAAGTGAAGTTAATTTGCTATTAAGACTAATCATATTTCAAAGCTTAGTATTTAAACTGTTAATTCAACTATTAAAGATCTAATGCAATCAAAATAGGAAAAATTGTATCAAACAAAACAACCCAGTTCAGTTTTTGACGTGACAACGTCTTAAATTAGGTTGCGGCTCGGAGTCACTCATGAAAAAGTGTAACGCCCGGTAACGTTACGATGCCCGTCCAGTGGGTCCGCCGCACGGGATCCGCACGGGATAAAGCAGATAACTGTGGGTCCACCGCACGGGATAAAGCAGATAACTATGTTTATTCGTGAAAATGTGGAGTGCTTAGATTCGTCATTTACAAAAACTACAACAATAAAGGTAAATAATTGTACACTGATATTTCATTATCGTAAACTATGATTGATTGATTGATTAATTGTTAGATTGACACAAAAGTTGAGAAACTGAGTTTATAGGTTATGTCATACTAATGACAAATGTTGATAGTGTTGAGTAAATTATTAGTTTAAATCACTCTGCAATCAATCGTAATTCAGTCGATTGAGAAGAAACAGCGCGTGTTGCTAGTCAAACATTTAAAATAACAAATTATAACCTCTAACCTGTCATAACAGTGCGACCAAACAAACGAACTAAACAGACCAATCACCACGCGCGGAGTTAGAATTTAACTGTGTTTAGCAAGAATTTCAAATTCCAATTTTAGTAAATGTTTTATTCAACTTTACCATTTACAATAAAAAATTTTAATTAATTTCAAATTATGTACAATGTTTTAGTAAACAAAATATATTTCTATAGTTAAAATTTGTGCAATTCTTATTTTCATTCTAATCCTTGTTCCTATTGTGCAATTTAATAATATTCATATCAATAAATATTCTACCGAGAAAAAGACGTTGTCACGTAAAATCTTCGCCCGTAAAACCGACTTTACAGGCAACCATAATTTTTTTCTTTTGACCTAAAGAATTACTATGCCAAATTGTATAAACCCTAATTTACTTCATTAAGAAAACTAAACAAAATTAAATGCGTTTTTTGAAATGGAATAAATGCGTGATAACCAAATCTTCATAATATGACTAAAGTGGATTGCACGTGAGAATTAAACACACAATTATTCCGTTATTTATCGTCCATTCGTACCAAATAAGTTAAATTTTTTTTTTATTTTTACAAGCTATCTTTACGTTACCTAAGTAATGTTTTCCTTTCTCATTGGTAATTATATAATTTCTTAAAATGTTTTAATTATTAACAATATATGTATTTATTTTAAAAAATTACATTGAATAATATACAATATGCAAAATGTAAAACACCAAGATTTAAAAATTAAATATTTTGATTGAGAGAAAAAAAACCAAACGGAACGGAATAGACTGTATCTTCTCAAACTTTTGTAATTATTGTTATCTATTTAACCATAATCCAAAATATTTGTCATGTTTTCATATTTCAGGCAAGGCATATCTTTGATAAAAGAGCTTTTACCTCCTACTTGATTAAAATTGTTATAGTAATCGTCAGTCCAAAATCAGTTTATGATTAGTTATTTGTTCATTTACTGTTGTCAGTATAAATCAGTTTAAATAAACAGAAACAATTACGACATTCAATATTGATATGTTGTATATTCATTATTCTAAAAATTTAATGTTGTTAAGTTTTCTTAGCAATTGGATTGGTGTCATTAGGACTTCGAACACATTCATATAATCTTAACGTATTAAGATTTCAATTGATTCCATCCGTTATTCAGTTTTACATTGAAAAAACAATTTATGTAACGAAATTTGCGTGACTAATGTTATACGGCGATTATGTAACGTGTGAGATTAGCTAAATAATCACAGTCTATGAGAAATTTACTAATTTATAATTAGAGTATCAAACTATCTTGTATTACTTCAAACCTACAACTTATGATCTGAAGATGGATAGTTTGTCAGGGTATTGACGCTTCGTAGTCATCCATTCGATATGATTAAATAAATAATGGTTTAGCTCGATTATGTTCATTGATCGTTGATCTTATCAAGTTTACAGGTTACCGCCATATGCAGAGCTTAATACTACAAAACTTATATTACAAAACACAGTTTTAAAGCCTTTCAACTATGCAGGTGTGTAAACACACAAACACTTCGCTATACTTACTTTCATTCACAATCCATATGATCTTTGACCTACTTCTTAGTTATTTGGCGCAGCCAGTGAACGACGCAACAATATTTAACTTAACCACATTGATTTATTGGTCTTGTTATTAGGCATAACTTTCCTTTAATCTTTGCTGCATCTCTTATGATTTCCAAGATTCCTTCATTGGCATTACATTTTAAAAACACTGTATAGATTTCATTGCAACTATAAAACCTCTGTAACAACATTCGGTATTTAAAGATTTATTAGTTTAATTATATGAAGTTGTTATATCATAAACATGAGTGAAAGTACATAAAGAATTAATTTTATTGAAATGAAAATAAAATAATACTAGTAATGATACCACTTCATACTGTTTGAAATGAATAAAAATCCCTAGAAGCTAACCAAATAATAAACCGTGAGATTGATATCAGCAGTGTGAGAATCAGACAGTATGTTTTACCTCCATCCAACCGTAAAGCTAAAATAACCCCCTTTATAGCCTTTATAACTGTTACGGTAACGCTGGATTGTATATTGCGAGTTAAACCGAGATTTGGGGTATATCCTATTTGCCACGTCTCACACCACCACTGTACATTGGAAAAAAATAATAGAAATAAATTTTAGAGTATACTGTATGTTGTACATTTTACAATACCTTTAATAACTAAAGTTTTTTTAAATAAAAATATGAATTATTAGGGATTAGCTGTTACGAACATCTTTACTATTAATACCCCAAGTTATTAGTAGTTGCAAGATCTCATTATTTAGGCATTTTTTTATTGGACGGGTTTCATTCTATAGACATAACTTTCAAGTCTCATTTTGTTTCTTTTGCCAGGTCTCATTGTAAAGATATTAGTAATTTGTAAAATCTCATCTGCTTAGACTTTGTTTTGGCCGGATTCCCTGTTTACATATACGTTGTTTTTCAAGTCTCATTTTGCTTAATAATTTGTTTTTGAATGGGATGAGATTGGGATTTTTTTGGGATGAGATTAATTAAATTAAAATAAAAAAACAAGTTCCTCTAAAAGTATTTTATTTTGTTTTTCGTCTCTCTTTGTCAGTATTTTTATTTGAAAAATTATAACTCAGGAACTGTTTAAACTGTGGCGTTATATTTTTCAGTATTTTGGTGTTTTAATAGGAATTAACTTTCGAGTTAAATAAATTTATAATTTATACTTTATCAGTAGTTGTTGTTGTAACTTTATTTACTACGTTTTAAAATTATAAAATAAAACTTCATAAGAAAGAAAGAGAGAAGAAAACATTGTCAAGACACCTGAGAATACCTTATTCAAAGACAAAAACTTCAATAAACTGTCTTTTTTACGAACAAAACATGTCTTCTTATATGCAAGTTTACTAATTTCGTGTAATCCACTACAGCAAAAGTGTGGCATGGTCTTTTGTTAATACAAATATGTTCATATTTTATCATTTTAATATATTAAAACTATTTGTCTCGAAATATCGGTGATTCATAACAGCTTGCCACTGAATCCACGAGACACATTTTTCGGAGAAAATCCGGATTTGCCGTGACGTATCACAGTTGTACAGAAGATGAGCAAATACACTACTTGGACGTATGCTCCCTTTATCCATGCGTTTGTAAAGATAAAATATCCTCTAGCTCATCCTATCTTCTCGGTGTAGAGAAAGGTGACTGCAAGTTGAATGTCTGTTAATGTGCAAAATGCTCCCTCTAAAAGATCTTTATCACCCGCTGATTCCAGCTCGAATGAATGATATGTTAATATTTGTGCTGTGCAAGAGTTGAAGAGCTCAACAACGTTTATGTCAACACAGTGACTCATCAGGACGCTCTCTCAAGGGCTGATTGGGACATGGAAGATGTATGAAATACGGAAGTCAGCTGAAAGAAGCTAAATAGTTGTTGAAATGTATGAGTTGTGGGAGTACAACGTACCCACTTTCGAAACAGGTGGATTATTTACATACTTAATGAAAAATTAATAAATACAGAACAAGAGGCACCCGATTATCCATAATGGTGTAATTCAGACGAAGAAAAGTAAAAATATATGCAGGTAAACTATTAACATGAGGGAATAAAGCTCAATCTGCCAAACATTTTAAAAATGTAGGCCTTCGTTCTCTAATAATAATAATGATAATGTTGTCTTTATTTTCATCAAGCGTTTCTCAGTTACGTACAGAACAACTGCTTTTCAGAACAACTATCGTCACATACAACATATAAATGAAAATGAAATACAAATAAATAAAGAAAATCTATACATTAAGCAAATTCTGTCTCATCTTATTCTTAAATGTAGCTATCGAACATTGTTTCACGTTTGGTGGGAGGTCGTTGTACAATTTAGGGCCGAAGTAAGAGAAGCTCCTCCTTCCCAACTCCAGCCTAACTTTGGGAAAGTGAAGAAGATTCCCATGGCTGGTTCTGCGCTGAGAGACCTTATCCCGAAATGAGAGCTTCTCACTAATGTACTGAGGCTCCTGATTAACAAGAGCTTTGTGGACCATACAGCACGTCATGACCCTGCAGACGGTCTCTACCGACATCATCCCAGCGGCATCTCTGTAAGGAGAGACATGCTCAAATCGTTTCAAATTAAAAATGAAACGGATTGCAGAGTTTTGAAACTTTTGAATGCGATGCATGTCTTCTCCAGAAATGCTATTCCCGTAGGCTGGGAAACAGTAGGCGAAAACGGACAGGACTAGTGACTGCATGATACGTAGTTTCGCAGACTCAGGTAAAAGATCTCTGAATCTGTAGAGTCCCCTCAGTCTACCGAGTGCTCGTTGACAGGCATGCGTGACATGGTCAGAGAACGTGAGGCCGTCTAGCACAACGCCAAGAGTCCTCGCCCTATCAAATACAGCCAAACTCTGGCCATCAAGCCTCACCATCACTCTTCTTTCACTGAGGGACTGCACAATGTTGTGTGGCGCCGTATGCAACACAGTGCACTTGCCTATGTTTAGTTTCAGCCCATTCACCATTGACCACCCCAATATTTTTTCAAGGTCGACATTGATCATATCAATGGCTGACACCATCTGCGATGGCTCATAAGACAAGTGCAGCTGCGATTCGTCAGCATACAAATAAACTGTGCAATTTTCCACACAGCTTGGCATATCGGCTGTGTACATATTGAACAGAATAGGCCCTAGGCAACTACCTTGAGGAATTCCTCGATACTTCACAAGCGGGGTTGACGTTTCACTCCCTAAACGCGTCACCAACAGGCTGGTGTCTAAGTATGACCTTATCCAATTGACTACGCTCAAGTCAAAGCCATAATAGCTCATCTTCGCTAAAAGCATCTCATGGTCCATTGAATCAAAGGCCTTAGAATAATCCAACATAACAATGGAGTTATATTTTTACCCATGTCTTTGGCGTCAATCATATACTGAAAAGATTTGTCAGGGCTGTACATGTACTATGATTGCGCCTGAAGCCCGATTGCAGCTTCGGTAAAATATCCGATGTTTTCATAAAACTGTCTATTTGTCGAATGGCAATCTTTTCCAGTATCTTAGACATGACTGGGAGTATTGAAATTGGCCTTAGCTGGTCTACCTGATTGGCAGCTTGCCATTTCGGTATTGGCCGAACAATACTTGTTTTCCATGACTTTGGAAAGACGCTGCCAACCAGAGAAACGTTTACCAGGTGTGTAATGGCTTTGACTGCGTAGGGGCTCACTGACTTGATCATGTCAATCGAAATTTCATCTCTGCCCACAGCTTAAGATTTTATTTCATTCATTGCCAAAATAACGTCTCTTTTACTGACAGCATAAAACTTAAATTTATCTCTAATTTCTTCTCGGCCATTGGTTGCAAAAAGTTCCCATACGCTTTTATCAATCTTCGGGTCAGCTCCAAGTATTCATTGATCTCATGCGCTTTAAGTTCAGGTGGAATGTTCGAGCAATCCCTTGCTTGTGCAATATCATTTTTCTTAAGACATGTCCAGAACTCCTTTGGATTTTTTGAAGAGGATAGCTTATCAGAAAAAAATCTCTTTTTTGCCATTCTGATCATATTATTCAATCGGTTTCTTATTTCTTTGTACCTCTCCCAGTCATCTATATGTCTGTACTTCCAATATCTATTTCGCAACTTATTTTTAACCTTCGTCATCTTTCTAGCAAAGTTAATACTTAACTCGTTTTTGGGTAAGTTTGGGCTGAGAGAAAACCAGGCAAAGACCTCCATCACGAGAGGCCCGAGGAACTGATTAAGCCGTGTATTGATTCTAAATATAATACAGGAAATCAACGATATTGTTGTATTGGTGGGTTGTCAACATTTAGAAGATTAAATGTATTACAGTAACGAGACACTAGCTACTGTAAACTTTGTACTAAAAGCCTACGCTACATATCAAGCCCGTCTATAGCTTTATGACCACATGGAATCCCTGGGGAAACAAGTAATGTATTAGGATACAGATGGCGGTGTGTAAATATATAAAAATGTTTTGTACAGAGTAAATACCGGTGGTTATCTAAGGCAGATGACAGATGGCGGTGTGTAAATATATAAAAATGTTTTGTACACAGTAAATACCGGTGATTACCTAGGGCAGATAACAGGCGAGCTGGTTAAAGACTATGGTGCCGGATCTCATATTGCAGAATTAGTTTCCGGTGGACCAAAGAAATACGCTTAAATTGTTTTTTTCTATGAACAAAAACCGTCTGTAAAATGAAGGGCCTCGCTCTTAGTCTAAGAACTTCACGGAATTTAGATTTTTGAAAAACTTAAAGAGATGTTTCTTAGTGAAACCTGGATAAACCTTGATATTAAAGAAAATAGAATTAGGAGAACAACGTCTAGACAAATATTGTACTGTTCATTTCCTCTTCTGATTGTCTGATGAATCCCAACTTAAGCTGTAAAAAAATAAAATGTTCTCTATTGAAACTGCTGTAAACTATGACGCAAATTGCTCATGACGTCACATCACCACTTACTTTTATAACTAGAACAGACCATTCCCTGTTGGCTGTACACGTTTTACATGTCTTCCAGCAAGTACACACAAAGTTAGTGACCCTGTTACAATGTTAACATGGAAACTACGTTATAGTCTTAGTAACTCACAGCAACTTTGCTGAACTGTGTAACATGTTTTACTCTAAACAGTTTCAAAAAATAGCGTGATGTACATGTAAACCCCCGTAAAAGATGCAGTGGTCATTTACTAGAGGTAAAGTCAATATTGAATGAAAGGAGTGCAATATTATTTCGTGAAAGAAATGTGTTTTATGATAAAAAAACTCTTATTTAGTTTTTACAAAATAACATTTTACATGACCACATTACACTAACATGTCAATCTTGTTTCAGAGAAAGTACACATATTGGTAAGTTTTAGCACTTTGATCGGAGAGTGCTCAAACTAAGCTAAAAGCCTAATGAAACTTTAATCAACTAACATTTTGGGATTTATTATACTTATGCATAAAGTTAATAATAACATTAACATTTATAATCAATAATCAATTTAAACAGAGTTCTTCTAAATAAACAGAAACAATTAACACATTCAATATTGATATTTAGTATATTCATTGTTCTAAAAATGTAATGTTGTTTGTGAGGTGTTTCGGTGAAATCGCTTTTTATATCGTCTGCCCTGATAGTTGCAGTCGTGCTGGGTTCTATTCCAGGGTTGTGATATCGACTTTTAGCTATTTCTATCTTACCCGCGCCCTCACCGTACGCTGGTAGAGATCGATATGATACACAAGGTTAAACGTGAGTGAACAGAAAATCTCAGACTCGTTCAGAGCGAATTCAGTTATTCGCACTCTTCAATAGAACGATATCATCACAGTTTTCTGTTCTATGTTTCGCGATTTTACGTGGATAAATGTTGATTAGAGCTGTCAATGCCCCGTTCTAGAATGCGACGTTTAGAAATAAATCCTATTGTAACGACGACTATTTGACAATTATTTGTGCGTGAGAAAAACAGATTTTTAATATCGGTGGTCCGCGAGATCTTTATTCCACAGCCGTTGGCTCAAACCGGTCTCAGTATCGTCTGCTCGTTTCTTCTTCCTTCAGTGTGTTGTTGTGCTGTGTTAAGCTGAGGTTATGTTTTGACTTTATAGTATCAAAATAAAATATTAAATATATTAAACCAACAGATTCCTTCTATATACTAACAAGACTAACGTTAACGTATAAGTTTATAAGTTAAGCTGGAAGCAAAATGTCTAAGGGAAGTCTTGTGTTATATCTCTCTCCTGTGAAGCAGCTAAATCCCTTCAAGCAAATATATTTAGGTTATTTAATACAAGTATCCTTGTTCAGCAATAATTCAGGTATTTCGTGTGTACTATTTTCCTCTTTAAGCCCTTAGTATCAAATATGCTAATATTAACAAGCATTAAAAGTTTGTTATAGCCTACAACCTAACATTCACTTTGAAACATACTCTTCGAAGTAGGAAGTAAAGCTTATGCGATTTACAGGGCACCAAACAAATATTATTTAGAAACCGGGCTGAGAATTCAGAGGTTTATTAAGCCAATGAATAATATATCTGTAAACAAGGCTGTTACCTAGATAGCCTAAATTAAGTTCCCAGCCTATCCTGGCGTTGATCAATAACTTTGAGCTTAGGCTATTAGGCCTACACGACTTAAAGTAAGCAAAATATATTATCATGAGCTATAGAAAGGTTTATATATGCTATATCTAGTAGATTGACCAAGTACATACACCTAACTTATCTTATGCACCAAACTATTAACTTTTAAGAATAGGATAACAAACCTATACAGCTTATAGGATGCAAAATATGCGTTTGCAAACTAGGACAGGTAGTAGAACCTATATTTAATAGATAATCTACTGTCACTAGACGAGATAGCCTATAAGCTGGTCTTAACCTATCCTACGCACCGAATTAACAATTTTAGGAATAGGATCACAAACCTACGCGGCTTATAGGATGCAAAATACGCGTTTGCAAACTAGGATAGGTAATGAAGGGTAGTGTAACCTATAATGAATAGATACGCTACTGGCGCTAACCGCAATAACCTATAAGCTGCTGTTAACCTATCCTACGCACTGAATTATTAATTTTAGGAATAGGATAACAAGCCTACGCGGCTTATAGGATGCAAAATACACGTTTGCAAACTAGGACAGGTAGTGAAAGGTAATAGAACCTATATTTGATAGATACACTACTGTCACCAAACGAGATAACCTATAAGCTGCTGTTACCCTATCCTACGCACCGAATTATTAATTTTAGGAATAGGATAACAAGCCTACGCGGCTTACAGGATGCAAAATACACGTTTGCAGACTAGGACAGGTAGTGAAACGTAATAGAACCTATATTTGATAGATACACTACTGTCACCAAACGGGATAACCTATAAGCTGCTGTTAACCTATCCTACGCACCGAATTACTAATTTTAGGAATAGTATAACAAGCCTACGCGGCTTATAGGATGCAAAATACACGTTTGCAAACTAGGACAGGTAGTGAAAGGTAATAGAGCCAATATTTGATAGATACACTACTGTCACCAAACGAGATAACCTATAAGCTGCTGTTAACCTATCCTACGCACCGAATTATTAATTTTAGGAATAGGATAACAAGCCTACGCGGCGTATAGGATGCAAAATACGCGTTTGCAAACTAGGACAGGTAGTGAAAGGTAATAGAACCTATATTTGATAGATACACTACTGTCACCAAACGAGATAACCTACAAGCTGCTGTTAACCTATCCTACGCACCGAATTACTAATTTTAGGAATAGGATAACAAGCCTACGCGGCTTATAGGATGCAAAATACACGTTTGCAAACTAGGACCGGTAGTGAAATTTAATAGAACCTATATTTGATAGATACACTACTGTCACCAAACGAGATAACCTATAAGCTGCTGTTAACCTATCCTACGCACCGAATTATTAATTTTAGGAATAGGGTAACAAGCCTACGCGGCTTACAGGATGCAAAATACGCGTTTGCAAACTAGGACAGGTAGTGAAAGGTAATAGAACCTATATTTAATAGATACTCTACTGTCACTAAACGAGATAACCTATAAGCTGGTCTTAACCTATCCTACGCACAGAATTATCAATTTTAGGAATAGGATTACAAACCTACGCGGCTTATAGGATGCAAAATACCCGTTTGCAAACTAGGATAGGTAGTGAAAGGTAATGGAATCTATAATTAATAGATACACTACTGTCACTAAACGAAATATCCTATACTACGCACAGAATTATTAATTTTTCAAAGATTCCGTAGAATTCAAGGTTAACGAATCTGCACTAGTTTTTATATTCAACATTCAATATTCGTACTGTTTTTAAATTCCCTTAATGATTACAATTCGGGGTGACTTACCAAAAGACGATATATGCCGACTGCGTATTCTCTCGTACAGGGCTCTCGTATTCCTCGACTCGACTTCAGACTTCATAAACCGACGTCCGTAAGCGAAAACTCTTCTCCTCGAATTGGCTTCACTCCACGACGTTAGCAAGAAAAAACTCTCTGTCCCTTGTCGGATCGGCTGTATAAGTAGGCCGCCAGCCGGTCATGCGCAGAGACGCGTTTTCGTCAGTCGTCGCCAGACGCTGCAGCGGTCACATCGGAGCTCCGGCTAACTGCACTGCCCCGAGTAAAGAGGTTCCCTAACCTCAAGTCGACTCCTTCTAATGGAATGACGACGACGACTATCGACGAAAAAAAATAAATCGACACACCTACTTGTCAAAATAAACGTTTTCTCATTTAAGAAAAAAAACGGGGTATAAAATTGAACCCTTACACCCCCCACTTACTTCGTGGAGAAAATAAAAAACTAAAAAAAAGACTCTGAAGTCGGATTAACAAATCAAAATAAACTTACTTTTCACAAAAATTCAACATAAAATAAATAAGGTAAACTAAAAGTGTACACTTCGTCCTCGAATTAATAAATTCCCCTACGCCCCGTAGGAGAAAACAAAATAAAAATTCTTCTTAAGCTGCCCTCTCTTTCCATTATTTTTTCTTTGGGAAGACTGGAAGGCCCAATTTCCGGACATTTATCCTCTTCCACTCGTTCGTCCCCGGTATCTGGACCTTCATGGTACGGCGTTTGCCACGGGTCCTCTTTGGTTTGGTGCCGTGAGGACGCTCTGGAGGGTCGCCCATCCTTTCCTGCGTTGTCGTCTCCTCTGGCTGGGATTTCACCGACGGGGCTACTCGAAGGAATTCCTCTTCCTCGGGGTCCGGAATCACTTCAATCGAGCTGCCCATGCTCAAGCCGGGCGACAAAGAGAGGACGTCACCCTCGTCCATAGGTGACAGTCTGGCCAGCTCTAGTAGTGTGGGTTTGGGAGACATACACTTGTCAACCTCCATGTGTCCCGAGGACGTTCCCGCGGCACCTTCCGGTGGGTTTATTGCGTCCACCTCCTCCTGCAGGACACCGATCTCTTCTGGTGTTTCGTCCTCGGCCGGAAGTATAAGTGACCACTTCGTTGGGTCAGTTAGCTGGTCTAACTCTTTGGCCAGATCTTCGAAAGACCAGTCCGGTTCCTCCCCCGGAAACAATTCCGGCTGGCTGCTCTTGTTCTCGGTCACCGAATCCTCCCGAAGTTCTTTCGCCATCTGCCGCCTGAACTCTCGGCCATCTACTCGCAATTCCTTAGCCTCCCGTCCCCCGCAGATGGCTCCGGCGATAGCGCAGAGGAAAACCCCGTAGTCCACAAGGTTGTCCTGTGAAGGACAACTCCGCTCACCGTAGAGGCACCAACTCCGGGCCTCGGTCTTGGCCCTCATCTCCTCCTTCTTCAGGTATTCGCGCAGAAGATCCATCGCCGGCTTGTGGTTTCTTCCTTTTAGGGAGTGGTATGCGCTGATGGTTTCCTTCCGTGGCTCTACTACGAGAAGCCACCAGTGGCCGACGTCCGCCAACTCCTCATGTACGGGGACGAGGATTTTCTCATAATCCCACAAGTCCTGGTCGCGATGGTGACCCCGCGCTCGCTCGTGGCCGGATCTCTTCAGCACCGTGAAGAAGTAGGAGTCCAGTGCGAGGACATTTGGCAGGTTATGATCCATAGCATTCCGTCTCTCCAGAAACCGCAGATACGCCGAAATTACCTCGCCGTTTAGCAGCTGTCCAGGAAAAAGCCGCTCTGAATCGCATGGCAGCAAACGGACCTGTTTCCTTACGACTCGTGCCATCTTCCTTATCTGTCAAACTGTGGAACAAAAACCCAGACACACAAGCCAAGCTCTAGACTACCGTGCAAAGCCACAAGGTAACCACTCAAGCACACAAAAACTACAAATGCAAATAGCAGGGGATAGTGCAGTTAGCGTGCAACCTGCAACCCAAAGCAAGAGTTCAACACATGCAGGAATCACAAAACTAAACTAGACATCCTTATCTATAACGTGCGAAGTTACAGCCTACTACTTACCCAGTAGGAGCTGCAACATCCGGCTTATTCAGCCAGATAGACGTGTTCCCTTAGTCGACATACTTTTTTAAGTCTTTGACGTGAGCTCGTAGCACATTCTTTTTTCGACCACAGAGGCTATAGATGTTTGATCCGAACCTTTCTACAATTTTATAAGGCCCGTCGTATTTTGCCGCTAGCTTCGAAGCGAAAGAGTCAATCGCCGACGAGAGATGGTGTTGTTTCAGCCACACCAACTCCCCAACCCGGAAATTTTCCTCTCTCCGCCTTAGGTTGTAATATTTTGCTTGAGATCGACTCGCTCTTTCTAAATTCGAATGGCATTGCTTGTACAGTTTCGCGAAAGCTTCTAATCTTTTCCGGTTCGTATCTGTCACATGAGACTCGGAGTCATTTTGCCCATTCTGTACCTTTAGGGGGCCATGGATTGCATTCGGTAACCGCAATTCCCGTCCAAAATTTAATAAAGCTGGAGTAAATCCCGTAGAATCATGTACGGCGGTGTTCATGGCGTACCTGAATTCGTTCAAGTGTATGTCCCAAAGCCGTTGATCTTCTTTGACGTACTGTGCGATCATCGTCTTTAGGACTCGATTCGCCCGCTCCACCGGATTCTCTTGAGGCGTGTAGGGTGCTGTCAGTTGATGTTCGATTCCCCAACTCTCCAGTAAATTACGCCATAGCTTGGCCGTAAACTGCGATCCATTATCAGTGATGGTGACCTCTGGTGCGCCGTATCGAAAAAGCACCAAATTTTGAAATGCGTTCACCACATTCGTCGCGGTCACTGATTTTAACGAACACAGTTCTACCCATTTCGTGAAGATATCCTGTACGACTAGGATAAACCTCGCACCTCTTCGTGAACGTGGCAAGGGTCCTATTATATCGGCTGTGACCTTATACCATGGACCAGTTGGTCTCCGAAAGTACATCTTTCCTGCTGGTTTCCGTTGTTCAACCTTGTGCGCCTGACAAGACTGACATCTTCTAACATAATTCTTCACATCCGTGAGCAATCCCGGCCAATAATACCTCTCTTGCACTCGCTTTGCCGTTTTTCTTATTCCGAGATGGCCGGCCGTTTCGCGATCGTGATTTTCATTCAACACAGCTTCTCGCTTGTCTTTTGGCACACACAGTTTCCAATTTAGAGAGTCGTCGAACCTATTCGCCCTTCCTCGGGGCTTATACTTCATAAGGTTTCCTCCGGCAATCCTTAAATTTCGGCACGTGTCGGGCTTGGAGGTAACTCTAGCGAACATCTTGTGGTACCAATCTCGCTTTAAGTCCGATTCCTTTTCCAAAACTTCTGCGCTAGAGCATAACTGAGCGCTGTTTGCACCTTCTACGGGGTAGCGAGACAGACCATCTGCCACTCTGTTAAGTGTACCCTTCCGGTAATGAATCTCAAAATCGTTCTGCTGAAGTTCTAGCACCCACCGAGCTAGTCGTCCCGTCGGCTGCTGAATATTCATCAGCCATTTGAGAGCCTGATGATCGGTAACGGCGATAAATTTGTACCCCTCCAGATATGGCCTAAATTTCTTTACCGCCCATACTAACGCCAAACATTCCTTTTCGGTAACGGTGAACTTTTTCTCACCGTCGGTCAACAATCGGCTAGCAAATGCTATAACGCGTTCTCTCTTATCGATTTTCTGAGTCAATGCTGCACCCAGTCCATCATTCGAAGCATCTACTTCTAGCCAAAATGTTTGTTGAAAATCGGGACACGCTAGTATTGGTGTATCGGAAAGCTTATCTTTAAGCTCGAGAAACGCACTCTGTTGTTCGTCCGTCCAATCCCACTTTTCACTTTTCTTTAAAAGTTTGGTTAGAGGTCTAGTTGCTTTGGCGAAATTCTCCACAAATCTTCTATACCAAGAAGCGAGTCCTAGGAAGCTTCTCAAAGAGCGAACTGAAGTAGGAGTGGGGAACTCTCGGATGGCTCGTACCTTTTCTGGGTCTGTACGAATTCCGTCTTTATTTACAACGTGGCCTAAATATTTTAATTCTCGTTTGCAGAATTGACATTTCTCTGCATTTGGTTTCAGACCAGCGCCTCGTAGCCTATTGAAGACATCCTTGAGGAGCGTTAAGTGTTCTTCAAACGTCTTACTGACAATAATTAGGTCATCTAAATAAGCAAATGCTTTTGGCTCTAGCTGGGGACCTATAATTTGGTCTAGTAATCGTTGGAACGTTGCTCCAGCAGAATGCAATCCAAACGGCATTACCCGAAAATGGTACAGGCCCTTGCCAGGTACGGTGAAAGCAGTGAGAGGTTTGCTTTCTTGCGAAAGGGGTACCTGCCAATATCCTTGTTTCAAATCGATGGTAGAGATGAAGGAGGCTTCTCTCAATTTCTCCAAAATCGAATTTATTTGGGGCAACGGGTACGCGTCTTTCTCGCTGACGCCATTTAATTTTCTAAAACCTATGCAGAAACGATATTTCCCACTGGGTTACTTCACGAGCACTATCGGAGAACTCCACGGGCTCGACGATGGTTCTATAACTCCATCTTGTAACATCTTATCAACTTCCTCGTTAATGATCTGTTGCATCGCCGGATTTCTAGGATAGTATCGTTGTTTTATCGGTTCGTTCTTGCTGAGTTTGATTCGATGCTCCACCAAAGTTGTTTTTCCCGAGCAGGACTCGAATTTAGGAAGCTCTTCCTGTAAAAATTCGTTCAATATGTGTCTCTCTTCGTCATCTAGTGAACTAACCTCCTCTGGTACTCTGTCACTATTCATACAGCTGACGTCGGTCACACGACTGTCATATAGATCTCCGCCGCAGTTAACTGATACCAAATTTAATGGTCGGATCAGGTCCATGCCCAGGATGATCGGGGCAGTCAGCGACGGCAAATACGCAGTTGCTACGTCCAGCTCGTGATCGGTGATTCTGCATTTAAAGCGATATATGCTCGAGACGGACACTTGAGTATTGTCGGCTAGTGAGATTTTGAATTGTTTCCTCGCAGGTAGAACACCTACTTTCCCCAGGAAATCGGCTACCTCTTCATTAATGAGTGACGCCACTGCACCGGTATCAATCAACGCTTTGAAGTTTCTTCCGTAAATCTCCACGTTCGTGTACGGTCTCGGGTCATCAATATCGATTCGATTGTTCATGCCACAAAAATTTTTAATTTTGTCGAGCCATTCATTCCATTCTTTTGGGGTAGTCAGTTTTGACTTCGGTTTGGACTCCGGTGACCCCCAACTCCCGAAGTCCTCGCTTCGTTTCCCGATTGCCTACAATCACATGATGCCGTTTTAACACCTGGCTTCTTACAGTTGAAACATTTCAAATTCCTTGGTTTTCTACAATTTCTATAGAGATGGCCTGGTATTTCGCAATTCCAACATACTATCCCTCGTATACTATTAGGCTTTGACGGGTTATTTTGGTCGTCACAAGTTTGCATGTGTGTAGTGGCTCTCTGATCGGTGGACGGTTCATTGAAAGATACTTTCCGTTGCCCGCTGTCGGAAGGCCTGGTTTGCGCAGTTTCAAGTTTATCCTGAGTTTCCGTTCTGGGATGTGCAGTCCTAGACACGGCATATGCTTGAAAACTTTCTTTCAGTTGCTGAGATCTACCTTTGCTTTGAAATGCTGTTTCCGGAACTAGCGCTTGAGCAGGACTCGGTGGAGGGCGATAATTAAGTTTTTCTCGTAGACAAGTTTCATACTCATCAGTAACCTTCATTAGTCCGGCTAAGTTCACGAAATCTCTCCTTCGAACATACATTTTATACGTCGGGTGCGTATTATTGTAGATTCTCTCTAACTTCTCAGTCTCCGAAAATCCTCCTCTTCTTCTGATGAGAGTAGACAGAGCAACAACGTATTGTTTAAACAGTTCTCCATCGCCATGGGTTCGTTTTCGAATTTCATCATCCAGATGAACGATATACCCCGGTGGCAGGTACTGTATCTGAAAGTCTCGAAGAAAATCTACAAAGTTTGCCCAAATATCTCGATTATTTCTGTACCACAAAAGTGCACTCTCTTTTAGCAGTTCAGGTAGAGCTTTTAGCATTCGATCTTGTTGGACTTCATAAGCATCCATCAATTCGTGTAGTCGTTCTAAGAACGATATGGCGTCAGTATCTCTCCTGCCATCAAAAGGAAGATTCCATTTGCGCACCATATTGCACAATGTAGCGGTGTCTGAAATGCTGTGTGGGTTACTCTCGAAACCAGACGCCATGTTTCCTGACTGCGTATTAGTGAACTCGTAATACTGTTGTGGTAGCGAGTTTGATGGATGTACGTTCCGGGATGCCATCAATTCATACTCTGAATTCTGGCTCAACTCTCTCGGGGTTGTTTGTTCGAAAGTAGTTGCTCTAGTCGCTACGAGTTGGGACTGTGGTCGTACAGCTCCTGACATTATTCGCTTAACTTCTTCGAACGTAGCGGTAGGCGGGAAACCAAGCATCTCTCTAATAACTTCCATCTCTGTTCCTGTCTTCGATTGCACATTTTCGTTATTTGGGAGAGTTTCGCCGCTCGTTGCTCGACTCAAACTTCCATATTCCGTAGGAGCAAATCCGAGGGAAGGGCTCTTCGCAATCCCACTTCGTGCTAATCGCACTAATTCTGCTCGCAACTGTTGGCTATTTCCGTCATTCGGTACTCCATATTTATTAAGTACAGCTTGTAGCTGCGGTTTGGTGAGCTTATAAACCCAGCTAACCCTTGCATCCAAGTCGGTTGATATATTGCCGTCATCGGCGCTTGGAGTTACCAAAGTCTGAGGATTTATCGGATGTCCTGTTTGAACGGTCTTTGGTATTACTCCAGTAGAAGTAGACGTCGTAGGCGGAGGCTTCGTTGTTTTTGAATCTGTTTTTCTTTGTATCGCTTGTAGTACCGCTTTCTCCTCCATTAATATACATCCAAAATACGTTCCATCCAAGAAGGTTTAGAATGATTCTCAGAAACCTTAAAATGTATAGATCCATTTTCAATAGTTATTCGCAGTAAGTTTGTGTATTTTAAGTTGTCTCTGTCGTATCACTTAGTATTTTGTCTTTCGATTTCTATTCTTTTCATTCCAATTGTTCGGGCGCCATTTTATGTGAGGTGTTTCGGTGAAATCGCTTTTTATATCGTCTGCCCTGATAGTTGCAGTCGTGCTGGGTTCTATTCCAGGGTTGTGATATCGACTTATAGCTATTTCTATCTTACCCGCGCCCTCACCGTACGCTGGTAGAGATCGATATGATACACAAGGTTAAACGTGAGTGAACAGAAAATCTCAGACTCGTTCAGAGCGAATTCAGTTATTCGCACTCTTCAATAGAACGATATCATCACAGTTTTCTGTTCTATGTTTCGCGATTTTACGTGGATAAATGTTGATTAGAGCTGTCAATGCCCCGTTCTAGAATGCGACGTTTGGAAATAAATCCTATTGTAACGACGACTATTTGACAATTATTTGTGCGTGAGAAAAACAGATTTTTAATATCGGTGGTCCGCGAGATCTTTATTCCACAGCCGTTGGCTCAAACCGGTCTCAGTATCGTCTGCTCGTTTCTTCTTCCTTCAGTGTGTTGTTGTGCTGTGTTAAGCTGAGGTTATGTTTTGACTTTATAGTATCAAAATAAAATATTAAATATATTAAACCAACAGATTCCTTCTCTATACTAACAAGACTAACGTTAACGTATAAGTTTATAAGTTAAGCTGGAAGCAAAATGTCTAATGGAAGTCTTGTGTTATATCTCTCTCCTGTGAAGCAGCTAAATCCCTTCAAGCAAATATATTTAGGTTATTTAATACAAGTATCCTTGTTCAGCAATAATACAGGTATTTCGTGTGTACTATTTTCCTCTTTAAGCCCTTAGTATCAAATATGCTAATATTAACAAGCATTAAAAGTTTGTTATAGCCTACAACCTAACATTCACTTTGAAACATACTCTTCGAAGTAGGAAGTAAAGCTTATGCGATTTACAGGGCACCAAACAAATATTATTTAGAAACCGGGCTGAGAATTCAGAGGTTTATTAAGCCAATGAATAATATATCTGTAAACAAGGCTGTTACCTAGATAGCCTAAATTAAGTTCCCAGCCTATCCTGGCGTTGATCAATAACTTTGAGCTTAGGCTATTAGGCCTACACGACTTAAAGTAAGCAAAATATATTATCATGAGCTATAGAAAGGTTTATATATGCTATATCTAGTAGATTGACCAAGTACATACACCTAACTTATCTTATGCACCAAACTATTAACTTTTAAGAATAGGATAACAAACCTATACAGTTTATAGGATGCAAAATATGCGTTTGCAAACTAGGACAGGTAGTGAAAGGTAATAGAACCTATATTTGATAGATACACTACTGTCACCAAACGGGATAACCTATAAGCTGCTGTTAACCTATCCTACGCACCGAATTACTAATTTTAGGAATAGTATAACAAGCCTACGCGGCTTATAGGATGCAAAATACACGTTTGCAAACTAGGACAGGTAGTGAAAGGTAATAGAGCCAATATTTGATAGATACACTACTGTCACCAAACGAGATAACCTATAAGCTGCTGTTAACCTATCCTACGCACCGAATTATTAATTTTAGGAATAGGATAACAAGCCTACGCGGCGTATAGGATGCAAAATACGCGTTTGCAAACTAGGACAGGTAGTGAAAGGTAATAGAACCTATATTTGATAGATACACTACTGTCACCAAACGAGATAACCTATAAGCTGCTGTTAACCTATCCTACGCACCGAATTACTAATTTTAGGAATAGGATAACAAGCCTACGCGGCTTATAGGATGCAAAATACACGTTTGCAAACTAGGACCGGTAGTGAAAGGTAATAGAACCTATATTTGATAGATACACTACTGTCACCAAACGAGATAACCTATAAGCTGCTGTTAACCTATCCTACGCACAGAATTATCAATTTTAGGAATAGGATTACAAACCTACGCGGCTTATAGGATGCAAAATACCCGTTTGCAAACTAGGATAGGTAGTGAAAGGTAATGGAATCTATAATTAATAGATACACTACTGTCACTAAACGAAATATCCTATACTACGCACAGAATTATTAATTTTTCAAAGATTCCGTAGAATTCAAGGTTAACGAATCAGCACTAGTTTTTATATTCAACATTCAATATTCGTACTGTTTTTAAATTCCCTTAATGATTACAATTCGGGGTGACTCACCAAAAGACGATATATGCCGACTCCGTAGGGCTCTCGTATTCCTCGACTCGACTTCATAAACCGACTTCCGTAAGCGAAAACTCTTCTCCTCGAATTGGCTTCACTCCACGACGTTAGCAATAAAAAACTCTCTGTCCCTTGTCGGATCGGCTGTATAAGTAGGCCGCCAGCCGGTCATGCGCAGAGACGCGTTTTCGTCAGTCGTCGCCAGACGCTGCAGCGGTCACATCGGAGCTCCGGCTAACTGCACTGCCCCGAGTAGAGAGGTTCCCTAACCTCAAATCGACTCCTTCTAATGGAATGACGACGCGACTATCGACGATAAAAAATAAATCGACACACCTACTTGTCAAAATAAACGTTTTCTCATTTAAGAAAAAAAACGGGGTATAAAAATTGAACTCTTACGTGTTAAGTTTTCTTAGCAATTGGATTGCGTCATTAGGATTTCAAACACATTCATATAATCTTTACGTATTAAGATTTTAATTGATTCCATCCGTTATTCAGTTTTACATTGAGAAAACAATTTATGTAACGAAATTTGAGTGACTAATGTTATACGGCGATTATGTAACGTGTGAGCTTAGCAAAATAATCACAGTCTATGAGAAGTTTACTAATGTATAATTACAGTAGGCAAACTATATTGTATTACTTCAAACTTACGACCTATGATCTGAAGATTTATAGTTTGTCAGGGTATTGACGCTTCGTAGTCATCCATTCCAAAAAATATGAATTATTAGGGATTAGCTGTTACGAACATCTTTACTATTACTACCCCAAGTTATTAGTAGTTGCAAGATCTCATTATTTAGGCATTTTGTTATTGGACGGGTTAGAAACAAATGAATAGTGATACATTTTAGGGTACATATTATACAGATTTTTTCAATACCTTTAATGAATCGTTTGTGAAATGAATTATTAATTATTAAGGATTAGCTGTTATGAGCAGCTTCACCATTAATAACCCTAGTTATTATTTGTTGCGAGATCTCATTCTTTAGGCATTCGTTATTGGTAGGATTTAATTTTACAGATGCCACGTCTCATTTTGCTTGGACTATATATATATAGTAATGGTAGCACATTCACCCGGCAAGTGGAGATCCGGGTTCGACTCCCGGCGAAGCGAGTACTTTTTGTGATTCAATGTTTATTGAAATTAAATCAGGCTATTGCCATTAATACAATTTAATATATATATAAATTATATATATAAAAAATATAACATCTAAGGAAGAAAAAGCCATTAAGTCTTTAAAATATAACAAAAATATCGTAATTTTACCTTCCGATAAGGGGAATTCTACAGTAATCTTGAATAGGAGTGATTATATTAATGAGGCTAACAGGCAATTACAAGATTCTACTGTGTACATGACTCTGGAAAAAGACCCAACTAACGATTTTAGTGCAGAAATCAAAGAATATCTCTTAGAAAATGGCCCCAAGCAAAATATTTCTGATAATATACTTAAAACTTTAATCCCAACACAACCAAAGTCACCTGTATTCTACATGTTACCTAAAACACACAAACTAGTAAGACCTCCTCCAGGCCGGCCTATTGTTGCAAGTATTGGAGCTCCTACAGAAAAAATTTCTGCTTACGTAGATGACATTCTACAACCTTTTGTTAGAGAGTTGCCCTCCTATATCAAAAATACCAATCATTTCTTAGAAAGACTATCGGAAATTCCTCAACCATTATCTGGTGAAATAATATTAGCTTCAGTTGACGTAGAATCACTCTACACCAATATTCCACATGATGAGGGCGTCGAAGCAATTGGGAAATGTTTAGATGAAAGACCGAAAAAACACTTTACCCACTTCTAATTTTATCACTCATTTAATTACTATGATCTTGACTATGAACAATTTTAAGTTTCTAGACAAAAACTTTCTTCAAATAAAGGGCACAGCGATGGGGACAAAAATGGCTCCTTCATACGCCAATCTTTTTATGGGGTTACTTGAGAAAAACTTTTTATCAACCCAAAAATTTCAACCCTTGGCTTGGTTTCGTTATATTGATGATATATTTCTTGTTTGGAATAATGGAATGGAACATTTGAAACAATTCCTAGAAGAATTAAACGATTTTTCATCACTAAATTTCACCTGGAAAACATCGCCAAATTCTGTGACCTTCCTTGATGTAGACGTTTTATTAAACAGCGGTCGTTTTAAAACTAAAATTCATGTCAAGGACACAAATAGTATGCAATATTTACATTATTATAGCTGCCATCCACAGTATGTAAAGAAATCTATACCCAAGGGTCTTGCTCTTAGAGCTAAGAATCTATGTACAGATGACACTGACTTCCAAAATTATGTAACAACATTATCAAATTCATTAATCAACAGAGGATATCCTGCAAAATTAATTAACAGTGAAATAGCTAAGCCTAAAAACACAAACCATGTTTTAAGTGTTGTGGAAAAAGATGCCAAATTTGTAACTCAGTATCATCCTGGATTATACAAAGTAAATGGAATTATGAAGACCGCCTACAAAATATTGGAACAATCTCCAGAAACAAAGGATCTTTTTAATAGACCTCCTAGAATTATTTTCAAAAGACCACCAAATCTGAAAAATGTATTAGTTCATCCAAAATACATTAAAGGTAAAGACAACAGTCAAAATTTTAAACACAAATGCCATCCATGCAATAAACCACGCTGTGGAATATGCAATATGATGCAATCTACAAACTGTTACAAAAGTTGCGTTACGCACAAAAAATATTCTTTTGCAGAAGATATCACATGTAACAGTGAAAATGTTGTCTATAAATTATCCTGTCAACATTGCCCTAAAGACTACATTGGAGAAACATCTACGTCACTTAGGCTGAGGATGAACAATCATCGTGCCGATGTTCGACATCAAAATTTACTTAGACCCGTATCTGCACACGCTGTCCAACACAACAAAACCTTTGAAAATTGTTTCTCTCTAATTGGCATCAAGAAGTTTCAAAATTATGACAATAAAGAATACACAAAATTATTACTAAGAAGATATGAACAAGCAAATATAATGGCTCTTCAATCAAAATCACCAGTTGGATTAAATTTGAGACACAGCTAATTTAAATTTATTATTCAAACTTTTTATCTATCTCTGTGTTTAGGAAAGGTTACATGTTTAATTTTCTTCTTTGATACCATATGTTTTGTTTTGTTGTTTCCAATGTTTTTATAACCTTCATTTTTATATTTGTTTATATTTTATTGTATACATGCTTTTGATAATGTTACTGAAAAGTAACGAAATATTAAGCTTTTCAAGTTGAAGAAACATGTTTTGTTTTCTTTTATACCTATATATATATATATATATATATATATATATATATATATATATATATATATATATACATATGCACGTTATATTTCAGGTCTTATTTCCTAACACGTTCGTTATTATTGCAATCTCATTGCTTGGGCACTGATTTTTAGTCGAGTCTCTCTGGAGGTTGAAGGCGCGCCTGAATTGACAACGAAATATTTCACTCCTAAACTTGGGCTTTGATGATTGAAACTTTTAATAGGTAGAATCTTCCTAAAATAATGATATTGGAGCTTTGTTAATTACTTTTCAAAAACAACTCAATACATCTTTCGAGAATCCGTTTTGATATTAAGGGATGAGATGGCAAAATCTTGTATTAAACAACTGCATTCGATCAATGGAAACATTTTAGTAGTATAGATGTGTATGTTTACCGACGTCTCAAAGACGAGGATGAGGTCAAAGGTCAGTCACGTGAAAGGCCATCTTGGATCACGTGACCGCGGGAATTTGTCCCTCTCTTGCGGGAATTTTCCCTCACTCGCGGGAATTTTTCCCTCACTCGCGGCCATCTTGGATCACGTGACCGCGGGAATTTTTCCCTCACTCGCGGAATTTTTTCCTCCACCAGTCACGTGATCGACGCCAGATTCATAGCTTGTTTATCACAGATTCAAAGAGTGTCCAGTACAGATTCAAAGAGTGTCCACTACAGATTCAAAGAGTGTCCAATACAGATTCAAAGAGTGTCCATCACAGGTTCGTGGTTTGCAATTTTGCGTTTACGACTCGTATGAACACAGTAGCGCGATGACGTCAATCGGCGACCCCTGACATCCAGACAGAGCGGCGCCAGACGCTTGTCGAGACATGTCGAGTTGCACAACACCGTTGACGTCAATGGAAAATCCCCATTGACGTCATCTCGGTCTATATAAGCCGGCCCCTCCCTCGCATCATCCTCAGTCGAGTTAGACAACGCCGTGAGTCAGTAGTGTCTGTAGTGCGCAACAAGTAACCTAACCTAACCTAACCTAACCTATATTAAGTGATTGTATTCATTATTGTTGTTGTGTTAGAGTGCATTGTATCCTCACGTTGTGATTATACTGTACAGTGATTGTGGTAGTGCCGGGTTACTAAGTAGACGATAATGGCTAGTTCCAGTTGTGATGTGTGTGGTGCAATGGTGAGGAAGTCGAACATGGCGCGGCATCGTAACACACACAAGAGCAAATCGTCCGCAGGAGTTGAACCTCATGTGCCAGAGGCCAAAAAGAAGTGTACGCGCTGCAACAAGTTCATAACGGCTTCCAACATGTCTCGCCATCTCAAGGTATGTGGATCAGCTAAAACGACTGTGGAACCTAAGAATCCGTGCCCGCATTGTCAGCAACCGATTACTATGTCCAACTTGAGCCGTCACATTGCAAAGTGTTCTCCAGGCGCCTTAAAGCGTAAGCATGATGTAGCTACCGTTTCAGCACCACCGCCGAAAGTGCCACGCCAAGAACCGAGCGCTAGCATGTCTGGCTTTGGAATCGACGACGAGATTACGGAGGTCGACAAGGCGTTCAAGGGTCGTATGAAAACGTACATAATAGAAAACAAGCGTGGTATCAAAGACCCCAAAAGATTTCTTAAAACATGTAGAAAGCCAATCACTCGCGAAATAGCACAGCATGTCGACGAACACAACATCAAAGCTAACCTCGTATTTGAAGCCGAATACACAAAACCGACGAATGGTGTGATTCAAAAGATGAATTTCAAAACTAAAGACAACGTGATTCTTCCAACTACGGACATTAGGGTGTATGTTAAAACGGCGATGAAAAAGCTTTTTGAATGGAAGAGTTCTACGCCAAGGGATCTGGTTGGACCTTGCACAAAATCCTCCACCTCGAGTTACGAATTAATCGTTACGTTCCACTCAGAGGCTCCAGTTACATGGAACTACACGAAAAGATTTCAGCTAAGAAAGCAATCGTAAATATAAAGAACACTGATCAGAAATGTTTCGTGTGGTCAATCTTAGCCGCGTTGCATCCCAAGGGGTGGCAAGCGAAGCCTGAGCGTATCCACCACTATCAACCTTTTGAGCACGAACTAGACGTACATTTGGACGGTATCACTTTTCCTGTGAGTCTCGACCACGTCAAGCTGTTTGAAAAGCGATCTGGAATATCCGTCAACGTGTACTCTTACGACGAGAAACTGGTCGTCTATCCGCTGTACGTGACACGAGAAGAAAAAGACACACACGTTGACTTGCTGTATATTAGAGATCAAAACAACTCTCACTACTGCCTCATCAAAGATCTCAGCCGATTAGTACGTTCACAACTTTCAAAGCACACGACTAGAACCTGGCTCTGCAAGCGCTGCCTCATGCATTACGGAACCGAGGAACTACTGACCAACTCGACCAACTACTCGACCAACGGAACACGCAACACAAACGACTTGATTACAACTTTACCGTCTGCCGGTTCAGTTGCTCCGTGTTACCGACGATGATATGGCTCGGCAATG
Source organism: Homalodisca vitripennis (assembly GCF_021130785.1). NCBI lineage: Eukaryota > Metazoa > Arthropoda > Insecta > Hemiptera > Cicadellidae > Homalodisca > Homalodisca vitripennis. Next base: position 43,986,234 of record NC_060214.1, read on the forward strand.
TGGGCCAAGCGTAAACTCGGTATGGGACTGTCGACGTCGGTGGTAGAACGGTGGTACGTCGTTTTAAAAAATATTTGCGTGTATCATCGTCGGTGGTAGAACGGTGATATGTCGTTTAAAAAAATATTTGCGTATATCATCGTCAGTGGTAGAACGGTGATATGTCGTTTTAAAAAATATTTGCGTGTATCATCGTTAATGGTAGAACGGTGATATGTCGTTTAAAAAAATATTTGCGTATATCATCGTCAGTGGTAGAACGGTGATACATCGTTCAAAAAATATTTGCGTGTATCATCGTTATTGGGGAAACGGTGATGTAGCGTGTATCACGTCGTTAAGCATAAACTTGTATTTACCGTTATGCGCTTTCCTCGTCATGTCTATTGAAATATATCCGTGCGGTTGAGACCAATACTTTCTGCATAAAGTTTCAAATTCACGATACGTCATGTCCGATCTAACAAAGTCGTCGTATATTCGTTTGGTGTAATGTTTGATTTGTTTAAACACGCACAGCATGTTCACATTATTACGAATCACTTGCATGTCAACTTTCCCATAACTCTGACTCTATATACCATTACGAGTCAAGTGAAAGGATTGGTGAGCTACAGTAAATCGCAAATGTACATGTTGCCGACTAGCGGTTTCATTTTCAAGTTTAATGGCGGCGGCAAGTTCGAAGCGTTGGGTACACTCGGCCACTTGGGTCTGGGATTCTTTGACCATTTACGCAATCCGATGTACAAGGGCGGGTTCGAGATCACATTCACTCGAGCCGAAGACAATGACGCTATATACCACTGGTTAGGTAACACACAAGGAGCAACTGAACCGGCAGACGGTAAAGTTGTAATCAAGTCGTTTGTGTTGCGTGTTCCGTTGGTCGAGTACGAGACAAACGCCAAGAGCCAGCTGATTGCCGGTCTCAAACAAATGAGTGATAAGGATTCGCTGAAATACACTTACTTGCAGTGGCAGTGTATCGATAAGAAAGGCGTGTTCGGTTCAACGTTCAACTTTGACGTCACCGGCCTCTATCGTAACGTGTACAATCCCAAATTCATTATCGTTGCACTGCAAACAGACCGCACCAACAAGCAGAAGAAAAACCCAAGTCGATTCGATCATTGCAACTTGAAGAATGTGTCGGTAAAAATCAACGGACACCGCTATCCGGCGGAAATGCAAAACTGCGATATGGCGACTCAAAACTACAGGTTGTTGTACGACCAGTACTTGGCGTTTAGAAAACTCATGTACGGCGATACGGACGTGTATGTCAACATGGACGATTTTAAATCGAGGTACCCCATCATAGTGATTGACACGCATTTGCATCCCACGAGCCGAGACAGGTCCAGAAACGATATACAAGTCGAATTGGATTTCACTACAGCAGTTGCGTCCGCTCAAAGCGACGTGGGCACTACGGCGTACGTAATATTGGTGTCTCAGACAGAGTTCATGTACGACATTACGCGAAACGTCATTCGCATGGTACAGTGATGACGTTTATCAGTGTCCTCGTTTATGCAGGACAGCGTCGTGTTCCAATATATGTAACGCACCAATACGTGTTTTAGTAAAGCAGGTCTAATACTATAATATTTGTACACACAGTGTTATCTGCGCCCAATAGGTTATCTGTGGTCAGAACAGTCCGAACAACTATCCCACATGCAATAGCCTTCTCACGGCTGTAGCGTTCATTACTGAAGTACCGCGACGCGTTTACTTTATCGTCGTGTGTTATTTTTAAATATAACAAGTAAATTATAATACTTTTACGTGATTGGGAATTTCCACGTGACTCGTAAGTACATATTATCCAATTGTGAAGTTAAGGTAACGTTAATTTTGCCTATTTATACTTGTGTTTGATTCGTTTGAAGAAAGTTTGGTTGAATTTGTAAAATTTTCAATATTCGATACAATTTCATTACATAATTTTCAGTGTTCAAGCTACGTACTAACCACGGAAGAACACAGCCCATGCATTACAATTAAATTGTGTGCAAAATTACAAATGTTGTATGTCATACACTGTTATATTTAAATTTGCAATATTCATAGGTATAGCACTGCCGATATTGTTAATAAATAATTTAATTTAATAATAATCCCTAATTATTAGGGAATTGTAAATAGGAAAACAATTATAGTTTTAGTTAGGCTATCCTTGAAGAAATTTTCAAACATCCAGATCCGATTCAAAGGTAGCGTACATATACTAGTTTTTATTCACATAGCCCATTGAGTTTGACTCTGTATCAGTATATTGCCTGTGAACTGTATGTAAATGGTACTATTGTGATGTTTGTTTAGTGAGAACAAGCCTATTCCCTGATTACAGGGAAATAAATAAAAAACAAGCTTGCTACTGCTACAAGTGCTTGTTACTGTACAAGTTACAAAGATTAATTAAGTTAATTAATTAATTAGTTACTAATTAAAGCGTTGCATAAAGTCCTTTTTTAGTAACTATTCTAGTATTTATTTCTAGTATCTATCCTGACAAAGTATAGGTAGACAACATAGGTTAACTTAATATGCGTATTTTTCTAAATTGATATAAAACACTTATACAATTCAAACCTTCTAATGAAAGAGGAAGAATGATTAGATTATTAATGTTTAATATACCAAGCACTTATTATTCGCAACACTCGGAACGGTTTATCTTGGGTCACGACCTTACAGATTACAGCTCGTTTGCTTCTATTATCACGACTGTTTAATTTTAATTAAACATTTATTTTATATCAGACTTTTGTGATGATAAGTACATTACTAGAAATCTGAAAAGAAAATAAACAACAACATAAAAAAATATATACATTTTATTTAAATACAATGTGTGAAAATATTTACATACAGCTAAACGGGTTTTTACATAATATATTTACATTTGTTTTTACCGTAGGTAGTCTCACTGTGTCGACAGAGCAGACCGGATTTCCAGCTCAGCCATAACTTCTACGGGGATGCTGTAGTGTCCCCAGGGCAGAGTCCCGATGCCGTCGTCTTGAATGTAACGTTTGTCATCGTGAGGCGACAGAACAATCTTTTTGAGTTCAACGCTGTACAGGTCGTGTTTGAAGCTCCGGATCATGTTCATCGAACCGTACTGTACACCTGAGGTGAACAGACACTGTTTGTAATCGTCGAAGGTCAGGTGGTTTTCTATCGTTGTCTTTTTGACACCTTTCGACTTTTTGATCACTCCGCCTTCGGATCTGCTGGAGTACATTTTCGAGCGAAGTCCTACGTGCTCGTACATGATTCTGCCGTTGAGCTCGTCTTTCATCTTCCCTAGTACCTTTTTGTTGACTCGAGGCATGTTGTAACGGTTGGGATGAGGGTAGTCGCTGGTGTCGAACAGATCGATCATGTCTTTGATGTCTTTGTACAAGTCGGTCGTCTGGATGTGGTACGTTAGCGAGTCGGTGTCTGTATATTGAAGTTGGGCTTTGTGACCGTACCGCCTCTTGACGACGTTGTAGTGGAAGTCGTACATCAGCGTTTTCGACACGTCCAGAATGCTCATGCCGACGTAGATTGCTTTGTTGAACATCAATTTTGTTTTAGACATGTGAACGGCTGCCAACTGTTCGGTGAATATCGTCCTGCTCTTAAAGTTTGGTTGAGCAGTCCACTTGTCGACTTGTTTGTCTTTCGTGGCCAGTCGGATGTCCACTCTGTTCCGGATGTTTTCCATCGTCTTACCGAACACGCTGTTATTCATGAGCTTAAAGAAATCTTTCTCAAACTCGTTCCTGGCTTGCGTACGCATCTGAGTGTTCAAGTCGATGTAGGGCTTGAGCCAGGCAGATTGACTGAAGCTTATAACTCTGTGGACTTTCTTAAGTTTCATGCCGAGTGATAGATACTGTTTTAGATTCCTGTAGTGGACAACATATTTTTCCTTCTCAAACAGTGTGGTGATGAGTTTCTCTTCTTTCGATCCCGGTGGTACTCGACGTTCCGGTGCAAGAGGCAAGTCGGAGTGCAAGTCGTGCAAATTCTTTGGATACACCAAGTCAACTTCCAGAATGTAGCCAGTTGGTGCGTCATCTGGGACTTTTGTAACGTCAATGTCGGTTTTGCACCACTTGAAGTTCTTATACGGCATGTCTTGACTCATTGCCCAGCCGTAAAGATTGTTTGCGTCCAAGTACGTCAGGTAGGAAGTCGGCTGGTCCTCATCGAAATCTTCCATGTAAGGGTTGTTTGCTGCGGCGTAACGGTTAGAGCACTGTGATACTCCGCCTCGAATGCCCTTGCCGATCATCAGGATCATGTTGTAGTCACTGAGAAGGTCGAGTCTGATGCCGGTGGTCTTGAGCATCGCACTCCACGCGAGTCCGGGAGCCGTGTAGTACCAGGCTGGGTCGAGAAGGTATGTCTGCATGCAAACGTCGCGAAAGTTCTCCATAATGTCCGCCAGCAAGAGTACGTCCGTCTTGTTGTACAACAGTGTGTAGTCTTTCATGGTTTGAATATCAAAGTTATTCCAAACGTTCACCGCATGTCGGTAGTCCTCGGGCTTTACGTGAGCGTCGTTTAGCTTGTTGTAGAAATCTTCTTGGTTTGGAAGCGAACAACGTTCAAACTTCTCAATGCTGTCCATGTAGTCGTAGGGATACACGCCTTTCTGTAACAACAGTTCAAGTTTCTCACCTTGGTAGAATTTGGAAGTGTGTCTGAACTGATCGGGGGACAGGTTCTTAGCCAACTTGTCTAGACTGCTTGCCATGAATTTCAACGAGTCCAGGAACCGTAGCTTCACTCCACGCTCAACCTCGATAGTGTACGAGATGTAACGTTCCTCGTTGTTTGGAATAACTTTGATGGTCTCGTTGTTGAGCCCAAACATCTTGATAAACAGGTGGGTGTCGTATCCGCTCAGGTTGTGAACAAACACTGGCAGGAAATGCGGTTTCTTGAAGTTGAGGTTGCAAGAGTTGTGTGCCATACCTCTGAATTTCCCCGTCAGATGGTCGTGATCGCGAACTTCGTAATCGTTGGGATCGTTGAATGACTTGCCACAGATGTGACACTGCCGAGCGTTGGCTATTGCATGTAAATCGTCTTGAGTCAGCTCCATCGGTACAGCAGCAGCTCTTGAGTAAAGTTGGAATATTTCCCTGGCATCGTTCATGATGCTTTCCACGAACACTTGTGCAGCGTCAGTTCCGAAATACGTTGTGGGCGGTTTGTAATCACCGTCAGAGTACACGAAGTAGTACGAGAAACTAACCTCTTCGTGTTTCTGGTACTTTTCAGTGTAAGAATTTCGTGCATCGGGATCCCGGCTGCTGCTGGCTACGGGAGTCAGCATACACTCAAAGTCAGCGTAAGCCACGAACGGAACTCTCATCGCGTGTTTGAAGTCCTTAAACTGAATTGTGGAGCCTTCTTTCGGTGTCAGTATTTTCACCGCCTCGTGTTCGCTGCAGTCTTCTTTGTGTTTGATCAGTAGTTCCTCGGTACCGTAATGCATGAGGCAGCGCTTGCAGATCCAGGTTCTAGTCGTGTGCTTTGAAAGTTGTGAACGTACTAATCGGCTGAGATCTTTGATGAGGCAGTAGCGAGAGTTGTTTTGATCTCTAATATACAGCAAGTCAACGTGTGTGTCTTTTTCTTCTCGTGTCACGTACAGCGGATAGACGACCAGTTTCTTATCGTACGAGTACACGTTTACGGATATTCCAGATCGTTTTTCAAACAGCTTGACGTTGTCGAGACTAACAGGAAAAGTGATGCCGTCCAGGTAGGCGTCTAGCTCGTGCTCGAAAGGTTGATAGTGGTGTATACGCTCAGGCTGCGCTTGCCACTCCTTGGGATGCAACGCGGCTAAGATTGACCACACAAAACATTTCTAATCGTTGTTCATTATGTTTACGATTGCTTTCTTAGCTGAAATATTTTCATGTAGTTCCATGTAACTGGAGCCTCTGAGTGGAACGTAACGATTAATTCGTAACTCGAGGTGGAGGATTTTGTGCAAGGTCCAACCAGATCCCTTGGCGTAGAACTCTTCCATTTCAACCAAAAGCTTTTTCATCGCCGTTTTAACATACACCCTAATGTCCGTAGTTGGAAGAATCACGTTGTTTTTAGTTTTGAAATTCATCTTTTGAATCACACCACTCGTCGGTTTTGTGTATTCGGCTTCAAACACGAGGTTAGCTTTGATGTTGTGTTCGTCGACATGCAGTGCTATTTCGCGAGTGATTGGCTTTCTACATGTTTTAAGAAATCTTTTGGGGTCCTTGATACCACGCTTGTTTTCTATCATGTACGTTTTCATACGACCCTTGAACGCTTGCTGTACCTTTTTAATACTACCCCCTTGTTTGCTAGGTTTCATGACTTTAGGCGGAGGTGCTGAAACGGTAGCTACACCATGCTTACGCTTTAAACCGTCTGGTGAACACTTCTTGATGTGACCGATGGCAGACGTGCTAGCTGATGTGGAGCTAGTACTTGGTTCAAGGCGTGGAACCTTTGGTGGTGGTTCTGAAACGGTAGCTGGAAGAGTGTAGTTTTCGTTCTTCCGCTTTAAACCGCCTGGTGAACACTTTGCAATATGACGGCTCAAGTTGGACATGGTTATCAGTTGCTGACAATGCGGACACGGCTTCTTAGGCTCAACAGTCGTTTTAATATTGCCACACACTTCAACATGGCGAGACATGTTACGTGACGTTATTAATTTGTTGCAGTGCACACAATGTTCTTTAGTATTCGACACGTGAGGCTCGACTCCTCCAACCGACATGCACTTGGCAGTGTTACGGTGACGTGCCATTTGCGACTTAGACACCATTGCACCACACACATCACAAGCAGCAGTAGCCATTGTCACGACTTACTCGGACTACCTAGTATCCGACACTGCCTCAATCTCTGTACAGTATGAGTGATGTCAGTACGGGTCTCACATACAACGTTTCTCTAGCAACAAAAGTTTCACATACGGTACACGAACACCTAACACGTTTTCGTATACACTCGCGTCTTGTTACGTGCTGCACCTGAACGACCGCACACCAGACTGCCAGACTGCGCGTATGATAGATACCGCTGACTCACGCCGCGTTGTGTAACTCGGGCACTGCCGGCCGCCGCCGCTGACTCACCGCGTTGTGTCACTGCCGCCGCCGCCGCCGTGTGTGTTGCTCCGCTTTGTGTAATCGACAAAAAAGTTTTACGCAACTGCTGAAACAATACAGTGTAAAAAATAAAAAACAACTTGTTGCACACGAACAAGAACCGCGACTTTAAAAACAAAGACAACTACTGAAACGGTACAGTGTAAAAAATAAAACACAACTTGTTGCACACGAACAAGAACCGAGAATTAAAAAACAAAGACAACTGCTGAAACAGTACAGTGTAAAAAATAAAACACAACTTGTTGCACACGAACAAGAACCGAGAAAAATATAACTCGACCTCCCTGAGACGACTCGACCTCTTTGGGACGTTGGTGAACATACACATCTATACTACTCATTTTCAATGGGCTAAAATGAAATCTACATGAATGTCGTCTTAAGAATGGAAGGAAATTGTGCTGTCAAATAAACTCCATCAGAGTAATAATCAGCTCAGTGACGGATTGGGCTGAGTCAACTATAACACATGATGTGTTAGCCAATTTGTTATGTACAATTACACAACCTACGTAATCACGTGACTACCACTGTCATATAAATAGTAAGAGAATCAATGATGTAAAGTTTATTTTCTACTCTCACGGTTGGTTTTACGTTCGTCAATCTAAAATAAATGTAACCTGGAAAAATAGCACCATTTTAAATTGGTACCCTTATAATATCATTACATTTTAACCTCCACTAAAATTAGCGTGCTGAAAACTATTTATTTTTTGGAGTGAAAAAAAATAAATTGTTCTTTGCCAACTTCAAGAAAAACAAGGATTCTTTGTTTATACGATACAAAATGGCTCTTTGCTCTTGGACTTCTTCATTCATATATGTCCATCATTTCAGGTTCCTTGCTTTTTATCTAAAGATGGAATTACGGAAGCGCAGCCATGTCGGTTACAACACTGTTATCAATTTTGGCATCTGAAAATTAAACATGTTATTTCTAAAACTAAATAATACATTTATAGAAGTTTTTAAATTTTGCCTTTAGTCTTTTCAACATTTCTAGCTAAATTAGTGTATCTTCCATAAAATAATTTCTATTCTTAAAATTCTCTCAGGCTTCAATACAGTTCTTAGATGCCCAAAATGTTCTTTACACATGACATTTTCTTACCTCACCAATTGTCTTATCCCTGAGTTACAAGTTAAATTGATTCATGATTGCTATATATTCGTTTACTGTTCAGACTTTTCGCCTTTGGAACGCTCTCCCTGTAGATAGAAGTATCAAAGGTGGTGGTGCTTACGGTGTGTGTGTGTAATTTTAAACAGTGTGTGTGTGGAGCGGTTGAATGTGTTATAGTTCTTGTTATTTTCTCTTTTACATTGTTAGCTTCTTTTCTTTATATTAAATAATTAATTATATTTTTAAGTTCGTGAATTATTTTATGTGAAATAAGCATTTTTTCCATTTTATTATAAAGTATAAGTATGTTAATAGGTCACTTATTTCTGTATTCATTTATTATAAAGTTACTGTATATGATATGAGGTTGAATGAGGTTAATGTCGCAAATAAAGGACACTTGTTTAATAAAGGCATTTTTCATTTCATTCAGTATATGTGATAGAGGTAGATACTAAATAATTTTTGGATGTTAATAATTGTATTTAAAATATTTAAACCAAGAATTCTTCTCCTTTAGCCTACTGACATTTCCCCTCTTGAGAAGACCTCTGCATTGTCTTACCAGTTCATTAACATAAATTGCTAAATCACATTGATTTAGGAATAGTTCTGATCTAAAGATAGGATTGATTTGAAAAATCCTTAAGTCAAAGAAAACTTTTCCTAGCCCTGTAATAAAACCCATGCTCAGAATAAATTACAATTAAAAACCTCAACTGTAACAACGGTATTAAAATAAAACTTTTATCTCGGTTACAGGAAAATAATACACAAACGATACTTCTAAAAAGGACATTTGGAAAGCCTGCGGATTGTGTGGAGGTTTTTATATCTATCCAGTTTGTAAAAGAAGCCAAAGTGTTCGCATACCGTTCCTTGCCGCGATGTTACAGCACGGTTTTGTGCTAATAAATGCTGTAGTTCGTGCTCTGCATTCTAGTGTATCACATTCCATGCTTGTAACACCTTCTCTGACATTTGTAAGCAGCTAGAGATTATAACACTGTTTAAAAGATTGTTAAAACAGTATTGAGATTTAAAATTAATGCTGCAAAATGAAAAATATAAATGTAATTTTAACTTTATATTTTTAATTTTATCTAAAATATTACTTAAAGAATATTATTCAACCGAGTAGGTTTTGCTGAACGAGCAGATGCCGTTTTCCATATTTTATTTATAAAACTTATAAAGATTTAACGTTGTAACGTTTACATTCGGCAACGGTTCTTTTTAAAATGGGCTCAATTATTTTTAGGAGTTCCTAGTGTATATTGTAATAATGAAGCAAATCACTGTATATTACAACACGTGCATGCATGGATCAACACAAAACTCGGTCGAGTCAACATAGAGCCAACATGTCGGGAAACATTTTAAGTGATTGACTACTGCATCTATATAATCTTTTTCATTTATATAAAAACAAGCTTCACGACTTCACACAGACGGTACAATTTCAAAAATCGGATAATCCAAATTAATGGAGCTCTATATTTTTCAAACGGAAGTAAGGTATATATCAAGTACATAGTATTTCAGTGTTCATATTTAAGAGTTTTAATATCAGAAGTTGTGAGCTCTCGTTTTCTGCACATAGGTGCTTTTCTGAGTCGAATGGACATTGAATTGAGTTTGCCTACACAAGTAAAAATACTGTAGTCTCAGAAACATTGCCGTTGACTTCCGGTCTAAGAAATTTTCAGGCCAATAGAGTTTGTCTTATTATCCCGATAAAGAAAATATATGTAAACACATAGGTTAATGTTATTTTAGTGAAAAGTAGTATCCTTCCATCCGACCGTTTAAATTCGGTGTAATGCATTTACTGTCATACTTGAGTTAGCCTTATTGCCCTGATCTATACTATGTCAGTCTCGGAAACGTCTACTTCTGGTTCTTGTAATCTACTTTCGCTCTATGACGTTTCCAATGCTATAGTTGGGTTTGCTACGTTGTCCCGATATTTAACATACACATACATACATACATACATACATAGTAAAGTTTTCCTTTTTTCGCAATAAAAAACTTATAGTAAATATGTATAACTGAGAAACCTACTTCAGACCAAAAGCATATACTTTCAGTATAAGGACTCATTATTAAGGCAATGCATCATTTAAAAATAATCGTTTATGATAGGTTATGCGTTATAGAAGTTTGTTGCATTTCGTAATGTAGTCTGCAAAAGGAGTGGTTGAGGCATCAAGAACCAATCAGTTAGAGTATGCAAGCAATCACAGCTGTATTCGTTAAGGTGGGTTTTTACAAGTTTAATAGTATTTCCAGACAGATTAAATTCGTTACTGGCTCAATCTATAGTAACCGTTAGACAGTCACTTTGTTTCGGCTAACTGTATTGATTTGCACTACAAACTTAATATTTTCTAAAATTAAATGTAAAAGAATGCTTCTTTTATGAACTTTAGATAAAAGTGTCAACAGCTGTTAGGTGTAAATTAAATTTCGATTAATAAATTTAATTATTATAATTCCTTTTCCGAACACTACTATATTCCGGGAAACAATATATATATTTCCGCATGCCAGGCTTAGCTGTTTTGCCTGGGTATGTCGGACTCGAACATTGGCTGGTGACTGTAGCCAATGCTAATACCGACTAAAAAACTTCCCCTATACTCCAGTCTCTGAATCCCTGTGGAAACCGCCGTTAGGAAATACATCGCAGGGAGAGAATCTAGCATTTCTGCTCTTTCATCAGGTGGTTGAAGTCATTTCTTCTCGTCTAGTTATTGCGGAGTTTGTACCTCTGCCTTTCAATAGACCTTAGTTCTTTCAGCACCTCCATGGCGAATGTGCTGAAGGCGTCCCATGTAGCTTTCGATGACAGCATAGCTTCTGTGTGTATGTATATGTGTGTGTGTGTGTGTGTGTGTGTGTGTGTGTGTGTGTGTGTGTGTGTGTGTGTGTGTGTGTGTGTGTGTGTGTGTGTGTGTGTCTGAGAAGCCTATTTCAGTCAAAAAGAGTTTTAACCGCCAGAAATTTTAATCTACTTCCGTTGTAAAGTATTTCAATGCCATAGTACTGTTTGCATTGTTGCTGCGATAAAGAAAATATAATAAGCTTGTCTGAAATGTTTTCTACAGTGAAAGTTAACCACTCCAATTATTGAAATCTATTTTCAGTGCCACATTAGTATTTTATATTATTTTCCCAATTAAATAAATGTATAATATGTTGGTCTGAAAATACTACTATGGTCAAAAAGTAATTTTTATTTACTTTTGGCCGAAGGTAATTTTGGATCCGTTTATAGTGATTGCGTTGTTGCACTGATAAACAAAATATACACATAGGTCTGTGAAGTCTTCTTTAGTCAAAATTCTCGTATTTCTACTAAACTACTTCAGGAATAAGAAGTTCAGCCGTCGTAGTAGCATTTGCCTTATTGTCCCGATGAAGAAACTAAACACATACGTTGATCTGATGTTTATATTTTTGTCAAAAAGCGATTAGTGCTGCTGATTGTAATTAACTTCCGGTGTATGGTATTTCGGCGCTGTAGAAGCGTTTGCCAAGTCTCGTCAAGGAAGCTTAAACGCAGGTTAGTCTTAATAGTCTATATACTTCGGTCAAAAAACGAATACTTCCGGCCATTGAAATTACTTCCGGTCTAACTTATTTCCGGTGCCGGTAATTTTTTTTTGGGCATAACATACATTGGGGTTAAATTTCACCTTTCTAGGATATCGTTAAATTTAAAAATAATAATAATAATATGTTATTTTTAGTAATTGCAACACCATTTCAACCTCTGTAGGTGATTTATCTTCATAAGAATACTTATGTTTTCTATTTTGAAATAGGTAAACTGTATGTTAAATTTCATCTATCTAGTACAGCGGGATGATTAAAAATACAGTTCCTCTAGGGGTTGCAACCCTTTTTCAGCCTCTACGGGTTGTAGATCTGCAAAAGATCCTTTTTTTCTTTTGAGGGCATAAGACACGTGCGAATCAAATTATATTCTTCTAGGGAATAGATGAAGTGAATAATAAATTACGGGATTGCAACCACACTTCAACCCCTAATATTATTTGATATTTAAGAACAGGCATTGGTTTTTTTATATTTTAGCCATTAGTCTTAGGTATGTTAGGTATGACAAATTTAAACTTTCTGGTATATCGCGAAGTGGGAGGACTATTGATAAGTGAATTAGTTAGGGTTTTGGCTTGTATATATATATATATATATATATATATATATATATATATATGTGTGTGTGTGTGTGTGTGTGTGTGTGTGTGTGTGTGTGTGTGTGTGTGTGTGTGTGTGTGTTTGTGTGTGTGTGTGTGTGTGGACACTTAAATTAATTTGTACTTTCAATTAATTATATTAATTAATACAAATATATTATTGTATTTAATAATTTGTTAATGAATTCCTCAAAGAACTCATTTAAATACTCTTTGTATAACCTTGTTTGTGTCTCAATCAAGGTACAGATGCTGTAGCTGTTGGCGAGTAACGCCCCCTGGGTGAAGCTGTGGTATCACATTTGACGTTTTGAATAGGTGAAATGCAACTTATCTTAAATGTATAAAATACACATTCACAAGAAATGATAATATCTGTAGGAAACATCTTTTAATTCAGTATTGACTATAAAGAAGTTAGAGACATATTTTATCAGACTATTGTGACATGTTGGATTTGACTCTTTCAAGAATGTTCTAATTATCGCTTTCAGTAGTTTTACAGATTATATATTTTATTTTATAATTTTAAGACTTTATCTGACTTAGCTCTATAAATTATATATTTATTTTTTAAGTGTCTATTTACGTATATTCGTCTATTAGTTTCCTTATATTACATTGGGGAAGATTTAATATTAGCAGTTTGCTGTGCCATATCGAAACAATAAGTGGATAGAGTTAGCTTGCTGGAAACATTTTAAATTATGACATACCTCTGACGCACATTTGTTTCTGAATACTAACACAGTTCTTACTATACAGTAGGTAGTTTTAAACTAGCTGTCACTTTTATATTTAATTTATTTTTGCATTACGGTGAAGAAATGTTTGCTATATAAATGAAGGCCGTTTGAAAAATGTTCTCCATGGTTTACCTTATTTTTTAAATTTAAATTGTGTTTACTCCTGTGTAAAACTATAAATTCTAATCTAATGTCATTAGTGATTCTTCAGGATAATTTATTCTTCACCCGAAATTTATTTGTGTACTTCTGTATTATATAAATTCTTAATTTTTATACAGGCAACATCGAGTTCGACAATGGTGTACACACTATATAATTTGGGTGACTGTTAGTAAAAAAAATTAATTGTTTCTAATGTTGCCAATCAAAACCACAGAATAAGTAAATTTGTCATATAACCGAATAGAAATACATGAAATTTAACATTTTGACATAGCAAAACTTATAGCCTATCGCAATAAGTTATAAATTTGAAATGTTACATTCAAATTCAGAGAAGTCTGTTACGTAAAATGCATTTTGTATTTTACTATAAGCAGATCAGACGTTAATGGATTCAAGACAATAAAGAAAGCTAGAAAATGGCGGAAGTTTAATTTCGCTGTTTGAGTTAATAACGAATTGTAAATACAGTCTCAGTGTAGAAGAGAAACTCAGACGTTAATGCATTCAAGACCTTGAAAGCAGCAGGCAGACAGTGGAAGTTTAATCTCGCTGTTTTGGTTAATAACGAATTGTAAATACAGTCTGACTAAAGAAGAGAAACTCAGACCATGCATTAATGCATTCAAGGCAATGATGACAGTTGGAAGACGGCGAAAGTGTATTTTCGTTGCTTCATTTAATAACGACTTGTAAATACAGTCTCAATGTAGAAGAGACACTCTAAAATAGGGAAAGAACTTGGGATGTTAGAGTTGAAGTTGAACTCACTGGAGTTGGTACATACTGTGTATATACTTTTATTAGTAATGCCATCATAATTTCATAATTTCGCAGTCTTTGTCTGTGAATGTCGATGGTACCTGAATGTCAATAATATAATATACTGTGGCAGTATTCATCGCATTACCATTCACCGTTGAATTCGTACCGATCTCTCTCCCTCCAATGGGACATGTTTTAATCGTTTTCAAAACTTTGCATGTGTGCATATGAGTGAATTCATACTTAATCTAGAAGCTGTGATTAATGATAAAACGATTTCCCCCGCAAAAATCTGTTTCTAAATTATTTTAAAAGTTAAATACTATTAAAAGAGAGATTGTAGATTTTTAATTAGAGATTTTAGATTTTTTAGGAATAATGTTAGTTTTCACTACTTAGGGGTTTTACGTATTGAGTATGTTGAAGAATATAAATTTCAACTGAAATTTTGCACTTACAGTATATAATTTGGTATATAACTTTTCTGTTGTTAATTGAAGATGGTGTGCTCGTTACCATTATTGTTTACTTGTTAAATGTTTGGTATGATTAACTTATATTTTAAGGTTTCAAATTTACAGAAGAAAGCCGACATCGGTTTACGAAACTTTGTGTACCATCTTTTTTTCTGACAAATTTCAGGAAATATAAAAACAATATCTTAGTGTATATATATATATATATATATATATATATATATATATATATATATATATATAATTTCAATAAACATTGAATCGCAAAAAGTACTTGCTCCGCCGGGAGTCGAACCCGGATCTCTCACTTGCCGGGTATATGTGCTACCATTACACCACGGAGCGCTTACTTTTTCCGATTCAATTATTTTGTATTTGGCCGTATCTGTCACATATGTGTTTAAATAAGCAAACTAACATATGATCAGAAGACCAAATACCTGTCAAACGACTTTTATTTACATTAAATTGTATAAATGGCAATTGCCTTATTTAATTTCAATAAACATTGAATCGCAAAAAGTACTTGCTCCGCCGGGAGTCGAACCCGGATCTCTCACTTGCCGGGTGAATGTGCTACCATTACACCACAGAGCGCTTACTTTTTCCGATTCAATTATTTTGTATTTGGCCGTATCTGTCACATATGTGTTTAAATAAGTAAACTAACATATATATATATATATATATATATATATATATATATATATATATATATATATTTACAAAACAAAATAATTTATATGGGAAACGATTTTAGTCAATTCGTAATGCAAAATTTGTTCATGCTTTTTAACATGTAAAATGGGAAGCATAGTAAATATGCTGCTAGTAATTCAATAGTAATTTTATTTTTTATTGAAAAATTCCCCTTTATTAAATCCAAAATATATTATATAATAGCAATAGTTTAGTTATATTTATAAGCTTTTATTTAAAATCGAAATGTTCATTCATTTTTTCAATATTTGACTTTACCTATAGTTAATTTACATCTGTGCGTATATAAATTGTTGTGGATGAGGTTCCCATTGGATAAATTAATGTTTAATAAACCGTTGTTCTTTGTTTTAATACAAATTATTGTTGTGTTGTTCTTTACTACGCAATACATAATTTGTTTTTTAGCATTTATTTGAGCATTTATATCATGTTAATCATAAAACCAGCGTGGCTCTACTTTTTCTTAATAAAGATGCATCTTCTCCACTCTCTAAAAATACGTTCAACAAAACAAATCTCTATTTTGTAAACTTTGCATTACGCATTACTTTGTTAAATACGCAATTGAATTCATTCAACAACAATCACAGAAATTTTGTGTAGTTGGTGCTCAACAATGAAGGTCAAACCAATAAATCTCTTTGTTCAATCCTCAGTACTATCTAATTAATAAATCAAATCGAATGAAACATAAAAAGAAGTCTGACAATCCCAAGTGAGACAGTATCCTAAATAAAAACATGTACCGAATGGACAATATCTTAGCCTACCTAATGGACAATATATTATCCAACACATGGTGTTGGATACCGCTGAGGTCGTAGTAATGAATACTCGAAATTCGAAGTTTACATATATGTTCAATATTGGCAAATAAACGTAAAAGCACCACTTCTAGTTGGTAAAATAAAATAAAGTAATGCTGCGTAGCTGCCAACTAGAGTATGAATGAACTAAAATATTATACCATGGGATGGGCCTAAATATTCCAATGTTCTATGGATTGTACTTTCTAAATTAATAATTATTAAAACCTTAATAATAACTTCACCTTACGATTAACTTTCCTCACAAACGCGGATGTCAGCATTTTTGGCTCAACAATGCAGCTGTAGTCTGAAAAAGGGAATATTAGTAGACTGGAAGTTTAAAACATTAAGTAATTTGGCTGCAACTCGCCTAAAACAAAATCGCGACTGTATTAGCCATTTATCAAGACAACTTATAATCACGACAACGTGGTCTCGTCAGAAGGACTTCGCCACAAATATTATCCAGTTTGATCCGGAAAATAAAACAAATTCAAGGTAAGTTACTTTACAATTTATAATTTTACTTTACATTACATTCAAATAAAAAGTCTCGCCTGAAAGGGCTAACTTATGATACGAAAATATAAATATTAACTTACGGACAAGGCGTGCGAGGTGTTCCTTCGGTAGCGAGGTTCGGCACCTACAAAGTTACCGTGAGAAATAATTAATATGCGTGCCAATTAGGTTATCAATCCGCCAAGAATTTAAAGTTCAAGTTCAAATCATTTTTATTCAGGAATAAAACACAGCAAATTTTTCTATAGTTCCCATGCAACTCATAGGTTGCGCGTGGGATTGAAATAATTTTTATACATTTATTATATAAACTAATAATTTATACAATGTCCTTACGATAGTAATTACGTGATTTACAACAGATATAACATGATATAAAAATAATAATTATATGATATAAAAAATATAACATGGTAACAGCAACTATAAACTTCATAATCAATAACAAATAACAATAAGGTTTTACAAAAAATATATCTTTATCAATAGTGCAACAAACAACAACAACAACAACAAACCTCCTCAAGTAGCCTACACAAAAATAAATATTATATAATCCATAAATATATTATGTATAATAAATAACAGTATAACAAATAAAATAACAAGGCCAAATTAAAAAACTCAAAGAAAGCAACATATTTGACTAGAACCGCAAACATCCAAAAAATAAGTCACATATAATTTTGTATGAAGTATTGTAAGTTTGAAAAGAAACAATTTTGCTGCGAAAAAACCCATATTTATATAATTAAATTGGGTTTACTACAAAAGATATTACCTTCATTTTCACTTTAGGCTTAGCTTCAAATATCATGCTGTTTCCATAATACTGCACTATTGAATTAAATAATCTAGGTCCCTGATAACATGTTTGCTTTCTAAAAACGTTCTTTACAAAAAATTGTGTTTCAAGAAACATGTATTGTGTACTGCGAGTTACTCTATTCATTTCTCTAAACTGATATTGTTCCAAGAACATCGGATGTAACTTATTACTAACCAGTAACAAGTAACTGGGTTGCGAAAATCTGTATTATATCAAGTACAACTAAATAACGGTACAAACAGTAACATGGCTTCATACACCATTATATTCCAAGTTATATCCTTTGGGTTTGGCGAACATTTGGAGGTCTGCCATTAAAAACTAATTTGGGGTCCAAAATACTCAAAGAGCTGACATTTTCTATAACTGGGTTTATATGGAATTTAATACTAAACATACTGCAAGGGGTTCTCTCTTCAATCATCCTCTACTTTTCCAACACGAAGGAAAGTTTTCGTTATAAAAAAACTAGAACCATGAAGTTCGCAATAATTCTAGACTTGATTGCTCTACAAATTCTGGCAGCTTCCACATTCTTCAGCTGCACATGGAAGTACCCGAGGATATTTGACGTCTTTGGCACACTAGATTGAATCTATTTAGTGTACTAAATCAAATCTAGATTCGAATATAGATCGAATCTGTCTGTAGTTTTACCTTCAGTACAAGAACTTGGTTCAACTACAAATTCTGGCAGCTGATAGGTCAATATCCAAATAAATTTCATCGTAGTCTCCATCGTCATACGATAAACGATAAACTTCGCAAACATTTAATCATAGATCATCTCGATTATTAATTATGTCACCTTCCTATTGATGGACTCCACCAAACTTGCCTTTCTCTTCCACTTCACATATGCAACTCAAAGTATCACCATGGGTTTCAGGATGAGAGATGAGACTATCTGCAAAATAATTGAACGGTTTTTGGCATCTTTCATACAACATGTGAGTGAAGTATTTCTATTTTGAATGAAATTGAAAAAAATATATATATATATATATTACTGAAAATAAGTTAGGACTCTAAAGCCCAATATTCAATTTTACTAATTCCTTTTCACCTTTAATAAGAGAAAAGATACAATGAAGTTTGGCAATGAGATGTGTTACATTGCAGTAATCAATAAGTAACCATTGAACTCTCAAATTTAGGGTTATACTTTCTATTACGCCTAGTACTAAAGTCTTGTAACGCTGCAATGAGAGATAACACTTGGAGATACGTAGTAAATATATAAAAACGCTTTCTTTATTTATCAATCAATTGAAGATTAGTATCTTCTAAAGATCACTACTTTTCTCCAAGAAGATTATCGCAAATATATTTACAGTAAACATTACTCCAATATGATGATTACTCAAAATGTATCAATTGCAATATTTGCTCTGTTATTTTAGGCAGACCTATCTCCTAGATCAAGAAAATTAAGTCTATGATGGGCACCTACTGGATGCTGTGTGACGCCGTACACCAGGCTAATGACTTCTACTGCGATCAGCTGATGGCCGTTATGTTCTCCTTATTTTGTCCACGTCACTATCAAGTCCTACTTCTCCTTCTTGCACGTCAGAGGTAGTGAAGTGCTCGCCTTGACTATGGATACAGTCTGGGTCCTGGTTCTCATCTGCTATGCGATTATGGTTGCGAACTCAAGCACGGAAGTCACTAAATGAGTTAGTCCTCTGTTGACTAAATAATAGTTAATGATTCTATTATGCAGGATGTACCTATTTTAACGTGAATGAGTAGCAAACTAAGTGCACGTATTGATACTAGTAAGAGAGGTTTTACCAATCAACATTAAATTTGCTAAAACCTAAATTCATCCTAGTTAATACCAAGATTACATCTTACTCACTCATTGAACTCGGCCTTAATCCAAATTTGCCTGGATTTACGTTATTGAGTAAATATACAGAATGATAATGATAATAATTAAACTTAAAAAAAGTAAATTTTGCAACTTTAAATGTTTATAAATTAAATTTATATGATATTTTACAAAATATCGAAATGGAATACGCTCTTATAAAATTAAGTTTATAAATTGTATTAAATAAGAGATGTATATTGAACAGGCTTTTCCTGAACCATAAAATGTTTAAATGTTAAAGAGAAATCAACGAGGCTTAATAAACTACAAGGGGAATCACAACTTTGTTGTCGAACACCAATTCTTGAAATCACGTTATTGAATAAACGGACGAATATAATTGAATTTGTTATGTTCGTCCCCCGCAATGATCAATTACATCAGTTAACTGGGTCAAACTGAAACGAAAAATAATTTTAATCAAGTTCCTCATTTCGATCAGTTATATAAACAGTAATCAAACATGTAGAATATTCATAACAACTTACTATGAGGCTGGGCGTTATGTCTGCTTAAACTCTAATGCGGAATATTTTTAGGATAACTTCCAACCATCAGAACTATAACAATTGCGGTGACATAAACAGGGAGGGTGGGGAGAAAGAGAAAGTTTCTTCTTTACATTAACAGTTACTGCCTTTCATAACAGTGTACTAATATCAGCGATAATTACGTTCTTTGCCGTATTAGTCTAGTTGATGCCTCATAGTAAATATGCTTTCAGTAAAATTGTATTAATTAAAGTGTGGGACCAAATTTTAGTTTTGGATGGTTCTCTAGTAATTATTTGTCATCAAAAATTATAAAAGAATTCAGGAATATATAGAAAAGGTATATGTATTAAGTAGCTGTTGAATGGTAATAAAGGATGTATAGGAATAAAATAATAAATGCATAAGATTTTTGCCAGGAACAGCGGACAAGCATTCTCAAAAACAGAATTATTATGGTTACTTATGACATATCCAAAGGATATGTGCCCTCCTAGAGGTCACACCCTCAAAGGAGCAAGAAGTTCCCAGAAAGTGGAGTCTCACAATGACATGGAGTGCCAAGAGTCCAAGCAGCACCAAAGATGGTAAACTCCCAGTTTGATACAGTTAAATAATTCGGCAAAGGCTAAGTGATGACAAGGAATTAAGACTCTCAGAGTCCAGCTACTCTTATCCATAAAATTCCGAGTCTTTAAATACAGTATTCCCTAATCGCTAGGAAATGCCTATAGTAAAACTTTTTTTACGACAATCAATGACGTAACGTGACCTAGGCACTTATTACCTTTATACAATGTGGTGATTTCTGCATTTATCAATGATTAATGAAGAAGCGCTGAAATGACTGAGTTAAAATCTTCTTTTATAAATATATTTCTAAATCAAGTCAACATAAAATAATATTTTGTCCTTTAAATTCACAGTGTTAAAGTACACTTACACTCGTAATTGGATTTATGAAAATAAATTAGCTAAGTTCTGTACTGTTTAGTTATATTACATGAATTATTTACGTTAGGTACTTAGTTTATTTATACATTATAATCAATGTAAATTGTTAAAATCGTATATAATAGTACATATTTTAAAATTATTATCCAGGAAATCTCCAGTTACTCGGCCTCATTCTAAAATCTCAAGTTCCATTCCAAGAATTGATATTTCCAGGTAGTTTGGTATAGTTTATTTCTAGATACGGTAATTTATCAAAGCTTTCTTAAAAAGCTAGTTTTTGTAAAAAATATAACACTCATGCGCCTTTTTGTAACTGTTTTAGTAAATAAGTAACATCACATATATAATTCATATACACAATTGAAAGACATACTTTGTGAATACAACTGTCTTCTTACGAAATATATAATAAAATGCACGGACAGATTATCTTTTTTACCTCCTCTAATGTATTGAAACAGGGAATATCCGTAGAGATCCACCCTAAGTCGTTTTAACTTTACTAAAGTAGAAGTACGTACCGTTTCTTTTAGAAAGTACATTTCTTAAGTAGATTATAAATTTTTCAAATACAAGTTTCTTTGTCTGAATTTTTCATCGTAGCTTTTTTGTCATCGTAAATTAAATGTAGCAAGTATTAAGGTGTGTAATTAGTAACCAAATATCAATTAGTCAAATAATTACCTGAATTTAAAAATTGCAGTAGTTTTTAAGATTAAAGTAAAAACTTTGAACATACCCACTAGATAAACAGCCTGTGGCAAATATTATGAATTATTTTTAATACAGTTAAATAACTGATAAATAGTTATTGTAAATAATCCAAGGTTTTTATTTCCATTTTTTAGAACAAAGTACATTATTTAAACGTTTGGGAAGTCCTCATTAAATTATAATAAAACAGTTTTGTAGAGTTAATTACCGCACAGTTTTATTTTTAAAATAAGGACTAACTGAGAAATATATATTCCTAATTATTTTATTATACATATAGATATAAACTATAAAATTTAATAGCACGAATTGGGCCAAGTACGGAACATTTTTCAAAAATAAAATAAAATAAAAATTTACTCTTGGAACGTGGAGTCTAAGTTTTTATGCAGGAATTCAAAAATTCGGCGTCGGAAGCGTTCAAAATGAAGTCTTATCATCGTTTAGACATCATATAGAACACGCTCACTGGTGTATTTACAAATTCGTTTATTCTGCTATCTTCTAGTTTTCTTCATGCTTACTCATAAGACCAATGTAAAAATATTCTCTAACTTAGTCAAATCCCAAGAAGCTATATGCATAAGCGTTATGCAAAAAGTATATACGTCAGTTCGTTTTTATATATCGCAAGGGAAAATAGATTGATAGACAACATAATTAATTGTATTAAATACTTGAAATTATTACATTTAAAAACTTTTAAAATAATATTAATAATATTATTGCGTAATATTATAGATAGTACATCTGGATACTACTGTTATGTTTAGTTAAAACCTAATGCTTATAAAAAACGAAGAACCGCAGAAAGATTTATTTTACTATTACAGACGTTTTCATTTTATGTGATTTGTATGATTTTATTTTTACCACCGTTAATCTGTAGAGCTTCAAAAAACAATGAATTAAAAAATAACTAAGAACTATTCAGTCAAGCTTATTTCAAAGTAGATGTATCACGTTTTGTGTCAGATCCTTTATCATTTAATCAAGTTTAGGTATAAGGTCTTGAATGATTTTGAGTTAAGGAAGGGTAGGACGAAAATTAACCTAATGATGTTATAATAGTTAGCATTTGTTCTTAAGGAATTACATTAATCTGTTTATACTGTCGGACTTATTTTTTATTACATTGATTACAAAAGCTAACAGATTCTGACTCCAGTTCTGGATTCCAATAAATGTGTATGACTGTAACGTTCTTGGTATACCAATTAGTTTAAAAATCAATGACATATACGAAACAGATACTGAGAATTGTCTTATACTATAAATAATAGCTATTAATAATTATTTTTAAGAAATAAACAAAAAAACATGATATTATTTTGAGCGTTGTAGACTTAATTTCTATATGCATCTGCTCCTAAATGAAAACGCAATATAGGAAATATATTTGCGTGATTGTTTGACAATAACACGGAAAGGGCTTAGTTAATTATAGTGTCTTACCAAACCAAATTTAATCCGATTGTGCATACATATAATTAACTTAATTAGGAATCTTTAATTTAAATATAAAGTTATTAATATTATAAAATAACATAGTAATAACGAAATTGCAGTATTCCTGCAAAGTGGTATTGTACAAGCTGTACATTTAAATACTGTTGATCTTAATTATTGCGCAAGCTGAATCAGACCACTTGTGGTAACTTCCAATATCAGCTAAACGAATAAAAATGGAATCGGTGTTTCACTTGTAACCCAACATTTTCGATCCTAAGGGGCTTAGTGAAATTATTTTGAACTCTGTAACTCCCCCAAATAACAATTTTAGGAAATTGAGTCGTATTTGAAAATGTTTACTGTAAGCTTAGATGACTATATTTTTAATGATTTAGCATTACTTTTTTGCGTTGACACTGTTTTAAGGTGTATAAAACAATATTTTAAACAACTTTTTATTTACACTTTATTTTATTGTAAGCCCTTTTTAAATTGTAGAGGGTGAAAAATGCTTTTTAAACTCTCAATATTATCTTCACCTGAAAATTATGATTAAAGAATTTTGTACAATGTTAAATTGTTAAATATTTGAACATCCTTATGGATATAGGTTGCGTTCATACGTAGAACTGGTATCTACGTAAGTTAGAATGAACTTAGGTATTAGTTAACCACACTTCGCACGCAATGTTTCTGCTTTTTCACCTGTATGAGCAATTCTGGTTTAAGTGAAATATATATCCAACGCCAATGTTGGGTTTTCCTTCTTTCCATAATAAAGAAAGTACGTTTAAAGAGTATATTTATGGTATTTTTAATACACTTAGTATTTTTGTTTATATAATATACATAAAGTATATTAAAGTATATACATATAGTATAAAGAATAAAATATACATACACAGTTCCGAAAAGCCTGCTTTTGTCAAAAGACAGCTTAGATGGGATTTATAACACTCTTTAAATGTGTAGTCAAAGTTAGACTACACTGTCTCTTATAACTGCACTGGTAGTAGTTACCTGCTGCTTTACATAAAACTGAGTAAGAGTTGCATGTTTTAAAAACTGATTTTTCAAGTGAATATTATTTCCGATGCCAATTTTCATTTTGCCTTGTTACCACAATGAAGAAAATATGTCAATAAGTTTATAAACATTGCCATCATAATTTACTTCGTTCTTAGTAGGTTACATAGTTACATAGATTTAGTTTTTTCCCGATAAGAAAATATATACCACAAATCAAAGAAGCCTATTACTGTCAAAACAGAACTAAGATGCGTTTCGTATCAGTCTTTAAACTTAAAGTCAAATTGTTGAATTTTTTTAGAATTGCAAATAACGTAGCTGTGGTTTGAAGGGTTGCTTAATTGAATTTTGAGTTTAGCTCTAGTTCAACTTCCTTTTATTGCATCGTCTCGTATCTGACTCTGTCTCAGACTTGACTCCTGGAATCCGGAGTCATGCTTATCTAAACAGATAAAAAGAAATACGATGACGAAGAAGCTCAAAACGAAATATTAACATCGTTTCGACATCAGAGACGACTATAAAACGGTGAAGTGGTGGTTTCTTTTAGGGCTTGAGTTAGTATTTTAGTTCAAAAGAATGGTCCAGCATAAGTCTATCTATCATAGTTCTTGTAGAATGCTTCAAAGGCAGTAAAACTCTGGTTCTCTTATATTTTAGCATTTTATCTAGGTAGATTACTAATTAACTTATCGCTAAAATATAAAACGGTGGTAAAAATTATAGTTACTTATCAAAAAAGTTACTCACTTTAAATTTAAACAAATATAAAAAAAAACTACCAATGTTTACACAGAGAATTTGATTATATTTGAGAGTATCATTCAATTAACGTATCAAAACTCTAGAGACGAAGATGGGTTTCCCGCTACTTAAATGACCATTTGAATTGAATCCCCGCAGGGATTTTTAAAATAAGTATAAGAATATATTCATCATAGGAACCACAAGAATGTCCATGTATTATTTTAGTATGATCGGTTGAGTAGGTTATGAGTCAATACCAAAAAGCAAACAAAGGCACTTTCGTTTTTATAATATGATTAGGATTGTAGTGTAAACTTTATTTTTATATAGTACATAGACCCTACTATGAAACAATTATTATAGGTGTACTAATAAATTACGTATAACGTACGTATAATAAATTAAATTAGGAGAAATATCTTGACTAAGAATGACTAGAGCTCATTTCACCGAAGGGGATCATTAAAACTGCACACCTGTTTCTTTACACTTAATTACACATATTAAACACACACTGCACACATATATACTAATAATTTTGAATGAAAACCTTGCTACAGTTCTTATGTGGACAGTTTTTGTTCAGACTTGAGGAAATAATCACAGATCCGTTACTTACGCAGAATTGGAGACGTGATTGAATTAGAGATGTGAAATAGTTTATCTAAAACTAAATTGAACTTTTTGTAAATCTCAATCCATACTTAGACCTCAAGGTTTGTTGTAAGGTGAACAGAGGAATACTGCTTGAAATATAATACAAATAACTAAAATAATTACCTTACACGAATAGTGAATTATTCAAGCGACATATATTAGTAGTACCTAATATATAGATCATAGTATATATCTAGCTATTAAAGTATTGCTATATGATGGTAAGAGAGAGAGAGAGAGAGAGAGAGAGAGAGAGAGAGAGAGAGAGAGAGAGAGAGAGAGAGAGACCCACCATGTAATGTGTATTGCTTATGCAAGCTTGAGCCGCAGAATGCAATCAAGTTCTTGTTTTAGCCCGCGACAACCATTGCACTTTCATTGCATATTTTACCTGGTCAGAGTTGATCCATAGGTTTTTAATATACAAACTCAGTACAAACCAAAGATAGTTTTAGATTTGGTGCAAATTATACAAGAATACACACAGTAATTTATAAGAAAGTATTCCTAACGTTAACATTACAGTTATAGGGATTTCGTGTCATATAGGAACAATTTCTCAATTGGTTTCTAGATAAATCAGGCAGTGTGTTTATTAAGTGTAAACTGATCCTTGGATTTTAGACTAATCCTCGTATATCCTACAATCAGATATTATATATTATTGAAAATCAACATCGCTCTGTTAATACTTGATTACATAACTTGATCATAGCCAGTATTCATGCATACTGGCTAAAGTTGGTTCATTCTGTTGCTTTAGCGAATAACTTTATAATAGTAAAACAATAATTAATATGTAAGATAAAATTTCCCAATAACTCTTTAATAGGGATGATACACTTTTCTCTGAAGGTAACTCAAAAGAATTGTCCTTAATTGAATAATATTCCTTTGAATAACTAATTAATGATGGCGAAGTTAACATCTTATAAACATTTTTTATAAAAAAATTAATACTGCTGTATATGAAATTACAGACAGATTTTGTTCGACATATAAAATGCAAATGACACATTACTGCTTAATATAGCGATACATTCTTAACTAAAATTACATTTTTAATTTTAGTTAGTCTACTTTATATACAAAGAATGTTGGTTTTGAATTTAATAGTTGTATAACTTTACTATTTTACTAAAATAGTTTATAAAGATCTATAATTCATAATTCAAATTTGTTTATTTTTAAATTTTACAATATAAATTTTAAATTAAAATAATGTTTTTAACTTCAAAAAAATTTTCTATTTGTTCAGCAATAAAAATAATTAAAATTCAATCCCCTTACACAACTTTTAGTGTAAACACATATTCTAGAACATTTTAGTGCACTGATTATAAAACTATTAACAAACGCAACTACACAAAAAAATGTTTTCACTAGTATTTAGAACTAATTTTCAACTAGATCTAAGGGATATTCCGTTAACTTTGGCAAATGACTCTTTTCACACGATACTATTATTGGATCCGAGATCATCATTACCATCCCATCATCAATTTCAGAAGTGCTTGCGGGAAATAACCTTCGGGGTGATATCGATTAGCTAACGATTTTCTTTTAGTCCGTTATTGATTCGTTTCTACTTTAGCTAGTTTTAGTATTTTTACAAATTCAAATGTTTTCCTCTTTGTACCTTTGGAGTGTGTACTCCTTTCTAATAACGGGCCGAAAGTATTTCAGATATAACAGGTTGAAATGACCCTAGTTCAAGGTGACTGTTCCGGTAAAATGGCTACTGAGAAAACGTTTACTCAATGCATGCGGGAGCAATAAACCTTAATGCCGTTGATGTTTGAATTACATTTTTATTCTCTTCACACTTTATATTAATAAAAAATTGATATCATTGGAACAATCATTTAGAATATTCCAATCTCTATAGTTTTGTAGTTCTAAAGAATAGAAATTCCACACAGAAACGTGCGTTAAATAAACTTGCGGTGAAGAAAGTTAGAGCAGCTGCCTACATAACATGTGTAGTCGGTAGTAATCGGTGTAGTCTGCCACTTCAGCAGTGTTTGTATGTAAAATAGCCATTACCATGTATCAAAATTTCTAAATTAAAATCTCAATCCGACACTGATTTTCCTCTTCAGACCCTGCGTCACCTATAGGTGACAACTTTTTTTTTAATCTGCATTATCGACAGAGTGGGTTCAGTGCTGCTACCATATTTACTTTGTTTCTTACTAGATTGCACCACATGCTGGAATATCTAACATTGTTATTCTTCTGCTTGCTTAGTGCCCATGATTTCAAAAAAATAAGCCGTGACAGACTTTGCAGACGTCCTACGTTTTCTGAAGTTAATTATTGTATACAATAATAAATAATTGTATTTAGACCTTTAGAAACATTTAGAGTCCTGTCCAATAGCTGTGCATTCACACCAAATCAGTGTTTTCAGTTTATTTCGTTTCTGACCTAACCTAGCCATGTTTTAATGTTTGTGTCACCTAGAGGTGACAATGGGACTCCAGTTTGCAGAATATAACATTGCTAAAAGTTTACAATTTTGCAAAATTCTTTATTTATTTTTGTGTGTAATTAATTTCGGGTTTTAACAATAATTAAACATTTTTACCAAAAAATATATGGTTAAAATAGCAGATGTTGGTGATTGTTTAGCTCAATCCTTATTTAACAGTTCTATAAAAATCTCATAACTTAGACAACAAATCTAACAAATCTGTGTTTTTTTCTCAAATCTATTTGATAAATACGTCAATGAAATTTTGGATGGGGATCTATCTGAGGTTGATGGATTCTCAGATGATGAGGATGCAGATCCAACATTTGCTCCAATTGCTGTGTTAGAACGACATCCTGAAGATGACCAGTCCTCAGAAGAGGAAGTAGACAATGCAGTTCAACAACCTGCACCAAGTCTACATCCTGAACCACAACCTGCACTCTCGAGTCGTTATACATAGAATATGACTGTAAGAACAGTTTTCCATTATATTGAATTTTCTTTGGCTTCTGCATGGATTCAAAGACGGAGGCAAGACAAAGACGATGGAACTCCAAGACGAGACCAGTAAGATTTCCTGGAATTCAAGGTGGAAGTTTCATATGCACTAATGAATTCCGTGCACAATCCAGATGTACCTGTAGAGGATAACAGGGAAGCACCTGAAGAACATCCTGTGGAAGAAGAAGAAGTGAGGAAGATAATGAAGACCACCCCTTCCCAGTGACGCTCTACGCACTACTGCGGTACTTCATCTCCCGGAAATTCCTGCTAATTCAAAACTCTACAGATGTAGATTTCCTGGTTGTAACAATCAAAATTGCAGATTTTGGTGTGTTACATGTAAAGTGTTTCTTTGCCTGAACGACAATTGGTACTGTTTCAAAATGTTCCATGAACTGTAAGGAATGATGTAACTTTTGAATGTTAAACTTTATAAATTTGAGCCCCAATGTCACCTATAGGTGACATCGATTTTTTTGTATTTACAATAAAGAAATCCAAAAACTAAAGTTTGTTGTTGTTTTTAGTATTTTGTTACAACCCAAATGCAGTATTGTTTTTAAAATTTTAATTTTAATAAAAGCTTGGGTCGAAAGAGGTTATCTGTAGGTACTTAAATTATTTTATTTTGATATAACGCTGCGATATATAAAGCAATATTACATATTGGTTGGTGAAAGAATTGTGTTTATAAACTTCTCTTGCCCATTTCCAGATTATATTCTTTGGATTATAAGAAATCAGTACTAGCCAAATTTTTACTTATTTCATCTTTAGCCGATGATTTGTTTTGGGTCTTTTGTTTAGAATGTGCAAAACATAAAGGGTTGAAATTACAGTAGATTAAATTATATTTTTATTTCGCCCAACATATTTTAAGAGACAAGGTTTTTCCAAATTTTGCAGTCCACTCTGCCAGTCTTCACACAATATAGGCGCTACACGCTTCTGAAAGTTACCACGTGACCTTAAAATGGTTCAAAAGAAAGCTGAAATAGCACCGGATTATTGGCAGTTTCTTTGAAAAATCAACTGACTATAATGGCTTTAGTTTGGTGGTTACGTTTTTTAATTTTTTTTTTATTGTGTTTCATACATTTTTGTTGTATTTAATTTGATATTTATTTGTTTTGTATGTTACAATTATTTAATATTTTTATTTCACTCTGTTAATATTTTCAAGAAATTTTATATTTGTAATTAGTTATAGAGTACTTTATGTACATTGGCAATCGCAATGCAACGTTTATGGTAGTCTATTACAAATATAATAAAATGTAAATGAAAATACCGTATTTTATTACGAATCTTAGAGAATATCTGAGAGTATAATATATTTATATATTCCATATATTTATCTAGAGAATAAATAGTATGGAAAATATTATTTATAGCAAAACTACCCTAGTTTGATTTTATTTATTCTTTGGTAAACGCATTTAAGGATTTTCTTACATGATCTTTTAGTAAAAAGTAAAGTATTGGAAGGTTTTTCAATCAGTTTGCTATGGGTACAAATGTATGTGTGTAATGTCATAAAGAAGACAACTGTTTTAATCCATGCTCTAAAAATACAGTTTCACAAAGCAATTTTTATAAATGAGGTGTGCATTGGAAAAATAAAATTTAAGAGATTGTTTTGTTTTATTGTAAATATTATTAAATGCTATTTAATAGTTTACTCCCAAATAGAGAACTAGTTTCTTTACATTTATTTCAGATCTTTATTGTTTAAGGTCCAATCAAATGAGGTAAACGGGCTGTAATGTTTTACAAAGAAACATATTTTCCTCCATCTTCAAAAAATAAAGTTTTAATAAAGCAAGTTTCTATTGTAAACTTTTCATTGCGCATTACTGTATTGAGAAAATAATTGTATTCGATCGACAACAATCACATAAATTTAATGAAAGTGGTGCTCAACAAAAAAGGTCAAACAAACAAATCTCTTTTATAAATCTTTAATACATGTTATTGTAATAAATCAATGGAATAAATCATACTAAGTAATTTGGCAATCCCAGGTTGTCAAGTGTAACAGTTTTCCGACGGAAATCATACACCATCATACACCATGAAATATTTTTCAAACTACATCGTTTGGGTTTGGCAGGCATTTGGAGGTCTGCCACTGAAAATTACTTCGGGGCCTAAAACTCTCAAAGAACTGACGTTTTCCATAGCTGGTTTCATTTGGTGTTTAATACTATTCATACTGCAAGAATTTCTCTCTTGCATCGTTCTCTACACAACCATCACAGAGGAAAGATTCGGTTATGAAAGAAGTAGAACCCAAAAGTTCGCAATGATTCTAGACTTGGTGGCTCTGCAAATTCTGGCAGCTTCTACATTCTTCAGCGGCACTTGCAAGTACCCAAGGATATTTGACGTCTTTGGCACACTAGATCGAGTCTATCGAGACCTTCAGTTCAAGAACAGAGAGATCAAGATCCAAGTAAAGGTCATCGCAGTAACGATCGTGACAGCTTTGCTGTTTATGGTGAACTTCGCCAACATCGTAATGAACAATGGGCTAGACATCTCGGTGTTGAATTCTGTCACCCTTCTATTGCTGTACTGCACACAACTTGCCTTTCTCTTCCACTTCACTCATGTAACTGAAAGTATCATTATGGGTTTCAAGACTGTTAGTAACAAGATGAGAGAGGAGATTATCTGCAACTTAATTGAACGAACGGTGATGCAGCGCAGCCTGGCTGATGGTGACATCTTTCATACAACACGTTAGTAAAGTACTTGTTAATTTTTTTGTAATGCATGAAGAGTGTCATAACTATAAAGGCAAAGTTAGTACTTAAAACTCCTCTCTTACGCAATAATATAATTGTTCACAAATATAAAGAAAAGAATATGGAGAAAAACAGATAAGGAAAGTTATTATTATTATTTTTTAGCGAAAAGGTAAGTTCATATGGCTATACCTTTTAGAGGCCAGAGTAATAGATACTTGCATAACATCTACAATTAATGACGACAAATTTTTACATTTGAGATTGCAAATAACAAAATCCCACCCAAAAAATTTGCACTTTTCAAGTAGATTACCATTCGTTTATTTACAGTAAAAAGTACTATAATATGGTTACTACCTAAAACTAAACATTTCTTATATTTTTATATGATATTAGGCAATACGGTATTTAAGATGGAGAAAATGAAATCTCTGATGAACACCTACTGGATGCTGTGTGACGCCGTACACCAGGCTAATGACTTCTACTGCGATCAGCTGATGGCCATCATGTTCTCCTTATTTGTTCAAGTCACTATCAAGTCCTACTTCTTCTTCTTGCACGTCAGAGCTGGTTACATGGTCGGCATGACTATGGATGCAGTATGGGTCCTGGTTCTCATCTGCTATGCGATTTTGGTTGCGAACTCAAGCACGCATATCACTTACTCGGTAATTCCTCTTGTTAAAATATAATATTTAAATATAATAAACTAATTTTCTATACAAAAAACTATTATAAGAGAGGTTTTTTCAATAAGAGTAAAACTAATTAAGTATATTTCTTTTAGAACACATCGTTTTGTTCATCCAGAACATAAATAATACTCTATAGTGGTTTATCTTAAAAATGTCTTATGTAAGAAAATATTTATTAACCAATTTCCTGTTTAGAATTCCAATATTGTAGTTATCAATAATATCTTACTTCATTTGTAGGCTTAATGAATTAAAGTCAGCAGTAATCTACATAACCCTCATTAGTTTTTGTCTTCTATGAAAGTTAATATGTCTCACTAAGGAAAAAGTTTCGAATAAAAGAACTAAACTATTTTGCGTTTCCTACTAATTATCGAAACTAGAATGTACTGTTCAAATAATTATGTTTACAAAAATAAGTACTAATTGTTTGGATTAATAAAGCTTTTAGACTGCCTAATGTACCATCTATCAATTTCATGGGTTATTAACAATAAATATTTACTCATACATATAATGATTTTTTTATTATTATTGATATTTTTCAGGCTGACAATACTGCGGTGATGATTTGCAAGTTGATAAACAAAGATCTGGATCCGAGTTTTAGGAAACAGGTATAACAACATGACCTTGTATTACTCCTTATGATAGATTCAGTTTGGGGAACTGATAGCTACTAGTAACTAAACAGTTTATAAACTAGTAGAAGTTTACTTATTACATAAACAGTCCATTTTATTAGATGTTTAAGCATTGTATAAAAGTTGTGCTAAGGGGTTTTGGATGAGAAGGGAAGCTCAAACATGTTATAAACTAGTAGAAGTTTACTTATTACATAAACAGTCCATTTTATTAGATGTTTAAGCATTGTATAAAAGTTGTGCTAAGGGGTTTTGGATGAGAAGGGAAGCTCAAACATGTTATAAACTTTAAACCTAATAGCGTAAGTCCAATTAAAATATATGAGTCCATAACTATATGACAATTATAACATTTTTAATGTAAAAATAAAATTACTTAAATATCTCTACTACAATTAAGGAACTAAACCCAAAAATCAGTTTTATTTTGACAAAATTAAAGTTACTCAACGCCAATACCACACAAATCATGAAATTTTAAGGAGCATATGCATTCTATTGTACATTATAAACATTTCCCTCTTGTTGCAGTCCTATAAATATAATGTGTAATAAAATACAAAGGGAAACTCTCAGATTTTGAAATTTCACTTCATAATACTTGATACATTCTTTAGTTATATATTATTAGATATACTGGATTGTAAGTTCAACATACATTACATGTAAATAAACTTGTTTTATTCGACCGCGTTACTTCTTTAAATTATATTTTTTGTACTATATTATTATTTGTACTATATATATATATATATATATATATATATATATATATATATATATATATATATATATATATATATATAGTACAAATAATAATATATATATATATAATTTAGCACGAATTTTATGAACTGTGGTTTACCATTAGTGCCTAATCTATTCTGTAGCCATTGCCCACCTTCTTGCAACCGTGAATTAATGGGAAAATTTTTAATTCTTACCACGCTGCTGCTTTACAATATAATATCTATTTGATTAAAATGAATTTAAATTTAAGAAACTGAGTGATTTAATAGAAAGTTGAAACATTATGGAACACTTGGGGGGGGGGAATTAATCCGTAAAATCTCAGTTTATCCTGAGTTCATAAGAATACCATGAGCGGTGTAGAGAAATCATTAAGTTTCACAATATCCATTTAAATAACTTTTTTATTAATTGAAATGACTTATTTATATAGTTTACACTAATTATTTATATTTTATAGGATATATGGACAGGGGAATACTATCTCAAATCACTTTAAAAATTGTCTCTTAGCTGTTTAGTAATTTAAAAATAAAAATTACTCAACAAACAATACTTGTACTTGTTAGATATTTATATTTAATTCCTATAAGCTTACACAACCACTTTTTATGTAAAAGTTTCCTCAAGTAAAGGTGTTCTTCTTTCAAATAAAAAAATTTAATTTATTTTTCAAAAATAATATAGAACTAAAGATTTTAGTCAAATAATATACAGTTTATGAATTAACTCTAAATAAAATGTACTTTTCTCTAGTATAAATGGGGCTAAATAAAACAGGAGTAAGAACTTCCTAAAATATCCTCCACACTACTAGAGTGATAATCTGTTACTGTTGGTGCATACTCAAAGGAAAAACTGTAATTTGATAATGTTTCACGCAAAAATTCTACTAAAACATAATATCTAGATGCATAGAAATGATTCTGACTTAACCCTAGATTGGTAACGCCTCCTAAAAAACTTACTATACTGGTAAGGCTTCGTCAGGGAGACTACTTTAAGAAAAAACAATTATTTTTTACTATTTTATTTTTACAAAAATGAATTTTTTGTTTACAGAAGTTTTAAATATTACACAAGGTAAATAGTTTCAGTAACTTACGTTAGATTGTGCATTCCTTGCACCATTGTCCTTGATGCTCCTCCACACATCGCTCTTTTGGTAACAACGCTCGCAGAAGTGAGTTGTCATCCGGCGTTTTTTTGAAGGGCAGAAACTGCATATTTTCCGTCCTTGCTGTTGGACAGGAAACTGGACGAGCTGCTGGTTCTTCTTTTTTTTTATTTTTATACATGAAGAATTCTCGCAATGGATTGAAGAAGAAGAGGTTTGCTTAAGTTAGTCATTTGCACAAATACGATGTTCCAATCCAAGGAGAGAGAAGCTCACAGCTGAGTTCCTTTGCTCAAATTGCCTTCTGTGGAATAGGTTTTTCTCCTTTGGGACACTTTGTTATGAACATATATAACGTAGGAATTAACCAAAAACTATATTTAATGACACCATAAAATACACAAAGAGGCCAGCGCCTTGTTTTTCGGCTGGTCTCGACATTTGACAACACATTTGGGTCTAAGGAGTCAACCCCTCCTTTGGTGGAGTTGTGTAACTCTCAATTATTTCTGCTTGTTGCTTTTATTAATGATACTGGGTTGATCGTGCATCGTAGATAAAAGTAAAAACAAACTTTTTTGTTCTTAGTTTTGTGTAAGACACCATGGTTTTCTGACCGTCAAAACAAAACATTGAAGAACCAATTTCTCTTAGTTCCCGGATCTTTCATTTCTGGAGGTACTTCGTCGGGTTTGTCACGGCGCACAATGTCCCGACCAAAGTCAAAAGATATAGGAGGTGCTAACATTTGCTCAGCTAAAGGGATGGACGTGAACCAGTTATCTAATGTCACATTTCGGTTTGTACCATAAATTGGCTCCTCATCAATTCTTTGGCGAAAATATAGAGCTTGAGGAACATCTCGTGGGGTGGTGTTTCTTGCCTAAATAAGGCATTGCATTACACATATACTTGGTTCCCGAGTCACACATCATAAACTAATTTTATGCCATATTTTGCAGGCTTGTTTGGCATGTACATGCGGAATTTACAACCGCCTCTGAAAGCAAGGAGTTGCTCTCATCAATCGTAGTGTATGATCCAGGTCCTGTAGTTTTCTTTACAAGAAGCAATGAAAAGTTCCCATATTTCTCGTACTGGAGCAAAGCGGTCTTCTGCTTGTCTCTCCTCTCTCGTCTCTTTGGCATCAAACCTAAGACAATTCAACCAAAAAACGAAAATCGTTTAGCACTCATTGCTGCTTTGTATCTCCTCCCCACACAAAAACTCGCTATTAAATAGTTCTTCTTCAATATGAAGATGATTGTCCTTTTGAGCAGCACTTAATACAAGTATTGCCTAAAAAAGCATCAAATTCCTCGTTGGAGTCTCAGAACATGTGGATGTGATTGAAGCATAATTCTGTTGCTGCCTTAGTATGTTAGCGTTTGTATGTTGAGTGATAATTTGTTTAATTTGTTCAGTCAGAAACAAAGAAAAACATTGTAAAGGAGTTATTTTATTTTCTTGCGTCACCAGTAGGACCTTGACGAATGTGCACCACACATTTCGGGCAGCGGCTCGGGTGTTGTGTTGGGAAGGATTATTTTTCCAAAAATTTACATTTTTTCCTCTCATGACACGATATAGGGCAGACAACGTGTTTTGGATGAGACGATTCTGGAAGATTTACTCGTAGGCGACTGGTTAGCAGAAAGGGCCGGAGGTGGTGGTGCTTTTCAGCAGCAGGCGGGGTGCTGCTTCAGTAGAGGGCGATGGTGCTTCTGTTTGGGGGCGATGGTGCTTCAGTAGGGGGTGGTGTTGCTTTAGTAGGGGCCAGTGGTGCTTCAGTAGGGGGTAGTGTTGCTTTAAGTAGGGGCCAGTGGTGCTTCAGTAGGAAGTGGTGATTCCCGAGAGTAAGTTTCAATTACACATTCAAATAGTTTGCGGAAACCGAGTTTTCTTCATCCAAACTCCATGTCTTCACCTGTTTCAGCACCAGGGAGTGGAGCCTCAAATAGTCTCTGAACAGAAGGAGGAGATGGGTAATGGAGCTTGGTTTACAGCTAGAGGTCTAGTTCCAGCAGTACAATTTTCAGCTTTAAGATCTGATGATGCATAACAAATATTTTCTGATTACCAAATTCAATCGTTGTTTTAACAGCATCATCTTCATTCTTTTTTTGAGTCCTCTACTATACATACTAAGTCTTCATCATCACTAAGCCCGCTACCTGGTTCGTAATCAGGGTCGGCATCTGTATCATCAATTTACAATTGTCCTAAACCCGAAAAATATGGTCTATCATCACAATCGGCAGAAACATCACTTGTCTGAGTCAGTGTTCTCATTTAGGTAACGTTCAATACACTGTAGCCTTTTTTAGTTCATCAGAATTCATTTTTGAAACCTGTCAAAAAATTATATTTACTTTGGATAGGAAATAATAAAAAAAACCAACCGCACAAAGAACACTACACAGGTCAGTAAACATATAATTTTAAACAGAACAATGGTACCGTTTCGTCACTGTGACGACGTAACTAACACACAAGAAGTATTGCTTCGTCAAACAAACGTTCTATGAAACAAGTAAGGATTCGTCCACAGAACTACGCAATATAAACTTAAAACTTACTTACACGGTAAGGGTTCGTCGGAGTGACTACTAGACCACTTTACGCACAGATACAACAGGGCTAGCGCCTATCCCCTCCACTCACGCACCCGGATCAAGGTCAACTGTGTTGGCACTAACGGACACGTAAAACAAACAAACCGTTTCCGCAGTACACACAAAACTGCTGTTTTGCGTCGTCATCAAGACGACGCCTTACCAATCGCAGGGTTAAGGGGATTCCCTACTGAAAACTAGTAATTTTCTTCAAATTAATTTTTTAATAATTATTTTATGTACATATTTTAGGTTAATTTGGTCCATAGAACAATGTTTACCATGTTCAAGTAAAAAAAAAATTATCCATTCCATATAGTTTTGGATTGTTATCAGTTTTTTTTCTTCATAATACATAAGTTTTATAATGTCTTATAACTTTTAAACTACTATACCATATTTAGTGCTTGATGTCTCATCTTAAAGTGTTTAAGTACTAACTTTTTGTGCATACTCATGTTTATTTCTTGAATAGTTGTAATGTTATGGCTTGACAAAAATATATTTTTATTTTCTTTTTTTGTCATAATTAAAAAATTTTATAAATAATTTTGTATTTAACTTACAGTATTGTCCATGCACGAAAAGTGGCAATATAGTA
Organism: Homalodisca vitripennis; assembly: GCF_021130785.1. Classification (NCBI taxonomy): domain Eukaryota; kingdom Metazoa; phylum Arthropoda; class Insecta; order Hemiptera; family Cicadellidae; genus Homalodisca; species Homalodisca vitripennis. The sequence continues at coordinate 44,023,895 of NC_060214.1, forward strand.
TAAATAATATATGGTAAAAATTTTTCATTGCTCTATCTATAATAGTTCAAAAGTTATAAGAACATTGTGTTGAAATAAATCAAAATTTATAAGTTGCGGGAAACAGCGTTTGAAGTTTACACAAGTTATTTTTGTAGCTGTAGGAGGAAAATAACTTACCCCACAGGTACTTGTATTCAATGAATGGTATATTTATATATTGAAGACATATGTAGGTCTAGTAAACCACTAACAAAAACACTATGAAAAGGGCCATATTTTTTATGTATTATTTAAAAAAAAAAAAATGTGTAATACATTATGAAAAAAGTCACTATTAGGTTGTAATAGCAGTACAGTAGTGAACCCGTTGTTTCAGGTTCAGAAACAGCCAGCCAGACATAAGTCATTCCTTCATTTTGTTGATGTATTTATCAATCTTCTTCAGCTTGTGCTAACTCAACCTTTCTTCTGTAGGCTTCATATTTTTTAGTTCTCCGTGCACGCGAAAGCCGAAGTCTTTTACTGTCTAAATGTTTTGCTTATTTTTGCCGCGTACCGCCCGGGGGGCTTATACCAGCAGCATTTTGGAAAAGCTAACACTAGTTTTCAAGTATCCAGTGTTGTAGATACTGATAGCTTCACAAACCCCAATATCAATCTTCACTTTTGAGGTAAAAATATTTTTCGGGCACTTGGTCCAATATTATGTTATGGTAACGCTTCGTTTGCGTTGTTAGTCTTACCAGCTAGGCATCTTTCCAACAAACTGTCTGATGACAATCTTTGGTTAAAAGTGGCAACATTTTCCTTACATTTTCTTCGTTCAAAGGTGTCTTCACTGCAGTGTCATGTGATTCTGGTTCTGTGTTTTGGGCCTTAGCTCTTTGATAGAAACACCAAGAATTTCTCTCCGGTAGGACACTTGTTGTGTTGTGGATTTTGGTCTGTAGACATGCAATGTGAAAGTGTTGCAAAAAATGGAATTTTTCATTTTGTTTACATCTCCCAGGTTCTTAGTAATGCCATTTCGGTAGTACCGTGTTAGTTTTTTGATCACAGGCTCTGTCAAATTTCCTCGCCCTTTTCCCACCAATTTTTTCGTGTGTGAACCAACATACTTTTTGACCAAATTTCTGAGCCCAGTACCAAGCCTTTTTGCTACATGGTTGAGACATTCAACCTTCTCAATTTGCACACCTTGGTATGGATTAACAAAACTCATTTAGGTGAGTTTGGGTTTTCGCATCGCCATCTGAGACCAATTGTTGTATACCGGAAACCTAAAGATTCCGAGCGGGCCCCAGAGCCTTTCAGCTGCGGGTATTCTCCATGGCAGGGGAAGATACCAACATAGTTACATTGACCACATAGGCTTATGAACTTCAAACCATTCATCAAAAGCATCCATGTTACCCTTTAGTTTTAGCTTTCTGTAGCTGGCACCGCTTACAGTACTTGGACATAATGTCAAAGTCAATAACAAGCCCAGTTAGAACTTCAATGCAGCACCCAATTCCGTATTTTAGAGGTAAAACCCTCTCTTTGCCAACTTCCGTCATAGCTTACTGTAATGTCAAGAATACTATTATCATCATTCAAGTCCACATAGCATTTACGAACTTCGTTTCGAGCTTCAATGAGTGATTTATTTACTTCGTCTCTGTACACATCTCTAAGAGCTATTATATGTTTTGTTGTACGACAAAAACTGCATAGGCTTCAATGTTCATAGCAACGCAAAACATTTCTAAAGCTCTGTGCCCTTTACCAATAGAGGAAAACGCCTTTACTGCCCTACGATTTACATCAAACGCTGGCCGTTTTGATTCCTTGGTCGATAGTCGATCCGATGTCTGAAAGAGAGTTTTGTTCCCGCAAGCTGAGCAAACTAGACTAAAAGTGTGGGCAAAAACCTTTAGTAACTACTAGTTTTACCTCCACATTGTCGTGAAAACTTTCTTTGCATGGAAATGAAGAAAGCAAATCCATACGTTTTTTAGAACTCTACAAGAATATATTCAAACACTATTGTTTTCAATATTTACTTCAGCTTGTAACTATTGTACAAAAGCAAAACCTGTAGGTTTAGAAGGCATACCTTGGTCCTTACACTGTTCATCACCTGAATCACTTGTGCTAGGCCTAATCAAGTTTTCTGCATCACAACCCACATCACTTCTCTTGCTGGCTAAAAATCTTAGGCCTAGGTTTATTTTCTCACTCCACCTTAGGTTAGCTTTCTCTTTTATTTCTTTTTGATTGTAGTCTTTTATTTTTCTTTACTTTCACCATAATTACACTCTTTTTTTTTTACAACTAGGTACACTACACTGAATAAACACTTTAACCTCAAAAACTAGTTCAACTGAAAACAATTGTAAACATACAGGAATCAGGCTGACAGATTACATAAACTGTTTGTAATTAAGTTTTTTTTATTCTGCCAGTTACATAGATGAAAAAAGAAAAAGTACTGTACTTAGATGATTAGCATAACTATATAAAAATAGATATAGTGAAAATATTTACTTTCTAAGATGAATTAAGGAGCAAAATAAAATATTAGTAATGTTACATTAGAGGCACCCACAGCCTGGTTCTGGCTGAACGCTCCAAAAGTAGGTGTGCACACTCTGCTTCAAATATTTTTTGTACAGTGATAAAAAGCTATATTATGCCATATGTTGTGTTTTTCTGATACCTTATAAGACATAGAAACAAGAAAAAAAAAATAAAATTTTTTAAAAACTTTTGGTCAATATTGGCCATTTTTCAGTAGGGAATCCCCTTAAGTATATTAAATTGTTATTAGAAGTAGTTTTTTTTAAATATTACATTAAAAAGAATAATGAAGACCTTATTTTGAACAACAGCAACGACATTTACTCACTTTGAAACGTGCGGTACTTATTATTTAAAAAATCCCATAGAATTAAAAAAATCTCATTTCACTTTGAATCAAAATAATACAATAATCCCTGTAAGAGAGATTTTACATTAGTTGACAACAAATGTCCCCTATGAAAATCGTAATTCGACTATAAAAGAGCTACTTACGTAAAATCCCGCACAGAGTAATAAGTTAATCGAAAAGCACCAACAGTTCAACTGTAAAAATATATTAAAAAACCCCCAAGAAACGCGTGTCGTTTTTATACCAACCCTTTCCCTTATACAGCGATCTAAAACCGACGCCTTTGATTGACTACCAAGTATCCAATCTCAAGGCCGAAGAGACTCATTGTCAACCCCTATTGTAATCCCTTTCTTAAAGTTGACTACCAGAAAAATGTTCTGTCTTACTGTAACATTCATAGAATCCCGAACCCTTTCTTGTGAAATTAAATTATGTATTTCACCTAATTTACTTACCTTATTTTGACATTACTAATTAAATTTGAAAATATTTTGCATATAAGTTTTGCTATCAATATTAAGTAAATAAACTTTTAAATAGCTTATGTAGCAAATATTACAAAAAGTACACCAAAGTGTAGTAAAAATTAAACTTTCAACAATAAAGTGCTTAAATATTTATACTTTCTCCTGTTTAGAGTGGTTGGTATGTAATTTAAATACTAACTAAAATTATATCACATAACAAGACAAATAAATATTAAAAATTATGGTTGCCTGTAAAGTCGGTTTTACGGGCGAAGATTTTACGTGACAACGTCTTTTTCTCGGTAGAATATTTATTGATATGAATATTATTAAATTGCACAATAGGAACAAGGAATTGAATGAAAATAAGAATTGCACAAATTTTAACTATAGAAATATATTTTGTTTACTAAAACATTGTACATAATTTGAAATTAATTAAAATTTGTTATTGTAAATGGTAAAGTTGAATAAAACATTTACTAAAATTGGAATTTGAAATTCTTGCTAAACACAGTTAAATTCTAACTCCGCGCGTGGTGATTGGTCGGTTTAGTTCGTTTGTTTGGTCGCACTGTTATGACAGGTTAGAGGTTATAATTTGTTATTTTAAATGTTTGACTAGCAATACGCGCTGTTTCTTCTCAATCGACTGAATTACGATTGATTGCAGAGTGATTTAAACTAATAATTTACTTAACACTATCAACATTTGTCAATAGTATGACATAACCTATAAACTCAGTTTCTCAACTTTTGTGTCAATCTAACAATTAATCAATCAATCATAGTTTACGATAATGAAATATCAGTTTACAATTATTTACCTTTATTGTTGTAGTTGTTGTAAATGACGAATCTAAGCACTCCACATTTTCACGAATAAACATAGTTATCTGCTTTATCCCGTGCGGATCCCGTGCGGCGGACCCACTGGACGGGCATCGTAACGTTACCGGGCGTTACACTTTTTCATGAGTGACTCCGAGCCGCAACCTAATTTAAGACGTTGTCACGTCAAAATTCCCTTTGTGTCTAAAAGGACGTTGATATTTACACAGGAACTTTGATTTTAAATTGCATATTTAATTGTGGGGTGTGTCTAATTGGTTTATTAAAGGCTATGATGTCTTTATTTCTCGGATAAAGATTTTTAGCTTTTTTAAGACAAATCATTTATATAATATAAAATATATTACAGACGATTTAAAAGCAGAGCAACATTTAAAATCGAAGTAGGGTTTTTGTATTTAAAATTTATTTATTCTAATACGACAAGAATAAAGTATTTACCGGTACTTAACTCTGACTTTGTAGGTGGTAGTATGGATCTTCATTATTAAGTTAGTTCCGACATATATTAAATTTTTTAGGTCATATTGTACAATGTTTTATTGATTTTCATGATTTTTCAAATAAAAGTATTATACTTTAATATAATAGGTATTTTTACCCACACTATCTGACATTGTTTGACACACAAGTGGGTGGATGTAAGCGGTGTAGTAACTAACACACCTGAATATAAGGCATTACGTTTTGAGTATTGAGAATGAACGTAATCACACAATTGAGTTATTAATATAAACTTAACCTATCAGTTGTTTCTTAGGAATGTCTTAAGCCTTGTGATGTGTTTCCAGCTTGAAGGGTTCCTACTGCAGTTGCCTCACCACAACGCAAGATTCTCTGCTCGTGGATTTTTCCAGATCCATAATGAGACCCTCACATCAGTAAGACTTTATTATCCTCACATTTATTACTTACTGTAATACTCTTTGCTCATATGAACTATCTGCATCTACATCTTTAATTGAACATGAAACATTTTTCAGCACTCATATTGGTTACGCCTTTAATTTCAGTAAAATTGTTGTGAACAAAACTTGTTTATCCACAGAGTTTACTATAGTTTACAGTTGTTTAAAGATTGTAAATAACAATTTTTTTATAAGCAAGATAAGGGTTTAAATTGTAATAGTATAATTACAATCTTAAATATAATCCTGACATAAAAATGTGTTCAATAATTTAACTAAACAAACATAGGTTATCATAGGGTAACTGTATTATTTAATATGGTTATTCATTTAATTATTTTGCCGATAAAACATCTATTACTAATTATTTTTTGTTTTATGATATTAGAATACAATTCGCTTTAATACAAAAATAAAATTTTTATGTACTGGATGATATAAATTAAAAAGGCCGTTCGTGGTAATAATTTGAGGGTTAAAATTATTTGAAAACTTTGCTCAGAATAATTTATAAAAGTTGTATCGATCTTTCAAATGATGCTTTTATTTTTTAATTGTATTAATAATATAGTACAAAACGTACTCATCTGTGATTATAACCAAAGCCCCACCTCCAAGGTTTATTTTATGTGAAAAAGAAAGTCACCTTTCTCTAATTTAAAGGCATTCCAAAGCTTAATCAAGGGAATCATCGTGAAACTTCGCCTGGATAGCTTGGTATCTACAGGAATGAATGCAGAGCCACAGTATTGGTTAGAAGGAATAATTCTTTTTCCATATAAGAGCTCATTATACTGAAAATATTAGCAGTATAACACTGAAACTATAACATGAACGTGATCGCATGTTCTCGCCCGAATTCAAAGTTATATCCAAGCTTCATTGAGTTGAATAAAAGTTATCGTATATCTTTATCGAAATTCCTTTGATTATACCGGAGGATAGGAAGGATTATTTAAAGAACTCACAATCCAAAGTAATTATTTCAACTTTCAACCCATTCAACCAGGTCCAGAAACTCCCGATTCTCAATAAAGCAATATTGGATCACGAGAACTTACAGTTATAAATTACTATTTATGGACTGCTTGGTTAATAATAAAGTCTGTGCACCAGTATATTTGTATCAATGTGAGTAATATGAATTATAATTTGTTTACATAAAACAAAATGACTTACTATTCAGTTAAGAGGATCTTTGTGCGTCCATTCTGTGTAACATTAAACTAAGAACTTTGTGGGTAGGGGCCGCTTTTTTAAATCCCACAGAAGATATTGAGGGTTATATCTCTGCCATGTCGTCTTGGAAGTAGGGAAGGCTAGCTCTGTGTCAGTGTCTGCAAGAAAAGTAGGCAGGGGATGTCAGCAGTCCCAACAGTTCAGGCTAGCAGCAGCCTATAGCACTAATATTCACCCACTTCGTCATCATCCGCAGTAAACTAGATGTATTGATCAATCTCTTTACTCTAATACCCCAAACTGTATGGTTAATATTGTCGATATTTTACATTCTACAGTTGCTCAGGTGTTAGTGACCAAATCTGTTTTGGCTGTACCAAGTGTATTTTATACTAGCAGTCATATCCAAGCCAGAGGTGAAATCTTAAGGGAGAATAATTATAGGTTTTTACGCAAAACTGCTGCAATTTAAGTTTAGTTAAATATGCGTGGGAAAATATATGATTGTATAGTCCTCTTTAATGAATTTTCTAATCAGCTGGTTTCACTCGCTGTTACTTATAGACTGACAGTGATTTGTATCTGTACAGATGGCTGGAGCGGTGACAACCTACCTGGTGATACTGATCCAGTTCCAGACTGAGAAGTAATCCACCTATACTAGTCAACTCGAGAGAAACATTCATTTTGAAAAAACTAAATGTGTAATTCTTAATATGTAGATTCTTACTAGTCATATTTGTAGTATAATCCAGAAACTACAAATTCTATCCCAATATAGTACACCTGTAAAGTAAACTAATCTTACAGCACATTTAAAGCAGTAGATCTTGTTTTATTATTATTTTTGAAATTATTAAACTTAAACCATAATCTTTGATCTGAAACATACTATTTGTATTATATAATTAGAGGCCTATTATCACAAAACCTAATCAAAATAACAATACAGTATTTTTAGTTTCCTTCAGTTATTGTTTGCATTAAACTACTACGAATTATGTTTATAATCATATATACCTCTCATTTTTCTGTTGTTTTACTTATTGATTCGATTTTTCTTGTTGTTGCGATCGCCAAAAGATCTTCCCAACAACAAACAATTCTATTAATTAGCCTTTCAGTTGGTAGTGGAATTTTTCTAAATACGTTTGGGATGGAGAGAATTTTAATTAATTTTCTCTTGGTACACATCCTCAGAAACATCAGTCAAGTCAACATAAGTTCTGAAGAGAACCCCTTTTGCTGATATCCCTAAACATCCCCTTTTATACTTCCGTCATTAGTTATTCAGATTTACTTTTTATAATGTTCAAAATAAAAATCTTTATTTCAATCCAAAAGTGATCTTTACAACTTGCTCATAAAATATAGTTTTATATTTTTGTCTATGCTTCAATTTTTATTTAACATATTAACTGCCCCTTTCCTTTTTTATTTTTAAATTGTATTTTTAATATTTCTGTGATGTACTGTTAATATTACGTATAGCATTAAATTGCACAAATGATATCCTTCAAATATGTACAGGTCTACAAGGTGCCTATTTTATTTCACAATAATTATTTCATATATGTGTTATTCATTTAGCTTATCGTAACTTATAACGATCACTTATACCATTATTATTTTCATAGTAATAAAAATATACGTTTGTGATTGCTGAGATATTTTTCTTTAACTTTTAAAGTGTATATACCTGATATTCACAATTTCTACTATACATTGATAAAACTTTATCAAATTCTGTGTGTTTAAAAAACGTTCAATTCGAATTCAAGATCTTGAATATTCAAGTTTAAACTAATTGCTAATTAGTTTGGTATTGTTTATTTATAGCTACTAAATATTTGTAATATCTCCTTAAAGATATACTTTGTTAAAAAATAAATAAAAAAACCCCTTTTCTACCTTTGTAACAGGTCCTCTAAGTGCCTAGGCTATACATTTCGCGTGGATAAGCCCTATGAAATAAATGTTACTAACTAAAAGATATTTACGCCTCATAACCAGTTTTTTATTGTGAATAGATGGCTTCGTTTCTATTACTATGCTTTATATTCGCGCTAGCTTTAGGGGAACCCAATCATCCCTAACTAACTAATGTTAAATAATCGTTTTTAGTACATCTTAATCAAGAGGACATAAATTAGATTAATAAACTATAGGTTTTAGTTGGCATATTGCTTGTTTTATAGATGTTTTTCTACAAAAACATATGTTTAGAAAATGCAAATTGTAATACCATAAATCTAATTTTGATCAATTCGCATGAAAATACACAGTTACATCTGCATAATTTTACGATACTTTGTAATACCAGTTCGACTTGATAAACACATGTGGAACTATTACACATAAACTCATATCTATGAGTTTGAAGTTACAGTTAAACATGCTAGTAGGGTTGGAATACACAGGGGAGTGTTTCACCAATTCCCGTAACTCTCCATTATTCACATTACAGACCAATATCACTGAGCTCCTGTGTAATAGTGTATAACTGTGGGGCAGATTTCGTTACCATAGTTATAACCATGGTCGGCTTCTAATTTCTAATTCTATCCATATTAACCTCAGTTTATATCAAGCAAAACAGTTCTTAGTCTAACTTTTATAATTCCAATCAAAATGCAACTTTGAAATTTTGTTGGTACCAGTATTAGTAATCTGTAAATTTCCAAAATCCTGAAGGCCAATATGAGATGTATGATATTAGCAACTTGATCGTGCTTTGAATAACAGTTATTGATTATACTCTTACTGACCTTACCCATACTAATATCTTGTCACTCCAGAACCAAATCGCAAAGATTCTTTTTAGCCTAATGCAATGATAGGATTTCACAGCTTCTTGTCTAAATAGATCAAATGAAATCAAATATTATAACATTTATACGGGTATTTAAATTAGGTATGAAAGTTAGTAATGACTGTGCAGAAAGTCCAACGCAATTCTAATATTCATTTCATTTATTTTGATTCTACGAACCACCAGTATTCAGGTTATCCTGTTAGAACAATAGTTTTAATTCACTGGTGAGTAAAAATAGACCTAGCGACAGGTTTAAAAATGCACTGTTCAATTTATAAAGTTGGAACGACTTTTAGTAAAATCAAATTACTAAGCAGAAACAACCAGACGAATCTTATTGACTTTCAGAAACTTTGACAACTACTCCTTGCTGAATTCACAGACTCCTGATTGGTTGTGGGTAGCAAACAATTCCTTTCTTGAACTTTATTTGCTAATTAAACTTGCAAATCCCCAAAGTTTTATAGCAACCTAAAATACAACTTGGAATTCTTAAATAATACTGGACATTGTTGAACTAGTTTGATAAATACAATTACCAGTAATCACCGAGATAAATGTTTACACAAATATTGATTACATGAAATCTTAATCTATTTAACTCTTTTGATTTGTTATTCTACGTGCATTTCCACCATTCCGCTTGTAGTACGTTAATGGTGTAGTATAATTTGATTTTCAATACAATAATGCTATCTATTTATAACGATAATATCTGTCTTTTTGTAACATATTTTCTAGTAACTTAGATAATGTGCACAGAATAAATAGGGGGAGATGAAAATGTTTTGATAGATAAATTCGATTGCTTGATCACCACTTGTTCTCATTCTCATAGACAAATATTGTGGAACAACTGACAGCTGTCCTGAAGACTCTTCCACACCTGTGTGATTAGTGCATTTTTAAAACTGCTCTTTTCAGCAAAAAATAAAAGAAAAGTGACCCTTTATACCACAACTAAACCGTTCCTCATGTTTGTGAGCAACTCTGACTAGTCATTCTATATTAAGGGCACAATAATGCCATACATTTTAATAAGTACAGTTTTAATTAAGTGTCTTATCAAATCACCAGACATATTTTTGAATGTTTAGTCCCCTCTCAAATTGATGAAGTGCCTTCAATTATTTTCACATCGTTCAGTGGTGGTGCATATCACTCCATGAAATAGGCTGAGTTTTAGTTACCTACACATATTACATTACCTTATAGGTAACCTTATCAGGAAAAAAAAAATCATGCTATAAATAAATTTGTTTCGTACTCCTACATTGTACTATTGTACAAAGTGAAATTAACCAGCATTAAGGCACATGCCTAAACATTTTGCTCTAGTCTGATTCACTGTGTCTTCCAATTTCACTGCATATTTTACAAGCAACCATTGATGTATTTGTTGAGATTAAAATGCAGTAAGGAAAGAAGACCAAATGGAGTATGTTTTATTTGCAGTCACTCGAGATTGATAGATGATGATCACAGATAGCTAAAACATTTTTGGGCGCAGAAGTAAACAAATGTATTATTTATAAAATGCTTAATACATTCTGATCTACTTTCACAAAATGAGAGTGGCCTTTATTACACATAACTACAAACAATAAACATTTACAACATATATAGTAAAATACAATATAGTTTAGTAAATATAACAACTGCAAATTAATAAAACGAATTAAAATTATATGTAGCTGCAGTACAAAACAACAGCTGATCAAGTACATTAAAATCAAGCGTTCATTAAAATCAAAATTTTACGTCTCAGCAACTCAAATTTGAGCAAATTATAAGGTTAGTATCAACATTGTAAGACGTGTAGTAAAAATCACTACACACTGTTTTCTAATTTATTTATATGGTTATTGAGTTACAGTTATTTTATTGTTATTTTTACAATTATTTTATATCTTCATATCTAGCATACAGTTAAATTCTAACAAGTACTCTAATTTAATTACAATTTTATAATTTTGGTGTACTAGTTATATTAGTAATATGCAGATCGCTATGCTGAATTTTGTGTGGATCTACAAGTGAAATACTTGAGAAGGAAATTACAACTTCTTGATAGTAGAATATGTAATATAAGTGACTCTGTGTAACATCTTATAAAAAGCTTAATACCAAAAACCGTTTCTCTAGTCTAGATAGTTTGTCGCTCGGTCTGGAACTGGATAAGTATCACCAGGTAAGTTGTCACCGCTCCAGCCATCTGTAGAGACAGAAAAAATACCACAATATTGGACAATATCCACAGAGCCAATGACAATATGTGTTTAAATCTCCTCAGTGACGTTTGTATCTCATTAACTATTAACTCTTTCATGTACACTATGGCACATTTACCTAACCAGTTAAAGATCTTTTATGACCCCCCCCATTTCGAGACCGTGGGCAGAACGGTTTGTAACTAGTAACTGTAACCCCAGTGAAGCTCGAATCTTTCCGAGTTACTACACTATGGTTTATCAAGGAATATTTATATAACCCATAAACAGTTAAGATTTCAGTAAGAGCTTGAGTAAGAAATCCAATGAGAAAACTGTCAGATGTATATCTGTTGGTGTTAAGATAAGAATTCGGATTAATAACAATTTCTGCTGTTGGGTACAGCAAGAGGTCATAGTTTGTGAATGTAAATAGAGCCTTCCTGTAAATTTTCGTGTCTTTTCGATATCTAATGAGAACTGTTTCGGATTTACTAATAGTGATGGATGAATTGAAATGCGACGTATTACTTTTTATTGAGATTAGGAGTGTGCTTACTCTAACTTAGTAACTTCTTCAAATTTAAGAAAAATATCTTATAAAATTTTTTTAATTCGTCTAAGCCTTGAAATGGTAAATAAGATCACCCTTATGGTAAAATTATGTTTTACACAAGGGATAAATGTTATAAAATAAAAATTTTGTATAAATTTTTTTGAAAAAAGTTTAAAATTTACATTCAAGCATAATAGTCATAAACTTAGCGTGGCAATTTTATTGAACTATATAAAATACCTAATGAACATACATCTGGATTAAAAACAAACAATTACTTTCTTAATGCCTGGTGTTGCCCAGTTAATTTCTTATTTCTTCTGACTTAATTTCAAATAAATAGTAGTTTTGGTAGTATAAATATATTAATGTCCATATCAATAATTCATTACTAATAATTAATTGTATATAAAGTGTATATAAACACTGTATACAAAGTATATGAAGTAATTTTCTAAAGAAAGATTTACTATCTTTAAAAAAAGAGAAACGAGTTACCGATGTGAGAGTCTCGTTGTAGTTCTGGAAAAACCCGCGAGCGGAAAATTTTGAATTGTGATGAAGTAAATGCAGCAGAAACACTTCCAGCTGGAAATGCAAATCACATCACTAGTATTAGATAAGTTAATAAAATATGTTCCTCTTATAAATATTAGTTAGCAAATTCCTTTATTCCCAATCATTTAAACAATTTTCAAATCATACAAAACAAAAAAACATATTCAACCAAAACATTTTAATTAAAATTCTATATTGTCATTACACATTATACTATAGACTTGGATGTTTCCATGCAAACTCAACTACGCCTGCTACGCCAGACGTGGTGTAGCATACTCGACAACATTGAACGTGCCCGTGTATGTGTTACTGCTGCTGTGTATAATTCATGTATTGTTTTAGCAAATAATATTGTAATATTCCTCATTCTTCTAACTAATCCCTGAACTATGAGGCTAGATAGTACTTAGCTTTAGATGTAGTTAAATGGGTATAAAATAAATTTTACCATGCAATAATTATGTATATGATTAATTAAACGCGTTTGTGGTCGTCATAACCTCAACTAAGATTATAATGGAGAAATAAATAAATTCAATTTTAAAATAGAATACAGAATAGTTGAAGAAACAATTTCGCATAGTCCTGTAAGAAAATGAATTCGTAGCATTTATCTAAATATAAAACTGTACACACTAAATTGGACTAAAAATATATTTTGAACCTCCACTCATTGACTTCTTCTCCAAAGCTCTTTTGGATTCGGGAGAAAATTCTAGAAATTACTACAGCTCCTGTTCTTAACATCGATTTAAACATCTTGATAAGAGATAAATAGAGCTTTTTACCTGTTTCCTTAAGCTTGGGTTCAGATTTTTGTTTACAAACTGGCTAATCACCAGCCTCATTTCATCAGCCTCAAAACAAAGTCAATGATTTTACATTACATAAGAAGAGAATCTTGTGACATACATAATCCACCTCGTACCAGGTTTACTGATTATCGTAATCTCTTCTTTGGAAATTTTCTAATAAGAGATTAGCATGAAAACTCAAAAAAATTAACCTCTAGTTCGAGACTTCAACCCACATTCTTTTTCAGTTTTCCTCTAGATAAAACAAATTACGTGGCTAATTAGACGTGCTATTTACTTTTCTTTATTTTCCACGGTAAAATTATTACGGGACAAACAATTAGTTTATTACTCAATAGCCTTAAAGTATACCATACTTAGTAATATATTGAGAAATTAATATTTTATAAAGGTAGTAATTACCGATTTAGTAACGTATGTGCCTGAGTTCACTAGTAGAACAGCATAGCAGATGTAAACTAGGACCCAGGCTGCCTCTGAAATCATAGCGAACACCTCACCAGCTCTGAGGAACAAGAAGAAGAAGTAGGCCTTGATAGTGACGTGGACGAATAAGGAGAACATAACGGCCATCAGCTGGTCGCAGTAGAAGTCATTAGCCTGGTGTACGGCGTCACACAACATCCAGTAGGTGTTCATCAGAGTCTTCAGTTTCTTTATCTTGGACAGTGTAGTGCCTAAAATCATAAAACGTCAACTGTAACGATGCACTTTGAATAACCAACAAACTGAATCGTAAATTATTGGACTAATTGGTGAATAAATTAGTGATACCTGCTATCAGAAAAAAATAACACGTTCAAATAGTTTCTGGAACTGAAGAGAAGGCTGTAATATTTGACTCCCATGCAATCATGCATGCAATCATTTAGCTCGGTACAACAATATAACAGTATGTTTAAATAAAATTGCTGTAGAACCTTAACGTAGACCTTAGTTACTAAGTGACTACTACAATATGATAATTCATCTTCATCCGTCTAAGGAAATCGAGTCGACTGCAAAGGAAAAACGATGGAGGAAGCGATGTATTAGGCGTACTGCTGCTTGTTTCAGAGGAGGAAAACCATGTCCGTGAGTCGGCATTAATCCTAAAAAGCGTCTAAATTTTCTTTGGATTTAAACTTTTATTTTATTTCCTAATTTCTCCAAGTTTAGTTCCAACTTTTAAAAATTAATCTGGTTTACTTACGTGTTCCATGAGTAATTTCAACATTAGATTGACTACGGTTCATCCCCGTTCGTTCAATTATGTTACAGGCAATCTCCTCTTTCATCTTGACACTAATCATTCTATAACCCATTGCAATATTTTGAGCCACATGAGTGAAATTAAGGATAACGGTAAGTTGGGTCCAGTCCAACAGTAGCATGCTGACGTAGCTGATTAACAAAAACACTTTTACATCATTCATTGCGATGTATGCAAAGCTGATAATGAACAACAAAGTTGTGACAGTCAACAGTAGCATGCTGACGTAGCTGATTAACAAAAACACTTTTACATCATTCATTGCGATGTATGCAAAGCTGATAATGAACAACAAATTTGTGACAGTCAACAGTAGCATGCTGACGTAGCTGATTAACAAAAACACTTTTACATCATTCATTGCGATGTATGTAAAGCTGATAATGAACAACAAAGTTGTGACAGTCAACAGCAAGATTGACTTTCCTCGGACCCGGACCTCTTCTCTCTTGCACTGAAGATCACAGTTCACTCGCTCCAAGATGTTGAAGACGCCGACAAACATTGGATACTTACAGGTGCAACTTAAGAAAGTAACAGCCGCCACTATTTGCAGAGACACCACGTCCAGAGTTACTGTGAACTTAATTGTTTTATTTTTATTGTAGTATCACTAAATAAAGGAATACAACATTTTCCTATATATAATTGTTTATAAATTATATATATATAATATATATATATATATATATATATATATATAATGTTATATATAATATATAATGTTATATAATGTTTTATTTTTGTTAAGGTCGAACTTTCCTTCCGGGATGGTACAGTAAAGGATAAAGGATGAGAGTACTTCTTGTATCAAGACTAAAGTTAAACACCATAAGAATCCTGTCAGGGAAAATGTTAATTGTTTGATACTTTTAGTCTCTGGAGTACTTTTCAATGGTAAACCCCCAAATGTTTGGAAAAAACCAGTGTATGTCCTTTGGAAGATATTCCATGGTGTGGGGAACTTCGACACTGACGTACTTTAGATAACAAGGTTTATATAAGAATGTCAGACCAGGGCGATTGTTTAGTTCAATCTAAATAATTAAAATAAAACAAATCAGAGTTTATTTGAAAAGATTTAGTAAATTGACCTTTATTATTGATCAGCACGTAAATATCATTTATGTGATTGTTGTTGGGCAATTCATTTACATATTTAAATAAGTAAAGTATTACCCTACTTTATTAAGTTTTTCATAAATAATTGTCTCTCATTCGCTTTCATGTTGTTTTCATTTTAGAAATATGTTTCAGTTTTAAAAGAAATAACTTGATGTTATGATTAAAATTTTGAGGTGAATTCAATATAATAATTACATTTTTTACTCATTTTATAATAGAACACACGAATCTGGTTGCGTTATGTTTCATTTAATCGGTATGTAGTAGCAGTTACACGCGGATTTGAATGCGAGTAGCAGTTATCCTTCTGAATGATAGGTACGTCATAAGCATTTCTTTATAAATTTTCTTAATAAATGCTCCTAAAAAATATATAAATACTAGCAGTTGCTCACGGATTTGTATTAGAATTCTTACTGAACAAAACGTACGTGACAAGTATGATATTTTTAAATACTTTAATAAGTAGATGACTTTTCACAATAGTTTGTCTTTAAGTTTAAAGAGCAAGCGTTTGGAGTAGTAAAGTAAGGGACTGAAACAGTATTTATATGTAACAATCAAATTCGAAAACCAATTCAGCTTTATTTTTGATCTGGAATAATTCATATATTACAATTTAAAAAATGAGAATAATAATATATTTATATTCACTTGTTTCTTTTATATTGATTGAAAATGGTATACAAATATATTTAAAATTCTTAAACTTAAAACTATTTTTCAATGATTAGAGGAGAACTGCTACGTAAATTAGCAATGTTTCATTCTATTGTGAATGAAGTTATGACGTTTATTTCAGATACCAAATTAAAAGTTTAATTATGCACATGTATGATTGTCTTTCAGTTGGCATGAATTTTGTAATTAATTATGTCCTCTCTGTGTTTTGGATACACAATTACATACTGTGTTATACACTCATTGGCATTTGAGACCACAATAATGGAACAATTGTTATTTTTAACAATATTAATTCAATTTTATTTTTAATTTGACTTATTAAAACCTTTATATAAAACTGTTGTTGCATAAAAGATATTATAAGTATTAACAGGCATTACCATTTCGCTTGTACCATTTCATGTAAATACACTAACCTCTGCCGTTACATTAACAAAATTGTGACAAAAACGTACATATTTATTACGTGTCAGTAAGTTAATTTATTACGCGTTTCCATGTATTTAACGATCAGATCTGGAATTAGGGTATTTTTCCCGCCTTAGTTAACGTAAGAATATTAAAGGGAGATTATTTCAAATTTACGAATATTACATACATTTAATCATAATTTTGGCTTTTACTCCCAGACTCTTAACAAGATTAAACCTTTCTCAGAGGATATTCCTGAATATTAGTTCTTCACTTTCTGAATACTGTTTCCCTAAAACTTTAGAATTCAAATAAAGGAAAATAACAAGCAATCAAGGACATAAAACATGCTGAAACAGGCAAAATTTATTTAGCAATTAATAAACTAGACACAAGACATTTTCCTATAGCAAACAGGTTGAAATGTTTGGTTAATAGAATTCAACAAGACGTAAATAAACTATAAGGAAATCGTAGCTTAGTACCAACTTTATCAGCACTTGGGTGGATATGACTGAAAAATACAGTATCCTTAATTGCGTTAACAGCTTTAAATTTATTGGTTTTCATCTATTTTATTTTTTACTTAAAAATTTTGAGAACTCAAATTGATTCACAAAATTACCTTAAATATTCTGGTTTCTCATTTTACTTATGTAAAAATGAAATTGATCATGCAAATCATAATACAAAAATAATATACGGTCACTTACACTTGTGGATGGTAATCTGCTGTTTTTAACCACAGCATGTTGTAAACTAAGTTGCACAGCAATGCACAAAATGTACTTTATGAGATAAAAATTTAAATATAGAATACCAAATATTTTTGGCAGTATTACCTGATATCAGAGCAAGACCCAAGGAGAATGGTTCTGGTTTAAATTAATTACTAGCGATAGTATCTTTTTTACGTGCTAGTAACAATAATTTGGTTCTTTGTTCCATATTTTCTGCTTTCTCATGAAATTATGGGTTACGAACATTTAAAATAATTTACAGCTGGGGCTTCAATTTGCAAGTAAGAAATAGGTTTAGTATATTACAATAATTATTTATCTTCTACAAGTTTTAGTTAAGAGTGTCCTAACCCCTTGGATGGGTGACTACTGAGCGATCCTGTTCATGCAATCAGCTCGTATACCCGATCATTTGTGGTGATTCTGAAGACACCTTTAAGCCCTTGGTTCCCAGGATGTTGTGTATTAGAGTGGCCTTCTTAAACCTATTTGCGCTTGGTAAAACAAGACTTTCTTTTCTTTAATTTTATAAGAAGCTGAGTAACTTCACATTGGTCTTAGTTCTAACAGGATCTTTGCGCTTGCTTCCGGAGTGACAGGATATTCAGGATTGATATGGTTGGGGGTAGGGATCGTTTCCTGTTGAGATCCGAATGAGAACTCAAGTTCGACCACTGTCATATCGCCCTAGAAAAAGAAAGACCAAATCTTTTCCAATCTCTCCAGTCAAAGCGCACAAAGGACAACACTCTTTCATGGACACCCTTTAACACTGAGAAAACTCCACCAGTTATCCTTTGCGATAAAAAGACCTAATGGTTGTCAATTAGTGATGTTGTCGCTCCTGAACATCCACAGGATTTCCCAGATTATCTGATTCTTCGGTCTTTGTTGTTCCCAGTGTAGGTCATACTGGCAGGTGTAAATCATCCAGAAGTGAACCCTCCTGGGTTGTTCAGCTTTTTTCGGTCGTTTTCATTAGTCGTTACACTCAGTATTAAGATTTTCTCATTACTAAAAAGAAATATATCTTATAGGCCGCTTATCACACCGTTTTATTATTTGAGATAACCAACATGGGAGATAATTTTTATTAGATTATTAGTTGACTTCCATTGTTCAGAGTGATTCTCGCTGTTATTGGCATATCTTACATAGCGTGATATGTAATTATACTGTGCGTATAAATAAACCTTACAACATATATGGTGGAAAAAGTGAAATATTATAAATAAAGTGCCATTTTAAAAAGAGATTAAAATTCCTGTACGGACAATTTTAATACTCTTAATGCTTATTTTAAAATATTTCTAATGACATGCAACATTACTAAATTTAAAAAAACATAAAAGTATCGTATTTTATTTTAAAATAAAACTTTTGAGTTCAAATACATTTATATATAATGCAGAATCCATAAGAAGCAAGGTCCAGAAGACCTGTGTAAATGGGCGATGTATTGCAACAATAAACCGTATTTGATACATGAATAATATTTGAGCATACCTCTTGTATAATATTCATACAGTATAATATATTTTAGTTTTGCCAGTTGTTATTGCATTGAAAATTTATTACAATTCCCTATGATATATTCTATAACACGACCATAATCTGGTATGCTCTGTTAAGATTCGTCTGGTTATATATAAGGGGATATCATTGTTCCTGGTTCTTGTTGACCTATAATTGAAATGGTTAAGCATTTGTTAGACTGAACATTATTGTTATCATAAACAATACATAATCTGAGCCATTGTGTATGCTAGAATTTCCAGTTTTCATGGCCCACAGGCGTTAATTGAGTTTATAAACAAATACAAAAACTAAGCTTAAGTTCTGATTTTTTAATGCTCTAAGAACAATGACGGTTGTATCATTGCCAATTGTATTTATTAAAAGATAACGGTGTAGAGGTTTTTAGTAATTAATATTTAATAATGAATTATCTTTATTTATATGTTGTGTTTCAAGAACCAGCCACTTTTATTACAACTATCAGCTTTGTAATTAGAAGTTTTAACAAGAATATTCTAAACTAAGGATAAACTCTGACATTGAATCATACCAGAGAAATTGACTCAGTTTCTTGTTAAGACTGGAGTGTAACTTCATCATCACACTCTCAGATCTTTCCTTAATCATTCTATTGCAACGTTATATTGTTATTGAACACTTAATATTCTCCACAAAATGTCCCTATCGTGATATCTGATATTACAACAATACAAGGATTGTATATCCGAAATAATTAATCAATTTCTTGGAACAATTTTTTTTTTAATCAAAAAGTTTCACCTAAATTTAATTTACAATAAAATTTCAGTTAACCCCATGACGTCATACTGGAAAATTTCCAATTCTCTGGCAGAGAACCGATGTCGAAGTACTATAATTATATAGTATATAAATACACAATATAGTAGCGTAAAAGAGGAGAAATTGTGCCATAGTTTAATACATGAACCGTTGTATTTTTTTATTTGTTAATTATATAATTAACAAATATAATTAACAATATATAATTAATCTCGTAGTTTAGTCGGTTTAACTAAATAATAAACTACTTTTCTATCCACAATAACTTTTCATTATTTTACAATGAATATATTATATATTTTAATAACCATAACTATTATTAAGTTTTGATACCTGATCGCATGTTTTTTTTAATCGTTATCTTTATAAACTTCCATAAAATTTATTATAACAATGAAATACACGCAAAATATGTAATGTCTGTTACATTGTAGTTGTTTGCTTTATTAAAATGCTGTAATAATATCTGCAAAAACTGCCTTAGACTGCTGTCTTGTTGCCTTATATTTCTTATTATACATTTAGTTTAACTTACATAACGTAACTGTATTTCTTGTTATTATTCCAATCTTTATTTTAATTCTATCCTATACGTATGGTTTATATTCCACATGATAAATTATCATATCAACTTATATCATGGATTCGTATGCACGATGGGTTTACTGTTGTAATGATTAAATAATAAAAGGCAAGCTTAGACGAAACGTTTGTGAATATTTCTTTATCTACTCGCCATCAACTTTGGTTGTAAAAAACGGAAGAATCCAATATCGAATATTAAAAAAATGTGTTTGCCCTTCTTTCTGACACTATTGATGCGTTCTTTATACAATCATGACGTTTTGCTTCAGATCCTTTATGAGTTCAACACAAGGATACAAGGGCTTGAGTGGTTTTGAGTTGAGAAAGCGCAGCATGAATACTAACCCAAAAAAGTTAGACTTTAAACTAGCATTTGAGATTAAAAACATTTATTATAAAAGATGATTCAATTATGATTCAATTTCTGGGCTCCAATAAATATATTTCAAGGTAACTTTCTTAGTATACCCGTTAGAGAAACGAAAAAAAAACCAGTAAATCTTTCATAGATTAAGTTATTTACATACTGAACATTGTTTTTTTTACCAAAAAAAATATTCATTAATAATTAGTTTCAATATATAAACCAATAAAACAAGAGTCAATTGAAAGTGTTGCAAAATTAATATATTTATTCATCTCCTCCTAAATACAAACGCAATATAGGGAACACATTTCCGTAATTGTTTGACCACAACACGGAAAGGGCTCAGTTGATTACATTATATTACTAAAGCCAATTTAAACCAAATGAGACATTGCACTGAAAATGTATACGTACTTAATTAAACTAAACTTAATTAGGAATCTTAAATTTAATTATCTGTTTATTAACAATACAGAATGACACTGTAAACAATGCACTTCCAACCTACCACTAAGATGTATAGTAATTTTTCTGTAATATTAAGAATAAACATAAGTTACTCTATACTTCATTTAAAAGGTTTCTGCGCGAATAACTTAAAAATTGCCTAACTAATATAGTTTGTGTTTAAATGATTTAAACAACTTTTTATTACACATTAATTTTTTTAATTCCTCTGTAGACTGTAGGGGAAGTATTAATTTTTATACCTCTTATATGTACCCATCTGAAAGTTATAAAATTATTTCATAAATTTGAATTTTTTTAGTATATTTAATAATATTGATTCTGGACACAATTTGTGCGTATACATATATTTTGGTATCATATATTTTATAGATGTAATACATAACTATAACTTTATTTATAAGTATTTATTATATACTATTGTTATTTATTTTATGTTATTTTATTATTTATGTACATTCAGGAAGACTTGTATAAATCACAGTGCAATCGAAGAATAGTAAAAATTGCATTGCTCTATTATAACAATTTATAGTGTAAGCTAAATTAGAAAATCTTGCTTGGTTTTTATAAGAAACCATACAAGTTACTGACAAGGAAACCCTTTTATTATACTTTTGCCTTAACCTGAATTTCTTGTGTTTGCACTGCCTCAACAAAAGTCCATACAGTTGTTTGCGTTTTATATAAACTCTTCTTGGTTATTTTATTACCTTTCAGACTACACGCAGGTTTCTAGTTAGAACAAATGGATCAATTCGCGTTTTCTTTAAGTATAAAGTTTGTAATTTTACCTTAGTGAATTAGGATATTCACATATCACAACTTTAAATTCATGAAAACACATTTATATAATTATTTCAATAGTTTTAACTTTTACTAGTAAAACTAAATATGTGTAAAATCCTTAGTATGGGGTTTCACCTGATTAAATTCCATGACGGACTAAATTAGCTACATTAATATAACTGAATAAAAAAT
This sequence comes from Homalodisca vitripennis, assembly GCF_021130785.1. NCBI lineage: Eukaryota > Metazoa > Arthropoda > Insecta > Hemiptera > Cicadellidae > Homalodisca > Homalodisca vitripennis. Next base: position 44,046,089 of record NC_060214.1, read on the forward strand.
TACATTATTAAAATTACATAAATTACTTAATAATAAAATATTAAACCATATTATCTTATACGTTATAGTTATCTCAAAATTTGTTATCAATCATTTGTAAATGTCATTCAATCTATTCCGTAATTGGCATTATAGAATTACAATCTAAAATTATAACAAACTGTGTGGATTTCCAACTTAATTTATCAAAATGATATATATATATATATATATATATATATATGATATGATTTTAAATAATATTTTACACATTAATATGTAAAAACAATTTTTCTGAGGCCCGTTCAGTCCCAAAGTGGCAGGCCATATAATAAAATAATTGTTAAATTCTGACAAAACGCTACAAATTTTTAAAAAACAAGCGGCACAAAAAAGTTAACTCTCTGAATGCTCATTCCCCTTGTGTAAAGCTTCATTTCATCATTTCACCGAAGTGCGTCATTAAAACTGCACGCCTGTTAACACTTTGTGTGTTATTTCCGGTCCAACACCACGTTTATTTAGATTTTGCATCATAAAATAGCTACAGTTCTTGTGTGGATGGTTCTTGTTCAGACTTGAGGAAATAGGTCACAGTTTCGTTATCTAAGGAAAGGTGGAGAAGTCTGACTGGTCAGATACCACATTGATATATCAGGGCTTGTTGTAACGTGCAAACAGGAGCTCTGTTTAAAATATAAATCAATTTACTCACATATTTACCTTGCACCCCAATTATTTTGTTTGGAAGTTACATTTGACAAACTTCGCAACATTATTTATTAGCATCAAATATTATTGAAATGATACTTATAGCTAGTTAAGTACTGATATGTAGTGCGAAAATTAAAAACATTTTTGTTTGAAAAAAAAATATAAAGTATTATTGTTATTATTATATTTACTAAAACCACATTTATTAATCGCAGTCATGTATATATTGCATAATAGAAGCGTACATACAAAATTCAAAATAGTTGTGTCAAAATTCGAAATAGTTTTTAAAGAAAACCAGTTTTACTTTAGAACAGAATGTTATGAAATACAGACCCAACGCTATTATATGTATTCTAAATATCCATTCCAGTTCAAACCCAAAAATAATATACAATTCCTTATCTTAACGTTTAAATTTACAGCTACAGACTATCCACAGCAGGATAGAAGTAATTGCAAGAAAGCTCTACTATTTATCTAGGATTAGAATTTTAAGAAATGTTAAGGAATCAAAACAACACTAACAAGAATAAAGTGTCAAATTATCAAAAAGCTAGCAGTCAGTTATTACGAAACAGTACAAATTACTGTTTGCCATATTGGTTCAGCCAACCACAAGGTCCGCCTTTTCCAGTCCACTTGTCAATACGAAGCGTACTATTTGCATTTTCTCTTTAACACATGTTATAAGTCTCTCCACAGTACGCCAAAATACTTAAAGAATTGAATTTGTCCACATTGGTGGTTGCGGCTACTTATTGGTTAGTTTCGGCTCTGTTTCTGAATTTCACTTATATTTTCTACCACACCTAGAGTTGATACTAGTAATATGTTACATGAATAAACTAAAAAGGTCTAATGCTATCAAATTCGATTATTAAAGCATTAATAAGTCGAACTTGGTAAATTTATAAATCATTTAGTTTTTTCGCCCAAATTGTGTTTTTTGTATTTGAGAGTCAAAATCGTCCTAAGCCTCTCCCTTTGTCATTGTATGTCAGTCAGTATGTGTCATTATATGGTGTATACACATACAAAACATATACTATATCCATACACACAATCTAAGCCTACGTAATGATAAGGTGATTACTGCGGCTACGGAACAACACCCACCTGAATGTGCTGGGTATTGCTTATGCAAGCTTGAGTCGCAGAATACAATCAAGATCATGTTTCTTACCACGAGGTCCATTGCAGTTTGTTTGCATTTTGAACCTGGTCAGAGTTGATCCATAAATAAAAACTGGACCTGTTGTATATACAATACTAGAATTGGAAAATAATGATGTAAAATTACGTTTCAACTGTTTGGACTTAACTATTATTTATTGTTTTATTAAGTAGATAAAAAGTCCTGAATTTTACAGTTATTAATACAATCGGTACTGGTTTTAAATGTCTTTCAATTGATTCATTGTGACGAATATGTGTATTTCAAAGAAAAATGCCTCCACAAAGAGAAAACTCTCTGCGAAACTTCTATATTTAAAAAACGATACATTTTTAGTAATCTGTGATTTTGTAAGTAGAAACAAATAACACAATGAATTATCGTTGGAGTTTAAACAGTTCGTAACAATAAAATATATTTAATGTTCATATGTAAAATTACCCAAAGAAACGTGACTTTTGTAACAATTTGACGATACATTTATATAGTTGATATTGGAAGCAAAATAAAGCATTACCCCTTGCCTTTACAATTTAACATTACAATCCCAACAAGTAGTTACCGTTCTCTGTATATTTTATATGCATTGTGTTGTGAGTAAATCTAAAGTACTTGACTCATTTTACTATCGGGGTCGCAGCAAAGTCCACTTCTGATTTTATTCATACTCATTATATTTATTTTTTGTATCTGACAGTAGTAATATTTATAACAATCGATTTATCGATTAAATAATGGTGAACATATTATTTTGACACAAAAATCCTATGCGTAAAAAACAATGATATAAAAAATTTCCATAAGATGGAACGTAAGGACTACATATCCGATTATTTAAAAAAATTAAATTGTTCTACATTTACATAAAACCTGTCTCTACTATGTGAAAATTCCACAGAATGCGTTCATTAAAAGTGGCAAATATTATAGGAACTCCTTAAAGGCATCGAAAAATGAACGTATATCTCAATTATGTTTTTAATATTTGTCTTTGCTACATATTCTATCATCTATTTTTGGGGTGGTCTGAATAATTTATTTTTTAGTGGTTTTAATATATACCGTAATGTAATTGTATGAAAGGCAAATATTTTTCCTTTTGCCAATCAAAGTAGTGATGACTTTAAATCGTAAGGGATAGTAACTTTAAAAATAAATATCTTATTTGAAATACTAACAGTTACTGTTTTCTTGGAATGCTGTTAAAAATAACACAATTTGTTTCAGCTGCAAATGTCCCTCTTTTGTTGGTTTCTCAACCATAACATTGTATGTGGTGAACGTCACTTAACCTTATATATAACATTTGCCAAAAATCTATTTTAAGAAAAATAAAACAGTCGCCAATAATACAAATATGCGTCTTAATATCCTTTCCAAGCTACACATTTTCACCATCAGAGCAAAAATTTAAAAGGTAATTAAATCATCGTTAAAACTTTTTGCAAGTAAATCTCTCATGAACCGTGAACTACATTAGTACATGCTACTATAGTATAAATCAATATGTTTTCTTCTCACAAGCACTTTCCTTACTATACAAAATAAACATGTACTATTATTTCCACTACTCAAAAAAACTATTATATTTTCTTATTGTATAATAATGTTCCATGATAAATCCAAAATGTCTACTTGGTTATAGAAATGTAACGGAACACAGCGTCTACATTGCGGTGTAATTATCGAAGGCGTTTTTTATGTATTGATCACTTATATATATAAATATATATATATTTTAATTCTTACATTATATACACTTTTTGTACCTTTTTGAAAACGACATAAAAGTCGAAATATTAAAGGATTTATATGAAGTCTTTTTCTTCTATTGTTTATATATATATATATATATATATATATTATATATATATATATATATATATATCTCACGTATAAATAATGTGATTAACATACAATGTTTATACATATTATAAAGCATATTACAATGTATGTAATAAACATACAATGTATATTACTTTCATTACATTAATATATATATATATATAATATATATATATATATATATATTAACAACATTAACAACATGAACGTTAAACGTTTCTTGTGATCATACGTTAATTAGTAGGATAATTAAAGGGTATCCATTGCCTTTTGGAATCAAAGCAAAGCTATTGAATCAAAAATTGCAAGGCTGTCTCTAATGAGAAAACTCTTTGTACAATTAGTCGAGAAACGCAACGGATGTAATCGATTACAAGCTCCCGTAAAAAGTACAAACTGTCAGGTATAGGTTTAGTTACATTAGCTAGTTATTGTGTCTAAAGTTAATGTAAATCTCCTACGCAAGGCTGAGGTTTAATAATATTTTACTATCCACCTGCACAAAATATTGAAATTTACTGTTTCATCGTATTAAAATACAGATAATATAAAAAATGTTAAAACATATTTTTATGGTTAATTGATATTTTCATTTTTTTACGCTTTCAAATTAATTGTTAAAATATTATAAAATATTTGAAAAATTATTTCATTCATTCAGTTTTTTTTTTATAAATATTTAATATTTACGTTTCTTCTGGTTTTTATAACAATTTATCAAGAAAATCCAAATAACCTACTGTTCTGATAAATTGCTTAAAATTTTCTTAATTAACTCCGTGTTAATTCAAAGGATTGATTAACTTTATATGGCAAATGGATAGATTAGAAAACTTGCAAAATTAAACGATGAGAGTTTTAACGACAATTCATATCGAATACAGAAAATAACTATGTTATATTTAGATAGCTAATAAAACAATAATTTCTCAGCGTATTCCCCTACAGGTTTATTTCTGTTTATACGAACTTAGGATTAATTCTGACTGTTAAGATGTTTGGGCTGTGTTCATTCAGGTAGTCATTTTAAACACATTTGTAATGGGTAGCCTCATGTCCCAGAGGATACTGACAAAATATCATTCTATCTCTCGTTGCTGTAGATAGTCAAATGAGGAAAGCATCTACATTTATTTCCAGGTGTCTTTAGCAAAACTTGATTTAAAGGAAATTGAGGATCTTAAATTTAGCTCAAAATTATATATTCTTGAAAGGTACAAAATCCATAATTTTTGTTCTGGCCAAATATAGCTGGTATCTGATATTAATCTGACCGACTTCTTTAATCCCACTATGTTTTATTGTTTACGAGAGCCGTTGGAAACTCCACTAAGGGGTATTTTCGTTGGTTGTCTCCAAAAATATAAATTCAGAAGATCTGACTTGCAAATTGTTTACAAGTATGTAAAAATCAGCCATAAATACACAAAAATAGAAAACAATCATCAAATTTTACACATATGGAAAAATTCACTTATTGTCAACCTTAAAACATGATTAAATTAACAGAAGTGCCGAAATTAAGTATAACGTACTATTAAATGACAGATTTCTAACAAAATAATTATTTTCAATAGACTATTAAAAGATATAAATTGATCGCATATAAAATTAAATACAAAAACTTAGCCACCAAGGTAGTTAAAACATATGGAAATTTGGTTTAAATTATTTATTTACTTCATTTAACTTAACCTACAAGTACCTGATGATCAATTCGTTCAGTTCTAAATGTACATTGTACACATAAATTCTATAAAAGTGTTAAAAGGTTTACTATTGTATATATATATATATATATATATATATATATATATATTTAAATTGACTTTTTATTGGGCTTAGACTCTAACAGTGCATGTTTGATAATGCTATATATTATGTTTGTTTCCGAAACAAATTATGATATTGATGAAGGAAATTGAAATTAATTTCAGCTATAAATGCTCCAGAAATGTAAAATTTCGTCAATAAGAGGGGGGTTTTACTTCGAAAGCTAGCATAGTAGTAGCGTACAACAAGTCCATAAGGGGAATTGACAGGAGCGACCAGATGATCACCTATCACTCAACGCCATAAAAATTCTTACTATAGGACATAAAGAATAGTATTCTTATGGATAGCATGTAACTGTTCTAAAAGATTTGCCCTGAAGACAGTAAAATATCTTACTTGCTCTGAGAGACTCTAAAATAGAGTTACATCCAAGTGCATTAATAATTCTGATATTCATTTATTTTTAATATTAATTGAATATTATGAGTAAACATTTTATATTTTATTTTAGATTGAATTATAATAATTGAAAATACAAAGTGCAGTTGGTTAAATATAAATAAAATGTTGCAAACGATAAAACACTATGAAGCAAAGAAGCACAATAGTTGAAGTTCAGCATAGTTTTTTTGAAATGACAAAATAAGTGGCCACTAGTACATATAACTCCATTTGTCATAGATTAGGTAGAGGGGAGAGGGAAAGCGATGATGAAAATGAGCGTCACTCAGTTCCAATGTCTAATAACCGTTTAAAATCAACTAGAGTACATATTAGGGAATTTTTGTCTTGGTTTAACACACAAGATTCATGTTGGTTTGGAATTTGTAATTTCACTGTTAAAATATTCTAAATTTACATCAACAGACCAAACTAGATAAATATTTTACAGTCGGATAAAGGAAAGCTTCATACAAACAATGAAAACCCCTAGCTTTTTATTTGAAATTGGGAGTCCACACACACATTGGAAGTTATTGTTTGACTTCACGCTTTTTATATTTTATTGTAACTCTTATAGGTCACACTTTACCAAGAATTTGATACTAAAAATGTCAATTAAGTCTGGGACTTTAGCTTACACGATCTTTTATATTTATAAATTTCCTACAAATTGTAATAAGGCGGGTTATGAAACCCTGAATGGCTAAAAAACCATTTACACATAACTTTATAAAGCTATTAAATAAGACAATTAAACCATAATATTAGACATTGTTACCACTAGATGTGCATTATTATCAATGTTTTAAGAAAGATGTGATGTTCGTAAGTTAACGAACCAACAACTAACGTTTACAAATTACTGGTAATTGCAAAATATCTTTTCATACAATGCTGTATCACTAGACATTCTTGAAAAGATATAAACTTTGCGGACATTTGCAATTAATAAAATCCTAAGTCAGTCATAAAAAGAATATTACCTCATTTTAGTTACTGGTATAATACTAAAATGCTAATATTATTAGTTTTGCTTCAACCTAAATTATATAACAATAATCTAATAAGTTGTTTTGCTCTACAGCTATTTTAAGAAATGGGGAAAAAATGTAATTACCACTAGAGGAAGAACAGGAAACCAAAATGTTAAGGACAATATTGCTTATTGTTTTCTATTTATAGATTGTAACGATTAAGGCATTCACATTGTAATTTAGTCAAGTTTCAATAAAGTTGAATTTTATATAAAAACTTTAATTTTGATATCAAATAATGAAAGAAATATTGTCATTTTAGGTCATTTATTCAGAAAATTTACCCACCGTTTGGGAAATTGATTTAAATACATATATGGGTACCTTTTGGCACTAATTTTTTATAAATGTTGTAAAAATTAAAACAATTTGTATAAATACAGCAGTATTCTGTTTATACTCTTATAACAGAAAGTTTGCATAAAAGACTGAAGATATTATATGTATTAACTGGCATTAATATTTTATTGGTTGTACAACAACCGCTGTCATTACGCTAAGAAAATGATAAAAAACACATATTTATTACGTTATAATAAGTTTATTTATTACGCGTTTCCACATATTTAACAATGAGATCTGCAATCATGAGACTTTTCCTTTCTTGGTTAAATAGAGATTATTTAAAACATGCCAATTTGATATATCTTTTATAAAATATTTGGCTTATACACTACGCTTAAAAAATTTAACATTTCCGAGAGGATATTCTTGAATAATAGTTTCGTAATTTCTAAAAATTGTTTCCCTAACACTTGAAGATTTAAAATCAAGTAAGGATCAAAACGAACAGTTCTTCATGATTTTTATTTGTCAAAACAATGCTGCATATAGTGGTTCTCTCATGTTGTAAAATACCAAAACAATTTTTATAAATACAGCAGTATTATTATACTCTTATAACAGAAAGTTGAGTTTAAAAATAAATGTTAAACGCCAGCGAAATGACAGTTGTGTGCCGGAATTTCATGAAATAAATCGTATTGCGAATGTTCCAGTTTTTACATAAAAATAGAACTTAAACCCAACACAATAAATATTTATCAGTAAAAAAAGGTAGAGGCAAAACCTTACAATTTGTCAGACTGTCCAAGTTTGGATTTCTTTACAAAATCCACCCTTTTCGGTACTAATTGCAATTAATTTTTATATAGTATAATAATTTTTTCCTAAATTTAATAAAAATTTTACAATCGTTAAGCTAAGCAACATGTTTGCTCAGCTATGCTGTTTTGTTATTGAAAACTTTATTGAATTTAGCATGTATATCTAGTAACATTTCAATTAATGGTAAAAATTCAAAACCCTCTCCCGGAAAATATTTCACGAAGGAAATGCTATGAGATCTATTAAAATTTTACTCTAAAAAATCCAACCTTGGCAGGGATTGGGACTGCCTGTGCTTAAAGCAGTTTCCATGCATTCACCACTGCTTCTAGAACCTACAGTTATGGCTGCAATGATACTGTTATACGCACCCAGGTTAGAGGATTACATGATACAAGGGCCAGTCCTTGGGCAGATCGACACCCTTCTACCATGCATTCCTTCCCTCCCTTATTAAGTTGGATAAAAATTGAAAACTGAATAAACATTTTTGGGTTTTTGGATCATGTATTATTTCATAATTGTTGTAGTGGAAGTATACTTGAACAAGAAAATAAATAAAATTAAAACTTATTTGAATTTTAGTTGGTATTTTAATAATATAAATAAATAACTTAACTTCATTTCTTTTTCGTTTTCTAGCTTGCATGGTAGCATACGTTGATCCGAGTCTCTTTTTATACCGTCCCATTTTGACCTCCACTACGACTCGCAAAAATTAAAATTAACGTTTTTCCTAAGATAAAATTTAGTATAAATTTCAAGAAACAGGTTATGTATTTGAACAATGAAAATTTGATATTGGACGTACACCACCTTAAATAATAAACAAGTGAAGGAATACTTCCCAATGTATAACAGGGGACAACTTTTTCGGACAAGTTCTAGCAACAAAAGATTATAGCGCAAATTTGTCACCTAAATACGTGTATTATTAGATTTGTAAACGCGCAACGTTTTTATTTTCCTTTGTGTGTTTATGTTACTATACTCACTTTGGTAAAGTCAAAAATTTAAAACTGATTACTTCCTGAGGTAATACATTTGAGTTTTGAATTGAGAATAATGCAAAACAGTCGAGTGTATAACTTTATTGAAAGATGTCAAGAGTGATTAGTTATGTTTTAAATTTATGAAACTATTTAATTAACTGCCTAATAGTGATAATAACTGAAAAGTGTGTAGCGGATTGGCCGGAGTCCACGCAGTAATTAAATATAGCTAAATGTACAGTAAAGGAGTATGTTATAGTAGTTCTGCTGTACTAAAGGTAATAATCCGTATTCATGAGTAGCTACTCGTAAATGTCTACGTTGGTTATATTCAAGAAAAAATTGATGTTTTGACTTATCCAGTTGAATAAAATAGCAGCGAAAACGACAGAGGGTCAACCGTGGAGTCAGGGTCACAGGTCGGAAGAAGACAACACGAAAGTAGCTGACTTTGTCCTTATCAATTTCAAGCAATATTTAGCCTATTAGGATTCCACTATACTGAATAATTTGTCAAAAGAATATAAGTTTTTCAAATTTTGTTTTCATGGTAACGAGGTTTAGTCATTTTCAGTTAAGAAATCCACTAATCTTAAGACTTAGGTCAAAGTTGTATAGATTTTCAGAAAGAGAAATAATCTAAATATTTACACCAAGATGTTTAATTTTCAAGGCGTATGTAAATAATACAATTGTGTGTAAACATAAAATATCACATACCTATGTGATATAATGGCCATAATGGCCATACATAAAATACAACAGAAATTGGTTTTTGTTTTGTAAACGTTTTGAAAAATAACCTGTGAAAGTAAGCAGTTTCCATAAAATATGTTGGGGAAATAAGCAGGTATGCATCAAAACACATTATGAATATATTTTTTTTGGAAATTTTAAGACTGGTGTGTAGGACGGTTAAAAAAGAGGTAGTTTGAGTAAAATGAGAATTCATACTTGCTTATTAAAGACTATAACTTTTTTAATTTTCCATAGGGTAAATAACAAAATACAAATATTTTAGTTCAACATGAGAAAAAATTATTATTTCACATTTTTGGCCCTTCTTATTTAAACCTGTACAAAATATAAACGATTATTCAAGTTATTTGCTTCTTAGAAGTATCCATGACGCGGGTAACCCTGTATTACTTTTGTAGTTCAGGTTTTTCTTTCATAAATATTAGAATTCAGGAATATGAATTATATGTAACGCCAAATTCTGTCATTTGTTAACTATAATGTTTTAGTTCTTCACCTTGACCAATAAGTTCTTTACATGTCGTCTGTATGTTTCTTGTAAAATTTATCATTATAAAACTATATTATTTATTTCGGAATTAATCTTACAAGCTACTGTTCTATTAATATTGGTGCACTGTATTTTTAATAGATTTATTAACATTCATTAGAAACGACCGTGATAGAATTCGGATATTATTCAATAATCAAATATTACAAGTTTAGGAGTGTCCGCACTGATATCGGATCCCGGGTCTTAGAACTAACGCAGCTCCTGACTGTCGCTTCTCATCAGTGCTGTAAATTTTTATTAATCCTCCCCTTTGATAACTAAAAACACGATTATACTCTGTCTTTAAGTAATAAAATAATCGAGCAAAACGAAATATTGACTTTCAAATAGAGGCCAGCCTCTCCAGAATATAAACATGTTTGTGTGTGTATATATATATATATATATATATATATATATATATGCACACCACACACACACATGTATATCTTTGCGCTTACTTCCGGAGTGAAAATATATTCAGGATTGATATGGTTGGGGATAGGGGGACCGTTTCCCGTTGAGATCTGCATGAAAACTCGAGTTCGGTCTCTGTCATGTCACCCTCGATGAAGGGAAGGCCAGCTCTGTTCCAGTCTCTCCAGTCAAAACGGACAGGAGAAAACAGTCCCACATGTCCAGCCTTTAACACTAAGGAGCTCCACCCACTCTGACAGTCATCCTTCGCAGTACAATAGACTGTTTCCATGCTCGAGATTTGTGGTTGGTTGTGCCGCTCCTGGACATCCATAGGCTTTCCCAGATGTAAGTGACGCTTCGGTCTTTGTGTTCCCCAATGTAGTCCCACCGGCAGGTATATTCACCTTCCAGAAGTGAACCCTCCTGGGGCGGTCAGCTTCGTTTAGGTTGTTTTCACAAGCCCCGACATTCAGTGTTAAAAATGTCTCATTACTAAAAATATATTTTTGGCTAATTAAGGATAGTATTATATGAGCTATAGTTATAGGTGTAGCAACATTTAACAATTTTAATTAATCATTCCTTGGTTAAATTTATTAACGCTACTTATCAGGATGTTCGGAATTATGGACAAAAGTTGTTTAACAAATTCTTAGACGGAGCAGGGTTTTCCCCCGTAGGAATATTATTTTTTGGTACAATTAAGAATATCAAGCAATATATCTTATAGATCGCTTATCGTAACGTTTTTATTATTTAGGATGTTAACATGACAGGTCAATTTAATTTTATTACCAATTATTTTTCGCAGTTTAGTTTTATTCTCCCTGTTATTACCGTCTCTTACATAGTCTGATATTTAAACCTTACTGACTATATTGTTGGAACCTGAGTATTATAAATCAAGTGACATTGTCAATATAGACTTAAATCCCTGTACTGATATGTTAATACTATGAATGACCTATTTTAAAATATTTCTAATTACATGTAACACCACAAAATTATAAAATGTGAAGTATCATATATTTCATTTTTCATTAAAAAATTAGGGTTCAAATACATATATAATGCAGAATCCTAAGTAGCATGGTTGGGAAGACCTGTATAAACGGGTGATATTATAAAAATAAACAGTATCCGACACATGTACATATTTGTCCATCCCTCTTGTATAATATTCATACTACAGTATAATTTAATTTTATTTTAGCCAAAAGGTTGTGTTTTTTTTTAATTTATTATTTCTTACATTTCCTTCTTTTTTATTCTATAACACTAAAATTATCGTGTATGGAATGCATTCGTATGACTATATTAGGGGAATTTATTGTTCCGGGTTCATATTTAAATGTCCTTAAAACGGTTATTTCTTTATTATACTAATCATTATTGCTATCATAAACAATACATAATTTGAGCCATTGTATATGCTAGAATTTCTAGTTTTAATAGCCTACAGGCACTATTGAGTTTATAAACAAATATACAAAAGCTAGATTATGATAACCTAGAGACTTTCTTAAATACTCTAAAATTAATGACGGCTGTTTCATTGTCAGTGTTATTTATTGAAAGATAACCATGAACAGGTATTAAGTAATTAATATCTAATTATGAATCATCTTTATCTATCTTTTGTATTTCAGGAAACAAGCAGTTTTATTACAACTGTAGGCTTTGTAATTAGAACTGTCACAAGAACATTCTGAACTAAGGATAAATTCTGACTTTCAACTATCCAAGAAAAATGACTCAGTTTCTGGTCAAGAGTCGAGTGTAACTTCATCAGCACACTCTCAGACCTTTCCTTAATCATTCTATTGCGACTTTATGTTACTTTTATTGTTTTGGATTAGTTTATTGAATAATTAATATTCTCTACAAACTTTCCTTATCATGATAATGAATATTAAAAATAATTAAATAAATTAAAAAATAATAAAAAAAAATAATTAATAATTAAAAAAATAATTAGTCCACTTTTATAAGAAATTATTATGAATAACATCGTACCACCCCATATTAAGAAAATATTTTTGTTTTGATTCAGTCCGAAAATGAATAAGAATAACGACCCTCTCTATCTTCCGTTGTTTCAAGAATTATACAACTTGAAACAGATTAAGAAACTTTTATAATAGGGTAAATAACTAAATTTTAGATCAAAGGATATTGCACTTTAATTTATGTATTACTATATTTGTTCATATTTACTATAATTTTATTGCCAATATCATAATATATTTCTTTAACTTCTGTATTAATATTATTATTTGTATTTATTATTATTACAAAGTTGAAACATAAATTAATAGTTTTTTTCAGGTTAGCCTGCACTGCTGGAAGATTAATACCTCCGTTTCTACAGAAAATCCTCAATAAATATATTTCAAGGTTATTTTCTTCGCATACCAGAGCAACAATCAATTAAATATAGCAACCAGTTAATATTTCATATAATATGTCATTTAACATACTGAGCATTGTCTTTTATTCAAGAAATAACAGTTAATAATGATTATTTTTAATATATAAACTAATAAAATATGAGTTAATTCAAAGTGTTGCAAAATTAAAATCTTTATTCATCCGATCTTAAATACAAACGTAGTATAGGGAAATCATTTGCGTAATTGTTTGACCACAACACGAAAAGAGCTCAGTTGATTACATGATATTAATAAAGCCAATTTAAACCAAATGAAACATTGCACTGCAAATGTATGCGTACATAATTAAAACTAAACTTAATTAGGAATCTTAAATTCAATTATCCGTTAGTTAAATATAGAACGACACTGTAAACAATGCACTTGCAACCTGCCTCTAAAGTACATTGTGAAATAGTTCGTATTCAACCAATCTATTTTTACAATTAAATTCTGTTTAATTTAATAATTGAATTATTATACAGGTTTAATCGCCAATATGGTTCTCATGTACTATCGGCAAAAACAAAATAAAATTAAATGAGTGTTTCACCTGTAACCCCATATTTCCGACCCTAATGAGCTCAGGGAAATTATTTTCATATCTTTCACGTATTCCCAAATGAGATTATTAGGCAATGCAGTTAATTTTTCAAATGTTTAACTGAAAAACATGTCATGCTACAGTTACAACATTGCTGATTACAAAATCGTTTCCCAGCCTCATAATACCCGCAAATGGACCATAGAAGTTACCACGAGAGAACAAATAAAGTGACCGAGTTCTAGATGGAGTACGGAAATTCACTTGGGAGAGGATTATTGGACTGTCGATCAGCTTTTCATCAATATGGCAAGAAATAAGACATCTTTGATTTCACGCGTGACTTGAACATCCGGAAGAAGAAGCTCCGGAAGTTCAGTAAGTGTCACCTTCCTTAATCACAAGTCCCTGACACATCCCCACCAGGATTAACAAAGTCTTCTCTATACCTTCAAGCATATTTAATGGGACAAAACTTGCATACTTCAGGAGCTGACTTACAAAGGATAAAAAGAGTGATTTAAAACGGCAGGAATTGTAATGCCACGAGTAACATTGTAATGAATCCCAATATCTTGTTTGCGCGTCTATAAAAATCATACATACAATATACATACATATATACTAATTTAAGTAGAAATCGGCACAACTTGTAAAACCCAAGTCCTGTGTAGTGGTAACCTTATGTAGTGGTTGAGCTACCAAAGTGTACTGGAAATAACGTAGATCGTGCGGTAAGCCAAAAAATATGACAGAGCCCTAGAAGGGCTAGGTTTCATATTTTCGATTGTCCACCAATCCAGGAGATAGTTGAGACCAGATTACAGCCGAACAAAGTCTTCGAGGAACCCTCGTGATTTGATGGAACGATAGTGAAACTTTGCAACTTCACCGTCAGACATCGACCCTGTATGTAATCATTCATCCAATATAGTAGTGGTCCTTGGATCTCAGAAGCCTCCAGTTTACATATAAGATGAAGAGGTTTATTTTGTCGAAGAACTTCTTTAAGTAAAAAATGGCGACGTTCAGCTTTTATCCTGCCCTGAGGGTTGATAGTACACTTCTTTTAATGTTAATCAATAGTCGGTAAAACCAGGTTGATTCTTAGCAAAGTAACATTTTAGCAAAAATAAATAATGGCGAAATATAGCTCTTAATGGTTTTCCATTTTAAAAAGTGTGATTGAATTTTTTCCAGAGTTGGAAATGGTTAAGTATTAGGAAATGTCTTAATATTTGTAAAACAATACTTGTGGGCACAAGTCGGGTTATATACATATATTTTAGTGTTAAATTTATTTTTAACACGCGTTTCTAAGCTTCGGTTGTATCTATCTACGTATGTATATAACGGAATGTCTTTGAGCATAATTTTCACCAATTTCCAGAAGTCTGATTAATTTGAAACTTTGCATACGTATCAAGGACCAATGACAATGCAATAATTTGAGCATAGTTTTTCATTATCCTTATAAGTACAGCCAGGATAAATTCTTTTATAGATCCTCTGTGATATAGCTAGCACGCGATCTGCGCTAACCCAGCGTTCAAGTTTCCATTCAATCTGCGCTAACCCAGCGTTCAAGTCTCCTTTCGTCTAGGTATCCTCGGATGTGCTTGACTCTCTAATATAGTAATATTATAGAGTCATCCGGTCTCTGCCAGATCTCCAAGTACAAGATCCATGCTTGTTCTTTGTTTAGTATACATTACATAATACTAATTTGAGTTGTTACAGAAACAACTCTAGTAGTAAAAGGCAAAACAATCAATTATAGTCAATCACCTCAAAATAAAATTATAATAAAATTTAAGTTATTAACAGAATAAATTCATTCAGATTAAAAAGCGTGGGGTGCATTTTACTACATTTCATACGTCTTCTCTCTAAGATAATTACCGATAGAATGATTGTAATATTTAATATATCAAGCACCCCACGCTTCTTACTATGAATTCATTTATTCTGTTAATAACTTAAATTTTATTATAATTTTATTTTGAGGTGAATGTCTATGAATGATTGTTTTGCCTCTACTACCATAATATAAACTCTTTGTAGCTAAAAATTATTTTCTATTTTTTAGTTTGGTTGGCTATAAAAGCGTGTTTTTTTAAGTTTTTAAATTATTATTTATTATATTTTAATTATACTATAAAACTAAATACGTAAAAAAGACAGAGAATTCGGCTTACTTAAAAAGAAGAAAACAAAGTATATCTAGTGTAGGATAATTAGTTTGTTTTTATTGTATAATAAATCAAATGGGGAGATTTATACAATGTCTACAAATACAGCGACGACCATATATCAGTCTAAAAAAACTACAGTTCTTGATTTTTGCTATTTGGCAGTGGCAGAAGAACTTTCACTGGATTATCTCCAGCGGGATATAATATCCAGTTTAAGTAGTCTCTCTCATACTTCAACAGCCACGCCACCGCCGCTTTCTTACGTTTAGACTCAAATTTCGAATTATAATCGAGACAATCATTGAAAATTATTCATACTAATTCCTTGTAATTCATTCCTCTGAATCACAATGCCACTACTTTTCTCTCGTTTAGTTTAATAACTTTATTGAAACATAATATAATTAAAACTTTAAATAACTTTATATTAGTTGTTCATATATATATATATATATATATATATATATATATATATATATATATATATATATATATACTCGGTGCCAAATTTGAGTTTGCTTTATTTACTCAATAATGAATATATAAAGCAGGTTATATGGGTGTGTGTAGATTTAGGATTCCTACTTCTGTCAAAAAGCGTTGACTTCCGGTCTAAGATATTTCAAGTGCCATAGTGGAATATACCCTGTTGTCCTGATAAATAGAATATATGTAAAGACTAAGGATTGAGAAGCCATTTCTGTCTACTTACGTCTCTTGCAATCTTCTTTCAGTTCAGATGTATCCAGTGCCATATTCGAGTTTGTCTTTTTGTCACTATGTAAAAAAAAACAAATAGATACTATTGCCTACAGTCAAAAGTATCTAGTCCCGGTATAAGGAGGAAATCCTTAAGAAGTTTAAGTAACAGTTTCAGTAATCATTTATTGCCATTGTTTTTCGGACTGTAGTGAATTCAGCCAGTCTGGAGTGTCTAAAGATTCTTGCACATAAACATTCATAGTTATTATAAAACATAAAATATTATTCATAAAATAACGGTTAAATTCAAACATATGATTGAGCTCAACAAATCAACGTTGACACAAACAGATGATTACATTTAACAAGATCTTTCTATTAATATTTTGTAACTTTAGAGGCTGATGGATCTTTTGCTCTTTAGGGACTAGTGAGGAATAGACCGGTGGGATTTTCGAAACAATAATAGGTCTATATTCGTCCCAGTGGCCCTAAGAATGTCAACGCAAATTTTCAGTACAATCGGTTAAATATTTTATGCTTGAAAGCTAAACAAAAAGAAACGGCACTTTTGCATTTATAATTTTTTTTAGGTTTAGAATTCGATCTCAGAAAACACCAGATTTTTCTCTCTCTCCAACTTTGACAGACCGCTATTATAGCTGCATAACCGCTCATAAATAGATTTGGATCACGTACCGCAAGGGATTTATGTACTAAGTTCTGGTACACAACCCTTCGACCATTATATCTCGCAAGTTATAATAGTTTAATTTTTGTTCAAGTAATACTGTATTACTTCAATGGAATATGAATTCAAGAGCCAATCATTACTAAATAATACTAGACATGAACCTTCCTCCTTTGCCAAGCTACAACAATTCTCCAGCGTTGCTGAAAGGGAGAGTTATCCCTCCTCTCTTCCATACTCAGATTCAGATCCAGAAGCTGCAACAGCAGCGGATACGGAAGTAACATCGACAACAATAGTGGACACTTTCCTCACGGGAGGTACTTGCTGTAGATCATTCTTCACTCTCACTGTCATCAACACTCTCGGCTGTTGTGTGGTGTGGTGGTTACCGTGGTGTGTGATGGCTGTGGTGCTCCGTTGTGCTTTTGTGGTGTTTCTCGCCTCAATGGCTGGCCTGGTCCTGTGGTGCACCCCTCTGCCCAGTGAGTACCAACCACGGTCCAGATTTAAATTTTACAATTCCGTCCAAGTTCGGGAAATGTTACACTCGGTACTTCCGTAAGCAATATTGACAGAACATGGTTAGTGCCTTTCGCCTTGGAGGAATCTAGACAGCTGTTGTAACGTTTCTTCGGACAATCAATATAGAAATAAATCGGACGAATAAATCATTCCATGAAGATCCTGCGGGAAGAGATTTTATTCTGAAGGTGATGCAGGCGATTCTTTGGGTGTAATATGTATTTTTAATTTTAAAGACGTATCCCTGTTATATTACACAACACGTTTTTAATCATTTCACCCGGAATTAGTAATTTAAAGTAGAAACATTTTGTAATCAGACCCATATAAAAACAACTGAAATTAAGGGGGTTCGGTATGCCCTATCCTTCCCATGTTAATTTGGCCAATTTTACGTACCTTTTTCTCAGAAACCTTTAAAGCTATCATCATCAAACTTTAGGACACTACTATTTAGACCTTTGTTAACATTTAGAGCGGAACAAAGTTAAAAAAAGAAGTTTTTATTTAATTTGTTGTAAATAAAAAATTTATTAATTTTTTGTAAAATAATTTATAATTATAATTTTTTAAATAAAAATTTAAAATAGATTTTTATAATGTCTTCCGCTCTAAATGTGTGTACTGGTCTTAGGTACATGTGTTATATTTTTTATGTTTAATCTGATCAGTGGATCTTGAGAAAAAGGTACATAAGTGATAAAAAAGTTAATTTTCGGGAAATTGCAGCTAAAGGCAACACACATCAAATAAGTTAATTCACTGACCTTTATTATAATATTAATGACATCCAGCTGCATAACTAGGGTTATCAGGATCCTCCAACTCTTCCCACTGATCTTCCAGCTTCCTCTTGGCACTTGAGCGAGCTTGCCTTGATTTTTTTGCGACTTCGGTAGCCATGCGTTGAGCTTTTTGTAAGTGAGCTATGTCCAGCTTTTTCATTGCTTCACAAAAATTATGTCCAACAGTCATTCCAAGATGTTTGTAAAACCATACATTTTGCCATATTTCCTTTATTGAAGGAACTTATGGCATCATACACTCCTAAGTGCAAGGTGTGTATGCCAACAAAGACAGTTTTTGGCAGGCGAGACCACATTACTTGGTTTACGGACTCATTTGGGTTTTGTAACTTACCGTGGAGACATTTACGAAGCAAATCAGGTGCACTTTAGGTCTGTAAAAATAGGCTTTATCTTGTTCATGATGACAGCAGGAAGGTGAAAATGTTTGGAATGGTCATAAGTTTCATTACAAGCCATAGCCTTTTGGTACTTGCACCAACTTTCACTCCCTATTGGGCAAAGTCCGTGTTGAGGATTTGTATTGCTGGATAGCAAATGGTAATACTCAGCCCAAACAGCTTTTCGCATGTCTTCTAAATTGCTTGCATTTCTTCGAATTGCTAGACCATAATATTTTTGTATGGCTAATATGACAGCTTCAGTCAGTCTGTTCCGACAAAATTTGTTTACAAACACAAAATTGATTTATTGTAACTGAAGACAGTTATAGACAGTTGTATTTTTTGTTAGTAGAAAAGGCAGGTGTACCAACCCATAAATCTAAATCATAGTTTGGAAAAATACAACTGTGTTACTATAACAAATACTTCAGTTGCAATGGAAACACTAAATTGTTGGCATGTAGTATATTTTTTCAAAATAAAAATAAAAATAGTTCCCATCATCGGATTTTAATAGTTTTTGCATTAAAATGTCAGGAATTAGTCATAGAATAATAAAATATTAAAACACGAAAATTTATAAAAATTTCATTTTTTGGATACCGAAACCCCTTAAATATATAAACTTTTAAAAGTAGGCCCTGTTGTTTGAGTTACAGTTTCATGGGGTGTCATAGTTTTAGATTATTTATCAGTTAAGACTCATATATTTATGTATGAAATGTTACTAAAGAATTATTTGTTTTTAATAAACATGTTCTTAAACAAATAATTTACTTTTAAATAAAATTTATAGTTTTTTCTTTTTACCTAACTACAAGGTGCTCCTAAAACTTTGGTTCAAATAGCTACAAACTCTTGAAATTATAAAAGGATTTTAACTTTTTATGTATTAAGAAAATATATCTCTTAGAACGCTACGGCCAATGTTAAAAAAGTTATAATGTTAGTTATAAACCAATTGCTTCACCGTAAGTGTTTAATGCTAAAACAGATTGTTTCGCTATTGCGTTGGATTTTAGAACTACTTTCGTATCCACTTTATTAATTTAGTGTACTCGTTTTAAATTTTTGAATAAATATCAACTATGCAATCAAAACATCTTAACACCGGATTCGTTTTCTGGAGCTTAATTACTAAATATAAAATTGTTAATTATTAAGTGAATGAATTGATGTCAATAAATATTACTCTTAATTATATACTTAAATTGGATTAGGCTTTCAAAGAAATCCTAATTTTATATATAATGAGGAAAATTTAAATACAAAAAAAAAGCTGAGTTATAAGTATATTTTAAAAAATTTAGATGAGAGACTGAATATTTTTCTTCAGCAATGCATTACCACTAATTTAATTTTTAACGTAGGCTACTTATCGTAAAAAAATGTCTATATCTTTAAAAGGCATGCATCATCCCGCATCTGAATGAATAAATGAATTTGAATATCTTTCTTCGTCATTTTAACTCTTAGGAAACGCTAACCGGTTGCCGGTTGTGCATTTACAAATTTACCAATGGTTAAAAATTAAAACTGCGTTTTAAAGAAGCTCGCCTCAAATCCACAAATGTTTTGACTTCAGAAAACTTAGAATTTCAATGCATTAATGTTTATTTATTAATTAAAATACGATTTTCTGTTACTACCAATGGTTTATAATTTATATTTAGTAAAACTGTGTTGTGGGAAATTTCGTTTCCCGTCTATTTTATGTATTATCATAGAGAAAAGACATTTCTTCTGTGGCACCACTACCTTCGATTAAAACTAGTAGTAATATTATTTATAACTAATACATGTAATAATCAGTAGTTGTGCATTTTATTGTATTACAAAAATAGCAGAAAAAAACGAGTTTACAATTTCTGGTTATAATGAGACAAAGAAGTTTTTAGTGAATGTTGCTACAGCGCGGTGACGTTAATCTTTTCTTTAGCCTTGGGATGTGGGGGATAATCTTGAATGACCTCAGACAAAGAGGTGACTTGTGATTTGCAGATCTGGAGGTACTTCCTCGCGCACACGATTCTGCCAACGAAATGCAACATTACGTCTCTGACTTCACTATTTTGAAACTGCCGTTATAACATCAGACTTGAAAGATGTACGGGACGGGATTTTCAAACATCATAAATGTCAACTTTCAACCTTCGAGTCACGTAATGGTTGACGTTAGGCGTGCTGCTGCTGTAAAACTTTGGTGGCGAACTTGTTTGACAATAATTTTAAGTCCTGTACATATATGGCAGACGCCTCCTTAAGCACAAAAATCAAGTATATAACAGCTTATGTTTTAAACTTCTCTAATATGTTTTATAGTTGATACTGATCAAAATACCTTGTATAGTTTAATATAAAAACATAAATTTGTTGACGTAACTTGCGTAGCAAAAATAAAATAATAATTCCTTAAAGTACAAGAGAGTAATCAAAGTCAACTATGCAATAAGTATGAAAAGTTAATTAATCTAGTGTGGACTACACTATTAGTGTTATGGTAGTGGTTTGAACATTGCAGAATGGTTATAAAATTAGTTATAGCTTTCATTTTATTAGTCGTTTACAGGAGTTATTAATTACAAAAAAATCACAGTAAAATATTTAAAAAATCTGTGAAAATAATTTTATCTTTAATTTCACAAAACTGTTTCAAATAATTCATTGTTTTAAATTAACTCATAAAAATAGTATTTGCCCTTCCTCTAAGGAATTAAATAATTGCATTTTAAATCTACAGTAGACAGTGAAAACAGTTTTTCTATTTAGTTATATTGCGTTTAAAATTAACAGGGTTTTTATAATGAGGAAGATTATCTGATCAACAAATAACTTTCTTATATTTTGTGAGCTAAAAAGAACTTGATATTTAAGTTTATAAATCCTTTCAGTACTCTAAGTGTACAGAAAGAATCAGTTTACAATTATTTCCAACACATCCGCAACCTACATAATATCCGTTTCATACATATCTGATAAAAATTGTAAAGATTAAATTGAAGGTTTATTTTCGTATATTTTGAGAACTAAAATTAGAACTTGAAATTTGTGTTTTTAAATCCTTTCAGTACTATAAGTGTCAGGGGGTTGAATGTACAGAAGGGTTATCAGGTCATACCAGGAAATCCCCGGGGGGGGGGTTAATATTACCGGGGGTTAATGACACACTTGGGCCTTTTTTAGAGGGTATTGTGTCTGTGAACATAATAAATATTCCTCTGTCCCTATCTACTATTGACGCTTAGCTAACGCTCAGCCAACTCCCGAAGTCACTGAACCTTTTCTGTAGATCACGTGATTTCCTAAATCCCGTTTAAAAATTTGTTTTGAGTTACGACCAACCGTTTAGCCGCTATCAAGCCCGGAATGTAAATTTTTAGGCGAAAATGTCCAATATTTTCACTTAATCGCGTTTTGCGGTCAAACTAAGGGAAATATAGTAAAAAGTCACTAGACCTTTTTTTGTAGGTCATCTTATTTCCTAAATAAAACGTCGGTCTTATTTTGACCTCCGACCAATGGTTTCGCCGCTATCGACCCCAAAAACAAAAGTTTCGCGTAAAAGTTACAACAAAATTGTACATAATCACGTTTTTCGGCCAAACCAATCGAGATAGGGCAAAAGATTACTGGACCTTTTCTGTAGATCGCGCAATTTGCTAATTCGATGGGTCAATCAGATTTGAGCTACGACCAACGGTTCGGCCGCTATCGGGCTTGAAACATTATTTTTATCGAAAAAATCTCTGGAATTTCAAATGTTCGAGCGTTTTGTCGCTTAAATAAACCATGCAAGATAGAGCAAAAAAGTCATAGACCCTTTTTTGTAGTTCACTTCATTCCTGACCATGAATTTTCCGTCAGATCCGAGCTAGCTCCAACGGTTCGCCCGCTATCGGGCTTACAAAAAATGCCTTGCAGGGGTGAAGAATGCGCGATTTTTTGGGAATTTTTTTGAGGGGTTGAAAATGAAAAATTCTCACTTTTCGGGATTTTCCTGGTGGTTACACGTGGAAAGCTATCTGTGTACCAAATTTCAAGTCTCTAACTCATCTGGAAGTAGGTTAGAATTAGTATACGTGAGTGAGTGAGTCAGTCAGTCAGTCAGTTACACATGCGGTTGTATATATATTAGACTCGCCTTCGGCTCGCTGGGGCTTACGCCCCCAGGCCCCCATGAATGTACGCTTGCAAATTCGGGAATAAGAGAGATTTGGTGATTGTTAAAATTCGGACATGAGGTTCTTGCCAGGAAATTCCCTGGGTGGGGGGGTTTTTAATATTACCAGGGGTTAAGACATCAGGGGGTTTTATTTACTCAAGAGGTTATCTGGTCATACCAGGTAATTCCCAGGGGGGTTAAGAGATTTGGTGATTGGTAAAATTCAGACATGAGGCCATACCAGGAAATTCTCTGGGGGTTTTAATGTTACCAGGGGTTAAGACATCAGTTTTAATCAAAGTTTTGATTTTAAGGGAATTTTGCGGCTTAACCGTTAGAGATACGAGAAAAAGTGACTGGACCTTTCTTGGAAATTTAATTTTCTCTTTCGATTCTGACCTCGGATTTTAGCTACGATGTCTGGTTTAGTCGGTACAAAACGCTTGGGATAAAAGTCTGCACTGGTCAGCTGTTGTGTAAACAGATTTAGTGTAAATAAATTAAAAACTACCTTTATTAGATTATTAAGTTGATCAGGGGGTTTAATTTAATCAGGAGTTCATCAACCAATAAATATCCCGTGAGAGGGGGTTTATGTTCTCGGGGGTTAAAGAACGTGTGGTTACTTTTCTAGTAAATTTGTGTCTAGGCACGAGGAATTTTTTATCAAAATAAAACGTTGATCAGGGGGTTAAAATTACTTCGGAAATTATCATTCCACGCCAGATTTTTGACAATGAACTAATATTTCATAACATTAAATAAAAAAAAAACACTCTGTCCCTATTTACTCTTGAAGCTTCACTAACGCTCAGCCAACTCCCGATGTGGAGGGGGGTTTTTAGTCACTCGTTAACGTAGTAATACAAGGTCCAATATGGAACCAGCATGAATCGCACTAATTATAGTTGCAAAAATTTTAAAACACCTAAAAAGTGACGACAAAGAATTAGCCATTTAGAGCATTTATCAGGCTCACGGAAAGATAAACGATAGAAAGCTGCCGGCCTTTTTTGTAGATCCTATCAATAGCTACTTACAAAAAGTTTGCATTTAAGCTAGGGCCAACGGTTCGGCCACTATCGAGCACGAAAAGTAAAATTTTTAAGTGAAATTTTCCAATATAATCACGTTTTACGGCTAAATCATGGAAGATAGAGTAAAAGGTCACTTGACCTTTTTGTGTAGATCGCATTATTTTGTATTAAAATAAAATTTTTAATCTGAGCTAGAACTAAGATTTTGTCTGAAATAGAGCCCAGAAAACAAAATCTCACGTAAAAACTCAAAAAAATTAAAACTTTTAAAACGCGTTATGCGGCCAAACCGTTGAGGATAGGGACAAAATGTTACTGAACTTTTTTTGTATATCACGTGATTTTCTAAATCCCATTGAAACTTGTTTTGACTACGACCAACCGTTTAGCCGCTATCAAGCCCGGAATGTAAATTTGTAGGCGAAAATTTCCAAATATGTCCATTTAACCACGTTTTGCGGTCAAACTAATGGAGATATAGTAAAAAGTCACTTAACCTTTTTTTGTAGATCATCTTATTTCCTAAATCTAACCTTGTGTTTTTATTTTGACCTCCGACCAATGTTTTCGCCGCTATCGACCCCAAAAAACAAAGTTTTCACGTGAACATTACAAAAAATTGCACATAATCACGTTTTTATTTTCGGCTAAACCAATGGAGATAGGGCAAAAAAGTCACTGGACCTTTTCTGTAGATCGTGCGATTTGCTAATTTGATGGGTCAATCAGATTTGAGCTACGACCAACGGTTCGGCCGCTATCAGGCTAGAAACATTATTTTTATCGAAAAAAATCTCTGGAATGTCAAATATTCGAGCGTTTTTGTCGCTTAACCATGGAAGATACCAGCAAAAAGTTACTGGACCTTTTTTGTAGTTTACTTCATTCCTGACCATGAGTTTTTCGTCAGATCCGAGCTAGCTTCAACGGTTCGCCCGCTATCGGGCTTACAAAAAAGGCCTGCAAGGGTAAAGAATGCGTGTTTTTTTGGGGAATTTTTTTGAGGGGCTTAAAACTAAAAATTCCCGGTTTTCAGACTTTTTCCTGTTGGTTACACGGCAAAAGGTACCTGCGTGCAAAATTTCAAGTTTCCAGCACTTTCCTAGAAGTAGGTTAGAATTTGTATACATATATCAGTTTCACATGCGGCTGTATAGTATATTAGATAACCGTTAGAGATATGACAAAAAGTGACTGGACCTTTCTTGTCGGAAATTTTAATTTTAATCTTTCGATTCTGGCCTCGGATTTTAGCTACGACGTCTGGTTTAGCCAGTACGGAGCTGTGGAGAAAGGACTGCAACTGGTGGGCTATTGTGAATTGTTTAGTGTAAATTATAACAAAACCCCAACTCTGAGTCATTATTTTTAAGTTGTTTAGGGGGTTTAATTTGCTCAGATGTTTATCTTGTCATGCCAGGAAATTCCCGGAGGGGGAGATTAATGTTAAAGGGGGTTAAGACATCAGGGGGTTTAAGTTAGTCAGGATATTTTCCTGGTTATATGAATAAATTCCCGGGGGGGGGGGTTAATGTTACAAGGGGTTAATGACACACGTGGGCCTATTTTAGAGGGTGTTGTGTCTGTGAACATAATAAAAAACACTCTGTCCCTATCTACTATTGAAACTTCACTAACGCTCATCCAATTCCCGACGTGGAGGGGGGGTTTTTAGTCCACTCGTTAACGTAGTAATACAAGGTCAAGCTGGAACCAGCATGAAGCGCACTAATTATAGTTGAAAAAATTTAAAACACCTAAAAGTAACGACGAAGAATTTGTCATTTAGAGCATTTATCAGGCCTTACGGAAAGATAAACGATAGAAAGCTACTGAACCTTTTTTTTAGATCCTATGAATAGCTAGTTACAAAAAATTTTACATTTAAGCTAGGGCTAACGGTTCGGCCAATATCGAGCCCAGAAGGTAATTTTTTTGAGTGAAATTTTCAACATAATCACGTTTTTATGGCTAAACCATGGAAGATAGAGTAAAATGTCACTGGACCTTTTTTGTAGAACCACATTGTTTCGTATTAAAAATGCGATTTTTAATCTACCCTAACTATAAAGGTTCCGCTGACACAGAGCCCTGAAACAAAAATTCTAAAGTAAAACTCAAGAAATCAATAATTTAAAACGTGTAATGCGGCCAAACCGTTGAGGATAGGACAATATGTTACTAGACCTTTTTTGTAGATCACGCGATTTCCTAAATCCCTTTGAAAATTTGTTTTGGAGCTACGACCAACCGTTTAGCCGCTATCGAGCCCGAAAGGTAAATTTTAAGGCGAAAATTTCAAAATATTTTAATGTAATCGCGTTTTGCGGCCAAAGTAATTGAGATATAGCAAAAAGTCACTGAAACCTTTTTTGTAGTTCACTTCATTTCCTGATTATGAATTTTTCGTCAGATCCGAGCTAGCTCCAACGGTTCGCCAGCCCGCTATGGGGCTTCAAAGAAAATCTGAAAGGGCAAAAAAAATGGGGTCAGTTCGCGAATTTTTTTAAGGGGTTTTCAAAATCAAAAAAATTCCGGGTTTCAGACTTTTCCCGGTGGTTTTGAAAGACTCCAGCTACGTGTGTGCCAAAATTTGGTGTTTCCAGGCACTTCTAGAAGTGGGTTAGAAAATTTTGTATCGCCTATCAGTGAGTGAGTGAGTCAGTCAGTTACACATGCGGCTGTATATATATGGGACTCGGCCTTCGGCTCGCTGGGGCTACGCCCCCAGGCCCCCAAAGTGAACGCTTGGCAAATTCGGGGATAAGCGGAATTCGGTGACTGGTTAAGTCCGGACATTAAGTAAATGACAAGGGATTTAAAAATTGACCTTTTTCATAGATTTTTTTCCGGATTCGTAAAAAACTTTTGACTTTGAGGGGCATTTTGCGGTTAAACCGTTAGAGATACGACAAAAAAGTGACTGGACCTTTCTTGTTGGAAAATTTAATTTTGTCTTTCGATTGTGCCCTCAGATCTGATCTACGACCTATGGTTTAGCCAGAAATGAGCTCGGGAGAAAAGTCTGCACGGGTCAGCTATCTTGAATTGTTTAGTATAAACATAATAAAAACCGACCTCAAGGCAGTATTTTAAGTCGAACAGGGGGTTTAATATCACCAGGAGACTATCTAGTCAAGGCGAGAAATTCCCTGGGTGGGTGATTAATGTTAAGGAGGTTAAGACAAGAGGGGGTTTAATTTCGTCAGGATATTGTCTGGTCATATGAACAAATTCCCAGGGGGGGTTAACGTTACCGGGGGATAAGTCTCCAGGGGGTTATCTGGTCATACCAGGATCTTCCCAGGGGGGGGGTTAAGAGAGATTTGGTGGACTGGTAAAATTCGGGACATGAGGTCATGGCAGGAAATTCCCTGGGGGGGTTTAATGTTTACCCAGGGGGGGTTAACACATCAGGGGGTTGAATGTACAGGAGGTTATCAGGTCATACCAGGAAATCCCCGGGGGGGGGGTTAATATTACCGGGGGTTAATGACACCACTTGGGACCTTTTTTAGAGGGTATTGTGTCTGTGAACATAATAAATATTCCTCTGTCCCTATCTACTATTGACGCTTAGCTAACGCTCAGCCAAACTCCCGAAGTCACTGAACCTTTTCTGTAGATCACCACGTGATTTCCTAAATCCCGTTTAAAATTTGTTTTTGAGTTACGACCAACCGTTTAGCCGCTATCAAGCCCGGAATGTAAATTTTTAGGCGAAAATGTCCAATATTTTCACTTAATCGCGTTTTGCGGTCAAACTAAGGGGAAATATAGTAAAAAGTCACTGGACCTTTTTTGTAGGTTCATCTTATTTCCTAAATAAAACGTTAGATCTTATTTTTGACC
The DNA here is from genome assembly GCF_021130785.1 of Homalodisca vitripennis. Classification (NCBI taxonomy): domain Eukaryota; kingdom Metazoa; phylum Arthropoda; class Insecta; order Hemiptera; family Cicadellidae; genus Homalodisca; species Homalodisca vitripennis. The sequence goes on from NC_060214.1 coordinate 44,074,197, forward strand.
TCCGACCAATGGTTTCGCCGCTATCGAACCCCAAAAACAAAAGTTTTCGCGTAAAAGTTACAACAAAATTGTACCATAATCACGTTTTTCGGCCCTGCCAAAAACCAATCGAGATAGGGCAAAAGATTACTAGACCTTTTCTGTAAGATCGCGCAATTTGCTAATTTTGATGGGTCAATCCGATTTGAGCTACGAACCAACGGTTCGGCCGCTATCGGGCTTGAAAACATTATTTTTTATCGAAACAAAATCTCTGGAATTTCAAATGTTCGAGCGTTTTGTCCGCTTAACCATGGAAGATAGAGCAAAAAGTCATTAGACCTTTTTTGTAGTTCACTTCATTTTCCTGACCATCGAATTTTCCGTCAGATCCGAGCTAGCTCCAACGGTTTCGGCCCGCTATCGGGCTTACAAAAAATGCCTGCAGGGGTTTAAGAATGCGCGATTTTTTGGGAAATTTTTTTGAGGGGGTTTGAAAATGAAAAATTCTCACTTTTTCGGGATTTTCCTGGTGGTTACACGTGGAAAGCTATCTGTGTACCAAATTTCAAGGTCTCTAAACTCATCTGGAAGTAGGTTAGAATTAGTCTATACGTGAGTGAGTGAGTCAGTCCAGTTACACGCATGCGGTTGTATATATATTAGACTCGCCTTCGGCTCGCTGGGGCTACGCCCCCAGGCCCCCAAGGTAGATGCTTAAAATTCGGGGATAAGCGGAATTCGGTGGACTGGGTTAAGTCCGGACATTAGGTAAATGACAAGGGATTTAAAAATTGACCTTTTTATTGATTTTTTTCCGATTCGTCCAAACTTTTGACTTTGAGGGCATTTTGCGGCTAAACCGTTAGAGATACGACAAAAAGTGACCGGACCTTTCTTGTCGGAAATTTAATTTTGTGTTTCGATTATGCCATCAGATTTGAGCTACGAGCTCTGGTTTAGGAAGTACAGAGTGTGGTAGTAAAGTCTGCACCTGTCAACTATTGTAAATTGTTGAGTGGAAATATAGTAAAACACCTACCCTAAGTCAACATTTTTAAGTTGCTTAGGGGGTTTTATTTGCTCAGGAGTGTATATAGTCATGCCAGGAAATTCCCAGGGGGGAAGTTAATCTTACCGAGGTTAAGCCATCAGGGGGTTTAATTTACTCAGGAGGTTATCTAGTCATAACAGGAAATTCCCGGGGGTGGTTAAAGGATTTGGTGATTGGTAGATCTGATGTACGCTAGGCAAAATCGGGGATGAGAGGGATTTGGTGATTGGTAAAATTCGGACATGAGGTCATGCCGAGAAATTCCCTTGGGGGGTTTAATGTTATCGGGGGTTAAGACATCAGGGGGTTTATTTTACTCAGGAGGTTATCTGGTCTTACCAGTAAATTCCCGGGGGGGGGGGTTAATGTTACCGGGGGTAAATGACACACTGGGGTCTATTTTTGAGGGTGTTCCCCCCACCCCCCCCCCCCCCCACCCCCCCCCCCCCCCACCCCCCCCCCCCCCCACCCCCCCCCCCCCCCACCCCCCCCCCCCCCCACCCCCCCCCCCCAGATATATTCATAGAAAGCTCCAATTAAAGTTTGTTGACTGGAAGAGCGTTTGGGGTAAGAACCCATGTTTGTTTCTGAGGAAAATCCTAGACTTGGATTCGCAACTAAATATCCACTGTATACAAAAGAAGCTCATTAAACCTTTGCAGAATGAATTTATCAACGAAATAGGATCGATAATGCTCAATTTTATTTTTTTCTCCAGATTTGAAAAAATAGGGTGTAACTTTGGCACTCCTTCCATTTGTCCGGAGGAAACACACTATAACGAAAGTGAAAAGATTAAAATATTTAAATAACACAGTGGTTTTGCTAAGTATAGCTCCTCCCACAACCTTTTTACAATATACGCTGGAATTCCCATCTGGGCCCCCAGAAGACCTTTTTGATTTTCATCTCTACTTATGGTACTCACTACATCACCTAGAAAATTAAAAACTGGGGTATAAAAAAAAATTGTCTAAGGAGTTGGGACTTACTAATGAACTGGTCCTGATCTGTTAACAGGAGGGTTTGTGGGTCATATAAACAGATGAAAAAGTAACTTGACAAAAGCATCAGGTATATTATCTCCAGTATTATGTGTCATTCAAAACAAGGACATATTATTCAATTTCACTCACACTCAAATGGTTTATTACTTTCGTTTTGATTTGATAAAAGACCAGAAATTATTAGGGAATTATAATTTTTATGTTATTTCTCTACGAAGAAGAAATGTAATATCTCTATGTGCTACTTGTATTTTTTATTCCTTAACAGTTCGTGTCTTAAAAGATCTTTAAATTAAATTTCATTAATGATGACGAGGAGTAATAGACTTCAGTTTTTTTTTCCAGCACATTTGTTTTTTTAATTTTAAATCCCATAATGTATTTCACGAGGTAAACCAGTACTGGATATTTATTTGGAACTCTCACCTTCTTCTCGTGGAACACAACTGACTGATACAAAGAGAACAATATCACACTATGAGTAATAATCTAACATCAATTTCATTAAACCAGACGGTTAAGACTTGTTACATTAAGTCCCCAATCATTAGTCTCTAATGTTTACAGTACAGCCTCGGAAAATAATTGTTGCATGTTTAAAAGGAGTAATACTGCTCTGTGATGTAAATATCAGGAGCTATGGGTTTGTGCTCTCTATTGGGTTTTATCTATTGCAAATTCATAACATTAAAGCTGGGTGGAAATCCGCTCAACTGGCAATAAAACGGGCCTAAAGCTCCCGTTTTCAACAATGGGTATTATTGTGTAATTTACTTAACACCTAAATCTAAAGTTCACAATCATTACTACAGTTTTCAAAAAATGTGTATTTGTATGAATGAAATGGTTATGTTCACACATTATATTGTTAATAATGTTAGCTGAAAGATTTATGCAAACAGAAAAAAATCTAAAGGCAGTTGCCATTAAATTGTCGGAATGTTAAACAATCTCCAAGGATTATAAAATTATTATAATGAACATCTATTAATTAAAATCAACAGCGATAATTACCATAATTTGTGTAGGAAACTGAGAACTTGGCCAGGAGGAATGTATACAACACTTACAATTACTGTGTTTGAACGGCACAAGGCCTTGTGACTGTTTTGACCCAGTGAGGTGAATCGATGTTAGACGCGATCAGATGTGGAACCAGTTTTTATCTTTATAATATTCAGCTGCAACCAGCTTGAATATTGCGTTATTGTTTACCGCCAAACATACATTACTCCCCCCCTCTATACTCCTGACCTGTGGTCACTTGATCTCTGTCTGCACGGAAACATTCGTATCTACAATCGAAAATTCACTGTTATCTATGCCGGGTTTCAAGCCAGGTTTCTGTAAAAGCGATTAAATCGTAATCTTTCGCCCAGCACTGACTCGTATAAATCTAATGTTTTGGTTCTCAGTCCCCGCACGTTTTGATAATAAATACTTAGTTTTAAACTATCCAATATATAACATATTTAAATAACAAATAATAGGCCTAGCGTGCCTTTCGAACTAAATTGTAACAAACTAGCGAACAATTTCATTGGGCAGTAACAAAGGGAAAACAACAAATGAAAATCATCTCAAACTTTGCAGAACGGAACTTATTGGGGTTGACGTTTCTTATTTTCCTTATCAATCAAGTTCGCCAAGATATCCTCATTGCCAATGACTACCACTCTACTTGAACTGTCATCCGATTTCCTAGCCTTCACCCTCCCTGCCCTATCTACCCATACATACTTGTAGTTAAAGTCAGATTTTAATTTACGAGCTTTTGCAAAGAGAACTCTTTTTACCGGAGCCAAGGAGACGTTGATGTACACAGGTGAGTCGCTCTTGTAGCCAGCCAGATGTCTTGTTAGAAAAGTCTCTTTTCACTTTCCGCTTCTGTAGTAGATTGTCAGCGTCCGTCCCGGCGAAGAAACTTCACAATTATCCCCGATGTTGGGCGGTTATTGCCCCCTCCAATCCGATGACAGGCGTCTATGGCATCTCGCTCAATGTAGTTCCCAGAGCAGTTCCGATCTCTATTACCTTCTTCTTAAGGGCATCAGACGACTCAGCTGGACCCTCCTCAGGAATTCCAAAAATCTCCAGGGTGTTCCGTCTTGAGTACTGATCCAGTTCAGCTTGGCATCCGAAATGTCCTTGAATTTAACTTTGTAGTCGGTTATTTTCCTCCTGCAGACTGGAAATTTTCTTTTGCTGGTCATCTATTAATTTCTTCTGAGTTCTCAATCAGCTTATTGTTATCAGATATCAGTTCCAGACAGTGGTTTATGGATTTTTTGCCAGAGTTCAGACTCCACCTTGCTTTGGCCTTCAAGGATTTCTCTCTTCATCTCCTCCAGCATGCTTTTTTATATCTTCCATATGCAGTAATCAAAAGCTCTAGATGCGTCTTTTGTGGATTTATAATGTAACCTGCAATATAGGTATGTCCCACGTGCCTCCTAAGTTTCTACGTTAATTTTCTATGAGAGTATTACTTTTAGTTTAAAAACAGATAATTTCCAAAATATGCAAGGGATATTCAGACTTAATAGAGGCTTTATTCTCAATTTACTAAATATCAACTGATTGGCTGTAAAATCCACTAACGAACTCAACAGCTGTATTTGGGAAGTTCCAGTTGGAGTGATTTACGTATATTTGCTGCTAATACAATTTCAATTCGTTATAAATAAACAGTTGGATTCGTACAGAGATAAACCATCATTACACTCTCTAACTGTTGTAGTTTTATTTACTATTTACTTTTGTTTGATGTTATCAGTGTTGTAAGCTATAAGTACTCAAAGCTCTGGTTTCTGAAGACAGGTAAGACACTCAGGCAGTCACTAAAATGTAGTTATTGATGACAGCCTTATGTAATATGTAAGCAAATAAATTGTCTTCTACAGGTATATCTGGAAATGAATGATCAATTCTTTGCTTGAAGATTATTTTTTACGATGGAAGCATAGTGAAGGAAAAAACAAATTTTCCGGAAATTCCTCATCGTTCAGCGAAACAAAAAATCTGTAACACTACGTTTTGAGATCTGCAATCTAATCTCTAAAGGTAGTCTTAATAATTTTTTGTTTCGCTGAACGATGGAAAATGTCCGGAAACATCCTGTTTCCTTCATTAATGCTCAGATGCGCAAGAACATAATCAAATTTAAATGAGGCCAGTCCACTCACTGGCATGAACCTCTAACCTATACGAATAAAAAATGTTCAGATTAAAACATTTGCGTGCCTCTGTTTTTAAAAGAGCATTCTATACTGCTTACACTGGTAAATACTAAAATGACAAAACGCGGATTTAAAACTAATTTCCATATAACTTCAAGGAAATAATGATCCACATACCAACAATATAGGCCAGTGTGACCAACCTCTAATTATCTCTAACAATTTCACTAATTACGATTTAGTTTGATAACCATCAAGTATTTGAACTTTAGTAGCTCCATCGGGAAACTTAGAGATTGCAAGTCTCTCATTTTTAATGATCTAATTTTCCAGGCACAATCGTGAAGAATCCGTTTTAAGGGTTACATACATCCACCACTATCAATATGTTTGGATTTTTCTCACTATAATGTAGTTTAGTTGATAATCCTTTGGGTCACCTTGGACAAATTATGTTGTAGGTACTCTTGATTTAATTGTGAATTGAATTTTCCTAGATTGTTTGCGAAATTCTATGCTTGTATGAAGAGAATCGTAAAAATCCTACTAGTTTTCGTTTTTAACAGTTTATTGAAATAGTTCCAAATTACATTACTTATTACATTGGTTCAATTTCTATCCTTTGAATACGTTTAGGAATGTAGTTTTATATTGTCACATGATTTTAAAATTAACTGTCCCATCATCTTGCTAAACCACATCGATGACAACACGTTTCTATCATTCCCGGTAGTTTTTAGTTGTGTCTAATAATTTCTCTGTGAAATGTTAAGCGTCATATCAAAATTTAGTTAGATAATATATCATGTCACTCCATGTGATTTTTACTAAGAATTATGAAGTATTTTTACATTTGTCTTGTGGGTAACCATGATGGGAACGAGAAAATATCAGTATAAAACAAGTTTTGAAAACTATCTAGGTTTACAATCATATTTGATTTTAACATATTTACAGGGTAAATATGTGTAACATAAAAGTGGTATATCAATATTAAAACTTTTTAATAAACCTGATTCAGTATATTCTGGCTTCAATACCACGTTTATTATTTAAAAACACTATAATGAAACCTAACTCAATGAACGAAGTATGAATTTATCATGTGGTAAGATATATAGTGAAGATCAACGGCAGACGCTATATTTTGGATTAAATTCATTTCTACATAGACTAGAATGACTTATAAGGTGATACATATCTAACAAAGGAATTTCAGCTGGACCACTCCGTAGGTTGACACAATACCTCTTTTGTTTGCCGTTTGATGAGAGGGGTAGGAGGGAAACATTTCTAATCTTTAGACTTGAAATGTTTCATGTAACCTTAGCGGCACGTGGTGGTTACGTGCTTTTCCCTTCCTTATAGAGTATTATATTTTTCCAAAAGAACTTTTTTTTTGTCTAGAGGCAGGTCGGTCTTATATTAAAATCAATGTCATTAGGTAAAATAATGCACAAACTACAAGAGAACTGCGACTGTTATAAAATCTAAGTTTACGACAGCAAACTCGGTAGAATGTAATACACAATGAATACATTAAAACCGAAACAACATAAGGTAACTCCAAAATAACTCATTAAAGAAAGTCGGGAGCGTGTTGAGGACGGGTTACACTGGAGCCTTGACATGGAATTAAGTTACATTCTCTTAAAGTCATTGAAACTCCAGAGTTACTCTTTAGTTCAGAATATTCTTGTTGGAATGTTAAAACTAAATTACAGCCAGCCAGTTCCTATGCAAATCCCTTAATCCTGTAATACGTTTAAAAGTTATATGACTCACCACATATTGTTTAATTTGTAATCAGTTCCTAACCCAAAAATTACCTCAGGAATTTTGGAGAGAGAGAGTAGAGAGAGAGAGAGAGAGAGCAGAGAGAGAGAGAGAGAGAGAGAGAGAGAAATTGATAAATTATTTCTTTTAGCCTGCCCTGGATTTTGACCAACGGTCCACTCTTACACTAGAACAGGCACAAAAAATCATACAGTACATTTACAAAACATTACAGTTGCGAGTTTTGTCTTACTATTGTTGGTTGCTAAATTTTAAACATTTCAAACTTGCGTTATTACAAATAGTTCTATTACTCATTATCATAAATGTATCTTTTCTAATAATAAAATATTTGCTTCGAATTCGATAAGTTAGGGTAAATAAAAAAAACACCTTTCAGTACTTCGATAACCAGTCACCAATTAGTGCAGATTATCAACACTTATCCTTTAAAATGGTTTTAATATTTTGAATTTTTGAATATATGTGTAAATAATTATAAAGAATAAAAATGTCACGTTTCTTTAAAATATTTAACAAGTTTTTAAACACTTTTTTTAGTTTTTATGTGTTATATCTTAAGATGGTGTACACATTGAGTTTGGGAAAAGGGGTAATTAATTTATTTTCAAATTTCAAAGTGTGTACTTACATGGTTTGGATATTTTTTACCAAAACGTCTTCACAACATGTTTGCAAGTGTAAAAAACTTTTAATGGTAACAAGTGGAGTACGATTACAAACATAACGTATATACATATTATTTGTTCTAAAACTAAATTAAGTCCATTTTTGAACAATTAAACTTATATGCTTAAAAAAGATATATCTGTTCTAAGGTTTCAAAGCGAAGAAGTTTCTAACATTCGAATGTTTTCTGAGTAACAATTATATACCTAATCATTTCGTACATATTGAACGTCTAAATTAATAATTCATCTTTAGAAAATTCGTACTTAGAAAATCCATACAGGCTACTCCCCACCGGTCTTAAAACTTCCTTTTTGGCTTAATTAGCAGGTAAAAAATTACTATTCTTATCAAATATTTCTTGTAAAAATTATAATATGACAAAATAATCGTACGTTTTGTTAATTTAAATAGCATTTATAATTTCTTTACGTTTTCAATATTGAAAGCATAGAGTCAGCTTACAAGTAACAATACTTCTTATTTTGAACTTATCTGTAAATACTGATGAACTCAGAAGTTCTACAATGGCACAATCGACTTCTTTTAAAATTATATAGCTCTTCATGATTCTTTAGATCAATAGTGCATTAATTAAATGCTAAGAACTTCGTCTTGCGGATTTTCTCCATGCCGGTTAATGGTTTAATTGGTACTTAAATCGTTTATCAAGAAATATTGGAAGGAAATTCAAGTTATTTCCTGGTATTTTTAAAACGTTTTCTTCCTTTAACTTGATGGTCCCAAAATATTGCTCTTAAAACTTAAAATTAGGTTTATCTGAAGATCACATTAAATAGGGAGGGTATGAAATGTAATTTGAAAAGAATATGCCCACGATGTAGTTGGTTATCAGTAGTAGATTGAGGAGAAAGCCACAGGAAATAGCTGGTTTTTTATATAAGTTTAGTATAAAAAGTATGCATTTTAGAAGAATGTGGCTAATAGGGATATTTAGTGATGTTTTCAGTTATTCAGTATATTGCATATCAAGAATAAAGGAACTTAGTTTAAAAATATGTATAGAAAGAATAAATAATAATTTATAGCAAAGTTCTGTAACACTAGTTTCAAAAATATTTATAATTCAATTACTGTTTGGTCGAGCAGAAACGAAGCAGTCTTTAAATACTGATAAAATTCAAATTTAAATGAACTGTGATTTTAAGTTGAATAATATTGTCACTATAACAATTAGTTACTTTTTTATTACTTTTGCATTGTAATATATTTAGTTTAACTGCAATACAAAATCTTTTTCCAAGACAAAAGAATAAACATTTTGATTAGTAATTTTAAAATTATGTCACATTTTAAAAATATTATTCCTAATTCAATTGCATATTAACATTTTTTTAACTAAAATGATATATTTCAATAATAATAATTTAACATTTCGTATCTACAAGTAATTATAATATGTATTTTAAGGAGATCCGCAAGATCGACAAAATCCATGTATATAATTTTATGGTTAGTTTAACTGCACTTATTATCCATTTTCAAAATTATTGAATTGTTTTGGTTTAGGTAGATATACAGGAGAATCATTTTTCAAATCACTTTAAAACCTGATTATTAACTATCAGTTCAGTAATTTGGGATTAAAATAACAATGGTTGTACTTGATAGATATTTATATTTCAATTCTTACAAATTAACAAAACAACCTTTGTTGTAAAGGTTTTCTCAAGAAAGGTAACCTTCCTTTAAATAAAAATAATTAAATTAAAGTTAACTTCTTTACTCAAAAATAAAATCAAACTAAAAATTTAACTTTATTATAAATCTCAAATAAGATCAAATCTATAATATTATTCAAAATAAAATATACTTTCCTCGATTAAACGAGGCTAAATAAAACTGAACTAAAACTTCCTGAAACTTTCTTTTTACCAGTTAGTGTTACAACCTGTTGCTGTTGGTACAGTCTCAGAGTTCATTATCTTAATAGGGATGGCAAACATAATTTAAATCAATACAGGAATAAAATTATAGTAGCCAAAATAGACGTTTCATGGGAGAAATGGGCTTGTCAGAACCTAGTATTTATGTGTGTGTGTGTGTATATATTATCTTGATCAGGGCAAAAATCTAACCTCAATCATGGCGATACAAATACAACTAATTCTAACCAGAAATGCTCATAAACACACAAGGATGAAAAGAATTAAAAGTATACGGAATTTTACTTAAAAGTAAAATAACTTTTACTCAAATATGAGTGTTCACTTATAAAAGACGTAATCATTTGTTGAAAGTCATTGGCCAAGTTTATTTTACGGAATAAAATATCTAATTACGTCAATATTGTCTTAATTCATGAGTGCTAAATAAAATGTATCATTATTCACTAGATTTTATACGTGATATAGTAATGAAATGTATCAGCGAAACGTGAGAGTAGCTTGCGGAGATGTGCAAGCGCATATTCAGCATGCCAATAAACCCAGTCCTCCATTCACGATATGGAATGGATCGTGCAGTAATCAGATCGACAAAGCTGTTCCAATAATGCCTCCACACTACACTCTGGTAGCAGGTTTGCCTTTAGTATTATTAATCTAATTATTTTTTTAATAATAATATAAAATGTAATGTAAAAGCAAATAGAAGCAATTCAATATATAAAAAATGAGGTGTTAATAAACACAGTTGTAAACATTGAATAGAATTGCTGGTAATGAAAAATTCAATAGCCTAGATCACTTCACAGACATATATACATACGTATGTAACTCATTTTTAGGATTATCCTTATAAACTTTCAATACAAACGGTCTAGTAGTGTTTACGTGACTGAATAACAGACACATGAAGACGCACACAAAACACACACACACACACATGGTTAGAGTTTTAAACAAGTGATACCATTCACGAGTAATCCCAAAAGGAGAGAATCGTTATTTGAGTTACCTTCTTGCACAGGATCGATCCATCACAGGAAAACAAGATCATTAAGGGAAACATTTTATGGAACCAAAACCTAACTAGACAAATATTGGAAGCGCTTATAAGAGTCAAATTTTGACTATACAAATCATGAACTGGGTTTTTCTAAGTGTTACTAGAAAGCTATGTTCATCTCGTACTATCAGCACTTCTACCTTGTTACCTTGTTTCTATATAGACAAGATAGAGACAATGACAGTGCTTATCAATCGTTAACAGTCAATCGAGTGTGCGGACGCGTAATAACCTGATCACTTAACCTGCATGCTTGTTCGTAACCTGTTTGTGTATCTGTTTTTATATTTAAATAATGAATTAAATATTGCCGGATAACTGCTCTGCGTGTAGTTTTGTGTGTGAGAATGAAAAACGTATGCTCAAATGTTCCAGGAACTGCGGTAACGTGTATCACATTGCGTGCTTGTAGTGCAAAGTTCAAGATTCGTTAAAAAAAGAATGCGAAAGGTGACTGGCAATGCGGAAACTTTTGGACAGAGAAATAAAACTTGTGCCTAGGAAGCAGCAAAACAGTTGAAACAACCGAATGTTTAAACAAAAGAATTTTTGATTAACACAATCGAATATTTAAATAATAAAATGTGTAATGATCAACATGAAACTCCGTGATTTTTATTCTGAGGTTGCTAGTACTTTATAAAATTATAGTACTTACTTAAGAAAAATTATGTAGGGTTCTTTGGAATGAAAGGACGAGTGTTCAAAATGTAAAATAGAAAGTTATTCAAAAATCGTCGTTTCAGGGCGTGACATTATCTTCCATGATAATGCTATTATAAATGAGTTGAAATCTAAAAATATTTAAGGCAAATTGATGTTTAGTACTGCGATCAAAATAATATCGCAATATTTTACGATCTCTCTCTCTCTCTCTCTCTCTCTCTCTCTCTCTCTCTCTCTCTCTCTCTCTCTCTCTCTCTCTCTCTCTCTCTCTCTCTCTCTCTCTCTCTCTCTCTCTCTCTCTCTCGTCTCTCGCTCTCGTCTCTCTCTCTCTCTCGCTCTCGTTCTCCCTCTCTCTCTCATTCACTCACTCACTCTCTCTCTCTCTCACTCTCTCTCTCTCTTTTCCTTTTTGTAACAAAAAAAGTTTAAGTTCTATGTAAACATTTACAAATAGGCTACACAAAGCTGATTGATATCTTGCTGTTTATGGTATTTATTTGTTTAAATTTTATTTTGGTTATGTCTTTTGTTCTTGGTTTGAGTTCTATTTATATGTTTTAATTCGGTGTGGTTCTGATGAAGGGTTCTGTGAACTCGAAAATTAAACATGAGCACTTAATATTTGTTTCTGTTTTTGTATATACTTTATTTTTTTATTGAGTATTTAGAACAGTATTGAAGCCGATTGGCATTACAGAAGATATATATATATATATATATTATATATATATATATATATATATATATATATATATATATATATATATATATATTCATGTTTATGTTTATATAGACATGAATAGTATTATGTATAATTTAATTCATCATGTACATTATGGTAGTATTTGTGCTTCTCTTGGTCCATGGAACAATATTCTAAGATTTTTATTACAGATTAAAAGAACCTGTAATTATTTATAAATATATCATAATAATAGGAAATATAGTGAACACAATAAATCTTAAAGTCACATGTTTCTTTCACTAGTATTATAGTCAATTTAAATATTATATTTACTACAAATGTAATAGTAGGAACGGTGTTACGTGGAAAAAGACAGAATGTGAGTCGAAGGACATAACAGTTAATTTTACAAAAAGAAATACATAAAGAATCCAAACAAAGAGAAATACATCTTGTTTTGAGGCCAAAAATTTTACTTTCAGAAAGAGAACACTAATAAATTAAAGATTGAAAATAATTACATCCGGAGATGGAAGGACGTTTAGACTTCTCAAAAAGTCACCGATGTTGATCTTAGTTCTTGCTTCGCTTCATCCGAGGGTGGACTTCCAGCTCGTCCAGGGTTGCAGAGGGATCCACAGAAGAACAGTTAACTTATTTACACTGAGAATCGACACTGGAATCGTAGCAAGGACAAGTTAAGAGAGGAACCATCACGAGAACAAAGGGGTGAGGTACCGCAACCGGACCTTGTCACCTCAGACAGGAGCTACGATACACTCATTAACTAGTACGAGAAAGAAGGCATCGAAACCCAAGATGGCATTACTTTGCCCAAAAGAGACAGACGCAGCTCCAATAGCTCCAATATAACACTACTGAAGTAATAAATTACGAGACTTTGCAGTGACCGCGTCCAGACCACATCTCCTGAACGGCTCCTACTACTAAATTTCCGGGTGACTAAGGGACGCTCCTGGATGGCGGACAGACAGACGGAATCTCGCGATGTGGGATGGGCGTTAAATAGAACATTGGGTTGAATGATCTCAGGTTAAGGTAAAAAATATTGATTTTTCCTTAATTATTTTAAAGATAATTACTGTAGGATGAAAAGCAAAATGTTTTGTAATAATATTTAGATACAATTATTGTATTGAAAATGACGCAGCACATCACCCCACTAACATACTAAAAGCGAAAAGTTGGACACGGAGGTAGAATACAACAACAAAAAATGTAAATAATTTAGGTTTCTTTGTAATAAATATTTGTGTAAACACTTATCTCGATTATTACTGGTAATTGTAATTATTAAAGTAGTTCTACCATGTCCAGATTTGTTCAAGATTCCAAAGTTGTGTTTTGGGATTAAATAAAACTTTGGACATTTTAAAGTTTAGTTAACAATGGAAGTTCAAGAAATGCATTGTTTTATACCCTCAATCAAGCATCTGTGTATTCAGAAATGAACAGTTGTCGAAGTTTCTTCAATTCAAAGAAAGTTTAAAGATTCTTCTAGTTGATCCAGCTTAATTATTTGGGTTTACGAAAATTTCTTTCAGCTTTAAAAGTTGAACCGTGCATTTTAAACCCAGCCGCAAGGTATATCATTATTATATATCATACTTACTTACAGGATAACTTGAATACTAGTGGCCAGCAGAGTGAAAACATAGATTATCTTGAATATTAGTATTGTTTTTAACTCAGCAGTCATTACTGAAGTTTTTATACGTAATGCAATATACCTATATAAGACGATATAATATTCGATATATATTATTCTCTTAGAAGAAGATGTTGTGGAAACCTATCACTGCATTAATCTAAAAAGAATCTTGGTTCTGGAGTGACAGGATATTATTATGGGTAAGGTTAGTAAGAGGCACTACATGCTATAAAGAACACAAGAGGAGGGGTAGCGGAAATTGTAACACAGTCTTGTCACCTTTGATGTAGATCAGAGCTATGTAGTAGCTATGTTCCAGCCTCTTCCAGTCAAAGTGTGTAGGGAATAGTATTCCACTATGTAATGCCGAATGTAACACTCAATACTTGGCAGTACAAAAATCTAGTCGATCATCTCTTTTACCCCAATATCTTGACATTTTTAACAGTTATGACAAATGCACACACAAATATGTCATGTGGTGTGTGTGACTCACACATTCATGGGTTTATCCAGATTAGATGCTCGGTTTCGCTATGGCTAGTTTATGTTTATATATAAACTACCCAGAATTAAACTGTCCTATGGATACTCTCAGCTTGATCTCTATACAAATTTCATGTTCGCTTGTCGTAAATAGGATTGAAAGTTTCTTACAACCCATTAGAACTTTTAGATGAAAAAAATGTTTGTTGTATTTGTTAGCTTAGAATATGAGTGGTTTACGAGTGTTCCTTACTACGAGTATTAATCAATAACTGTTTTCAAAGCACGTTCGAGTTGCTAATATCATACATCTTATATCAACCGTTAGGATTTTGGAAATTTACAGATTACTAATACCGGTACTTGTACAATTTCAAAGTTGCATTTTGATAGGGATTATAAAAGGGAGACTAATAACTGTAATAACTAATAACTGGTATACACTGTGGTTATATGGATGGAATTAGAAATGAGAAACCGATCATGGCTATACCTCTGGTAGCGAAAGCTGCCCCACAGTTATATACTATTACATAGGAGCTCAGTGATATTGGTCTGTAATTTGAATAATGGAGCTGTAAGGGCATTGGTGAAACACTGCCCTACGTAGTTCACCACAACAGTGTATGTATAACTGTAGCTTCAAACTCATAGACTGAAGTTTATGTCTATTATCTTTCTATATTTGTTTGTATAGTAATAGATATTGCGAACGATAGTAAAATTATGCAGTAGTAACCGATGTCTTTTACATGAGAAATTTATTAAACTTACTTGTATGGTATTACAATTAAAAATTTTTAAACATATCATTTTATAAAAGGCAATACTTAAAAATAAATAGCTAGGAATCAATATGATAATTAAAACCTATAAATTTATTATCTGTTTCCTCTCGAGTAATATGTACAAAATATCTATTATTTAACATTAACTAGTTAGGGACGATTAATCTTGAAAACTAGTGTATGGATAGAAACGAAGCACTCTATACACTGGTAACCTTCCTAACTTTATTTCATAGGGCTTATCCGCGCAAGATGCATAGCCTAGGCACTAGAGGATTGTTAAAAAGGTATAAAAAGAGAATTTGATAAGTTTATTTTTACCAAAGAAGGTCTTTAGGAGAATATTGAAAATTGTTCCATAACTAGAAATAATCCATACTAAACTACTTCGCAATAGGCAACAAGGAAATGGAACTTGAGGCTAGGGTTGTGTAGATCTTGGAATCACATATAAATACCGTTATCTCACATCATATCGTTAACAATTGACATTGGATTTAATGCAACTAAGTTGCTAATGAATTAATTCATTTCGTCTTACTTAACATTGAAGAACTGAGTAATTTTGTTTCAAAAAATTCATATACGATTTCAGGTGTTTACAACAGGTATTTTATTCAATAAATTCACGAAAGTTTGAACTTTCACAACTTTTTACTAACCACTTTAAAAACTATTTCTTAAGTCCAATACTCATTTAATAACTTTACATTTCACATTTTAAACCAAGGCAAGAACATTGAAATACAATAATGGGACCTATTTTGAAAATTTCTTTAACTTTACACCAGCGTAATTTTTAAAATGGTGAACATGTTGCGGTCGGCATTGTACATTTACGACATTGTAGTCTACTAATAAAGACATTTAGTTTGATTCATGGCTTGAACTACGCTCTCATTTAAGATTTCCTTATGTCTTCTTAAAGGCCAGAAACCTAAAAAAATGTGGTTACTTAAAAAATTAGATTTATAGGTACAGTAATGGTGCACTAAGTTTTATGGCTTTATCTTTACTGTTTGTGAATTAAAAATACTCGCGCTGAACTGTTTTAAACCTAGTGAGTGAGAGAGAGAGAGAGAGTGAGTGTGTGTGTATGTGTTAAATGTTCATTTTTGTTGACATATAATAACTATAAAAAAGTAAGTAATCCTTGAATTAATTCATGCATCCTTAAGTTTCTTGTTTTTTATTCTTAGATCCACACATTACATTTAATATTCAGTGCTCATATCCCAGATAAGCCACCCGTTCCCTTACATATCTCTAATAATCATATTAGAATATGTATCCGAAAAGGTTAATTCTGTGTGCTTTCCATGAAACATTCCTAGTTTTATAATTGTTATAAATACATAAGCGTTTGCTGCCTTTATAGTCAATTTAAGTACGAAAACATGAATAATTTCATGAGTAATTTAATGAAGTACTAACTCAATTTATAATTCGGGTGTATGAGACCCCAAAATTCAATTTTATAATCTTTCCGTTTATTCAGTGATGTGAACCCAAAAATTTATTTTTAAGCTACAATTCCTCTGATTATTTATTTATTAAACATTCTTCGATTTCTGTCCGTCAAACATTGTAACATATTGTCATTCAGAAAAAGGACTATTGAAGATAAAGTTTTTCATTCAATGTAACTGATACACTGTAACGAGATCGAATGCATTTGGATATTTTATAAACTTACATATAAATTTAGTTTTTGAATATTTAAGGTTGTGCTTATTAATTGTTTATTGTGTATTACTAATTATATTACCATTCTGTAAAGTTTCACAATAAATTACATTTGGAAAATGCGGATAAGATTTTAAAACACATATGAGACTATACGGAAATAATCTAGTACCTTAACATAATTATGAAATTACCAAATATGTAACAACTGTGTTTTTTTATTTCGTTCCTTTTACCTTTTTTCTACATTTTCGGCAAAGCTAATAAACAATATGGACGTGGTTTTGATGAAGTTTGATAAAAATGTCATTATAATAGTAAATTGTTTTGCATAATTAAACGACAAACATCTCTTATTAAAATTAATGTTAAGTTCGTCAGTGTTAGGTAAAATGCAGTTGATATCTTGAGATATGACTTTTGAAGAATGTTTATAAACATTTCATTATAATAGCGAAATGTTTTGCAGAAATAAATGACAAATTTCTGTTTAAAATTTATAAAGATCTTCAGAGTTAAATATAATGCAGTCATTATCTTGAAAAAAGAAGTTTTTTAGTTTATATGCAATTAGGGATACATGTCTGCAGTAAAAATGTAACTTAAGTTTTCAAGAAAAAACCATATATTTTTAAATATTCAAATCCTGTAAATGGGATATTAAACTTGTTAAAGTCTGAATATTCAAGATCTTGAACTCAATTTGAATGTTTTTTTTAATACATACAGAATTTTATAAGGTTTTATGAATGTAGTAGAATAGAGCAAAACTCAAGTGGCGTTCAGGTTTATAAGAATTCAAAATTAAAGTAAAAGATCTCAGCAATCACAAACAAATACTTTATTACGATGAACATAACAATGGTTTAGGTAAACGTTATAAGTTATGATAAGGTAAATCAGTAACATATGTATAAAGTAATTTTAGTAATATAAAATAGGCACGTTGTACACCTGTACACATTTGAAGAATATTAACGGTACCTTTAGGCACTATGCGTATTAACAACAGCACATTACAGAAATATTAAGTGTGCCATTTCATAAGAAAAATGGAAAGATAAAGTTAACATGTTAAATAAAAATTGAAGCATAGACGAAAATGGATTTTTAGATTTTATGGGCAAGTTGTAGTGATCATATTTGGATTAAAGTTAATATTGTCATTTTGAAAATTTATAAATCTTTGGTTAACAAATGATGGAAATAGTATTGGGGATGTTTGGGGGTGTCAGCATAAGGCGTTCTCTTCAGAACCTACGTTGACTTGACTGATGTTCCCGAAGATGTGTAGATAAAATTAATGAAATTTCCATTTATCCAAAGGAAATTTAAAAAAGTTCAACTACTAACTTCAAGGCTAATACTAGTAGCCTTTTTTAATATAGGGATGGTTTACTGACGATTTACATTTCATCAACAAGAAATTTCGAATCATTGAGTAAAGGAACTGTCAAAATCAGTTATTTATATGATTATAAACTTAAGTTGAAGTAGTTTGAAGCAAACATAAATAAAAGAAAATGAAAATTCATTATTTTAATTAGATTATATGCTAATTGGCCAATAGTTATAATATCAAAATAGTGTTTTACAGATCAATGATTACAATTTAAGTTTTATAATTTCTAAAATAATAATAAAACATAATCTACTGCGTTAAATGCTGTGTGATGAGTTGACCTTACAAGTGTAGTATTTTGTGATAGAATTTGTGGGTTCTGGATTATACAACAAATGAGGCTAGTTAGAATCAAAATATTAAAAACTTCGCATTTAGGTTGTACTAAAAGGAATATTTATCTAGATTGGACTGTTTCTCTAGAGTGGACGAGTCTTCTAGATTACTTCTCAGTCTGGAACTGGATCAGTATCACCAGATAAGTTGTCACCGCTCCAGCCATCTGTACAGACAAAAATCACTGTCAGTCTATATGTAACAACAAGACCTCATTCATTCCTATAGATACCGAAATTAGAAGCGTTTAACCACAATGAGTGCTGAACAAAAAATTATATATATATATATATATATATATATATATATATAATTTTTTATATTTTATAATTATATATATAATTTTTTTATATTTTTTATATATATATGTATATATTATATATATATATATATATATATATATATATATATATATATATATACAAATAAATAAATAAAAAACGTAAGCAGATAGTACAGATGAGCATAGAGTATTGCAGTACGTAATAAATGTGAGGATAATAAAGACTTACTGATGTGAGGGTCTCATTATGGATCTGGAAAAATCCACGAGCAGAGAATCTTGCGTTGTGGTGAGGCAACTGCAGTAGGAACCCTTCAAGCTGGAAACACATCACAAGGTTTAATACGTTTCATAAGGAACAGTTGATAGGTAAAGTTTATGTTAATAACTCAATTATGGCTTTACGTTCATAGCAAATCCTCAATATTCAAAACGTAATGCCTTATTTTTACGTAAGTTAGATACAGCATAACCGTGTGTAAGTGTGAAACCGTATCAGATAGTGGGAGTATAAATACTTAATATATTAAAGTATAAAATTATCATTTGAAAAATTATAGAAACCAATAAAACATTTTACAATATGTCCTAATATATATATAAAATATTTGTCGGAAATAACTTAATAATGAAGATCTATACTACCTATACTATCTGATTTGTATAAAATTAAATAAATTTTAAATACAAAAATGCTACTTCTGCGATTTTAAATATTGTTCTGCTTTTAATTTGTCTATAAAATATTTAATGTTGTGTGAATGATTTGTCTTAAAAAAGCTTAATATTTATATCCAAGAAATAAAGACACCATATACTTTAAAATACCAACTATACACATCATACTAATTAATATACAATTACAATAAAAGTCTCAGTTAAATATATAAATATATAAGTCTCAGTTAAAACATGTCATTTTAAACACAAAGAGAATTTTAGTATTTATTAATCTTGTTATGTGATATATTTTTAATTAGCATTTATATTACATACCAAATACCCTGAACAGGAGAAGGTATAAATACTTAAGTACTTTATTGTTGAAAACTTAAATTTTACTACACTTTGATGTACTTTTTGTAACATTTGCTACGTGGGCAATTCATATTTTATTTACTAAATATTGATAACAATACTTATATAGACAAATAGTTTGGAATGTATTTAGAAATGTCAATATAAGGTAAGTAAATTAGGTGAAATAGATAATTTAGTTTCTCAAGAAAGAGTTCGCAAATGTATAAGTGTTACAGTAAGACAGAACATTTTTCTGGTAGTCAAATTTGATAAAGGGATTACAATAGGGGTTGACAATGGGTCTCGTTGGCCTTGTGATTGGATAGTTAGAGGCCAATCAAAGGCGTCAGTTTTAGTTCGCTGGTTAAGGGGATGAGGTCGGTATAAAAGCCACTGATACGCGTTTCTCGGCGTTTTTGAGTATATTTTTGTGGTTAAACTGTTGGTGCTTTTCGATTTACATATTACTCTACTAGTCTGCGCGGGGTTTTGCGTAAGTAGCTCTTTTATAGTCGAATTAAGATTTTCATGTAGGAGATTTGTTGTCACCTAATGTTAGCTTTCTTTTACTGCGGGATTAGTGTATTATTTTGATTCTAAAGTGAAATAAGATGTTTTGGATTCACTTAATATTTAACTCAGGACTTCATGAGAGTACATGTCGTTGCTGTTGTTCTAAATAAGGAATTCAATATTATATATAAAGTAATATTAAAAAAAAAAACTACTTCTAATAACGACTTACTATATTACAGTTAGAATAATTTATATACATCAAGATATCAAGTTTTTAGTAGATATTTGTGCTTGAAAAATTATAAAATTACAGTTTGTACGTCTTTGAGTATGCACCAACAGTAACAGGATATGACACAAGTAGTATGAAGAATATTTTGAAAGTTCTTACTCCAGTTTTATTTAGCCCCATTTATACTAGAGAAAAGTAAATTTTTTTAGTTAATTTAAAAAACTGTATTTTATTTGAATTAAATTTTAGTTCTATATATTATTTTTAAAGCAAGAAATTAAATTTAATTAAATTTTATTGTTAGAAAGAACCCCTTTCACTTAGGAAACTTTTACATCAAGAGTGGTTGGCTCCACTTTTAGGAATTAAATTTAAATTTCTATCAAGTACAAGAATTGTTTTTTTTTTAGTCACTTTTAATTTTAAACTACTAAACAGCTAACTGATTGACAATTTTTAAAGTTATTTGAGATAGTATTCCCCTGTTCATCTACCCTAACAAATATAACTTATTAGTTTTGAAACTTGATAATTAAGTCAGTTTGACTAATAAAAAAGTTATTTCAATAGATTTTGTGAAACTTACGGATCTTTCTACACTGTTCATGGTATTGATACGAACCTACGTTACACTGATCTTTCACGGACAAAAAATTTCTCCCAGTGTTCCAAAATGTTTCTACTTTTTATTAAAACACACAGTTACTTTAAATAAGAGTCGTTTTCGTCGAGTTAGTAACATATTTTACAGCAGTAGTATGGTAAGAATTCAAAAAATTCTTATTAATTAACAGTAGTAAGAAGGTGGTCAATGGCTACAGAATATATTAAGCACCAATGGTAAACCACAGTTGTTAAAGGTGGTGTCAAATTTAAGATGTAATAAAAATAATAATGTGGTAAAAATATGTAGTTTAAAAAAAGGGGGCGGTCAAGTAAAACAAGTGTATATGCATGCAGTTTTCTTAGAACATGGTGTATTTTGAATTTCCAGTACAGTATATCTATTAATATTTACTAAAGAATGTATCAACCGTTATGGGGTGAAGTTTTAAAAATCCGAGAGTTTCCCTGTGTATTTTATTGCACATTATATTTAGAAGAGGGAAACGTTTAAATATACAATATAAAGAATTGTGTAATACATAAGCTCCTTAAAATTTCATAATTTGTATGGTATTGCTTTTCAGTAAATTTTATTTTGTCAAATAAAACTAGTTTTAGGTTTTAATTCCTTAATTTCAGTAGAAGTACTTAATTAAACATTCTTTAATATTTATATAATTATGATTTGTTTAACTGGACTTATCCTCTTACTGTTAAATTTCACATCACGCTTGAGCTTTCCTTCTCATCCAAAACTTCTTAGTCCAAAAATCAAAGTATCAAATCATTGTATCAAAGGTGACTTTGACACAATGCTAAAACATCTATATAACTGGACCGTTTATATAATAAATAAAATTCTACTAGTTTAAAAACAGTTTTTTAGTAGTATCTATCAGTTCCTCGAACTGAATCTACCTCGAGGAAATAATACAAGGTCATGTTGTCATACCTGTTTCCTAAAACTCGGATCCAGATCTTTGTTTATCAACTTGCAAATCATCACCGCAGTATTGTCGGCCTGAAAAATATCAATAAATAAAAAATCATAGTAAGAATAATTATTAATTGTTAATAACACATTGAAATTGATAGGTGGTACATTAAGCAGTTTAAAATCTTTATTAATTCAAACAATTAGTACTTATTTATTTAACATATTTATTTAAACAGTACAATGTAATTTTGATAATTAGTATCATAAACAAAATTGTTTAGTTCTTTTATTTATAACGTTTTTCCTACTGAGATATACTAACTTTCATGGAAGATAAAAACTAATGAGAGTCATGTAGATTACTGTTGACTTTAATTCACTAAGCCTACAAATGAAGTAAGATGTTATTGATAACGGCAATATTGGAATTCTGAACAGGACATTTGTTAATAAATATTTTCCTAGATATGAAATTTTTAAGAGAAACCACAGTAGACTATTATTTATGTTATGAATGAACAAAAATATGTGTTTTGAGATACATACTCTTATTAAGTTTTACTCTTATTGGAACAACTTCTCTTATAATAATTTTTATATAGGCAATTAGTTTAATATATTTAACTATTATATTTCAACAAGAGAAATTACCGAGTTAGTGATCTCCGTGCTTGAGTTTGCAACCAGAATCGCATAGCAGATGAGAACCAGGACCCAGACTGAATCCATAGTCATGGCGAACACGTAACCAGATCTAACATTCATAAAGAAGAAGTAGGACTTGATAGTGACGTGAACAAATAAGGAGAACATAACGGCCATCAGCTGATCGCAGTAGAAGTCATTAGCCTGATGTACGGCGTCACACAGCATCCAGTAGGTGTTCATCAGAGACTTGACTTTCTTGATCTTGGATACCGTATTGCCTACAATCACAGAAAAATATAACACGTGTACAATTAGCCGTATGAACTTAACTTTTCGCTGCAAAATTAAAAAATTACAAAAATATTAACAAGTACTTCACTCACGTGTTGTATGAAAGATGTGACCATCACCTAGGCTGCGCTGCATCACCGTTCGTTCAATTAAGTTGCAGATAATCTCCTCTCTCATCTTGTTACTAACAGTCTTGAATCCCATAATGATACTTTCAGTTACATGAGTGAAGTGGAAGAGAAAGGCAAGTTGTGTGCAGTCCAGCAACAGAAAGGTGACAGAATTCAACACCGAGAAATCTAGCGTATTGTTCATTACGATTTTTGCGAAGTTGGCCAAGAACAGCAAAGCTTTCACGATTAAGACTACGATGACTTTAACTTGGATCTTGACCTCTCTGTTCTTGTACTGAAGGTCTCGATAGATTCGATCTAGTGTACCAAAGACGTCAACTATCCTCGGGTACTTCCATGTGCCACTGAAGAATGTGGAAGCTGCCAGAATTTGGAGAGCCACCAAGTCTAGAATCATTGCGAACTTTTCGGTTCTACTTCTTTCATAACCGACTCTTAAATCTGTGATGTTTATGTAGAAAATGATGCAAGAGAGAACTTCCTGCAGTATGAATAGTATTAAACACCACATGAAACCAACTATGGAAAACGTCAGTTCTTTGAGTGTTTTATGCCCCGAAGTAATTTTCAGTGGCAGACCTCCAAATGCCTGCCAAACCCAAACGATGTAGTTTGGAATATTTTTCATGGTGTATGAAACCATGTTACTGATTTCCTTCAGAAAACTGTAACGATTGGGATTGTCAAACTTCTTTGTATGAATCATTCGATTAATTTATTAGAATAGATTGAATTGAAGATTTATAAAAGAGATTTGTTAGTTTGACCTTTATTGTCTAGCACCACTTACATTAAATTTGTGTCATTGTTGTCGATCGAATTTAATATTATTTACTCAACAAAGTAATGCGCAATGAAAAGTTTACAAAAGAAACTTGCTTTATTGAAACATTATATTAAGAGCAAGTAGTAAATTATGTTTCTTTATACAAAAGACAAGCCTAGTGGTCTTTTTTAATTTGACCTCAAACAATACAGATCTGAAATAAATGTATAGAAACAAGTCCCTATTTAGAACTAAACTATAAAATATCATTTATTAATATTTACAATCAAACACAACAATTTATTAAATTTTAATTAAAATATACATGTCCACAGATAAAATTTACTAAGGATGAAAAATTAAGATCGACATCTGGATTTAAACAAGTTAATTCTAAGTTAATCTAAGTTAATTTAAACATCTGGATTTAAATTAACTGCATCTAAATACAAATAAACTATTGCTATTTTATCCCATATTATAGAACTCTTGAAGGGAGAATATTTCCTTACCCTATCAAATTAGTATTAAACCACTACTAGCACTTTTAGCAAACTTGTTGCTAAGAGCAAAAATTATATTCTGCTACAAAGTTGAAATTACGAATGACGTAAAACTATTTTACTATACAAAATAATTTTGTTTTGCAAATGTTTATTAAGACATTTTTTTACATCTGCCATTGTTATTCATAATATACAAAATTAAACACAAAGTAACGTGGTACGTTGTCTATACTCTTATTTAAGTTTAAAAACCCCAAAGTATTAAAATACTAAAGATATCACACACACAAACAAGCAATACCGGCCAGAGATACAATTATCTATTACAATGTTTTTGACTAAGCACTTGCATTACCTGCTTGTTACAAATTTATACCTGCAGTACAGAATTGTGTGACAAATATTATTAATTATACAAAAATTCTTCATTTCTTACAATAATTGCACAGTCAACATTACATAATTGAGATATAATTCAGCATTAAATGCAATAAATATTCCTCTCAAACTAACATCAACATCGCAAACATGTTACTACATCACGTGCATTTTAACATGCATAGTAAAGAGTATCATAAATATTCATTTTACTTCATGCACATTGAGCATATTAGGTAACAAAACGAAAACAATACAACACAGAAAAAGACTATTTACATACTCTAAGTCAAACTTATTTAATTAAGTATATTTTGTTTAAAGAATTGTACAGTATTTATCTAGCCAAAAATAAATGTTTTGTGTTTTTTAAAACAAAGCTACTTTAAGAGCATATTTAATATTGTCATCCAAATTGTTTAATACACTTACCCTCTTTACTTGATATAATGTATTAGTAATTTCTGTCCTATGAATTTGTAACTGTAAAGTCGTGTTACGAAATATTGTTTACCTACTATTCACACAGTTCATTACATACATTGATGGGATCTATAATCTGGTTTCTTGAACATCAAAAGTTTTTACATCTGTAACATAACACTATACTCAATTCTTTCATTTATATTTTGACAGCATAGCTCTTTAGAATAAACAATAATAAGCGCATCTACTGGTAAATCTAAAATATAACGAATACATTCGTTTGTACCCTCTGTAGTTTTTTATTGTTAACATAAAAAATATGGCATTGCAATAGTCGAAATACGGAAAAATTAGTGTAGGCACAAGCATTTTGTTTATATGTACAGTTCGATTGAAACATGGCCTCTTGAGCCTAAACAAAGCTTCGTACACTCCTTATGATAATTATAATTAACTTGGTCGACCATGACAGCGTATTACATACTCTAACCGCTAGGTTAGCAGCATACTCAACCAGCATATTTAGGTTATTTCTATGGACCTAAATATCTCCAAGTCCCAAGTTATCTCGTTCACTCGCGCTACGTTAACTTTCAACTTTAACTACCATATAGGTGGTGTGCCCCTTATCAGATTTGATCGTCTGAGGGACCTTGGAGTTATTGTGACCAGTTCACTAAGTCCTTCTGATCATATTGCGTCCATCACTTCTAAGGCATATGCTCTCCTTGGCTTTATTGGAAGATCGACAAGGGACTTCAAGTCACACGACTCAATGCTGGTTTTGTAGAAATCCATAGTGCGACCAGTGCTTGAATATGGAACTGTGATCTGGCCCCCTTACCAACTGGGCCACGTAGAAGACTTGAAGAGGGTGCAGACACGTTTTTTGAGGATGCTGGGAGCTCGTCTGGGCTACGTCTATATGGAAACGCCTGTTCTCCAACTGGAACAGCGTTTTAATCTGCAGTCACTGTACCATCAACGCATCATCTTCGATCTTCTCTTCCTGTTCAAGCTGATCAACTTGTATTGCTATGTACTTTACAGGATTAGAAATGTGTCACTTTAAAATTTGACTTAGATATACATATATTTATTTACTTTTAATATAATAAAACTATATTTAATATTATTATGTTTCTTATAATTTTACAATACTAAAAGTTGTCCAATTGACTGAGGGAATTAAAAAAAGTTTATTTTAAATGCAAATTTTAGATGCCATAATTTATTAAGTCACATGTTAAGAAGTTATTGCTCACATTCAACGTGTAAATTTTACATGATCTGCATGAATGCATCACAAAAAGCTGTAACCAATGCGAATCATAACGTTATTGTTAAAAGATATTGATTCGGAAAATATATTTATATAGCATTTTACAAATATTTCAGAAGATTTGTATTTAAATAAAAAAACTTTTAAATTCAATACTTGGTTAAAAGATTATTTTGTGGTTCGGAAAATAAATGTTACAATTTTACTCTCTTGATTAGTCATTTCCATTCAACTATTAAGTCGTAAATACGAGTATATGAAAAAACTAATCCGGTTTATTATTAAAATTGATGTTATTTTGATATTCCGTGTGCTTATTAGTGCAACCATTGGTAATAAAAACTATTTGTGGATAATAATGTTATACTGATAAGATTGATTTTTTACGTAAAGCAGTGCTGTTTCCATAACCGCGTATGCTTCCGACAGACGTTTTTCAAATATTTTAATATTAAATTGGCAACGTATAATTGTGTGATCTTCTCATATTGAAATAAATAAATTATATAGCATTCTATATGTTTGATTTGTACACATAATCATATTTTTTACTATTTAAGTTACGTATTGGGTAATTGTACTTATATCCGCTATGCATATCTTTTTTGAAGTTCAAATTAAGTAAATTAAGTACTTCTGTACTAACTTTATTTGTAGCCAATTTCTGGCTATGTACAAAACCCATTATGCACCATTGATCTGAAGCGTGGCCACGTATACCTTGTACTATCTAAAACTTGTACCAAATGTAAGCCCCGTTTCCTAAAGTATGGACATGTATGTTAAGCTGCAATATGCGTGCCATAATCATGAATCTGTTGAGATAAAGCATGAACATAAGTGTAAAGCACTGTCAGTAGCATATGCACGAAGCTCCGTTAGCCTGTAGCATAGATAAAAAATATAGCTTTGTGGTTAAAAATTTTGCAAACATTTCTTAGTAATAATTTAATAAAGAAATTAAATCGGTAATTGAAAAAACTAATCATGTGCTCACCAGGTTGTAAACGGAAAGTAAAACAAAATTGCATTATTAGGACGAGAATGTTTGTAAATATTTTTATCTAAATATATTTTTTATTATTCAAAACATTACAAATGTAAATTACTATGTATTCAACAAACTATTTTATAACCTTAAACTCTATCATTGTAAGACAAGATGTGGAGGTATTATTTTAAGTACCATTTACGAAGATCAATTTAATATAAAAAATTCTACAGGTTTTATACACGATAGTAGAATATCGCCAGAGACACAACAAGACATTGAACAATTCCGGGAATTTAATTTAAAGCTTACAGGATGTGAAGTGTGGCGAGAAGAGCTACCTGGGCTGGTGCGAGATATCTGCAATGTTGAGGAAATTGAGTAGTCTCTTATTCTTCATTAAAACTTTCCTGATATTATGCCATACACATTATAACATTACATTCTTAGAGCTATTTAACCTTAGGTTAATAAGTTTGAAAAATTTTTATATGAACCGATTAGGGCAAGTTATTTATTAGTATTTCTCTTAATGTAATCACAATTTAAACTGTGAGAACTGTGAGTAATTGAATTTGTTTGTATTTCTATTCTACCTTTATTTACAAAATAAAAAATTAGTAAACATATAAAACGTGTTAATAATCGTCATCCTGTTAATTAACGTAACACTGAAGTATAATGAACTGTAGATGCCAAATATAATTAAACAAAAGTAATTGAATATTAACGAAAGTCTTATTATAATTTAAACCATTAGATTGAGAAGAGGTCCTGACTTCTGATATAATATATATATTTATATACAATTTATTTACATACAATAATATTTGAGGGTCATAGTTTATTGTAAGGGATATCTTGTTGCTCTGAGAGTATCCAAACTGTGTGTGATCGTATGAATAGGAAAGTATTTAAAACACAAATTTTAAAATCAGATATTAATAACATTATGGTTATAATTAGTATAGAAATAGTATTTCAAAGTATTTTGTAAATGAAATTATCAAGTATAATAAAGAATCAAAACTTTCCCATCAAACGTTTTGTGTTTGTGTTTGTGTGTGTGTGTGTGTGTGTGTTTTAACATATATATATATATATATATATATATATATATATATATATATATATATATATATATATATATAGTGTAATTTAGTGTATATATATATATATAGTGTAATTTAGTGTATATATATATATATATATATATATATAGTGTAATTTAGTGTATATATATATATATATATATATATATATATATAGTGTAATTTAGTGTGTATATATATAGTGTAATTTAGTGTATATATATATATATATATATATATATATATATATATATATACACTAAATTACATATGAAAATATGTCATATACAGTTTTTTTTTCAAGCCACACAGACTTATGGTCTAAAAAACTAAGTAAGATAACTTTTGCACTTTCCAAAATATACGCAAATTAAATCCTGGAAAATGCCGAATGTAAAATTGTAAGAGTCAATACAAAAATTAGTTTGCTTTACGCTGTGGAAGCTGCTACTAACTTGTTTACCTGCCAGCAGTGCCTCTGAAGAGGGAATAGGGCCAACCGATGTCACATTATTCTATGATATTTCTGCACGTATTTCTTCAATTATTAATTCTTGTTAAGGAAAAATTTTATGTTCCTTGATAGGTGGACAATACGTGAACATTAATGGAGATTTATTTGTTACTAGATGCCTATTGTTTACATATTCTTTTTAATCCAACGATGTATTTCAAATTATAGTAAAAAATAATATAGAATTAAGGTAAACATTTTTAAAATGGTTTGGATCAGAAGGGATAGGTAATCGTCAAGATCATTCAATGGAAGTTTCCACTGTGATCTCCATTATAATATTATTCATGGAGTTTTACCAAAGAAATCTAATTAGGAACACCTTCAAATTATTCTTGGGTATTCAACCATACTGAGTGGGTTTAATAAACCAAAAGGGTTTAAGCCAAAAGGCTTTAATAAATATCACGTCATCATTGCTAATTAGAATTATGAGTTGCTAAATACAATGAATAGTGGCTTGTAATATCCAAACTAAATGCTATTATTGTTTGAGTATATGTTCGGCATGTGCTTTAAAACTGTGAAAATCTAAGAGTTTCAATAATCAAGCAAGCGGGGAATGAGGGAAAAGGAGGTTAATGGTTAAGTTTCATATTAATATGCTACTGGTTACTATAATAAACCAGAAGATTCTATGAATAAACATTTGTAAGGAATGGGAGTTTTCTATTTACTGAAATGTTACTAGGGGTATTAATACCTGGAAAGTATAAAACATAAAGGTCTGGTAACTCTATTTTAACTGAAGCTTGTACCCAGAAAGACACAGTATCTCCATACTTAACGGAGAAAATTCAACTTTATAATTCTCTGTTTCAACATTTCTTATAGTTATTGTAAGCTTCTATTTTACGTAACGTATTCGTACTTCAATACATTTACCCGCTAAAAAGTAAATACTGACCAAGAGTGTTTATGGTTTTATATTATATTCCATTATCATTTATTAATACGGTACCAAACATATTAAATTATAATTAATTGTTAAAGTTAAATTTCTAATAATAAGTAGTAAATAATTGATGTATTAAGTGTAAATAATATTAATTAAGAATTTTTAAAATAGTTTTTATAAAGCATGGAAGTTGCCCTGACATCTTCTTGTTATATCCAGAGCTAGATTTAACGTCATTATAAAACAATACTAAGCGGTTTCTTAGCAACAGTTAAAATATCAGTGTCATTTTGTATTTGTTCCTCGAATAGATAACATACAAAATGTGTGAATTTATGAAAAATATTAACTTACCTAAAATCATTGGTGGTGTAGTGGCAACATGCTTACTAGTTGGAGGTGGATTATATCTCTACAAAAAGTATGAAATAATTACTATATACTTCAAGAACTAATTAGTATATTTAGGTGCTTTTGAAGAACGAATTTAAATTGGTTAGTTTTATCGAATATTCAAATATTTTTAGTTTGCACTGTTGATAAAACAATCATAACTTTTTGCGATACATTTAAAATATTAACATTTTGATGTATGATTGTCAGATACAGACGACGACCCGGTCCTGGTCCAAGTACAACTGTCACAGCTACAGACTCCTTCGAAATTCTGTGGACCAATACGAACTGGAATAGTGAACAATCAAAATCCGATACAAGTGTTGAACCATTGAGTGAAAACCAAAATCACATGTTGTGTTTAGAACGGGACTTTGAAACAGCTTCTACAGCAGCAGTAGCTGGAAGCTTAGAGCGGCTGAACAATTGAGTACAGGTATGATTTAATCATTTATCCCATTGAAAGTTAGGAAAATCTCATACTTTACATTTACTCTTACTAGATTAAATAAATTTAATCCCAGACTAAATACATTGAATTTAATATTCGTGGCAACTTTCCTTAAATTTTAGGATTTGATTTAAATAAGAGACAGAGGATTGTTGGGTTTGTTACTTATTTTATCGTTTTCTAAACATTTATGTTTAGAAATAATGTTTATCTTTTGAACTGATAACTTACATTAACATATAAGAGACTAATACTTATTTTTTATTTTCAGAAAAACATACCGGACTGACTTTAATAACCCTCAATAAGACAAATAAAACCTAAAATGACTTAATACACCGGATTGTGACGAAAAACTACTGGAATTGAGATTTTTTAACCGATAAAGACCCCACCACCTGATATGAACTAATAGAATAATAAACGAAACATATAAAAAAGAACTTCGTATTTACTAACATACTTTCATTTTACCCACGCATAACTTAAAATAATGATCAAAATTACTTTTCAGTTTCCATGTTAAAGTTCCCTCACTGAGAATTGTGTTATTATACTCTGCAAGAAGGGAAAGTCTACTGTTTGAATAATATATTCGTAATTACTACACACTTCTACTATCTGCCTACGGTGAGTCATAACAGGTACCATACCAGAAACAAATATTAATTTTTATTTTTGAATGTAGTGAAATATTAATGGAAATATGTTCTCATGAAAATATTCGATGGGTAAGTGCATGATATTTAAGAAACGTTAAAACATTTAAATAAGATTCTATTGTAGCCCTTTACTTTATTTTAATTTGAGCATCACTATGTTAAAGTATATTATAGAAGATATTTTTTTAATTTTTAGGAAGCTACATATGGGCAGTGGGCGTGCGAGAGGAAATAATATGTTGTTACATGATATCAGGTGCAGCGTAGATCGTCCCAGGCTAGACGCAACCTTTTTAGTAGCCACTGTTTAAGCTTACATTTTATTGTAGTACAAATTGGGATTCTAAAGCCTTAAAATCAGATACGAGTATACACCCCTTGACTTAAAAACAAATTAAATTTTGGCCTTAACGCCCAATTTCAATGCAGCATCAGCAGTGGCCATGGCAAGCAGTGTGGAGCACCTTAACCAATAAAGACAAGTTTAATGTGATTTTTACCCTATTGAAAGTTACACCTAGGAAAATCTCCTACTTTTACAATTCATTTATTTTATAATATATAATTCACTCCTTGTCTGAATAGCGAATTTCCTATTCAAGGCTGCTTTCCTGAACCTTTAGGATATGGTTAATAAGAAACAGCGATTTGTTTATTTGTTGGGTTTGTTATTTATTTTATCATTCTCTAATAGGTACTTATTCATTTATAACTTTAAAACTGACAACTTAAATTCACATATAATTGAGACTAATACTTATTTTTTATCTTTAGAAACACTTACTGGACTGATGTTTATTACCTTAGACAAGACAATTTATACTTTAAATTACGAAAAACAAGATTGAAAACAAATAACTCCGAGTATAAAAACTGATAAGGAAAGCTCACACTAGATTATGAGATGATAGTGTTTTATCTTTTATTATAGGCTACCATGAAAAACTTCATGGAGTAAGTGCATGATATTTGAGACATGTTACAGTATTCGAATAAGATTATATTATAGCCCTTTACTTTATTAGTGTTTGAGTATTAAAAAATTCAAGTATATCATGTAAGATACATTTTAGTTTTTTAAGAAGCCAGCCTATGTGGTAAAAGGTACTGCGTGTAATTAAAGGTTTTTAAACTTATTTACTCACATTGGGAACACTTTCAATGGCTGAAAGGACAGTGTGTGTTTGTTTGATACAAAGGTCAGCAATCCTTCAAGGGCCTTATCCGGAGAGAGTACAGGAATTAACGATTAGTAAAAATTACATTGGATTAAAATTTATAAAACCACTAGTTATTGTGTCCAGAAACCAATTACTGTTTCATACAAGACAATGTATTGTAATATAGAGCGTGAAGTGGATCTTCCATCGGGAAATTTTCTACAGAGATACATCTACATGAAACGTGTTAAAAACCTAACATGTAAAAGACTTTGCATGTTCTATCATACTAATCTTTAATTTACAACATATTTATGGCAATTCAATTATAAACATTAAAATAAATAATATTTGAGGAGATTGATTATTATGTTACACAATGCTATACAAAGTTGCTCCTTATATTTATGTAAGGGTAAAATACATTTAATAGGGGTTAAAGTTTCATAGCTAATACATTGAGAGTGATAGTAGGCTGATGAATCGTAATGCATGGAATGCGTTAGATATTTACCAGATCAGATTGGATTCCTTGAACTATTCGGTCAGGAATATTCTAAACACTAAACTAGCTGAAGATAATTTGTTTGTTTACCTCAACCGAGTTTTAACAGTAATGTATAGATAAAAGTGAAAGTATCGAAGATTAAAGGCAATTCTGAAAGGAAATGTTTCTTTAACACAAAGAAACTGACTTTATACAGTTCTACAAACATTTACGTGGCTCTTAAATGACGAGTTATAGGCACGGTATTTATGAAGATTGATGCAAAGCTTTGCTTTCTCAGAAGAAAAAGATCTCCAAAAAACGCCCTCGTTTCAATGTTCTTTAATTTAAAGGGGACGTCTTTTTAAACAAGTACTTTTGTGGGCCAGCATTGGATCCTTCTTACACGACTCTTTAAATTTTCATATATGCAAACGCTTTCCTTATACTTAAAATTAATATGGATGTGATTTTCTTTAGCCACATTTTAAAACTAACAATTTAAATTGCACAGAATTTTATTCATATATATTATGAAATTTCTAATCAAATAATCAATCAAATAAGCAATATTGATGTATAAATAAAATTTATTAAGGTACTACCGCCACACAAGATAACTAAAAACATTTTCTACTAACACGTTTGGTTTTCTTATTACAAAATCCTATAATCTTTTCCTCTCCACCAAGTACAAGAGAGTTATGTACTTCTTGAATATTTCAGTAACCTGAAACCATTCCAAGATACACTTGCCGTAGATGTGGCAATCCTAATTCCCATCCAGGTAATTTAATTACAATATAAATGAAAAATATACATTTCATTCCATTTTTTTTTTCATTACAATATAAGGTGCCGTTGTTTATATTGAATCAAAATTAATGGTAACTTTTTATTATTATGTATAGTAAAAGGTACTTAAATTGTTTAATAATTGATGATATTTTACTTTTATGTCCCGCAGCACATATAGAGATAAAACAGATGTTATTAAATTCAAGAATAAATCTATACATGAACATAAAGTTTAATAAATAAACATACTGTATAAGCCTAAAACTATTAATTCATATTTTTATTTCAATATTGATAAGTATTTAAATACAAAAGAAACACTTTTTAGACAAACAAAACTTTTTTAATACTCTTTATTTATTGCTAAAAAAGGCTTCAAATTCAAATTCAAAATTACTTATTAAAATATTTTAGTAATTCTGGATAGAATACGTTGCAAGAAGTTAATATCTGAGTTAATAAAAGTAACTATTAAATTTAGTGACTGTGAAAGCTATTATATTGGGCAAGCTTGTAGAAATTGTTATAACAGGTTTAAAGAACATATACAAGTTTTGAAAACAAATATCATGTCTATCATGTGAAATTGTAGATATAGAAAGGAAAGAAGAGAAATTAAATACAAAAGAAGAATGTGTCATTTAAATTTAACAAATATTTAAATTTTCCACACGTGTTTGTTTAATTTTTCATTATTTATTAAAGGTACATTGACGTTGGTTGAATACCGAAACACGTTAATGGTAATAAAAACATTTTTAAAAGGGTTTTAATTGATTTTTTATTATACTAAAATATAGATAACCCTATAATGTGGAGTAATAACATAACAGGTCCATTCATTTCATTTTTCTATCAAAAAGTTTTTAAGAAATTTTACAAAAATTTAAAATGCTTGGAAAGTTTCAAAACAATAAATTCAAGATTTTTGAAAAAATTATGTAAAACAATGACAAATATACTATTTATACAATGAACAATAGGCGGAATAGACCGTGGTTTGGAAAAATAATCATTTTTAACATATTAAGTAACATATGATGCATTAACTATTATAAATAAATATATATATATATATTTACATATAATATATATATATATAATATTATATTTATATGTAAATATAAGGACCTTTTTTTACTTTATGTAACATTATAAAAGTGTAACGTGTTTGTTAACATTACAGTTACCTAGTAAAATGTTACTTTAAAAAACTAAGGGTTTCTTTTCATGAAAATATATATTTTGTTTTAGACGCTAAAATAAATATTTTTATATATATATATATATATATATTTTGTTTTTTTTACATAACGCTATATTTTGAAGATATTCTGATGCACAGTAAAAACTGTAGTACACCACAGCTTTAACTGACACTGTACAGCAAAGTTTTTCCGTGTTATTAAGACCATAACATGATTTCCATTCCGAATATCCTGTTCATTTTAAAATCAGCACTTGTATTTTATCTCCTGAATAAAATTTATGCAGCTCTACAAAGATGTAATGTTGATTTTCCTGAATTGAACGCTTCTAATGTTCAGTGAGACAGAAATTGAGCTTTTATGAGTTACTCAAGTTTATATGTTCTTTCCACATTAAGCATTTATATAAAATTACAATAATATAAGCGGCATTGTGACTTTTATGGTTTCTTATACATCAATAACAGACATCCTTTATCACAACTTGATGACAATTTATTCTAGTTTTACAAATATAGAAAGTAAACAGAGAATTCATGCGAAGTAATTTCGTTCTGAAGTGCCATAAAATGTAATTCATCCATAGTCGAAACTCATTGTTGGACTTTTTGATCACGATTTTCTTTTAAATATTCGGGGTGAGATTTCGACAATGAACACAAAGCTTTAACTGAGTTGACAGTTAATGTCATTAAAAGCATTCAACGTTTTAAAGTTGTGGGGACTTAACTGAGATAAGAAGAGTCCATTTTTATGGATAAGCAATGTTATAAAATTATGTGAAGGGTTAATGTAAACCAATCCTAATAAGTAACTGTATAACTTTAATTTCATTTAAACAATTTTTCTGTACAATTTTTACGTGGATTTCCTTCTAAATGTGTTTTTATGCGTAATTATCAATAGATCCCCAGTATATCCTGTTTTATATTCCATTAAAGGACAATGTTTTGAATAACAGATACTCACAACAAATACGTTTAGTAAATTAATAACGATAAAACAATGAGTGTTACAACAATTACCTCGCGCGTTTATGACGTAAGTTTCTGCTCGTTCCTAACAGAGAGTTTATTTAAGTTATTTTTTATATGCCTTGATTTTTTCGTTTGCCGTTCTGTTTTAAAACGTTTTGTGTACTAATTTTAAAAAATACTACCACTTTGAAAATATAAATGGTAAATGTGTTCCTATCACCAGAAAATTGATTCCTAATACGACAAATAAATATGTGAAATTTTAATGCAAAAGTAAAACAGTTTCTGAGTTTAAATCTTTTTTAATAAGTAATACATACTTACAGGCGCTAAACGAAGGAAAATAGTACTAGAGGAACTTCTTTGTTTGTTTCGTCTATTTATCCCAAACCTGTCACTCTGTGCAGAAATCAAATTGCATAGTATATATTTGTTTTATTATAAGGATATCAAAGCAAAATTGATATTTTTTACAACAAATTAATTTTCTCCAATTTAATAAATTATCATACGTCATCCGCTACCTGATTCCCAAAGAGGCACCGTGAAACCGTTTTTATCATGATGACGTGTTTCTATTATAAAGATTTTTTGTCTGAATTAAGTTGTCCATTCACGTTTTTCATTCAGTACTCTAAACTGAGACACCTTTCAGCGGACATCAATGATTTATTGAATGCATCGAATAGCCTTTAAGTATGTGTTTTATGATACTTATTCGCCATAAGAACATTATCAGTGAAACTGATTTTTACAGACATTTTCCGTCGTTTTGTAGAAACCAGAACAAAAAATACTGTTTAAATTCAGTACAGGGAACACACGACAACGCGTAAAGATTACCCCGTTGACATAAAAAGAAGGCTCAAGTTTTGAAAGTAATCCAAAGTCTTTAAGAAAAAGCACGACTCTGAATTAACGGAAGTGATATGACAACAGACATTGACTTTTTATATACTTCTTTCTATACGAAAATGTGAATGTGACAAGCATATGACCATTTATCCTTAATTAAATATTTCATAACTCTAAAATATTCTGTAATTTCAGAAAACTTTGTTTGCCCAACCTTTCATGAGATACGTATATCAAGAAGATAGACTAGTATTTATAATACCATAAATATCCTCTTAAGAACTTAAGTAAACTTTAGTATTTGATATCTAATTCAAATACTTTACCTTTTAACATTATCACAATATTTAATATCAAAATCTAGTAATAGCAATCTTGCAAAATAAGTTAATGAAGTATTATATCCTAGTGTTTAAGTTATCCTCAAAGAACAACTACATTAAGCATTGTCTTGTAATATACTTATGTATAGGGAATGATATGTTACTAAATAATTCCCTAATTAAGAAATTAAAGATATATAATTAGTCAAAATAATAGTATTGTATTTACAGAGAGAGGATGATAACTCTTTATAATACTGACCAAAACAAAACAGGTGGTCTATATCTTTTACAATATTAAAAATAAATTATATTTTTAAATCTGCTGACCAGCTGACACTACATGAGCCCCCTAGGGAGACTGGAAGTCAGGGATCAAGCCGTAAACGCACATTGCGACCAAATCTGGTAGCGTACTCTGGTGTTGCGTTGTCCGGGTCTGCAGCAGGTGTATCGATGCTGGGTACCGGTGTGTGGGCGCTTCTTGGTTGAGGCTTTGGGGAAGGGTCAGGTAGGATGTAAGCAGGCTTCACTCTGTCAATGCTTACTTTAGAGCTTCTATCTGCGATCTGGATGGTCATAGTTTTGTCGTCACGGCTGAGCACTTTGTGAGGTCCGCTGTAGGGAGGTTGCAGGGCTCGACGCACAGTATCGTCACGTAAGAAAACATGAGTGCATGTTGATAATTCCTGGAAGACAAATGTCTGAGGTTTGCTGTGAGCTGAGCCAGAGACAGGTTGAAGGCGAGATGTTTGACGTTGCAGCCTGATAACAAGGTCAGAGATGTCTTCACTGCGTCCCAACCCCGGAGGGCTGGCAAGGAGTGATCCAGGTAGACGTAAGGGTTCTCCGTATACTAGTTCAGCAGAGGACGTTGTTAAATCTTCTCTGTATACGTTTCGGATACCAAGCAGGACTAGAGGGAGGGCTTGGAGCCAGCTTGATTCCGGGTGACAGATGATGGCCGCTTTTAGATGACGGTGAAAACGTTCGACCATACCATTGGGTTGTGGGTGATAACTGGTGGTCCGTAGACGTTCAATCCCAAATGTAGAGGTGAGACGTTTGAAAAGTCCAGATTCGAATTGACGACCTTGATCCGTTGTGATAGTTCTGGGCATCCAAAACGGGATATCCAACAGTTCACCAAAGCTTCGGCGACTTCCTCAGCAGTGATTTGCTGAAGTGGTGAACTTCTGGCCATCTGGTAAACCTGTCAATAACGGTCAGACAGTATCGGTACGGGCCAGCTGGTGGGAGTGGTCCAATTATGTCTACATGAATGTGACGAAAACGAGCAGATGGTGGATTGACTGTTCCAAGTGGACTGTGAACGTGGCGTGAAAACTTTGGCACGTTGGCAGAGCTGACGAGTTCGGGCCCAAGTGCGGCAATCTCGCTGAATATTAGGCCAAACAAAACGTTGAGATATGAGGCGAGCTGAAGCTTTGATGCCGGGATGACTTAAGTTGTGTAGAGAGTCAAAAACCAGTCGTCTGAGAGGAGCAGGTACAAATGGTCGGAGTGAAGGATTAGAAGTGTCACAGAAGAGGTCAACGTTTGAACCAGGGACTGTGATTCTCTTGAGCTTCAATGCTGTGTCACGGTTCAAAAGATCTTGAAGTTCAGTGTCCTCTCGTCGAGCCTACGAAAGAGTACAGTGGTCGACAGTTGTGATTCCTGAAACGGCATCGACACGTGAGAAAGTATCGGCAACGATGTTTGCAGATCCAGATATGTGCTGAATGTCAGTAGTAAATTGGGCAATAAATGATAGTTGATTGACTTGAACAGGAGGAAGTTTATCTTTTCTCTGTTGGAAAGCAAATGTCA
The DNA here is from genome assembly GCF_021130785.1 of Homalodisca vitripennis. Classification (NCBI taxonomy): domain Eukaryota; kingdom Metazoa; phylum Arthropoda; class Insecta; order Hemiptera; family Cicadellidae; genus Homalodisca; species Homalodisca vitripennis. Next base: position 44,113,242 of record NC_060214.1, read on the forward strand.
ATGGTTTATGATCAGTGAATATAGTACAACGTTGAGCTTCTAAAATGTGTCTAAAATGATGTACTGATGAGTAGACGGCATAGAGTTCACGGTAGTAGGCGGGCCACTCTATTTGTCTTGCAGTAAGCTTTTGAGAAAAGAAAGCTAGTGGTTGCCATTCATTCTTGACGAGTTGTTGAAGGCATGCTCCAACAGATGAGGTGCTGGCGTCAGTGAAAAGTCCGAGTGGAGCGTTTGGGTCAGGGTGATTGAGCAGAGTTGCTTGAGAGAGATTCTCCTTGCAATTGATGAAGGCCTGTTCTAACTCGGTGGTCCAGGTTATCTTCTGATTTCCTTTTAGGCCTGCAAGAGCAGAGTGAAGTGGTGCTTGGTGTTGAGATGCAGAAGGAATGAATCTTCTATAAAAATTAATCATGCCCAGAAAACGACGTAGTCCCTTGGCAGTTTCCGGGCGAGCGAAGTTCTGAAGAGCGGTGATACGATCGGGAAGAGGTCTAGTACCACTGGCAGATACTTCGTAGCCTAGAAAGGTAACTATTGGAACTCCAAGGACACATTTGTTAGCGTTGACAAGGATTCCATAGTCTGTGAGTCTTTGAAAAAGGATACGGAGGTGATCTTGATGTTTTTCGGATGTTTGTGAGAAAATAAGTATGTCATCAATGTATGGGAAACAAAAATCAAGTCCTGAAACCACTTCGTCGATAAATCTCTGAAATGTCTGTCCAGCATTTCTGAGTCCAAACCCCATGAAGGGAAATGCAAACAAACCGAAAGGTGTGGTTATGGCTGTCTTAGGGATGTCGTCAGGGTTTACTGGTATTTGGGTGTAAGCTTTTACTAGATCATTGACCGAAAATGTTGTGCACCCACGAATTTGATGATTGAAGTCATGAATGTGACGTACCGGATAGCTGTCAGGAATGGTTCTAGCGTTTAGAGCACGGTAGTCACCGCACGGTCGCCAACCATCAGTCTTCTTAGGAACTAAGTGCAGAGGAGACGACCAAGGTCCATCAGAGCGTCGGGAAATCCCTTCTTGGACCATACTATCGAATTCGGCTTTGGCGATTTTAAGGCGATCAGGTGCAAGACGGCGAGGTCGGCAAGAGATTGGAGGGCCAGGCGTCGTCTTGATGAAGTATAATGTATTGTGCTTCACCTCACGAGGTGTTCCAGCCGGACGAGTGAGGGTAGGAAACTCAGCAAGCACAGCGTGGAATAGAGAAGACTCGGTGAGGGTCTTCACACTAGGAACAGAGGCATCAGATGTTTGACATCTTACTGTTAAATTAGTTTTTGAGTCAATCAAGCGTTGATTGCGACAGTCAGGAAGAAGTCCGTAGTGAGCAAGAAAATCAGATCCAATGATGGGCATGGTGACATCAGCGATGATGAATTTCCATGCAAATATGCGTCGCAAACCTAGATTTAGACCAAAATTTCTAAAACCGTAGGTGTGAATTTGTGATGAGTTCGCTGCAACCAAGTCGTAGTCCACGCGTTGTGGTCTGTTTTGTAGTAGGTGACGTGGGTAGCAGCAGAGATCAGAACCAGTGTCTATGAGAAATTTAGTACCAGTAACCCGGTCACTGATGAGAAGGCGTCGTCCTCCAGTTGAGCAGCCAGTAGATGCCATTATTGACTGCTGTTGAGAAAATTTACAGGGCTTGATACATTTATTAGCTTTTTTACCATATTTAAAATGATACCAACATATATCGGAGGAGCTAGATAATGATTTAGAACCATCCTGGCCCTGTAAGTCTGAGCGAGACCCAGGATGATGAGCTGAGAGTGCTGTCTCGATCTGAGAAATCCTATCCGTCAATTCCTGTATGACCAAGGTGAGTTCTGAGTCAATATCAATATTTACAGTTTTACGGTTGAGAGAACACACTGTAGATGGCAAAGTAAATACACTTACATTCGGAGTTGCGGTGCTTTGAACTGTACTCAAAGGGATTGATGGGCTAACCTCAAATATCTTGTCAGCAACATGAGCTAGTTGCTCTAGTGACTGTTCTTGAGGTTGTGCCTGCAGTATTGCTTGGACTTGGCATGGTAGGCGAGTGATCCATAGTTGACGAATAAGATCCTCATGTACTGGAGTGTTACCGGAAAGCGATAGTAGATGACGAAGGAATTGAGATGGTTTACGAGATCCCATTTCTTCTTCCGTCAGAATTTGTTTTAGTCGTTGATTGGTACTGAGAGAGAGCCTTTGGATAAGTTCGGTTTTGAGACGCGTGTAAGGGTTGGCTACAGGAGGAGCTTTAATTATATCCCTTACCTCATGAGCGTAGCGACCTTCTAGCTGACTTACCGCGTATGCAAATCTTGTATTCTCCTGTGTAACATGGGCGATGGTAAACTGAGCTTCGACTTGTGCAAACCATAGTTCCACATCTTCGGGCCAAAAGGGTGGAAGTTTGACACTTACCCAATTGACGACACGTTGGGGAGAGTCTGCAGTTTGTATATCAGGTTCCGCATGTTCATTGTCCTGGTTATCAGGATGGTGAATCTCTTCAGCATTGTTTTCTTGCTGACCTTGAAGATGACGTTGCAGATCTTCAACTTGAGTCCGCAAAATGTCGTTTTGCCTTTGCAAATCTTCCATTGAATGTGAATAAAAGCGGGTCTTGAATAATATGTCCTTTCCTTTTCGTGGTCACCAATATAGGGAATGATATGTTACTAAATAATTCCATAGTTAAGAAATTAAAGATATATAATTAGTCAAAATAATAGTATTGTATTTAAAGAGAGAGTATGATAACTCTTTATAATAATGACCAAAACAAAACAGGTGGTTTATATCTTTTACAATATTAAAAATAAATTATATTTTTAAATCAGCTGACCAGCTGACACTACATATGTTTTTACTTAGTTATTGGGGCCTCAAACATGTTTTCATGAAGAAATAAAAAGCATTTTTGTGTCTTGGAACATGAAAAATTTTTAATGTCAGCATTACTTCAATTACACCTAAGAAACCATTAGGTTATAGACTGTGAAGGTTATAACACCAAGTTTATCTCTAGTGTACATATTAATTGCTAGCAAACAAGATATATTAGAAGCTGTTCCGTTGGGTTACAACTTATAATGCCTGACTCTCCTATGAACCAAGACACTAACTGCTATTGAACCATGTTTGTACACCGAAGTCAGTGACCAGATGTCATGGGTGATGTCAACTTTGAATGATAAATTTTCATCGGTAATGTACTCAAGCATTTTATATTTTAGTTTTGCATGATAGAAAACTTGATGTAAGTACCGTTAAATTGCTTTTATATGGTTAGGCTTAACATAATGAATATTAAAAACAGCTCCTCAGTGTTCATTCAAAGACTTATCTTTATAAATTTCAAAGTTAGTAAGAATCCAAAATTCCATATAGAACTCGAAAGTTTGGAATATTTGAGAACTCTTGGAAGATAGGCCTTGAGATTTAAAGCTTCAAACATGAGTTCCTTCTTTATTCCAGAAATTTCTATCCATTTTATACGTCTCTGCGTTATCACTTTGTTTCTTCCTGATTCTCGTTAATTTGTTTATTAAGCTTCATTCTATTATCTTACCGTTTTTAAGGAAGTTTTCCAGCCCAGTACCCGTTCCCGTTCGCCTCTTTTTCACAGTTACAGACTTCAGGTATCTAAGTGATTTTATCAAATCATACAAAGTAATGAAAACTTTAAATCACAAAAGAGTGGCTTTACAAGTAGCTCGTATTGTGGTGGTTTGTAAATTCATGTGCTTGCATGGAGAAACCGCTGGTGGTGAGTTGTTCGTATATGCATCGGGTTAGATGGTACTTTTCATTCAACTCGGATGTTCGGCACAGTTCTGGCAGTGTTACCAACCCAACAATCTATCCTAGATTGCGTCTTTGTGGTAAGCTCGCTGTGAGTGGTGTAATCGCGTTGATGTTTATGAATATTTTTATTTTGTTATGATTAAACAGAACGATGTATAAATAATGTTAACTCATGCAGTTTTTCGTAAGATACTGAAGTGAAAATCTCTTCTCAAAAATGGTATGATGATCGGATGAACACTGCAGCCTGCCATTTATTCTTCTAGGGGAATCACCCAAGACACCGTAAAAACAACTTTATTTAGAAACCATGAATTAATAGACATATTGTTACATAAACATGATGTACTCAGTGGACTATACGTGTAAGATTTATGTTGATAATGTATGTTCTAAATATGATGGCCACATTGTTTTAGTACTTTTATGTTCACCTCACCTCATCAATGACGGTATATTTAACAATATCATTATATTTTAAAATGACATTCTGGCCAGGTACCAAGGGAACACACACACATTCCCGACCGGTATCTCACTGATTATGATTGTTTCATCAGTCTGATTACAGCCGTGCTCCAGTTACAATACTTTTCAATATTATGTGAATAACGACAAATTTACAATAATTATATTATTTTTCTTACCATCACAACAAAGCGTAAGTATTTTTGAACCAAAATATTTAGAGTTATTACATTATTATTCAAGTAAAGTTAATAAAAATACTTTTACAGATAACATTAATTAGGTACCAGTATTACTTTCTAATTCAAAAATTTAATCATATAAGTAATTAAAAATAATTACAAATACGAAATATAATTTAAAGGTAAATTTTTTTATGTATGCTTATGCCTTTAACTATATTTTTTGTATTAAACTATGAATTAACTATTAAGAGGCTAATGGCAATATTTTCTCCCTTTTTTCCAAGCCTTTCTGTCAAAAGAATAGAGGAATCTAATTATCTTGCGCAATGGTTTTGTTAGAATGCAATAAAAAAATATAACATTCATTTCTATTTAAAGATCTTTACTACAACGGTAGAAATACTTGGACTCAATTTGAGAATGAAAATACTTTATGGGAAACAAGCAAACAGAACAATAACTGTTTGATACATCTCTATACGTTCAAGCTCACATCCGAGTCCCAAGGCCTTGTCCCAAATAAATTGTTGTCATTCACCTAAGACGGTGTTCCACCACAAGAGCGAGTTTAATGTCCTTAGGCGACGTTAAGGCTTACATGAAGAACTTGAAACTGCGATTGCGGATACCCTAAATACTGGCTTGTCTTAAAATACAGGTTAATATTAATATAGTAAAACATATCTTGTGGAAAAATGGTTAAATTCACCTCTCACCACTACACTAAATTTTTTTAAGTTGTTTAGTTATCTACTGGTGGCGAGAGAAAAGAAGAGACCTGGCCCGTGCCGGCGCACAGCTGTGTACTAGTGTGTTGCCGCGCGGTAATTTCAGGCGCTTTGCCCCACAGCCAACCCTGCGAATTGTTTATCCTAGCAATGGAGTTATTTGTTTTCAGTAATGTGGCTTTCCTGCAGAGTGTGACTCATCTTAAATGTTAAATTTTATATACATAAAAGCACAAAATTTACATTATACATATATGAACATTAGTAATTGTTATCTTAACAATAAAAAAATGTTTAATTTCAGCAATTCATTCCTTTAATTATTGTTTGTTTACAACAACTGTAGAGCCTAATTATTACAATTTATTACATAACATAAATTTTGCTCAATTTTAATTGATCAAAACAGTAGCGTCATTTAAATTATCTTATAAAACATATCAATTAGGCTGCAAATCAATCAAAACAGTGAAACAATAATGGAATTACGAAACAAGGCGCGGCAACATACTAGTAGTAGCGCCTGCAATTTTCAGATAGGCCAGAATCCAGGTCTCTTCTTTTCTCTCGCCATCAGTATATAGTACCTACATAACAGTATATTAAAATTCTTGCAATAGAACGTCTATATATGAATGCCAGTGATATGGTAATATTTATAAGGCAAGTAAATTCGTAAAGGCATAATTACTTTTCTGCTATATCTATTCAATCGTCTTTAGTGATGAAATTATGAGTGATAATAGGATTTAAATGCTTTAAGAAAAATATATACGTTGAGTTTTTTACTAACCTATAAAACATATTTATATAATAAAAATATATTATAATGCGAGATTCATGTCTAGTGGCGGAAATTTTATAAGTTTGTTTCTATGCGCAAGGCGTAGCAATGGTGAAATTGGTTCAATCAATTTGAACGTTGTGTATGGTCCAGTTTAGCTTTCTAGTAATGCAGAGTCTGAAATGTGATCTTTTCGACACGATACTGAATTTTTGGTTGCACTTCTTTCAGAATTTAAAATTTACTTCAAACTTTCTTTAAAAAAAGGATTAAACTAAAGTACCACACCGTAGGTTTTGGTATACTTCTATGTAATATAACTGACACAGAGCCATATTTTACACAATTAATTATTTTGTAACACCATGGCTACGGTTAATGTATAACATTTCAGCATGATTCATGTAAAGTTTTATGGTATAACCTACCTAAAGACATTTTACATGATTTATGAAATATATTTCAAACTAAGGTTTTACTATCGTAGACTTAACAAATACATTTGAATTCGAAACAAATTTATGAGGAATATACTAATTGGACTGTCGTATTCCACGGAGACTGTGTTAAGGCCAAAGAAAAGTATAAGTAGCGGAATTAAACGCATAACAAGTGCTCGCTGGAGCGTGGATTTCTTGGAATTTATAGCGAGTATTGTTCCTGACTGTACAAACTGAACCGAAGGTTTCGTTGTCACAGTTATTCTTAGGTACTAGCTTTTTTCCTTCTCTTCTAAATATTGAATATCTACAAGAACATCCACAATAACAGGCAATTGGCTTTAGCATCCATAAATTCATTTAAATTTTGCTATTTCAGAAATATAAATTATTGCATTGTGTAGCCATATTAAAAAAGTAATTTTTCATAATCATAAGGGAGACTATTTATTTTATTTTGGATTAATCATAATTTTGTGAAACGCATTTTTAATAACGAATAACCACAATAATTCATTTAATGTTTGAAAAAATGTTTTAAATACAAAATAGTAAAATTAAAAATAGAATATAATAAGATATCTAGATTATTATACAACGATTTTATATATGTTAAAATAATATTTTTTATACATATCTGCCAGTATTCAAAAGCTCTAGATACTATTTTGTGGATTTATAATGTAACCCACAATATACTGATAGCGAGAGAAAAGAAGAGACCTGGATTATAGCCTATCTGAAAATTGCAAGCACTACTACTAGTATGTTGCCGCGCCTAGTTTCGTAATTCCATTATTTTTACACTGTTTTGATTGATTTGCGGCCTAATTGTTATGTTTTATAAGATAATTTAAATGACGGTACTGTTTTGATCAATTAAAATTGAGCAACATTTATGTTTGTAATAAATTATAATAATTACGCTCTACAGTGGTTGTAAACAAACAATAATTAAAGGAATGAATTTCTGAAATTGAAGATTTTTTTTATTGTTAATATAACAATTACTAATGTTCATATATGTATAATGTAAATGTAGTGCTTTTATGTATATAAAATTTAACATTGATACCTTACTGACTAACACAATATTGAATATTGCCACATTACTGAAAACAAATAACTCCATTACTAGGATAAACAATTCGCAGGGTTGGCTGTGGGGCGAAGCGCCTGAAATTACCGCGCGGCAACACACTAGTACACAGCTGTGCGCCGGCACGGGCCAGGTCTCTTCTTTTCTCTCGCCACCAGTAGGTCTGCCACACGTGCCTCCTAAGTTTCTAGTATGTTAATTCTATGAGAGTATTCTTTTTAGTTTAAATCAGCTGATTTCCAAAACATGCAAGGGATGTTTCGACATTATTCTCAATCCACTAAATATCAGCTGATTAACTGTAAAATCCACTAACGAATTCGTCAGCTGTATTTAGAGAATTTAAGTTACAACAATGTACATGTATTTGTTGTTAATAATTTCAATTAATAAGCAAGCTAATTGTATTATACAGGTATATCTGAAAATGAATTATAGGAGGTGTAGGAAAATAATCGAATTAAGGGGAGTCCGACTCCCATAAGAAAGCAATGTTAACTATATGTTGCATAACTTGAAAACTAATTAGGATAATGCTTTACTGCTTTTGGTTTTATTTTGAAGATCATGTATTTTTCTAGTGCCCTAGTAGAGGTTTTTAGTTTTTTTCTTTTAATAAATAAATTATGAATTTTTTAATATTTTAATATATAAATATTTTTAAATCAAATTAGGATAATTATATCCCAAAACCCTCTCCTAGGGCACTAGTATTTTAGCCAAGGAATGTGTGTTAAAAATTTCATTAAGATATCTCAATCGGGTGTAGGTTTTATACAGTTACAGTTTAAAAATATTTAAGTTTCGATAAACAGCAAAAAACAAAAAAATATATGTAATAAATAAATGTTCTTACTTTTAATAATGTCCAGCACAGTAACTAGGATTGTCTGGATCATCTTCTGCCTCATACAAGTACTCTAACTTCCTTTTGGCAACATTTCTTGACTGTCTAAATATTTTTCCATATCGGAAATAGCTTTTTCAGCTTTGGAAACACGGTCAAAATCGAGACGTCTTGCAGTTTGAAGTAAATTCCTTCCAATTTGTAGGCCTAAGTGTTCCATTAATTTTACTTTAGCTAAGTGTCCACTGTTGAATGTCAAAACAGCTTCAAATACACCAAATTTCAGGGTTTCAAGATTTACAAATGTTCTTTTAGGTATTTTACTCCAGATAACATTGTTCAAAGATTCATTGGGGTTTTGGGATTTACCTCTGAGACATTTTTGCAACAGTTCTGGCTTGGCAAGATCCCTGAGTATAGGTTTGACCTCTTGAAGTATCACCTCAGGCAAATGGAAGTGCTTGGTGTGGTCATAGGTATCATTTTCACGGGCTGCTTTTATGAGACTGGCTATAGTAGCGGGGCTGGATCGACTTTTTGGTGTGCAAGGTTACTTTAAATAATTTTTTTCACTTATTTAGAATTTTCTGTACCATATGTGTTATATATCGTTAGAAATAGGAGATTCCAAAGAAAATTAAAGTATTATAAACTAAAAATCACGCAACAAAAATTTCTTCGGTCATACTGCCCTTAAAATGAGGCAAGTCCTCTCACTACTATGTATCTCGAACCTTTACGAACACACAATTTGTTCAGATTAAAACATTGGCGTGTCACTAGTTTAAAAGAACATGATATACCGTTTACACTGGTCCATATTAAAAAGACAAAATCTTATACTAATTTTCAATTAACTTCAAGAAAATAAATATCCACATACCCACAATATAGGCCAGTGTGACCAACCTCTAATTATCTCTAAACATTTCACCTAATTGCGATTTAGGTTGATTACTATCAAGTAATTGAACTTTGCCAGCTCCATCGAGAAACCCAGAGATTGCGGTTTCTCTCGTTAAATGATCTAATGTGCCAGACGCAATCGTGAAGAATTCATTTTAAAAGTTACAGACATCCACCACTATCAATATTTTTGGATTTTTTCTCATTATAATATAGTTCAGTTGATAATCCTTTGGGTCACTTTGGACAACTTATGTTGTAGGTATTATTGATTTAATTGTGAATTGAATTTTCCTAGATTGTTAGCGAAATTCTGTGCTTGTGTTAAGAGAATCGTAAAAATCCTACTAGTTTTCGTTTTTAGCAGTTTATTGAAATAGTTCCAAATTACATTACTTATTGCATTGGTTCAATTTCTATCCTTTGAATACGTTTAGGAATGTAGTTTTTTTATTGTCACATGATTGGAAAATTAACTGTCCCATCATCTTGCTAAACCACATCGATGACAACACGTTTCTATCATTACCGTAGTTTTAGTTGTGTCTAATATATTTTGGTTTGGGTTTTCTTTGAAAGTTTAACGCCACAGCAACACTGTTAGATAATGTATCTTGTCACTCCATGTGATTTTACTAAGCATTATGAAGTATTTTTACATTTTTCTTGTGGGTAACCATGATGGGAAGAAGAAAATATCAATATAAAAAAGTTTGTAAACTATGTAGGCACAATCATATTTCATTTTAACATATTTACAGGGTAAATATGTGTAAAATAAAAGTAATATATCAATATTAAAACTTTTTAATAAACCTGAATTCCGTATACTCTTGCCTTCACTACCACGTTTATTATTTAAACACTATAATGAAACCTAACTCAATGAACGAAGTATGAATTTATCATACGGTAAGATATATCGTGAAGATCAACGGCAGACGCTATATTTTGGATTAAATTCATTTCTACATAGACTAGAATGACTTATAAGGTGATACATATCTAACAAAGGAATTCAGCTGACCACTCCGTAGGTTGACACAATACCTCTTTTGTTTTCCGTTAGATGAGAGGGGTAGGAGGAAAACATTTCTCATCTTTAGACTTGAAATGTTTCATGTAACCTTAGCGGCACGTGGTGTTAGGTGCTTTTCCTTCCTTATAGAGTATTATATTTTTCCAAAAGAAATTTTTTTTGTCTAGAGGCAGGTCCGTCTTATATTAAAATCAATGTCATTAGGTAAAATAATGCAAAACTGCAAGAGAACTGCGACTGCTTATATCTAAGTTTACGACAGCAAACTCGGTAGAATGTAATACACAATGAATACATTAACCGAAACAACATAAGTAACTCAAATAACTCATTAAAGAAAGTCGGGAGCGTGTTGAGGACGGTACACTGGAGCCTTGACATGGAATTAAGTCACATTCTCTTAAAGTCATCGAAACTCAGAGTTACTCTTTAGTTCAGAATATTCTTGTTGGAAGTTAAAACTAAATTACAGCAGTTCCTATGCAAATCCCTTAATTCTGTAATACGTTTAAAAGGTATATGACTCCCCACATATTGTTTAATTTGTAATCAGTTCCTAACCAAAAATTACCTCAGGAATTCCTGGAGAGAGAGAGAGAGAGAGAGAGAGAGAGAGAGAGATTTTATACCATTATTTCCAACATAGGAAATAAATAACTCATCTCCGTCACTGACATTTGTCAATTTCATCTTCAGTTTTTTGGGAGTTTATTCGGTTTCTTGATACAAGGATTCCTACAGGATTACGCTACCTAACGATACACTCTTTGAAATTCATCGTATTTCATGTCAGGTACAGCAAAAACGAGATGGGATGGAGATTATTTTGCAACCCTGTCTCTATTGTTATATACTTTAAATGTACATAAGACATGGGCATCTTTAAATGGAAGTAAGATAAATATTGACAACCTTTTTCACCTATTATTATACATAAAACCGTGTAGTTAGCTGCAGAAATTACAAAAAACTGTACTACTACAATATTCAAGAACAGGTCTTAGGGCTGGTCCATATTATGTTAAAAAATCTGTTTCAATGATTTTCCGATATTTTTTATTCTATAATGTAACTGTTCCCAAGAAATTCAAACACTCAACAATTACCTACGGTTTCGATTATGACTCTTAGTCCTAAGGGTAGAAGCAAACAATTGCTCTTATCTAAGTACTTAATGTAGGGTTGTAGTGTTAAACCAAGTTTAGCCTTTGTATAGCTCTACAGCGAGGCAATAACATGTTGGGAACTTTAATTAAACTGTTGAAGATTCCAAGTAGCGATTTACATCCACCCTGTTCTTCAATGTTTGAAAATTTGTTGTCATGAAATTGCAATATTTATATTAAAATATACTTCAGATAACAAACCTAGCACGTATTCACAAATACAGAAAGGTATATTAAATACGCTATAATCGAATGCGTTTAGAGTGTTTATAAAATTATAGTGAAAATTCATGTTAATCTACTAGTAATGTATGAAGTTTTTATACAGTAAAACATTTCTAGAAGTAAAGCATATGTACACAATGTTTTATTAATAAACTATCAAGAAAATTCAAATCATTACGCAAGCAGAGAAAATGTTAGGTTTTACGAGAGTTTTTTTTCTTTGTTTTATATATGGTTGTTTAAATAAAATATTGGTATCCAAAAAGAGTGTATAATGTCCCATTATTAAAATAAATTAAAAAATATATAATTAACATTTCAAAATTGTTTTATTACAAATAGTTATATTGCACAAAGGAAAGCTAACGTTTACCAGTCACCAATTAGTGCAGATTAGCAACTTGTTAAGTAACTCAACTTAGCAACTTGATGATATAAAATCATCCTTTAAATGATTTTATATTCTGAATATTTGAATATATGTCAATAATTATAAAGAATAAAAATGTCATGTTTCTTTAAAATATTTAACAAGCTTTAAACACTTTTTTTGTTTATGTGTTATATTTTAAGATGGTAGACATCAAGTTTTGGAAAAGGGATAATTATTTTATTTTCAACTTTCAATGTGTACTTACATGGTTTGGATATTTTTTACATAACTTCTTTACAGCATGTTTGCAAGTATAAAAAAACTTTTAATGGTTACAAGTGAGTACGATTACAAACAAAACGTCTACCTGTTAATTTTTCTACAACTAAATTAAGTCCATTTTGAACAATTACACTTATATGCTTAAAATGATATATCTGTTCTAAGGTTTCAAAGCGAAGAAGTTTCTAACATTCGAATGTTTTCTGAGTACAATTATATACCAACCTAATCATTTCATACAAATTGAACGTGTAAATTAATAATTCATCTTTAGAAAATTCGTACTTAGAAAATCCATACAGGCTACTCCCCACCGGTCTAAAACTCCCTTTTTGGCTTAATTAGCAGGTAAAACATTACTATTCTAATCAAATATTTCTTGTAAAAATTATAATTTGACAAAATAATCATACGGTTTGTTAATTTAAATAGCATTTATAATTTCTTTACGTTTTCAATATTGAAAGCATAGACTCAGCTTACAAGTAACAATACTTCTTATTTTAAACTTATCTGTAATTACTGATGAACTCAGAAGTTCTACATGGCATAATCAACTTCTTTTTAAATTATATAGCTCTTCAATATTCTTTAGATCAATAGTGCATTAACTTCGCTAAGAACTTCGACTTGTGGATTTTCTCCATGCCGGTTAATGGTTTAATTGGTACTGAAATCGTTTATCATGAAATATTGGAAGGAAATTCAAGTTATTTCATGTATTTTTAAAACTTTTTCTTCCTTTTACTTGATGGCCCCAACATATTGCTCTTAAAACTTAAAATTAGGTTTATCTGAAGATCACATTAAATAGGGAGGGTATGAAATGTAATTTGAAAAGAATATGCCCACGATGTAGTTGTTTATCAGTAGTAGATTGAGGAGAAAGCCACAGGAAATAGCTGGTTTTTATATAAGTGTAATATAAAAAGTATGCATTTTAGAAGAATGTGGCTAATAGGGATATTTAGTGAGTTTTCAGTTATTCAGTATATTGCATATCAAGAATAAAGGAACTTAGTTTAAAAATATGTATAGAAAGAATAAATAATAATTTATAGCAAAGTCAGTAACACTAGTTTTAAAAATATTTATAATTCAATTACTGTTTGGTCGAGCAGAAACGAAGTAGTCTTTAAATACTGATAAAATTCAAATTTAAATGAACTGTGATTTTAAGTTGAATAATATTGTCACTATAACAATTAGTTACTTTTTTATTACTTTTGCATTGTAATATATTTAGTTCAACTGCAATAAAAAATCTTTTTCCAAGACAAAAGAAATAAACATTTTGATTAGTAATTTTAAAATTATGTCAAATTTTAAAAATATTATTCCTAATTTAATTGCATATTAACAGTTTTTTTAACTAAAATGATATATTTGCATAATAATAATTTTACATTTCGTATCTGCAAGTAATTATAATATGTATTTTAAGGAGATCCGCAACATCCACAAAATCCCTGTATATAATTTTATGGTTAGTTTAACTGCACTTAATTATCCATTTTCAAAATTATTGAATTGTTTTGGTTTAGGTAGATATACAGGAGAATAATTTCTCAAATCACTTTAAAACCTGATTATTAACTATCAGTTCAGTAATTTGGGCTTAAAATAACAATGGTTGTACTTGATAGATATTTATATTTCAATTCTTACAAATTTACACAACAACCTTTGTTGTAAAGGTTTTCTCAAGAAAAGGTAACCTTCCTTTAAATAAAAATAATTAAATTAAAGTTAACTTCTTTACTCAAAAATAAAATCAAACTAAAAATTTAACTTTATTATAAATCTCAAACAAGATCAAACCTATAATTTTATTTAAAATAAAATATACTTTTCTCGATTAAACGAGGCTAAATAAAACTGAACTAAAACTTCCTGGAAATTTCTTTTTACCACTTGGTGTTACAACCTGTTGCTGTTGGTACAGTCTCAAAGTTCATTATCTTAATAGGGATGACAAACATAATTTATATCAATACAGAAATAAAATTATAGTAGCCAAAATAGACGTTTCATGGGAGAAATGGGCTTGTCAGAACCTAGTTTTTATGTATGTGTATCTATATTATCTTGATAAGGGCAAAAATCTAAATTCAATCATGGCGATACAAATACAATTAAGTATAACAAGAAATGCTCATAAACACACAAGGATGAAAAGAATTAAAAGTATACTGAATTTTACTTAAGAGTAAAATACCATTTACTCATATATGAGTATTCACGTAAAAAAGACGTAGTCATTTTTTGAAAGTCATTGGCCAAGTTTATTTTACGGAATACAATATGTAATTATGTTAATATTGTCTTAACTCATGAGTGCTAAATAAAATGTATCATTATTCACTAGATTTTATACGTGATATAGTAATGAAATGCATTAGCGAAACGTGAGAGTAGCTTGCGGAGATGTGCTAGCGCATATTCAGCATGCCAATAAACCCAGTCCTCCATTCACGATACGGAATGGATCGTGCAGTAATCAGACCGACAAAGCTGTTCCAATATTGCCTCCAAACTACACTCTGGTAGCAGTTTTAAGTTTATTATTAGTAATTTAATTATGTTTTAATGATAATATAAAATGTAATGTACAATCAAATAGAAGCAATTCAATATATAAAAAATGGAGTAGGTGTTCATAAACACAGTTGCAAACATTGAATAGAATTATTGCTGGTAATGAAAATTCAATAGCCTAGATTACTTTACAGACATACATATGTAACTCATTGTTAGGAATATCCTTATAAAATTTCAATACAAACGTTCTAGTAGTGTTTACGTGACTGAATAACACACACATGAAGACGCATACAGAACACACACACAGACATTGTTAGAATTTTGAACAATGTTATATAATAGAATAATGATACCATTCTCGGAATCGGAAAAGGAGAGAATCGTTATTTGAGTTACCTCCTCGCACAGGATCAATCTATTACAGGAATACAACATCATTAAGGGAAACATTTTATGGAACCAAAACCTAACTACACAAATATTGGAAAGGCTTCTAAGAGTCAAATTTTGACTACACAAATCATGAACTGGGTTTTTCTAAGTGTTACTAGAAAGCTATGTTCATCTTGTACTATCAACACTTCTACCTTGTTTCTATATAGACAATATAGAGACAATGGTAGTGCATATCAACCGTTATCAGTCAATAAAGCGGGCGGACGCGTAATAGCCGTTATCTCCTAACCTGCTTTATTAACCTGCACGCGTAAACGCGTGTTCATAACCTGTTTATGTTTCAATTTTTATATTTATGTAACTAATTAAATAACGCCGGATAACTGCAGGGCATGTAATGGTGTGTGTGAGTGGTGAGTGTAAATGAAACATGTTTGCTCAAATGTTCCGGAAAGTGCGGAACCGTGTTTCATATTGCGTGCTTGTGTGCGTGAGTGGTGAGTGTAAATGAAACATGTTTGCTCAAATGTTCCGGAAAGTGCGGAACCGTGTTTCATATTGCGTGCTTGTCGTAAAGAGCTCAAGATTCGTTAAAAACAGAAAGCGAAATAGGACTGGCAATGCAGATACTGCCGGACTGAGAAAGAAAATTCGTCTCTAGGAAGCAACCAGTCAGTATCTACAACGGTAACTAAAGAATTTTTAGTTAATACAATCAAATATTTCAAGAATGACATGTTTGTTAATCAATTGAAACATGATATTCCGTGATTATCATTTTGAGGTTATTAGCACTATTATTAAAACAATCATTTAGGGTTATTTTTAATGATGGCACGAGTGTGCAAGATGTCGATAGTGTTAGAACGTCATTCAGCAATAAAAACCACCAAACAATTCCCGGTGGTCCAATTTGTACGTTTTGTATCTTATCTTATGTAATCTTATGACTTGGGAAAAATGTTGGAATTAAGAACAGGTGAGTTAATATATTGGCTTTTATTTAACAGCCTTCATCTGTTTGCTTGGATGAATTAAAGTCTTCAGAATACTCTGGATGGGGTAGAGAAATAAACATTATCACACGGATCTTGATGGAATCAAAACAAATATATGAGAAATTTCCTCTTAAGGATAGTGACTTTAAATTTAGGAGCAATCGGGATTGGAGAAGGTATGTGGGGATGGGGACTTTGTTATTGTGATCGAGACATAAAGTTTTTCCAAAAAAGAGCCCTAAAAATACTTATTGTAAAAATAAAAATATTGTTATGTTTTATCCTGTCTTTCTCGTGCCGTTGAGCGTGATATAGTGAGGTTTGGATAGTTCAGATTGTTTTTTGCGTAAGGTATTTTAGCAATGGCTACAGCTACCAAAGAATGTGCCAGAACACGTAATTGTAAATATATAATTAAGAAAGGTACCGGTATTTTCAGAAATGTACAAGCTTAAAACTAAAAGTGCTTGAGGTCAACATTTGAACAAATTCATGGAGAAAAAGAAATATACAAGTTTTGAAACGAAAAATTAGAAAATTTTTACATTATACTCGTAGTTACTATATTTTTTACCAAAGTTTCCTATTTCCATTGAAAAAGAACTGAAATTCAGGAGACTCATTAAACCAACCTAGTATATATTACAATAAATAGTTTCAAGGTAATCTTAAAATTATGTCATCCTTCATTAAACAACTTTTCCTTAGTGTACCTACGACAACAAGCAAAAAATTAAGTCACTTCAACACAGGATTGTAATACAAGTTTAACGTTTAACTACGTATACAAAACAAACGCATGTAATTACTAATACCTCTGGTTATAAAGTGTTGAAGAATACACATTTTACATGACGGAAAATTTCCTTTTATGACATTACTAGCAATTACCTGTCCATTTGAAAGCAATTTTTAAAAGAATAATAGGTACGTTAAAGGAATATTCTCTTTAAATGGCATAATACACCGTCCTGAAAATAAGTTATAACTTCTCTATGGTGTCTCTTATGGATCAAGATTTGGGGCTGTCCTTTTCCAAATTTATGCCACCATGTTGAGTTCCAAACTCCAGAATGTAAAGATGATTCAACATGCTGACGACACGACATTCTACATCAGATAAAGTCTCGATCTTGAAGTTAATTAATTCAATAAGCTAAATTCATGGATAAATGATTTTTCAAGAGTATTTTCGAAAATAAACAGATAAAAACAAAACAAGATAAATTTTTATCTTGGGGAACTGGAGCGAGATGATCTACCAACAATGATTGTGGATGAAGTTCTCTTGGAAGAAGATCTATCAAGTTTCTTGATCTATACCTTGTGCGAGGGTTAATAATGGATTACCATATCGAAAGTGTCTGCCCAAAGGTTGCTTTCGCCTTTATTTCCTACGTAAATCTTTGCACAATAGGTGTATTATTATTATTATTGTTGTTGTTTGGTACACTAACGTTAAAACTATTGGTTTTATATTATGGGGAAGCTGTTATAGTGTCTGAAATCTCCGTCAGATTTGGGCATTTCCATATTGGTTGACTGCAAGCTAAGGCTTTTAATATATTCGCATCTAATCATAAACTTTATATATTCCATTTATATCCAATTATTATATAGATAAATGGCGTTACAGCTTAACCTTTACTATTCAAATTATTTTTAATGGTTGTTTTAAATTATAAAGATTACGTCGGATGCCATTGAGCTTAATACTTTATTTATCAAGATTCAATAACAATTAAAAAGCCAGTGAAAGTAAAGACAAAACTTTTAAAGACCAAACTATATCTCTTAAACTATCAACATCGTCACTTCTCACACTAATGTCTTGCGGTTCCTTTCCTGGCGTTGCTAGTCTGGAATGAGGCCAAGTCTGGTTTGTCGTCTGAAGGAATCCTATTACAGATTAACTGTCTAAGTTCCTCTAGAGTCCTTTATTATAGCTATCTATAATTGGATAGAATGAGAATTTATATAGCAATTTAATCACGTGTAATTCATCTAATGAGGTAACATTATCAATGGATTTAGTTAAATAAACAAAACAACATATATGGCAAAGGCAGTCTAAAAATTAATATAATTAAATACATTAAAATGTTTTTTAACGTTGTCATGACGTATAAAATATAATTTCTTAAAGTACTTTGTTGAGTTTTACTTAATTAGTACTCAAAGTCATTGATGGTTATATAGATTTAAGTAAAACAGAACTTTCTTGGTGGCAGTTTAATCACTTGAAGATAACTATAATGGTAATAGATGTTCAAAATAGGTAGAGTGAACGTTTCGCTAACAATATAAAATGCATTTTATTGGGATGAATAAAATCACCTAACTTTTCCGAGTCGAAGAGTAAATATGCCTCGCTTACACAGTTCCATTCATGAAATATTGCATTTCGAGTTATGTGAAGAACCATTTTGAGCCAATAGAAGTTAAATCTCTCTGTAAACCGACATATTTCTATAATTTTACTGTGTAAGCAAAGTTTAGACTGTGTGTGAAAAATTAAATAAAATAACTAGACTATTTGTAAATCGGAATATCAAACGTGTATAGTATATTGTATAGTAAATGGTAAAATAAATGG
The DNA here is from genome assembly GCF_021130785.1 of Homalodisca vitripennis. Lineage (NCBI taxonomy): Eukaryota > Metazoa > Arthropoda > Insecta > Hemiptera > Cicadellidae > Homalodisca > Homalodisca vitripennis. The sequence continues at coordinate 44,132,147 of NC_060214.1, forward strand.
AATAGTAAGGATATATAATCCATTTATGAGCAGAATGATAAATTTATAACCTACACTTTATGAATCAGAAGTAAATTAATTTCAAACCATTTCTAAGGACGAAAATAATTGATAGGATATCTAAAACTCAATGTTATTACAAAACAATATTACACGGAGTACAAAAAGTGTACAGCAGATATTGTTGTATAATATAAGAGCAGGATTAAGTATTGAAGCAAGAAGAGATAACAGTTTAATAAAACAATCGTTGCTTTGCTAAGGTGAAGCTATTGTCAATGAAGATCCGAATAATGATGAAGCGATGGTGAGAATACATTTTAAATGTGAAGTGAAATAATAGTTGGACGGTTGCGACTATTGATTCATTCATACAGTTAAACGGCGTAGCATAAAGGAAATAAAGCTAGTGCAGGCCTAATTTTAAATTCCCTACGTTCATATTGTGGACTAAAAACTCCAGCCCTGATTCACTTAAACAGTAAAGATTAGGCACCAAGGCATTTGCGCTCTGAAACGATTAAATCCCACTCCAAAATCATACGTTAGATAAGAAAATATGTGTTAATTTGTTACAATAAACTATTTAAAATTAGGAATCTTATCATAAAATTTAGGAAAGTGTTCAATGATGCAGCACTTTTTTCCTATGTCATGAAAGAGAGGAAATAGTTGAAATTGTCTCAGAGAAAAGGAATTAACATAAATATTTTTTTCATGCCATACTTGTGGTTACATCATGTAAATATGTATTATTCAAGAAAGTGGGCACCAACATAATTGTAGATGGTTAATTTAAAAACAGTTATATAATTATACAGTCATTGTTGCGGTAAACAAAATCAATCACACTGTGGACAGGAATGTATGTGGTACTTAAGGAGTGTATGACTTGTGAAATGGAACGAAATGGCATCGACCCAAATATTGAGTTACCTTGTGGTAACATTTACACTGTAATGGGAATATATTTACGTGTTAATGTGTTACTGCGTTACTACATCACTGTAATACGGAGTAAAACTGGGGTTGAACCAAAATCGTACAGTAGGAATCGTTACTGAAACAGTTTCACTGTGGGTGAGAATATATGTAATACTGTATATATTGTACGCAATACGGCAAACACAAAAAGTATAATTTTATGGAATAACGTACTAATACTGCAGAGCTACAACGAAAAATCTAAGTTAACAATACAGTTTTCTTATACTACATCAGTTCATTCAACGATTTTGAAAACAAACACTGAAAGACAGTATATCATTTTAATTTTATGAATAAATAAAGCCAGCAAATTGATTTCAAAAGAATCCATTTCTCATTAATACCAATAAAGTTGAGTAATAATTTAGTTCTTTTTTTGGAAGCGGAACGTATGCGAGTTAAAAAAAAATGTATTGTTAAATATTTATCAACGTGTAATACGTTGTAATTGTGTGAAATAAATTACATTATTTTTGTACTTTTCCCATCATTCTTATTAAAGTTTATAGAAATAAAATATTACTAGACAATTTGACTATAAAAAGTATAAGATATTCATGAAAATTTTGTGTTAAGGATAATTTCAATAGGAAATACAGTATATTCAACTTAAATAAATAAACTTTCTTAAATATTGTAAACAAAATTAAAGAAGTTGAAACTATTTAGTTCTGTTCTGCAAAAGTTAGGATGTAAATCTCTTTTTTTAATAACCGGCTTATTAAATTACTGCAATCTGTAGGGATATAATAGGTGTTTATATATAACACTGAGAAATTATATAAAAAGCGTTTGAATTGCAGAAACTTCAAAAACAATGTATAGCTTTGACAGGATGGTGTTAGGCAAAAAGGAGTTAACCCAAAAAATATTAAAAAATGAGTTATCCAACTCTTGTTGTAGAATATGTTTGCTCTCTACATTATGCAAAAATGATTTAAGCCCTATCAGTGTTTCAAAGACTGATATAGTAAAAATGTTAACCCACAATCCTTGAATCTTCAATTTACCATTATGCAAAAAAACATTCAACCACTATAAAACACTCATCCCACAATCAGATGTTTGTAGGCTATTTTGCAACAAGCACTCAACCAGCTGTATCAACCCACAGGAGCAGTGAGCACCATTAATCAGGAAAGTGAGTGGTTGTCTGTTCAATTTGTTTACATAATTTTATTATTATGAAAAATTCATTCAGCTAAGTGATATTTAACGACCTTGAGAGTGACAATCTTCATTTAATATTATAAAGGTAAGTCACAATTTGTATTATTTTACTTTTTGAGCGATAGTTATTAAAAACCTAACCTATAACAACAGATGAAAAGTTGTTTTTAATCAGCTTTATTAGGAGTTTACTATTAAGATAAATGTATTAATAGATGGAATGTTTATTTACCCCAAAATAATGGTCCCTTCATAGACGTACACTATGTGTAGACCTGTGACTTAAATCCCTATTGCTAAACTTTAGCCTATAACAGATAGTTGAGTGGGTTGAATGCTTATTACCAAATAACCAATATGGATTTTATACAAAGAACAGACCAATCTTGAGGGTTAAATGTTTATTGCTAATTTGCCATTGTACAATTTTACTTATTTTTATGTAATCCACTGTGTGTTAAATGCTTATTACAAAACTTTATACAAGTGGTATATAAGCTCTGTAACAGATATATGTGTGAGTTGAATGGTTTATTGCTAAATAATGAATGTGTATTTCAAGCAAAAGTGTTAGGCTTAAATCTTTATTGCTTATTTAGTAACAAGCCTATAGCTAAACTTGTTAAGAGCTTAAAAAGCTATTAGCCCTATGTACCCAAAAACTTACATACCTACCTTTTGTACCCCTACCAGATTACCAGATGTCAGGAATTCTTTTATTCCAACAATTTTAGCCTATTATTTTTATTTATTTATTTCCTGATGCTGTCTAGAGGAAAAACGTTATACCAACAATTTTAGCCTATTATTTTTATTTATTTATTTCCAGATGCTGTCTAGAGGAAAAACGTTGATTGACTTGGCGCTCAAGAATCAAAACAAAACCAAGCAGACGAAGAAAGGAACGGTACCATTATTTATCGATAAATGATTATTTCTGCCCAATGATTCGGAGTTTGGAGATGTTGAGCGCTCTTTAAAGATCCATCAGCGCCTATACACAGATTTTAGACTACATTAATGTTATGACGGAATGTAGAAGGAAAAATAAATTTGTTGTTAACAAACTAGAAAAACATGAAATGGTTTCAATTGACAAACTATTGGGGAACATCACTAATAGGAAAGTAGATTCAAACAAAGAAAAAAAAAGTAAGTTGGCTCAAGACCCATGAAATAAAAAATTTTGAAAAGTGAGCCTTTCATCTTATACATGAAAATTGACGCAACAGAAAGAAAATGTGCAGGTAGTTGATTTAGAAAAGAGGAAAAAGGTCGACAACAAAGGTCGTTCAAAGATATTCAGTTGGACCACTTGTGGCCAACAGGTAAGCCACTTTCAAAGGAGAAGATTAAAGACCTTAAAGAAATCTTAAAGCTTGTCCCACAAGATTTGAAACACTTTTACAATTTCTTGAGAACGGCTGAACAGGGAGAATTTGATGATGATGTTGACGGTTTTGAAGTCACAAACGTCGACTTTGAAATCGAGAATGATGATAACTAAAATTTTTTAAACTTTCTAAACCTTTAAAAACAGATTAACTTTTAAAGACTGCTATATTTTAATGAATTTTTAATGAATAAAACACATTTTTCATTATTAGTATGGTGGTTACTTTCATTTTTAAGCCCTCATTCCTTGATAACCTGTTAAGCAAAAAGCATTTATTCCAACATTTTAATTTTTTTTACACAGATATGCTTGAAATTTTTATTTAAAATTATGTACAAAAATAAGTCAAAACATTGTTGTTATAGTAACAAACAATTTACGTACTTTTACAAAGCATATGATTTGCCAGAGGGTTGTTGACTTTTGAAGCTGTTTATCTCAGAATCATGTTTGTGTGGGTTGAATGTTTTTTGTATAACACCATCCTGTTATGTACTGTTGAGTATGTGAGATAAAAATGTGGTATTTTTATGAGCGGCCGCTATTTTTAAATTATTTTATTAATAAATCACAGGAGGGATTATTTTTATAACAAGGAAATTTTTTATAAATTTTTAAACATTTATGTCCTACAAATTATGTTATATACATGTTTGTTTTCATTGGTAAGTAACCATATACAAGTAACCTTCTCAAAACTGTATACAACCATAACTTGAACCATTATAAGATATTGAAAGAACTATACTCCTAACTACTCATATAGTCTGTTAACGATGATCTAAGAATCCCGGAAAAATTATTCGTTTCCATTTGCAATTGTTATACACAGAATAGCGGGTAAATTTTTTATCAATATTGGAAGCCCTGGAATGGGGAGTTGATTGGAGTCTTGAAACATAGATTTTTACAAATATATAAAATTTTTTTTAATCTTTTCTAAAAATCCGGTGTGATACTATATGAAAAAATGCAGATCTCTGTTAAATTCAATTATAATGTTTACTAAATATTTTTCACCAGAATTAAAATAAGAATAAGGATGAATAAAATTAATTTAGACGTACAGTGCACACGAATTAAATCTTAATTCCAGTGCGAATGGAAGGATGAATTCATTAATATAACGGTGTAATACTTATACATATTGGAAATTTCTGTTTTTTCTTTGGATATTTTGTATGTATATAGTAATGTGCATACTTTGAAATCTATTTTAAATAATAGTGAAAATATAGTTACAGTTTCTTTGTCGTACGAGTATTTTTATATTATCCCACTCTACAATCATACTCTATCAATTTATTTCTCCATTTGATTTATTATTATTTAAACATCCCGCCATTCACTAGTCAGTTCCTGATTTACTTCAAAGATCAATATGCTGTAAGCTATGAATGCTTTTAAATTGTATTCCACTTTACAACAGTAGACTAGCTTCCCGATGAGTATTCATAATTGACTGTAAGTTCTTTTAGTAGCTCGCCAGATTAAATTAATTTTGTAGCACAAAAAATATACTTCATTTTGCAGTACTTGTGACGGTTTTTTAGGTTCCTGTCCAATATGATTTTTAATTTCCTTCCAAGAAAACTGTCGTTAATAAAACTGAAAGAGTATAAGCAATAAAAAAAACTATTTGACTGTTAAGTGAGAAAACACAAAAGAAAACTGCAGTGGTCAGTGTGACGTTTCACAGCCATTCAAACAGAAGTTGTGAACATCATTCTTTTTACTCTTGTTCTGTGAAACAATGATTGACTAATTGATGTCAAAACGATGTGGACAATAGGTTTTATTTGATGAATACAAAACAATCACTATTTTTTTCCAAATTTCAATTGATGATTTCCTATTAATCAATACGTTACTTATTTGGTGTTACCGGACGTGTTTCGGATAGTTCACATTTTTCGCTTCACTTTGTAATTAACAATACTGCCTCGTAAGCGTCAGGCATGATGTATTCTACAGTACAATTATATTACCATTTCATTTCCATACACATCAAGTGCAGCATAGATTGGTATATTTAAAATTAGTTGCATTGTTTTAGTTACTATACTAATACATTTGATTTGAAAGCTTTTTAGCAGGAGCAAGACTTTCATTGTGCCATAATAGAACATGTACATTATTAAGCAAAATATAATAACACCAATACCACATCTGAAACAAAGATCATGGATGCGGCAACAATTTCCTGTTAAGCGTGATAACTAAAGGCGAATGATAGACAAATGATAGGAAACACAATAGTGGATATTATATACTAGAAAAGGGAAACTTTGGAAATTGAAGGAGTCAGGTGTGATACAATAATTACAGGCTCCACAACTCGTGTTGTAAAATAATATATAACAATGTTATTGTAGATTATAATAGATCATACATTTCTTAAATGTATACGAATCACTAGAAATAATGTACTTCAAAACAACACCATAAATCCACTCTGAATATATAAAAAGATTTTTCTACAGTGAAAATTTCGGATATAACATTTAAAAGATAGCCATAAAAAATAGAACATAGATTTATCAAACAATTAAAATAACAGAACACAATAAAAAAGGGGAAGGAATTAACAGAAATGTCCAAATATATTATCATTGTGACACAAAGATCATCGTACGAATTGGGAAGCTTATTATTTAGAAAAGAATGTATTAAAGTATGAAGAGAATACAATAAAATATATTTGATTTACTTCCATTAGAATTATGGATTCTTTAAATAGTTTCAAACAACTTTATTCCGTCCATTAGAATTAATTAATGTTTCACTCTTACATCTGTTCAGTGGGCAGCAACGAACAGTTAAGGCATGTAAAACTTTAAATTACCTGTGGGCTCTTTTTATCAGCTAATGCCATACAAGTTAAATTAAACACAATATCTATCCTATTTTAGATATATATAAGTTTTAACTACAATATTAGAATTTTTTTTACTAAAATAAGTTTGTTATTCTACGTCATAAATTCTCAGTTTTAGTAATTTTTTTCCTGAAAACTTTATTACACTTAACCCATAGGTTAATAACCTAGTATTAATAGGCTAATAACCTACTTTACTCTACTAGTTTTTAAAATATTTACCACATTTTCAAATGAATATTTTGTCTCTTAAATTTAGCATACCCATGAAAAATTACGATCTGGAATTAGCGATAATAATAATTGTTCATAATGTATCATAATGTATTGTTCCTAATAATTCGATAATGTAATTGTTAATAATAATGGTAATCTTTGCTTGAATATTTTCAATAAGGATACTAATTCAAATAAATTGGAAATGGTGGCAGAATAACCAAACTCAAAGAGTTGATCTCATTATTGGGTATTATTTAAAAGTGAACTAACGGTTAATATGTCACCCATACGAGTCAGATTAGCTTTTCCAACAATCTTAAGAAACATTTTAATTTATTTGGTTACTATCAGGAAAGTCTATCACTTGATGAGGGGTTGGAAAACTTTATTTATGTACTTCTGTTTGTGTCTCCGTACGATATATCATACACGAACTTACCTGTAGACTTGAAATACTCCAATAATTTCTATTGCTATATTGGCTTACAGGGTTCGATGAGCGTTAGCGAATATTGTTATATTGGTCCAGTGGGAGTCCATGATGACAACTTGAAATTTACTTAATTGGTATATATTTTTTTAATGTATCATAATAAAACATGAATCATAACTGTCCCAACCTACAGAAAATCAAGACATTTTGACTTAGTATGTAGACTTGTATTGTACACTGCTATGATACCCAATGTAATGACAAAAATATGAATGTATAAAGTGACTAAACATAACAAAGAATTTCATATGCATCTGTAAATTTGGGATACAACGATATTTATACAAATACAAGATCAATTTTGATTATTGTGCATGTCCAAGTATGGAATTTTGCTCAGCATCATTGATACCTATTGAAACCTATCAATAATGGGGTAACTCAATTTCTTTTTTTCTGTTAGGATGCGTAAATATATATATATATATATATTTTATGATTTTCTACGTGTTTATGTCTTGAGAATAAAATTAACTGTAGAAGTGAAATTTTTAACTTTCCCAGCAGAGCCAGTAACGCTACACGTAGTGTGACGAACCCCTACTCCTTATATAAAAGTAATGCATCCTGTAATTACCTAAAATTCGTAATACTAACTTTGGTCTACATTTATTATTTATAAATATAATTCACTCTAATACATCAATAATAATTTCAAATGTTCATAATATAAGAGATTGTATGGGTGTGCGGTGAGAGATAGCAGTATCCAATACAGGCTGCCAAATTACACCCATGCCCTGTACTGTGTAAATGTAGCGTTTGCCCTAGTTACTATAGTCTCAATATGTTAGAGTGAGGAATTTTTATTAAATTAGTTCACGAGCTGTTCATCTCTTTTAAAGTAATTCTCTGATTACACTGATACGAAAGGTATACACAACTTGTTTAGCTAAATTATCTTTTTAATTTCAGCTTGGAAACTTATAAAACGAAAGGATTGATAATTTATTTACCGCATTGGTACCATTATAATAACGGTTTAGATATTATTAATGACAAGTTTTGATTTCGGGTATTGAATTATTTTCTTTGTCTATAAAAAAATAATTTACAGCTACAGGATTTTAATATGATCATAAAAAAGGCTGCAAAAATTAATTTCAAAAGTGAGTAAATTTTATTTCATTGAGAACATTTATCTTATAACAACTTAATATTTATCCCTCTAGATAATACATATAAAATTTAGCTTTTCTAGATTCATGTCAACTATTTAAAATAAAATTAACGGAAATATTCACCTTTATTTCTATAATATACTTCAAATGGCATTCTGCTTTTAAGTCTGGAATTTAGTAGGTAACTAAAAAATATTCATAATCACGTCTGATTAAAGGGAATGTGAGTATTTTTGAAATTTCATTTTAAAATGTAAACATAGGTTTGAAAAACCTTGAAGATACATATCTCAATTTATTAGAAAAAGTTTTAATAGGTGGGTGAGCTTTAAGCATTTAAAAAGCAATTAGGGAACAATGCATCTAAAATTAAACAAGCTCGTCCCCGTGCAGTAGGAGTATGTGCCTTCCAGGTGAAACATGAAATGTCTCCGATGATTTATATTCGGTGGCGTGTCTTTTCATATATAAAATCCTGCTTATTGCATCATTTACACAGAGTTAAAATTTAATTATATTAGACAAATGTAATGTTTAAAGTATGATACAAATCTTTTACCTATTCTTCTACACACAATATTGCTCATATGCAATATTTTTCGACGATATAATTAAGTTTGTAGCTTTCTAAAAATTAGCTACAAACTATTGATAGAAACCTAAAACATTTCAAATGTAAAAGTATATTGAGTACAACTAATGATATGTGTCATGACAGAAGATTTGGACCTTCTTGTCAGCGTGGAATTCGTGATTAACTGCCGCCTACCCTCTCATCGACCCGGAATACCCCGATAACTATTTACACTGAAACATCACTTCCGGGGAGGGGGGTTAAACTATTGATGTACGATGAGAAACTGTGGAAAGGCAAAATTTATGATGTTTTTTCCCATACTAAGTATATGGAACAGTTTTTTCATCAATATCTGTAATGATTAATAGAGTTGTGAAAAGGTGTTCAAAACTCTCCCTATCTGAACGTGAGTGTTTCGGCTGTAATTCACGACCACACTAAATATAATTGGCCCCTAATTTATGTATCAGAAAGCCTGATTGTTTTTAATAATATAAACAATTAATATTAATTTTTAAAAAAACGGAAATTTCATCGCTCGTTAGAAAATTTGCTAGGTTTTTGTGCATGAGGAACAACTTTGCTGTGATCCAAGTGTAATAGCTGTGCATTATAAAGTAGTGCTTTCATTTATATTTCAAATAAATAACAAATGTGTTCTAAATCTTAGTGTTATCTATGCACATAAATCTCCAGAGAAGAATTTGCTGATTTTAATTCCAAAACCTTTACAAATCGATGTAGAGAAGCATTACATTTTTACTTGTTAGTAAATATTTGAAATACATAGCGTACTGGTTAGCAGATGAATAATAATCAACGTGAAAACCACATCATATAACTAATAACACTTCATATAGTCTGTATTATGACTAAAAGTACATATTTAGAATAGAACCAGAAGTAAATTTTAAAATACTGAATTCACTGTTATATTTTATGGATTATTAAAGCTGCACATTTTATTCTAATATTTATTTATTATATAAAGGGAACAAAGAAAATTAATAACTATTTTAAGCATCTTATGTGTCAAGATTTCCTTGGTTTATTCGGTCGCTAAAATATTTATTACTTTATTCTGAAATTAACGCTCAATTTACAAAACGATAAATAACACAAAATAACTGCAAACATGATAGATGCAAATAATTATCTAAAATAACATTAACATGTATGTTAATGTTCTGTTAATGTATGTGTATGTTCTGTTATAACATAATATACATTTTTGATCCAATATGTGCTGTTAAATGATTTGTTTTAATCGTTTACATGAGATCACACCAATCGCAGAGCAAACATAGTTAGAAAGATTCCACTATCGTTTGTCTCTGTGATTACATTCTGATGTTAAATTTTTTTATTTGATCATTAAATACATTCCACTTTAATCAAAGTTTAAGTCAACTTGCAGTATCATGTAAATACAAAAATAGTAAGAAAATATGTATTGAAAATGCTTAGTTTTTAAATAATAAATAGTATTTAAGTAAAAATAATTAATTTAATGTATTTTATTTAAATTAATATCCTGTCGTTATGCAGGTCACAATATATTCAAGAGCACACTATATAAATAAGGTCGACACAGCAAAGGCAATTAGTGTGCTAAATGGCTCTCTTAATGGCAACCCCCTCCCGGCCCCAAGCAGTCTTGACATTCCGGATATAAGGCGGTAACTGAAATTAGAGGAAAGTTTTATAAGACCGTCAAGTGCTACTGTGTTCCAACTTCCAAGATATTCCAATCATACAAATTTTGTATTAAATATTATTATAATTAATAATTATAATTATATTATTATAATTATATTACATTTTTTATTAAATAACTACATGCTACATGCTAGTAACATTTATATTATTTTAACCTTGGTAATAATTACTGAAAGAATGGACAACTACATCGTACTAGCTTACCCAACCTTATGAGGTCTGCTTTAATACCAATTTTGCTCTATAAGATTACTCTATAGTAAGATTGAGGCAGACAGAATAAACTGACTACGATTGTGGAGCTACGAGTCTCTGTTTTATTTTAAATAATATTCTTTTTATCTTTGTTATGAAGAATAACTAAAAAAATAACTACCGGTAAAGGTTTCTTTGCCAATACTGTAAGTAAGATCATGTATTGCTAAATATTATGTTTTATCATTGGGAGTCTAATCTTCATAATAGGATATTTTAGTTAACTAAATTTTATTGTGAATAAAGCTATGGCCTCATTAATAATGTACCAGCCAGTAAGGTGAACAAAATATACAGATTTAATTTCCAATTTGAAGTTACACAGGAAAGAGTTATAAATATGTTCACGTTCCATCACGACAAGTCAAAAATGCTTAACGTTTCGTTTCTACAATATACAAATACAGAAATACTGCTTCCCTTAGCATTGCCTACTCTTAATATATGTAGGGGTTGAGGGGAAGGAGGGTTGTGTTTGCAGTGACACATATAAATGGGAAATGATTGAGTGTTGTAATAATCCAAGATCTAAGAGCCACTAAAGGCTCTCATTCAGCAATTGAAGCTACCCTTCAAACATGTCAATACCAGTTAGTATAAAACCTACTGTATGAATACCGGCTGATTAATAAAATATCACTTTTCATTCCTTTGTTGGTAGTGATATACTTTCACTTGTATTTGGGATAATACACTTTAAGAGTGTCGATATGAAACAACTATGATTTGATAATGTACGTTAGCAAACGTTAGTTAAAATATTTTCAATATTATTAATAATTCACATGAATATCGTACTATACAGATCCCTATTGCATAAATTCAAAAGCCCCAAATTTTAGAAAAAGTCGAAACATAATAATAAACAATTAATTGGCTTTAGATTTTAACTTGATAAAATTCTGTATAGAATGAATTAAAAACTTCTTCCTCTTCAAATTTATCTTCCAGGTTCTTTTTAAGAATAGTTATATGTTGGCTTATATATTTTCTAGAGGGAGTAAATGTTCAATATGGAGGTCTTTAAGTATTAGTATGTCACAAAGTGTCCTTTCCTTAAATAATTGTGTGCTACGAGGCTGTATTTTAAACAGTATAACGCGTTTCTTTACCAAAAACATCGGCACTATTACCGCAAATTATAGAACAATTTTGTTACTTTCATATTAAAATATTACGAGGTAATATGGGTATATAAATAAGACATTAACACCAACACGATGGAAAAATTACTTAAAAGATCATAAACTCATTGAACGATATAAAAATAATTTTACCTTATTCGTTTATACAAAACGTTTAGGTTTCAACTTTTAAATTTATTCATCTAAGGTTTTTGGTATAAACGAAATATAAAGGTAAATATAATGGTCTTTTCATACATATATAAAGAGGATATACAATGTTATAAAATAAGGGAAAACTGCATAAAATAATTTTCCTTCAATTGATTTTCCTACGGGGAAACACTTAATAAACACTAATGTGATATATGACAAAGAAGTATATAACCTATATATGTAACATAGCCAAGTGTTTATGCAAAACTTCTCTTCGAAGATTTCCATCAATCTGTTTCTCAGAAGAAAATGAAAATTACCAGCATCTGGACAGTATCTTAAAGAGTATATAAAAGAGCTTCCCAGAAAAAGTATTTGCATTTAATGTCGTGACTTCATATTTTCAATGGGTTTCTCTCTTATACAGTATAAACGTTATTAAAAATTTGTTTCAAACTGATGTGCAAAGTCCAGATATGGGCGTAAACGACTAAAAAAAGTATATTTATTTTAAATTTTTTTAATTTGCTCTTGCACCTCAATATTTTCTTTCTATTTTATCATAAGACAATTTATTATTCATCTTACTAAAAATAATTTAATACTTGATGAGTGCATAATATATAATATATTTCGAACAAGCAATATGGACAGTTAGACATACATATAAAATTAACATTATGAATTTTATATGAAAGGTGCTGTGTTATCCCTCATGGTCATTAAACTTAGTAAAGGAGGCGATTTCTAATTTATAAAATATAAGAGTCGTTAAATTATATATTAAAATGAATCGTTTAGTAGGCTAATTAAAGCTAATAAAATGATTTCATAGCCGTGTTATGCATATTTCGGAAATGATTTTTTATTAAATAATTATTAATAATTATATTTGCCAAGTAGCTGAGAAGTATTTCAACAAAATCGGAGTGGCAATCTGATTAGGGATGTTGCCTGGAAACCATACAGAAATCCGATATACAATTGCAGATAGTTTCTGGATCATCTCGAGTACCTACATTCTGCAGATAGTTTCAATAGTTTTTTCATAAAATTTACTCCTATTCTGGTTATCTTGAAGCATATGCTCCCTATAATGTAAGGAACATAAACCAAACTATTTACAATATTTTACATGTACATTCAAGAGATAGTGAATGAGGAAAGTAGGGACTAAACTCAAACGAAATAAAAGTATAGCTTTATAATAATTGGATGTATTACACATTTCAAAACGGCCAACGTTTATAGAATCATCGGTAAAATGAAAGCACCTTCATATTCTAAAAAGCAATAGTGCCCGGAGCTTAATATCATTACAAAAACGCTTGACATTGCTACCTAGCGTGCCTACACATAAGAAGGTGTTTTAAACAGTTTTCTGATTGGGATTTCATGAGTATGCCTCATCAGATAAAGCTTCTTCTGATTACATCGCTTGTGCTTCCTCGGTTCTCTAATGTTTTTCGTAGGTTTATGACATGACCGATGTCTTAAAAATAATTGTAGAGTAAAAAAATCTATTCTGCTTGTTGTTCAATAATTCAGAACAATTTTTTCGATCAAATTTCAATTTGACATTACTTTGAACTAAATTTATATATTGCCTAGAAATTCGTTAATGAAGATATACAATTTTCCAATTTCTACCGGGATATAGTATATTACGGTATAACGATCACAACTGAACACCTGAAATGTGGCTTACTGAAACAACCATTTCCGGAACATGTGTTGGAATATCCATTATAAAAATTTGTAGCACCTTTTGTGGTCAATAATTCTGTGGAAGCATATTTTTGCGGCTAGTATTCATCCTTATTTTGTCGAATTACGTTTAAGTGTGTTGAATTTAAAGGGAGGTATTTTCATTACGAACTTTATTAGGGAACTTTATGTTGTCATAAAGGATGTTTTCGGGACTTAGGACTATAGTATTAAAGGCTGTCTAATTTTATGTCAGTCAGCGATTTGTCCCAGATAACTGTTAGTACAAAATTTCAGAAAGAGTTTAACAATAAAAGATAATTGTCAGAAGGCTAAAATTTATTTATTAGGTTACAAACCATCTTTATATATTTGATTTAACACTCTAATCTTACTCTTCGCCACATACATATTTTTTGTAAATTTTATTCCGTGATACTCCATGCATTCAATAATTCGTCAGTAAAACACTTTACTGTAAACTTTTGTATTGAAAAATTTTTTTCATTGGAATTGATATATTTGATCAATTAATTAATAAATAATAATGTGCTTAGGGCATAACTATAGTGTACTTACAGTGTGAAAATTATTTTAAAATATTACAAAACAGGTTTTAACTATTTAAAGGGAAAAAGTATTTCGAGAATCTGGTTTTCTATGTGATAGAACAGGGAGGTAACAATGCGGTGGGTAAATATGGCGAATGTTCATCACAAAAGATAACCACTACAATTCCACACAAAGAACTTTTTCTCTTTCCTCTCCTCCTTTTACTTTCTGCTTTAATTATCATCCCAGCTGAGTGATAATGCGTTAACTTGAACTGCTCACTCTTAATCACTTAATTGTGTAGACCATTTTATTAATATTTCTGAAGGGATTAAGTAGTAACATTTCGATAAATAATCGTCTTTTATTTTGCAACAATTAGCAATGCACGTGATATTAGAATTGTTTTTAATGATGTAGGAGTCGGCGCTAGTATTTTATAAACATTTGAAGTGGAGACATTTATACATTCATAAAACAGGTCATATATCTTAATGACTTTAACTAAAGATAAAATCGTTATTAAAATATTTTATGTCGAATCTTTTGGGAGTTTATTATAAAGCTTATGTTAACCCCACTCAATACCTTGTACACGAAACTATAAATATTTCTATATAAAATCTATATACTTTTATACTAAAAGCTTACAACCATAAAACATATTTGTATTATAGCAGATTGTAAACTACTACAATGTTATAAAAAAACACTAATTGTGCCAATTTTTTTAAAATATCCAAGATAAAATTCTAGTAAAATTGTTAATTTTATACGACCCAAGTGGTATTTAATGCAATGTTCTCATTTGTAGGTTCTAGAACTATAGTACACGTATTTTCAATTGGTCAGAACTTACAGCAGTTGTCGTATTCAGAAACAGCAAAATACCTTTACTATATTTTCATTTTAAAATACGTTTATCGGTTTCATAATTCCTAATGTTTCAAAAACATATTATTATAGAGGTTTATTTAAGAGATTGGACATTTAAACCAAATCAAATAATAATTTAAAATCTACGCTAGAGGCTTTATTAAAAAAATACAGGCTTTACATATATATATATATATATATATATATATATAATATATATATATATACATTCTGAGTTTTCATCTTCACCCGAATACTTATAGGTTACCAAATACATTTTTACACTAACTTATAATAACTTCCATCCAATAATACAATCTATTTATCACTTTTAATCATTCTGGGGATATTTAGGATGTTTGGTGGTTGTTAAATTTCGTAGTAGCATCAAATTTTCGTCAAGGATTTCTGGATTTTCTGGCCAAAGTTTCGTTGCCGTTATGTTTCGTGCTGGTCGTCTCTTTATGGTGAACATTTCAAATCCCAGGATCTCATTGTGACAAAATTTTGTGGTTAACTTTTACTTAGTAACCACCATCTAAGGAGCCATGATCCATATAAAGGAGAAGTTATTGTTTCAGAATAGTATTAAAGAAGTTTGCTGTGCCACAAGTGCGCAGGATGACAACTATGGTTCTGATGAATAAGAGGCTATGCTAGTTAGAATTTCAGGCAGAAAAAGTTGTCGTAGGCCAGGTGTATTAAATCTTACATCAGAGTGTATTAAAAGTTATTATTATTAGGTATAATATGCTAAGAACTATTTATTAGTGTGCGCCCCTGTACTTCGGCGCAACTCCCTGGATGTAACACATAGTTATCTTACATGATTCAATCTAGAAATCCAGTTATTGTGGAATAGTATCGTATATTTAGTCGCATATTGTTAAAAACTGTATAATAAACCGTTTAAGTCTTGTTATAATGTCATAATTTTGTCGTAATACTGAGAGGTGAATGACGTCATACATATGGGTTTAATACATAGGTCCTACATAGGTATAATACACAATCCTAACTTTGAATGTTATTTAAGTGGAGGGTCAGAAGGGATTATCAAGAATTTGGATACGCCCGACGTTATACTGAATATGGCAGAGGTTTTCTCACTTAATGTTGTCACAAACACGCTTGGGGAATCAAGCTTACAATTATAGTGTGAACATGTTAGCACACACAAACTTACACTTAAACAAAGTTTAAAGGTTGTGATTCATTAATTATTATTCTCTTACCTGCGTACCGTTAGATTATGGCGTAATACAAACACCAAAGTGAGAAAAATTAAAAGTGTAAGTTTTAAGAGGATTATAAATTTCAATTATACGCTCTAACGTATATTATATTGGAAATTCTCTCTAGTTTGTGGTAACTTTGTAAACTGGTTTAATAATTTACTTATCTATATATATTATAAATATGGTGAACGTCTGCTATTAAAATAAAAATCTAATTAGCTTAATGTTTAACCAAAGTTACATAGTAAATTAGCTGTTATTATGAGGATAATCTAGCACTCAGGTTCAATTCAGTAATACCATTCTATAAAATGAACCAAGGCTTAGTCAAACCTATTATATGACAACCGTACTTATATAACAATATAGCAGTACAAGAGACCAGGTATCGCATGAAACGCTTTGCAAGGGATGTAATTAAAGAATACGCAGAATATATTTCATTACAAACTCAGGTTTTTGACTCTACATGTTATCCCGCAGACAGACGTAGAAAGGCCAAAGGGACAGAGAAACTAGACAGAAGAGGCATTTTGCCATTGCACCGAGTCTGCTCAAGCTAAAAATACAATGCACCATCGTATGCCTTGGTCTTACCTAAGTAACAATGAACTTTTATACAAGTATTTAAATCACAATTTCAATCTCTATTTCAGATATCATTCTTTACCACCGCTCATAAAAACTTGCTTTTTCTATTCTTTTAACAGGTGAATCTAGAACGTAAAATGAATCAAACCGTTGGGAAAATGGAAAGAGAGGGCAAGGGTTAATTTATATTGAAATGTGGTACCATCCAACAGTACTACGACTACTGTACATTATTATGAAAACAGCTTTGGATTATACAACCATAGCTAGTACACCATATAAAACACGAACACCTCACTTACCACAAACTATGCACGATGGTAACACTTACATTTCCACTGGCGGTTACTAAATCCTACACGTATTAACAAATTTGACAGGGAACAAATTAGAGAACAGACTAAAATCTTAAAAGTTTTTTGTTCCGATATGGTTATGATTGTGGGCACTTCGACGCCAATATTTAAAAGCTAAATTTAATTTTAATGCTTTAGCTCTCCGTAGTTTTATATGAGAATTGGCTTAAATATTGTTATGTTCATGGGATAATTATGCATACACCAGTCTTTTTCAAGTTCTAATTATTCGTACTAATAAACCACTTAATTGTTTCTAATGTTAAAGAAACGCTATGCTGTAGAAATAAGTATATAAGAGGCAAGATTGTATTTGAATCAATTCAGAACCATCGTCATATAATTGTTAGTTCTATTTTTTTAAGATATCCTTCGGACACACATAATTGAAACAGACAAACAGACAGAAACATGGCAATAATTGTCTTGTGTCTATAAAAATTTGTTTTTAATTAAAAACCTGTAAGTATAAATCTTATTTTCATGAATGAATAATAATTTTCACTTAGTTTTTTTTCCATTTACCGTATGATAGAATATATACTTGTTGCTTTTGTGATATTAATGATGCATCAAACTGTATAAATTTTTAAAAAGCATCCTCCTTATGTACGCATGAGTATGAAATTTAGTTTTATTTGCTTCAAAATATGAGTTTTTTTGCCAATGCACATAGGTCAATCCTATAAAGGAACTGAAATAATACCATCCACAGGAATTTCTAGGGTTTTAAAAAGATATCCTCTTAATTAATTGAAGTTAGAAATTTAAAAACGATTTTTTAATATCACGAGATTAATCTATCCATTTTCTCTTATGAAGCTCCAGAATTTTTAAAGAAGCAGTTCAATTTGAGCCGCAAGAGAACAGTTCAAGTAGGTAACAAAGTGAATTAATCTGTCAATAAAAAACATGCACATATGTGTATGTAGGGGACAAAAACAACTCCCTAATGGTTCCCTAAAATTATATTTGTACGGAGCCCTGTTGTTAGTAACCGAAAAAAGACTGAGCTTGTCTCGATATATGTGAAGCAACAATATTTTAACCTTCATTACAAATTATCTTTTTAGTTTTTCCCTAAATAGCGTAAATGAATCTTTATGAATAAGCTCTATTTTTCAAAGGCATGTGAGATTATGTACAAGAAACCATTATAGAACTTTCAAGTTCTAATATGTATTTCAAATTAGATGTAATCAAAAATTATATAAATTTTAAGGAATGTTTAATATCATAACGTATAAAATATGTATACATTTTCGGATTCTTCAAAATCTCATTGGAAATACTTCATTTCATGACCTAAAATGAAAATAATTCTTTACATGGATAGTTTTCATTGTTATTAAAACGTTCTGGAAGCTATAACACACCATAACAATAAGTTAATGGTAAAACTATACTGTTAACGTTGAAAGTTTCCAGTACATTTAACAATATTTATTAAAACAACACCACTAACAAAGATTACAGATAAGCTGGGTAATTTAATTGGCAATTTATTACAAAGTATTCTAAACTGATACTGACTAGGTCAGCTCCTGTACCCGCGTAATCCGATTACAACTTCATCGTTGTTGTGTGCTCGTAATTACTAAATTATTCTATTACTTTGAAGTTTTATTCTGTATTAAATGTTAAACGAATTCCACAATAAACTATGTGCGTTTGAGTTTTATATTATCATTACAATATAAGAAAGTGGCTGTACTGTTTCAAAATACTATTATATTAAAAATAATCCTTGAACTTAAACACCGTGAGTTTTAAAGACCTGACTTCAAGAAAATAATTCTTAAACTACTAAAAGTACATATAGTTATGAACTAGGGTTTTCAGGTTAATTATTAACAAATTTGCTTTTTTCTATTACGTCGTTCTACAAAACGTAATATGCATTATATTAAAAATTACGTTGTAATAATAATATTAGTACTAAACGAATTGTATTAACAAATATATTCTCTCTTTGTTTTACATGAGTTATCTTCTACATTCTACCAATATACTAGACACGTAACCAAAATACATCTAAGAATCAAGTTTTCAAAACATCTTACTGCTCAAAACTTCTTGAGGATTTAGGTTTGACTGATAGACTACGTTGACTGCATACTAATATTGCACATCTCCATTTCAAATATCTAGTGAATTTCCGAAATTCATTGAGGGTTGCATTAAATTATGAGAACACTTTAAAACAAAAGAGTTCCTTCAGTAATTAATTTTAAAATTATTTTCTCGTGTAAAACAATAAATTGATGGTGAATTAAAACTTTATCACCACACCTGATACCCGCAAATAATATTTTTAAGAAAGCTATGATTCATAGTAATTAGAGGTAAACAATAATATTATTAGAGGTACTAGCAGTTACCCGCGCTTTGTACGCAACTTTAAGTTGGAAAACAGGGACATCGTGGGCATATTCCTGTACCTCTATTCTGTGTATGCTCTGTGGGCAATAAATACTGGGACCTCTGAAACTACAGAGTGTTCAACATAATACTTAGTGTTTTGGAAACAATAGTTATATTGTTAGAAGACGTGCAAGAGAGATAAAGCGGAAATATTTGATTTTAAACAATAATTTGACAGTATAATACATTCAAAATTAACTTTAAGGCATTAATTAAAAGGCAAATAAGGACTTCAATAAAAGTTAAGTTGGGTAAGTTGAAGTAAGTAGTATTTTAAATTACTACTAATAAGTATTACCAATCGTTCTTTGTTACTGCATTCATATGAGATAAACGTAATGTAAAATTATTGCCAACAACATGGTATTAATCGTTTTTGTAGGTATTTAAAGAAACTTTAAATAAATAATGAAGTATATATGTATAATGATGGCAAAATTTATAATTATCTTTCTGTAATCATGAAAGGTTGCATACGTTCTTTATCTACGGTATTTATCTGATTTGGTTCAAATAGTCAGTTTAAAAAGCCCTTCCTAAGTTTCACTAAAAATGTAAAACACAAATAAATAATGACTAGATAAAAGTTTTTATGATGAACCAACTACTGTTACAACGGAGCTCTTTTCACTCAAACAGTTATAATTCAACAGATACAGAGGTCGTAACAAGAATACAAACACACTAATTAATATGTTATACATTTCTAATGCTGCTGTGAATATGACTAAATAATGTTCCTTGCATGACTTTTGGCTCTTGTTCATGTTGATGTATTTGATTCATGATAATGCTTCTTGGCTGTGTAATACGAAACGAAATTATTAAAACTGAACCTAGTAGAGTTTAGTATTATAATTTACAGGTATACTGTCAAGTTATGTAAAATATTAGTGCCTTACCATGTGATACTCAATACTGTATTGATATAGTCCCAAATGGTTCAATGTTACATACATCACAATCAATACAAGGCGAGGTTGAAGTGTATAACGTATTAAGCATTTAAGGAAACACGAGATTCTGGACTGTTCTTATTTACTGCTAGGCTTTCAAACTCAAAAGAAAAAGTTTTTCATAATTTTTAATTTAAATACAAAATTCTATGCTATTCGCTAATTTTACATAATGGCATGGCATGATTAAACTGAATATTTCTCCGGATCTCTTGCCACATGATACACTAACATTATTATTCACTCAATCGGGTGTCGTAGCAGTGTTTAAATAACAAAAGACTACAAAACAAGTTGCGAAAATATTGTGCTGTATGTTCTTGTTTATTTATGAAACATTTGTTTGTCACATTTTTTAATATTACGTACTTAGTATGTTAAAAATATTATTTATTCTGCTCTCTTTTCGTAGCCCTAATACTTGCCTGTAGGATATATCTAAGCATATTCGATAATGCCCACCCAAAAAACATGGAGTGACGTGTTTCATGGCTTTTGATTCATTTTTGACATTTCGTATAATAAAAAGTCAGATATAAATTAAATGTTGGCAGACTTGATAGTGATAGGCCGCTGTAATGCTCAGCCAATTAACCAACTTAACCATCCGGTTTGAGTTTTAGTTTCTCCTAACCGCATTCTGATATTAGAAATATAAACAATATTACCATATAATGATCACTCATTAAAATGCCACTAAAGGGTGTTTAATGATCAAATGAACCTAGTGTTGTATGTAACACACACGTCACGTTAACTAGACGTAAATGGAGCTTCGCACATGTTTACCCTGATAATTACTTCGTAACTCAATCAGCCGTAAGCACGATGTTGATACTACTAATACTGAGTTGCTTCATGTGCTAATTTCTTACCAGATATATGGACTTAATATTATGTGTATAAACATTGTCGCATATTGCAGTTTTACCACACAATTAAGATGATTTCGCCTTACAATGAAGATGATTTTTCCATACAATGAAAATGTAAAATGTCGGTTTGAACGTGAAGGGAAGTTCTCCCCCTTTTAAAATCAGCACAACAGTGATTTCAATACAAATAAGTATTTGATATAAAGATAGAAGTTTAAATAGTAATAGTGAGTGGCCCATTGTCTGATTATTGAGAGAAACGTTAAGGTCTATATTAAAACCTAGTCATCAAAATTTAGTCGTATTTAATTAAAATAGTTAATTAAATTCTACTAATCCTAAGTGACTTTGTTTAACAATGGTGCTGGTATTGCAAGATTCACGATTTTATACAGATAATGATTAAGAAAACGGCTCCTGAGCACATGCAGATTAAATGTATACCTTTATTTGTATTATTATTTTTAACAAAGTGTAATCTAATACTCGGTATTAACAAACTGTTAATGCTTGTTTGGGTAGAAACATATAAACTTCAAAATTTCTCTCTGAGTTTCGCTAATTTGGCTGATACCTTCCTTCAAAGGTGTGTGAAGTAATACACTCTGTTCATAAATCAGCCTAAGTGAATTAACGGGGAAGAGCTTCATAATAAATTTTTTTATAAGTTTACAAAGTTGTTACTTTTGTTGAACCACTAATTTAATCTAAATAATATGGACGGACACTAGCCAAATTCCACTTAGGTATTCTATGGATTTTTCTTTAATGTCTGTTTGTTTTTTGGAATACGTATAGAAATTACGGTTAAGATACAGTACATACATCATAACTCCTACTAAAAAAGAAGACGTGACTGAGTAATGCTTGAGGACTATTCACTGCTGTTCGTGTGCTTCATTTAAATAAGATGGTTTGTACCGGATGTTTAATATCATGGGCCTTCCGAAGAATATTGTTACCCCTTTTGAATCTTCAGTTCGATTCAAGGCCGAAATGTGAATAGTAAAATTGAGAGGTATCGTTATTGGATCGTGATGGTGGCTCTGGAACTCTATTAGAGTTTTGGGAGTTTTGCACGCAATTATTCTCTGTCGTTGTAATAATTTCTTTATTTATAAAGTAGGATGAATATTTGACATTGCTAGGTCACTGTGTTTCTATTTGATTTTGCAGTGACTGCTGCTATCAAGGATACTATATTCACGTTACTGAGCATGATTAGCTTTTATAACTCCTGGTTCTATTCTTAGCATAGCTCCTCAACCAACTTAGTCCTAACATATGTTTTCGATTCAAATGTGTTGAAAAGGTGGTACTTAGGTTCAGAATCCCCCTAACTTGACTGTGGGCAGGGTAATCACAGTATATTTCTAAGAACAATTAGTGGATAAGAATAAAGTCCGACTGAGACTTTTGGAGCTCTAAGTTTTTTAATGTACTTAAAGAACGAGCTGTAGCTCTACTCATTTCATTCAGGCTTTAATCAAATGCCTCCCAGCACGATTATGCAGAAAAATGGACAAGAAAGAAGAAACATTTGGATCTACAGTGTTCATTCATTTCCAGCGTTCAACTCTTGTTCCTGCAAAATCCACCTCAACATTTATTAACCATTCATCTCCAGTTCATGTTCCTCTTAGTTCAGCACCTGGAACCTGATTATATTATAGTTATCACTAATGGAGTCTGGAGCTATTTATGTTCGTCTGAAGAGATCGAAAAAGCCGACGAAGAAAAAGCTAAAAAGAAAAATTTGCATTTTTTCGACATCAAAGACACATAGATTACAAAATATAGTGTAACCCAGGTGAGTTAGGATTATAATTTTATCATCAGGTGCACAATTTCAGTTCCTACGTCAAATTTGAATATGTAATGCACTTAAACCCAACTATGAATTAGTAGATTCATGAGTGATTTTGCTACATATATGCAAATGCCATTTCCCTAAAATAATACTTTTTAAGGCGAAGAGGCAATTAATGTGTGTGTGTGTGTGTGTGTGTGTGTGTGTGTGTGTGTGTGTGTGTGTGTGTGTGTTTGTGTGTTTGTGTGTGTAGCAATGCACAGTCATAAAGTACGTTACAAGTGCACACGACTGAGACAATGTATTAGAGTTAACATTAAGTTAATACAGGACCTTATAAAAACTTACTTAATGATGTAATAAGTACGTGTATGGGTTATATTTAATATTTATAGGTTTAAGTTATCGTGTTAGATGCTTCAAAATCCCAAAGATTCGCTTAAAAAAAATAATAGTTTGAAGAGAAGTAATATGAAGTAGAAACTATTAACCGAATCAACCTATATGATAACTCACATTGTTAAAATAAAAAAACAGTAGCAGTCGTGGGACTGCCGATAGAAGTGAAAACGGAACTATTAAGTTGAGATTAATTAAAACTATATGCAAAAATTATACAGATGTACTGCTACTATAACGTATTGTTGACGTGACTCACAAAATTATACTTATCCAAAAAGCGTCCAACGCGCACATAATACAGTAAGAAATAGTCGATGTATTAGTGAAAGTTTTATAATAAACATCGGTGATTCTGAGACCAGCGATAGTGAAGAGGATAGTGACGCCAGTGATGTGGAGGAACTCGCCGCTCCATTGTAAAAAAGTACTGTAGGTATTTAAGAATATTATTTTAATGCAAAAAAGTTTAATGCAATCATTATACTTGTTGTAATTGTTCAATATTAATAGTTAGTTAAACATAGAATACAAGTGAGTTAACACCGTTGTAAATAATACAGTTATTGCTACGGATAAAGTATATAATTGCAATGACAATTAAACCCACAATATTTTTAAGACTAATAAATTAGTTAAATTAACTTGGTTCTTTCGTAAAGATATTTTTATTGCACAATAAACTAATTTATTGAGTTAATACGGTATCAGTGAGCCAATGCGCCAACTACAGTTCCGGCAGAAACGTTCACTCATCACTTCATACGCTACTACAGGCTAAACTAAACTTCCAATAAAAAAAATGATAAATTACAAAAAAAATTCATCTATTTTCACACAACTTTCTCGCTGACAAATTTTGTCTGACCAAAAAATAAAAAAAATCCTCGCTTACTACTTTTTTCTTGTCATTGTAAACGCTATGTAAAATGTAAACAATAATCAAAATTATTTCGAAATTTTTTTAATATTTAAAAATGTAACCAATAGATTGCCAATATTAAGAGCTTTAATTTGACGCATCTTATAGAATTGTACGACATTGGCTTCACTTTTAAATCGCGAGAGGAAGCCGTAGAGGTTACTGATTTTCGCAGTCTGTTTTCATACTCCGCCGGGACAGTTTTAACACAGCGAGACTGACTTTTTCATGCAGGTTAGTAGTCCGCGGCCAAGTCTACGGTTAAAATTTTAAAGGCAAATTAGAAAAAAACCAGTACAGTTATAAAAAACTTACTAGACACCAATTAAATGAAAAATTACATTACAATTCCAACGGTACTTGTTTCATTGAATTCCGTCATTCCAAGTAAACACAACCACGTTAAAGGTAGGCTTGCACAAGCCTGGAACAAAAACCAGTTTGTCTTTTGATAGGGATCAGCTGTTTTACATAGAGTATTATCATTAGCATGTCGGGGACGCGAACCGAGGATTTTACCCTCTACCAAAACGCTCAACGCGCCTAAAGAAGTTTTCACTTCAAAAATTGTTTTCTAATGTTGTTCAATAATATGATTACGACTAATATTCAATCATTTTATATAATTTTAATATTCTTTTAATATTCGTGATAATCTTTCAAATTAAGTCTTAATATTATATTAGTCATAAATGTTAGTTAAAAACCAAGCTACAAATGCATTATCGATACTATAAACATCTTCTTGAATTCATTTTTTAAATCCTTAGTTGTGATCTTTTATTTATTAACTGCGTATTTTTAAACTCTTACATACAGTGTAATACTGTTCCTGGTATACAGATATTTTTTATAAAACGTAGCACATTTCAATAACGTTTCCTCTTCTCACTTCTACGTTTTAATATTCACCTGAAACTGGTACATTTGAACTATTTTAAATACTATAATTTATTTTGTCTTAGGAAATAGATTATTGATAGTAAAATTAAACAAAGACAGGTATAAGACATACAAATTAGAACACATATAGAAGAATAGTGTCAATTTTTGAAATTCGTCTCAGTTTTATATCATTGTATATTATTTACAATTATGTTTTATTACAGTAAGATTTACTTTTATCCTTAAAACATTTTATTTTCTATTTGTATTAAAGGTGCAAAAATTTAAAGCTGAACTGTATTGTACCTTAAACCCAAACGTAAGACCAGGAGCGTGATGTTCTGATCGTTTTTGACAGCGTCTGCTTGACGGTGACCTGACCAGTGTGCCGTAGGTGCCTTGATCAATATGATCTAGTCCGTGAGCAATCTCTCTAAACAAAGCGAGGGTGTTTTCTCGATTTGCCTCTTTGACAAACCTGTTAGATTTGTGGAGTTCAAATGGCACAAAACACACATAGACACATACATGCCATTCAACCATGTGACCCACCCCGATGCCAGTGAATGTTGTACATTAATAGCTATAAATCCAATTACCAATTCACCCATGGGTACCGAGTCGACGCCATGGGAGCTCAAGAGGTGTTTCGTGCTAGAATTACCGTTCCCTGTGCTTGTGCTGAAGTGAGAGAGACGTCGGTGTGTTTACATTGTTCCATCTAAACCGTTTAGTTATACTGCTATTCTTGACTGTTACTAGAAGATTTACATTTTTTTATTTTTCTCAATAACTATCGAATAATATAAAGTCAAATTTATAAAACCGTCTAATACTTTTAAACCATTCGTCGAACCTTATAAGCCTTAAAAAGACAATGGATAAAAATTAAAGTTTTAATATTGAAACGGTACTGTCTCCAACGTGGTTACCAAGACATTTGTAACTATAAAAAAATAAGATCAAGAAGTGAATATTTATTTCATTAAAAATGGCTGAGGATTAAATCCCTTATTAGAATTCGATCATTATTATTTTATTTGCAACAAAACATAAAGGGGCCCACTTACATCTCTGCTATTCTATAACATATTAAACAATGGACTAGATTTAGAGCAATATAATAATCAATATTTTTACACTTTTGTGTATAACCCTTTGAGCCCCGGACCTAAAAATATAGTTTGTGCAAATTTTTACCAAGTCTAGTTTTGCAAGTAACTGTCTAAAAACCCCAAGGCCTTTTCAGGGATTTTGTACGATTTCATTTGAAAAATCATACCATCACTAATATACTAGCTAATGGCCTATACACAAAAAAACACACAAATGTTATACATTAAAATGTTTCGAATAAGGTAGTTTACAAATAAAAATTCAATAAGGGCTCAAAAAATTTTATCTACTTTTATATATGTAAAATAACGCATATGTGCAAACTAAAAAAGAAGAAAAAGTTACATTTAACATGTTTTATAAATAAAACAAGGAACAATTAACCCGTGGAAATAATTTTATTTCATTTGCCATGTTATTGCAAAGATACAAAAAAAATTTCAGACAGATTAGTTCAATAATAAATATTTTGTAAAATATTTTTTTAATTACACAAAACCTGTGACGTACTACGCCTAGGTTGTGTAACATTAATCTGAGCTGATGTAGATGGTATCTCAGGCGTCAAGTCTTTAGCACTAAATAGGCCTACATTTCTGTTATTGTCACTATCATAATTAAAAAATATCAGATAATACCGAATCGTCATCTGAATAGTCAATATTCAATTGTCTGTCAACTTCACTTGACTGTTCTGCTAGGTTTGAATCACCCATTATTTACAAAATAAAACAATATTTCATACTGAAAGTACCAAAACAATAATATAACTGTCTACTCACACAAACGTAACGAACATCAAAATAAACACAGTAGTGGAACAACACAACACAGTCTACTAAACGTAAACAATGACAGCAGTTGCAGATGTTGTTCTTAGTAACAGCTGATATTCTTACTCTTTCTTTAGGAGTAGTGTAAATATTATTTAGTAACCTTTGACCATGCAATCATATTGTATATGTATGAAAATAACATTATAAGTTCTAAAATCACTGGTATCGCTAAAATTAAACACTTAAGAGCCATTTATAATAACTTATAGCATGCCGACGACATATCGTCGGCTGGGGTTTCTCGCACTATTTTTACTGCCGGATTATCGTCGGCCTGGGGGTTTTTGGACAGTGAGATTTACCGACGATATACCGGAGGCTGAAGCTCAAAGGGTGGAAATACATTTTGTTTCATCAATTTTTTACCCTGCAGTTAATTTAATAACCTAGGAAATAGCACAGTATATTGTTTTAAAAAGTTAATATGGACCATAGATTAATATTAAATTTTCAAAACTAGAACCAATATTTTATAATAAATTTACTTTAAAAGTCGCATATATCAGTCGTAAATGTTGTGACACGCCACACAACTCTCGTTGTGATTAACGACATACAGCTGACCGTCTGCAGTGACTGTGACAATGTGTCACATAAAACATGTGTCAGATTGTAACATTTAGACTTATATCATAACTAATGTTGTCTTAAACCATTGTTTTATAAAATGTGTACTTTTTAACTAAACTATGAAAATGTCGCTGCATATGAAATAAAACTTGTCAAAAACATAAGGGTGAATAGTTTTAAGACACCTTTTCCGTCGTATTTCTGTTAAACATTGAATAAAAATTTATTAAGCTGTTCAAGTAATAATTTTATAACATATAATATAATTATGTGTGAATATTTAAGTTTTGGAGTATATTTCTGCACTATTCGCATTGGTTTGCGATATCTTATTGATAATAAACTTATGTTGTTATTTCGGACATTACCGAAAGCAATTAATGTTTTATTAAACAGACTTGATTTGTATCGCACTTTTTATACTTTAAACTTGTTCGTTTCATCAGTAAATAATACGTGATTAATAACATATACCAAATTATTTTGCGAAAGTATAATTGCTAGGTTTAACAACAATTAACTAATATAACAGTAGTATCGAAAACACTATACTTCAATTTTTTCGATTAAGCATCCGTTCTCAGGCATACATTCATACAATATATCCCATTAATGAAAAACTTTATGAACGCTCAGCCAAATCCTATAAAATGATATGCTTCATCCAATAACGCAAGTTTTTCAATTAGAAATATAGCTGCAAGTATAATTTCCAATATATTCCTCATAGAATTTTTGAAATGATGCGCAAAGAAGAAGTAACATATTACCAATCCCATAATTGATGGGTAGGCTCAGGAAATATGAAAATTAGTAAGCTACACTCTTTCTTATACTCTCAAGCCACTCATAGCAATTAAAGAGTTCACAATAATCTGAGTTACTAAAATTTTTGTTTGTTTTATAAACTCTTAAAACTCGAAAGGTTACAATTTCTATTATCAGAGTTATTAAAATTTTCTTAAGCCCGTATTTCCAATTGTAATTTGAAATATGTGTAAGATTATAAATATCTATTATATCAATGCACGATGGCAAAAGAGCGGAGAAAGCATCAAAGAATTTGTAGAAAAAGTCACATTTCCACTGTTTGATAATGTTGAAAGAAGAGTCTCTGATAAAAATGACGCTAACATCTGATCTTTAAAAAGTTAGTACATCTACTCCCTTAAAATAACATGAAACTCCTTTGTTAATGCACTTTGTATGACATAAAATCTAATACATCTTGTGTCTTTTTTAAAATCTGACATGAATATAAGTACGAGTATTTTTAATGATTTCAAGTGTAACTATTTGGATGAGAGAAGGTAGGTGAGTTTTAAAATGTTCAAAAAATTAAAACCATTTAAAGTGGGTTGTATTTATGAACACAACTTAAAATGATCGTACTCATACAGTCTTATACTGTAAACACTGAAAATACAGAAGTGTGTCACACCACATATTATAGCAGGCTTCGCTGAAGTTTCAGGCTAAATTTCAAATCCAGATAATTGCATTCCCAAAAATTCACTCGGAAAAATCAACAGGAATACGATGAAACAGATAAAAGTTGACTAAACATTACTCATCGTAGAACTTATCCTTGTAGAAATGAAGATTTGTGCAAATTTAATGTTTATATATGATATCCATCTAGACTTGTTTTAACACCTAATATATTCAGATTTGTTTTCGTTAAACCGTTAAAAATAATAATAATGTTTTAATTATAAATTTCCACTTAAAGAATCACTATAAATGGAGTTGCACGTGTTGGGATAGTGAAGCCACATATGTTAATACGTCACATGTTGAAAACCTCTTAAGGATGTATTGCTTTTATTTACAAATTTTATATTAAGCTATTTTCTCATTGTTATCATTATTACCTGTAAACCCAATGATAACGCTCAGCCAAATTCCATACAGATGATTTTGAATCGTCATCTTTGTGCACTCAATTGTGCTCCTTATGAGACAATGATAATACCTCTTCTCCTAGATTGTACTACTTTACTTTACTGCACTACTATCCCGATGCTGGGGGTTTAGTTTTGAACTTCGTGGTTCTTCGTCACGGACTGTTTTTGGATCACTTCAGTCGAACATGACTTCAGGAGGAAAGTTTGCAACAGCATCATATCTCAGATGCTGCACGTGATAGAAGGTAAACTTGATATTAGCATTGAATCAACCCTTCCCGCCATAGCTGCGTTTAAAACAATTTGTACTAAAATAAACTCTTCCTTTGAATAATATCATGTACATTTTTAAGACCGCCGACCAAATAATCCTTCTGGCAATTAACCTGCTCGATTGCTCAGCCAAATCCTACGGAGGGACATTAATGAACACTAGAATTACTTTAGGGTATATATATATAAATATTTCATACAACACACCGAGTCTATGACTTAATTTATTCTCCCTGATGGCAATAAATAGGGATAGAAGAATATTCTCACCAGCCCCCTTAATAACAGGCTTCGCTGGCGCTCAGCCAATAAACATTGCATTTTTATCAGTTTACAAGCTTATAAAGGCCAATATTGACATTTGATCCCTGCAGCATGTGGAAATATGCCAATAAAATGCGGCGAAATATCCAATCGACGCCCTTTGACCCCGGTCTGACACTGTAGGGACATTTACGAGCAATTATATGAAATGGTTGTTTGAAACGTGTTTGTTGAATATTGTGTGTGTGAAATCATATTTCATTAATTGGCATGGTACAGGTTTATTACAGATATCTACTTTTTTCTCGTTGAAATAAAACTAATAGAATTGAAAAACTAGACAAATACATATTTATCAAATCAAGTTTAATACACATTTGTATTGAACATTTTACTGATATTGCTCTTCTTGCCTTTTGCGGGAATTTACATATTTTTAGTATATATTTTGTAGTAATTATTGTTAGTTTAAGTAATTATTGTTTATTTATGAACTGTTTTAATCATGTGTTATTTGTTTCATTTCATTTGAAATTGAGTTTGTATATTCCTGCAATAAAGAAAGTTTTCTATTCTATTCTATTCTTAGGTAACACCACTCATACATATAGTTATGTTTTAGTGCTTAACTTGTATTCACATATTTTCTTTTCAGTAGACGGTGCCGCCACTTCTCAGGTTTCATTGCTTGCTTTGACCTTTGTCAGGACAGTGGGATGAGGGACGAATTCTAAAAATATAAAGCAAAATTGTTTCCTATTGAAGCCAACCTTTTAGCCATAATCACGTGTTTCAGTATAAGTACACATATTATACTGTCCTAATATAAGTAATGGTTTCTTATTTAATGTTATTTCACATTCATAAAATTTCCATGTCTTAATAATCCTGATAATGTTAATGATGTTCTGAGTCCTGATACTACAGTGTAAATGGGTTTATTATTAATTACAAATAACATTTCGTATTTACACGAATTGTGACGCCATTTGTCGAAATGGCTCCTGAAATGTAAACAATGTACAAATGTAAATGCTGATGTAGGAGCGGATATTATTTATATATAATAATTTATAAAATGAGAAATAATTGTGTTATTTACATTTATTGTTCCAGCGGTGTAACCATTTTGGCATTCCAGTTGTATAATTAACATTACAGAGATTCTTTTTAAACCTTCAAGTGCTAGTGAGGCCAAGCTCTAAAATCAAATAGTATTATATGGGCATTTTTAATGCCTGTGAAATAATGAAATTATACATTTTTTGAAATGTATGAAGTCTGAAATTTCCGTACCGTACGAAAACATTTCTCTCCATTTCGGTAGTATTTTTATTTGTTGTTCTATGCATTTAAAAACATTAATATTACCCCTGAAAATCGTGTTTTGTTTTTAAACTGATTCAATAATAATTATTTCTGTGTATTTTGGTAATTTTATGTAGATACTTGATCTCAAATACTCGGTTACATTTATGTGTATGAATATGAAATAAAATAGTTCTTGTTGATTTTTTTTCATTCTATGTTTAACTAGACATTTGCTTTTTTCTTGTCAACGGTTCAAACGCAACTGCTGAAAATTTCGAGTTCCTAAATTTATTTGAAGTATCTGTGACAAAAATATAGTTTGTAAAATATGTTATTACATCTAATAAGTTTTGAACAAATATTTTTCCAAATTTTGTTTCAATTTAAGTATCTAAAGTTAATTTATGATGAATATTTAAAATGTTTGTAAGTATTTTGTGTAAATTTTGAATAGTGAAAAATATTGATCTGATATTTTTACGTATATATTCTATAATTTTACTAGTATAAAATCTATACACAAACATAACACACACATTTTATTCAATGATATGTGACAAGAAAATGAGTTGTTCTAATAATTTTACGCTTAGGTAAATATATTTCAAATTATCACATTTGGAAATTGGTAAACAATATTAATTCAAACCGCTAAATAAATGTTGTGTTTTGATGATTCTATTAATAATTAAGTTTACGCTTCAACTGTAGAAATAATTACTAATTATTGGTGTCCATTTCAATTCATTAAACCTAAACATGACATTTAAATGTTCCGTGTATTTAATCACCAATACAATGTAAAGCTCGTTTGCCCGTGAGAGGAGAGGGATGATTGAGTCAGTGACCCCTGCATTCACAACTTACCACTGGATAAAACACGACTATGTATTAAAACAACAATACTTTCAATAAAAAATATATCCCGGATGCATTCAAAACACTGCTCCTAATATTGTACTGTTTGAGTCAACGATTTTTTTAACATACTTTTGGTTATCTGCATTCCTGATATTCAGTCTAATGTGAGAATCCGGAGGCTAACTTTAAGGCAGTTAATACCTACCTGGCTACCTAACTTAATCACCTTAAAACAATAACCCACATTTATTGATATTTTTTTACTTCTTTATTAAGAGGCGAATTTTCTAAACTTGATATTATTAGCCTTGGTGTATTAAAATAGCCAGTACATCCTTGTTTACTCTTAAATCTAGAAATTACATTACAAGCTAATCGATATCATACGTTAGTCACACTTGAGAATATAAACTGCTAAAAACTCAACAGTAATTTAGGTGAGTGAAAGAAAAACATATTCTTATATTATTATTCGAATCTTATTTGTATATTTTTATGTATTTCCAAAACCGTCTGGCCGCAGACATGATAGGTTCTCTTTTTTACCTATAATTCTTTCGCGTGTAAGCGAGTAATATCGGTCCTTGGCATTCATATCACCTGATATTTTTACTTTACAATTGATTGAGGTGAATTATGTGAGAAAAGAAGGAGACTATTCTAGTATCATTTATGTTTTTTTTCTAAGATAATTTCTATCATCGAATTATAATATTTCAGTAATCAGTTTAAAATATGGTTATTAATAGAATACGAATTTTAAAATTGAGTTATATTGCGATTCCGGTATATCTGTTAGGAATGTATTACTTCATGAATTTGATTCTACAACGTCTATAAGATTAAGATATCATGCTACAAAATTGCAGTAACTAGAAGTGACTTTTGTTGACGATGTATCTCCTGTCAATGACTCGAATAAGACATTTTTATGTGCGATATTAAATAATACGATTTGTTGTAATTGATGGAAGTATAGCCATTAAAATACAAAAAGCATTAAGAAAATTCAGTATAGATATAGCTACAAAGCTTCATCAATACGCAGGTATTCAGGTCATTGTTAGGAATGAAATTACTGTAGCTTCATATGAACCCCAAAATCTGGCAGACATCCAATATTAGGATGTGGAAAACACACTCACATAATCAGGCCGTCGAGCCACATGAAAAAATTTCCAATTACGCTGGTTTTGGTATTACTATGTATCCATTTTGAAGTAAATAGATACATTTTCTAAGTTTCTGTAAATTATCTAGTATATTTACTCTCGTTTTATATTGTTCAATGTGTACTCTCTTAACATTTCTGTATCGTAGGGAGAAGCTTTGACTTGTTTACTGCAGGTAAATAATTCAAAATCAAGATAGGTACTATAAGGAAGGATTATATAACAAATGAAGCTGCCCGCTACATTGGTAAACCTTCGGAAAAAATCACCAACCACTAGCTAGGACTCCATTTCTGACTGACACATACATACCTAAAAACATGGAAATTCAAATTCATTGTTCATAGATGTAAACCTTAGCGTTCCATATTCTAGTAAATAAAAATGTTTATTATGGGTTTATGTATTATTCCATTAAAGTATAATAGATTTAATTAATATTATTGTGCATTAATAATCAATTATAATTTTAGAAAATGTGGAATAAACAACTGTTTGGAATAAACAGATTAAGATAATCGGAGAAAAGTCTGAAAAATATTCGATTGATTTTTTTGTATTTTTCACTAATACTTTTAATTCATGCCACTGTGTGGTAATTTTACTTTTTAATTTTCAATTTACAGTCATATCTCATCAATAACATAACGCCAAAATAAAATTTTACGGGCTATTAAAACTATCAATACATGCCTCAACAGATTCCCTGCCCTTCAATTTACTGCATCAGTGTCTGTGTTTATTGCAAAATAATGTTATGTATTCTAATAATTTGAAATGATTTTATCTTTTCTATAATAAAATGTTTTACTAAAAGTGTGTTTACGCTATTTAATGTTTACTATATGGGCCATGAACTGGATCAATTAACTAAAATTTGAACAGAAGCACTTCTGGCTGCACCTAGTCCTTTATGTCAGGGAGTCAGTGATTTAGTTTATGTGGGAATAATGAATTAACCAAAATGTTTTATGAAAACTTATAGTCAACTTAAAATTGTCTCCCGGACTTTTTCATTTCATTATTTAGGCCTATTTCAGGGTTCAAATTTCAGGTATAGTTGCTACAATAGTTAATGTGTAAAATTATATACTTTTTCTAATAGAAATGTTTTTCTAACACCAATAAGTTTATTTTTTGTATAAGTTTTGCAATTAAACTGTCTATATAATTTATAAAATACATAATTTAGACTATTTATCATTACATCAGTTATAGCAATAGATGTTAAGTGATATATAAATTAGAATATTGTGTAATAGAATATCTAAATTGAATTTTAGCTGGCTAAGACGTAGTTACCTGTATCTACTGGTATTAATTTGAACCCGTCTGTGTATCAAATGTTTTGATTTCATGTATAATTATTATTTTTAAACATTAATATTGTTAAAGGATAAATGTTTTGGAAGTCAGTTAATCATGGAAAAATTAAGCGATCTTAATGTTTATTTTTTGTTTATTTTTACGAAACATTTAAAAAAAGAATTAACTTTTATCAAGAATAAATCCATGCACAAGTGAGACTCTTCCGTTATTTTTGCTCAGAGTATTTAGACAGAACATTTTATAAGCCACTTGAAGTCTCAACTGAATCAAAAGTAAAGACCAAGATACTAATTCTTTAAAGAAAACAAGTTGAAATTTTATATAAAACCAATTTAAGTGGCTAAGATACTATATATGTTTACGTTCTGAATACTTATGTAATTCTACAGCTCTGATCGGTTTTTTTTAGGCTAATTACTACGTAGTGAAATATTATATAAAAAACCAATTTAAGTGGACTAAGATACTATATATATGTTTTACCTTCTGGTATACTTATGTAATCTTACTACAGACTCTGAATGGTTTTTCAGGCCTAATTACTATCGTGTGATGAAATATTTATCCCTTATCTAGAGTTTTCGATATATAATATTTGGAGGACGCACAATGTAATGTAATATAAAACCAATTTAAGTGGCCTAAAGGATACTATAGTATGTTTACCTTCTGGAATACTTATGGTAAATTCTACAGCTCTGATGGTTTTTAGGGCAAATTACTACGTGTGATGAAATATTATATAAACACCTATTTACATATATAACTTTGGAGTAAGACGCACTATTGTAAGTTTACAATTTAAGTGGATACTTATGATAATTCTATCAGCCTGATGATTTTTTAGGCTAATTACTACAGCTGTGAAATGGTTTTTATTTAAAACCAATTTAAGTGGCTAATGATACTATGATATTTGTTTACCTTCGGATACTTAAGTAATTCTACAGCTCTTGATGGATTTTTATATTAGCGAATTTTAAGTGGCGAAGTGAAATATTATATGTTTAAAACGTTTCTGAATACTTAAGTAATTCTTCAGATACTAAATGGTTTTTACGTTCTGGATACGTGTGAATGTAATTTTCAACACTCTAGAGTTTTCGATCTATAATTTAGGCTACGCACAAACGTGTTAAATATTATATAAAACCAATTTAAATGTGGCTAAGATACTATATAATATGTTGTACGTTCTGAATTTACTTATGTAATTCTACAGCTCTGAAAGGTTGTTTTAGGCTAATTACTACGATGTGAAATATTATATAAAACCAATTTAAGTGGCTAAGATTACTGATATATGTTTACCGTTCTGGAATACTTATTGTAATTCTAACAGCTCTGAATGGTTTTTAGGCTATATTAAAACCATTTACGTGGCTGAAGATACTATAATATAAAACCAATTTAAGTGGCTAAGATACTATATGTAATGTGTACTAGCTTCTGGATGGGTTATGTAATTCTACACTACGTGTGAAATATCTTCTGATCTAGAGTTTTTAGCTAATTACTAACGTGTGTGAGACCGATAGTTCATATAAAACCAATTTAAGTGGCTAAAGATACGTATAATATATGTTTACCTCTGGAATACTTTATGTAATTTCTACAGCCTCTGATGAGTTTTTTAGGCCTAATTACTTAGTGTGAAATATTTATCTACTAGAATTTTCGATTTTACTAACGTGTGAGACGCCCCACTATTTACATTTCATAGAAACCAATTTGAAGTGGCTAATATAGACTATATATGTTTACGGTTCTGGATACTTATGTAATTCTACAGCTCTGATGGGTTTTGTAGGCTAATTTTACTACCGTATGTGAAATATTTATTATCCACTAGTCTAGAGTTTTTTCGATATATAACTTTGGAGACGCACAATGTAATTTCAATATAAAACCCAATTTAATTAAGGGTATACTAATGATACTATAATATGTATTACGTTACTGTATACTTATGTAATTTCTACAGCTCTGATGGTTTTTATTTAGCTAATTACTACGTGGCTAATATTTTATTCCCTATCTATGAGTTTTACGATATATAACTATTGGAGACTCTACAGCTCTGATGGTTTTTCCATATAAAACCCAATTTAAAGTGGCTAAGATACTATATGATGTATACCGTTTCTGAAAACTTATTGGTAATTCTAGCATCTCTTTGATGGTTTTTAGGCTAATTACTACGTGTGAAATATTTATCCCTATCTAGAGTTTTCGATATATAAAACTTTGGAGACGCACAAATGTTATATTTCATATAAAACCAATTTAAGTGGCCCTAAGATATCTATATATGTTTTACCTTCTGGAAATACTTGATGTAATTCTACAGCTCTGATGGTTTTTTAGGCCAATTACTACGTTGTGAAATTTTATATAAAACCAATTTTAAGTGGCTAAGATACTATATACTGTTTACCTTCTGGAATACTTATGGTAATTCTAACAGCCTTTGATGTTTTTTTTAGCTAAAACATTACTACGTGTGCTAAGATATTATAATAAAAACCAATGGTTTAAGTGGGCTAAGATTCTATATGTAATTTACTGACTTCAGTGATACTTACGTGTGAACTGAATTCTATCCCTATCTACTGATGGTTTTCGATATAGGCTAACTTACTAAGTGTGAAATGCTAATTCATATAAAACCAATTTAAGTTGGCTAAGATACCTATATATGTTTAACCTTTCTGGATACTTAAGTAATTCCTACCGCATACTGATGGTTTTTAAGGCTAGAATTTACTACGTGTGAAATATTTATCCCTATCTTAGAACCCCCCAATTTAAGGTGGCTAAGAATCGACTATATATGTCATTTACCTCTGGAAAACTTAAGTAAGTGGCTAACAGCTCTGATGGGTTTTACGCTATATTACAGAATACGGTGTGAAATAATTCAATAAAACCAATTTTGATGGTTTTTAGGCTAAGATTACTAGTATTATGTTTTACCTTCTGGATACTTATCTAGAGTTCTACAGCTCATGTTGGTTTTTAGGCTAGATTACTACGTGTGAAATTTTCATATAAAATCCGATTTAAGTATGTGGCTAAGATTACTTATATATGTTTAACGTTCTTGAATTACTTATGTAATTCTACAGGCTCTGGTGGTTTTTAGGCTAATTACTACGGTGTTGAAATATTTTAATCCCCTATCTAGAGTTTTCGATATATAACTTTGGAGACGCACGAATGTAATTTTCATATAAAACCAATTTTAAGTGGCTAAGATACCTATATATGTTTACGTTCATAATACTTATGTAATTCTACAGCTCGGATGGTTTTTTAGGCCTATATTTACTAACGTGTGATAATATTATATCTCCCTATCTAGAGATTTCGATATATAACTTTTGGAGACGCACACTGTAATTTTCATTATAAAACCAATTTAAGTGGCCTATAGAATACTCTATAGGTTACGCTTCTTAGATTACATATTTAATTCTCACAGCTCTGATGGTTTTTAGGCTAATTACTACGTGTAAACCCATATTTAAGTGGCTAAGAATACTATATAAGTTTGGAGACGTTCAGAATACTTCATATAAAACCAATTCTACAGCTCTACAGATGGTTTTTTAGGCTAATTAACCTTCACGTGTGAAAATATTTATGTAATTCCACTAGCTCTTATATTTTTTTCGAAATTACTAAACGTGTGGGGAGACGCACAATTAAGTTCATATAAAAACCAATTTAAGTGGCCCTAAGATCACTACGTATATATGTTTTACGTTCATGCCGAATACTTATGTAATTATCTAACTACAGCTCTGATGTTTTTAGGCTTAAATTACTACGTGGGTGAAATATTATATATAAACCAACTTTAAGTGGCTAGCTAAGTTACTATTAGTTTACCTTCTGGATTACTTATGCTAATTCTACAGCTCTGATTGGTTTTAGACGCAAATTACATACGTGTGAAATATCATATAAAACCCAATTTAAGTGGCTAAGATACTATATAGGTTTACCTTCTGGATACTTATGTTAATTCCTACAGTCTCTGGATTGGTTTTATTAGGCTAATTATCTACGTGTGAAATATTATATAAAACCAAATTTAAGTGGCTAAGATACAATATATGTTTACCTTCTGCGATACTTATGTAATTTCTACAGCTTCTGAGGGTTTTTTTTAGGCTAATTACTACTACGTGTTGAAATATTATATAAAACCAATTTAAGTGGCTAAGAGACTAAATATGTTTATCCTTC
Organism: Homalodisca vitripennis; assembly: GCF_021130785.1. Classification (NCBI taxonomy): domain Eukaryota; kingdom Metazoa; phylum Arthropoda; class Insecta; order Hemiptera; family Cicadellidae; genus Homalodisca; species Homalodisca vitripennis. The sequence continues at coordinate 44,171,726 of NC_060214.1, forward strand.
GTGGATACATAATGTAAATTCCCTACAGCTTCTGAAGGTTTTTTAGGCTAAATTACTACGTGTGAAATCTAATTATATAAAACCAATTTAAGTGGCTAAGATACTATATATGTTTACCCCATCTGGATACTTATGTAATTTCTAACAGCTTCAGATGGTTTTCAGGTCTAATTACTACGTGTGAAATATTTATCCTATACTAGAGTATTCGGAAATATTAACGTGTTGGAGACGCATAATGTAATGTAATATAAAACCAATTTAAGTGGCTTAAGGATACTATATATGTTTTACGTTCTGAATACTTATGTAATTCTACAGCTCTGAGGGTGGTATTTTAGGCCTAAATTACTACGTGTGAAATATTTACTCCCCTATCTAGATTTTTCGATATATTAACTTTTGGAGACGCACAATGTAATTCGTCATATCATATTAAAACCAATTTTAAGTGGCTCAAGGATACTAATATATGTTTACCTGTCTGGAATATCTTATGTAATTATATAGCTCTGATGGTTTTTTTATAAAACATCCTCTAAGATACTGTTTTTTAGGCAAATGTAATTCATACAGCTTCTGAAATGGTATTATATAAAACCAATTTAAGTGGCTCAGATACTATATACTGTTTACCTGTTCTGGAAATACTTATGTAAATTCTACAGCTCTGATGCCGTTTTTTAGGCTAATTACTAACGTGTGAAATATTTATCCTATCTAGAGTTTTCGATATATAACTTTAGAGAGACGCACAATGTAATTTCATATTATAAACCTTAATTTAACGGGGCTAAGATACTATCTATGTTTACCTTCTGGTGAAAATACTTATGTAATTTTACAGCTCTGTTGGTTTTTATATAAAACCAATTTAAGTGGCTACTAAGATTACTATATTATGTTTACGTTCTGAATAACCTCTAGGTAAATTCTACAGCTCTGATGGGTTTTTGATTATAAATACCAATTTAAGTAGTCTAAGATAACTATAAATGTTTTACGGTTCTGTAATACTTATGTAATTTCCTACAGCTCCTGGTGGTTTTTTTAGGCTCTAATTACTACGTGTGAAATATTTTATCCCATATCTTGAGTTTTTCGATATATAACTATTGGAGATCGCACAATTGTAATTTCATATAAAACACAATTTAATGTGGCTTAAGATACTATAAATGTTTTACGCTTCAAGAATACTTATGTTAATTCTACATCTCTGATGGTTAATTTAGGCTAATTAAAACTCTAATTTAAGTGGAAATATTGATATCCTATCTAAGTTTTACGATATATACCTTATGGAGACAGCTACCTATGTAATTTCCATAATAAAACCAAATTTAAGTGGCTAAGAGAATACTAATATATGCTTTACCTTCTGGAGATACTTATGTAATTCTACTAGCTCTGATCGGTTCGGCTAATTACTTAGTGGTTGAAAGTATCTTATCCCTATCTAGTGTTTTCGATATATAACTTTGGAGACGCTACAATGTAATTTCATATAAAAACAATTTAAGTGGCTAAGTTACTCATTTATGTTTACGTTCAGAATACTTATGATAATTCTACAGCTCTGAAGGTTTTTAGGCTAATCAATTACGTGTGAAATAGTGTGAAATATTTATCCTCTATCTAGAATTTTCGATATATAACTTTGTAGACGCACAATGTAATTTAATATAAAACCAATTTAATGTGGATAAATAGCTATATATGTTTACGTTTAGAATACATTTAAGTGGCTAATATACTATATATCTACAGAATACTTAAGATTGGTTTTTAGGCCTACAGCTCTTATATCGTGTGAAAATATTTATCCCTATCTAGAGATCCCATTTCGATATATAACTTTGGAGACGCACAATGTATGTATTTCATATATAAACCAATTTAAGTGGCTAAGAAACCTATATATGTTTACCTTCTGGATACTAAGTGGCTAAGATTCTATATATGTTTACTTCTGAATACTTATGTAATTCTACAGCTCTGATGGTTTTTACGGCTAAATACTACGTGGAAATATTTATCCCTATCTAGAGTTTTCGATATATTAACTTTGGAGGACGCACAAGGGCTAAGATACTAATATAGTGTTTACCTTCTGGATACTTATGTAATTCTAACAGCTCTGATGGTTTTTAGCTAATAACACTTGTGAAATATTATATAAAATCCAATTTAAGTGGCTAAGATACTATCATATGTTTACCTTCATGGATATACATATGTAAATCTACAATACAGCTCTGATGGTTTTTTATGGCTAATTACATCACGTTCGTGAAATATATATAAAACAAATTTTAAGTGGCTAAGATACTATATATGTTTACTTCTGGATACCTTATGTAATTCTACAGCTCTGGATGGTTTTAGGCTTAATTACTACGTGTGAAATATTAATATAAAAACCAAATTTAAGTGGCTAAGATACTATATATCGTTTACCTTCTGGATACTTAATCGTAATTTCTACAACTCTGATCGGTTTTTAAGGCAATTACACGTGTAAAATATTTATCCCTTCTAGTGTTTTGATACTATAACTTTGGAGACGCACAAATGTAATTTCATATAAAACCAATTTTAAGTGGCCTAAGATATCTATATATGTTTACGTCTGGAATACATATGTAAATTCTACAGCTCTGGGGTGGTTTTTAGCTAATTACTAACGTGTGAAATAATTATCCCTATCTAGAGGTTTTCGATATATAACTTTGGATGACGCACAATGTATAACTTTCATATAAAACCAATTTAAGTGGCCTAAGATACAATATATGTTTACGTTCCAGAATAGGTGAATTACTACTGCTGTGAAATATTATATAAAACCAATGTTAAGTGGCTAATGATACTATATATGTTTACCTTCTGGATATTATGTAATTCTACTGCTCTGATGGTTTTTAGGCTAATTACTACGTGATGAAATATTATATAAAACCAATTTAAGTGGCTAAGGATAATATATATGTTTGCTTTGGGAATACTTATTGTATTTCTACAGCTCTTGATGGTTTCAGGCCTAATTTACTACGTTGTGATATATTTATCTCTTATCTAGTGTTTTCGATATATAACTTTGAGACAGCACAACCTGTAATGTCTAATATAATAACAATTATTTAAGTGGCTAAGATACATATATGTTTACGTTCAGATACTTATGCTATATTCTACAGCTCTGATGGTTTTCTAGGCCTAAATACTAGTGTGTAATATTTGTCCCTATGCTAGAGTTTTCGATATATAACTCTGGAGACGCACAATGTAATTTCATATTAAAACCAATTTATTTAAGTGGCCTAAGATACTATATATGTTTACCTTTGGAATACTTATGTAATTTACAGCTCTGATAGGTTTTTATATAAAACCAATTTAAGTGGCCTAAGATACTATATATGTTTTACGTTCTGAATACTTATGTAATTCTACAGCTCTGATGGTTTTTAGGCTAATTACTACGTGTGAAATATTTATCCCTATCTAGAGTTTTCGATATATAACTTTGGAGACGCACAATGTAATTTCATTTGTAAAAGGTAACATTTCGTGCCATAGTACCGCGTATTACCGTTAAAATAATTTACACATAACCTGCATCCTAGTTGCTTTATTTGGCAAATTTTCTCAATTCATATCTGAAATCTCCCCCATAAACATCGACCTAATTAACTATATGTAAAGAAAACGGTGTGGTACTACAAAAATTCTTAATTAAAACATCATATATTATGCAATTCGTCTATGAATTTTATTCATAATACGTATCTCATACACCCTTACAAAATTACTGAAACTGATTGGAAGTCAATGTTTTGAAAAGTTTTCTTTGTTAAAAGGATTAAAATTGGTGCCAAATTTCGATTTATTTTCTATGTGTATTTTGCAAAGGGGTGTAATGTAAAATTGGAATACGATAAATGTAGTTGTGATACATTTACCAATAAATATTACTCATACCAGCATACGTCTTTCTTCCACAAACAGAAAAGTGAAACCTCCTCTTAAGTTGCTAATGAATAAATGTATGATAATTTGCAAAACTCTTCAACTGAATAAAACATTTGTGGAAAATTTAATACACATAAGTCAGGGTCTCTGAATTCATATCTACAATTAAACATGCACTGACTGTGGTGGAATACACATTGGAGAGTTGATCCACTGCCCGTTCCACTCCATTATTCACATTACAGACCAATATCACTGACCTACTGTGTAATAATGTATAACTGCGTTCCCCAGGGTAGCTTTTTCTCCCATAGATAGATATAGGCCTGATCGGTTTCTAATTTTGAATTTCATCTATATTCACCACAGTGAACCCGGGCAAGACAGTTAGTACTCTCACTTTTATATGAATTATTCAAGTATAATGCATATTTTCACGTAAATTTTACTTTGACTGACATTATACGAGATGATTAGTACCTCTTAAGAACTAGGATATATATTTATTATAATAAAAGGCTATAGATGATTCATAGTGTTAGCTCATCAATACAAAATGCATCTTCATTTGATTATAACATTGGAATAGCTTATAAGAACCTACCACTTCAATTTACTAAAAAGTGACATGACACATTTAAGAGGATCAGGGTATGTTAGCACTATCCTGTGAAGGGTACACTTCTTGTTGGTTTGTAGCTTCCAGTTGAACCAACACTAGATACGACAAAACTCATATATACGAACATCCCTCTAAATGACCAGAAGTAAAACACTACTAATTACAAATATATTATTTTCAAAGAGTGAATCGATGTCCCCCATCTGTTTTGAGTGCTAAAGGCTTGAACAAGGCCTTCTTTTTTCCTAATCTTTTTCCCAATTGAGGGAATAAAATGTAAGTATTAAAAATTACACAATTATTTTAAATTTGATATTATAAGTCAGTAGTGAGTTTCCACGAACTTAAATATAATATCGATCATCAAAATACTACTCTTTTACTCTGGATACCACCACAATCTGAGTTATGTTGAAAAAACAAATATTTCTATTTGTTAGTAAGAAAGTAAGTAAAGATATAGGCTACCTGACGACTGGCTTTGACCCATAATGTTTTTAAAGTTTTCGTATTATTGAATTATCGAACTAGAACAACGAGATGAATATTTAAAATCTTTCTTGCTGAATACACAGGCGCTTGATTGGTTGCGGGTAGAAAACAATGCATTTCCTGAATTTCCGATTGAAAACTTGCTAATTAAACTTGCAAATTCCCAAAGTTTTATTAGATCCTTAAACACAAATCGTAGCCTTTAAAGAATATTCGACGTGGTTCGAGTATTTAAGTAATTTAAAATACCAAAAATCGCCGTGAAAATGTTTACGCAAATATTTTGCGTAATATATAGAGCGATTTGTACTAGTTTGTTATTAATAATTGTTTAAGTTTTTGTGTGCATATCCAACATACCACTTGTAGAATTTTGTAGGGGTAGTTTACTGTGTGCTTTTCAGTATAATATCTAAATACTATATGGATTTCCTGTTTTTGTGTGTATATCCAACATACCATAGAATTTTAGAGGGGTAACTGTGTGCTTTTCAGTATAATATCTAAATCCTATGTGGATTTCTTGTTTTTGTGTGTATATCCAACATACCACTTGTAAAATTTTAGAGGGGTAGTTTACTGTGTGCTTTTCAGTATAATATCTAAATCCTATGTGGATTTCTTGTTTTTGTGTGTATATCCAACATACCACTTGTAGAATTTTAGAGGGGTAGTTTACTGTGTGCTTTTCAGTATAATATCTAAATACTATGTGGATTTCTTGTTTTTGTGCTCCATTAAAATAAGTTCTTTCATATAGATACATTCATGAAAAATTAAAATCTGTTCATGGCACTTGTTACTGCATGGTACTTATTAATTTTACATTGCCTACTTTTATATATTTGCAGAAAACTATAACATTTTAAGTTGCTGTTGAGCCGTTAATATTCATACAATAAATACGTGCGTTTTTTGCTTGTACTAGTAGGCAGAGATAACTACAAAAAACAAAACATATATAAATTTGATCTACAAAGTAATGTTTTATGACATTTATATTTTTATACCATTGTGAAAAAACTACGGATAGACACTTTAGAATCTTAATTCTATAGGCCAAGAAAAGCCTCAAATAATGCAAACCATGATCTATATTGTTTTCCATATGTTTTTCTCCCTGAGTGGGTTATGTTTTAAAAATTTACAGGATTCAAAGTAATAAAGTAAATTTAACCACATTTTATTACACTCTTAGGGACAATATGTGATAATTGAGAGAGTTTGGTTCAATTCGATAATGAAATATCCCAATGGCATTCATTTAAAATATTTAATTAGAATACATCAAAAAGTACTAACTTTATAAGAAAAAGATATAAATGATTATTGAAAATGTTCTATTCAATCAACAAACATTTAAATATATAAATCGTGTTACAAATGACTTGTTTAATTCAATTAAATAAGTTACATATATTCAAAGTAAATTTATTATCTAATTTTTGTGGAGGTTGATACCAATTGGAGGGTTTAATAAACGAAAGATTTATAAGGTCTACTTATAAAATAATTCTTAAGCTATTTATTAGATGATTTACTGTTTATTCACTAAATTTGGAAGTTTCAGCAATTGACCATCACAGAACCCATTCTCTTCTATTCTTGTATATATATATGACATTTTATCCGAAGTAAAGTCTGCAGATGGAATCTTTGAGATATCTTGCCAGTAACAATTTTTCACTTTTTCAGTGAAAGTCGTGTAATATTCTTCTGCATGATGAATTATACACTAACGACTAAATATATAATATTGTTTTTTTTTTTTTTTATTGTGGTTTTGGAAGTTTATTCTACAAATTTAGGTGAGTGAAACTTCAACACATTTTAATAGTTACTTTTTGTATCAAATTAGTTCCTTACGAACACCAACACCGTACGTTCGAATAGCACAGTTGGTTTGGTGCTATTCGTTAGTTCCGCACCTGTAAATTTTGGTAAATCTAATTAAAATTTACCTAGAATTTACCGGTGATACTGCAATACGCTGCGTTTGTGAAAGTGGTTTCAACTGAGATAAATGTACCGTCAACTCACAGAAGTCTCTTACAAGAGAAGTAAAATCAAATAGGATTTGTGAGGAGTGCATACCTGAGAGTAACTGGAACACCAGCAGTGAGAAATCGAAATATTTTAAAGATTTTAAGGGATATAGCAATAAAAAAACAATCCTTACCAAAGTCAATTCACTTCTTGATCTGAAAACGCAGCATTGAAAGCTTGATAAATTCCCTCGTAAGTATAACTAGTTTCTAAAGACATTATTCAGTCTGCGAACCGAGAACCATGATCTGAAAAAGCAGCTAGAAGTACGAGAAGAATAAGGAATCAAACGCGATGGAGAGAGTTGAGACCTCAGCATTGGAACTCACCGATCTGAACTAGTTTACATGTGCCATCGTTGTAGCCTACTATAACTTGTCTAAAAATGAATGAAATTTCGTCCACGCCTCCTCAAACTCGATCTCCCCTATGAAGAAATAAAGTTTCATGCCTAGAATTTAAGAAGGTAACGTTTCCCAGCCCCCTGTGTAAATTTTGCTAACGCTTAGCAAACCTTTTCTAGATGATTTACAAACAAAATTTTGATGAGATGATATTAATAAAAAAACGTATAACCCCTTTAACTGCGTGTACACCTGTGCAAATAAAGAATTTTTTTATAAAATGAGGACCATACTAGCCTATAAAAACAAACTGTAATTATAAATATATAAATCATGTTATTTTTACGTAAATCATATTTAATTATTTGTTATACTATTACGTAAAAGAAATATTAAAAGTCTAATTTCATAGCTCAGCAAACTTTGAAACATAATATTACTATAATTAATGTTATATTACAATAAACCTGTTGGACTTATAATAGTTTATATATAGTTTATATATATATATATATTTAAATATATGTAAAAATGTAACATTACAATATACATATATATATATATATATATTGTAGTATTACATTTTTTTATATTAAGTTTCCAAATATCTATCAGACAAACATAATAAAATAATTAAAAATTAAATATTCAGCTGGGAACATTGTATATACTGTAGAATCTCGTTAATATTACAGATTATAACTAATTTTTTTTATTCCTCCTCTGTAAATACCTTCTTCAATCCACCTTAGCGAAAACCTTAAGTGACATTACACTCTCTCCGATCAACGTCGGTTTATCCCTGGACCTTAGCCAGACGGTGCTTCTTAAAAATGATTGTCGACAAAGTTAATTTAAACTTTCTATTGTAGCAAAGAACCGCTTCATAACGTAACTTTCTTTCCCCAGTGTATATGTGACACAATTTAAAATTCTGGATATAACGAAGTCGATAAAGAATGATTGTATATAATTAAATTGTAAAGTATTGATTATTTACTAGAAAAATGCAATGAATAGTACCACTTCCAAGCCAATTTCTCAATCGAAGTCCTTGCCTACTTAATAAAATGACTTATGATGAAATAGGATACAACAGTTTGAAATGTTCCAAATGCAAGTAGGCGTTCAGCAGATAAATATTATTTCGAAGTTTATCAATAAGAGGAACAGAGTTTAAAAGACATACTCTTATCAGTTTTTATGATTAGGATTACAGAATTTAACCTGACTCTTTTATAGTGTTTTGAACCTGTAGGGATTTTTCCGGTTCAAAAGAGTTATATTTTTGTCACAGCCGGGGTCTGCCTCGTTATAATGATAAAAACATTTTACAAAAACATAGTTTTGGTAAACGGTCTAAATCTTTTATTTCTAGCTCTTATCATATAATTCTTATCATTTTTTCCATGAAAAAATTAAACATATATACTTATGAATGTGGCACCTATTACTGCTCACATGGAAATTTACCTACCTTCCTTCTAAGGGGGAAATCATATTTCAGTTCATGCAAATTTCTAAAGTAATTGTTTATTTTGTGTTATTGAAGTCTTGATGTTTTTTGCACTTTTGTCTGGGAAAGAAAGAATCAGTTAAGTATGTTAGTTATCATTTAAGTTTATCCATAAACCATTGTTCACACGCTATTTCACAATCATCAGGAGCCCAACAGATTGGAATACTTCAAGTGAAAACTGTCACAGCTTTCATAATTAATTAAGTTTGGTTTTGTAACGGTTTTATATGGAGTTAAAATTAGATGTTATATTTGTATTTGCTATTTGCATCATACTAATAATCGAGCACAGTGTTTATTATTTTACAAAATTTAAACGTGAAAGCAATTCATTGACTTTGTTTATGCTACATTTCAAAATAATTTTTGACAATATTTTACGTTTAAGAAGTGTTGTTGTGTTCCTGACTGTTGTACGGGAAGAATGCACCGCTGATACATGTTATCGTTCGTTTTACCGTTTCCCCCCAGTCACTGTTAAGGGGAGCGGGAAGGCAAAAAATTGAATTTCTTTTAGTTTTCTGTTTTTTTCGTTTTTTGTTACTCAGACTTGTACAGTTTCAGAAAATATAACACTTTTTGTTGCAAGATTATCCTAAGTACGCAAAAAAATTATTTACGAAGTAACTACCGGCGCTTTTGGCATGAAATTTTACTCCACCAAAGGGTGCCGACTCTTGGTGCGGTTATAACAAAGGGTTAGCTCTAAATCAGCCCTACAAACATAAGCACTTTTTACCAAGTGACATAATGGCCACAATTAAACAAATTTATAAGGATTTAGCAAACCCCGAACTTCTAAAAAAAGTGCCTTCACCAAAAAACTCAAAATCCTAACGAAAGTTTTAATCACGTAGTGTGGAATAAAGTCCCCAAAAATGTGTATGTGAGACTGAACACTTTGAAGTTAGGTGTGCTGGATGCAGTGCTAAGTTTCAATGATGGATTTGCCAGTAAGTTGGATATCTACAATAAATTAGGCCTAACTTTGAGTAAAAACTCAGTGCACGCGCTTCGTGGTTTTGATGTTTTGCGACTCAAGAAAGCCGACAAAGCTGCAGGAACTAATGACCAAGGAAGCCAGAACAGCTAGAAAAAAGAGAAAACTGGTTCTAGAGGAGGATCAGGAGCATGCTGATGGCCCTGCCTATGGTGCTGGGATGTTCTAAGCTAGCTAAAGTAAGTACAGTACCTAGTTTTAAATATAACCGTCGTTTCCCGAAAACTGTGTTTTTTTAAACAAAGGTAAATTTTTCTCAAAAACCAACGGAGGTATGGCAACCAATGTTTTCCACTTATAAAACACCTAATTACCTAACCATGGAAGCAGAATAGATAGTGTAGCACAACACACTAGCTTCAAAAAAAATATTTTTCTAAAAAAAACTAAAAATTGTAAATAACTTTTTAAAAAAAAATCTAAATTATCTATTAATTTAATTTTAATTTTTACCATTTTGCCTCTGTAGTTAGATACATATCATAACAATACACACACAAAATTTTAGGCCTATAGATTTAATGGTTCCTGAGAAAAGTGTACCTAAATTTTGTAGAATTTAACATAGTCGGCATAGGGCCTTCCCGCTCCCCTTAAATGGCCATATTATTTGGTCAAGGCAGCGTAATAATATGCAGTAGCTAAGGTAAAAATATTTCACAACTTTTTTCGTTAAGATTGGTTTTATAACAGTGTTTAAGTGTATGTAAGATGCATCAGATGTTTGAATTCGTCAATAGCGCAATCTAGTAACAGTCTTGTATCATCTTAATCTTTACTACCTTATTTAAAGTATTAAACAAGCATACATAATATTTTATAAAAATTAAACTAAACAGATATTTCAGCAACTACGTAAAACATTCAGATGAGAGTGTCGACAGCTGTCTATTGTCAGTTAAATTTGGAATATGAAAATAAAAATAGGATTTTTTCAAAATTCAAAATATTTGAGTTATATTTTTCGGTTTCAACCTTTTTATAATCAATCCTCAGACTTACGAGGAATATTTTACAAAAATAAATAACCGAATTGGTCCAGCCATTTGAGGTTAGAGTTTAGCAACACAATTCATTTTCATTAATAAGATTAACTTTGGTAAAGTCAGCTTCTGTCAGGTTTGATTCCGAAGCTACAGAAATAAGTATTTTATAAATAAGGAATCCAATATTCTTTGGAAAAGGAGGATTCACATCTAATTTAACCTATGCTGGGTAAAGCAAAACTAATATGTCAATCTGGAGAACCCCATGGTTTCCAACGAGCATCACATTGCTAAACGCAAATAGCAGTGAATTAGGATACACGAGAAGATAGATTGATAGTCTAATGCGAAAGAGACTGTTGGAGTTGGTGGTGTTCCATACGTGTTAAAGGCATTGACAACCCCTACCCTCTATGACTGAAGAGACTGGTCCTCTTCTTCAAAGAGGATAGGACTGAGATACTGTGCATGCTGTGTGATATATAGTACCTCATGCAAAAGGCTACACTGCCCCCCAACCTTACCTATCCCAAAGATCCTTTTATGACTAACTACAATGAGAGCCTTTTCAGCTTCTTGTCCTAAGAGAGCAACAACAAGTTTATATGTACTAAATACAGCTTATTAACAGTCATATCTACATAGTTAAACCAAATCTAAAAGTTTATGACTGAAGAGACTGGTCCTCTTCTTCAAAGAGGATAGGACTGAGATACTGTGCATGCTGTGTGATATATAGTACCTCATGCAAAAGGCTACACTGCCCCCCAACCATACCTATCCCAAAGATCCTTTTATGACTAACTATAATGAGAGCCTTTTCAGCTTCTTGTCCTAAGAGAGCAACAACAAGTTTATATGTACTAAATACAGCTTATTAACAGTCATATCTACATAGTTAAACCAAATCTAAAAGTTTAACTAAATCTAATACATGGATTCTACAATGTTGTGAACCAAGAAGGCATTAAATGCTTATTGTTAGATCGCTGTGTTTGAATTTCTCAGCATGAATTTTATCGTTAACCTGCTTCATTTGCTGTAGTACAACTGATTATTAAGTGCAACATATTAAAATAATAAATTTGAAGTTTAAAGAAAATATATAGGATTTCTTTTAAAACTAAATTAAATAAATAATTAAATTACTTTATGATAATTTTTAATGAACAACTAAAATATTTTATGAAATTCAGGATTTCATGTAACTTGATTGCGTGTGTAATTTATTGCACTTTATATTTAATTTATGGCATCATGTCTTTACACACATTCTACGCCACACAACATGCAATGTGGTTTGAAGTTTATTCAGGAGGAAACTGAAATTTTAGCCGGACCTTTTTGGATAGATAGCTTGTTCCTATCTTGCTATATGTACTACAATGCAATGGCGGACTAGATGATACAGACAAAGGAAATGTGTGACTGTGGCATCTGGAACTGAAATCCAAATCAACCCATTGTACATCACAAACGTTGTATGTTGTAAACATAAACATAACCAGTATATAATGGATAAGTCCGTATGTCGGTTTATATGCAGTATATTTCCTAAGAAAAGGCATTTCAGAAAATACCAGTTTATACAATTTTAACAATAATTGTATCAAAATCATATATCCAAAAATATACCTGATAAGTAATTACGATTAATTGACCAATCTATTTTTAGAATACTTAAACGTCTCGGAAACGTTGAAAACAATTAATATTAACATGGTTTGAATCAAATATTTTATTCAATACAATTTGTACAGCATATCTTTAAAGTTCACTTCAAACAAATCAATGCCAAATATTTTATGTCAAAAATAATGTTATGATATTTTTATTTCATAATAATTTTGTCTTTAAATTCTTGGTAAACTAGTACTTATGTACAATTTTAAGAATCATATGATTATAAATTATGCTTGAAAAAAATATCTAATGGGTTAGAAAGAGAAGCTAATGAAATTCTTCCTGATTTATGAGTAATACAATAATTTGCTATGATTAAACATTTTCTCAGTTTTAATTATAAATTATGCGTTATACTTTTGAGATATTAATCGTATGATAATATGTAAACTTGATTGAGCGAAAGCTATACATTCAAATTCATGCATTGCCGGTCTGAAATTTATTTTATATTCTTGAAAATATTAAGACTCCTCAAAAGACAAAAATAAAACGTTACTCTATATTTATCCTGTTAGTGTATTATGCTTTTAGTAAATTTAACTATTATATAATATTCTCTTTTATGAACTTAAAAATAAATATTATTCAACCGTTCTCATGCCATATATTCTATGTATGTAAAATATATCTCTCATGCAATTTCGTTTATAAATATATACAAGATAGGAAAAGGTCACATCAGCTCTCGAGCTTCGCTGCAACATGTTAAAATTTCGAATGGTCATACTCAGTTTGTTAACCGATTTATTCATTTTTAAATTTTCTCTGATTGCCCATGAGACCAATATAAATATTTTTGGCTGATACTCAGCTAATTGATATGGAGTGAATCGCAATTTTTTACATAGAAATAAGTCCTAATGATAAAAAGTAAAAAAAGATGTCTTATTTCACCAGGCGAAGTTAGGGCTAAGAAGCCCTCTTAAACACTTAACCTGGGGTCCAACGGCTTAAAGGTATATTCCAAACCACCCCCAACGCCACCACCTGGCAGGGCCATGCTCCACGTTGCTTGATCCTACTTGAAACCTTTAGGTTAATTTGTTCTCAAGATATCATGGAAACATATATAAGTAAAATAGTCGTGATCACAATGGTTTCTGAGAATTGTTTGTATTTGAAAATCATTTATAAAAACGAATAATTAAGATATTATTTCATACGTTTAATAATTAAAACATAGAAAATGATTGTAATGTTTATCTATAACCAAAGATAATACACAGATACTCTTAAAAAACCGTCAAATTAAATCTTTACGGGTTTTCTGCAAAAATAGCTTTATTTTAAATTAAAGCAATATTAAACACAGCCTTTTAAAGAATTTATTAAGCAACATATACTAAAAATATGTTGTTTTATGGCACTGTGTAAGAACCTTATTGGAACTATATACTGAAAGTTGTTATAAGTCTGTTAAAATGCATCTATACTTTAGATTTCCTTGCAACTCGTGGATTTACATTGCAATAAAACTAATATTTATCACCTAGATATTGCAATGATTAAACATCCTATTCCTCAAAATAGTTATAACTTATATATATATTTTAAACTAATCAAACCCATTACAAACAGACCTAACATTTAATACAAATATAAAACTATTCTTATCGTAAATAAGATATACGTATAGCGTATAGTAATGAAGTCTCGCGAGCCAACTTAAGCTTTATGTTACTGCTTCGCCGTACCATGCCCTTGGAAACATTTGCATCATCAAAACTGTAAATAAACCTGAAAGTCCTAGCAACCTTGTTCTATGAACGTATGAACCCAGACGTAATCCGTTTGATTTCTAAGGAAACATCTTGGCTCGGGAAACAGTCGACGCTTACTTCTAATCAAAACGACTCTGCGACGTATAAAAATATATGTCTTTAAAATATATGTATTAGAGCAGCTCTCTACTGAGGTTGTCAATTGGCAATGATTTAGTAGTATAATCAGAAAACGCTCTTCACTAGCCCCTCGAGTTTCTAATATATCTAAACCCGCGAGGATTTTCTATTTACGAACTGTTTTTGAAAGCGAAACTTAAATGCAATAGCACAAGAGTGTTTATTAAATCTTTACTACGAAAAATCGTAGAGGCTACCGTATTTACTGAATTTGGAACGTGAGAAATAGTCTTCATACATAGTATGCCCACGACTCCTTCAGATTATTAGTTACAATTTATGAGACTTAAGTTCCCAATCCAACCGTAAATTTTAACTAGATATCTCCATGTTTATACAGTAGACTACATTTTATATAAAGAAATAAAGCATGTTATCCTTTAAAAATATTTCTCCTTTAAACGTTTCCTTATGACTTGTGTATTTTTTTAAATATTTAATTAGCGGCGTTTCTTACATTTATTTGTTAGGCACATGAATTCTTAATAGAAACAATGTGCTCATATCAATCTCGCTACAACTTCCTCGAGTTTGTGTCGCTATAATACTTAAATATAAGTATTCATAATTAAAGACTGACAGGCATAAAACATTTTCTATCAACTCTAAACAAAAATATACGAAACATCGTCTACAAATTTCTTAGCAACTGCTCAAAGTACATAATGCATAGCTCATAGAACTATTTATTTATCAACATTACCTTGTACCTTGACAGTAAGTACACCTGACTACGGCGGAAGTTTGCTGTTTGAGTTAATAACGAACAAACAATACAGTCGTGTCAGTGCAGAGGAAACTCTAAGATGTGGCCACAACTTGGAATGCTGGCATACACATTCTCCTCATTGTGTAGAGACTTGTCTCCTGTATCAGTAACTCAAACTACAGTTACAGTTTAACAGTGGTTTTAGCGAATTTCCCCTGTGGATATGAGCTACAGCGGTTATCATCGTATTGACACACAAGCCCTGGATGTTTGAGTGCTTACAAATCCGCATACATCTAATACATGTGTTGGCTGGTTATTCACAACTCAATGCATGACAGGGTGGTTAAGATCGTTTTGAATATATGTATATTGCTTTTAATTCTTATACATTTATTTTTACCATTTATCTCGCTTAAAAGGCTCCATATAAAATTTTAGTTTGATTTTAAACGGTCATTTAGGGATAAAGAATATTTTTATATTTTGATAATGCTGTGATTTCCTAATACTTTAGACGTTTTAAACCGATAATTTCTTTACTTGTACCAGTTTCATTATAAGCGATCTTCTGAATTACGGAAACAATAATTAATTTTGACATTAGAAAATCTCTCATACAGTCTGATTTCTTTATGCTTCGCAATTTTTAAATAATTAATTTTGGAATATTACAAGTAATGAATCCAACTAGTTACTTATCTTTTGTTGCTGTCATATCAATAGTGGGTTAGTACAGTAGTCTATAAATGACATCTAATACATGGGAAGCTATTTATTTGGGCCAAAAGTTCCACAAAAGAAATTTAACAGCTAATTACTTGAATTCACATATATAGAAAGATATATTCTCGGAAGAAAATCCCACTTCAAACTTATCTTCCCAATTACGTTAGTTTTATACAATTCTAATAGTATCAAAATTACATTTCACTTTTTCATCATAACATAACGCACATTACTTATATTACAATTAAAAGTTAAATATTATTATTAAGTAATATGTTTCTACTAATCCATCCGCTGCTGATTAAGTAAACAGAATTTACATTAAAGTAATTATAAAAGAAATAAATTAAAGCAAAGCTCCCACTTGTTGTGCAAATAAGCCTAGACGATGACATTATCTTTTGCAATCTCAAATTACTCTTATAATATTCCATACCTTGGCAACGTTTGTAAGTTTGTAGGTTTGAAATAGTAATCATTTAGTAATACGTGTTGGAAAACGAAGTACATTATTATGCAATTTACATTACTTTGGTTTTTTATACTCTGTGTTTTGGAATATATTTGTTTGTATATTTATTGCATAATAATTACGTTAAGATTTAAATATGATTTTAGATAAAAAATAACGTGTTTAAATATGCAATTGTCCTATCTGTCTATTTGCTTACCATTCATCACAATAATAGATTTGTTTTTTTAGAAGCAAATTAACGCAAATTTAAAGCAAATAGAGATCTTGAAAATAATGCTTAAACAGCCAATATAAATAAGTAACAAGTTTAAAGAATGGCGTATAGCAAATAATTTCACTTTTATTAATAATACTTTCTAACGCAATCAGAGAAATGCTGCGAATATTGTTCTGTAATAGAGGTCAACAAACAAACCACTTCTATCAATATTTAATATCACTTTACAATCAGTGAAAGTGAAAAATAGATACAAACATCCTGGAATACTCCTTCTGAAGAATATCACTGGCAATGTTACATACATCATGAATGTTTTTCCAAATGATGTCCTTTGGTTTTGCCGAACATTTGGTGGTCTCCCAATTCAAAATACTTCAAGCCCTTCGAAATTTAAAGAACTGACATTTTCTTTATCAGGGTTCTTATGGAGCTTAACATTCCTTTTTGTGCAAGAAGTAGTGTCCTGCATCCTGGTCTACTTAACCATCTTAGATGACACATTCAATCAAGAAGAAAACAATACCATTAAATTTGCAATTATTTTGAACGTTGTATTTCAGCAAATTATATTGGCTTTCTCTTTCTTCTACCGCACCTGGAACCACAAAAGGATTGTTGATGTTTGTGAAACATTACAGAGAATCTACCGAGACCTCCAGGATCAGACTCCAGAGATCACAATCCGAGTAAATATCATCGTGTTCACTGTCATTACAACGTATTTGTTTATGATCGGTTTCGCAAACATTATAACGAACAATGCAGATAATGATGTGGTCTTCTTGTTAGTGTATGCCAACTCGCTATGGTTGTACTGTACCGAAGTTGCCTTTCTACTCCACTTCACACATGTAGCTCAAGTTATCACAACTGGTTTCAAGATAGTTAACGTCAGGATAACAGAAGAAATTGCCTACGACGTAACTCAACAAACCCTGATGGGTCGCAGATTGCCTGATACTGCAATCTTTCATACAACACGTAAGTGGACAATTCTTTTATAGTTTTGAAATATTCCCTCTTCATAAATCTGAAATAAAAAGGAAAATATATAATGATAGAAAAGGATACTATTATAACGGGAGATGATATGCTTTTTAACACCCGTATATTCTGCATCAGACAGCCAAGATTGGGTCTTCACATATTGTATACGATGAGATACTGCCATTCTTCATTACGAACAACGAGGACAAACTATGTATTTTTTTATAGATATTGGTCTACTTATTATGTCAGTACTGATGTACACTCTTTGTGAAAACTCCTGGAAAATCAATCTCTTCTATCTTAGGAAATACTAACATTTCAACCATTGTATTTTACCTCAAAAAATGTTGAGTGCTCTCTAAGAAACCATTTAACCTTCTCTTCTTGATCAATCCAATTTAAGGTATTATACTTCTGTCTTTTTCAACTTTAAAGTACTTAAACGTTGTAATACAACTCCGAATGGCACATTCATCATAATATTCAAGATTAAAAACTTTACCATGAGCAACTTGTTCCAGTGTAGAAAAGTGTAACAAATGTGTGCATATGACAAATCGGTCCAATACGATGTAATATCATGAGTGCTCAAAATCTGTCATTTGCTGTCTAATTTCTGTGTTTACAGGCAGTGTACTGTCCAAGATCAAGAAACTGAAGACTCTGATGAACACATACTGGATGCTGTGTGACGCCGTACACCAGGCTAATGACTTCTACTGCGATCAGCTGATGGCTATTATGTTCTCCTTATTTGTTCACGTCACTACCAGGTCCTACTTCTTCTTCTTACACGTCCAAACTGGTAAAGTGTTAAATATGACTAATGAGGGAGCCTGGTCTTTGGCGTACATTTGCTACGCGGTCCTGCTGGTTACCTCAAGCACAGATGTCACGAACTCGGTAAATGGCTTTTTAATGAAGCAATACTATATAACTCTAATTTTGAAAAATGAAAACCTAACATTATTGTATACAGAAACGAATGACTGTAGGATATTAGCTTTAATAATCAATATAATATCTAATACGACATCTATTCTATGTTACTTTGTTAAAATATTCTTATTAATTTTGATATTCATTATAAGTATGGTATCACATAACTCCAGAGAGTTGTATTAAATCATTTAAAAAGTGAAAAGGAAGGTTATAAAAGTGTTTTCAAAATGTAACACTATTATATTGTAATATTTTGGTAGAGTAGGTTTATTGTTATGACATTAAATTTAGTATATCCATATATGATTATTGTGCTGAGTATAATAATTGTTCCTCTGCAGAAGTGAATATGCGTTTCAATTTAAAGAACTACCAGTAAGGGAATTACGTGTTTCTTTTTAATCTCCTCCTAATCGGAAAAATTTAAAAATTTAATATGTTTTATTCTAAGCAATGGGTTTTATAAACTAAATATTTTCAATACACATTTATGATTCTATACTACTACGATAAAAAGTTAATTCATAAGTAATATTTTTCATATTATTCGTACATGTTCAGGCTGACAACACAAGGACGACAATTTGCAAGTTCATCAACGAAGATCTGGATCCTGATATTAAGAAAGAGGTAAAGAAACATATTGTACATCTATGGAGCATTATGTTGGTATTACACAAAAAATAGTCGCAGATAAAATTGAATCAAAGATTTCTAGCTTGGAGATGAATCTGATATTTTAACCACCTGAATCTTAACAATCAACATTATGTCGATTGTGATTGTGATCATCGTTGAATGTGATGTAATATATTTTTCAGGTTAGAGTATTATTATTATTATTTGGCTAATTATATAACAATATTATAATTTTGGAATTCATTTTCTTTAAAATTTTGATGAAAATAACGTGTTAAATCTGTGTTGGTAAAAAAACTCATATCCATCAATATTTATGGTAGCAACTGATATGAGGGATTTACTACATACCAAATAAGCAATTTGTTAATTAAAAGTAATTTTAAATGTTTACACTCGAGCTATATAAAATTTTCAAGATAGTTTCAAATCTCTCTGTACAGTATGTTCTGACAAATTGACAAAGTGGAAATTTAAAATAAGACTCTTGGCCCATGTTGATGTGGAAAGTGGGAATATGTGTAAGCGCTGTGTATATAACAACTCACTCGCTACAAATAACTGTGTTCAGTGCTCAGTTCATATTTAATCTTACAATCTCAGTATTAGGCTACAGATCATTATATCACTGGTCTAACTCGTTTATATTAATATGCTAACGTTTGTGAAAATATAAGAATTTTAATTTATGTTAAAAGATGTTATTTATTAGTATGTTTACACTGTACACTGTCCAATGTCACTGTGACATACGATTTCTATTACTGTTGATCGAATATACTATTCAGATTTCTGGCTACCAGTACACATACAGGAGGTAAAAGGCATAAAAAAGCTATTATAATAATTAATATAGAGTAATAAAGCTGGAAAAGTGGAAGATTTAATCATAAATCATACAAAGATACTTCTAGAATAGGAGGTTATCTTACAGAACCAACAAATGGCGAGACCAGTTTTGTGACATAAAGGACGAATGCTCGTTACCGCTATGTAAAAAATCCCCGCATAAAAACCATGAAAAATATCTCTAAACTTTAGCATTTTTAGCGTACGCATTAATTTATAAGAAATTTGCCTCTCAGCATTGCTCCGATACATACATACTGGTTAAATTAAATGTTCTGGATTGTCCTTAAATTAACCACTTAAGCAATTGATGAATTTCTTTTTTCAGTACAATTTTGTAAAACTACATGAATGAGGATTTTCATGCTAAATTCATCATGTATTATTTATATGAAATTTATTACGTATATTTAGTTGCGTGGTTTAACTATTACTTATGGATTTCCAGATGGAAGAGTTTCTGCTGCAGTTGCCTCACCACAACGCAAGATTCTCAGCTCGTGGCTTTTTCCAGATCCACAACGAGACTCTCACATCGGTAACACTTTATATATAACTCGTGTATATTTTAAATTCCATTTAATTTATTTACTGATCTTTATTTATAATTTAATATTTGAAATTATTAACAGGGATCACCGTTTTATTTTAACCTAGACAGGGAATCATGTCTTGCTTACCAGAAAGTTGTAATAGTTACTAAGAGAAGATTTTATCTGGAAACTTTATTTATCCTTTCTAGCCACCAAAATGCTCGGCGCCTCCAATGGGAGCTAGAAAACATTCACATTTAAAGCGAAGTTGTTGTTACGGTTTCCAATGTCATTTATAGACATGGGGAGAAATAACTCGATCGAATTTTCTGTAATATTTACTTACACTTCTCGTGTAAGATAACCTGGATTACCAGTTGTTACGTTGTACTATTCCATGGCATTTGACACTGAAAGACACTTAATAGGGTGTCAATAGGGTTGTGAAGTAGGTTTAATGCCCATAAAAGTGTACTTGGAAGGTGTTAGGAGTTACATGTATGGGATTATTATTACGTTACTTTGCAGGGATGTTTCTGATTTTCCATTGGGATTTGTAGATTTCCTTTGGATTATTAGTTAGAGATTTGGCTAGACAGCTACTAGGATAGTTCTTGGAATTTAACTAATAATATTTTCTTTTATGATTAAATTGACTTCAAACTCTGGAAGGAAGAAAGCTCATCTGGAAAACTGCATGGTTTTGTTTGGTTTCTGATAGAATATTGGCAGTCATACCATTTAGAAATTGAAATGTGTTGCATTAAAATTCAATTTTTTGAGTTGAGAGATATATATTATTGTGTAAAAATTAAAGCCACTTCTGACGTAAAATTACCTTATGTCACAGGTCGTATTAGCCGAATAATAGGTTGGTTCACTATTTATAACCCTGTAAGGGAAATTATATAGATCATAGTTAAACGTAATATGGACATACAAACTGCAAGGACAAGTCCCTCTTGCAGTGGAATCTGGTGGCTTGGATGTTGCAGTGAAAATACACCTATTGGTTATCCCATCCGCAGATGTTAATTCAGCTAAAGAAACCTAAAATCCGGCTATAACTGGTTTTTAGGCAAATTAAAATGTATAAGAAGCACGATATATACTTTGGATGAAACACTAAAGAAAAAAGTAGGCAAATCTTAATAAGAACGGTACTTGTGGAGGGTTCGCTTATGCATATATCCACATGAAAAAACTGTACCTTTAAAAAATATATTTTACATTTTCTCAAATGTTTAGGACGAGTAAAAAAATTTAAAAATACCATTATAATATATAAAAGTATTTTTTTTACGAAACGTTTACTTTGAAAGGGGTTTTTAGAAACGTTATTGTGATTTCCTTAAAAGAATAGCACTCCATCTTTTTATATCTCTGGAAGTAATTGAAAATATAATTTAGAATTGGCTAAAGGTGGGTGGTTTTTATTAAGAATAATGTAAGAAAAACGGTTCAGATATGAACAAATGTCATACATTCCTATAGTAAATAATAAACCTAAATTTCTTTACACTCAATACTAGATAGGAAATTTACCTTTATAGAATACTTATAATATATATATATATATATATATATATATATAACGAACTCGTCGCTTTTAAGTTCCTAAAATTACACTTAGGTCTTGATAACTACTAAACTAAATACAGATGATTTGGTGTTTTCTCAAGTGTAAAGTTCGAATTTCATATTTTACTGGTAAATTTAGTACTTAAACATTGTGTTTGAGAGAGAGCGTCTGTTTTTCGTCATTGTATTAAGCAGCTTTAATACGTATTATTTAGTAATACAGATACAGTACGTTATTATTACGTAAGGTTTTTTTGTAGTGTAATTTATTAAAATAATAATTACTAAAATATTTATATCAAAGAAAATATATACGTGTAAAATTAGGATTTTACTGTCCTAAATACCAGATAATATCTCTATAATGTAGGGACCAATTGTTGAATCAGCTACCTTAACCTACAATTGGTAACTAATATCATTGTGACAGTGATTGTTTTTTTATTGTATACAGATGGCTGGAGCAGTTACAACATACTTGGCAGTACTGATCCAGTTCCAGACTGAACCACCAACTACCTAGGATAGAGAAATATAGGTTTTGATATTTAAAAATAGTACAAAACTTCGTATAGTATGTTATCTACTTAGTTAATGTATCATTATACATTTAATTGAATAATTTTATTTCGAATGAATGTTACTTGTGAATTAACATATTTTTAGCACACGATAGATGTAACAATAAATTTAATTTTATCACACATAAAACTTAGAACCTTAATAAGTAACGTAAAATCAATATTAGGTTCTTATTATTTTTGGTGTCAGCATTTCCTTAAGCTTATTATCCTTACAGTTTATTAAGAAAATCAAATTCAAATTTTAAAGTCATACTTTTAAGAGTAAAAGATTTATAGATACGGAAGTTTCCACTGTGTACATTTTTAATAGAACAATGTTGAGTTTAAATTTTTGAGCGCCGCTATTGCGCTCGGATCTAAATTCTCACAAGAAAATTACAAAGTTTTTATTTTACAAATTTGCACATACTGTAATCGCGTTTTGCGGCTTAACTAATGGTGATAGTGCCAAAAGTTACTGGGCCTTTTTTGTAGATCAGGTCATTTCCTAAATCCCAATTTCGATTTGTTCTGACCTCCGACTAATGGTTTGGCCGCTATTGACCCCCAAAATCTAAATTCTTACGTGAAAATTACAAAATATTATTTTGTACTTAAACGCGTTTTTTTGGCCAAACCAATAGAGATAGAGCAAAAAGTCACGGAACCTTTTCTGTAGATCGCTCAATTTTCTAATTTTTTGGATCAATCAGATTTGAGCTACGACCAATGGTTCGGCCGCTATTGGGCTCGAAACATTATTTTTAGCGCAAACTCTCTGGAAAGTCAAATATTCGAGCGTTAAGTTGCTTAACCATCGAAGATAGGACAAAAAGTCACTGAACCTTTTTTTGTTCACTTCATTCCTGACTAACTGTTATCCGGCAGATCCGAGCTAGCTCCAAAAGTTCCCCCGCTATCGGGCTTACAAAAACGGCCTGCAAGGGTAAATATGCGCGATTTCTTACGAATTAGTTTAGGGGTTTCAAATTTAAAAAAGTCCAGTTTTCAGACTTATCCTGTGGGTCATAGTGCAAAAGGTATCTTCGTGCCAAATTTCAAGTTTTCAGCACTTCTAGAACTATGTTAGAATTTGTATCTATATACGTATCAGTCAGTGAGTCAGTTACACACGCGTCTGTATATATATATATATATACAGGGTGAGTTTTTTAAAGTGATCCAACAGCTAACTTTTTAAATTACACGACTTAGCACCACACTTTAAATTTGGAACTTGCTCAATTTTAAGTTTCACTCAGGGATACACTTTCAAATTGTTTGAAGATGGCCGCCATTTTCCAATATGGCGGTCACTTTAAAATCTTTTAAGGAACTTCCCTGTATTTTAAGAGTTGTTTTTAGATTCTACTCTACAAAATAATACATTTTTGATTTCCCTGAGAGTTTTTCAATATCTCTAATGGTTCAGGAGCTATGTGGACTGGAAGTTGGTTATAATTTTTTCCAATATGGCGGCCAACTTTAAAAATTTTTGGTTAACACCTTGTATTTTATGTTGTTTTTTATATTCTACACTACAAAATAAAGCGGGGGTTAATGCATTTTGGGGTGCCGGGGATATATATATAGGATATTTACAGTGTTGTTAATCTGAATGTCTCGTTTAGGTAATATATTTAAAAATTAATAGTCTTTGAATGTTAGTTAAAAAGTAATAATGGTCAATTTCATGTATACTGCCAAATAATAGTTATATTAAAAGTTATATCAAAACAATATGAAAAAATAATAGAATATTTTTTGTGTTATAAAGAATATAAACAAAGTATATATAAAATTCTAGAAAAAGAAGTAGATTACATGTTCACTGTGATTAATATACTTTTATAGAACAATACATTTATGAACGATAAATTACGGGTTGTCAAATAAAAAATGCAACAATCATAATTAATATCAATAAACAAAGCTTTAACAGTGTGCTGTAATGTATTTCAAACAAGATCCGGTTTTCCTAAGTCAGGAAATTGACAGGAATACAAAATTAGCATCTAATAGAAGTTGAATTTAAAATTCAGTTTTCCGATTTTCTCCCGAGTGCCACACATTATTACTCAGTACAATTAACATTCATATTGAAGAATTGGGATACATTGTTAATTTTAATTTTCCAAATGCACTGTATTTCTAATAAAACATATAATAAGTATCAAATGTGTTTGAGACATTTTCCTTTGTGCAATTTCTTAATATTGCATATAATATATTGATCTAATAAGAATTTCTTAATATTTTAAGCATATAGTTATGGTAAAGGTAAGTCTATGAACTTCATCATCTACTCAGTATCTGCAGCATTTGTGATATTTATTCTGAAGTATTTATTTATTTATTTTGTCTTTTACATCCAAGAAAAAACCAATAATACTAATACTTCGTAAAATGAAATTTTCATATCATATTTTTAATACAAACAATTTCAATATCATTTGATATAGTACTTAAGAAACATAGCAAATAGTAAGCAATTTTTAGTAAAGCAGAACAATGTTCTTTTGTATGATTTATAACATAAACCTTTACAAGACAAAGCACATTGTTTTTAGACTCTGTACATTTGAATATTTGTATTACTCTATTTTTCCCTTTTTAACTTAATTTTTATTTCTTTTCTTACCAGATATATAACGAGTACCTGTGTGTAACGAGAAATTATACCGCGCACTCGAGTTTTAAATGTATAACAGGATTGTTTTGACAACTATTTCTATGTTTTGATATATACGTATATGCTCACTTAGAACATATATATTAGCATGAGGTTTTTTAGTGTTGGAAGACATGTTTAATGAAATTAAATAAAATAAGAAAAGCAATTGAGTAAGTAAACACAGAATGTACTAGGAACAAGAGTAACCTAAAAACATTAGAGATTTAATAAATGAGATAACGTGAACAATAATAAGTAGAAAATACCTAAAAGGTGAACTACTAGATGAAATGCATATTTTCTGTGGACAAATATTAAAAGTCCCTGTTACTGTGGTACATTGAATTTGATAGTAAATTGTAATAGTATTAATTCTAATTTAGCAATGCTCTAGGTTTTGACTTTATCTTGCAAAACTTATTAGATTAAATATAATGTTTAAAGTTACTTAATTATTTCATAAAGAATTGTAATAATTCCTTCAATATAAATTCTTTATAACAAGAATATTTAATTAATTGTTCATATTTATGGTCGAGTTTCAGGAGGAAAACTGATAATGCTTATAATGCTCTATAAGAATTGCCACACATTTCTAAAGAGTGACATATAAAGCTTTATAACATATTTTTAACAAAAGACAGTCAATAATTAATACCACAATCATATTATTGAATAAATTGAATAGGGGGTTACTGCTTTTGAAGAATATAAAGGAAGAGAATAGTTCATCAGACCTGCAATTGTGGTTGTCGCAGACGTTTTCTTGCTCTATAATTTTCCATTTCAATATTTTTCTGAACGAAGACTATGATGAAAATTATTGACTAAAAACATATTACAACTGGGTATAAATTGAGATCTTTATAACAGTATATCTATTTTATTTGACACTCTTTATGCTGAAAAGTGAAACGCAATCCTACTAATATATTTTTTATTTTTTATTTTACGTAATCATATTATAATTAGATTTGAAAAAACCTACCTAAAAGATTTTATATATTTTTACCATAAGCGTTTCTACTTCTGTATCACAAATTTGTATATATATATATATATACATATATACCTGTATGTATATATATATATATATATATGAACGATATATATATGAGTTCACCTAAGTAATTTTTAACGTATGGTTTGATTAAATATTATTAAAATAAATAGTATAATTATTTTTTCTTAGTTATAGAGGAGTGAGTTGTGTTATAAATACTCCGATATAAATATTTAGTCTTTTATTTAGTATTTATTTCGCAAATTTATAACCCTTTAGCCATGTGAGTAGAAAGGGGCTACGCTCTATCGTAATTGGTTTAACCAATCAAGTTTCATATTCCAAGGTCCTTAGATTTAATAACCTAGAAGATTAGAGCGTAGATTACAGATAAAGAATACTAATTAATACCCTGTTTTGTGTGTTCACAGCACATGTAATGAAATGTTTATTATCATAGCAGTAGTTTAGCGTAGTGTATGGTAACAATATGTGAAGTTTCCAGTGTTTGTTTTACGACTCACCGGTTATTACTCTGGTCAAGTGCAGTAAAACTTATAATGTTTCATTTGATTAATTTTACGTTAGATCACTCAAAGATAAGTTATGTCTCTGTAAATATAAATTAAACTAAATGTTTGTAAATATTAGCTTTGTAAACCTTAGACGTTATTTTTTGTATTACATAGAGAAACATATACCAGCCAGGTTAATTTGATATCGGTATTGGCTAGAAAACTTTAGATCCTACTAAACGCACGGAAATATATCTACTAATAACATGTATCCTCTATTTAGTTGGTTTAATTTTGTTCTAACATGATATTGTATCTAAGACAGAGTTTTATATTTATAATTCATAGTTTCATATTAATTTTAATCCGCTGTTTCAAATATTTAACTACTTCATGGATGATTGGTTGAATGTGTTTTGAAATAATGGAAATATACTTATCTTTTATTGTGCTTTTACTACTTAAAATAAAGTGAAGAATACTATATAGGCACAAAATAATGTATCACTAAAAAACTATCCTTTGAAGTTCCACACTTGAACAAAACCTATGTCTTGATGTGACAAAATTAAAGAAAACCTAACCATAGATGGGCAAAATAGGAATAAATCCTAGCCCTAAATGAGCTAAAATGGAACAAAACCTTGTTATAGATGAGCCTAAATGGAACAAGACCTAACTGTAGATGAGCCTAAGTGAAACAGACGTAGCCTTAGATAAGCCTAAACGGAACAAGATATATCCATAGATGAACCTAAATGGAACGCGACCTAGCCCTAAATGAGCCTAAATTAAACAATAATTAGCCCTATGTGTCTTAAATTGAAACAAGATCTAGCCCTAAATGTGCCAAAGTGAAACAAGAAGTTCCAACAAGATAGTCATATAGGACAATTATTTTTAATTTTTCTCACTTTCATCTAGAGAATTTGTGAGAACATATAAAAATGTGATATAATATTATATTGTGCAAAAATAATACAAAAGATACTCAATTAAATAAACTATCAACATCTTAACTATTATGATATATAAATAAACATTCCTTTATCTTCTTCTTTCAAAAAAGCCTCTTAAGTTCTGATTGTTATAAATCAGATCGAAAATTCATTAAATAATAAATGTATATTAACGGTACTAAACGTAAGTTCTGACGAACGAATAATTTGGCCGATCCAGGGTTTACTAATATCTAATATATTTGGGAATTTAGTTGTGTGGGAATATGTGTATATATATATATATATATATATATATATATATATATATAATATATACCAAATAAATTCCTAAATATATTTGATATACAACATTTTATTTGATTGTTGGATCAAATCACGTTATTTGTATTTAAATTTACACCCAGGAGCCGAATAAATACCCAGAGATACAATACCTAATATTCGGCTATATTTTTATAACAATTATAGATATATTTTTATTTTAATCTAATATGACAACAAATCAAGAGATATTTTCAACTACGATGGCAAACCCTTGGAAGATTTTTAATACCGATCACTCGGAACCTATATCTATAAAATAAATAAATATAAATACAATTTTTATAGTCCTCGTACCACAAACTTCATAGTGAAGGATCCGGGAATCAATTTGAATTTTATAAGCACACATCCTGATTTTTGGTAAATAGGAGGGTATAGAGAAGATTAAAGATATGAATTGATATTTCTTTCTGTTTCTTTCTGAGATTCGGCTTTCCTACCTTGATACATCTAAAAGAAGACCAGTTTGTAGTTATATCACTGACAGACAATTATGCCACTTTCAGCTCTGTGTAAGGTTAGCTGTCGTAGATTTAACATTGGAAATGGTCTTTTGGCTTCTTAATTATCATTTTAATCTACCGTGGTGTGAACCTTCTATTTACAAAAATAAATCTTTTCTCCCTTTACTATCATTTGTACCAAATATGCAACACATATAATTGTTATTTTCGTTACCGTACTTATTAGTTCATTGTATCAGTCTCTCATGTTTTGCAATAGTAGGAATTTAAAAAATACATTAAATATTCTAGCTCTTTTTGTGATTGACTGTTAATGTTTAAGTTCTCTATCGTGCCTTCCAAAACATTGGATAACAACAAAGTACCGTTTAACTGACAATTATTAACCATCTTCGACGTTACATAGATTAGTATTAAGCTCTAAATGAGGCATCTTACATATTTTCAATTTTACTGCTTGGATATTTTTAAAAATCATACAATTATATCATATATAATTTCTAATAAAAGTTTATACTGGAAAACATTTGTAATATTATGTTTTTTAATAGTTTACTCTTTGCAATGATCTGTTCAATCTTAAATAAATGAATATTTTAAAAATACGAATAAAACATTGATACTTTTACTGAAACTAAAACAACTGATATATCAATGTATTCCCTTTCAGTGCAAGGATAGTATGTATCAAACGATCTGTTATTAAATTTACTAATGCAAGTCTGCAATATCCAGTCCACAATCTGCAATGACAAGTTGAAATTAGGGTAGTTACACTTTATTTGCTTTACTGCAAATACGCTCACAATGGTGTACCTGTCTACCACACTATTCTTCTGTTGAAAGCGACGAATTAATTCGTATGAGACTGACACAACTGCAGGATTGCCAAACCTTCCACCAACTCTGACTTCATTAAAAGTTAAAAAAACATGATTACTGTATATTATAAATATTACTGCTATACTAAATAACACCTTAATTTAAATTAAATCCGCTACAATAGAATTATATGTTATTTGAATATTCCAGTAACGGGGCAGCAGGGATCTGGAGAATGTAGCTGGTATTTGATAAGTTCTGTAGTTCCTGGTTTATTTATATTGAGTGGGCTAGTACCTTAACTCATGTGTGTCTATAGTTCCACTATTTGTTCACCAGAGAACGCCTGATATTTGGCGGAGTCTTATAGAATCCTTTAATTCTTGGTTGTATATATGATAAGCATTCTCTTCTCTCATTTTAACTCGTACGTGCCAATATTTAAAAAATTGTAAAACTACAAATCTTTTAGGTGTAGTCTGTTTCTATTGCAATCTTTCAAATTATGTGGTTATATGTGTTAAGCATTCCAATATTCTCTTAATATTATTCATATGTGCCTATAGATCCCTTATTAGGGCACCAGAATAGTCAGAAAATTAATCGGTTTTTTAAGTTCTTTAGTTCCCGGGGTTATATTTGTTAAGTATACTAATACTCTGTAATTTTTTAATCACACCAAAAACCTCCAAAACAGCAAACTTACCATGCTGTGTTCTACGCTTAACTATTACTATATTAAAATGAAACCTATCGTTTTAGTAAGACTGAACGACATTTAGTTCGATATTCTGCTTCCAGGTGGCTTGCGCTAATCTTAACTCAATGGAAAGCTAAAAAACATAATTGTCACATCGGTCCAACCTTTCCATAGATTAGTGTTAAAGAACACATTTAGAGATTAGTTTTATTTATAAGAAAAAATTAGATAGACAATTCATTAAATATTTATCAACATCAATATGTCTTCAATACATTTATAGTATTATGATAGTACACTACAAAATTTGCATAACGGATTGAGTATATATATATAACAACCGTGACAGTGCCCAGAATTAATAGTATGTATTTATAAGTCATGAAATACTTTTTTTGGTCATCTTGGATGTCAATATAATATTTATATAACAAATACAGTCGTGCGAAAAATTTTATTTAGAATTGGTATCTATTTAACGACTCTAGCATCTTTTTACCAAGCCATGGTATTGGACTCATATAGAGCCACAAAACTTAATTATCGATTCCTGTTTACTTATAACTTTACTACTGAAGAGGGATTTGAAAGTCTTATGAAAATTAGAAGAGAAATACCATTCTTTATCCTCATCTATTCTTCAGTAAAAATATTTTATGATATTACGAAAAGTTTTTTGAAATATATTTTGCTTACAATTTGAACTTATAATTTCATTGTCAAGCTTTAGGAAGATTTCTACAGAATTTTACCGAAGATGAAGTCATTTTTAGAATATAAATTACGTGTAAAATTCCAATATGAAACAAATTATAATATAAACAATTTTTCAATATCCAACTACTTTATCCGATTGAAACTGAAGGACTCTTTACAATGTGTTTCCTTTAGCATTAATCTCACTAACACATATCCGATTACCCATGTGATCAGAAGGCGGAAGTTGCTATATCGAATAGGGTAAGGGTTAAGCGCTAATGAAGATTCATATTCCCAGGTTCATAGATGTACAAACATGGCAGATTAAACGGAAGATTTCAGATAATGGAGTGCCAATTGCACCAATACCCTGTTTGTGTGTTCACAGCACTTGTAATGGAAGTGATCATTATATGGTAGTGGTAGTTTTGTGTACTGGATGGTAACAGTGGACTATGTTTCCTGTGTTCAAGTTATAACTGTGGTCAGGTGCCATATCCTGTTATGTTTCATGTGATTAACTTTACATGAGAGCGGTAAAAATACAAAGTATGTCTCGGTATTTAGACGAAATCAAACCAAATACATTCATGCTATTGACTTCGTTAACGTTGAGCAAAAAATTATATATTATATACTGCAATGTTTCTGTCAAGTAGCCAATTTGATTTCATTATTGGGCAGAAACTTTTAGATATTATTAAAGGTACGGAAATATTCCACTGTCTCAGGTGTTTCACTGCTGAATAGATGAATGTTACTGTTTATTGAATGTAGTAGCCTAGTTGGAAAGAAATATACAGAAAGTGGCTCTGGAACCTAGCTCTGTGTAAAATTATTATTACCTGTAAAAGTTTTATGTAGTTTTTCTTTGTTGATTTTGACTTATAAGGTAGAGTTTCAATCCTTAGTTGAAATTTTCAATTAGAAACTGCCTAAGTCTCAACTTGCTTGAGTGGATTGGATTCATTTGTGGTTGGTTAACTGTATGCCTTGTTATCCTTCGTATCAGTGAAGACAAAAGCGGAAAATACTTTATATTATTATTCTTTACTCACACAAGAATTATATCACTTATTTATCTTTGTACCCTAAGTGTGTTTATTTATATATGTCTTAACATTGTTAGTCTATGGTTATTTTGTATTTTTTGTCCACTTTACAATAGAAAAATTGTATTTATAAAATAAAATTAACAATAAAATTCTTTTTATATATAGTAGTTAAATTATATAGCCTCTTGGCAATAGAGGGGTTACTATCCGTAAATTATATTACTTGTTTTGTAATATGATGTAATTGGTCAGTTCGTTGAGATATTATACACTAAACGATTCCTTGTAAAACATTTTTATTTAGGCGAAATCTTCTTTATTATGAAATATGTATTTTTGTTGGCTATATTAACATTTTATTTTGCGTTAAACTAATATTTTAATAAATTTTGACATTATTACCATTATGGGCATTTATTTGTAAAAACTTGAAAGTGTAATCATTTAAAACTGCTGAAATAAATATCGGACAAATTAAAACAAATCTTTCTTTCTTCCTCCATCCACAAGAATTGAATGCTAATAAGTGGAAGGGAGCTTTAAATATTTTAATTTTTAAATAAGAAGAGAAAGAGGGAGATAAATGAACCTTCTCATATTTTGAGGTAAAAAAACAAAAATCTTTCTTAATATTTTAAAATTTATGTGATAAAATAACATGTTCTTTTAATTCTTTACGATGTAAAGTCTACACATGTAGTTTGTTTTATTTGTTGTATAATATCTTTTAAAACCTGTTATACTACAATTTTATACACTATAGTTTGAAAATTATTGAGGAAAAAACTTAGCTTTACCAGAAACTCTGTGGATACACAGGTTGATCTCGAAATGCTAACTGTGGCCTAACGCAATGGCTGACTGACTCATATAGACAAAGGAATGTTTGACAGCCTGGATCTAACATTCCAAATCAACCTATTCAATATTACCAAGTTTCTGCGTTGGAAACTCAATCCCTATCATAGTAGATAAGGTTCTAGCCTTTGATAAAAAAATAGAACATTTCTAGATAAATAGACATGTCTACAATGAATTATAAAACTCTGGAGAAAATTTGTTAAATTAAGGGTTGACGTTTAAATAAAAAATATACTTGTACATGTTTTGAGTAAGGATTACCTGCTAATTGACCAAAATGTTCAGATTTGTAACATTATATCTGTTGTAATTACAAACCACACTTGATAATGTGTCGTGATTTTGAGATAACCGCATGGAATTTGTTAACTGAATTATGTTGAAGATACATATTTAAATTATTACCTTGTTTTTCCTCATGTAATTCGTGTTCTTGGAAATATTAGGACTCGCAGAAAAAAATAAATGTATTTGCTGTATGCTATGTTGTAGTAACTAAACAATTGTTCTTATACTGATTTAGAACCTTAAAAATTATACAGGCAAATTTCAGGGGACCACAACAGCCATGTTGCGTGCCTACTCCATGTACACTAACACTAAAACCTGCTATTAATAAAAAGTAAACACTGGCAATTAAAACTGAACTACAGAATACAGGTCACAATATACAGAATACAGGTCACAATAGATCTGAACTCACAGGCCAACCGATTAGAAAAAGTTGTCACAACGCTCTGGTGTGTTATGGTACCTTTAACCGTTTTAGTCATGCATTAGTTTAGTCATTTACCTTTACCTGAAGAAGATATTAGATTACAGATCTCAAAACGTAGCGTCACTGATTAATTGTATCACTGAACAATAGCAAACGTCTGAAAAGATCAGTTTCCGTCACGTTATACTGTATATTCTATCAAAATATTCCACTCGGCTCGATAAATAAATATGTAATAAGTTTTTTAACAACTAAGAATATTTATTAAATATATTGTAATACATTATATGTGGTAATATAAACAAAAGCAATTTAAATTTTCTTGCTTGTAATAAAATATGTTTATAATACACATCATTCTTAATAATATGTTAGATTATTTGTTCAAACATTTTAAAATTGCACTTTCCAATTTAAATTTTATACAATTAATGCTGTGCACAGTTATACTGTGTCTTCAACCAAATATTACTATATATATTTTTATTGTCTGTATACTTATTAAACGAAAATATGTTACCGCATACTTATGAGGTTAAATAGGCGGTGAAACGGAAGGAAAAGAAAGAAGGAATTAAAAAAGTGAGGACAAACGAAAGAATTATAGGAAGAAAATGTATAAATTAAAATAAAAGTTTATAAAAAAGAAAACTTAATGTGTTTGAAAATTGCAGTTTTAAGTATTTTATCCTGGAGAACGCGCTTCACTCTTTTTGACTTTGTTTACGGGCGTGTTTTAATGAATGAAGTTGTCAAGTATTTAGCAATTGTATTAGGGAATTAAGTCTTAATATCTTACTTCTTAAAGTTCTTAAATTATTATTATTTACAATCATCTTATGTGCAAATAAATGGATATAAATTACTGTGTAAAGTAATATTCGAATTACGATAAAATTGTACTGATCATAATCTTTATATGATCAATGGACTACTTATTAAAAAATATTGTCAAAATATAACACAATTATATCCAATAATTTCTATAATTTCAATTATAAAAGTTTTTATGTAGTTAGATTTATCTACATTAGGTACCAAGTAACTATAATCTTCTGAAAGTAGGGCCAGATACTTCGGAATACTTCCGAAATTAAAGTTGAGAAATCTGTACACAGTTATGCATAAACTTATATCCCAACATTCCGACGAAACGAACAAAATCAGAAACTAAAACAATGTTTCATTTCTGTAAATTGATACCTTTATATAAATTAATAATAATATTCGATAACAACTGCTATGACATTTAAATTAACATTCTTCATAAACAAGCTTTGATGTTTTATTGGTGTTACATTAGCACATAACTGGCTAAAATATGAAAACTATTATAAACATTTTTGAAAAATTACTTGATTTTATGATATTAAATCCACTTTATAGGGTTATCTATATATATATATATATATATATATATATATATATATATATATATATATATATATATATATATATATTAATGTAATGAAAATAACTAAAACCCATTAAATTAAAACTTTTTATTACATACACGTAAATTTAACATATGTTTAAAAGGTCCACATGTGTATATCTAATTGTTTATTATTTATTTATTTAGAGGTTAATGTACACTGATGATGGTTAAAAACCGAAACACGTGTATGTAATAAAAAGTTTTAATTTAAAGGGTTTTTAGTTATTTTCATTACATTAATACTTGATTTTAGTTTCTCGAGGAGAGCTCTGGATGTCCAGCTATAAAACAATAAATTTAATCCAAAAGGAACTTTCTGTAATGCAATTAATACCGAAAAGCGTAACAGTTTTGGCTGTATAAAAACTAAACTCTAGTAAGGATTGAAAGATTTTACATATATCTGTGTGTCCATACCGTAACGGGAAAACAAACTGACCTATGGACAATTAGGTATAATTTTTTTTTGTATGACAACACTGAATTCATATTTCAGTTACTTATCACTCCATGAAAATCGGCTGGGGATTCCT
Organism: Homalodisca vitripennis; assembly: GCF_021130785.1. Classification (NCBI taxonomy): domain Eukaryota; kingdom Metazoa; phylum Arthropoda; class Insecta; order Hemiptera; family Cicadellidae; genus Homalodisca; species Homalodisca vitripennis. The sequence goes on from NC_060214.1 coordinate 44,207,295, forward strand.
TTCGTTTTGTATAAGTTATAAAACCCTAAATGCATCGCTGAGATTTTATGCGACATTTCACGGCTATAATTAGTTTTACTTCTTCAGATATCGAGTGGACGGACAAATAGAAAACCGTACAAAACTTAAACTGTTACATTCCTAACCAGATATTACTGCAGTCTTCCGGATCTGAAGGGGTTTTAGTGGTTTCATTAATAAAATATTATGCATTACTGTATTTGTATAGCCCTCAGTGAAATTATTTTCCTTTTAATCATTTATCTTTAAAAGGCAAGAACATTCTTCTTTTTTTAAACAGTTAATTCCTTAAAAACATAGGCGAAGAATCCACTTTATTCTCCAAATAACAGCTAAATCCCATTTGATTTTAAAATATAATGTAATTAAACAGCAAAATCTAAGAAACTGCGGTAGAAAATATTCTGTAATTTTTTAGCAATATGAAATTAATTTTTGAGTTTTAAATTACAATAATTTGTAAAATTGTACTTATTATTCTTACTTATAGTGTGAACAGTTTTAAACTGTTGAAAACTTATAGTAAATGACAAACAATACATCCAGAACTGGTTAAAATAGTAGTAATAATTGATTTATACGGGTTTTGAGCAGTTATAAATAAGCCACATCTTAAATATATGACTGCTCAAGAAAGGAAACAATCATAAACCATAATAGACAATAATAATAAACAAATACATATAAGTGCGGCTCACTACAACTTGGATAATATATATTCTGGGATAGTCTAAAGAGGTTAACTTATATCATAAAATATAGTAGGAACTTTACCAAAAGTGTGTTAAATTTGAATTGAATAGTGAATAATATATTACAAGAACTTTAGTAATCGCTGTTTACCGGTTACATTATCACACATGTTTACAAGTTTTACATGTTTACGGTTACATGTACAAGAATTATGGCCAGTACAAAAATTTTACCATTTTTAGTCGCTGTTTCTATGTTTTTAGGCACCACACTGTCCAAGATCGAGAAACTGAGGACTCTGATGAACACCTACTGGATGCTGTGTGACACCGTACACCAGGCTAAAAAAGTGACTTCTACTGCGATCAGCTGGTGGCCGCTATTTGTCCACGTCACTATCAAGTCCTACTTCTTCTTCTCGCACGTCCGAGCTGGTGAACTGTTAGCCTTCATTACAGAAGCTAACTGTAATGCTTCTGGGTACAGAAGCCGTCTGGGTACTGATGTCCATCTGCTACACATTTATACTGGTGAACTCAAGCACAAAAGTCGCTAAGGCTGTAAGTCATCTGTTGTGAAATCAACAGTTTATGATTACATTATTTAGTATGTAATATGTAACCTTAGAGTGTAACTATGTAATGGATTTCATATTGTGCAGTTGAGAACAAACGTGTATTAGTTGTTATAATACCTAAAAGAAATTATAGATTCCATCAAATGTTCGAAATATTGCTATAATTCCCTGGTCGAAGATTCAGAACAATCCGCAAAATTTAAGAACTAATTTGAATGTGTGCAATCTTTTCTTAACCAACCTCACATAATTTACAATCCAGAGGGTAGGTATTAAATGCATTAAAATTTAAATTGCCAAATCGGAATTGCTTTTTTAAGTCCTAATACTCATTACCATTATTTCAATGTATACCGTAGTTAAATTATATATATTTTAAGTTAAAAATGTCAATCCAAGGTATCTGTCATTCTTTTCTAAGATGCGATCAAATCGGGAAATATTATACATGGAAAAAGAAGAAGTACATGACCCCATAAATAAATATTTCCAATTTATAGTGTGCCACCTGCAGAGCCTGTGTCAATATATTATTGGTATGAGAAATTCATCAATATATTTAAGGTTTCAAATTACTGATATATTTGCAGGCTGACAGGACAGTTGCAATTTGGTAAGCAAAGATCTGGACCTAAACCTTAGAAAAGAGGTAACGATATTTTATCATTGTTGTTTATATGGAGTTTTTAATTATTGTACTTCTTATTAAAATGGAATAAATATTTAGTGTAACATATCGAATTAAAATCTATTTTGGTCCCGGTGAACTTGTCCTGTGTAGAACAGTACCTAAGAGAAAATGTGAATTTAAAACTTTCTTCTATATACAGAATATACCTAAAAAACAAAGATCTAGTTTACTTATTGGCTAATAGCTGTTACCCGCGGCTTCGCACGCAATTTTTAAAACCGAAGTCCTTATAAAAAGCAATTATGATGTAATATGATATGATGGGAGTCCTACAAACATTTTAAAACGTAAGTAGGCATACATCAGGTAGATATTATTATGTTCATGGTAAATAGTATCAGAGTTTAACTTAATTATTATACAATGTTTTCCACGTGTAGGAGCATTTCTGGTTCTAATTAATTATATACATAACGTCACAGCTAAATCTGCCTTGTAATCCCGATCAAAAAAACACAAATCTCGGATCACAAAGGTCTCGGAATCTTACTTTGGTCAAAAACGCGTATATTTCCAGTCCTTGTCATATATTTCAGGTCTAAGATATTTCCAGTACCATAGTAGAGTTTGCATTCTTGTTCTGACGAAGAAACAATATATATACTTACATAGGACAGAGGTGCATACTTCGGATAAAAAGTTCCTACTTAAGACAGTTTAAATTCACTTACCTACTATGTCAAAGGTTAGCTTGCCATATTGCCTCGATTAAAGTATTATATACGTTCGATTATATAGTTCTCGGAAATCTATTTTGGTCAAAATCGTGTTGGCATAGTTGAGTTTGCTAGGACTGAAAAGCCTATTACGACCTAGGGGGAACTCCCACCTACTTATTATGTACTTCCGGTATAAAGGGGAAATTTTTAATAAGGTTATTCAACATTCCAAAATAATTGTTATTAAAGTTTTGCGTTACACTTTTTTTTGGATTGTAGCCAGGGAAAGAATGAAACGTTAAGGTATTTTAGTATTCATTTCTCTGTTTTTTCCGTAAGCCACTGTTAAAATGTAATAAGAAAGAAAGAAAGAAAGAAAGAAAAACTTCTTTATTGAGTTGAAATTAGGACCATATGGTCCTTTCTTACATTTAACCTCTACTAATAATGTAATAAAATGTAATATGATAATGTCAAGGAAGCCCACCACTTTAAAGTAACTTATGTGAAAACATTCATAACTTTATTCATTAAGGTTAGGTTTATAACAGTATTTAATGCATTAGATTATTTTAATTCCTCACTGGAGCAATCTGGAGTAAAATGTATATATTAATGTTTTATTTACTATCTGCATTACACTACCGATCAAGCACTGTTTACTTATTAATAAAATTTAAATGTAAACAGATGTTTCAGAAATTTTGTCGAATTGTAGCTGTCAACAGCTGTTTAGTGCCAGTTTAATTTGAATTATAAAACTTTATTACGTTTCGTTCTTATCATAACATTTGAATGTAAACAGACTAATTTTTCAATTTGAATCCGACTTTATTTGGTGAAATGAATGTGTTATGGGTGGTAAAAAGCACTCACTCTATGTGTTTATTCAGACCAAAAGCTATACCTGTTCCAAATTTCAGCACAATCCGTATAGCAGTTTCAGCGTGATTCGAGGACGAACCTCCAAACTTCTAAACATCTACAAGTACAAACATCCAAACATCCAAACATTCAAACTTTTGCTTTTATAAAATTATTGGGAAGATTTAGTTAAACATATCTCTCGAGGGGGGCTGTAAAATTGTGCCTACAATGTGAAATTTGACTGATACCATTAAAATCGAAAATAAACATATAATGCTATTATTTGATATAGTTATTATTCACACCAAAGTTCAGACTATCAGTCTTTGGAAATCATGAGAGAAAATGTGTCTTTTGCTAACTTTTTTCGGAGCGTTAAGACGATACATGCCTACGTTGATCTCCTGCAAATTACTATGGAACAAATTTAATGTATCTTCTATTTGATATTTCTATGTATTTGATTTAAAACAAAGCGACCTAGGTTTTTGTAACATCCCTTTAGAAAGACCTTCCAAAATCAATTTATTTTCTCCTAATATAAATAAATCATGCAGTAAAATACTACTTTGTAATAAAATTGACGGCCTAATTACAGTTTTGAACGGCATTCAAGACATTAAACTTGTTGAAAAATATCTTTATTTTATAATAAATCGGATTAAATTGGCCTTGGAAATGAATCAAAAGAATTCTTTGAACTGTTTTTTAACTAAATTCTAACAAAACAAATTTTGAGAGGGCTTTCATGAAATCAATGACTAGATCTAACAATGCATGTTACACCAAATTTGTTTATGACAACTCGAAATGGTGTAGTAACCGTATTTATTCATGCTAATCGGAATACTTTACAAACAGGTGGGAGTAAAGATTATAAATATCAGAACCGTACTTTGTCAAGCTCACTTAACACATTCCAGCAAAACTTAAAAATTCCTACTAAGATATTTCAGTACCAAGATAAGAGTTTAAATGGAGTTGAAATCAAAGTGAATTTTTTATTGCCTTTAACTATGATTAAATCAGTCACTCAGTGTTGTTTGAGTTTATTTCCTCCAAATTAATTTGCAATTATTTTTCCAAAAACATGATATTTTAATTTTTCTCGACGATGCGTAAAAATAGAATAGAAAATTTAAATATAAACATTTTTTGATCACATGCTTCAAGTCTTGTAATGGATTTCCAGGTGAAAGGGTTCCTGCTGCAGTTGCCTCACCGCTACGTAAGATTCTCTGCTCGTGGCTTTTGCCAAATCAACAACGAGACTCTCACATCGGTACTTTGCTTCCCTTATATATCTTTATTTACACATTATATTTTCATTTAGTCCAGGAAAAAATATACTTCCACAAGAAACCACGAATTTCTTGATAATACATGGTCTGTAAATAAAGTAATTAGACTGATTTTATCCACAAAAAACTGGCACTACTGTAAATATATCAAGTAGTTATGTGTTTGACCAAACATTAAATATTAATCTCCTTACTCTATCATTGTCATTTCAGTGGTAACAGTCCTTTAACAAAACAAGTTTTTTATATACATTTCAAATATTAGTGAGAACAATTGTAAAAAAGTTTATGCAATAAAATCTTGGAATAAACTTGGCGGTGCTTTTACTGTAACATTTAACAAATTTTAGAAAGTTTATGGTGACAATATTTTGATAAGAATTCAAGTTCTTTGATAAAGTATTCAGATGGGCGAGAGTTGGTTCTCAGGATAACCATCTTCTCTAGACCGTTATTATCAACAAGAGATGAAAAATGTTTAAAAACCATAGATTTGGTGTGAATTTCGGCGTAAAAAACTTTGTTTGAACGATACGACTGTACAGTTTTGACGCAAGAATACAAAATGATAAAAAATTGCGCAAAATCAGTTCTATAAAATCTTACTGTTTAACAGAAATACGACTTTTTCTTTTTTAATGAGAAGCCGATCCGCTTTTATACGCCTTATTCTGCCCGTCCTCATGGGCCACTGTCATGTGCGTGGATTTTATCCAACATAACAAAACAACTTAATAAAATATCTTTTAGGACGGATTGAATTGAATCAGTGGTGCTGATTTTATAGAGTAAGTTATTACTGGTGACATATCTTGTATGTTTTATTATGAACCAGAATTAATACATAAGAGTAAAGAAAGGCACATTTCCAATTCACCTCGTCCGAAAGAAGCAAGAACGATCAAATCCAAAATGGATACCTCCTCATATCTTTATTTGTTTCCAGTGGCATAGTTCATAAAGATATGTTCCCTGCAGGATATATTTTAAATCAATATTTATATCGTGAAATCCTTGAGGGGCGGTGGAAAAGAGTCATATGTGTGAGACAAGCCATCAAATACAACTGGAGTCTACATCATGCTCCTTGCCAAAATGCATTCTCCACTACTGAGTTTTTGAGCAGAAATATCGTGTCTCGACCACCCTATTATCCAGATAGTCCTTGTGAACCTTTGAGGTTTCCTAAGCTAAAAAGCTACTTCAATGGAATCGTTTTTTAACAATAGAAAACATAAAACTAAATGTGACCGACCAGCTGAAGGACATTCAACTTTCGGACTTCAAGCACTGCTACGAGGAGTGGGAAAACCGAATGAAGTAATGTTTGGTTTGCCAAGGGCAATAATTTGAAGAAGGTAGAGTTCTTATACACATATATTGTAAATATAACGTATTATTGAACCAGTGTTATTACGTTATGTACAAACCACATAATATGACCAAAACTTTTAAAATACACGGATAATCAGGGTTATACAGAACCACCAACATATTTATAAACAAAATTAAACCAACAATTATTGAACCAGATATTTATTTATGTCTAGCTGTTTACATACTGAATTTCACTGAAAGTAAAATGTAGCCAAGTAAAATTTGTAATACATTTAAAAACCGTTTTAGAGAGCTTTAAATAAGCCCTCATTTTTATATATTAAGTGCAGATAATTAATTAAAACTATTGTCTTACAAGCAGATTATTCGACCATTGCCGTTAATTCACCATTGCCACAAAGAAATAATATCAAATTGAGTACAAGACATAAAAATGTGTAAAGGCCATTTTAAATGTAAGAAAAATCGCCACCAGGATCCATCCTATTTTTGAGTGGGTTCAATAATAGCAATATGTATCTGGCAAAGAAGAAGGATGAAAGCAACCAGTCTCTCTCTATATATTTAAAAAAATACTTAACTCTGATAACCCATCTAGGGGAGTTTTTAATTTATTTTTTTGCTGGGCGTTTGTGTGTAGTTCTATACTGTGTATTTATTTATTTAAAGTGCGTGTGATATTGCTATCATCGTTTTAAAACGCGTCTCGCCTCGGAAGTAATGGATCATTGAAGTGTATTTATATAAATATAAAAATAAATAAATATATATATTTATTCTTTATTCACCCCCCCCCCCCCCCACCCCAGGATCCTGAAACCGTACATCGCCGCTCGCACACCCACAGCAAACCATCAGGGAAGCGCGCGCCCATGGTGGCGAACGGGATGCCGGATCAAAAACAAAACTAGGTAAAAAAGAACACCGTGGTCAGTATACTCAGGTTCATTTACTAAGACACCGCATAGGCCTATCTAGTCAAAAATAAATATATATATATATATATACTATATATATATATATATATATAATACTATAAAAAAAAAGTGCCTGCAGTGGTATACCCTCAACAATCCTCGTCAGGTGCACCTGCATACAAAAATTAAGAAACGCCATAATTTGAAACAAGAAATGCCAATTCCACCCGGTATCCTTCGGCTAAGGGCGGGCTCCTAATGAAATCCAAGAAATAACTAAATAATATCTAAAACTAACTTAAAATTAAATAACAAAATATAAACTATATAAATGGCAACAATAACAATAACAAATAAATAAAGAATATGGGCAGGGTATCACAGATGTTGACTAGTAGAAATGTCCATCATGGTGGCCGTCCTTCAGCAGAGCGCAAAAGCGAAGGTTCTCTGCGACCCACGCATGATGGAGAGATGGCAGCAGAAAATCAACTCATCTCCTGGACCTCATCAGTGAGGGGCCGTAAACTTAGCCGCACATGTCAGAAGGAGAATAGCTCAGCAAAACTAACAAACACTAAATAAACAAAAAATATTAAACTGGAGCCACTCCTAACTTGTACACCACGGCTCGGAGTCTTTGCCACTCTACCGGAGAAGGCCAAACGCCTTCAAATGGTCAGTGGCCTCTGCAGCCAATAAACCACACACACATACACTATATAAAACACACATGAGCCGGGGAGATATAGGTTATTGAACCGGCTCAGACTCCCCCCCCCAAAAGGAGGAACTCCCCTCTGTTAATTTCTTCAAAATGAAGAACCAAACGAAATGCCTCTCCCCCCAATGGTTGAAGAATTATAAACCGGAAACCCTGAAGTCTGCAGAAGGGAAAACCAAGAAAATCCAGTTGGAGGCAAGAAATCACTCCAAGAGTTGCGTGGGTACAAAGAAGAAAACAGGAACCTTGATCAGGAAGAAGGAAGCAGAGGTGATCAGGCCTCTGGACCTAAAACCCTCCCGCACAGACTAAAGAGAAATCACGGATGACTCCGGCAAGGCTTCAGATGGGATATGTGCGCCTTCCTGAAAATCTTCCCGGACTGAGGATATCCCAGTCGGGCAGTCACCGGAGTCAGAAACTTCAAGATGCGGTGGGGACCAGTCCACCTGTAGCAAAGTTTAGCAGCTCCTTTTAATCCACAGCCGAACTGACTGGGTGAGACCTTGCAGTAAACTAGATCCCCCACCCTGGAAGGGGATTGGCAATACGACCTCGGTTTGTACTTCCTCCTTTACTAACTCCCTAGCCCGAATGAGATTCCGCCTGGCTGCCTCCCAAGTGGCTTTCAACATTGGGGGGGGAGTACCGAAGGAGGTGGCAGAAGATCGCTAATTTTCCAAAGGTTCGCCAAAGGGTTGTTTGGCGGTAAGCCAAATAATAACTCGAAAGGTACCCCGCCTTGTGACTTTCATGCTGGGCCGTATTAAAGGCAAATTGGATCCAAGGTAGTTGTTGATCCCAGGTGGTCTGATTTTCCGCATGAAAGGCAATGAGAAGCAGATCGAAGATTGCGATTAAACCGTTCGGCGTGAGAAGGCTGAGGATAGAAAGGGGAAGTAGTCACATGGCGGATTCCGTGCCCAAAGCACATTCTTTTAAAGAAATTGGAGACAAACTGTGAACCATTATCGGAAACTAAGGTGGCGGGGGATTCCAAAGTGTTGTAAAAAAATGGTTACGAAGTGGCTTGCACCGTGAGCTGCGCGGTAGCACTCCGCAATGGGAACAAACCAAACAAACTTGGAGAAGGCATCCACACAAACAAGTAGGAAACTTATTTCCGGACTTGCTACGCGGGAGAGGCCCAACATAGTCAATGAAAACCTTCTCCAAAGGTTTTTCCGCCACCTCAGATGACAAAAGACCCAACTTGGTATTTTGAGCGGGTTTGCTTAGCGAGCACAGTTCACGAAGAACGTACTCGAGCTGCAATATCCCGGTCCATACCTTTCCAGATGAACTGATCCCTAATCTTCGCCGATGGTCATGAATTCCTAGATGTCCGCCCCAGGAGAAGAATGAAAATACTGAAAGACCATCGGTACAAGAAAGCTTGGCAGCACTAACTGTAGGTTTTTCTCCGCTGCTTGTCACGGCAGCATAGAGCAACCTCGGTACAGAAAATAAGGAAGGGTGGGCACCTCCGTTTTTAAGCTCATTGATGATAGCAGTCAGCTTCGGGATCCATTACAGTTGGTGTGGAACAATGTCCGAAAATGCCAGAGGAAAGTCTAGGAGCACGCCACAACATGACGGCTCTGATAAATTCTGGTGGTCCGTTGGGTAAGTGATACATGCGGTGACAGAGTGTCCGCTATGATATTTTGGGTGCCTCGCACCGTGCTGCACTGTGAAATTAAGGGCAGAAATTTGGACTACCCAGCGACCAATCTTCCCGAGCTGACGGGGGTGGGCAAGGAGCCAAGAAAGTGCCTGGTTGTCGGTTTCCAACAAAAATTCTTTATGTTCTAGGTAACGCCTGAACTTATTAATTCCAAACACGACAGCCAAACATTCCAGCTCATAAACAGAACCACTCTTCTTCTCACAAGGGGTTAACGTGCGTGAAGCATAAGCTATGAGGCTGCCGGATACCATCTACTTCTTGTGATAAAACAGCAGCAACGGCTAAGGAGGAAGCATCAGTTTGCAAGACGAAACTTACGACTGAAATCAGGCATAGCCAAGACTGGAGGCTGCATCACTGCCTCTTTCAGCTGCTCAAAAGCAGTCTGTTGCGCTTCACCCCCACTCAAACTTGGCACCCTTTTTCCTAAGAGAGTTCAGAGGGGCCGCCACTTCAGCAACATTGGGGATGAAAACGACGATAAAAATTTATCATTCCCACAAAAACGGGCAATCCCCTTGGCATCCTTAGGAGGAGGAAACTCCCTGATTGCCTGGGTTCTCTCTGGATCAATACAAACACCTCGAGAAGAGACAAGATGACCCAGAAACGATATTTCAGGCTGAGCAAAACTCACCTTTTTCAGGATTGACGGTAAGGCCAGACTCTCGCGCAGCCTAGTTAGAACTTCCTCTAGATGAGTCAAGTGCTCCTCATAACTCTCACTGTACACAAGCAGGTCATCCAGATAGTTGAACACGAACTTAAATTTGACATCATGAAAGATAGAATCCAGGAGTCTGGTGAGTGTTTGGGCCCCCACAGCCAAGCCCATTGGCACTCGGGTGAACTGGTACAAATTCCAAGGCACACAAAAGGCAGTGAGAGGTCGAGACTCGTGTTTTAGAGGAATCTGATGATATGCCTGATTAAGATCAAAAATGGAGAAAATACTTGGCCTTACCAAACCAGTCGAAAGCAGAATGCAAATCGGGGAGAGGCACGGAGTCAATTTCTATCTGAGCATTGAGCTTTCGATAATCCAGGACCAATCTGGACTTTCCCATTAGGTTTCGGCACTAGAAACGCTGGACTGGAAAAAATTTGAGCAAGACGGCTCGATTACCCCACTCTTAAGTAAATCATCAATCATATTTCTCAGAATTTCCATCTTGGGCGGAGCAAGCTTATATGGATGGGAACGTACAGGAACGGGTGTCTGTAAGACGAATCTCGTATTCCAAAAGAGATTGGTCGTGCCCAGTTTGTCAGTTAGGACTTCAGGAAAACAGGAAACAAATCTGCCTTATGTCCTCAGCCTCTTTTCGGCGTAAGATGTCCTAGTTGGTCAGGAGGAGTCAAGCTCTTATCTTCCATCTGTAAGGCAGCAGTCCCACGAGACTCCGAACATCTGAAAAGCGGAACGAGCACCCGCCTGGCGAAAGCAAAGAAAACATGACTGGAGGCCAAATCCAAAATCATGCCAGTTTTTTCCGATAAAATCTGCTCCCAAGATGAAAGGAAAAGTCAGGTCCTTAGCCACCAAAAAAGCTCCAATCCCAAGAGAAATAATTAATTTTGATGTGAATCTGGGCACTACAGATAATAGGTAAAGGTGTGCGTGAAGCAGTCCAGCAGATAAGTGAAACTAGGCTCAACCTGCCGTATTAGCCCAGAGGATTTTAGATCTTCAAAAAAACGACAAAGAAATCAGGCTGCGTGCTGACCCAGAATCAACCAGGGCCTTTCTGCACCACATTCCCCACAAGTACATCCAGTTGTGGCAGGTTGAGCGGGCAGCCCTTACTCCCTGCGCAGCCAGAGCAGCAACCTCCCCTCTCGGCCAACGATGATAACTGTCCCCAAGTCTATTTCTTTCTGTTTTCTTTCTGTTCTGTATACCTTTACGGCACGAGTCGGGCTTACTCGTCCGCAAGCTTACTAGTTTTTTTTTATTAAGTGGACAAAAACGGTCTAATATGTCCCACTTGCTTGCAGCCATAACAGGTAGGAGGGCTGCCTACGGGAAGGAGCAGCTGCTGGCTCAGACTGCACCGGAGCATGGACCGGCCCCGGAGGCAAGTGAGGAAGATGCCTCGACATGGCCTCCCTTTGATCATCCGCATCCTGAACCCCTCTAGAGATGATGGAGAGGCGGTCCAAATCCGCAAAAGATGCCGGACGGCTACAAAAAATCAAAACGGGAGCGTTCTTCAGGTTTAATGCCCTCCAAAACTAAGGCTCACCCAACTCCGTTTCGCTCAAGCTCAAGCGCAACACCCGGGCTACAATCCCGTATCTCCCCGACAAAATGGCTCAACGTCTCGTCTGGTGCCTGAGGACGGTAAACGCGTTCCACCCGCAAGCGCTCCCTAACCCGAGCAGGTATAAAGAACTCCAAGATCTCGGCGTGAACTGGTCAAAGGTGGCACCTCTCTTAAGGCAGTCTAGAAGGCGATCAAAAAGCGGCCTTAATGAAAACTGCGCTAAAATCTGCATAAGCATGGCATCTGTCATACCAGGAAATTCTCTTAGCTTAAAAACTTCCAGAAGGAAATGGATAAGTAAATTAGTATCAAGCCCATCAACTCTGGGGAAGTGTTGTAAAACACTCCCCAAAGGATGGGGCAGTTTGCCAAAGCTAGAAAAGGAAGGCACAACTATAGATGATGCCTCACCACTACCCATCGGAGACATAGTAAACTCTGGGAGGCTCGAAAGAAAGAGCCGGTGGATGGTTAGCAAAAGTAATGGTAGTGGGAACCTCCGTTGGAGTGACAGCGGTAAATAGTACCCCCTTCTCTTTCACCGAGCGCACCTCACTCAAACCATCTAAGGCTTGTTTTAATTTGTTACTGGCCGAAAAAGCCCAACTTTTAATATCAGAGTTTAAACTAGGAGCTGACATAAGTAAAACTATTCTGTCACGCCAATGTAAAAGCTGAGATGCCAATCTAGCCTTTGCTGACCCGGACATGGGAAGTGACTCAAAATTAATATCGTCTTCTAATTCCTCCATGCGGGTTTTACAAAAACTCAAATTCTGTGTTAATTTGGAACTCTGCATTCCAGCTGCAGTCCAACGCTATACAAGCCCGTAATTGAGCTCTTAATGCCCTCACATCTCCCTCGGGCTTCTGTCCTCTCGCCAGGACCTCAAAAACCAACTCGGGCTTGCGTAGATGTTCAGGCACCAGGGAAAATGCCATACCAAACAATTAAGACAAATAAATACCACAATAAACAACAAAGCGTACGCAACAATTACTTAGTAACCTAAGTGGACTCAACTCACAAAAGGCTTACAATGACGAGGTCCAAGTGAAGAACTTAATACCTGCTACCTAATAGAAGGATACCCTGCAAATATACACTAACCACAACCTACAAACACAGAAGCAATAAATATAACAAAACAACACATTGATAGGGGAGAAGTAGAGTACAGTTAGATAAATTTAGCGGTTAAGCAATTTAGAGTCCCTTGCTCCCTGCAAAGGGTAAGTCTGCAGGAAGCAAGACACTAAACCAATTCCACCCGGTATCCTGTGCTAGGGCGAGCTCCTAATGAAAAAAAAAATTGTGTACTCTAACCTCCCCCTACCTAACACTAACCTACACCAACAAACAAAACCAGAACTGAGAGACAGCTGAGAGAGCAGCTAACCACGCTCTGCTACCATTGAAACCGTACATCGCCGCTCGCACACCCACAGCAAACCATCAGGGAAGCGCGCGCCCATGGTGGCGAACGGGATGCCGGATCAAAACAAAACTAGGTAAAAAAAGAACACCGTGGTCAGTATACTCAGGTTCATTTACTAAGACACCGCATAGGCCTATCCAGTCAAAAATAAATATATATATATATATATATACTATAAATAAAAAAAAAATAAAAAGTGCCTGCAGTAGTATACCTCAACAATCCTCGTCAGGTGCACATGCATACAAAAATTAGAAAACGCCATAATTTGAAAACAAGAAATGCCAATTCCACCCGGTATCCTTCGGCTAAGGGCGGGCTCCTAATGAAATCCAAGAAATAACTAAATAATATCTAAAACTAACTTAAAATTAAATAACAAAATATAAACTATATAAATGGCAACAATAACAAATAAATAAAGAATATGGGCAGGGTATCACAGATGTTGACTAGTAGAAATGTCCATCATGGTGGCCGTCCTTCAGCAGAGCGCAAAAGCGAAGGTTCTCTGCGACCACGCATGATGGAGAGATGGCAGCAGAAAATCAACTCATCTCCTGGACCTCATCAGTGAGGGGCCGTAAACTTAGCCGCACATGTCAGAAGGAGAATAGCTCAGCAAAACTAACAAACACTAAATAAACAAAAAATATTAAACTGGAGCCACTCCTAAACTTGTACACCACGGCTCGGAGTCTTTGCCACTCTAATCGGAAAGGCCAAAACGCCTTCAAATGGTCAGTGGCCTCTGCAGCCAATAAACCACACACACCCATACACTATATAAAACACACATGAGCCGGGGAGATATAGGTATTGAACCGGCTCAAATCCTTCAATGTTACTAGCATCATTTTAATATCTTAGAGGATCTCAAGATTCATGAGTTAAAGAATCTTGAAGAGTCATTACAGGAAATGATTAAATCTGGAAATCATGTGGAATTTTGAATTTTTTCAACCCCCCCTCCACCACAAATTTAATACTAGGTATTGCATGCAGTTGTATTTATAATAGTTTACAAAAAATTTTAAGTTTATTTATAGTTTTGTTACTTATAGCATTCTATGTCTTCAGATTTAAATTTGTTCAATTTCTTTATAACCATAATATTGTAAAATAAGGTATCGGTGCACTACAAAACACATTAGGATTAATATTTATAGGGATTTATCAGCTTAATAACAACTATTACACGTAAAACTACTTACTGACACAGCTGGCGGGAATTTCTCTCCGTGGCTGAGACAACCTAATTTATCGAATGCAAATCAGTTGTATTAACATAGAAAGCATCCCTTGCTGTAGGTAGTTTAGATTTTACAATCGGCTATGTTTTTAAAATTTCAAACTATGGATGAATTATTAGGGTACACGGTTAATTTTTACAAATACAGTGCCGATGAGGCTGCCTCCATCATCTTTTAGTTTTAAATAGAAATATCTATTTAAGCATGCACATGTATTTGTTAAAACACAAATTTTATTAATTTTCATTTTTTATGTAAATTCTAAAAACTTTCGTACAGCATATTGGATTGTTAAGAATAGCCCGAGCATTCTAAATCTAGTTTTTGTTTTTGCTCTACGAAACATAATAAACTGTGAGATAAACATCAACCAAAAAACACAGGTTTTTTTGATTGTTTTGGTGTCTAAAAAAAACTTGACACCAACCATATTGAAATCTGTAAAGATATAAAACATTTACAAATAAAGTTCTTAATACATTTATTTACTATTTTTAAAGAAACGTGTATTTTTTCTGATTAAACATAGGATCCACTATAACTAGTTTAACTAATTAAAGGATAATTACTATTACAGTTTACTGCTAAGCTGCACTGATTTTTAGCGGCATCTAACTATTTGAAAGTGTATCCTTAATATATCTGGCATCGAGACAAATATTTTATGTGTAATAAAATTTTATAAAAATATGTTTCATATTTTAAATATTGTCTTCATGTCATTATTTGTTATTAATGTGTGTATAATTCTTAATTGTTTAATGTTATGTTTCTTAGTTACATTCATCTTACCGAATTGTTAACTGGTGCTATATAAATATAACACAGTGCGTTTTTATAAAATTTTGAATAATTTTAAAC
This sequence comes from Homalodisca vitripennis, assembly GCF_021130785.1. NCBI lineage: Eukaryota > Metazoa > Arthropoda > Insecta > Hemiptera > Cicadellidae > Homalodisca > Homalodisca vitripennis. The sequence goes on from NC_060214.1 coordinate 44,222,593, forward strand.
AATCATACCTAAAACCAAGTAAAAACCAAGGAAATACTACTTGTAAAAACTGTATTTTACTAGAATAATCATTTTGAAATTTCTGTATTAGTTGTTAAAAATCCATTGTATATGCAGTTTTTATTTCTAGATTATTACAAATTACATAATACTAGTAAAATGTTTTTAACAACCACAATAAGTTTATAAATACTCTAAACACATTTCAACTATAGCATATTTCATACACTTTTCTGTACTTGTGAGTACATCCGGGGTTTGTTTATACTCAAGGACTTTTTAATTTGTGTATCACAATTTTAAGAACGGTATCAATTTTCTAATACTACATGCAAAAACAGGTGTTTGCTTCTTCAACGAGCTTAATTAAAGTTCCCTGAACAAGTATTGTTTGTCCTCCCTGTGAGTCTGGTACAAAAATCAGTAACAGGAGTCAATAAATTGGAAATTGTAGTCTCATTGTTAAAATGTTATCCACTTATCTAGGAAATGGTTACATTTACATTAATACAAACTACTTGAGAAATATTGAAAACAAAACATTCTTCTTCCATTTTACTTCACAAATTTAATTCAGGAACGAGTATCTGTCGTTAACCCATCTAAATATGTGTTCCTTTATATTGCTTGGCTTATAACATTTTTGTGGTAATGTTTTGGGGTAATCTGTACAGTCTCGTATATAATCAACTAGTAGGTCAACAAAGTGTTGCTTAATATAACTTAGTACTTCAAATTATCAAGAAGCCCTTACAGGTATTATGCATACTTTAAAATGTATGGCGTGGTTAACTATCTTCCATATTCCATTCTCGTTTTTAGATGTATGTAGCATGTCATACCGTGTTGGTATCATTTAGATGGTCACCCGGCGATGTCTCAGACGCACAGCTGGTTAGCTACTTCATGACTGAATGTGCACCTGTCATCTCCTCCCCGCCTCAGACTAGTTATTCGAGTTCCGGAGTTCTCGCACGACGTGAGGATTGTCCTACGACAGTTGATTCGGCGGGAGCTGATGATTTTAATTAAAGTATTAATTTTATAATTATGGGTCTAATAGAAAGGGAATCAATATAAAAATATATTAAAATTTCATAATAGAAGAAATTAATAGGGGGTAATTACTGTAACTACAATACTTGGCACCCTTGCATGTCGTTTTATAAAAATCGTCTATCTTCCAAAGATATTAAAAAATTAAACGGATTAAGTTGGATCACACACTCAGTAAGGACACCAGGCTTCAAGTAAACCAACGACCCGAGCAATCACAGTTTGTAGGTCTACAATTTAAACAACATATAATCTTAGAATTTTAAAAATATATATTTTATATGGTTTTTATTGTTTTGTTGTGCTCTTTATCTTCTTGATAATAACTATTCTTTGATTGAATTTCAAGCGTCCTATAAGTTACAAAATACCCACAAGCGAATTAATGATTTGATCTGCCTTAAAATAACTTTAAGTGAGTCTCTAAAATTGTAAAACAATTCAAGACTTAAAATGGGCAACCCAAACAGGAGTAACCATTAGTGACCTGAAGATTTTTTGTGGGCTTCATAAGGTTCTTCTGTTTGAGTACACATATCTTTATAAAATGGGTTATCACTTATTAATGGGCAATTTCTATCTTTAAAATTTTAACTTTTCCCAAAAGTACCCAGCCCTAATATGCCCACATTGTATACTTACCACGTCAACCTAACCGACGGTCAAGTTAGGTACCGTAACTCGCAGTTCTAAGGAGCGAGACAGTCAACCATCCATCACCATTTGTTAATACATCAATAGAAGACGTCTCATCAAAAGTAAAACTCAACTGTCATCTGTTAATATTGTTAAAGATAGTTTAAAAGGGGGGTGGAAACCTTTTTAAGGACTCCTATGAGTAATAGCCAATACCCTATACCCTAGGTTATGTTATACAGGGATATCTGAGTACCCCATGTAAAAAGTCATTTATCTTCACAAAATTAAGTTCAAGCAGAACTTTTTCATCTAGCAAAATAAATTTCTATTCACTGACTAGGTTTATTTAAAAGGCACTCCAAATCAGTTTTATAAAAGGGCAGTTTTATTTTTAAATAAATTGAAACATAGTTATATCCATATTTCTTAATTGTTAGAAATAGATTCTTCAAGGTAAATAATTTTAATCAATGATATGAAACGCTTCCACCCTACTCGTTAAAGAAATAATATAGACATATCAAAATGAACGTTTAATTTTAAAATTAGGCCTGCATTAAATAAATGGTGAGGAGTTAGGTTTAACTATTCATTAATCTACACAATTGTTATTATTTTAAATTTCGTACTTTCATTCACTATCTAAACTACTACTCTCTTATACTATTACACACAGATACTGTTCATAAAAACATGCGTTACACAACGTTCTCATCATGTACCGTTGACATAATCCCATTATTATATCCTTACATAAAAACAACCATTCTTAAAATTTAAAGAGAAACTTAAAGAGAGCAACATTAAACGTGTGGAGTAAATCAATAAAACTATATTATAATAAAATGTTAAGTTACGATTGTTTTACTTTAAGATATTCAAAAGTTATTTACATCTTGCTGTGGATCGTAAATACACATATCTATCGTGGTGTGTTGTGCTGAATGCCTTAATCGGCAATGAGATAGGAGTTCCTTGTTAATTTACAAATTAATCAGCTGAAGTGTAGGAACTATGAATGAATATAACAAAATTACTTAATTTTCATTTCTCTTATCTTTGATTGACCGTCATCCTTGAAAATTATATATCATATTTTATACCTTGTTATACATCGCAAATTATTGGATATTTATGGTTTTTCATATTGGATATCTGATGTTTCCAAATTATATCAGTAAAACACATCAAAATATTGCTAGATAAATAATGAGACATCATAAAAAACGCGAAATTAAAGATATTTATATACTAGTAAACACGTTTTATAATGTTGATTTATAAAGTGTTTGTTTTTTTTTCTTATTGCATTCCACGCGCGTAGGGAGATTTTTTTGTTTTAATTTGTATTCTTAAGAAATCAACATATTTAATCTAAGTCAGTATTTATAGGTGTTGGTTAATAAAGAAAGTTTGTTATACCGAGTGGTAGCTTTTAAATTGTAATTTAAGAATCAAATATTTAATCTAGGTCATGTTTTATAATGTTGGTTATATAAGTCTCAGGTTTGTTTATAATTGATCCGAAGGGAGTTTTTTAAAATTGGTATTTAAGAGATCCAACATATTTAATCTAGTCAGGTTTTTATTATGTTGGTTTATAAAGAGTTTTGATTTACCGATGTGAGTGTTTAAATTGTTATTTATAGAATTCCAACATAGTTTAATCTACATTACTTATTAGTGCAGTGTTTAATAATGTTGGTTATAAAGAGTTTGTTATACCGAGGGAGTTTTAAATTGTATTTAAGAATCAAATGATTTAATCTAGTCAGTTTTATATGTTGGTTATAAAGGATTCCGTTGGTGTATATACCGATGGAGTTTTAAACACTATGTATTTAAGGAATCAAATATTTAATCCAAGCTCACGTTTAAGAAAGATTTTGTTATACCAGAGGAGTTATTACAAATTGTAATTTGAAAGAATCATACATATTTAATCTAGTCAAGTTTTTATATGTTTGGTTATAAAGAGTTTGTTATCGAAAGCCGATGTGAGTTTTTAAATTGTATTTAAGAATCAAGTATATTTAATCTACTGTTCAGGTTTGTTATAATTATGATTGGTTATTAAAGGAGTTTGTTAGTACCGAGTGCAGTTTATAAGATTGTATATTAAGAATCAAATTATTTAATACTAGTCAGTTATTTATATGTTGGTTGAATAAAGAGTTTTGTCTTACATACCGAGGGATGTATTTAAATTGTTAATTTTAAGAAACTCAAATATTTAAGTTCTAGTCAGTTTATATATGTTGGTTTATAAAGGAGGTTGTTATAGAACACGAGGGAGTTATCTTCACTAAAGTTGTATTTTAAAAGAATCAATATATTTAATCTAGTCAGGTTGTATATGTTGGTCACAATATATGAAGAGTTTTGGTTATCACCTAGAGGGAGTTTTAAATTGTATATAAGAATATTCAAACTACATTTAATCTAGTCATGTTTTCTATGTTGGTTCTATAAAAGAGAGCTTTTGTTATACCCCGGAGGGAGTTTTCAATGGTATTTATAGAATCAAAACTATATTATATCTAGTCTACAGTATTTTAATATGTTAGTTATAGAAGAGTTTAGTTTATACCCGGATGGGAGATTTTAAAATTGTACTTTAATGAATTCCAAATATTTAATCTAGTCGAGGTTTTTATATGTTGGAATTATAATAATAAGATAGTTTTTGTATAAGACCGATGGAGTATATTAAATTAGTAATTTAAGAATCAAAACAATAGTTTTAAATCTACGTAAGATTTTTATTATGTTGGTTAAATAAAGAGTTTGTTATACCGAGGAGAGTTTTAGAATTGTTATTTAAGAATCAAATATTTAATCTAGTCGAGTTTTTATATGTTTTGGTTATAAAGAGTTTGTTATAGCCGAGGGGAGTTATTACAATTGTATGTTAAGAATCAAAAATATTACATTTAATCTAGTTCAGTATTTATATACTGTTGGTTATAAAGAGTTATGTATAATAACCAGATATCGAGGGAGTTATATTAAATTGTACACTGTTAAACGTAATCAAATAATTTAATCTAGTCGAGTTGTTTATAATGTTGGTTAATTAAAGAGTTTGTTATAAAAGCCGAGGGAGTTTTAAATTGTATTTTTAAAGAAATCAATATATTTAAATCTAGGTAAGTTTTATATGTTGATTATAACAGAGAGTTATGTTATAATCCTCGAGGGAGTTTTTATTAAATGTGTATTCTCTCAAGAATCAAATATTTAATCTAGTCCCAGTTTTATATGGTTGGTTATAAAGAGTTTTGTTATAACCGAGGGAGTTTTAAATTGTATTTTAAGAATCAAATATTCTATATCTAGTCAGTTGTTATAATGTTGATTATGAAAGAGTTTGTTATACCGAGGGAGTTTTAAAATTGTATTTAAGGAATCAAATATTTAATCTAGTCAGTTAATTATATTCTGTTGGCTTCTCACATAAAGTAGAGGTTTGTTATACGAGGGAGTTATTTAAATTGTACTTATTATAAGAACTTCAAATTATGTTTAATCTAAGGTCAGTGTTTATTAATGTTGGTTATTAAAAGGAGTTTGATTTAATTATAGCCGATGGGAGCTTACTAAATTGTAATTAAGAATAAAAATATTTAATCTAGTCAGTTTTATATGTTTGGTTATAAAGAGTTTGTTATACCGAGGGAGTTTTAAATTGTATTTAAGATATGCAAATATTTTAATCTAGTCAGTTTTATATGTTGGATTATCCAAAGAGTTTGTATATACCGAGGGAGTTTTAGAATTGTTATTATAACAGAATCAAATATTTAATCTAAGTCCGATTTTATATGTTAATTATAAAAGAGTTTGTTATACCGAGGGAGTTTTATAATATGTTGGTTATAAAGAGTTTGTTTACATAACCGACGGGTAGTTTTATTATAAATTGTATTTAAATTTTAAGAATCAAATATTTAATCTAGTCAGGTTTTATATGTTGATTATCAAAGGTAGTTTGTTATACTAGCCCCCGAGGGAGTTTTAAATTGTATTTAAGAATCTAAATATGGTTAGATCCTAGGATAAGTTTTATATGTTTGGACTCTATTATAACATCGCATGTATTGTTATACCACGAGGGAGTATTTAAATTGTTATTGGTAAGAACTCAATATTATTTAATCTAGCGTACATTTTTATATGTTAAATTTATAAAGGAGTTTGTTATACAACACCTGAGGGAAGTTTTAAATTGTATTTAAGAATCAAATATTTTAATCTCATGTCAGTTTATATATATATAGTTGGCGTTATAAGATTAGAGTTTGTTTATACCCGTAGGGGGAAGGTTTTTAAATTGTATTGTTAAGCAATCTAAATATTTAATCTAGTCTAGTTTTAATATGTTGATTATAAAGAGTATACTTGTTCATATCGAGTGGAGTTTTAAATTGGTACATTTAAGAATGCAAATCATTTAATCTAGTAAGTTTTATATGTTTGATGTATAAGAATGAGTTTGTTATACCGAGGGAGTTTTAAATTGTATTTTAAGAATCAAATTATTTTAATCTAGTCAGTTTTATATGTTGGTTATAAAGAAGTTTGTTATACCGTGAGGGAGTTATTTAAAGTTTGTATTTAAGAATAACAAGATATTTAAATCTAGTCAGTTATTAATATGTGTGATTTATCAAAGAGTTATTATGTTATAACTCCTGAGGACGGACGTCTTTAAATTGCTATTTGAAGAATGCAAATAATTTAATCCTAAGTGCAAGTTTTTATATGATTGATTTATAAAATTAGTTTTGTTATAGCTGCCTGAGGGAGATTTTAAAATATGTATTTAAGAATCAAAATTATTTAATCTATGTCATGTTTTTATATTAAGATGGGTTAGTAAAAGAGTTTGTTATATAAGCCGAGGTGGAGTTTCATTAATATTGTAATTAATACACAAAGGAACTCAAATATTTAATTGCATAGTCAGGTTTTTTACTATGTTTGGTTATTATAGAAAGAGTTTGTTATATCCAATGAGGCGGAGATTTTAAATTGTATCTTACAAGTAATCAAATATTTATATCTAGGTTCACGTTTCTTATATGTTGGGGTTATAATAGAGTTTGTTATTACTCGGGAGGGAGATTTAAAATTGTAATTTAAGAATCAAATAATTTAAGATCTAGTCAGTTTGTATATGTTATGGTTATAAAGAGTTTGTATAACAACGCGACGAGGAGTTTTAAATTGTAATTTCAAGAATAAATATATTCTACTAATCTAGTCCAGTTTTTATATGTTAATTATCAAAAGAGTGAGTTTGGTTTAATACCGAGGATCAGTTTTAAATTGTATTTAAAGAATCATAAAATATTTAATCTACGTTCAGGTTTTATATGTTGATTATTAGTAAAGGAGTTATCGTTTTATACCGTAAGGGGTAGTCCTTTTAAAACTTGAGCACTATTTAAGAATCACAAATATTTAATTCTTAGGTCAGTTTTATATGTTGATATATAAAGAGTTTCGTTTATAAACCGAGGGAGTTTTTAAAATTGTATTTAATTTAATCAAATATTTAATCTAGTAAGTTTTATATGTTTGGTTCTATAAAGACAGTTTGTTATACCGAACGGGAGTTTTGTAAATTTGTTAATCTCTAATAGATATCTAAGATATTTGAATCTATAGTTTCAGTTTTTATTAGTTCTACTCTGCTCTCTATTAACTGTATAAAGAGGTTTTTGTATATACAGCGAGGGAAAGTTTATAGAATTAGTATTTAAGAATCAACATATTTATAATTCATAGTCAATTGATGTAATATATTTTATATGCTTTGATTATAACAGAGTTTCTAGTTATACACCTGAGGTGATGTTTTAGAATTGTTATTTGAAAGAACATCAAATAATAAGGCTTAATTCCTAGTCTAAGAAATTTATATGTTTGATTATAAAGACACTCTGACTTTAGTTATACCAGAAAGGCGAGTTTTAAATTGTATTTAAGATATCAAAATATTTAATCTAGTCAAGTTTTATATGTTGACATGGTATAAAGAGTAAATAGGCATTTTGGTAAAGCATTTCTTCTTGTTATACACTTATCACGAGGGAGTTTTTTAAAAATTTGTATTTAAGAATCAAGAATAATTTAATCTTCTAAGTCAGTTTTCTATATGTTGGTTATAAAGGAGTTGTGTTATATCCCCGAGGGAGGTTTTAAATTGTATTTTAACAAATTCAAATAATTTAAATCTTAGTCAGTATTTATATGTTGATTATAAAGAGTGTTTGTTTATACCTATGCGAGGATAGTTTTAAAATGGACTATTTAAGAATGCAAATATTTAATCTAGTATCCAGTTTTAATATGATTGCATTATACAAGAGTTTGGTTATACCGAGGCGTGAGTTTTAGAAATTGGGTCATTTAAGTACAATGCAAATAGATTTAATCAATAGTTCAGTTATTATTATGGTTGGTTATAAAAGAAGATTTGTTATACCGAGGATGGAGTTTTAAATTGTATTCCCTAAGAATCAAATATTTAAATTCTAGTAAGTTTTATATGTTGGTTATAAAAAGTTTGTTAATACCGAGGGAGTTATATAATTGTATTTAAGATAATCAAATATTTTAATCTAGTTAAGTTTTGTATGTTGATTATAAAGTGTCTTGATCTCTAATACCCAAGAGGAGAGTTTTAAATTGTATTTAATGAATTCCAAAATATTTCAATCTAGTCCAGTTTTATTATATGTTGGTTATAAAATACACGCAGTTTGTTAATATAAGCCGATGCGGAGTTTTAAAATGTGTCTCTTTCTCTATTTTAAGAAAAGTCAATATACTTTAAATCTAAGTCTAGTTTTGTAATTTCTGTATCTGATTATAAAAGAGTACTTGGGTTATACCGTGAGGGGGGAAGTTTATTAAATTGTATTTACAGAATCAAATATTTTAATCTAGTACAGTTTTATATGTTAGGTCTTATTACAAAGAGTTTGTTATACCGAGGCGAGTTTTTTTATGTAGAATTGTATTTTAAGAATTCAAATTCAACACCTCATGTTTGTATAAACACTGTATAGAGAATAAACATGTTGGGCTTAAGAGGTACTTGGTTCCAAAAACTGCTACCATATCATTTATGCTTTGATTCGAAAGCATTTATTTTGTCCATAGGGGAAGTCAAGTTCTTGGAAAAATAGTTATAACTGGCAAAAAACTCCTATTGCTTTATCGAATTTGAGAATTATCCAGTCAACAATCACTCTTAGATTATCAAACTACTTGTATTTCAGCCAGTAAATTCAGGGGGGAATCAGTCCACGCTTATTAAACCTAGAACAGTCGACAGTTAAGTCTTGTAACTTGTTATAATACAAGCATACTAGTGGTTTATAGGGATGCACAGCATTCAATTATGTTTTAAAAAGGTTGTGCCATGCAACTAGGACGTTACTTCTGGAACATCATAAAATAGATCCACGATTTAATTTTCTTCTTACAAAAACTCAGAAGCGAATACTATTTTTTATGGAGAGACTGATTTCTATAATAAGTTGATGCCACTTGTGAGATGGGCTTGTTTAAAATGTCAAACCATTTTACTCTGGTATGTTGTATACGTGTCTGTATTGTAGCAGATCTGCAGCCAACATTTTTATATCAACAATAAATATTCATTTTTAGCAAAGATTCCCAACGTAAAATTATGAGATCTCAATTTTTATCGCTATCGTCGTGTCAGTAAATGCAGTTACGTGGTTATTCGTTATATCACTCTTTTTCATATATAGACTGGTTACATAGTCCGGGGCAACCTTTATTAATGTTGTACAGTATTTAGAATATTCTTATGTAAAACAATAGTCTAATTTACATTTTAATTACTCATACTCATTTTCTCTCTACAATAGACTGAGTCCCTGGAAACTTCCCACACACTTCTAGCGTATCTCCATACATACTTGTGCGAAACAGAGCGTGGCTTCTGCGCATATTTATATAATATATTAAATTACAATAATATGAGAAACAACTTCACCCAGGAGGGTTACACTTCGTGACTGGTATATGTTTGTTATACCTTATATTTGGGGTAACAAGTTTAAAAATCACAATGTGTCACAATATCAAATCACTATCTTGGAAAAATCACAATGTAGATAGGTCCTAGTCGCGAGGAGCTGCAAATCACTGACCTGCGCCATTGTCAAGGATTATTGTTTGTTAAATGGGCTGATGGTCTATCAGGGTCGTTAGTTGACTGGCGAGGGAAAGATGACTGTTTGAGATTCCCTTAAAGTTGCTGAAAAAGTGTTTAAAAATCTAATCAAGAGTCCGCTCTCACTTAAAATTTACCAATCGGAAGATGGCCTGAATACAGAAAGTCATCTACTTTTACTCCCACATGACTTGAGATCTATCAGTAGTCATATGTACTATCCATAAACTCTATAAAGCCGAGGAAAAAAACCTCCTCATGGGGATTCGTTCCGAATCCCATCGCATCGATTGAAAAGCCTCCCTATCCCCATCCTTACCTACCCCCCCCACCCCCCCCCCCCCCCACCCCCCCCCCCCCCCACCCCCCCCCCCCCCCACCCCCCCCCCCCCCCACCCCCCCCCCCCCCCACCCCCCCCCCCCCAGATTATAATCAATGCTCCTTGATCGGCAAGGGTGCTAAAAGTTCTAGTTAGTTTAATACTGATTTGATTTGGTATGAAAATATTCTTCCATTGATAACTCTAAAATATGGGATAAAATTGCAAAAATTTACTTGTGTTTATATGCAATTATTGTAATGCAAGTGTTTATACATATACATAATGTCATAAAGAAACCAAACTGTTTTATTCCATGCTCTAAAACTAGTTTTAACAAGACACATTTCATTGTAAAACAGTTTCATTGCGCAATACGTTTTTGATTAAATAAATGCATTCGATTGACAACAATCAAATAAATGTAATGTAAGAGGTGCTCAACAATAAAGGTCACACAAACAAATCTCTTTTATAAATCTTCAATACCATCTATTGTAATAAATTAATGGATTTAACTACTAAGTAGTTGGGCAATTACGTGAAGCAGTTTTCCAAAGAAAATCTGTAACTTGGTTTCATACACCATGAAAAATATTCCAAACTACATCGTTTGGGTATGGCAGGCATTTGGAGGTCTGCCACTGAAAATTACTTCGGGGCCTAAAACCTTAAAAAAAACTGTCGTTTTCCATAGCTGGTTTCTTTTGGTGTTTTAATACTATTCATACTGCAAGAAATTCTCTCTTCCATCGTTCTCTACGTCAACATCACAGAGATAAGAGTCGGTTATGAAAGAAGTAGAACTCAAAAGTTCGCAATGATTCTAGACTTGGTGGCTTTGCAGATTATGGCAGGTTCCACATTCTTCAGCGGCACATGGAAGTACTCGAGTATAATTGACGTCTTTGGCACAATGGATCGAATCTATCGAGACCTTCAGTACAAGAACAGAGAGGTCAAGGTCTCCAAGTAAAGGTCATCGTAGTCTCCATAGTAACAGCTTTGCCTGTATATGGCCAACTTCGCGCACATCGTAATGAGCAATGCGTTAGACTTCTCGGTGTTGAATTCTGTCACCTTTTCTATTGCTGGACTGCATACAAACTTGCCTTTCTCTTCCACTAACACTCATGTAAACTGAAAGTATCATTATGGGATTCAAGACTGTTAGTAACAAGATGAGAGAGGTGATTATCTGCAACGTAATTGACACCAAACGGTGATGCAGCGCAGCCTGGGTTGATGGTGACATCTTTCATACATCACGTGAGTGAAGTATTTTTTAATATTTTTGTAATAAATAAAAAGTGTCATGACTATAAAGGCGAAGTTAGGAATTTAATCTCCTCCCTTCTGATTTTTTACTCTAATTGTTAACTGGTGTTAATAAAAAGAATATGGAGAAAACGGATAGGAAAAAGAAGGAAACAGAAAGTTATGATTTGAAATTATAATTATTATTTTGCAGCAAAATGTTTGTGTTCATATAGCTATACGACATAGAGGCTACGTAAGTAATTGTAGACTTGCATAAAATTTACAATTCAAGACGGAGTATTTTTACTATTAAGATTGAAAATAACGAAATCGTAACCTAAACATTACGAGCTTGCATCAGAGAGTAAGCAAGCCCTAATGTCTGCTTACATCCGAAGGATGGCCTTCACAACGAAACGAACCATTAAAACCTTTGGTTTAAGAGTACTTGAGTATCAAGGGCAGTCTTCTTCGCCTCTTTGACGTATACAATATTAATGAGCAATTTAAAATATGCAACCATACAAATCTCTGGACATTATTGCATTAAACGGTCTTGCCAGTAGGAAAAGAGGTTAGGCTGACACTACGTTTAGTTCTACAGTAACTGCAAAATACCTAAAGTCAGCAACACTAAAGTCAGCAAGTCTAACATAGAGTTTTAACCTTTTTGCTATTAGTGTTAGTTCTTAGTTATATCTCATAACGCTTTATCGCTTATCGATCGATATTACATGGAACTAAATGGTGAAATATGTAAGGCCGCTTAATCATTCACCAATCAATTGGGGATAAGAAACTTCTAAAATGGATTACTCTACTTCAAGCAGATTGCACCAAATGTAATCACAGTTAAAAATACTTAAATTTGATCACTACCCAAAATATCATTTCTTATATTTTTCTATGATTTTAGGCACTACGGTATCCAAGATAAAGAAAGTGAAGAAGTCTCTGATTGAAAACCTACGGGATGCTGTGTGACGCCGTACACCATGCTAATGACTTCTACTGCGATCAGCTGATGGCCGTTTATGTTCTCCTTGTTTGTTCACGGTCACTATCACGTCCTACTTCTTCTTCTTGTATGTAAGATCTGGTTACGTGTTCGCCTTCACTATGCAGGCAATCTGGGCCCTGGTTCTCATCTGCTACGCGATTCTGGTTGCGACCTCAAGCACGGAGGTCACTAACTCGGTAATTTCTATTGTTGAAATATAATAGTTAAATATAAATAAACTAATTTTCTACACATTAAAACTGGGTTATAATGAAAGCTTTGTTCCAATAAGAGTAAAACTAATTAAGAATATGACTCTTAGAACACATCTTTTTGTTCTTCCATACTTTAATAATACTCAAGAGTGGTTTATCTCAAAATTTCTTATGTAGGAAAAAATTTATTAACAAATTTCCTATTTAAAATTTTAATATTTGTCGTTATGAAATAATATCTCACTTCATTTGTAGGCTTAGTGAATTAAAGTCTGCAGTGATCCATGTAACGCTCAGTTTTATCTTCCTTGAAAATTAATATTTTTCACTACGGAAAAAGTTTCGAATAAAAGAACTAAACTATTTTTGTCTTCCCTACTTATTATAGATACTAGAATGTGCTGTTTAAATAATTATGTTTAACAAATAAGTACTAATTTTTTTCATTAATAAAGGTTTTATACTGCCTAATGTACCACTTTTCAACATAAATGTGTTGTTAACAGTAACGATTTAGTCATATTATGATTTGTTAATTTTTTCATATTTTTCAGGCCGACAATACTGCGGTGATGATTTGCAAGTTGATAAACAAGAGATCTGGATCAGAGTTTTAGGAATCAGGTATGACAACATGACCTTGTATTATTTCTTCATGGTAGAATCAGTTAGAGAAACTGATACCTATCACTAACTAAACTATTTTTAAACTAGTGAAAGTTTACTTATTACATAAACAGTCCAGTAATATAGGTGTTTTAGCATTGTATCAAAGTCACCTTCGATACAATGATTCCATACTTTGATTTTTGGGCTAAAGGGTTGTGGATGAGAAGTAAAGCTCAAGCATGATGTGAACTTCAACAGTAAGAGCGTAAGTCCAGTTAAAACAGTTCATAATTATATAACTATTACAAAAAGTTTAATTAAAAATAAATAAATTCAATACTTCTACTAAAATTAGGAACTATAACCTAAAACTAGTTTTATTTCACAAAATAAAAGTTACTCAAAGCCAATAGCCACACAAATTATGAAATTTTAAGGAGCATATGTATTACACAGTTTCATTATATTGTATATTATAAACGTTTCCCTCTTATTGAAGTCCTCTAAATATAATTTGTAATAAAATACACAGGGAAACCCTCAGATTTTGAAAACTTCACACATATTGTAAATGTTTATATTTTTGATTTGTTTGTATAATTTTTCAAATAATAATTTTATACTTTAATATAATACGTATTTTTCCTCGTACTATCTGGCACTATTTCACACTTACAAAAGGTTATGCTGTATCTAACATACGTACAAATAAGGCATTACGTTTTGAATATTGAGGATGTGCTATGCACGTAATGTCACAATTGAGTTATTAACATAAACTTTACCTATAAACTGTACCTTATAAAACGTATTAAGCCTTGTGATGTGTTTCCAGCTTGAAGGGTTCCTACTGCAGTTTGCCTCACCACAAACGCAAGATTCTCTGCTCGTGGATTTTTCCAGATCCATAATGAGACCCTCACATCGGTAAATCTTTATTATCCTCACATTTATTACTTACTGTAATGCTCTATGCTCATATTTACTATCTGCTTACGTCCTTAGGTCTCCAGTGTATGTTATACTAGCAGTCATGACCAATCCGGAGGTGAAACCTTAGGGGAGAATATAGGTTTTTATTGCAAAACTGTTGCAATTTCAGTTTAGTTAGATATGCGTGAAAAATATAAGATAGTATGGTCCTCTTTACAGTAGAGAAAATTTGCTATGAACAGCTGGTTTCACTGGCTGTTACTTGTAGACTGACAGTGATTTTTTACCTGTACAGATGGCTGGAGCGGTGACAACCTACCTGGTGATACTGATCCAGTTCCAGACTGAGAAGTAATCTACCCAGACTAGTGCACTGTAGAGAAACATTCCTTTAGGAAAAAACTTAATGTGACATTTTTAATATGCATATATTTACTTAGTCAGATTTGTAGTATAATGCAGAACCTACAAAATTCTATCACAAAATATTACACCTGTAAATTAAACTATTCTTACAGCACATTTAACGCAGTAGATCTTGGTTTATTATTATTTTTGAAATTATAAAACTTAAATTTTAATCACTGATCTGTAAAAACACAACTTTGATTATGTAACTAGTGTCCTATTATTACAAAAACTAATCAAAATAACGATGCAGTATTTAGATTTTCGTTCATTTATTTTTGTTTCAATCTACTACAAATTAATTTTATGATCATATATACATCTAATCTTGTTGTTATTTTACTTATTGATTCGATGTTTATTGTTGATCAAACATCGATCTTAAAAAAAATCTTCCCCACAAAAAACAAGGCTATTACCCTTAAAACTGGTAGTAGAAGTTTTCTAAATATCCTATTAGATTAATGGAATTTTCATTAATTTTCTCTTGGTACACATCCTCGGAAACATCAGTTAAGTCAACATAAGTTCAGAAGAGAAGGCCTTATGCTGATAATCCCAAACATCCCCAATCTTATTTCCATTATCAGTTAACCAAAGATTTACTAATTTTCAAAATCCCGATATGAACTTTAATCTAAAAATGATCTCTACAACTTGCCCATAAAATCTAAACTTACATTTTTGTCTATGCTTTAATTTTTATTTATCATCTTACCTTTATATTTCCGTTTTATTTTTGAAATGGTACGCTTAATATTTCTATAATGTGATTTTGCTAATACGCATAACGCATAAAGGCACCGTTAACATTCTTCAATTGCGTACAGGGCTACAATGCGCTTATTTTATTTCACTATAATTACTTTATATACATGTTAATTATGTAGCTTATTATAAAACTTATAACTTTCACTTATACATTGTTATGTTCATTGTAATAAAATATTCGTTTGTGATTGCTGAGATCTTCTCCTTTAATTTTTAATTGTTATAAAACCTGAACGCCACGTGAATTTAGCTCTATTCTTTATTCAGAAAACTTTATACAATTCTGTACGTGTTTAAAAACGTTCTAATTCAATTCAAGATCTTGATTATTTAGACTCTAACAGGTTTTATATCCTATTTATAGGATTTGAAATATATTAAAATATATTGTGTTTCTTGAAAATATAAGTTAATGTTTTATTGTAGACACGGATCCCTAATTGCATATAAACCACAAAAAGTCATATCGCAAGATATCAACGGCATTATACCGAACACTTACGAACCTAAATTATCTTAACTTAATTTTAAACAGAAATTTATATTATTTATTTACGCAAAACATTTTGCTTCTTTTAATGAAATGTTAAAAGTTTCACAATATATTAAGTAGCAATACACAATAAACAGTTAATTTGCACAACCCTAAATATTCATAAACTAGATGTATATGTAACTTTATAAAATATCCAAATGCATTTGATCTCGTTAAATTACAGTGTATCAGTTATATTGAAAACAGTTTTTTGATTATACTCGTAGTAAGGAACATAAACCACTCATATTCTAAGCTAACAAATATCACACATACTTATTTTTATCTAAAAGTTCTAATGGGTTGGAAGAACATTTCAATCCAATTATTAGAACAAGCGAACATGAAATATGTATTAAGCTGAGAGTATCCACAGGACAGTTTAGTTCTGAATGGTTTATATATAAGCATAAACTAGTCATAGCGAAACCGAGGTGTCAAATCTGGAAAACCTATGAATGTGTGTCACACACAACATGACCATGACATATTTGTGTGTGTGTATTTGTCATAACTGTAAAAAATGTCGAGATATTGGGGTAAAAGGGATGATCGACTAGATTTTTGTACTGCCAAGTATTGAGTGAATACTATTCCCTACACACTTTGAGTGGAAGAGGCTGGAACATAGCTACTACATAGCTCTGATCTTCATCAAAGGTGATAAGACTGAGTTACATTGTCCTCTATCCCTCCTCTTGTGTTCTTCGCGGCATGTGGTCCCCTCTCACTAAACTTACTCGCACTAAAACCTTTCACTCCAGAACCAAATCACAAAGATCCTTATTAAAACTAATGCAGGGACAGGTTTCCACAGCTTCTTCTTCTAAGAGAAGAAAAGAAAGCATATATTATATCGTCTTATAAAGGTATATTGGATTACGTATAAAACGTCATTAATGACTGCAGATACACAATACTGATATTCATGATAATCCACGGTTTAACTCTGCAGACCACTAGTATTCAAGTTATCAAGTTAGAACAATCCTCTTCATTCACTTGTGAAGGAGCAAGTAATGATATACCTTGCGGCTGGGTTTTGAAATGCACGGTTAAAATTACAAAGTTACAAGAAACTATTCGTAAACTCAAATTATTAAGCTAGATGAAATAGAAGAATCTTTAACTTTGATAGACTTTAAAGAAACTTCGACAATTGATCCTTGATGAATACATTGACGCTTGATTGGCTGAGCGTACAAAACAATGCATTGCTTGAATATTCGTTGTTAATTTAAATTTTAAAATGTCCAAAGATTTATTGCATCCTAAAACACAACTTGGTATTCTTGAAAAAATACTGTACATGGTTATAAACTACTTTACTGACGGCAATTATCCAGTAATCACCGAGATAAATGTTTCTACGAATATCGATTACAAGAAAACTGTATCATTTTAATTGTTTCGTTGGTTTATTCTGCGGGCATGTCCAGCATTCCGCTTGCCTTACGTTAGTGGGATAATGTGCTGTGTGATTTTCAATACAATAATTGTTTTAAAATATTATTACAAAACTAGTAACGTTTTATCCTTTAAAACTTTATCTAAATTCATTGATACAAAATTACAACAGTGGTTTTATATTGGTCTCGGATCAGACATGTTGCTACGACACGTTAATACAAAGTGAACTGATACTTAACAGCTGTGAATATTTTCAGCTGAAGTTCTACCAAAGAGGACAAGAAAAACAATTTGTTTACATTTAGATTTACGTTATTTATTGAAGTCGCTTGATCAGTAGTCCTAATGCAAGATTGCAATAGGTTAAATTTTCACCAGTTGTTCTATGTAAACATTAATAATATTTACAACAAAAACAAGCTCGCCCCCCATAACGATTTTCTAATCAATTATAGTTCCATTGAAAGCATAGAGTAAGCATAAAAACATATAAAAAATAACACCCACTTTCTGTATTTCAATATATTCTGTTACTCACTTTGGAGGATAGAGATTATCACAGATATATAAAAATTTTGGAGAGTTTTAGCTTTTAAGTGAAAATTCTTAGTAAAGGTTATTATAAGTGTTGATCTTGGAAGAATGCGTCTAAACGATCGGAGTTTCAAATGTTTTTCTATTTTTAATTGTCCAAGTTTTCCCCGACCAGTTTGTGCTGCTTATCAATTGTGTGTGTGTTTGTTTTTGTTTTTTTATAAAGGTTCCAATGTTTCAAAAAGTTAAAAAATTACGGGGCAAATAACATTAAAATATAATAGGAATAAAGTTATAAAAAGTGTACTACGTGGCCGCGTTATAAGTTTATAATAAGGCCAGCCAACAGGCAAAAGGAAGAAAATAAAAAATTAAAACATTGTGGTAATTATTTGTGTGAGTGCTAAAAATTGTAAATAGTACATTAATAGAGATTGAAATGGTCCCGCATTACCCTCAAAATAACCTAAGTAGCATACAAATCAAAAGTTTTTGTTGTTTCTATGTGGTGGAATAACTATTGTTGGGACATTTTAAGATAATCAAGTTTTTTAAACTGAATGGATTTCAAATAATTTGTTGGTAATTTTACATTTTTAATCTGCAGTCAAAATTGAGTCAGATAAGTTCAAATTATAGTTAGCAATACAAATCACATGTAGTGAAATAACTATTGTTAATAGTGTAGGAATTGGTTTTAAATTAAATCCCCCCCTGTTGGCCAGGTTCTGATACTATACTGTAAATATTTAAATAACTATAACTGAAATTCGGTAGTTTGAGATTAGGCTAAAATCAGGAATATCAATTAGAGGTTATCTCCAGATATAAAAATTGGAAGTTATTAGTAAAATACACTTTTAAAACTGAAAGTTGGTAACTATTATTAAGTGTGCCAGTGATTGATCAATTTTAATTTTTTGGTTTAAAAATAAATTGTTTTTTATCTTGGTAATGTTTTTAAATTGGATCCAGCAGAATGCCGCATACGATCGCAGTTTTCAAATGTTTTTCTATTTTAAATTCCAAGGTTTTTCCCTGACAGTTTTTGGTGCTGCTCGATCAAAATTTTGTGTGTAGTTTTGTATCGATCGGTGTAATTATTGTGTAAAGTGCTAATTGTAAAAATATTTAAAATTAATAGAGAATCACATGTTGTCAATAAACTATTGTTAAATAATCGGTAGGAATTGGTTTTAAATTAAAATTCTGTTGGCACAGTTTCTGATACTATAACTGTAATTTTAAAACTTATCTATAAATGAAAATTCAATAGTTTAGATAGGGCTTAATCAGAAATATCAATAATTCGATTGAGATGGGTGGCTGCTTATTATACTTCAGCCTTTAAATAACTATGAATCTAATTCGGATCATCATTTTATTTTAGTAGTTTAGATAGGCTATTCAGAAATATCAATTCGACTGAGATGGTGGCCGCTTATTATACTTCTCCCTTTAAATAACTATAATCTAATTTGGATCGTCATTTTAGTACTTTAGATAGGCTATTCAGATATATCAATAATTTGATTGTGATGGTGGCCACTTATTGTACTTCAGACCTATAGGGAATACTTCTTTAGTATTTTAGATACTGTAGTCTATGTTGTTATACATTTTTATCTAGAAGTTACTTAATTAAAATTACATATTGAATAAGTTACTCATATTCATTGTGTACTATTATAAAGAATTTTATTTTTACAGAAAAATGCCACGTCTTCGTGGAAGAGGACGAATAGTTATTCAATCATGTGATTTATATGCTACTTAATTTGAACTTATGTGACCAAACTGTTAACAATAGTTATTCACAAATAGAAAAACAACCTTTTGATTTGTATGCAACTTAGGTTATGCGACCAATATACTCACTTCGTTCAATAAATTTTCAAAATTAGTTCAATAACTTCAATGAAATGACTATAGTTTTTTATGTACTTCAAACATCTTCAATCTCTATTAATGTATTATTACAATTAGCACTCACACAATAATTACACAATGTTACAAAGCAACACACATATTTGATAGCAGCACAAACTGTCAGGAAAAACCTGGAATTAAAATAGAAAACATTTGAAACTGTGATCGTAGCGCATTCTGCTGGATACAATGTAAAACATTTCCAAGATGGTCCACCCAATTAGGAGGAGTTCAGCTCCATACACACGCACACAAGAAATATAAAGATAATAAAATTCGGTAGTTTAGATAGGCTAATTAGAAATATCAATAATTTGGATTGCGATGTTGGCCGCTTATTATAATTCAGCCTTTAAATAACTATAATCTAATTCAGTTTGTCCATTTTAGTAGTTTAGATAGGCTATTCAGAAATATCTATAATTCGATTGTGATGGTGGCCAACTTATTATACTTCAGCCCTATACGGAAATACTTATTTAGTATTTTAGATAAATTAAATTCTGTTGGCCAGTTCCGATACTACACTGTAATTTTAATTAACTATAATTAAATTCTTATAACGTGTACAGGACAACGTCTGTCGGGTCTGCTAGTATATATATATATAAGAAAGTTTTAAGAAATTAGAGAAAACTGGGAAGTTTACCATTGCTGGTACACTCAGTGGAATATCGACTAATATACAATTAATGTGTCTAGACGATCCTCATGGTGGCCAGTAGCTGCAAACCGCATACCGCAATGACATTATAATTTGCATTACATAGTGGTAATCAAAATGGTCTTGAAGATATTGGTTTGTGGCTTTAAGTCATGAGATCCACAGCCTTTTCATCTCTTAAAAAGTTAATATAAGTAAAATTTTAAATTTATGTATTTTACTCTTACTGCCTGAATCCCACAACGAATCAGGAGAAAACCTTATCAGGACTTGAGTCGAGTCGAATTGTTCAGCCATAGCACATACATGTTTTCGTGGTTCACAATAGGGGTAGCGTCCTGTATATACTTTTAATTTAAGTGATACAATTGTAGTTATTTGTTTTTATTACAAAGATATTTCACTGAGAATGGATTCCTCATTAACAAAAGACTAAGTTCAAGGTTTGAAGGAAATAATAATGCAAAATTTGCAAACTGCTCATAATGTAGAAAAGGAAAACCACCTTTAATAAGTTTTTTTTTTTTTTAATCTTTATTATCTTTATAATTTCTTGTGTGCGGTGTGTATGGAAGCTGAAACTCCTACTAATTGGGTGGACCATCTTGGAATGTTTTACATTGTATCCAGCAAGAAATTGCCTGCGCTACGATCAACAGTTTTCAAATGTTTTTCTATTTTTAATTCCAGGTTTTCCTGACAGTTTTGTGCTGCTATCAAATACTGTGTGTTGCCTTTTGTAACATTGTGTAAATTATTGTGTGAGTGCTAATTGTCAATAATACATTTAATAGAGAATTGAAAGATGTTTTGCAAGTACTATAAAAAACTATAGTCATCTCATTGAAGTTATTGAACTCCCCCCCCCCCAATTTTTGAAAATTTATTGAAACGAAGTGAGTAATATTGGTCGCAATAACCTTAAGTTGACCATACAAATCAAAAGGTTGTTTTTTCTATTTGTGGAATAAAACTATTGTTAAAACAGACATTTGGTCACATAAGTTTCAAAATTAAGTAGCATATAAATCACATGATTAGAAATAACTATTCGTCCCTCTTCCACGAAGACGTGGCCATTTTTTTCTGTAAAAATATAAAATTGCTTTATAATAGTACAACAATTGAATTATGAGTAACTTATTCAAATATGATAATTTTAATTAAGGTAACTTTCTAGATAAAAATGTATAACAACACTAGACTATACAGGTATCTAAAATTACTAAAGAAGTATTCCCTATAGGTCTGAAGTACAATAAGTGGCCCAACCATCACAATCAAATTTATTGATAACTATCTGAATAAGCCTATCTAAAGATACTAAAATGAACGAAGTCCAAATTAGATTATAGTTATTTAAAGGGAGAAGTATAATAAGCGGGCGGCCACCACTATCTCAACATGGGTCGCAATTGATTATTTCTGAATCAGCCTAATCTAACCTCACTACTAAACATAAAATGATGATCCGAATTAGATTATAGTTTATTTAAAGGCTGCTGAAGTATAAATAAGCAGCCACCCCTATCCTCAATTACCGAATTAATTAGATAATTTCCTGATATAGCCTATCATAAACTATTGAATTTCATTTATAGATATTTAAAATGTACAAGCTATAGTATCAGAACTGGCCAACAGAATTTAGATTTTAAAACCAATTCTCCCCCTACATTAATTAACAAATAGGTTATTGACACATGTGATTCTCTATTAAATTTAAATATTACAATTAGCACTTACACAATAAATTACACGATGATACAAAATCTACAACCACAAATTTGATAGACAGCCAGCACAAACTGTCGGAAAACCTGGAATTAAAATAGAAAAAAACATTTTGACAACTGCGATCGTAGCGCATTCTGCCTGGATCCAATTTTAAAACATACCAAGGATAAAAAACAATTTTATTTTTAAACCAAAAAATTAATCTGAATCAATTCATCTGCACACTTAAATAACATTTACCAATTTCCGAGTTAAAAGTGTATTTTTACTAAAACTTCCCAAATTTTATATCTGGATAAACCTTTTTCTATTGATATCTGCCTGATTAAGCCTGTAATCTAAACTACCGAGAATTCATTAATAGTTATTTAAAATTAACAGTAATAGTATCAGAAACTGGCCAACAGAATTTTAATTATTAAAAAAAAACCAATTCCTACACTATTTAAACCAATAGATTTTATTCCACACAATGTGATTTGTATGCTACCGTTAATTTGAACTTATCTGACCAATTTTGACTTGCAGATTAAAAATGTATAAATTAACAACAAATTATTTGAAGAATCCATTAGTTTAAAACTTGATTTAAGTCTAAAATGTCAACAATAGTTATTCACAGAATAAAGGATACAATAGCGTACAAACACAACCTTTTGATTTGTATGCTACCTTAGGTTTATTTGAGGTAATATTGCGCACCAATAATCATCTATTAAAAGTGTAACTATTACAATTTTATGACACTCACACAATAATTACACAGAATGTTTTTCATTTTTTTAATTTTCTTCCTTTTGCCTGTTGGCTGGGCCTTTATAAACTTATAACGCCGGCCCATCGGTAGTAACAACTTTTATATAACTTTATTTCTATGTATATTTTAATGTTATTTGCCGTATTTACTTATTTGACAACATTGAACCTTACAAAACAAACACACACACCATTGATATGCCAAGCACAAACTGTCGGGAAAACTTGGAATTAAAATAAGAAAAACATGTTTGAAACAAAAAAATCCCCTTTTTTTTTTTTCCGATCGTCAGCCGGCATTCTTCCCAAGAATCAACACTTAATAATTTACTAAGAATTTCACTTAAAAGCTAAAAACTTCCAATTTTTTTTTTTTAAATTAAATTTCCTGGATAATCTCTATCCTCCAAAGTGAGTACAGAAATATATTGAAGATAAGAAAGTGGTGTCTATTTTATATATGTTTATTTATGCTTACTCTATGCTTTTTCAAGACATATTAATTTCGATTAAAAACGTATGGCTGTGTTGTAAATAATTATAATGTTTACATAGAACAACTGGTGAAAATTTAGACCTTTGGCCAATCTGCAATTAGACTACTGATCAAGCACTTTCATAATAACGTAATCTAAATGTAAACAAATGTTTTCCTCGCCCTCTTTGGTTGAACTTCCAGCTGAAAAATATTCAACAGCTGTTAAGTATTGCAGTTGTCACTTTGTTATTACGTGTACGTAGCAACAGGTCTGTCAGAACCAAATATATAAACGACTCCCCCTACTCACAACATCAACAATTTATAATTAAAAATTTAATTAAATTTGGACCGAATAAATAAACTATAATGAAAACTTCCAAGTAGTTATTTGGATAGGCTATTTTACAGAAATAATCAAGTAATTCCTGATTGTGGTGGTTGGCTGCTTTATTATAACGTTCAGCCTTTAAATAACCTATTAATCCAAATTTCGGATAAGTTAGTTTGGATAGGCTATTTCAGATAATTATCAATAATTCGATTGTGATGGAGGCCACTTATATTATACTTCAGGCCCTATTGGAAAACCATCTTATTTTGTTTTTATGTACTACTCCTTGAAAGGAATTAACAAACAAAATATTGTTACATTTCCAATAGCATATACGATAAATTAATGTTAGTAAAATTAAAAAAACGGCATCCAAATACTTGTTATAAAATTTAGTAATTTAAAAATTACAGTAATAATGTCGGAACTGGCCAACCAGAATTTTTAATTTAAAACCAATTCCCCTACTACTATTAAACAAATAATAGTAGTTTTATTCCACACATGTGATTTAGTTATGGCTACTTAATTTGAAAACTTATGGTGACCCAATTCTGACTGCAGATATAAAAAATGTAAAATTACAAAACAAATTATTTTTAAATCCAATTAGTTTAACAAACTTGATTAGTCTAAACTGTTAACAATATTCACACATAGAAAACACCAAACCTTTTGATTTGTATGGCTACTTAGGTTATTTTTGAGGGGTATGGCGGACCAATATAGCACAACTTCAATGTTGCCAAAATGAGTTCCAATAACTTTAATAAATAAGTATAGTTTTTTTATTCGCACTTTAAACATCTTCACTCTCTATTAATATATTATAAAAAACAATTTAGCACTCACCACCAAATAATTACAGAATGTTACAAAACAACACACAAATTTGATAGCAGCACAAACAAAATGTCCGGTGAAAAGACCTAGGAATTAAAAATAGAAAAACATTAATGGCTGGTTGTTGTAATATTAGGCCTATAATGTTTACGTTAGAACAATTGGTGGAAAACTTCAATCTTTGCAATCTGCATTAAACAACTACTGATCAAGCCACTTTTACAAGTTTAAAAATATTAAACTTTTCTAAATTTTAAATGTGACACAAATGTTTCTGCCTCTTTGATGGAACTAATCAGCTGAAAATATTCACCGAGCTTGTTAAGTATCAGTTCACTTTGTTATTACGGTTTGTCGTTTCGTGGCGCAGTCCTGGCGGATCCAACTGTCAAACACTCCTCACCATCCAAACAACAATTTTATTAATAAAAAATTAATTAAATAAACTATTTAAAACTTGAACCGAATGTATAAATTCTAACAACCATTCTCGGATCCGAACTGAAGAGACACACAAAAAGTTTCATTAAAATCGGGTTCCACCCGTTTAGGAGGAGAGTTTAGGACCATACACACGCACACAAGAAATATGATATATACTGAAGATATATATATATATATATAGTTTATGATATATACAACCCTTAACTTATTTAAGAGCACTGTTACGGTTGTAATGATAACACATTCACAACCGGAGTTTCAAGTCCCAGTGCAGAGCAAGTACTTTTCTGTGATTCAACTTTTTATGTGAAGACAATTAAATAATCTATTTGCCATTGTATACAATTTTTTTTATATATATACAAAATTTATTTAGTGATAGCACCACTCAACCCAACCCGGGGTGTCTCAAGTGAGAAGATCCCGTGTTCTATAGTCCTGGGCAGAGCAAGAAACTTTTGTTGGTACCATCTAACTTATTGTAACTGGAAAAACAAAACTATTTGTAAAAAGGTAAATAACATATGATTTTGTTATATTCCAACAGTGCTCCTCTTTTCATCGGTTACAACCAAATGTGAGGTCTCAGTATGAATTCCTGACCAGCAAGACGTAGTCAATTACTCAAAAGTATTTATTGCGGAGAACAAAAGGTACATATGTAATACCAAAATGTCATGTAATATAAATGAATTTTTTAATACACACTACTAAATCGTAACTCCTCATTTATAGCATACAATTTGACCAGTCACTCTGCTCCATTCATCGTAAATTTTTTCTCTCGGCCTCAATTCGAGAGCAAGTCTTTTTGATTTTTGAAGCCTTCCAGTTATACGCCATAAACCTCTTTCACGCTAATTACAAACGCGTTCGGACACTAAACAGAGTTTCAAACGAGTTTTTATAATGATTTTTATGCGTAGGCGAATTATTTTAATTTAATTTGGCAAGTTGTAGATTAGCATGAACTCCACCTGTATAAGAGAAGAAACGTTCTTGAACTTTACCGTCCTGTGTCTCCTGGTTCGTCGGTAAGTTATCTCTGCCCTCTTCTACTCGTAGAATTGAAAACAGTCCCGTCCTCTTGATCAAGGTTGCATTTAAGCATTAGCAGTTGTGAACGTTATTTTCTAAAATGTAGATAATTGGTCAGAATCAACAGTTGCAATTCTTTTGAAAAACAATGGCCTGTACGAAACTCTCTTAGTTTACATTTTTCAATGATGAGTATCTCGTATAGCTCTGATTGCGTATGGCAACGTATAATTTAGTTATAAACACTTTCCCACCATCTTCATATTGAATAACGTCTCCAATTATGTTGTAATATCAAACCTGTGATTTATTTCCTTAAATCTGAACAAGAACTGTCTTTACAAACTGTTAGCTAAATTATGATGCAAACGTCTAAATAAACGTTGTGTTGGGTCAGAAATGAAAAACAACGTGTTGGCTGCTGTGCAGTTTTAATGATGCCCCTTCGGTGAGATGAAGCTTTACAAAAGGGGAAAGACCGTTTAGAGTGTTAATTTGTTCGTACCTTTGGTTTGCTGTATCTTTTATCGTTTTGTCAGAATCCAGCGTATTTCCTATATACCACTTCTCGATTGATGGGCCTCACAATAAGTATTATTTAATATGTAAAACCTTTTTTTAATATCAAATGGACACTAAGGTCGTAGTACAGTGGTTGTTTTGAGATATATAAATGCTAAAATGCACTAGATACCTTATAATTGTAAACATAATATTAAAATACTAACGGTGAAATTCATTGAAATACCAATTCCGTTAAACCAATTTTTAAATAACCATAATGCTTCCCAGTATTTAATTAATTTTATCTTATTAAATTAATTAATATTTTAATATTTGAAAGAAGGTAATTATAATTTTATCGCATCATCTTTATCCAGCTTTATTGGCGTATCTTTTAATTCATCATTTAATTTACATAGGTAAACACCCATACTAAAAATGCTACACTAAATTTTGCTTTATTTAAAAATATTTCTAATACAAATTTTCTTTATTTTCAATAATTTATAAAATATGTTTTGTAAATTAAATGTTGCTACGTGGTAATTTAACCAATCTAAAATATCAACTTTATATTATAAGAGAACATGCATTGATCCAATAACTCTAAAATTGAGAAGAGATAAATAAATAAGAAGAATAAAAAGAGAACTCAGAACAACTTTATGAAAATTTGCTGAGACAGTTGCCAACACAAGATTTTCATATATTAAGGTAAAATTTTAATATAAATGTTTTCTGTGTCCCTAATAATATGGTTTCATATGAAAAATCCTATTTGTAACTCAAAAAATCTATTCGGCTAAAGCAAGCAAGGAATTTTTTAAACTCAGCTTACACACTATAAAATGTTTTATAACAGAAAATCTAAATTTAAATAATTCTTTTATAGCACTTAGCTTTATAATAGTCTTTCAAAAATGTACTTGATATGATTATCTAAAATTGTAAAGAAAATCAAAAATTTAGTTCGCCTTACATCAAGTTTTAATTAAGTATATTCCGTTTCAATAAAGTTTATTTTAACTAAAATAAATAAATATTAGTGTCAGATGTGATTCTGAGGAATAAACGACGAGGAATTGGTGTGAATAATGGTGAAGTATCGTCTTGATTGTAGTTTCTACATTTTAGTCTAAACGTAAAGAAGAGGCGGTAGCGTGGCTGTTGAAGTGATGAGAGAGAGACTACCCGAACTGGGTATTGTATCCCGCTGGAGATAATCCAGTACAAGATCTTATATCACAACCAAATTGCAAAAATCAGGAACTTAGGTTTCTTAGACTTATATAGGGTCGTCGCTGTATTTATAGACATTATATATCTCCTCATTTGATTTATTATAAAATAAAAACAATTAATTATCTGATTATCATTTGTTTTCTTCTTTTTACTTCTCTGTCTTTTCATTGTTAATTTTATAGTATAAGTAAAAGTGCAATATATAAAATATATGTAACACTAAAATATATATGTACAAACCCGACTTGTGCCTACAAGTATTGTTTATTAAATATTTCAAAATTTTCTAAATACTGAAGCATCTCCAAATCTGGAAAATATTTAATCACACTTTTTAGATGGAATACTCTTAGGAGTTATATTTCGCCATTATTAACTTTGCATGAACGTTATTTTGCTAAGAGTCAACATCGTTTTGACTGACTAACATTAAAAAGAAATGTACTATCAGCCCTCAGGGCGGGAATGTCGCGTTTGTTGAATTCACATCTTTATGATTTGTGGAGATGTGCACAGAAGATATTGGGTTTCATCGCAATGTCACTCGTTGGATTACGAATCCTGTCGTTTTAAAACACTCTTTTTATCCTTTGCATGTCACATCCTGCAGTAAGAAACCCTGTTTTTTTCTGATTAATATGCTTGAAGCTATATAGAATAATCTGTTAAGGCTGGTGAAGATGCTTCAGTGACTTTGATTAGGAAAGGTGACACTTACTGAACTTCTTAAGCTTCTTCATCCGGATCTTCAAGTCACGCGTGAAACGTCAGCGATGTCTTATTTCTTGCCAAATTAATGAAAAGTTTTGATTCGAATATCCAATGATCCTCTCACAAGTGGGATATCCTTACTCCATCTATAACTCGGTCACTTTATTTGTTCGGCAAGCGTCACAACTCTCGTAGTGACTTCTATGGCCCACTTGCGGGAATTATGGAGCTGGGGAACAATTTTTGCAACCAACAATCTAAGTAATCAAGCTTCAGAACCCCATAAAAGTAAGTGCAACATGAACTATGTTTCAATTAGAACGTTTTAAAAATTAACTCAATTGCCTAATAATGTCATTTTGAGAATACGTGAAAGATTTGAAAATAATTTCCCTCTGCTCCTTAGGGTCGGAAATATGGAGTTACAGATGAAACACTCCATTACATTTTATTTCGTTAGACCGATAGCATATAAGACCCATATGGCCCAATTAGGCTTGTACAATAATACAATTCATCAAAATCAAAGTGTAAAATAGATTTTTAAGTACGACATAGTTTCAGAATGCACTTTATATTAATACTGTAATTGCACTAGTACGGTTTCACCATGTAAAGGGATAATCGAATTTAAGTTTCCTAATTAGGTTTAGTTTATTTTATGTGCGCGTATATATACTGTACAATGTCCCATTTGGATTAAATTAGGATTAGTAATAGGATTAAATTGACTGAGCCCTTTACAGGTTCTGGTCAAACAAACACGCAAATGTGTTTACAAAATTGAGTTTGAATTTAGGAGTAGATTAATAAAAAATTCGTTTTTCGAAATTTTGTATGAACTACTGCTTCAGGTTTATATAAAAAAGTAATTGTTTTAACTGGTATTTCTTGTTATACTTGTATACTTGTTTATACTCACTTCTATTGCATAACTTAATTTTTTAGAGTTTTAGCAGTAATCCAGGAGGATCCTGCTTTCGAGACTGCGTGTCCCTCTGATTTAATTTGCTATGCATTAATTGTATATAACTTAATTGAGTTATAGTATGTATAAGTTTGTTTTTTGTGTGTAATATTACATTTAGCAAAGTATGATTGTGTGAAAGAAGCGTACATGGGCCCAATTATGTAGTAGACAGTTTATAATATGGTTTACCTTACCAGTAACCAAATACTTGGAGCATCTTGGAGGTGAGTCTTCACGCTATGCAATAGCTTGGATACATTCCTCATGTCTATCCACAGAAGTTCATGCCCTATTTCAGATGTGTCTTCACGTAAAATAATAGCCATGGCAATTCCAATCAGTACTTTCCAACCTCCGATCATGTCTCTGATCGTACAACCTGTTCCACGTCAGATCACTATAAAGAAAGGGATATCCCGCATTTTCTAACAAAATAAAGAAAAACATTCCTAAAGATACCCAAATGCAAGCTCAGATAATATGAGCTCTTTGTGTGCGTAATATTTCTCATTTATAGGAACACAGCGGCTGAACTCCTTTTGTCCGAAAGAGTTAACAGCTCTTTTTTCGTGACACTAACACTTGTTACCATTTTCCCACGTGATTGCTACAGAGGAAAGATATCCCACGTAAAAGTAATTATAGCATTTATGGCATCTTATTGGTTTTTAATCCAACATTCCTTTATGCTGCAAAAATTTAGAGGACCTCTTTGATCATTAATTATTTTCATGAGACTGTTTGAAAATTTACAGTAATAATATAATGTGTATTTAACACATTTTACATCTAATTACATCCCACACTCATTAATTCTACAGTTATATTAGAAAGCAGAATACGTGTGGTAAATTAACCAAATTATTGTTATCAGTACGTGGTTATTACAGGTAGTAATTAATATAAACAAGACCATTCTCCTCCCTCACCCACATCCTGTTTTATGGTACCGCAGGAGGCCTAACTCTGCTGTCTGGTAATTCTGCCAACAAACATTCTATATTTCAATTTGCATCTCGTAAAGTTCGTTTTAAATGTTATCGTGTATCTTGGTTTTACAACTTGCTTGGGTTGAAAACAGAACATTACTATGGAACAACTTGTAGTGAACGTTTTTATTACATTATTCCATTTTTTTTAAAAAATGGTCGTGGCTTGTTTAAATAAAAATTGTTCTAAATCAAAACCCAAAATGAGAATCTTTAATGTAACTTGTGAATGAATTAGAGTTTCATAACCTATTTAAGTCAATAATCAGATAGATGAAATCCAATAAATTGAAAGGCTTTGATTCCATCAAGAAAACGGTCCGTTTATTCAGTCGTGTCTACCAAAGCGTTAATTTAGAGGCTACAAAGCTACTAGCTGCTTATAATTTATTTACGCTTTATCGATTTTTGTTGACCAAACATTTCGTCCTGAGCTGTTGACTCCTGGAAATCTTCTTACGTTTAAAAGAGTTTTCTAATTACTAATTGAGCTTTGCAACGTATACTATTCAGGAAAATTGAAGAAACTTCATGAGAAAGATTTGGATAAACAAATTTAAATAACTATGCCACCACAAAAAAATATTTTATTTAGTGCTTTTTACATTTTTAAGTTGGTTTATTGTGAATATATTTACCGATAGCGTATGATAAAGCATAATTGTTGTACGACCTATAACAGAAAATTACGTCTGCGTGTTTTGGGGATAAACTATCCATCCTATTTTAAATTTTGTTATTGGCGATGGATGACCAGATATTCGAAAGGATAATGGTAACTTCGGACATCTGCCGTCGTGCTAAGGGTTGCAATAGTCACACATTACGTTTTGAGGATTAAAAATCTACCCTATACCAGATACACCCTATGGTCTCTGATGCAATATAACGTAATACGGGAACTAACAAAAAATTAAATATACAAAGAAATTACATAAAAAATGTGTGTACATTAACCATATACATTGTATTTTTTTACATAATAAAGAGGATGGATTTAAATCTACCAAAATACTTAGCGTTCTGTTATTGAAACGTAACTATAAAAATGTGCAAAAATCCATTGTTCTAATTAAGAATTCATATTAGTATATTAATGAATGTCTTATTCGGGGAAACAAATAATAAATTTTAGGTGTTTCCTTATCTGAACACTCGGGTTTCAGTATAATTTATTTATTTTTATTGAAATTAATAAATTATAGACCTATTTGTCAAATTCTGATATTTAAGGTAGAAATATCATGACACAAAAGTTTTTATAACTAGGTAAAGAAAACAAACATAATGGAAATAAAAATTTTACTGTTTGTTGGAAGAGCAAAACGTATTAACAATTATCAAAAAAGAAAAAAGTGTTTGGCATATAATCTATTGGGTTCTTTTCTAGTTTTGAAGCCCTGAACATGTGAACTTATACATTGCTTACGACTCATTTTAATATTTTATCAACCATAGTGTAACTCACAAATATCCCTCAATTTTCAACCCCCTGCTTTGAAAGTCTTTTTAAATATGACTTATGTTATGAAGATCATTCCCTCTTAACCTAAAATGGTCATGTAAACCTTTATCATACACCTTACGTGATAGCACACAGGACATAAGATGATACAAGAAACCTTATGTTACAATTGGAATAGAGCCTAGATTCGATCCATTTTCTTTGCATCGTTCAACAAAAAACCTGGCTTTTAACCAACTCCAATGGTTCACCTGTAATTTTATCACCCTGGTGGTTCAGAGCCTATTTTGTGCATTCTGCATGAACGTTTTTTAAGGGGAGAGAGAGGAAAAATGAGGCGCAAAAAATATATTTTTTTATTTTGGGTGAAGCAGTAGTAATGTAATATATCATTTTGTACAGGAAATTCTCTAAAGAATTACAAAAATATGGTACAAAAATTACTTACACATGTTATTTGTCATTGTGTCACTTTTCTGGAGAAAAGAAGAAGAATTTTGCAAAATTGGTAAAAAAAACTTTTTTACTTTTCACTCTTACACCAAAATAAAAACCCTAAACACTTTTTAGTATTTCCTGAAATAGCCAGTTTTAACACCAGTGTATTAAACTGAATAAGAAAATATCAACTTTTATGAACTTATTTACAAAAACAAA
The DNA here is from genome assembly GCF_021130785.1 of Homalodisca vitripennis. Taxonomy (NCBI): domain Eukaryota; kingdom Metazoa; phylum Arthropoda; class Insecta; order Hemiptera; family Cicadellidae; genus Homalodisca; species Homalodisca vitripennis. The sequence goes on from NC_060214.1 coordinate 44,255,262, forward strand.
AAATATATGTACAAAAAAAGTAAATATGTGCACGTTGATGGAAACCGGTTCATTCATGACGAACTCCCCACTGCCAGGTGCTGCACTTTTTCACTACCTCCCTTCTTGGGGTCTCCAGAAGTGTTGCAGTTGGTGGTAGCACTCCCTGTGGACAATCCACAATTACAACCTGGACACCAGGAAACCTGGACCTCCCCCCTTTTTTTCAGTGGTTTGCAAACCCACACAAGTCCACATCTGACTTGCCGGGCAATTTATCAAGTTTATGGCTTCCATCCTCCAGCAGGGACCAGGAGCATGGCCACAGGATCTTCTTCGATTGCTGACCAAAGATTCCACTACACTAATTATAAAAATCCTCTGCGTTCCGTTGCATAGGCTTGTCCGTGTTTAGTTTGTAAAGCACAGTACGCATTGAAGAGGAGCAATTTGTCAATGATGTTGAAAAAAAATCATTTTTTTTCCAATATTTTGTAGTGTGGCGCGTTGCAGGAAGTTTATGGTACACTGCCTTATCACTGGGCATCCACAACCACCCATATACTGATTGTACTTGTGAATAACAATAGGCTTTACCCCCTCTAATATTAGTTTTTTTACTCTGCACTACTTTATCCTTCAGCATGGGTAGCCGTAGAAAAATTGAGAATGACAGGATTTTCACGCGTTTTGCTGTTTTTGTGCTATAAAGTTTGTACAACTAACACATCTCCCCCCCACCCCCCCCCCCCCCCACCCCCCCCCCCCCCCACCCCCCCCCCCCCCCACCCCCCCCCCCCCCCACCCCCCCCCCCCCCCACCCCCCCCCCCCCAACCCTCTCTATCTTCCGTTGTTTCCGACACCTTAAGTGATCTAGAGACTAATTAAAAAATTACAGAACAGCTAGTTCTAACACAAATGAAAAACAAAGAAAGGTACAATAGGGTTGCAGCAAACAGACCCATATAGTACACACCCTTATATGAACAAAACATCATCCATAAACTACAAACAGAAGTTAACACACTAACCAATTTAGTAGCTACCCTAAGTACTCACCAAATTTCTAATCATAACCACAAGTACGAAAGGTCTCCATCCCCGTATGAAAACTCAAAATATAAGCCAAGATATGATAGAACACCTAGTCCTCACCAGAATAGATATATGGAAAGCCCAAACTACCCCAAACAAACCCAAAGGCCACCTATGATTAAACACGTTACCTTCAATGATAGGAAAAGACAAAACCATTCCCAAACACAACCTGCTAGACAAAATAGGTATTGCACTATTTACCGTAAAGACAACCATAATACTGAACAGTGCTGGTTCAAGCAACGTTCATTAACTTCTCAACCCCAAATTAACCGCTTGGCACCTAAAACCAACAACACACAAGAGCTGTTCTGCAGGTACTGCAAGCGAACAAACCACAATATCGAATCATGGTACAAGTCTAATTATTATAAACAGAATCAACAAAAAAACGGGAAATAGGGGGAGGTCACACTATCCCTTACCGAACTTCCCCCTTACCAAAAGCGAAAACAAATAACGCCATAGATCTTAACGAAAGGAATCGACAAACTTACAAATGTATAAAGTCCATGACATTTACTCCAACTAACCCCAAAGTACTACCACTATCAACCCCTGGAAAGACCAGTTCAGAAGTGATATTTAAAGCCATACATTATAATAAAAAATTCCCACCCTTAAAGATGATGCAAGAAATTGAACAACCCATTATGCAAAAGCCTATACACACCATAAAACTACAATCTGTGTTCAATCCAACCCCAACTCTAAGCGAACCAAACCCTACGGGGACAACAAATTTAAATAAGCCCAGCTTTACAAGAAACCTTGTAGTTTCAGAAAATGTCACACGACAGATACAACCTAGCATATTAAAGGGAGTAGCGCACGTAAAACAGGACCCAGATTGTAGTACAATGGGGGAGGTAAACACACATACTGGATTAGAAGAAACCATTGACATAGACACTATACAGATTTTAAATCGCATAGAGCAACAGAAGAAACAGAATATGATAGATTGTACTAACTTGCAAGAAATAACGCAAGACAGGATACACAGACCGAGGAAAAATAAAACATTATTATTAGAGGATATTTTATGAACTCATATTTAATTGCGAAAATAAAACCACGAAGAAGATACCTATCCTAACAATAGACGTAGCCTTGACCACAAACCCTCGACATCCAGTACCCTGCATTATAGATACAGGATGTAACATAAACATTATTAGAGCAGACTTAGTTTGTGAAACAAAATTAAATACTAGAAACATACCCTCGTTGATATCGGCTAACGGTATTATACCATTAACAGTTTTGGGTTCAACAAAGATCGCCATAAAAATTGGCAAAGTAATACTTGAAGACACGTTTTATGTGACACCTGATCTAAACAGCCCTATATTGGTAGGAAACATATTCCTATTTCAGAACTGCGTGGAGTTAAACTATAAAAATAAAACAATAAAAATTACCGAATATCAGATTGAACATATAATACCTATGAATGAACAGTGGCAGTTAGACATCAAGAATTTTAAAAACACACAGGAGTTAGAAGTACAGCAAATAACAGATGTAACAGCCCCACAAGACATAATTATAGCACCACATCAGCATATTAGGATTAGCTCCTTAAAAGGTATAGAGTCTCGAACAGCCATCGAAACAGATAGGAATCTAAGAATAAAAAATTATGGTTGCCTGTAAAGTCGGTTTTACGGGCGAAGATTTTACGTGACAACGTCTTTTTCTCGGTAGAATATTTATTGATATGAATATTATTAAATTGCACAATAGGAACAAGGAATTGAATGAAAATAAGAATTGCACAAATTTTAACTATAGAAATATATTTTGTTTACTAAAACATTGTACATAATTTGAAATTAATTAAAATTTGTTATTGTAAATGGTAAAGTTGAATAAAACATTTACTAAAATTGGAATTTGAAATTCTTGCTAAACACAGTTAAATTCTAACTCCGCGCGTGGTGATTGGTCGGTTTAGTTCGTTTGTTTGGTCGCACTGTTATGACAGGTTAAAGGTTATAATTTGTTATTTTAAATGTTTGACTAGCAATACGCGCTGTTTCTTCTCAATCGACTGAATTACGATTGATTGCAGAGTGATTTAAACTAATAATTTACTTAACACTATCAACATTTGTCAATAGTATGACATAACCTATAAACTCAGTTTCTCAACTTTTGTGTCAATCTAACAATTAATCAATCAATCATAGTTTACGATAATGAAATATCAGTGTACAATTATTTACCTTTATTGTTGTACATTTGTCAATAGTATGACATAACCTATAAACTCAGTTTCTCAACTTTTGTGTCAATCAACAATTAATCAATCAATCATAGTTTTACGATAATGAAATATCAGTGTACAATTATTTACTTTATTGTTGTAGTTGTTGTTGTAAATGACGAATCTAAGCACTCCACATTTTCACGAATAAACATAGTTATCTGCTTTATCCCGTGCGGGCGGACCCACTGGACGGGCATCGTAACGTTACCGGGCGTTACACTTTTTCATGAGTGACTCCGAGCCGCAACCTAATTTAAGACGTTGTCACGTCAAAAAAGAAATGTCATGCATATCTTTCAGAAGGGGAAGATGGTACAGATATAATTGTAAATATTTATAATGCATCAAAAATTTCTTAAAAAGGATACCCGCACATACTACGATAGGACATATACATTACCCAACTCTTGAAACCACAGCCTACCCTGGAACACCATCCCACTACAAGTGATACAGGAAAAACAATATTGACAGATAAGGACGGCATAGTATTTGATATCTCACCACATTTAACCCTCCAAGAACACAAAAAAGTCCTTGACGTTTTAGAAAAATACAGACACATATTTACAACAAGGGTAATCAATTTAACTCCTGCAAAAATACCTCCTGTTAAACTCGAATTAAAACCGAATACGAAACCTGTAAACTCACCACCGTATAGACAGAGTAAAACAGAAAGGGAAAAATTAAACAAACTATTGGACGATTTAGTACAAGCCAAAATATTAGAGGAATGTCAGGATTACACAGAATATGCAAGCCCAGTATTTTTAGTGAAAAATAAAGATGGAAGCGAAAGAATGGTAGCGGATCTCAGGAAGGTTAATGCACAGTTGAAAACAGATGCCCACCCCATTCCTTCAGTAAACCTGGTTTTAAGCTCTTTGAACAAAGCGCACACATTTACAAAATTAGACCTTAAAAATGCATTTTATTCCATGGAGGTTAGGAAAGAAGAAAGACATATCCTAGCTATAAAAACACCCGATAGACTTCTACAGTTTTGCCGACTGCCGTTGGGACTTTCAGCTTCAACCACATTATTCAGTAAAGCCTTGAATGCGATATTAAACCGTCACCTTTATAATAAAGTCATCTGTTACGTGGATTACCTAATTTGTTATGGTGACTCATTTGAAAATGACTTACATAATCTAGAAACTATATTAGAAGAACTAGAGAAAGCTAATTTGAAACTAAATACAAAAAAGTGTAAATTTCTTTACAAAAGTGTAAACATTTTAGGACACGAGGTATCAGGGAAGGCATTTTACCCCATAAACAGTCAGTAGAAGCTATCACCGAATTTAAAAGACCAATTTGTGTAAGGCAAGTGAGACAATTTTTAGGATGCTCAGGATTCTTCCGCAGATTCATCCAAAATTATGCCAAAATAGCACAACCCCTTACTGAGATAATAAAATATTCAAATAAAAACATAGCATTTAAATGGACGGACCTATGTGAACAGGCTTTTATAAAAATAAAACAAATTTTGACAAACCCACCATTACTATCACATTGGAAGGACAACAGGGAAGCACACATTTATGTAGATAGCATTTTGATTGGATGCGGAGCAGCGTTAGTACAGTTAGATGAAGAAAATAATAGAATGTACCCAATTTATTACATGTCAAAAAAATATTCAAATACCCAAATGCGTTACAGCAATGCTGAACGTGAAATGCTAGCGCTAACCTATGCTGTGACCTACTTCAGAGAATTCACGCTTGGTAGACAAACAACAGTTTATACGGACTGTGCCACATTACAGTTTTATATAAAAATTTAAGCACACTTCCACTAGATTAAACAGATTAGCACTGTCATTAACAGACTACGACATTGTAGTAAAACATAAACGTGGCGCTACAAACGTGTTAGCAGACGCCTTAAGCAGAAATCCTTTAGAACAACCCTTGGATGAAGAATTCACGGACGTGTGTTTAACTGTCAATACTTTAATACAGACAAATCTACTCCTACTACAAGCTCAAGACAGTTGAAACAAATACGCCTTGCGATGACCTCACCTGAGGCGGTAAATAAAAAAATCAGACGGGCTTCAAGACATTAAGAAGAAATAGATGGATTGTTATATTTCAAAACCTTCAACGGAGAAGAAACTAGAAAATTATTGGCTATACCCCAAAAACAAACACAAGAAATATTAAAAATATCCCATGACAACCCCTACACGGGTGAACACTTATCACATTACAAAACAGCTTCAAAAAAAAATTACGATATCACTGGCCGAATATTTACCGTGATATCCTCCAATATACAAAAACTTGTGAAGAATGTCAACTACCTAGGCCAAAAACGAACAAAAAATTACAGCTTACTACAACCTATTGCACCCTCCATAAATATTGACAGAATAACAATAGACTTTGTAGGTAATATTACACAAAGTAATGGTTACAAATATACCCTAGTTGCAACCGATGCCTGCACTAGTATGGCATTTGCAACTCCTTGTAGAAATGCAGATGCGAACACGGTAGCGCAAAAATTATTAAATCTATTCTGCAAATTTGGATTTCATAGAATTATTAATCATGCCAGAGGAACACACTTTATGAATTCTGTAATTACACAGTTACTAAATGCACTCGGGATTGAACAAAGGCCAGGCGCTGCTTATATGTCACAAGTACAAGGTGCGGTTGAAAAATACAACCACACGCTAATCAAGGCAATATCTCATTACGTTGTGGAAAAACCCCAAACTTGGTCAAAATATGTACAAATAGTTACATTTGCCTACAACACGTCTGTAAACATTTCAACACGCCGCACTACCTCATGTTTGGTTACGAAGCTAAGTTATCATCTTATTGTATATATTTACAGGTTAATCCCGAAAAAATGGTGTTGGAAAATATAGAAATATTAGAGCAAATACGAAAAGATATGCCGAAAATCATGAAAAAAGCACAGGAAACGCAAAAGAAATACTTTGACCGTGACAAAACTCATTTGGATTTAAACCCCGGCGATGAAGTCTTGGTCTATTACCCGAAAGACCACACTAAAAAATATAGTAAATTCCAAACACCATTTAGAGGTCCTTTCGTTGTCAAGAAAAAAATTTACGAAAGTGACATATGCAGTAGAAATTTACCACAGAGGAAGATTAACAAAACAACCAATACAGGTTGCTAGAATGGAATTAATCTATAAGAGAATATAAGACAAATATGAAGGGACTTGAGTAATAATAAAATATTCAAGAATAAAATATACAATATTTCTCATGAACATCACTGTGCACTCACTGCCTTGTAGTAAAATTTGAAGAGAGTGAAAAGGCAAACTGAAAGACACGTATAGATACGTGGTTTACGCGTAATACAACTAATTAACATACATAAGCTATACTACTTATAAACTAAGTCAACGTATTAGATAAGCGACTGTGAACGTATAGGACTTGCGACTTCACCCGTATAGTTACACGGGGATTTCCTTCAGCTTGCGTAAATTATTAATAACATAGCAAGTCACTTTACGATTACGTCAAACCACAAACAGTGATGTATCTTCGCAATACTTTCATAATATATGAGGGTAAAAAGCTACTACATAGTCACGCAAGAATCGCTTTAAAGAATAGGTAATATACTCCTGGAGTTGAGAGACCGGTTAACTTGATTACGGTTTGAATGATTAGTTATAACGTTATATAACCTTGAGAGTTGTACCGTATGACGATAACACATGGGGTTGGTGACTTCTGAGGTCGTAGTAATAAATACTAGAAGTACAAAGTGTACTTATAAGTTCAGTTTAATTACGAAAACTTAAAAGCACCACTTTTAGATGGTAAAGGAAAAGTTATGTACTGCCACGTTGCTGCCAATAAGAATATAATAACTAAAAAGTATATCTTCTAGGTGGGCCTAAAATATCCAATGTTCTATTGAATTATGCGTACGACGTTTTCCTTTACAAAACAATAATATTTCACTTCCCTTCACAATAGGTAGACTCACAACCCGGGTGTCTTGGCACGAGACATTGAAGCTGTAGTCTAAGAACGGTTATTTCTAGAAGAGGAGTAGAAGTTGGGAAGTGGTAGCCATCTATTCAAACAACACGTGAGATACATCAGCTACGTAAACTCGCCTAAAACAAATTCGCGACGGTATTAGCCATTTAATGATACAAATTACTATTTATAACAACGTGCTCGTCGCCATAAGGACGACGCCACAACCTTTATCTATCTCCATCAAGCAAATAAAAGATCTTCAAGGGTAAGTTACATTACTATTCACAACTTTACTTTACGTTACATTCATTTTATACGTTTGGCATCAAAGGGCTAATTTAATAATACGAAAAGATAAATTTTACTTACGGACAAAGCGCGCGAGGTCTGATCGGTTACGTAGTTGGGCTGCTACAAAGGGTTAGAAGAAAAAATTCATACGCGTGCCAATTGGGTAGTTACTCCGCCCAATAATTTAGTTCCGGAACATTGGATGTAAAATAATATTATATGATACTGGCTGATTAGGTTGCGAAATTTACATTGTATGAAATTTAATTAACTAATTTACGGTACAGAATATCCCCCCTGTTTTGATTTCGCAACCTAGTTAGTCGCTTTACTTTAAACATATTCTAAATAACAAACTTAATTCAACCTTTTATTCATTACATAAATTCAAATTTAACCATAACAATACGATAGCGCGGGGTTTCAAAAGTTTCCTATGAAATCCGCTAGATCGCATGCCAATGCAGTTCTATGACTGCTCGCTTAGGGACCAAAAATAGAAAATCAATTTAGGCAAACTATTTTCATGCAGTGCACGTTGCAGCGTTTTAGAATTTGCGGGTCGTTGCAAGAATAAGGGCATTTAAGGCGATTAAATCGTAAACAAGTGAAGTGTAGTGTTTTGTTATATAGGCGCCACATTCATACTTCTTTTTGCATTCATACCAGTGTTTTGTGTATAGTGTTTTGCCATTAAATACCCTGAGACTTGCGGACAAGTTACCAATAAGGATCGAATACTTTGGAATGAAACGTCCCCTCACGAGAAGCTAAGTCTCACATTTCTTATTAATACTGCATCACTCTTTATATATATATATATATATATATATATATATATATACATATATATATATATATATATATATATATATATATATATATATATTTACATACAACATCCTATACATCTTACATCCACATGAATTTTAACACTTTAAATATATCTACAAAATTCAAAATTCAACATTTCGGCATACCTACAAAACACAGACAATTTTTCATATTTGGTTCCCTCATTACAAACAGTCAGGATCAACTTTGTCTCATTTCTTTACACTAAGTCTATTTACAAATTCTTTTTCTATATTTTATTTCCATTGACACATTTGTTAAGAATTCACCAAACAGTTAACTTCCTGGATTTTATCTTATCTTTTAAATTTGGCAGCAAGTGGTTCCTTAAGCTAGGGATGCTACAAAATTTTTTTTTATTTATACAGAACAGGTCTTAATTTAATTTTAAATCTACAATATGAACCTTTTTTACATTCCAAACATTTTCAGTGTGTTGTACAATACAAGTTACAGGGCTTAAAAAATATAAAATTCTATAAATTCCTACATATTTTGGTGCTAATTTTGCACAAAACTTTTCTACCTTATTGCTTAAATAGTGGGTTCTAATCCATACTAAGGAATACAACTTAAAGGGATGTTTTACATTTTGCTCTGAGTACTTTTGTCTATTACTGTTATGTGCTATACTCCTTTTTACATTCACCACAGCTCTCTTTAAATTGTTTACAACAGTTTTCCTTGGACAAATTCTCACCAATTAGATCATTTAGCTTCCATAAATTAGATAAAGCATTATTACATGAATGATTAAACATCAAATCAAAGGCAGCAAAACCTGTGCTTTCATTATGGGCGGTGTTTAAACTTAATTGTATATAGCCTAGGTCATTATCCCAATTACTATGACAGTTGTGATAGAAACTACGTAATAATGTAGATATGTTTCTAATATGCCTTTCTGATTGATTTCCATTAGCCCTGTAAGGCGCTAGTCTACGGTGTTCAATAAAATTCTTAAATAAGAACTTCTTAAAATACAGTGATGTAAAATATGCGGCATTGTCTGATACTATTATTTTAGGTACAGAAAAGTTGTTAAAAATTATGCGGTCTAATTTATTACATATTTCAGCACTCTTACATTCCCTCAAAGGGATTAGCCATAGAAATTTACTGGCGGCATCTACAACTACAAGTAAATATACATTGTTGTTTCTAGTTCTCACTAAGGGACCTAAAAGATCTATGAATAAACAATCCATATTGTTCTTAAATGGCACAGATACTAATTCGCCTTCATATTTTCTTTGGCACACTTTACTCATTTTACAAACATTACATGCTTTCACTTTTGCCTTTATAATTTCGTCTAAATCAGGTCTATAAAAATACTGATTAATTTTTCTTTGCGTTCTAGCAATGCCTAAATGACCTCCTATTAAAGAACTGTGGAAGAATTCATATACTAAATCAACTAACTGTACAGGCAAAAATATCTTACTCTTACTTTTTACATTCCTTTTGTACATCAGTAAATTGTTTTTTATAAAATAACATAAATTGTTATTATTGCTTTTTACAGATTGAATGATTTTTGAGTTTCTTTATCTTGAAGTTGATATTTTTCTAAATCTTTAAACGCTAATGGCAAATCATTAATTAACAACCACAAATTATCCTTGTTATTGCACTTATTATTTATCTGCATTTTAGGCTTTACATTAGATGTTCGTTTACATGTTTGCCTTCTAGAGGAGTTTGAATGGCAGAAGGAAATCGATAATCTATTTTTATCCTGGTCTGGAACGTTCCGGCAGTCACTAGGGGTCGGATCAGCTGTTCCCGTCGACTCGCCCTCAAACATACGTGAAAGGGCGTCTGCCAGCGCATTATCGGTGGAACTTTTAAATTCCACCTCAAATGGCAAATTCAAAATCCTCTCGATCCACCGGGCAAGTCTTCCTACCTTCCTTTTGTGATTGAGGACATAGGATAAAGCTTGGTTATCAGTTATTAATTTAAAGGTTCTTACTTCTAAAAGTTCGTGCCATTTTTCTATGCAAATTAGTGCACTCAAAGCTTCTTTTTCATAAACAGTATATTTTAATTCGGCATCAGTAAATTTCCTAGAGTAATAGGCTATTGGCATTAATTCATTTTGGTCGTTTTCCTGTAACAAACAACCACCTGCGGCTATTCCACTAGCATCTGTCATTACTATAAATTGCTTTGAAAAATCGGCTAACTGGAGTACAGGAGGATTCATTATAGCTTCTTTTAACTTTACAAACTAATCTTGACATTCACTAGTCCAAACAAATTTAGCGTTTTTCCTTCTTAAACGATTTAAAGGATTACATAATTCGGCATAATTATTTATAAATTTTGAAAAGAAATTGGTCATACCTAAAAACTGTGAAATTTGTTTGGCGTTCTTAGGCGGCATAAATTCTCTTATACTCCTTGTTCGCTCGGGATCTATAGTTACTGTATTATTTTTTATTAAGTTCCCCAAAAAGGAGATTTCCTCAAAACAAAACTTTGCTTTCTCTAGGTTTGCCGTTAAGCCATGTTTGCTTAGTCTATTTACAATCTCTCTGACATGTACTAAATGCGAATCAAGGTCTTTACTGTACACTAAGATATCATCACAAAAATTTATCACATATTTAAATTTTATATTGTCTAGGACTTTATCCAGATAGGCGGACAATACAGCACTACCAACATGTAAACCAAAGGGTACTCGTTTAAATTTATATTTACCAAATATAGTGCTAAATGAGGTAAGATCTTGACTATCAGGTGATAATGGACATTGCAAAAAACTTTTTCTTAAATCTATTATTGAAAAATATTTGGCTCCACTAAGATGTTGATAATAATTATTTAAATCACCAATGGGAAAATCAATTTTCTGTAACTTTTTATTTAATTCGGTATAATTGACTACAAGTCTGTCCTTTTTGGTTAAAAAGGCTGGACTGGAGTAGGCTGAAGTACTGGGTTCAATTATTCCTTGGTCCAACCAATCCTGTATTATTGTTTTCATCTTATTTACAGTAGGAGGGCTCATAAAATAAGGCCTAATATTTACAGGTGTGGGGTCATTGAGAACTAATCTTACTTCCAAATCTAGAGCCTCTCCTAATTTTGGAGTAAAAACATTTGGAAAATCCCCTATAAGGTTTTGTATCTCAGCCTCAGCTCTAGTGCACCCTATTTTTACATCAATGCTGTTTACTTCATGTTCAAAAGGCTGTTGTCTGACAATAGTTATTTTCTCATTACAATTGAATTTAAAATAACATGAATCTCCATCAAGATCTAAAATTAATTTGCTATTAGATATAAATGGGTTTCCCAATATAATGTCCCATTTTAAATTATCCAATACAATAAATTTTACTTTCCAACAAAATTTAGAAATTTTTATCTTAGCATAACAGTAACCAAAACATTTTATTTCAGTGTTATTTGCAGCAAACATTCTATCATCTGACTTCATTAATTTAGAAACATTTTTATTCAACAATAGGCTATCATAAAATTCTTTACTAATTATATCTCTTGTAGCACCAGTATCTAATAAGCAGTTTGTTTTTACATTTTTACCCACTATAGCTTCAATTAAAGGCATATTGTTACACTGTCTAACATTTAGTCTTAAATTAGGTTTTCTATAGTTTAATTTACTCCAATTTTTAATTACCTTACCATAGACTCTCATAAAATAGTGTTTTTCTTTTCTTACTGTATTACTATTTATAAAATTATTATTCTTAAACTTATGAAACCGGGGAGGGATATTTTTAGGTGTTGTGTGTAATACCACTCCCCTATCGACTAGTTTTTTGGATTCCTAAAACAATTTTTTGCTAAGTGACCAGGCCTATTACAATTGAAACATAACTTTGGGTTTTTGACAGTAGGCCTACTTTTTCTAAGTTCAACATGTGGTGGATACATGTTGTTAACATATGTCTTACTTAAATTGTCCTTTAAGTTATCATTAAAGGTTATATTGTTACTAGCTATACACACATTTTCCAAATCTTTAAAACAAATGGGATTGTTTTCAAAAATTAACTTATTTCTATCTGTAGGCTTAATACCTCTTTTTATACAAGTTACCAAGTCCTGTTCACTTATGTTACACAATAAAAATTGACTGAGCTCTTTGATGTCATAGATGTATTCATACAGTGGCTCATCAAACCTTTGTGGCCTATAAACTAAATCTAGTCTCAGTCTTTCAATTAGGCCTACAGGGATAAAAGCACTAATTAATTCCCTGTGTAGATAGTTGACATTTGGCATGACAGACTTACACTGTATTATTTTGGCTAAAAGTGGACCTTTTGTATAACATGGTAACAATGCTAAAATTTCATTTTCTGATAGGCTAGTTTCACATTTTAGTTTTAACAAAGTTTTCAAAAAGTTTATTAGCTCAGGTACTACTAAGCCATTTGTTACTGTAAAATTTTTTAAATAACATTCTACAGGGTTGTTTAACTTATTAAACATATTTAAACCAGACATAGGTTGACAAATACAATCATTGTTTGCATTATTAATAGGCGTTATAGGCAAAGTGGGGGTACTGGCAGTAGGCTGTGATATTGTTGGTGGTTGTACAGAAATAGGGCCTATTTGTTCTTTCACTGCCTGTTCCATAGCCTCATCTTGTTCTAATGATTCATTTAAATTGGCTTCTAACACTTTAAGCTGTTCTAGGTTCACTGTAGGTAGCAAGTTTTTAGCTAACTGTTGTTCAACATTTACTAGCCTACACTTTAAAGCTGATAAAGTTTCACTATGTACAGAACTTAGTTCTAGCTGGTTGTCTAAAAATAAACGGTTTATTAAATGTTTACACTTTTCTTGGAATTTGGTGATTTCTAAAGGTGAACTAGCACTGTTCAATTCACTGCACCCATGTTCTAATAATATCACTTTTTCACTGAGAAGTTTTACTTCCTGATTGTGGTATATTTTTAATAGGCTACTAGGAGTAGGTAAAATATTGTTTCTCAAACACTGTCTTAAGGACTTTCTGAGTTCATTTACTGTACTGTCACTATTTAATTTAATACCTCTAGATATCAGTTCAAATACCAACTCATCTTTAGACAAATATTCTATTTTAATGGCAGGCATTGTGTCGTTTTCACTCAGTTTCACCCAGTTGATGGCAGAATAGGCACATCACCAGCAGATTGGCGCAATAAAATTATGTGTACCGTATGACGATAACACATGGGGGTGGTGACTTCTGAGGTCGTAGTAATAAATACTAGAAGTACAAAGTGTACTTATAAGTTCAGTTTAATTACGAAAACTTAAAAGCACCACTTTTAGATGGTAAAGGAAAAGTTATGTACTGCCACGTTGCTGCCAATAAGAATATAATAACTAAAAAGTATATCTTCTAGGTGGGCCTAAAATATCCAATGTTCTATTGAATTATGCGTACGACGTTTTCCTTTACAAAACAATAATATTTCACTTCCCTTCACAATAGGTAGACTCACAACCCGGGTGTCTTGGCACGAGACATTGAAGCTGTAGTCTAAGAACGGTTATTTCTAGAAGAGGAGTAGAAGTTGGGAAGTGGTAGCCATCTATTCAAACAACACGTGAGATACATCAGCTACGTAAACTCGCCTAAAACAAATTCGCGACGGTATTAGCCATTTAATGATACAAATTACTATTTATAACAACGTTACATTCATTTTATACGTTTGGCATCAAAGGGCTAATTTAATAATACGAAGAGATAAATTTTACTTACGGACAAAGCGCGCGAGGTCTGATCGGTTACGTAGTTGGGCTGCTACAAAGGGTTAGAAGAAAAAATTCATACGCGTGCCAATTCGGTAGTTACTCCGCCCAATAATTTAGTTCCGGAACATTGGATGTAAAATAATATTATATTATACTGGCTGATTAGGTTGCAAAATTTACATTGTATGAAATTTAATTAACTAATTTACGGTACAGAGTCTCTGAAGTAAGTCTAACAGAAATAAAAATATATATAAAAATCTCGATGTTGTGTCGGAAAACGATAGAGAATAAAGACATAAAAGATTTAGAAAATTACAACACCTGACTTTGTATTTTAATGTAATTTTAGTGTAATTTAGTGATTAAGTGATAGGTTAGACGTACCAAAGATATTGGTATAGGTAATCTCAAAACACAGGACACTAACACAGCACACACGACACGACACGAGGCTCTGTCTGTAACCCACGGTAACCGTACTTAGACTGGCTAGTAAGACTTGACCCTGACACTGGTATGTCTCCCAGACAGATAAGTTTTCTGCTAACTCAACTAAATTCCCACGCTATACTACACCGACTGTGTTGTGACTATGACTAGGGGGCATTGCCTTGTACCAGCGGTCTGGGTCGCCAAGGGCCCTGGTGGTTCAGACAGCTTAGTATGCAAGTAATGTTTCCCACGTACTCGTTTACTACAATAACAAAGCGTACTCTAACTTGACACAACGTACTTATTAGACTTACCTGAGGGATATGTGTGTATATATATATATATATATATATATATATATATATATATATATATATATATATATATATATAGCCTAGTAATAAGGAATATAAAATATGATAAAGTGTACTACATATATCATATTTATGTAAGTTAGTAGATAACAATGTTAACATAATATACCCTACAAGGACTCAATTTTCCTGAGATGCATCTCAAAGAAAGAGACATAGATGTTCTATATTATATAATCCTAGGATAAACAAATACTTCAATTAATAACATGTAAATGACTTAAATGACATGTTTAAATATCACATAGCTAATATAACATTAAAGGAAAGTAACATACCTGTATATCTAACATATCATTCGCACGGCAATATTGCTCATTAACAAACTATACCGCCTTGATTTGGCAACATATATTATGATCATAATAATGACTATGGACAATAAGCACAAGCAAGAAGGGATATTACATATTCCTCAGAAACAAAAGTGCATAGTATCGTTTTGCAATATAATAAAATAACATAATTTCGAACCTTATTTAAGTACACTAGAGATTAAGTTGCTTAGTAAAAACATTATTACATAGAGCTTGGGAAATACGACACACCATCGAGAGGTCATTAAAAGATTTCAGTAAATAAAAACCTTAGGCATAAATGTGTATTAATTATAAAATATTAACCTAAAATGTATATGTAACCTGTAGATATTTAGTTTTAGAATTTCGACAACAAAAAGCCAATTACAACCTGAGACACCAGTCTACAAGACACCAATCTACAAGACACCAATCTAAAAGACACCAGTTTTACAGCACTCTAACCGTCCCGACCACCCACGAGACAGATGAAGTCCTTACAGCACTTCCTACTACTACTACTGACAGCACTTGCCTTGCCTCTTTTGACCACCTATGCCAGCACATCAACCCACAACACAGAAGAACCCAATAAGCCTCTAGTACAAATCTTCACAGGAGCGTACTTTACTCCATTGCCTCAGACACTACCTTATATCAGTTCCATCCCTATCATATACAAAATTCCTTTCAACACACAGCAAAATTTACCTAAAAACAAACCCTCTCTAAATTTCTGCCCTAAAAACCTCAACAACTCCCAAACCTATTGCAAGATACAGAACAACCTTTCCACATTAGAAACCCTCATACATCAACAAATGGTAGCAGAACACCTCCCATTCATCCAAAGTCAACAACCTGATAGAAACAGAAGATCGCTCACGTTCGTCGGAGATTTCTTCGAATGGTGTTGTGACATTGCGATAGAACACCAAATACATGACTTGGTAGACAACGAGGAAGATGTCTACACAGCATTCTCAACACAACAACACTACCTAATCTCCGAGCTACCTGCGCATTCACCTAATTCGTTCACAATTTAGCAGCTAACACCACTTCCAGCTAAATCACGACGACAAAAACATAGTAAACAACACGGAACTCATTTTGTACATTTTATTAGCCTGGACTTCTATATTAACACTACTTATTTTTATAGCCCTCTACTTCATCCACATTAACAACATCAAAATAAAATTACTGAAGCCTACAGTACATGAACGTGACTACCCAACGGATAACCTTAATTAGACAATGAGTACGATTCGTAGGTAGAATCGTCATTAAGCCACGGGAATGTGAGACATACGTAATTATTAGTACGACAAAATTCATAGAATCAATGTACAGATAGTTGCTGGAAAGGAAGTCTTGTATTACAATTCGAGACAAACATCCTCCGGATGTAAGTGGATACGCACATCCGCCCAGACACCGATGATGAACAAACAGGAAATGCTTGTTTAAGCAGCGGAAATGCTTATTTCTAAAAAAAAACCGTGCGACGATGTAAGGGACAGCCATGCTGATAAGATAAATTGGCACTCACTAATTATGGTGGAGAGATTTGGCAGAATGGCACAATGAGCTGGCGGGAGAACAACATCAAAACTGAAGAACAAGGAGGAGAGGAGAAAGTCAAGGACGGAAATTCGAAAAGCGACGTTCGGGAGTGCCAGTGCTTGTGTTGGTGTGCCGGAAAAATATCTTTAGGTGTAATAAGTGTGAAGTGCAATAAAATGTAAGTAATTTTAGTAACTTAGTATATATCAGGGTTCATTAATCATTTACAATTCCAAGGTACCTGTATCTAATATAATGAAAAGCAAAGATTTTAATGTGTAAAAATCAAATGAATAGTTTAATATTGACATTCATAATTTCTTATATAATATATTTTATTTATTTTAGTTCAAAATTTCGAAAATGTAAATTTATGTAAATGTTTAGATATTTTAAAAGAAAGTTTATCAAGTTAATCCGTAAACACATATTTATTGCAATACTACAAAAATTACTAGTAAATGTTATAGTTAATTAAATTAAACATAAATTGTAATGAATAATTTAATATTAAACATGTGTTCAAAGTATTAAAGTATTACAGTTTGTGCTCTATATGTCAGTTGACGTTATCAATTGTTAATTAAAATTTTAATTAATTTAATGAGATGTCACAAATAAAATATATGTTGGTTCATTTGAGGGCGTTTTACTGCCAATCTAACCTATTAATAATCCTCTCACAGCAACCCTTGCTCATAATATTTCACAACCTCAAACTAAACCAAACTTACAAACATTATTTCAGCACTCGCTGTGGTTATACCCCTCAATTGGGGTCATTGGGCAAATGACATCTCTATAATACTGATCTGGACAAAAAATTTTTATCAAAAGAGTTTACAGTTGCTGAGAGATTTGAAATAAACAACATTTAAAACATATTTTTTATAAGCAAACTAATTGTATATCAATCAATATGAGTAATATGCATATTTCACATTAAAATTCCTTTCATTTCACTCACTTTTAAAGACCTTTGCACTTCCTTTCTGTGTATCATTAAATGAAGAATGTGGGTAGGAGCCGCTTTTTTAAAATTCCACAGGATAGAAAGCGCAATATATCTCAGCCTTGTAGCTTTGAAATTATGGAAGGCTAGCTCTGTCTCCAGTCTCTGCTAGCAAAGTAGGCAGGGGGTAGCAGCAGTCCCAACAGTTCAGGCTTATAGCAGCCTATAGCACTAATATTCACCCACTTCGTCATCATACGCAGTAAAATATATGTACTGATTAATACTTTTACTCTAATATCATTACTGTACGGGTAATATTGCCGATATTTTACATTCTAAATTTACTTAGGTGGAAGTGGCACATCATGTTTTGGCTGTACCCAGTGTATGTTATACGTACTATCAGTCATATCCAACCAAGAGGTGAAATCTTAAGGGAGAATATAACTGTTTACGCATAACTGTTGCATTTAAGTATAGTTAAAATATGCATAATAGCATAAGACTGTATGGTCCTCTTTGCAATGGGGGAATGGTAATATGATAATCTGGGTTCACTTACTGTTACTTATAGACTGACAGTGATTTTTATCTGTACAGATGGCTGGAGCGGTGACAACTTACCTGGTGATACTGATCCAGTTCCAGGCCGAAAAGTAATCTACCTAGACGAGTCCATTCTAGAGAAATAATCTAATCTAGAGAAATACTCCTCTTGAAAAAGAAAACTAGATTTGAAATGTGTTATAAAATAAATGTTAATTATTCGGTTATTTACTTCATATTAAGATGCCAAATTAGGTCCGTACAGTTCCATATGTTTTTTCAAGATCTTATCCAAATTTGTCTTAATGTACTTTGTTGTTTAATTTTACAGAATGATTATCTACGTAGTAATGGGCAATAAAAAATCTATTTGCACAAATCTAAATGTCCATAAACTACATTTATATGTAAGTTTACAAAATACCTTAATACAATCGCTCTCATAAAAATTACAGTGCATAAATTATATTGAATGAGAGCTTTATATTTAACAGTCCTTTTCCTGAATCAGTAATTCTTAATATGTTTGAAATCGAAGAATGTTTAATAAATAAACAATCAGGAGAATTGTACCTTCAAAATCAATATTTGGGTTCCCATCACTGAATAAACGGACAAATTATAAAATCGAATGTTTAGGTTTCATACACTGCAATTATAAAAAGTTTCCCATTTACATCGGGCATAAGGGCAGTAAACGATTAGTTATTTATAACAACTATAAAACTAGGAAATTTAGTGGTAAAAGTGATCTGCAATCAAATATAAACTGTAACACACAGAATTAACCTTATGGCATACATATTCTAATATTGAATACTGTCGAGGTGTGAGGAAAGGGTGGCTTATCAGTGGTATGGGCACTGAAAATGAAATAGTGGTTTTCAGAATAAAAACAAGAAATTTAGGATACAATATTTAATTTACAGCTTACTATTTATATACAGAGTGAAAAAAGTCCCATACGGGCTAGATCATTTCCAAACAACTACAGGTGTAGCAATAAAACTTATTAGACCATTACTGAACCTATATACCTGTATATACTTTTTGACGGTACTACTATATTAGTGAGGGGGATGGTCTGCAAGGAGACAGAAGGAAATCTTAAATCAGATTATAGATTGAACAGTATACAAACTAAATGTCTTTATTAGTAGAGTAAAATGCTGTAAATTCAACCTGAAAATGGGCACCCTTTAAAAGTAATTTTTTAACTGGTTTAAAGTTGAAACAATTTCCAAGATATGTCCTGTTATAGATAGTTCAATATTCTTACCTAGGTTAAAAGGGGAAAGTTAAAGGTAGTAAATGAATATTGAACTTAAAAAATAGTTTTTTAAGTAGTTAGTGAATCTTCACATCCAATGAAAGACGGTCTACAAGAATTTCGGCAGAAAGTTCGGAAAATGATTGTCTTGTTAGTTAAGGGTTTATATTGTAAATTTATTGGAGAACAATTTTAATATAAATTGATATTATCCTGTTTGAAATTACTGAGTTCCGAATACCTGAACTTGTACATGAGTTATGGGAATAAAAGTTACTAAGAATTGCAATGTTTGGTAAGATGAATTGACTTAATTCATTACCGACTTCGTTGTATTATGCATTAAACCCAATGTTAATTGTTAACCAAGAGTAACATAACCCTAGCTTCAAGTTCCATACGATCTTTGGCTATTGCCAAGGAGTTTTATATGGGTTATTTTTAGCTATGGAATATGTTTAATGTCCTGCAAAAGACCTACCTCCGTAATAACTAGATTACGTAACTTGTTCTTAGCCAGCATCCACGATACTGGCTAAGGTTGGTTCAGTCAGTTACTTTAGGAAATAGCTTAATAATAGTAAAAAAATAACTTGTATGTTAGATAGAATTTTTCCATAAATTTTAAATGGTGATGATACACTAGACTGTGAAGGTAACCCAAAAGAATTGTCCTTAATTGAATAATACTCCTTTTAATAACTACGGAACTAGTATAGTAAAGTTAAAATGTTATAAACAAACTAACATTGCTGTATATGAACTTACAGACATATTTTTTTCGACGTATTAAATGCAAATGAGACATTACTGCTTAATAAAGCGATACATTCTTAACTGAAATTAAATTTTTCATTATAATTACTTTGTATACAAAGAATGTTGGTTTTGAATTTACTAATAATTAAATTTTAATATTTTATGCAAGGAAAATCGTTTATAAAAATCAATGATTCATTTATTCCATTTTTGTTCTAACATGTGACATTTCTAATAAAAATAATTGATTTAACTTCAAAACAATTGCCTATTTGTTCAGCAAAAAAATTATAAACTGTAATTCTTTTACACAAAGTTTCGTGTTAACACATATTTAAAAATAATTTAGTGCACTGATTAAAAAACTATTTACAAACGCAACTAAACGAACAATATTTTCACTAGTATTTAGAACCCGTTTTGAACTAGACCTAAGGGATATTACGTTAACTTTGGCTAGTTTGGGGATTTTTACAAATTCATATTTTTTTTCTCTTTGTTACCTTTGGAGTGTGTACTCATTTCTAATATTAGGCGGACAGTATTTCAGCGATAACATGTTGTTGAAATGACTCTAGTGCAAGGTGTCAGTTCCGGCAAAAGCCTACTGAGAATACGTTTACTGAATGACATGCAGGAGCAATAAAACAGGATGCCGTGGATATTTGAATTTTATTTTTATTTTCTTCACACTTCGTATTCATAAAAAATTTATATCATTGGAACAATAATTTAGAATAATCCAATCATTATAGTTTTGTAGTTCTTGTGATTAACTGATATTCTATAGAATAGACATAACACACTGAAACGTGCATTAATTAAACTAGCGGTGAAGTAGTTTAGAGCAGCTGGCTATATAACATGTGTAGTCCGTAGTAGTCGGTGTTGGTATGTAAAATATTCCTTAGAATATATCATAATTTCTATAAGTAAATTTTAATTTCACACTACTTATCTTTAGGTAATTAAATTATTTTATTTTGTTGTAACGCTGCGATATATAAAGCAATATTACATATTTGTTTGTAAAAGAATTGTGGTTTTAAACCTCTCATGTCCATTTCCAGATTATATTCCTTGGATTATAAGTAAACAGTACTAGCCAAAGTTTTACTTATTTCATCTTTGGTCTATTATTTGTTGTGGGTTTTTCTTTAGAATATAATTACAGATGATTAAATTATATTTTTATTTCACTAAACATACGTGACCTTAAAATGGTTCAAACGAAAGCTGATAAAGCACCTGATGATTGGCAGTTTCTTACAGTTTCTTTGCCAGATCAACTTACTATAGGGGCGTTTGTTTGGTGGTTAGGTTTATTTTAATAATGTTGATTGGTTTTTAACATTTTTGGTTGTATTTATTTTGAAATTTTTTTCTTTTTTTATGTTAAATCGATTTGAAATTGTAAATTAAATTTTTTATTCCACTGTTTTAATATTTTCAAGAAATGTGATGTTTGTAATTAGTTAGAGTACTTTATGTACATTGGTAATCGTAAAGCAACGAACGTTCATGGTGGTTGTCTATTACAAATATAAAGATATTAAAATACATTTGTAATAAACTGTATTACAATTGACTGCAAATATCTTAAAAAAGGTATAGAAAATATTATTTATACCAACAGTACCCTAGTTTGAATTTAAAATAATTTTATGAATAAATTAAACTGTGCGGATAAACTAATATACATTACGTTCTTTATTAAACGCAGTTAAGGATTTTCTTACATGATTTTAAAAGTAAAATATTGGTATGTTTTTCAATCAGTTTGGTATAGGTACAAATGTATGTATATAATGTCATAAAGAAGCCAAACTGTTTTACTCCATGTTCTAAAAATAATGTTTCAACAAAGCAAGTTTCTTTTGTAAACTTTTCGCTGCGCATTACTTTATTGAGTAAATAATTGCAATCGATCAGCAAAAATCACAGAAATTTAATGTAAGTGGTGCTCAACAATAAAGGTCACACGAAAAAATCTCATTTATATACCTTTAATACCATCTATAGTAATAAACCAATCAAATTAATCGAATAAAGTAATTTGGTAATCCTTAGTGTGACAGTTATCTTAAGGAAATCATTATCATGGTTTCATACACTATGAAAGATATTCCAAACTACATCGTTTGGGTTTGGCAGGCATTTGGAGGTCTGCCACTGAAAATTACTTCGGGACCTAAAACACTAAAAGAACTGACATTTTCCATAGCTGGTTTCATTTGGTGTTTAATACTATTCATACTGCATGAAGTTCTCTCTTGCATCGTTCTCTACATAAACATCACAGAGGTAAGCGTCGGTCATGAAAGAAGTAGAATCCAAAAGTTTCGCAATGGTTCTAGACATGATGGGTCTGCAAATTGTGGCAGCTTCCACATTCTTCAGCGGCACATGGAAGTACTCGAGGATAGTTGACGTCTTTGGCAAACTAGACCGAATCTATCGAGACCTTCAGTACAAGAACAGAGAGATCAAGATCCAAGTAAAGGTCATCGTAGTCTCCATCGTAATGGCTTTGCTGTATTTGGCCAACATCGCAAACATCGTAGTGAACAATGCGGTAGACTTCTCGGTGTTGAATTCTGTCACCTTTCTATTGCTGGACTGCACTCGACTTGCCTTTCTCTTACACTTCACTCATGTAACTGAAAGTATCATTATGGGATTCACGACTATTAGTAACAAGATGAGAGAGGAGATCATCTGCAACTTAATAGAACGAACGGTGATGCAGCGCAGCTTGGGTGATTGTGACATCTTTCATACAACACGTGAATGAAGTACTTGTTAATATATTTGCAATAAATAAAAAGTATCATGACTAAAAAGGCAAAGTTAGGACTTAAAACCCCCCTTTCACGCTTTATTCTAATTTTTCACAGAAAGAAAGAAAAGAATGTGGAGAAAAACAGACAAGGATAGTTATTATTACTATTTTTCAGCGAAAAATAAATTTTATATGGCCATTACTCTTACAAGCCAGTCTAATGGATCTAAAACATCTACAATTCAACACGTCAAATTTCTATATTTCAGATTGAAAATAATAAAATTATTTTCCTAAAGATTATACTTGCATGAGAGAGTAAGCAAGCCCTTATGTCAGATAGGATGACCTTTATAACAAACACACCAAAAAACATGTGGTTTAAGATTACTTGAGTATTAAGGACAGTCTTCATCGCTTCTTTCACGTACACAATATTCATGAGCAATTTTTTTTTAATTTGCAACCATACTAATTTCTGGACATTATTGAATTAAACAGTCTGGCCAGTATGAAAAAAGTAGAGCTGGCACTACTTTTACTTCTACAGTAACTACGAAATACCAACTCAGCCATTCTAACATAGAGTTGTAACCTTCTGCTATTAGTGCTAGTTCTCAGTCAAATCTCGTAACGCTTTATTTATTTATTTATTTATCAACTGTTCCACCATTTTTACATTAAAGTACCTATTTGCTATATATTAACATTTCAAGACAGCTTAAATATCTTACAAAAATTACATAAAACAATGCAACAGTAATAGTTAGATGACAATGAGTAGCACTTATTCAGTGAGTAAACTATCATAGCAACAGGTGACCAAACAGCTATATAGGATACTTAGAGTCTGCAATAATAATCATATACAACTATAAAACAACAATGAGAACAACAATAATTATAATAACAACAATAACAAAGCTAACGGATAACAAGATGACAGTTTAATCGTAACAATGAGATAATGCAACAATAATTTGTGAGGACATCTATATTATATACAACCGAAAGAGAACAATCATATACAACTAGAAGACAACAATGAGAACAATAATAATAATAACAACAATAACAAAGCTAACAGATAACAAGATGACAATTTAAGCGTAACAATGAGAAAATGCAACAAGTAATTAGTGAGGATAAAGAGTATAGAAACATGTCTGTATAAAATATTGCAAACTTAACAAAGCAACCATAACAAAGATTTTATAAGTAATAATTAACAACAAAAATAACAAAAATAAATAATTACAGTGAATTGAAAACATAAAGCTATGGGGATATAGGATAATAAATTGCTGGTAAGAAAGAGGATTTGGCATTTGGGAATGTAAAGGTAAAGCATGCGTTGATGTAGTGGTTCTTTATAGTTATGTTCATCATCTCCCCTCCTGTGCACAATGCAAGTTATACTTCCTTCGCAGTGACTGTGCGCTTTCAGCAAAGAGATCAACATATGTTGCCTCACTTCCCAGTTTTAGGAGTCTAGCCATTCCATGGTTTGCAGAGTAGTTCGTGGGCTTGTATCTCCTTAGAAAAATTGACCTCGATCTTGTTCCTCTTGGTGTATAAATGTCAATGTCTGATAGCAATGAGGGACAATCCAGGATGCCATTTACCAGTTTGTACAAGAAGAGAAGATCAATGTACTTCCTTCTCTCGTGCAGAGGCTGCAAACCAAAGAGACTGCACCTCCGCAATCGGTGTGTTCAGATAGTCGTATCCAAGCCTTACTCCAAGCAATCTAATAAAGCGCACTTGTATCCTTTCAATTTTTCCGATATGGCCAATCTGATAAGGAGACCAGATGGTTGAACAATACTCCAACAGGGGGCGCACAAGAGCCTTGTACAGGGTGACTAATGTCGCCCTGTGACTTTATCGCTTATCGATCGATATCCCATGGAACTAAGTGGTGAATACGTAAATCCGCTTAATCATTCACCAATCAATTGGAGATAAGAAACTTATAAAAGGATTACTCTACTTCAAGAAGATTACCACACATGAATTCACAGTAGAAAAATACTCAAATGCGATCACTACCCAAAATGTATCATTTCTCATATTTTTCTGTGATTTTAGGCACTACGGTATATAAGATCAAGAAAATGAAGTCACTGATGAACACCTACTGGATGTTGTGTGACGCAGTACACCAGGCTAATGACTTCTACTGCGATCAGCTGATGGCCGTTATGTTCTCCTTGTTTGTTCACGTCACGATCACGTCCTACTTCTTCTTCTTGTATGTAAGATCTGGTTACGTGTTCGCCTTCACTATGGATGCAGTCTGGGTCCTGGTTCTCATCTGCTATGCGATTCTGGTTGCGAATTCAAGCACGGATATCACTAACTCGGTAATTCTTCTTGTTCAAATATAATAGTTAAACATAATAAATTACTTTTCTAAAAAAAAAAAAAAACTATTATAAGAGAGCTTTTTCCAATAAGAGTAAACCTAATTAAGAATATGTCTCTTAGAACAAATCTTTTTGTTCATCTATACATTAATAATACTCTACATAGAGTGGTTTATCTTAAAAATTTCTTATGTAAGAAAATAATTATTAAAAAATTTCCTATTTTCTATATTGTCGTTATCAATAATATCTTACTTCATTTGTAGGCTTAATGAATTAAATTCAGCAGTAATCTACGTAACCCTCATTAGTTTTAATCTTCCATGATTGTTAATATGTTTCACTCAGAAAAAGGTATCGAATAAAAGAACTAACCTATTTTTTTGTTTTTTTTTCTGCCATGACGATTACCATTGGCTAGTGCCCTCTGGTCAGTCGTAGGTGGTTAGTAGACGAATGAAGACGTATTGTGACCTGTATCCCGTATTTCAGTTTTAATGATTAGTGTTGTGTATAGTTTCTTATTAAGTGCATGTTTATAGAGTTAGTGAAGTTGACGAACAACATGGTGGTTTTGATTCCTGACTTAGGCGTGCCACAACGCTTTGGTATGATTTGTTTATTTTAACCTAGTTTGTTATTATGTATTAGGTTAGTTCTTTACCTGAAGAAGAGATCAGATTGCAGATCTCGAAACGTAGTGTTACTGATATCTTGTTTCACTGAACGATGGCAAATGTCCGGAAAAATCCTGTTTCCTTCATAACCTATTCTGTCTTCCCTAATAATTATAGATACTAGTATGTGCTGTTTATATAATTATGTTTAAAAAATAAGTACTAATTGTTTTCATTAATAACAGTTTTAGTCTGCCTAATGTACCAACTATCAACCTAAATGTGTTATTAACAATAACGATTTAGTCATATTATGAATTTTTATTTTTCCCTATTTTTCAGGCCGACAATACTGCGGTGATGATTTGCAAGTTGATAAACAAAGATCTGGATCCGAGTTTTAGGAAACAGGTATGACGTCATGACCTTGTATTATTTCCTCGTGGTAGATTCAGTTTGGGGAACTGATAGATACTACTACCTAAACTGTTTCTAAACTAGTAGAAGTTTACTTCTGACATAAACAGTCCAATTTATTAGATGTTTGAGCATTGTATAAAAGTTGTGCTAAGGGGTTTTTGATGTGAAGGAAAGCTCAAACATGTAATAAACTTTAAACGTAAGAGCGTAAGTCCAATTACAAAAATTCATAATTATATACAAATTATAACATTGTTAATGTATAAATAACATTACTTAATTACCTATACTGCAATAAGGGAACTAAACCCAAAATCCAGTTTTATTTTGACAAAATTAAAGTTACTCAAAGCCAATACCACATAAATCATGAAAATTTAAGGAGCATATGTATTAACCAATACTTTCTATTGTACATTATAAACATTTCCCACTTGTTGCAGCCCTTGAAATATAATGTGTAATAAAATACAAAGGGAAACTCTCAGATTTTGAAATTCCACATCAAAACAGTTGATACATTCTTCAGTTAAATATTAATAGATATACTGGATTGGAAGTTCAACATACACTATGTTATAAGAAAACTTCGTGTAAATTAACTTGTTTTACTCGACTGCGTTACTTATTTAAATTATATTATTTATACTATATTATTTGGCACGACTCTCAACAACTCTTTTTATGATCAGTGCCTTATCTATTCTGTAGCCATTGAACATCTTCTTGTAACCGTTAATTAATGGGAAAGTTTTAAATTCTTACCACGCTACTGCTGTAAAATATGTTATTTACTCGATAAAAGGACTTTCATTTAAAGTATCTGTGTGTTTTAATATAAAGTATACACATTTCAGAGCACTTTGGGGGAAAATCTTAAACCGTAAAAGATCAGTTTATCCTGAGTTTATAACAATACCATGAACGGTATAGAGGGATCAGTAAATTTCACAATGTCCATTTAAATAACGTTTTTATTCATTAAAATTAATTAGGTATATACTTTGAACACTAATTAATTATATTTTTCAGGGTATATGGACAGGGAAATACTATATCAAATCACTGTAAAAATTGTCTCTTAGCTGTTTAGTCATTTCAAATTGAAAGTGACTCAAAAAACAATCCTTGTACTTTTTAGATATTTATATTTAATTCCTATAAGCTTTACACGACCACTTTTGATGTAAAAGTTTCCTCAAGAAAACGATTTCTTCTTTTAAATAAAAAAAAATAATTTAATTTATTTATTTCAAAAATAATATAGAACTAAAAATTTAACTCAAATAATGTACAGTTTATAAATTAACACAAAATAAAATGTACTTTTCTCTAGTATTAATGGGGCTTAACAAAACTGGGGTAAGAACTTCCTAAAACATCCTTCACACTACTTGTGTCATAACCTGTTACTGGTTGTGCATACTGAAAGTGCAAACTGTAATTTTATAATGTTTCAAGCAAAACTATTTACTAAAAACTTGATATCTTGATGTAAAGAAATTATTCTGACTGTAGTATAGTCAATTGTTATTAGAAATAGTTTTTCTAAATATTATTTTATAAATAATATTGAAGACCTTACTTTGAACAACAGCAACGACATGTACTCTCTTAAACATTTGCTTTAATTATTCAGTGAATTAAAAATATGTTATTTCACTTTAGAATCAGAATAATCCATTAATACTTGTAAAAGAAAGGTAAACATTAGTTGATAACAAATTTCTCATATAAAAATCGTAATTCGAGTACAGAAGAGCTACCTACGCAAAACCCGCACAGAAGTAAATCGAAATCACCAACAGTTAAACCACAAAACAATACTCAAAAATAATGTGTGTTGTCCACAACAATGTCAAAAATGTACGTGAAACGCGTGTCGTAGATGTTTATACCGACCCTTTCACCTGATACAGCGAACTGTCACCGACGCCATAGATTGGCTTCCAACTATCAAATCCCAATTCCCGAGAGACTCATTGATAGCCCCTATTGTAATCCCTTTATAAGTAGACTATCAAAAACAAATTTCTGTCTTACTGTAACATTCATACAGCCGCGAAAACTTTGTTGAGAAATTAAATGATGTATTTCACCTAATGTACGTGCCTTATTTTAACATTACTAATTAAAATCTGACATATGTTTGCATATAAGTTTTGATATCAATATTTAGATAGTAAATTTTAAATTGCCTGTGTACCAAATGTTACAAAAATTACAAAAAAGTCTATTAAAAATTAAATTTTCAACAAAAGTACTTAAATAGGTATATCTTCACCTGTTCCGAGTATGTGTTATGTAATATAAATGCTAATTTCAAGTATTATATCATAACAAGACTGATAAATATTAAAATTACCTTTGTGTATAAAAGGAAATTTATATTTAACTGACACTTTTATTTCAATTTGCATATTTAATGGTTTGATGTGTATTGTTGTTTTATTAAAGGCTATGGTATATTTCTTTCTTAGATATAAATCCTGAACATGTTTTTTAGACACATAATTGATATAAAATAAAATGTATTATAGACGCTTTAACAGCAGATAGACATTTAAAATCGAAGTAGTGCTTTTAGATTTAAAATTAATTTATTCTAATATGAAGACAAATAAATTTTTTACCAGTACTTAACTCTGGCTTAGTAGCAGTCACTGTTTGACCCTCAATTGGATGGATGTAAGCGGCGTAACTAACACACGTAAATATAAAACATTACGTTTTGATATTGTGGATTTGCTATGAACGTAATAACATAATTGGATTATTAACATAAATATTACATATCAACTGTTCCTTATGAAACAAAATAAGCCTTGTGATGTGTTTCCAGCTTGAAGGGTTCCTACTGCAGTTGCCTCACCACAATGCAAGATTCTCTGCTCGTGGATTTTTCCAGATCCATAATGAGACCCTCATATCAGTAAGTCTTTATCCTAATATTTATTACTTACTGTAACACTCTATGCTCATATGTACTATCTGCTTATGCCTTTAATTGAACATGAAACATTATTTATGCACTTACTGTGGATACACCCCTCTAATTTCGGTCATTGGTCAAATTACATCTCTATACTACTGATATGGACAAAAAATGTTTATCCAAAAAGTTTACAGTTGCTTAGAGATTTGAAATAACATATTTTTTATAAGCAAACTAAGTATATATCAATCAATATGAGTAATATGTTATTTCATATTAAAAATGCCTCTAATTTCACTTACTTTTAAAGGACCTTTGCACTTCATTTCTGTGTATCATTAAATTAAGAATGGGTATATTTGTGGATAGGGGCCCTTTTTTTTGAAATCCAACAAGGGAGAATGTGGTATACATTTCCGCCTTGTAGCCTTGAAATTATGGAAGGCTAGCTCTGTTTCAGTCTCTGCTAGCTAAGTGGGCAGGGTACAGCAGTTCTTCCAGATCAGCCTTTAGCACTAATATTCACCCACTTCACCATCATCCGCAGTAAACTAGATGTATTGATCTATCCCTTTACTCTAATATCTCAAACTGTATGGTTAATATTGCCGATATCTTACATTCTACAGTTGCTCAGGTGTAAGTGAAAAAATCTGTTTTAGCTGTACCTAGTGTATGTTATACTAGCAGTCATAACCAACCCAGAGGTGAAATCTTAAGTTAGGATATAGTTTTTGACGCAAAACTGTTGCAGTTTAAGTTTAGTTAAATATGCGTGGGAAATATATGATTGAATGGTCCTATTTACAGTGGGGAATGAATTTTCTGATCAGCTGGGTTCACTTGCTGTTACTTATAGACTGACAGTGATTTTTATCTGTACAGATGGCTGGAGCGGTGACAACTTACCTGGTGATACTGATCCAGTTCCAGACTGAGAATTAATCTACCTAGACTAGTCCACTGTAGAGAAACATTCATTTTACAGAAAAATAAATGTGAAATTTTTAGTATGTAGATTCTTACTAGTCACACTTGTAGTATAATCCAGAAACTACAAACTCTATCACAAAATACTGCACTTGTAAAGTAAACTCATTTCTAGCATATTTAATGCAGTAGATCTTTTTTTTGTTTTTTTTTTTTTTTTTAATTATTAAACTTAAATCGTAATCATTGATCTGTAAAACGCTACTTTGATTATATAACGAGTGGCTTATTATCACATAATCTAATAAAAATATCGATACAGTATTTTGATTTTCGTTACTTTTTCTTTTGTTTCAATATACTACAAATTAAGTTTATGATCATATATACATCTAATTTAGCGGTTGTTTTACTCATTGAATCGATGTTTCTTGTTGATTAAACTCTATCGTAAAAACAATGCTATTAGCCTTGGTAGTGGAATTTTTCTAAATATCCTTGGAATGGAAGCAATTTCATTAATTTCCACTTTTCACACATCCTCGGAAACATAAGTAAGTCAACATTAGTTTTGAAGAGAACCATTTATGACGTCATTCCTAATAATCCATATTTCTACTTTCGTCATTAGATAACCAAAGATAACTTTTAAATTTAAAAAAAATCACAATATAAACCTTAAACCAAAAATGATCTTTACAACTTTCCCATAAAATATAAATTTCCGTGTCTATGTAAGCTTAAATTTTTATTTAACATAACAAACTTAAGTTTATATTCCCATTTTCATTTTGAAATAGTACGTTTAATATTGTGCTGTTGTAAATACGCATAACGCCTAAAGGCACTGCTAATTTTCTTCAAATATTTACAGGTCTACAATGTGCCTATTTTATTTCACTATAATTACTTTATATAAATGTTACTCATGTAGTTTACGATAACTTAAACCATTGTTATGTTTATTGTAATAAACTATTCGTTTGTGATTGCTGAGATATTTTTCTTTAATTTTGAATTCTTATAAACCTGAACCCCACATGAGTTTTGCTTTATTCTACAATTATAAAACTTTATAAATTTATGTATGTCTTCAAACATTCGGTTAGATTTGATTTTAATTTCTTGAATATTCACATTTTAACATGTTCAATGTCCGACTTACAGGATTTAAAAATATTAAAGAGATATTGTGTTTCTTGAAAATATAAGTAAAAGTTTTACTGTAGACATGGATATATAGTTGCATACATACCGGAAAACATCATATCTCAAGATATCAACTGAATTGTATACAAAAACGTCGAATTTTATAACTTTAAAACACACATTTATGCCCAAAATCTTATTATATATTTTTCCAGTTATTTATATATTATTCCAGAAATTTCACAACACTAGACCTAAGTTCCATTTGATGTATGACTAATGCAATGGTAGGTTTCCACGTCTTCCTGCCCTAAGAGAATAAACGAAATCGAATATTATATAGTTTTATACAGGAATATTGCATGTTTTTATATTCATGAAAATCTACTTTTTGCCTCAGCGGATCACCAGTATTCAAGTTATCCTGTTAGAAAAATTTTTTTAATTCACTTGTGAAGGAGTAAGTAATGGTATACCTGCTACTGGTTTTAAAATACACTGTAGAACTTATAACTTTGAAAGAACTGCTCGTAAAATCAAATTATTAAGCTTAATATTTTATTTCACACTGTTAATATTGTCAAGAAATTTTATATTTGTAATTAGTTAGAGTACTTTATGTGCATTGGCTATCGAAATGCAACGTTTATGGTTGTCTATTACAAATATAATAGAACGAAAATGAAAATAGCGTACTTTATTACAATTCTTTGCAAATATCTTAAAAAAGGAGTAGAGAAAATGTTATTTATAGTAAAAGTACCCTCGTTAATTTTAATTTATTTTATTATTAAATAAATCAAAAGATTTATACTAATACACATTATTTATTCTTTGTTAAACGCATTTAAGAATTTTTTACACGAATATCGAAGTAAAATACTTGCAAGTTTTTCAATCATTTTGGTATGGGTACAACTGTATCTTATAAATAAAAATGAATGTCGAAATGTGTTGGTAAGCGCTAAACTCGATAACGGCTGGACCAATTCGGTTAATTCTTTTTGTAAAATGTTCATTGAAATCCGAGGAAGGTTTTTATGAAGAAAAAGTTAAGAAAAGTTACCTGGAATATTTTGGAATTCAGGAAAAATTGTAGTTTGTACGTTTCATAATTAAAAATTAAACTGGCCACTAAACAGCTGTTGACAGCTATAGTTCGACAAACTTTCTGAAACATCTGCCTTACATTTAAATGTTACCAATAATAAATAAACAGTGCGTGATCGTTGTAATGCAGATAGTTAAAATAAAACATTAATATATCTGTGACCTAATCTATTGAGTTTGCGTTTGTCAACTGATACACGAAACAAATTCGTATATCGTGTTTTGTGCAGAGTGTTTACTTAGTTAGTGTTTGTTTACTTCGTGATTAGTGAAAAAATAAAATTTAATATTTGATATGCCTCCTATAAGACGAAGCAATTTTAGGTAGAAGAACCAGAAATGTTTACAAACCAAGCTAATTACCGATCTAATCGTACTGCACAAGAACGTCTGACGACGGAAATGAACGTGAAGAATTCGGATATTACAAACGCCGTGAATCGCCGAGCGCGACATTCAACTAATAATCGCGCAAGTTTGAATCGAGCTGCTTTCAGTTACGATGTGTCAATTGACTACAGTAACTACCAATGTGTTGTTATTGGTTCTATGAATTCGGTTTGCTCACACTGTAAGGCATTAAAATACAAAAACGAAGCCAATGGATTGTGTTGCGCAAATGGTATTAAAGTAAAATTGATACCATTGGATCTACCTACCAGAACCATTTGTACTCATTGGTTTCAGGAATAGGAACAGATTCTATACACTTTTTGACACATATCCAACAATATAACAATTGCTTTCAAATGAACTTCATTTGGGACAACAAATGTAGTTCGGGAAAATTTTATGCCAACTTTCAAGTATGTATTATAGCAGTTACTCATAATTATTTTAGCGAACAAAATTTTCTGTCACCAAAGTTAAGATGTGTCACTAATCTTTAATTTCTTAATCACTTATATATCACTTAGTCATCATATTATATGGTGATTCAGTTTCAGTGACACCTTTATTATAGTTTATATTTGAAAGATATTAGTTAAAACTAAATATATACTTTTTAAGATAAAATATTTATTTAAGTTTGATCACTGACAATCTCCATTAATTTATACACAAACCATAATATTTTTTTTTATTTACAGATACAAGGGCAAATATATCACAGAGCAGGTTCACTGTTACCAGTGTCTGATAGCGACAACAAATTCCTGCAAAATTATAGATTTTATGGGCAATTCACCACAAGAAAATTGATCTTGCGTTGTGCACATAACAATTTAGTAAAGAGGTCTATTGTAGAACAATTACAAACTTTATTTCATCATACCACAATCAATTGATTATATTGTTTAAAAACTTGCCCTGGATCTGATGCCATCCGATAATCACAAAATTGTAATCAGAGCTGATATTAAACACCTGCAGGTCATACATACAAGACGTTTTAATGCACCAACTATTAATGAAGTTTGCTATCGTTGTAGTTGGAGAAAACTTGGAATCCCGTGATATTGTTTTACATCGTCGGAATGATCAATTACAAACGTATAAAGGAAACACACCGCTCATATGATGCACTGCAATATCCATTATTATTTTTGGCAAGGTGAAGATGGCTAATTCCGGAGTTTCTCAATAAAAATGATAAATCCCATTACAGGTAACTAAAATATTAGTTTAGCTATTGCGATAATATCTCAGTCATTATATTATATATATTTTTAATTTTATATTTGAATGTTATTAAAACAAAATATATTTACAGGTTCTGAAACCAACAAAAAAAAGTAAGTTCAATGAACTTACTTTTCATACCGCCTAATGATTCGGGGAAAATGAAGAAAATCACATATTGAAATGTCGGCGAATATATATCACATACAAATTGTTGTGGACATGTATGTTAAAATTGAAAACGGAGAGATTAACATTCATCAGGTTGAATCCAACCAAACTCCGATCTGAAGAGTATATTCACCTTCGAGATGCGATTAATACTGATGGAAATGCACAGAATTGTCGGTCGGATGACTATTTCTTCCAGCAACATACATCGGAAGCCCTCGGCATATTCACGAATATGTCAAGATGCCATGTCGTATGTTCTTCATTATGGTACAGCAGATTTGTTCATCACATTTACATGCAATCCGCAATGGATAGAAATCAAGCAGGAGTTATTCCCTGGGCAATCAACCCATTGATCGTCATGATATTACAGCCAGAGTCTTTAGACAAAATAATTGAAATCTTTAATGGATTTCATCATCGTAAAACATAATGTGTTTGGTGAGACACGCTGCTGGATGTATTCTGTGGAGTGGCAGAAACGAGGATTGCCACATGCACACATTTTGATTTGGTTGGTTGAAAAGATAAGGCCAAATGAAGTTGATGCAGTGTTATCAGCTGAAATCCTTGAAATCCCTAATGTACAAAGTAGATCCTGGATTGCATGAGGTAGTTATCAAAAACATGATACATGGTCCCTGTGGAAACTCTTAATCAAAAATTCCACCGTTGTATGATGGATGGTAAATGTTCATAAAACGATATCCATGGACATTAATATCGGAAACAATTACTGGTAATGACGGTTATCCATTGTATCGTCGCAGATCGACAAGATCGACAGCAGACAATGGAAAATCAACAATTGTCAAATTAAATCAACAAGATATTTGAAATAGATAATCGTTGGATTGTTCCATATTCACCCATTTTATCAAAGACATTCAAAGCAACACATCAACGTTGAATCTTGCCATTCAGTGAAATCTATTAAATACATTTGCAAATATGTAACCAAAGGGAGTGATATGGGCTGTGATTTGGAATTGGTGCATAGAATTCCAATGATGAAGTTACCCTATACCAAATGGGCCGCTATGTCAGTAGTAAATGAAGCAGTTTGGCGAATATTTTCTTTTCCTATTCATGAGAGACACCCTTCTGTTGTTCACTTTAGCTGTGCATTTAGAAAATGGACACAAGAGTGTATTTTACAGCACAGAACGCAGTACAAAGAGCTGCTCAGCCACCATCTACTACATTAACCAGTTTTTTTGAGACATGCAAAACGATGATTTCGCACAAACATTGCTATATTCTGAGATGCCAAAATATTATATCTGGGAATCAATCCTCAAGGAGATTTATACGACAGAAACAAGGAAGGAAAACCAAGTTCCAGGATATACAGATGTATATTACCACCGATGCGATTGGCCGGATTATTAACTTCAGTACATCCAAGCAATGATGAATGTTTTTATTTACGACTGCTATTAGTCAATGTTACGTGGCGCCCAAACATAATTCCATACAGTTACGAACTGTTGATGGTGAATTGTGTGGATCCTACAGAGAAGCCTGTCAACGTTTGCAATTACTTGAAAATGACGCTCATTGGGATCAAACTCTCAAATGATGCTGTAATATTTTCATCACACGCTCATCAAATACGAACATTGTTTTCTATAATCATATCTACATGCTTCCCATCAAACCCAATTGATTTGTGGATCAAGTACAAAGATTATATGTGTGATGTTCATTTTGTATCAAATACGGAATAGAATGGGAAATCCAAATATATACAAATCAGTGAAGAAATTTACAATGAAGCATTGATTTCAATTGAGGAACATGTGCTTGGATAATGTCAAACAAACTATTAATTTCAATTAGGCCTGACCGCGCCCAATCGTCCAATGCATGACGCTTTTAACCAAGAGAGTTGCATCGAGAAAAACTGTTATGATTTCAACGCTTTGAAAGAATTAATTCAAAAAATCTTCCACTGTTAAAATGAACAACAGAAGTATGTATTTGAAAACTCTTATGAGAAAGTAACAAAATGATGAAACAGTGGAGGGATTTACTTCTTAGATGCACCTGGTGGTACAGGAAAAACTTTTTTGGATTTCATTAATATTAGCAACAATTCGCTCACAAAATAAATTGCACTTGCACTCGCTTCGTCGGGAATCGCAGCAAATTTGCTTGAAGGTGGTCGAACAGCCCTTTCAGCACTAAAATTGCCATTAAAATATGCAAAGCAATGAAACTCCAACCTGCAACGTTTCGAAGAACTCTGCAATGGCAAAGGTTTTGCAGAGGCAATGTAAATTGATTGTTTGGGATGAATGCACGATATGGCACATAAAAAATCTTTTGGAGGCTTTTAGACAGAACCTTTTAAATAGATCTACGGAGCAATAATAACTGATTTGGGTGGGTGCAAATGATTTTATTAGCAGAGATTTTCGTCAAACATTTGCCAGTGATTCCACGATCAACGCCAAGCTGATTGAACTCAATGCATGTCTAAAGTCCTCCAATTTGTGGAAACATGTCAAAAAGTACTTTCATTTTAAGCAAGAATATGCGTGTCGAGTTGCAAAATGACCAATCTGGAAACATATTCTCTAAACAACTCATTGACATTGGTAATGGCAAATTTCCTATAGACATGTGGACTGGCTGCATTAACTTTCCTCAAAGTTTTTGTCAGTTAACTCGATCAAAAGATGAACTTATTCAGAAAGGTGTTTCCAGATGTTTCTCAAAATTACAGAAACCATGATTGGTTGTTTGAGCGAACGAGCTATACTGGCTGCAAAAAAAAACATATATGTACAATGAATTAAATTTCAAAATTCAAGAAACAAATTACAGGCGAATTGAGGATATATATAAATCAGTTGATTCTCGGCTACTAATCAAGATGAATGTAGTCAACTATCCACCGGAATTTTTAAACTCGCTGGATTTGCCAGGATTTCCACCTCACAATCTTCAATTAAAGGTTGGATCGGTGGTTATAATGTTGCGTAAATATCAACCAACCGCGTCTTTGCAACGGTACACGGTTAGCGATAAAAAATTTAACTAAACAATGTGATAGAAGCAACTATACTCAAAGGAAAAGTATAAAGGAGAGGATGTTCTCATACCGCGCATCACCAATGATTCACGACTGATGTGCCATTTGAGTTTAAAACGGACTACAGTTTCCAGTGCGGCTTGCTTTTGCTATGACTATAAACAAGTCCCAGGGGCAATCATTAAGTGTTTGTGGTATTAATCTAGAAAACCCATGTTTTCTCACATGGTCAATTGTATGTTGCCTGTTCCCGTGTTGGAAAACCATCAGATTTTGTTTATCTATGCCGCCAGGTAATCAAACTAAAAAACATACGTATACCACCACAAAGCACTACAATGATAATAATAATAATTATGATTGACATGATTACAATAAAGCGTTTACTTACTTTTAAATCCTTATATATGTTTTATTTAATTATTTTTTATTCACAACGCCCTATCACCAGGGTGACGGTTCTGTTCAGGAGAATTTTTTTAAATACGTAGGGCAAAAAACTGCCACATTACAAATCTTTTTGACAGGACGAAGTCTGTCGGGTCAGCTAGTATGAAATAAAGAAGCCAAACTGGTATTGCAAAAAATTAATTGCAAATTTCCGAACAGTAGTATTTTTTTTTTAATAAAAAAGTAAAAAAATAATAGTATTTTTGTGCTTTTGTCACTATTGAACTCACTTTACTTCTTAATGCTTAGTTTTGAAAATTAAACAATGTGAGTTTTACATTTCACTACACGATATCGGTAAAAAAAATTCCATGTTGAAAAATGTTTAAGGCTTCTATATTGAATCAGTGTTTAGGGACTTTGGCATGAACAAACCACGGGCTTGTTCGGTGTGACTTCACAAACATGGGCGACCACAAAATGCAATCAAGCCCACTTGGTTCCGCAACTCCGCCCAACCCAACTTTCCCTGTGACAAGCTCGTTTGAGCCATCAGTCAAGTTAGTTAACGCCTAAGAAAGTTTTCTCTATATGACCAGTAATTTTATGTACTGGTTTTTTAATATAAAATATATAGAGAAATATAAAAAAGATTAAAGCTTAAATATTTTTTTTTCAAATTTACTAGTTAATTGTTTTTAAATATTTTTTATTAATTATAAGTGTTTTTACTTAATTCTAATACTGAATTGTATTATTTAAACTTTTATTTGCATATTTGCAATGAACAGTAATTTTGATGAAACTAAAAAAATGTAGTTTCCATTTACTTTGATCGTATTAGTTACACAAGACATAACCTATCCAATCCTATAAATTGAGCGCTCGGACTGCTATCTGTGGAGTTATAACTACTATAACTAACTACCTGAAATGATTCCCCGGGCCTCAGCACACACAATTTCACCAACTTCGTAACTAATACATTAAAACTATTTAATACTGAAATTATTGTTTCAATCAAACTGTTTGCTCTATTTCATCAACAGAAAACTAAGGTGATCGATGAACCATACTCAATCTATTAGACTAAATCTAATCAGCAGAAATAATAACGGCCATCTTGATTGTACGCCCATAGGAACTATGTTAAACCTAATAGACTTTTACGACTTTTTAGTCGAAGAATTATGCGACGTGTTTTATTTTAAAGAAATATGTAATACGAATCCAATTTATTGTGACTTATTCTATACTTTTAAAAGTTATTTTGTAAAGATCTCAAAGTAATGAATACCTCACCTTATAAATATTTAAAATTTAAACACTTAAAAAACTGAAAGCAGCGTTAGGAGACGCATAAAAACTATTCCCTATATCTTTAAACGAGGTAAGGCTATATCATAACGCTACGGTAAGACCGTAAAATAGCAGGTTTATCCTTGTTTTTGTAGGGGAATATTAAACATTCGTTTCAATACTGCCAACTCTTGAGTCCTCATATGGATTTCAATTACTAAATCTATAATACCATTAGAAAAACACTTACTTAAGGCGAGGGAAGGACGAGTTTAAAAGCTACCTCGAAAAACAATATTTGTTTACGACTGGCATAAAAAGGCGTATGCATTGTATTGTGTACATAAGACGCTATCTCTTGCTACCCACTTGCTTGTTTTTACGACTCCCCAGATACAACTTCCGGCCATGTATTATAGTCGTTCTTACAGCAAATGAGTGCTTTGCATTCAACAAGCCGCGTGGTATTGTATATTGTTTGGGACATCTCTTGGTTACCTCAAACTTTACTGAACTTGTCATAACCGTCCCACAATGATGTTTGTTACGTGTTATTAGTGTTCATTTTTATCTGTTATTTGCTAAATCAGTTGAATGGATTCTCAAATCAAACAAGAGCCATATATATTTATAATTTGTTATTGTTTAACATTACTTATAATATATGAATACTTATAATTAACACTCCTGTTCACCTTCCACTACTAACTCAATATTCACATTACATTAATCCTTCCCGCTATAGCTACTGTACGTAATATATATTTACCACAAGTTACTAAATTACTGTCCTTACTCTGTAAAACTTTTATTTTCATAAATAATAGTAATAATGCGTAGCAATAACATTTAAATAATGAATTGCAATTGAACACTAGTTTTATATTTTATTCTCACCAATAAATAATGCATTATATATTATTGTAGATAGTAAAATGTTATAAATTATAATTTTATACTTGTTTTAAGAAATATGTTTAAGGAGAGGCTGATACACTTCCTAATGGGTCAGTGACCTATGCAATCAACTTAACAAACAAAATAAGGAGGGGAGTCAATACAGTATTATGTGGAACGATGGTAATGATAAAAAGTGCCACGGTCACATAAAGGATTAGAACGTACAATATCTCAATTCAGATACAATGTCTGATTTAATAGACCACCCACAAATCGAATATACCATGACTGAAATATGAAAAAATTTAATGTTAAATGTTTATTAATTATTACATATATCTAATTATAATTTAACATACCTGTACAATTGAATGGTAAGAATAATAACATGTAAAATATATGTATTCAAAGTACGTATAGCACAATTCATAATGATGATCTTATTATCTTTCAAAAGAAGAAGTTTATATTAAGACATCTTTCTCGCGAAAAACATGAAGTCAGTTAAAAGCCAGGTTTTTGCTGAGCGATGCAAAGAAAATGCATTGAATCAAGGCTTTATGCCAATTGTAACATAAGGTTTCTTGTATCACCTTATGTCCTGTGTGATATCACGTAAGGTGCATTATAAAGTCATGAATGATCTTCATAACATAAGTCATATTTAAAAGGATTTTCAAAGCAGGGTGTTAAAAATTGAGGAATAGGTGACAGTTGAACTATTATTGATAAAATATTAAAATGAGTCGTAAACAATGTATAGGTTCAGATGTTCAGGGCTTGAAAACTAGAAAAGAACCCAAAAGATTATGTGCCAAACACTATTTCTCTTTTTTGGTATTTGTAAATACGTTTTGCTCTTCCGAAAAACAGTTAAATTTTATTTTCATTATGTTTGTTTTTTCTATCTAGTTACAAAAAACTTTTATATCATGATATTGTACCATAAATATCAGAATTTGACAACTATGTCAATTATTTATTAATTCCAATAAGTATAAATTAATGGTACTGAAACCGAGTGTTCGGATAAGGAACACCTAACATTTATCATTTGTTTCCCCGAGGATGACATTTATTAATAAAATAACATGATTTCTTAATAAGAGCAATGGAGTTTCGCACATTTTTCATAGTAATGTTCCAATAGCAGAACGCAAAGGTTGGTGAAGATTGAAATCTATCCTCTTTACTATGTGAAGAAAACTATATATATATATATATATATATATATATATATATATATATATATATATATATATATATGGTTAGTTCAATGAAAAGCTCAATTAGTAATTAGAAAACTCTTTTAAATTTAAGAAGATTTCCATGAGTCACCTGCTCAGGACGAAATGTTTGGCGAACAAAAATCGATAAAGCGTAAATAAATTATAAGCAGCTAGTAGCTTCGTAGCCTCTAGGTCAACGCTTGTGTGGACATGACTAAATAAACGTACAGTTTGCTTGATTGAATGTACGCCTTTCAAATTATTGGATTTCACCCATCTGATGATTGATCTAAATAGGTTATGAAACTGAAATTCATTCACAAAGACACATTAAAGATTCTGGTTTTGCGTTTTAATATTAAAAAAATACCAAAATAAAAAACATATAATACTATAAGAAATACGGTCACTAATAGTTGCCCGTAGTAATGTTCTGTTTTCAACCCCAGCAAGTTGTAAACCAAGTTACAAGATAGCATTTCAAAAGAACTTTACGAGATAAATCCAAATTATAGAATGTTGTTGGCAGAATTCCCAGACAGCAGAGTTAGGCCTCCTGCGGTACCATAAACTGGATGTGGGTAAGGAAGGAGAATGGTCTTGTTTATATTAATTACTACCTGTAATAACCAGGTACTGATAACAATAATTTGGTTAATTTTCCAGACCTATCCTGCTTTCTCATATAACTGTAGTTTCAAAATTATGTGGGTTTTAATTTAGGTGTAAAATGGGTTAATTTTAAATTATATTATGATTATAAATGTTCTAAAATCTCAAGTAAATAATTATTTAATACAGAAGTCCACTAAATGATTGAAAAATAAAGGAATGTTGGATTTAAAACCAAAAAGATTCAATAATGCTATAATTAGTTTTATTAAGGATATCTTTCCTCTGTAGAGTGGTAAATGGTAACAAGTGTTATTGTCACGAAATAAGCGCTGTTAACTCTTTCGGACAAAAGGAATACAGCCGCTGTGTTCTTATAATGAGAAATATTAAAGAGCTCATGTGATTTGAGCTTGAATTTGGGTATATTTATGAATTTATTTCCACCCCATAAAAGCGCGATATCCCCCAACATAGTAATCTGACGTGGAACAACTTGTGCGATCTGGGACATGATCGGAGGTTGGAAAACACTGATTGGAATTGCCCATGACTATTATTTTACGTGAAGACACATCTGAAAGGTCACGTGAACTTCTGTGGATATACATGAGGAAGGTATCTTAGCTATTGCATTGCGTGAAGACACACATCCAAGAAGCTCCAAGTATTCGATTACTGGTAATGTAACCCATACCATAAACTGTCATATAGGATCATGTCCACTTTTTTTCGCACAATCATATTTGCTAAATGTAATATTACACACACAAAACAAACTTATACATACCATAATTAAATTAGGTTATTTAAAAATAATGCATAGAAAATTAAATCAGAGGACACGCGGTCTCGAAAGCAGGATCCTTCTGGATACTGCAAAAATCTTAAAATTAAGTGATGCCACAGAAGTGATTATCACTGAACCTTCTTAAGCTTATGTCTATAGCTTAAATTTATTTGACATTAAAAACAATAATAAATATGAAAATGTGCCACCACTGCAAAACATACCGCTTGCTACTTAACTTCAATTAACTTTATGTATATATATATATATATATATATATATATATATATATATATATATATATATATATATATATATGACCAGCATCTAACAACACAAGAAAGAGGCTTTGCTTACAGAACGTCCTCACTCTCAGGTGCCAGTATATATATATATATCTTAAGTTAAAGCATGGGTCGCGTGATACCACATTT
Organism: Homalodisca vitripennis; assembly: GCF_021130785.1. NCBI lineage: Eukaryota > Metazoa > Arthropoda > Insecta > Hemiptera > Cicadellidae > Homalodisca > Homalodisca vitripennis. The sequence goes on from NC_060214.1 coordinate 44,298,516, forward strand.
GAAAGAGCGCACTTAGGAGAGTTGAATGCCGCAAACCGCATCTCAAAAGGTTTATCCAATGAGAAATGGCGGGTTGTTTTAGGTACACATTGTGAAGTACATTATGCGCTGCCATTTCTGACTGGATCGTCGTATTCTAATGCGGTAGGCGGCGTTTTACTCTACTAACCGATGTGTTTTTACTAAATCTTTTATTAGCAAATTATGTCATAAATTTATAACACAATAAATAAAACAAAAATGAATTCGTCGTCTTATGTTTATGAATTAATTAAGTTCTACCATTGTTCTTTGTTGGTGAAAAAGTTAACTTACCACTTAATTTTAGAATTAAATTTTTTTGTTATTTTTTATAAAAAGTAATCAGTGAAACCAATGATAAGTAGAGTGAAACGCCGCCTACCACATTAGAATACGACGATCCAGTCAGAAATGGCAGCGCATAATGTAATGGCTCAGTTAATTTAATCCTATTACCAATCCCAATTTAATCCAAATGGGACATTGTACAGCATATATATGCGCAAATAAATAAACTAAACTTAATTAGTAATCTTAAATTCAATTATCCCTTTATGTGATGACACCGTACTAATCCAATTACAGTGTTCTTATGAAGTGCATTCTGAAACTATGTTCTATTTTACATTTCGATTTTGATGAGTTGAATAAGTACAAGCCTAATCCGGTCATATGGTTCTTATATACTATCGGCCTAACGAAATAAAATGTAATGAGTGTTTCACCTGTAACCCCATATTTCCGACCCTAAGAAGCACAAGGAAATTATTTTCTAATCTTTCACGTATTCCCAAATGAAATTATTAGGCAATTCAGTTACAGCGACTTTAAGAAACTTCGACAATTTATTGCTCCTTGCTGAATACATAGACGCTTGATTGGCTGAGTGTACAAAACAATGCATTGCTTGAATATTCGTTGTTAATTTAACTTTTAAATGTCCAAAGATTTATTGCATCCTAAAACACAACTTGGTATTCTTGAACAATACTGTACATGGTTGAACTACTTTACTGACGGCAATTATCAGTAATCACCGAGATAAATGTTTCTACGAATATCTATTACAAGAAAACTGTATCATTTTAATTGTTTCGTTGGTTTATTCTGCGGGCATGTCCAGCATTCCGCTTGCCTTACGTTAGTGGGATAATGTGCTGTGTGATTTTCAATACAATAATTGTTTTTAAATATTATTTCAAAACTAGTAATGTTTTATCCTTTAATACTTTATCTAAATTCATTGATACAAAATTATAATTGGTTACATGGAAATTATTTCTTTTACACTTGTATAAAATTTGCAATATATCTGGCATGGTAGGTTTTACTTTTAAATATTCAACATATTTTTTTTCTTTTTGTAGTCTCGTATTGGAGCTCGCTGCGTCTGTCTCTTTTAGGCAAAGTAGTGCCGTCTTGGGTTTCGATTTCTTCTTCCTCGTACACGTTAATGAGTTTATCGTACTCGTGGGAGATGACCTGGTCCGGTTGCGGTTTCTTACCCCTTTGTTCACGTGATGGTCCTTTTTGAAATTTACCACTATGCCAGTGACGATTCTAAGTAAAAATAAGGAACTCGTTCTTCCGTGGTACGCAACCCTAGAAGCGACCTGGAAGTGCCCCTCGGATGGAGCGTGGCAATAACCAAGATCAACATCGGTGATTTGGCATGTATCTTCATATGCAACCTTTATAACTCATGTTTCATCTGTCCTTCCAACTCCGGGTGCAATTATTTTCAATCATTAATTTACTTGTGCTCTCTTTCTGAACTTAAAATTTTTGTTCACCGAGTCTGGAGCTCTAGTTTATTACAATTTTAATTAAAGCTCTCTATACTTAACATTTGGACCTCAGAAGAGGATTTATGTTTGTATTTTTTTTGTGAACTTAATATTTTTGTCCTTCCAGTAGGATTCTATCTCCCTTTCTCCACGTAACAACGTGCATAATCTTATATATTTATATAAAATGTTATATTTAAAATAACTGTATGACTCTCTGCAGTAAAAATAAATAACTGACTTATAAATAGAGTAAACATTATATTTTCTGTTATTAGATATATGTAAATAGATATAAAGGTTGTTTCACAGCCATAATACAAATATTAATTTATATTTTTCAATGGAACCAGAAAAAAATACTACTAATGTATGTATATCCTTTTTGCCGTCTATTTATCTGTAGGCCTTTTCATTTGAAATAATAAAATTATTTAAGAAATTAATGTTATTAAAAAAATCATTAGTGGAATGTTTATTTTATATTAATTGAGTACTTTTGGCCTAAATTTTAAATTAAATTTCAAAATAACAGTTATTTTAACAAATTCGACCTGATTATCTTAGTAAGTATTAATGTTGTAAAATGTGATATCAAAAGAATTGTATTAAATATGCAAGCTAAAATGAATTAAAACTTACAATGTTGAAGTTAGATAACAAATATCTAACTTATTGCAAGTTTTGACCGACTACGCATGTCCAATGTCTAATTTCTTCACAATAAGTAACTTTTATCCTACAGAACAGTGTAAATAAATTGACATAAATAATTGATTAGGTCATTTTCATTGATGTAAAATTGGAGGGTATCAAAATGGTTAAGAATATGAAACTGTAACGTTTCCAAGGTTACATTTTTCATAACTCGATACAACTAAAAAACATGAATAGTACCTATTATACCGTAAAAAATTAGATATAAATCTTAAAGTGGCTATTTTAAGGATATTTATATGGTTAAATGACAATAATTTAGTTTTATTTAATCATTTGGTCTTTGGTTTCAATACGTCAAACTAAAATGTTTGGATTCGAGAAAAAATATAATTTACTATTAAGTTTATATGTGTGGTTTAGCTATCCACATAAACACATGCATGTATATGAACTAAAACTCAGAGTTAAAATCATTATAATACTGCTTATTTAACTAAGCATGTAGGAGAAATTAATAATAATTAAATAATTGATTATGTTCATTACAACATAGACATAAAAATGTAAAATAGTAATAAATAAGTCTAATTAAATATATAATCCATACATACAATTGAAAGACACAGTCTGTGAATAATCCTGTTTTCTTACGCAGTATATGAGCAAACGCGCGGATAGACTGTCGCTTTTACTTCCTCTCGGATATTCAAACAGGAAATATTCTTAAAGAGCCGGCCTTCAAGTGGATTTAACTTTACTGGAGGAAAGTTGAAGTATGTTAATCGATATAATTTCTTTCAGAAAGTACGATCCTTAAGTAGTTAATAAATAATATGTCATGTAAGATACAAAATTCTTTGTTTGATTCTAACCACCGTATTTTTCATGTAGACTGAATAGCAAATATTATATTAATATTAAGTGAATATGGAATAATAACATTTTATACCAATCTAAAAATTTAAGTGTATACATGAGTGAGATCTGGTGTTCATGTCCATAGGAAATGCATCGTTAATGAGATAAGACGATTTGTGCGTGATAATGTATGAAATTTTATTAATTTAGTATGTGGTGTAAACGTAGGTATGTCTGGTGAGGGTTGTGTAGTCTCTTTTTAATGAATGAAATTGAATGACCCAATGAATGACCTAAACCAACTTACAACAGCATAACTAAAACTATAAGATCACTAAGACAATTCGTGATGAACATTATATATAAAGAGAGAGAGAGAGAGAGAGAGAGAGAGAGAGAGAGAGAGAGAGAGAGAGAGAGAGAGAGAGAGAGAGAGAGAGAGAGAGACATTTGACATTTCTTTATTTTACCTGCCCCGGTTTAGACCAGAGGTCCACTCTTCCACCGTAACAGGCATCAAATAAATACTATACTTTTTACATTTGAGTTGTGGTTATACATTTATAAATAAATGAGTTATTATTTTTTACTAACAATTACATGTTTGATTATTATTTTTACATTTAAATTCGGAAATAAGTCAACGAAGTACTAACAAATACATTTTTCATCTAAAATTCATCAATTATATCTTGCCAGTAAGTTTTTCTTTACTTTTTTCTACAACACTTTTTCACTGTTACAATCTCTAAGTTCAATCTGTAATGCGTTTAATTTTCTAATAGACTCAACATGGAATGACTTTGAATAAATTACAGTTCTATGTCTAGTAAACTGTAGAATTACATTACCAAAACGTGTTTCTCTTAAATGTACATTTCTCATAGTCGTATATTTTTCATGTAAATATAATGGCTCTCTTCTTTTCAAAATTTTAGAAGACAAAGAAAGCATATTGTATTCTAACCTCTCCTTAATTTTTAGCCATCCTAACTGCTTGTAGTAACCTGTTACATGTTCATCCAATCTGAGCTTGAAAATAAACCTAACACAAGCATTTTGTGCTCTTTGTAATTTCTCCACTAAAGTACTGCTTATATCACAATAAGCCATACCAGTATAGTCGAAAAATGGAAAAATCAATGTTGATACCAACAATTTTCTAACTACAATAGATGGATTGAAACTCAACCGCTTAAACTGGTACAAACATTGAAACACTCTCCTATATATATATATATATATATATAATTAATCTGATCTGACCATGACAAACTATTTGAAATCCTTAATCCAAGAGTCAAAACATTTTTTTCATATGGCAAAACTACACCATCTATGACCACATTGTTGATTATATTGTAATCCAAGGTATTTAAAAGTCTACTAGTTCCTAAAATAATTGGTTAGCACTTTGCAATATTTAAACTTAAACCATGAGCTTTACACCAAATAAGGAGGGTGTTCAAATCTGAGTTTAAACATTTTATAGCATTATTTATGTTATTAACATCAGCATGAATGTACAACTGCAGATCATCTGCATATGCCATGGATTTACAAAACATCAAAGAATCACACATTCTATTTATATACAAAGAAAACAGCAAAGCTGATAAGGTTGAGCCTTGCGGTACCTTCCAGTCTGAGTATCGGCCACTTCCGGTTTTAATCTGTTGCAACCTACCATTTAAATATGAACTAAACCATGTTACTACATTATCACTAAAACAATAGGAACGCAATATTGCTAACATTAACTGATGATGAACACAATCAAAAGCACGAGAAAAATCTAGTAATATTAACACCGTTAATTGCCTATTATCCATTGCTCGTCTTATATCATCTGTTACATTTATAAGGGCCGTTTGAGTACTAAAATTAGGTCTATAACCAGACTGATATTTGTACAATAAATTGTTGTCACACACAAATTTACACATTTGTTGGTACACTATCTTATCAATTATTTTTCCAAATACACACAGGATATTTATAGCTCTGTAGTTCTTACATTCTCTTGGGTCTGGTATCTTAGGCAAAGGCAATATAAGAGAAAGTTTCCATTGCTGAGGGTATACACTATTCATTAAAGAAAAATTAAACACATGGCATATGACATCTTTAACTTCGTTAAAAATCAACTTTAAAAACTTCAAGTGTATCCCATCACTTCCAATGGCATTTGAAGATATTTGTGAAATAACCTTACACATAACATTTGTATTAACCTGACTAAAACTAAAATAATCATCAATTCTCATATCAAATTCTCTTAAACCATTATAATAATCAATCATTTTAACATCAATATCATTATTAATTCCACAAAAAAAACGAATTTAATTCATTAATATAAACAAAAGGATCACTAAATTTTTTAGACTCTTTACCCGCACACTGATCTCTAATTGTTTTCCACAGAACTCTACTCGAAACGTCTGTTTTGAAAAAGTCATCAAAGTGTTTATTTCGAGCGTCTCTGACTTGTCTCTTAATACTATTTCGTAACACTCTGTAATGCTCCCATGTAATAGGATCTTTAGTACGTACATAGCGCTTGTACAGAGAGTTTCGTTGGTTCAATAATGTTTTTAAATTCCCATCAATCCATGGATATGGGTTTCTCTTTGTACAAATACGTCGTTCTGGAATATACCTATTATACAAAGATAACAACCTTTCACATAAAACATTAACTTTATCTTCAATTGAATCGTTATTATAAAGGTCCTCCCATTTTAATGCTAAACATTCATCTTTGAGCTTATCCTTATCAATATTTTTAAAATATCTTAACATTAAACAGCTTTTTTCATTTCCTCGCTTAAATTTTAAGTTTACTGTAATTTTACATATATTAAGTCATGATATGAAATCCCTGACACAGACGATTGACCATAATCAATAACTTTAGACAAATCATTACACAGAATTAAATCTAGTAACGTGTCCGATGTTGGTAAATGATACGTTGTCTGTAGTGGCAACAAATGTAGGCTCAAGTCATTAACATAACCCAAGAACATAAAACACCTTGTCACTACTTAAATCAATATTAAAATCACCTAAAATTAAAACATTATCATAAATTGGTAACACATTAGATAAAACATCAAACATTTCTACAAGAAAGCCCCCTTTTGGTGGACGATAAACAATACATAACAAAAGCTTCCAGCCTGAACCCACTTCTAAAACAATAAACTCCGGTTTTTTTACAGTAAATCGCCTGAGAGAGGGCAAGCACTTTGTAATTGAAAAAATTTCTTAGATATACTACAACACCTCCTCCCCCTTTTTCTCTCTATCATGTCTGATGAGAGAATAACCTTCTAACTGATATGGCTGAGACAATATTTCTGGTTTCAAGAAGCTTTCCGTTACCCCTATAATATCATAATATAAACCATTCTGAAAATATGTAATAAAACTTTCACGATGAACTCTAAGGTTTTCTACGTTAACGTGTGCTACTTTTAAACCCCTAATTAAATTACCTCGTCTTTGACCATTATCAATCGCAACATGTTGAGAATGATTAAACTTATCATTGGAGGCCATCAGAGTAAAAACTTAAAACAACATAAAATACAGGGTGTTCCATAAAAGATTTTAAAGTTGGCCACCATATTGGAAAATGGCGGCCATCTTCAAAAAATTTGAAAGTGTATTCCTGATTAAAACTTAAAATTGAGCAAGTTCCAAATTTAAAGTGTGGTGCTAAGTCATGTAATTAAAAAGTTAGCTATTGGATAACTTTAAAAAACTCACCCTGTATATGTATACAAATAACCAAATGGAATGTACAACAAGTATTAACAATAAGCCAATCAAGAACACCACTAATAACATTTAAACGCCAAGAAAGTAACACATTAATATTTAACAATTAATTGGCAATTATCAAACACTTTTACAATAAAAATACAAATAGAGACTTTCAGTGAGATATGTAGACTTAACCTTATATTACTTCCGTAGCTAATAATAGATCGAAACCATACATCTTCGTTGACTGCGCATCCTCAGGCCAGTTTGTTGACATCCTCAATGCTGTCAATTGTATCAAAACGGTCACGTTGATTTTTCCTCATGAAGATGCGTCCGTTCCTTACCCACAAATATGTATACTGTTTTTCTCTCTTAATAGCCCAAGCCATATTCAGTAGTTTTCTTTTCTCCTGCGTCAAACTCTCATTGAAATAAATCACCGATGCGTTTCCATCCATGAAACCAATGTCTCTCGAGTTTAAATTCCTCTTCACACGCCTCTTGTTCATAAATGCTTCTTTGTCCAGTTTTCGGACGAAACGGACAACAATAATTCCAGGTCTTGACCAATCAACTGATTTGTATCGATAGCAATTGTCAACACTATCCTCCTTAAAAACAAAGCCAATTGCATCCGATATCTTACCGATGATATTCAAAATATCCTCCTTCTCCTTGTGAGGTACCCCACTAATCTCGACAATATTGTCCTTGCTCGACTGTTCCAATGCATTTACTTTACTAGAAAGATCATTAACTTTCTTCTTTAAATTAGCGTTTTCCTGACGAAGAAACCCTATGTCCTCAATTGCCTTCTCAATTTTATTTCCAACCTCCTCAATTTTTTTACCATTATCTACAATCCACTCGGAATATTTTTCTAGCTGGTTTCGAAATTCCTTATTAGTTTCCTTAATCTCCAGCCTGAATGATTTCATTTAATTTAGTATATCGACAAGTCCAATATTAGACGTTATCTCGGCACCGGGCTTATCTACCGCACTGCCACCAGATGACACAACACAAACAGGACATAACCAAGAATCCTCTATCTTTAAACTCTTCCTTTTTCATGTTCAAACATTTAAAATGAAACCTTTCAGCACACTGACAACAAATTGCTCGGTAGGCATTATAGGAAAACCCCTTCTTGCATGTTCGTCATACTGTTTTCTTAGTCACTCCAGACACAAGAGTTGTGCTCGAATCTGAGTCAGCTTCCGATTCCCCTCATTTTAAGAACACAGATAATTTCTCACCTGTTGGTGTAACGGGCGTAGTATCACCCCTTGCATGTTTCTTACGATCACACATATTGCACTTCCAATTGACTTGAGAAGAAACAATATACTCATAATCTGAATCTGTAAGATTACCTACACATTTCAAATCGATAAAACTGCTACACTCAATACATTGCAGTTTTTTTACTTTGGGCTTCAATAAAACAGTTACACTTTCTACACTTCATAACGAAAGTAGGATTAAACTATCGTTCCGGAAAAAGGTACTTAAACAACATAAACAGAACCAGAGCACCAGAGTAGCACACAGCGCGATGTTCACTCGACGGCGTTCGGGCCACAACTGAACTGAGAGAGATAGAGAGAGAGAAAGAGAGAGAGAAAGAGAGAGAGAGAGAGAGAGAGAGAGAGAGAGAGAGAGAGAGAGAGAGAGAGAGAGAGAGAGAGAGAGAGAGAGATATGCAATGCATATGTCCATGTGATGGTCAAAATCGTTCTTTTTACCTCAGATCGATAATCGATGTCAGCGTATGTCATAATGTAATATACATACTTCCAAAGCATGTATCTACGCACACAATCCAAGCCTACGCCATAATAAGGTGGTTACTGCGGCTACAGAAAACACCCACCTGAATATGCAGGGTATTGCTTATACAGGCTTGAGCCGCAGAATGCAATCAAGTTCTTGTTTCAACCGGCGACAACCATTGCACTTTAATTGCATATTGTTCCTGATTAGAGTTGATCCATACCTTTTGTATATACAAACTCAGCATATCTACAACAAAGATATTTTCATATTTCATTGAAATTTTTATTATACGAGTATATATCCAGTACTTTGGAAGAAAATATTCCTAACATTAACATTAAAGTTATAGGCGCTTCGTGTCAACTAGGAACAATTACTTTATCGGTTTCAAGAAAAATCTGGCTGTGTTTATAAAGTGTAAATGAATCCTTGGATTTTAGCCTAATCCTCATAAATCCTACAAACAGGTGCTATATTTTATTGAAAATCAACATCGCTCCATAAATACTAGATTACGTAACTTGTGCTTAGGCAGCATACATGATACTAGCTAAGGCTGGTTCAGTCGTTTGCTTTAGGGAATAGCTTAAAAACAGTAAAATAATAATTTATATGTAAGTTAGAATTTTTCATAAAATCTTAAATTGTGGTGATACACTTTACTCAGAAGTTAACTGAAAAGAATTGTTCTTAATTTAAAAATATTTTTTTTAATAACTAATTAATGATGGCGAAATTAAAATTTTAAAAACAAATTTATATATAAAAATTAACACTGCTGTATATGAAATTACAGACGGATTTTGTTCTTTATATTAAATAAAAATAAAACATTACTGTTCAATAAAGCGATACATTCTTAACTTAAATTTAATTTTTAATTATGGTTACTTTATATACAAATAATATTGGTTTTGAATTTAATAATAGTTTAACTTTACCATTGTATCAAAGAAAAATCCTTTATAAAGATCAATGACTCATTAATTTAATTTTTATAATAAGATATGGAATTTCTGATTAAAATCTTTTATTTAACTTCAAAAAATTGCCGGTTTGTTCAGCAAAAAATTGTTAAACTTTAATTCTCTTACACAATGTTTTGTACCAACTCATTTTTCAAAACATTTGAGTGCACTGGTTATAAAACTATTTACAAATGCGACAACACAAAAAATACATATTTTCACTAGTATTTAGAACTAGTCTTAAGCTAGACCTTAGGGATATTCCGTTAACTTTGGCAAATGACCCCTTTCACACGATACTATTATTGGATCCTAGTTCATAAATATCCCATCATCAATTTCGGAAATGCATGCGGAATATGCTCACCGGGGTGATTTCGATTGGCTAACGATTTCTTATATGTTTTTTATTGGTTCATTTCTACTTTAGCTACTTTTGGCATTTTTACAATTTCATTCCTCTTTTGTACCTTTGGAGTAGGTACTCCTTTCTATTAACGGGCTGGCAGTATTTCAGCGATAACATGTTGTTGAAATAACCCTAATTCAAGGTGGCAGTTTCGGCAAAAAGCCTACTGAGAAAACGTTTACTGAATTTCATCCAGGAGCAATAAAACAGGGTGCCGTGGATATTTGAATTAAATTTTTATCTTCTTCACACTTCATATATTAATAAAAAATTTATATCATTAGAACAATAATTCAGAATAGTAAAATCTCTACAGTTTAGAAGTTCTTGTAATTAATTAATATCTTATGGAATAGAAATTCCACACTGAAACGCGCGTTAATTAAAATTGCGGTGAAGAACGTAATAAACTAGCTGCGTATACAACATGTTGTAGTCGGTAGTAGTCGGTGTAGTCTGCCACTTCAGCAGTGTTGGTATGTAAAATAGCCATTAGCATGTATCAGAATTTCTAAACGGAAATCTCAACCTGACACTGGTTATCCGTAGGTAATTAGATTATTTTATTTTCGGTGTAACGCTGCAATATCTAAAGCAAGATATTGGTTTGTAAAAAAATTTATTTATAAACTTATCATGCCCATTTCCAGGTCCTATTCTTTGAGATTTTACTTTAGAATGTGCATCCAATAAAGGGTTAAAAGTACAGTTTATTATATTATATATTTTCATTTTTAAATATATTTTTAGAGGCGATTTTTACAAAATATTTTACTCCAATCTGCCGGTTTTCACACAATTTAGGCGCTAAATCCTTCTGAAAGGTACCACGGGACCTAAAATGGTTTAAGAAAAAGTAGCGTTCAAAAGACGGCTGAAATAGCACCTGATTTTTGGCTGTTTCTTAGAGTTTCTTTGCCGGATCAACTGACTATAGGGGCTTTTATACTTGGTTAGGCTTTTTTAATGTTTTTGATGGAGCTTTAAACATTTTTGTTTGTATTTAATTTGATATTTATTTCTTTTTTATGTTAAAATTATTTGATATTTTTGATTTCATCCTGTTTATATATTAAAGAAATGTTATATTTGTAATTAGAGTACTTTATGTATATAGGCAATCGTAATGTAACGTTTATAGTTGTATATTACAAATTTAACGAAATAAAAATGGAAGTACCATCTTTTACTACAATTCTTTGGGAATATCATGAAAAATAGGGAAAATGTTATTCATAGCAAAAGTACCCTAGTTTAAAATTTAAATTATTTTTTTATTAAATTATACCAAAGATGTAAACTAATATAAATTTAGTTATTCTTTGTTAAACGCATTTAAGGATTTTCTCACATTAATATAAAAGTAAAATATTTCAAAGTTTTTCAATCACTTTAGTATGGGTACAATAATGTATATATATATATATATATATATATATATATATATATATATATATATATATATATATATAATAAAGAAGCCAAACTGTTATTGTTAAAATGTAATAGCAACATTCCAAACAGTGGTATTCATTTTCTAATAAAAGAGGAAAAAAATAGTATATATCGTGCTCTTGTCAATATTGAACTCACTTTACTTCCTAATGCTTAATTTTGAAACTCAAACAATATTAATTTTACAATTCACTGCACTATATCGGTAAAATATCCGTAATAAAATATTTTAAGGCTTCTGTATTGAAGCAGTGTTTAGGGATTTTAGGATGAACAAACCACGTAATTGTTATGTGTGACGTCACAAACATGGCCGACCACGAAATGCAATCAAGCCTGCTTGGTTCCGCAACTCCGCCCAACACAACATTACCTGTGAAAAGCTTGTTTGGGACATCAGTCAAGTTAGTTAACGCCTAAGAAAGTCTTCTCCCTATGACAAGTAAAAGTATGTACCGGTTTCTCAAATAAAAATACAAGGTACGTTAGAAAAATCAAATATAATTGCAGCGTAAATAACTTTCAAAATGTTCTAGTTTATTTTTTTATAAATAATTTTAGTAATTTATTATAAATTATAATTGTTTTTACTTTTTTATTCCTTTTCATAATACTAAAGTGAATTAATATACACTTTTTTGTACTCAAATGTCATTTTGAAAAACATACAAAAATATATTTGTAATAGTTGCACAAGAGATAACCCATCCAATGCTATAAATTGAGGCACTGCAAAATTAAGCAGTCGGGCTGCTATATGTGGAGTGATAGGACAGCTAGAAAATATTTGAACGATAACAATGCAACTTACGTGGCACAACCCTAGCGTCAAATCTCAGAACTGAAAATCACTGAAATGATTCCCTGGACCTCAGCTCACACAATTTCACCACCTTCGTAACTAATACATTAAAACAATTGATAACTGAAATTATTGTTTTTATGAAACGTTGCTCTATTTCATGAACAGTCTAAAAGATAATAATGAGTCATATTCAATATCTTGGTCTACATCTACTTTAAGATTTGGATATACTACCGGTAATGTTGATTGTACGCCCATAGCAACAATCTTAAACTTCATGCCGTTTTACTACTTTTATTTTTAGCCGTAGAATTATGGTATATGTCTAATCTTAAACACATATATAAGTAAGCATGCAATTTATTTTTCCTTTTTCTAAGTATTTAAAATTTATACACTAAAAAAACAAAAACGTTAAGAAGCGTATTAAAACTATTACATATATCTTTAAATGAGGTAAGGGTATATCATAACACTACAATAATGCCGTAAAAGATCAGGTTTACCTTTATTCTTGTAGGGGAAAATTCAGTTCCGTTTCAATACTGCCGACTCTTGTTTCCTCAAATAGCTTTCAATTACTAAATCTATAATTCCGTTATAAAATCACGTAAGGGGAGGGAAGGACGAGTTAAAAAGATACCTCGAAAAACAATATTTGTTTAAGATTGGCATATAAACGCGTATGCTTTGTCTTGCTGTACATAAGACGCTATCTCTTGCTTCCCACTTCCTTGTTTTTACGACTCCCCAGATACAACTTCCGGCCACGTATTTTAGTTATTCTTACAGCAAATGAGTGCTTTGCATTCAACAAGCCGCGTGGTATTGTACATTGCTTGAAGCATCTCTTGGTTACCCTAAACTTTACTGAACTTGTCATAACCGTCCCACAATTATGTTTGTTACAAGTTGTTAGTGTTTTTATTTATCTGTTATTGGCAAAATTAGTTGGATGGAATCTAAAATAAAACAAGGACCAACATATATTTAAGTATACTCACATGTACAATTTTAAAGTGTACAGCGTAAGAATGTATATTACTAAATTAATTATATATATATATATATATATATATATATATATATATATATATATTTATAATGTGTTATTGTTTAAAACTACTTATAATATATAAATACTTATAATTAAGGTGTTGGAGTTTAGCTCCAGTTCACCTAACGCTCCTAATTCAACATTCCATTCACCTTGCATTAATCCTTCCCACTATAGCTACTTAATGTAATAATTATTTACCAAAAGTTACTAAATTACTGTTTTTACTCTGTCAAACTTTGATTTGCATAGATAATATTAATATTGCGTAGCAATAAAACGTAGTTTATGAATTCCAATTGAAAATTAGTTTTATATTTGTTCTTACCAATCATTAATACATTATGTATATATCTATAAAATGTATATCTGAAAAAATCGAGTGAAGAGTCAGAGAGAAAGAGAGAGAGAAAGAGAGAGAGAGAGAGAGAGAGAGAGAGAGAGAGAGAGAGAGAGAGAGAGAGAGAGAGAGAGAGAGAGAGAGAGAGAGAGAGAGAGAGAGAGAGAGAGAGAGAGAGAGAGAGAGAGAGAGAGAGAGAGAGAGAGAGAGAGAGAGAGAGAGAGAGAGAGAGAGAGAGAGAGAGAGAGAGAGAGAGAGAAAGTTTAATTCAACATACAATTGAACGGTAAGAATAAAAACATGTGAAATATATGTATAAAAAGTACTTATAGCACAAAACATAATGATTTACCTATTATATTTGAAAAGACGGAGTTTATATTAAGACATCTTTCTCGCGAAAAACATAAATTCTGTTAAAAGCCAAGTTTTTGTTGAACGATGCAAAGAAAATGGATCGAATCTAGGCTCTATGCCAATTGTAACATAAGGTTTCTTGTATCACCTTATGTCCTGTGTGCTATCACGTAAGGTTTATGATAAAGGTTTATATGACCATTTTAGGTTAAGAGGGAATGATCTTCATAACATAAGTCATATTTAAAAGGACTTTCAAAGCACGGGGTTGAAAATTGAGGGATAGCTGTCAGTTAAACTATGGTTGATAAAATAATAAAATGAGTCGTAAGCAATGTATAAGTTCACATGTTCAGAGCTTCAAAACTAGAAAAGAACCCAAAAGATTATATGCCAAACACTATTTTTATTTTTTGATAATTGTTAATACGTTTTGCTCTTCCGACAAACAGTAAAATTTTATTTTCATTATGTTTGTTTTCTTTACCTAGTTATAAAAACTTTTATATCATGATATTCTACCTTAAATATCAGAATTATACAAATAGGTCAATAATTTATTAATTTCAATAAAAATATATAAATTATACTGAAACCGAGTGTTCAGATAAGGAACACCTAACATTTATTATTTGTTTCCCCGAGTAAGACATTCATTAATATACTAATATGAAATCTTAATTAGAACAATGGATTTTTGCACATTTTTATAGTTATGTTTCAATAACAGAACGCTAAGTATTTTGTAGATTTAAATCCATCCTCTTTATTATGTGAAAAAAAAACAATGTATATGGTTAATATACACATTTTTTATGTCATTCTTTGTATATTTAATTTTTTGTTAGTTCCCGTATTACGTTATATGGCATAAGGGACATAGGGTGTATCTGGTATAGGGTATATTTTAATCCTCAAAACGTAATGTGTGACTATTGCAACCCTTAGCACGACGGCAGATGTCCGAAGTACCATTATCCTTTCAAATATCCGTTCATCCATCGCCAATAACAAAATTTAAAATAGGATGAATAGTTTATCCCCAAAACACGCAGACGTAATTATCTGTTATAGGTTGTACAACAATCATTATTTAGCATACGCTATCGTTAAATAGACCTCAATAAACCAACTTAACAAACTAACTTAAGCCAACTTAACAACTTAACCACTAAATAAAATATTTGTTGTGGTGGCATAGTTATTTAAATTTGTTTATCCAAATCTTTCTCATGAAGTTCTTCATTTTTCCTGAATAGTATACGTTGCAAAGCTCAATTTGTAATTATGAAATTCTTTAAAACGTAAGAAGATTTCCAGGAGTCAACAGCTCAGGACGAAATTTTTGAAATATTTGTTCTAATTTATTGTAATTTTATTTGCAATATTAGTTCTATAATAGATTTCGTATATTTTTTATTTACCATTATAACGCCGAAAGATAACTTAGTAGTTTAAAAAAATTCGAATGGATTTCTGGACAATGAATACCTTATATTTATACGCTAAATAAATAATATTAGAAAATTCAAATTATAAATGGTATCATAATGAGAACTTCTAGACATGGTCTTAGCTCAAATACTTTAGTCCCGATAAGCTATTTGGTTTCCTTATCAGTTAGGTTTCTTTGACAGAGTGATTTCCGTTCAAAGAAGATTCCTTGGATAATTGGATCGTAGGGAGCCTGACATGCACTGACATACATCCGAACATGAACCGGTTACATCTAACGGTGTTTAAAAGATAAATTTTAGGTGTCATTTATCTGTACAAGATTCTCACTGTTTTATAGTATGCCCACTCTACCAGATAATATGTTAGCATTATTTTTATTTTAGTGTTGAGTATTATATATTACACAAGAAATACTTGTTAAAAATTATTTTTTGTATATCAACCTAAAATAGTAGTTAATACAAAATTTTGCAAAACAAATTTATTTGTTAATCTGCTGTTAAATTCAAACGCAATTTAGTAAACACATTTGCATGATTGTTTGACCAGAACCTTTAAAGGGCTCAGTTAATTTCATCCTATTACCAAACCCAATTTAATCCTAATGGGACATTGTACAGCATATATATGCGCACATAAATAAACTAAACTTAATTAGGAATCTTAAATTCAACTATCCCTTTACATGATGAAACAGTACTAATGCAATTACAGTGTTCCTATGAAGTGAATTCTGAAACTAAGTCGTACCTAAAAATGTATTTTACATTTCGATTTTAATGAGTTGAATTATTGTACGAGCCTAATCAGGCATTATGGTTCTTATATACTATCAGCCTAACGAAGTAAAATGGAATGAGTGTTTCACCTGTACACTATATTTCCGACCCTAAGGAGCCATAGGAAATTATTTTAAAATCTTTCACGTATTCCCAAATGACATTATTAGGCAATTCAGTTAATTTTCAAAACGTTTAAATGAAACATAGCTCATGTTGCACTTAATTTTATGGGCCTTTGAAGCTTCATTACTTTGAATGCCGATTACAAAATTGTTCCCCAGCCTCATAATTCCCGCAAGTAAACCATAGAAGTCACCACGAGAGTTGTGACGCTTGCCGAACAAATAAAGTGACCGAGTTATAGATGGAGTAAGGAAATCTAATTGGGAGAGGATTGTTGGACATTCGAACAAGTTTTTCGTCAATTTGGGATGAAATAAGACATCGCTGACTTCACGCGTGACTTGAACATCCGGATGAAGAAGCTTAAGAAGTTCAGTAAGTGTCACCTTTCTTAATCACAGTCCCTGAAGCATCTCCATTAGCCTTAACAGATTCTTCTATATAGCTTCAAGTATATCAATCAGACAAAACAGGGCTTCTTACTGCAGAATGTGACAGGCAAAGGATAAAAAGAGTATTTTAAAACGGCAGGATTCATAATTCCACGAGTGACATTGCGATGAATCCCAATATCTTGTGTGCACATCTCCACAAATCATAAAGATATGAAGTCAAAAAAGGCGACATTCAAGCTTGTCTGAATGCTGATAGTACACTTCTTCTAATTTTAATCAGTCAAAACGATGTTGACTCTTAGCATAATTACGTTCTTGCAAAGTTAATAATGGCGAAATATAACTCATAAGAGTATTCCATCTAAAAAGTGTGCTTAAACATTTTCCAGATTTGGAGATGCTTAAGTAGTTAGTAAATTTTGAAATATCTAATAAACAATACTTGTAGGCAAAAGTCGGGTTTATACATATATTTTAGTGTAAAATATATTTATATATCGTACTTGTACTATAAAACTAAAAAAGTAACAATGAAAGACTGAGAAGTTGGCTTACCAAAAAGAAGAAAACAAAGTGATACTAATCCAGGAGAATTAATCGTGTTTATTGTATTGTAAAAAATATAAGAGATGATACTTTACCTTTATTCACACCAATTCCTCATCATTTATTCCTCAGAATCACATCTGACACTATTTTTATTTATTTTAGTAAATAACTTTATTGAAAAGTTATATATATATATATATATATATATATATATATATATATATATATATATATATATATATATATATATATATATATATAAGAAAGTTTTAAGAAATTAGAGAAAATTGGGAAGATGACCATTGCTGGTACATCGATGGAATATCGATTGATATACAATTAGATGTGTCTAGACGATCCTCATGTACTAGGTGGCCAGTAGCTGCAAACCGCATACCGCAATGACATTATAATTGGCATTACATTGTGGTAATCATAATGGTCTTGGAGATATTGGTTTGTGGCTTTAAGTCATAAGATCCACAGCCTTTTCATCTCTTAAAAAGTTAATATAAGTAAAATTTTAAATTAATGTATTTTACTCTTTCTGCCTGAATCCCACAACGATTCAGGAGAAAACCTTATGAGGACTTGAGTCGAGTCAAATTGTTTAGCCATAGCACATACATTTTTAGTAGTTCACAATAGGGGTAGCGTCCTGTATATACTTTAATTTAAGTGATACAATTGTAGTTATTTGTTTTTATTAAAAAAATATTACACTGAGAATAGATTCCTCATTAACAAAAGACTAACTTCAAGGTTTGAAAGAAATAATAATCCAAAATTTGCAAACTGCTCATAATGTAGAAAAGGAAAACCACCCTTATACGTTTATGTTATCTATTTAAGACTGATATTTTATGTGTATTTTATTTATATCTATAATAATTCTTTAAAGTATGAATCGAAATTTAAAAAGAGAATATTCGGTACTTTGCTATCGACTTTGTTATATCCTGACGTTCTCCTTAAAAAAGAGTTTATTGTCTCGGATTTAAGTTCAAATTAGGAAGGAAAAGTTACTGGATTAAGCAGTTTTTTGCCATTAAGAAAATACAATGTATTTTGTCGACAATGAAGTTTAAAAAGCATCATTTAGCAAAGCTCTAAGTAAAAACCGTTTCTGACTGGAAAGACCTTTATTTCAATAGGGATTAACTTCCGAAGATATATTATAAACTTCCGTATTGTATAGGATGAATAACAAAAGATTGGTTATATTATGTAGTATTAACGTGACGTTGTATTTTGTGACATGTTCTAAACATATTTTTTGGTAGGAGGGTCCAATTCTGAATGGTAAAGCAAAACTGAAGTCTTATATTAAATCAGGTTAGCACAATGAATGTGCAGGTGTGTTACATCTCTAACCACAAATATCAAGTTATTGCAAGGGTAAATCCACAGGTTTAATATACTACCGATGCTGAGTTGGTAGGATCCATAAGTGTTAAATACATTTGTTATGTACCTTGACACTAAGTCGTGCTCCTTGTACCCACTAATGACTAGTGATGATGATACAGAACCGGTCACCCCTTCTTTCCAGGACTGAAATATACTGCCCGCTCTTCCTTCTGATGGATATCAACAGGAGGCGGCCTCTTTCTCGAAAATTACCCATCCTGTATATGCTTCCACTCGGGACATAAAGAAACGTTTTTTTAGGAATACTTTCTGTATGATGTTGTACCGATTGTATTAAATAATAATTCTGGGGTAACTGGATTACCGGTGGAAGGCGTAGGCCCAGATGAATGATAAGGTCTAGACTGTACAAAAGAGGCTGCTATCGGCGTGGCGCGCATCGCAGATAGCAGTGTCTGATAACAAAATTGAGAGGTGGGGTGAGGTAGACGTGCCGTACCTCCATCTCAGTTAATCGGAAGTGATTGTAACGAGTATTAAAAAAGTGCTTAGAGTAAATCTTTTTGCTAATTGTCATCGAACCTGCGGGTAAGTAAACCTTTTAACTAGAGTCCAGTCAATATACATTCTTATTTATTTTGGAATAATTTTGAGGAAAGAAATATTGTAAAAATTAAATTTAATGGGAATTTAAGAACTTGTCCTTTTGATCTGTGCAATATAAAACTTGTTGGTGCAGTGAGCACATGTATATAATATTTTATGTAAAAATACTAAAAGAGTTTTGTGGTTGTTACAGATGCTTTCAGCAATTTTATTATTTTTCATTTATAAAATCTTTAACACTGAAGAATTTTTCTATTTTAAATCTCTAACACTGAAGAATACTTTTAACGTAAAGTAAAGAAAATTAGTAACAAATATAATTGAATTTTGAAGATAAATGAAAGGGAAGAATTTCCAGATCACATTAAAGTGTGAATTTTTGAATTTTGAAAATTGAATAAAAGACAAGCTGTAAGAACTTTGTACATTTTGGAAGTGAAGAATATATTACACGTTTGAATTTAAAAGTTATCAAGACGTTTTTATTTTTATTTTAATTCCAGTTATTATTTTTAAGAAGAAGTTTTATTTCAGTTCGAACTTTATTTATTTCAGAAGATTTACGTTTATTTTTAAACCTTCACAAAAGTTTATTTTAAAATTTCAAAGCTAACCCCTCACGTGTGCCAGTAAAACGGTACATAAAAATTGCGCCAATCTGCTAACTAGTTTTAAACTGCTGACTAGTTTTAAAGTGCAAACTAGTTTTAAAGTGAAGAAAAACTAGAACTTTGATTTTATTTAATTTTGTGAAGGACTGAACGTGTTCGATTTTCGTGTAAGAACACGACTACAAAGAATTGTGGTGCACAATTTTACCTGCGTGTATTTTCCTGTAGGTATAACAAGAAAAGGTAGTCAGAGCTACTATTCCGCCATATTCATTGTTTACTAAGTTTTGTAAACAATAAACTTAACCTCAATTGACTCTTGGTATATTAAGTGAATTGTTATTTGAAGATTTTATTTCTATTTTAAGAAGTTTAGATTTTATTTTATATTTATACAACATGGAGTCTGTACACGTAGAATTAATAAATAAGGAAGAGTTAATTTATGAGTTGAGGTTTAGAGGTATTGACAGTACTGATGGTAATGTAGCCGAACTTAGGAAGACCTTCTAAACTTAAAATTTAAAGGAAATTATGCTAATTTAAAAGACATATTGTCATTTCCAGCAGAAGTTAGTCACATCTCGAATCAAGTAGATTTATTAAATATTAAGGCAAGTGAGTATGATGAAAGTAGAAGTAAAGTTGAGTTAGTGAGTTAGTGCGTTGCAATGTGAAGGTTAACCACTACTCAACCAGAATAGACAATGTGTATAAAATCTGTAAGGTTACTTCAGAAAGTAAAATTATTTTGGAAACTTTAATAAACAAAGTAAAAGAAGTTAAGAAACTTGTTAGTAAAGATAAGTTGACACCTGAGGATGTATTAGCAGTACATTAAAGTTTGTTGAACTTGAGTGTAGAAAAGGAAGTCTTAAATGAGCAGTTAAACCAAAAAGCAATGGATAAGTTTACTGTAGAGACTGTCCCTACACTGCAAGTAGCTAGTGGGATGTCTGCTAGTTTTGCTAAACTGCAGAATCCAATTGAAAGATACATAAAAGCGTTTAAACCGACTAACGGCTTAAATATATTTGAGTTGATGGATTACCTTCGGGTTATGCATCAATTGGTATCTGAAACTCCACTAAATGATAGTGAAAAGGTTAAATATTAGCATAGGGTATGCTAATGGGCCATTGTACCAAAAGTTACTCGAATACAAGGTAAGTGGCAAGAGTATTGTTGAGATTCATAAAAGTCTGATGAATTTCTTTGTGCCTATGGGACAAAAGGAAAGTTTGAAGAGGGATCTTGTACATAGATCTCAAAAATATAACGAAAGGTTAAGCAGTTATATTAGTAGCATTAATGAGAATGCTGAACTTCTACAGTGTGACTACACCGAGAAGGAGATTGTTGACATTATAAAGGTAGGTATTACTCCTAATGTACGAGCAAGATTAGTATTTTGCGACAGTCCAAAAAACTTTGACAGCTGGAACCAAAACAAACCCAGGAGAGCAGGCGACAGTCGGTACATAAACAAAGGGTTTGTAAACATAACCTCAAAGCCAACCTTAACCTCAAATGTCAACAATGGAACAAAGAAGTGTTATGTATGCGGTAAAATGGGTCACTATGCCAAGGATTGTTTTAAAACAAGAAGGAAGTTGCTCCTAGATTCCAGATAAATAAAATGAGCCCTGAGAAGCCAAAAAACTTGTGAATCGGGGAGAGGAGCAAACTAATCGGATCTCTCCCCAGTTAAAGGTAAACAAAGTAGACACTTTAAGAAGAAGTAACTATTTAAGCACACTACCAGTAGTAAAGGTGGGTTTTGGTAAAAATAATAGTTGTAAGGCACTTGTGGATTCTGGAAGCGGTCTAACCTTGATGAGTGAGAAGCACTATGAACAATTACTACATAAGAAGTTAGTAAATAAGTCCAAAGCCACCGAAATAAAATGTGCTAGTGCGGACAACTCAAATATTGAGTTGACAGGTGAGTCTGAAATAGTAATAAAAATAGAGGAGTACACTTGGAAGATAAAATTTGTAATATCCAAGAACCTTGCATGGGATGTTATACTTGGAGCTGACTTTATGAAACAAACAGGTCTTGTGTTGGACTTGAACAAAGACAGCTGTTATTTTAATTTTAAGCCACTAAATAGGATAGAGCTATTTGAAAACTCCACTATACTCAATAGCAATGTAAATAAAAAAATAAAAATTGGTTGCCATCAAGCTAGTGAAGGTATAAAGAAATTATTAAAAGATTTTCCTGAAGTCTTTACAACGAAAATAGGTAATCCTATTGATTATGAAGTGACACTGGAAGTAAGTGATAAACAACCAGTTAGAGAGAGACCCTATCCTATGTCACCACCTAAATTAAATGAGTTGAGAGGCATCATTAATGACCTGTTAAAACAAGATATAATTAGGCCTAGTGAATCAAACTATGCTAGTCCTACATTTTTTGGTAAATAAAACAGGCACTAATAAATCAAGAATGGTTGTAAACTACTCAAAGTTAAATGCAAAATTGAGGAGAGTTGAGTACCCGATAGGTGATGTGCAAGAAACATATAATTATTTGCAAGGTGCAAGTGTATACAGTACATTGGACCTAACGAATAGTTTTTACCAATTAAAAAGCAGTGAGGAAAGTAAGCACTTGACAGGTTTTGTAACTCCATTTGCTTCCTATGAATTCCAAAGAGTTCCATATGGTTTGCACCTAGGTTCTGGTGTAATGAGCTCCTACTTAAATAAGGTACTTGATGGTATGAAGTATAAATATGTAATGAACTTTGTAGACGACCTAGTAATCTATAGTAAAAATATCGAAGAACATATGGTACATTTAAGAAACCTGGTACAAAGACTTTCAGAACATGGCCTGACTGTCAACCCTGCAAAGGTGAAGTTTGCGTGTAAGGATATACAATTCCTAGGACACCTGATAAGTAAGGACGAAATAAAAATAGACCAGGACAGAACAAAAGCCATAACGGATTGTGAGCCACCGAAGAATGCAAAAGAAGTGAGTAGATTCAAAGGAGCGGTAAGTTATTTCAGTAAGTTCATACCAGGGTATACAAAATATGCTGCCTGCCTAAATGATTTAATAAAAAAGAATACCAAGTTTGTATGGACTGAAGAGTGCCAAGCAAACTTTGAAAAATTGAAACAATGTATAACTAATTCACCAGTGTTAGCTATACCCAACTATAAAGAGCAATTTATACTGTATTGTGATGCATCTGCGAAAGCAGCAGGTAGTTGTCTGATGCATAATATAAAGGGTGAAAATAAGCTTGTTGCACTGTTGGAGGTTATGGGGCTTCCTAAGTATTAAGGGTTGTTTTAGCATAGACTGTCCCGTCTTCCAAGAAGGCATTACTGAGACAAAATGCCCAAAATTCTTCCTCATGGATCTTGACAGGAAGCATCAATACCTCCAACATTACCCAATCCAAAATATCCTGTCAATCCGGAAGTAGCGCTAAGGTCCTTTTCGAAAGAAGTACAATTTATTATTTATTCTTGTCCTAAGAGAAAAATAATTATATTAAAACTTGAATTTTTAACCATCCAACTAACCACCCTAAACTCGTAGACTTGTAATTTTCTTTTTTAAGCTTCATTTACATAAAAGTCATGTAAAATCGTTTCACTTGTCTTATGGCTAACTACGGTAGCAACGAAAAATCGCAGAAAACACATATGTGTTAACACATTTATGTTAAGAGGTAAACAGGTGGCTAGGGCACCTTATGATTGTAGGTACATTATTACCATGTAATAATGGCTATAGGACAGGTTTTGCATGGTTGTTTGTATTGAGCAGGTAATGTTATCTCTGTTCTATAATTCAGGTTGTAATCGAATTCTTAAAACTTCTTGCCAGTAGACCTTTGACGTGTAAAATTCTTGCCTCGGTAAACTTGTATAAGGTAAGTTTTGAGCTCTGAGACATCTAGGGTATAAATGTTTCTATTATGTGTGTGGTCTCGGCTTATCTCTAGAATATGCTGAACTTTGGGAGCTCCTTGCCTGTATTATCTTCCGACTTCTGAGGCCTTTCACCGTATGATAGTCTTTTGATTATTGAAGATTCTGGCATAGTAAGTAAGCGATCTTTGCTTATGCTTATGGAATCTTCGTGCCTGTAGATGGTTTTGGAAATCGTGACATTTTGAGTTTTCCAGTCAAGGTATATTTTCCCTCTTGATCGTTCTGGAGTCTACACGCTTCTGGATTAATAAAGCCTTCGGCCACTAGGATTAAAGTGGTTTGAGAAAACCATGTATGCATATCTTCATATATAAGTGACGAAACCTTGCTGTAATCTGAATTTTGACATCTAGCTGGAGATCGTATCTCTTATGGTTCTCTCAAAATTATAAAATGTGTGGGTCCACCCTACCGTATTGCGTACACAGAAAAAAAATTATTTTAGGTCTGATACTGATATTAAAGGTGAAATAATAACGCGTGACTGATGACACCAAGCTGTAACCTAGGACTAGCTATCGTTTCTAGGCTGGAACTAGTTTATTTTAGAGTGTAGGTAGACAGAAAGATTTGGATCACGCTATCCTGATTTATGGTAACTAACAGTGCAGGGCAGGGAGTTAATGATGTTGAGTGACTAACGACGTGCAATGTCATATTGTTACTTATGACACCAAACTGTGACATAGGACAAGCTATCAGACTGGAACAAGTTTATTCCTAGGGTGCAGGTAGACAGGAACAGATTTGGATCACGCTCTCCGGATTGATGGTAACTAACAGTGCAGGGCCGGGAGTTAATAATGTAATGTGACTAATGACATGTCATGACATGGTTACTGATGACATAAAACTGTGACATAGGACAAGCTATCAGACTGGAACTAGTTTATTCCTAGGGTTTAGGTAGACAGGAACAGATTTGGATCACGCTCTCCGGATTGATGGTAACTAACAGTGCAGGGCCGGGAGTTAATGATGTAATGTGACTAATGACATGTCATGGCATGGTTACTGATGACATAAAACTGTGACATAGGACAAGCTATCAGGCTGGGAAATCGTTTATTCCTATGGTGTAGGTGGACAGGAAAAGATTTAGATGACGCTATCATGATTGATGGTAACTAACAGTCAAGAGCCGGGAGTTATTGATGTAGTGTGAATAATGACGTGTAATGTCATAGTGTTACTGATGACACCAAACCGTGACATAGGACATGCTATCAGGCTGAGAACTTGTTTATTCCTATCTTGTAGGTAGACAGGAAAAGATTTGGATCACGCTAAACTGATTGATGGTAACTAACAGTCTAGAGCCGGAAGTTAATGATGTAGAGTGACTAATGACGTGTAATGTCATGGTCATGGACTAGCTATCAGGGTAGGTAGTAGGGTCTAGCTAGGTTCACCCTGGATAGGTATCAGTCTGGGTAACTTGATGATGACCAAAAATCCGGGGCCGGATGTTTATGTTGTGGTGCCACGGCGTGAACGGGAATAGCTATTAGTTTGGGTACTCACATTTCCCTTGGTTCTTGCCGTAAACTGACCGTCCGTAGTCTAGACAAAATTAACTTGATTGATGGTGACCGACGACCTGGGACTGGACATTGTTGTTGTACTCACATGTCCCTTGGTTCTTGCCGTAAACTGACCGTCCGTAGTCTAGACAACATTAACTTGATTGATGGTGACCGACGACCTGCGACTGGACATTGTTGTTGTACTCACATGTCCCTTGGTTCTTGCCGTTAACTGACCGTCCGTAGTCTAGACAACATTAACTTGATTGATGGTGACCGACGACCTGGGACTGGACATTGTTGTTGTAGAGGGTTTAGTGGTATGTAATGACACAGTGTAATCGATTATAGTGGCATGGATTCTACCATTATTCTAGTAGATTACCTGCACTATTATTTGTGTAAATACCAGTATGTTGTATAGCTCATTTGTAAATATGTTTGTAAGTAATTAATTTGTTTAAGATAAAGTTATTGTTACGGTCTGTTTTTATACAAATATTTAAAAGAACGTTAGATTAGAAAATACCCAGTGAGAAGGGTAAAACTGTTCTAAAAATAAATTACGATTAACGGTTCATTAATTGGACCTCAGACACTAATAATAATTGAAAGAAACATTGTAGAGACTTTTAAGTATCTTTTAGGCTATAAATTCCTTTCTTATATAAGTCACGACTGTTTAATTTAGAATCAAATGTCAGTTTAATCATAGCCATTCAAATGAGAATTGCAGAGTAACAGATTTGTTTGCCGCAAATAAAGACTCAATCAATTTCTGTGAGACGTAAACATTTACGTTTGAAAATCAAAACCATCCGTTACCAAAACTGTAGTTACAGAAGTTACAGATGGGCAATGCTTATAATTTTATAGATAATTATTAGTTCAAAAACAACGTTTAAAAGCTACAGTAAAGTTGGATTTAATGTACTAACTGTTGACGGGAAATTCCGATTTATTTCTGACGGCATGCAAGATAACTGTCGAATGAGGTGACCTAGGGCATTGAAAGTGGGAGTGAATCTCGACCTCTATTGCATCTACATCGGAACGGAATATGGTATACATCGGTCCATTTGAAGTAAAAAAGGTTGTCTGTTAAAAAGTTAATCTAGTTACATTGGTCTTAAGGGTTAGTGCGTTGTGAACTAGAAAAACAGAACGAACAAATATGACAAAGTATATTGTAAAGGTTAATAATATGAAATTATTCAGTATTTATCAACACATGTAATAGACATACAATACTTGCTTGGTTAAATATACTGCTTTGACTGATTTTATGTATAGTAGTTAGCAAGGTTATTTTACCACTTTCAATTTCGATATAAGGGCAGTAGTTGTGTAACTTCACACAAAATTTACACTTCCTGTGTTAACTCATTCGAAAGTTATGATGTATACACAAAATCTAAGAAATTAGCTGTTTTCTTCAACTGAATGGAAGAGCCGTTTCTATGCTCTCAGACATTAAAGTTTGTAGTGGCTTAGTCTAAAGGTATATTTAAGGCCACAGGCTTAGGTTTGAAATCAATAATTATTGTAACGTTAACTTGTTCTTCCTCTGTACATAAGTAGTCACAAATCGAGTTCACTTGAGCCTGATAATCCTTGCATATTAACAGAAACTCCAATAACCAGTGACAAACATCTAATGGTTATCTAATTACAGAAGATATTCCCTCAGGTTAAAGGCATTGTTATAATTATATGTAAACAATACTATGACTATATACGAGTGTTTATTATGTAAAATATCCATATTATATCACTGTTTTCTGGTTCTGAGTTATGTCATATATTTCAAGACACTACGTCTTCATCAACTTAGTTTAAAGTCGATATTGTACTTAAGAGGGAAAAGAAAGAAAGTTGGAAGAAACTTGCTAACATTACTATTGCTAGACATTACATAAAACTGTGCTAAAATTGAGGCACTTTTCATTACTTGATAGAGCTGAAATGATGCCAATAAGGTAAAATTCCATGAAATTCTATAAAAAAATAGAACTACTAATTTACATGAGCTCTGCCCCACTGGCCTCTAAATATGAAGAAATATTCATAAAAAATGTATATATATATATATATATATATATATATATATATATATATATATATATATATATATATATATATATATATATATATATATATATAGGCAGAATTTTAGTAAACTTTGCGTCACTACAGTGGTTTTATTAATAAACGGTTTTGAATATACCTGCTGAGGTGTAGGTTGATGTAAAGTATATGTTTACTGATATTAATGTTATGTTTTGAATGTATAGAACGAGAGTAGAAGCTTGGAAATTAAACACTAGAAGTAAAGCACGTATTCTTAGATAAAAGTTAAATTGGTTTAGAAAACAAATCACAAGAGAAACACGAAGCGCGGTTAAAGTCTTATTATTAGCAATAAATAACAGCAAGCTCGCAAGAAGCTAAACTTTAGCAAAGTAGGAATTGATTAAACTTTGTATTTCTAAAAATAAAATGAGTATAATTTTTATTTCTTAGGTAGTACCAGTAATACTTTTAATATTATTATGGTTTTACGAGAAAAATTAAGTGTTATTTGTTTCTCGGAATATATTCGTTTAAAATTGAAAGATGAATTATGGATTAGAGATTAATAATCGCATTTATGTTATCACTGTGAATCTTCATTCATTCGTCTAGCTCACTTCACAGTTTATCAAAACTAGCAGTTAGTTACCAGCGGCTTTACACGTGATTTTCTAACGATTAACAGGTCTTAGAGTGTGATACATTTTTTAATAGCATAATAAACACTATTTAAAACAAGACATGGTCACTTTTAATGTTATAATACAATGTTATAAACAGCTGATTAGAGCGGCTAAAATTAAAAGTGCTGATTCTTGTGGCTCACAAACAGTGCTGCCACATAATGACAGTGGTTATTGTTTAATACTCGGTGTTTAAACAAGCGCACTGTCTCCCTTATTTATTAAACGCTTTTAAAAACTTGGTAACTTTAATTAAATTGTCTCGCTCAAATATAATAAATGTGCCTTTTTATCATATGATTCTTTTAAATTTACGTTTAAAGATTTTTGAAAGCTAACATTTTAAAAATAAAGATTTTAAAACATTTAAATTGTGTCTATATAATTAAAGCTTTAGCTATTGAAGATGTATATTTTTTACTTATTACAACATGCCGGTCTCAAATTAAAAATTGTTAATTGAAAAACAACAAAATGGTGGCTATTTGGATAATTATTGAGTTTTAAACAGTTTTAATATGATATTTTTGTTTGCTTTTGGTTACGAATTAATACCTGAAGGTTTTGGTTGAGAGTTAAGGGACACTCTGTAGAATATAGTATAGTAAATAGAGAAATACTGATCAATTACTATGAACTCATTATTTTATAACCTTTCAGAAAGGTATAACTGATCGTTGATGGACTTGAATAACATATAATAACTATTGAACAACATAATAATAACTTTAATAGCAGATAAAGTAATTCTTTAAATAGTTTTATATTAAAACGGAATATTTCATAGATTATATAAAATATATTTTGTTCCTTTATTTACAACACACTGAGCGAAAAGAGCTGTGGAGGCAGTATGGACAGAATATGTCATAAATACAGTAAGTAAACAATATGTGACACGCCATGTACATGACTCGTCTTTCTCTCTTATATAGTATTTATATTGAAGTAGGGTCTCTTTAATTTGGAAAAGGAAATTCTGTAACTTTTTATCTCACTATTCACATTGTTTCATATTTATTTACATACATATTATTTAGATAATTGCTTTCTCATGACAGTACTGTACATTTATACTTATTACTCACACGAGTAATAATATTACTTATTGATGGATAGTAATTTATTACTGCTAAGTAAGTAAACATTGATTTCTGGAAAAAAGGTTGTTCTTATTAAAATGTGAATTGAAATGTTAAGTAATACCTACAAGGTAATGAACTTGATTACAGGCTATGTTGAATTGTTTTAATTATATCAAATATAGTTTGTAAAGTAATTAAATGTAATTTCAAGGATACATCCTCCAAAGAGTGGACATCGATAATTGTTTCGATAGTATGCACTAGTAGCCTACTTCAGTTTGTTATTATAGAAATTTGCAATTCGTGAATAGGTCTGTTTTAAAACATAGACTACGAAACAACACATTTCCATGAGTTCATTAGCGTCTTAATATTACTGTACTAACCTAAATGGGTTAATTAAAAAATGTTGAAATGCAAAGGGTCTGCTAATTTGCTAAAATTGTATTTATTAAAATGCCTGAGATATGTCTTTAGCAAATAAAAACCGGCTAGACTAGGCTTTCATTTTTAGTTTCTGAGATATTAAGGATATTTATTTTATGAAAACAATATTTGAAACAAAATTTTGAACATTAATTTTTCGAATAGTTGAAGATTATGTTTATCAGAGATTTATTTTATTATGATACACAATTTATCTTTATGCTTAGAAATTACATTTTGTTATAAGCTTTTAACTTTTAATTATACGTAAAAATTTTATTCAGTGAACATGTTTTAGCCATAATTTTAGTAAATCCCTATGTGCAACCAATCATATTTTACTTAGCTCCAGCTCTAAAACATAGTAAGGCTTAAACCATTGTTTTGAAGTTTAAGTTTTCATTAAAACCATAGATTAATGTTAAATGAACACCATTATAGTTGCTCCGGAATAGCTGCTAAATATTCTAGTGTTTATCAAAGATAGGGTTTATGTCCGAGGATAGATGTATGAGAAGATTGAAACTTCAAAGCAACCAGCAACTGAGCTGTGTTATCAATGATTTCCCCACTGCCCTTTACTCAGTATATAGCACTTTTCTTTCTATATCTAAACTCAGATTAGAACAAAATAACCATGTCAATACAGGCCTGTATCCTGTATATGTGACTAATTTAAACCTTTCTCGACGAACTACTTCTTCTCTCACAAAGAAAAATGCCGACACACAAATTGAATATAAATGTAGTTTACTAAATGCAGCACTCTCGTATTCATAAAAGGGAGTTAGCCCTTACTAAGCGTCTTAGAAATATACAGCAATACTTTAACAAGTATATAATTTTATTCTATATAAAATTATATAATTTATACAATTTATGTATAATTATATATATATATATATAATTATACATATTTATAATAATTATTATATTATATAAATATAAAATATATTTATATAATTATATATAATTAAATTTAATAAAGAAACAAAATTATATAATTTTGTTTATTTATTTATTTTAAGTTAGAGATTAATGTACACACTGAAGATGGGTTATACCGAAACACGTGTATGAAATAAAATCATAAGTAATTAAAACAAAGGGTTTTAGTTTACCATTAATTATTCTAACATAAAGATGACCCTATAATTTGGAGTAAGTAATAACATTTATATATATATATATATATATATTTTTTTAATAATATTTATATACATGTATAAAGGAAAAATTAAATATATGTTTGTTCAAACTAAAAACATAAATAATTATTGTTAATACGATATTTAGTACAACTACTAGTATAGGCAATTAGCAAAGATAATGCTCAATGGGAAATTTTTTTCAAATTCTGTGGAAAACTTCATTCTTGAGTGGTTTTTTATTATGTAACACTACATATACTTATTCACAGAACGGTAACTTACAAAAAATCATGTCATGTAACATCTGTTAGACTATTAAATTGATTACACAAAACATTGAGATACAGAAAGTGAATAATTATCTCTCAATATTATTTATAAAAGATACCTATTATAGCGATAAATGTAGAGAATTACAGGTTTGTTTATATTATTGTGGTAGGTAATTGGTAAATAAAGACAAAGAAGTGCTGTCCTGCATATGTGTCCTTTGTGCTCTATGTTCTACACTGGTGTCTCCATAATCCATTGGCGTTTTTGGCGATAGGTTTCATATATATATATATATATATATATATATATATATATATATATATATATATATATATATATATATATATAACCTATATTTTAGTATATGAAACCTATATATAATCTCATTTTCAACTTTTCCATTGTTTATTGAATATGATATACTCCCTTACATTCTTCTTTATTTGTTAAGGGTCTGGTATGTTTAATAATTTTATATTTTAGGATTTTAAACTTAAGAAGAGAATAGACATCATATCACATAACATTTTGTTTCATTTGAATAACAATGGCAGATGTAAAACTATGTCTTTATAAACATCTTCAAAACTAAATTATTTGTATAGAAAAATAAATGTACGTTATTTCTAATGTAAATTTTCTAGCAGATTATAATCAATGCTCTTATCGGCAAGGGTGCTAAAAGTTCTAGTTAGTTTAATACTGATTTGATTTGGTATGAAAATATTCTTCCATTGATAACTCTAAAATATGGGATAAAATTGCAAAAATTTATTTGTGTTTATATGCAATTATTGTAATGCAAGTGTTTATACATATATAATGTCATAAAGAAGCCAAACTGTTTTATTCCATGCTCTAAAACTAGTTTTAACAAGACACATTTCATTGTAAAAATTTCATTGCGCAATACGTTGTTGATTAAATAAATGCATTCGATTGACAACAATCAAATAAATGTAATGTAAGTGGTGCTCAACAATAAAGGTCAAACAAACAAATCTCTTTTATAAATCTTCAATACCATCTATTGTAATAAATTAATTGAATAAATCATACTAAGTAGTTTGGCAATTCCAAGTGAAGCAGTTTTCCAAAGAAAATCAGTAACATGGTTTCATACACCATGAAAAATATTCCAAACTACATCGTTTGGGTATGGCAGGCATTTGGAGGTCTGCCACTGAAAATTACTTCGGGGCCTAAAAACTTAAAAAAACTGTCGTTTTCCATAGCTGGTTTCTTTTGGTGTTTAATAATATTCATACTGCAAGAAATTCTCTCTTCCATCGTTCTCTACGTCAACATCACAGAGGTAAGAGTCGGTTATGAAAGAAGTAGAACTCAAAAGTTCGCAATGATTCTAGACTTGGTGGCTTCGCAGATTCTGGCAGGTTCCACATTCTTCAGCGGCACATGGAAGTACTCGAGTATAATTGACGTCTTTGGCACAATGGATCGAATCTATCGAGACCTTCAGTACAAGAACAGAGAGGTCAAGGTCCAAGTAAAGGTCATCGTAGTCTCCATCGTAACAGCTTTGCTGTATATGGCCAACTTCGCAAACATCGTAATGAACAATGCGCTAGACTTCTCGGTGTTGAATTCTGTCACCTTTCTATTGCTGGACTGCACACAACTTGCCTTTCTCTTCCACTTCACTCATGTAACTGAAAGTATCATTATGGGATTCAAGACTGTTAGTAACAAGATGAGAGAGGAGATTATCTGCAACTTAATTGAACGAACGGTGATGCAGCGCAGCCTGGGTGATGGTGACATCTTTCATACAACACGTGAGTGAAGTATTTTTTAATATTTTTGTAGTAAATAAAAAGTGTCATGACTATAAAGGCGAAGTTAGGAATTAAATCTCCTCCCTTCTGATTTTATCTAATTGTTAACTGGTGTTAATAAAAGAATATGGAGAAAACGGATAGGGAAAATAAGGAAACAGAAAGTTATGATTGAGATTATAATTATTATTTTGCAGCAAAAAGTTATGTTCATATAGTTATACGACATAGAGGCTACGTAAATAATTGTAGACTTGCATAAAATCTACAATTCAAGACGGAGTATTTTTACTATCAAGATTGAAAATAACGAAATCGTAACCTAAACATTACGAGCTTGCATCAGAGAGTAAGCAAGCCCTAATGTCTGCTTACATCCGAAGGATGGCCTTCACAACGAACAAACCATGAAAAACTTTGGTTTAAGAGTACTTGAGTATCAAGGGCAGTCTTCTTCGGCTCTTTGACGTATACAATATTCATGAGCAATTTAAAATATGCAACCATACAAATCTCTGGACATTATTGCATTAAACGGCCTTGCCAGTAGGAAAAAAGGTTAGGCTGACACTACCTTTAGTTCTACAGTAACTGCAAAATACCTACTCAGCAATTCTAACATAGAGTTTTAACCTTCTGCTATTAGTGTTAGTTCTTAGTCATATCTCGTAACGCTTTATCGCTTATCGATCGATATTACATGGAACTAAATTGTGAATATGTAAGGCCGCTTAATCATTCACCAATCAATTGGAGATAAGAAACTTCTAAAATGGATTACTCTACTTCAAGCAGATTACACCACATGTAATCACAGTTAAAAATACTTAAATTTGATCACTACCCAAATATAATTTCTTATATTTTTCTATGATTTTAGGCACTACGGTATCCAAGATAAAGAAAGTGAAGTCTCTGATGAACACCTACTGGATGCTGTGTGACGCCGTACACCAGGCTAATGACTTCTACTGCGATCAGCTGATGGCCGTTATGTTCTCCTTGTTTGTTCACGTCACTATCACGTCCTACTTCTTCTTCTTGCATGTAAGAACTGGTTACGTGTTCGCCTTCACTATGCATGCAATCTGGGTCCTGGTTCTCATCTGCTACGCGATTCTGGTTGCGAACTCAAGCACGGAGGTCACTAACTCGGTAATTTCTCTTGTTGAAATATAATAGTTAAATATAATAAACTAATTTTCTACACATAAAACTGTTATAAGAGAGCTTGTTCCAATAAGAGTAAAACTAATTAAGAATATGACTCTTAGAACACATCTTTTTGTTCATCCATACTTTAATAATACTCAAGAGTGGTTTATCTCAAAATTTCTTATGTAGGAAAATATTTATTAACAAATTTCCTATTTAAAATTTCAATATTGTCGTTATGAATAATATCTCACTTCATTTGTAGGCTTAGTGAATTAAAGTCTGCAGTAATCCATGTAACGCTCAGTTTTATCTTCCATGAAAATTAATATTTTTCACTAAGGAAAAAGTTTCGAATAAAAGAACTAAACTATTTTGTCTTCCCTACTTATTATAGATACTAGAATGTGCTGTTTAAATAATTATGTTTAACAAATAAGTACTAATTTTTTTCATTAATAAAAGTTTTAGACTGCCTAATGTACCACTTTTCAACATAAATGTGTTGTTAACAATAACGATTTAGTCATATTATGATTTTTTTTTATTTTTTCATATTTTTCAGGCCGACAATACTGCGGTGATGATTTGCAAGTTGATAAACAGAGATCTGGATCAGAGTTTTAGGAATCAGGTATGACAACATGACCTTGTATTATTTCTTCATGGTAGAATCAGTTAGAGAAACTGATACCTATCACTAACTAAACTATTTTTAAACTAGTGAAAGTTTACTTATTACATAAACAGTCCAGTAATATAGGTGTTTTAGCATTGTATCAAAGTCACCTTCGATACAATGATTCCATACTTTGATTTTTGGGCTAAAGGGTTGTGGATGAGAAGTAAAGCTCAAGCATGATGTGAACTTCAACAGTAAGAGCGTAAGTCCAGTTAAACAGTTCATAATTATATAACTATTACAAAATGTTTAATTAAAAATAAATAAATTCAATACTTCTACTAAAATTAGGAACTATAACCTAAAACTAGTTTTATTTCACAAAATAAAAGTTACTCAAAGCCAATACCACACAAATTATGAAATTTTAAGGAGCATATGTATTACACAATTCATTATATTGTATATTATAAACGTTTCCCTCTTATTGAAGTCCTCTAAATATAATTTGTAATAAAATACACAGGGAAACCCTCAGATTTTGAAAACTTCACACATATTGTAAATGTTTATATTTTTTATTTGTTTGTATAATTTTTCAAATAATAATTTTATACTTTAATATAATACGTATTTTTCCTCGTACTATCTGGCACTATTTCACACTTACAAAAGGTTATGCTGTATCTAACATACGTACAAATAAGGCATTACGTTTTTGAATATTGAGGATGTGCTATGCACGTAATGTCACAATTGAGTTATTAACATAAACTTTACCTATAAACTGTACCTTATAAAACGTATTAAGCCTTGTGATGTGTTTCCAGCTTGAAGGGTTCCTACTGCAGTTGCCTCACCACAACGCAAGATTCTCTGCTCGTGGATTTTTCCAGATCCATAATGAGACCCTCACATCGGTAAATCTTTATTATCCTCACATTTATTACTTACTGTAATGCTCTATGCTCATATTTACTATCTGCTTACGTCCTTAGGTCTCCAGTGTATGTTATACTAGCAGTCATAACCAATCCGGAGGTGAAACCTTAGGGGAGAATATAGGTTTTTATGCAAAACTGTTGCAATTTCAGTTTAGTTAGATATGCGTGAAAAATATAAGATAGTAAGGTCCTCTTTACAGTGGGGAAAATTTGCATGAACAGCTGGTTTCACTGGCTGTTACTTGTAGACTGACAGTGATTTTTACCTGTACAGATGGCTGGAGCGGTGACAACCTACCTGGTGATACTGATCCAGTTCCAGACTGAGAAGTAATCTACCCAGACTAGTCCACTGTAGAGAAACATTCCTTTTGGAAAAAACTTAATGTGAAATGCTTAATATGCAGATATTTACTAGTCACGTTTGTAGTATAATGCAGAAACTACAAATTATATCACAAAATATTACACCTGTAAATTAAACTCTTCTTACAGCACATTTAACGCAGTAGATCTTGTTTTATTATTATTTTTGAAATTATAAAACTTAAATTTTAATCATTGATCTGTAAAACACAACTTTGATTATGTAACTAGTGTCCTATTATTACAAAAACTAATCAAAATAACGATGCAGTATTTAGATTTTCGTTCATTTATTTTTGTTTCAATCTACTACAAATTAATTTTTTGATCATATATACATCTAATCTTGTTGTTATTTTACTTATTGATTCGATGTTTATTGTTGATCAAACATCGATCTTCAAAAAATCTTCCCCACAAAAAACAAGGCTATTACCCTTAAAACTGGTAGTAGAAGTTTTCTAAATATCCTTTAGATTAATGGAATTTTCATTAATTTTCTCTTGGTACACATCCTCGGAAACATCAGTTAAGTCAACATAAGTTCAGAAGAGAAGGCCTTATGCTGATAATCCCAAACATCCCCAATCTTATTTCCATTATTAGTTAACCAAAGATTTACTAATTTTCAAAATCCCGATATGAACTTTAATCTAAAAATGATCTCTACACTTTGCCCATAAAATCTAAACTTACATTTTTGTCTATGCTTTAATTTTTATTTATCATCTTACCTTTATATTTCCGTTTTATTTTTGAAATGGTACGCTTAATATTTCTATAATGTGATTTTGCTAATACGCATAACGCATAAAGGCACCGTTAACATTCTTCAAATGCGTACAGGGCTACAATGCGCTTA
The DNA here is from genome assembly GCF_021130785.1 of Homalodisca vitripennis. NCBI lineage: Eukaryota > Metazoa > Arthropoda > Insecta > Hemiptera > Cicadellidae > Homalodisca > Homalodisca vitripennis. The sequence goes on from NC_060214.1 coordinate 44,335,612, forward strand.
TTTTATTTCACTATAATTACTTTATATACATGTTAATTATGTAGCTTATTATAACTTATAACGTTCACTTATACATTGTTATGTTCATTGTAATAAAATATTCGTTTGTGATTGCTGAGATCTTTTCCTTTAATTTTGAATTGTTATAAACCTGAACGCCACATGAATTTAGCTCTATTCTTTATTCAGAAAACTTTATACAATTCTGTACGTGTTTAAAAACGTTCTACTTGAATTCAAGATCTTGAATATTTAGACTCTAACAGGTTTTATATCCTATTTATAGGATTGGAACATATTAAAATATATTGTGTTTCTTGAAAATATAAGTTAATGTTTTACTGTAGACACGGATCCCTAATTGCATATAAACCACAAAAAGTCATATCGCAAGATATCAACGGCATTATACCGAACCGGCAAAAGTTACGAACCTAACTTATCTTAACTTAATTTTAAACAGAAATTTATATTATTTATTTATGCAAAACATTTTGCTTTTTTAATGAAATGTTAAAAGTTTCACAATATATTAAGTAGTAATACACAATAAACAGTTAATTTGCACAACCCTAAATATTCATAAACTAGATGTATATGTAAGTTTATAAAATATCCAAATGCATTCGATCTCGTTAAATTACAGTGTATCAGTTATATTGAACGAAAATTTCATCTTCAACAGTCCTTTTTTCTGAATGAGAATATGTTAAAATATTTGACGGACAGAAATCACCGAATGTCTAATAAATAAATAAATAACCAGAGAAATTTTAGCTTAAAATTCAATATTTGGGTTCACATCACTGAGTAAACGGAAAGAATACAATATTGAATGTTTGGGTTTCATACACTCCAATTATAAATTGAGTTACTACCTTATGAAATTACTCATGAAACTATTCATGTTTCTTATTAAATTGCGTATAAAGGCAGCAAACGCTTATTTATTTATAACAATTGTTAAATTAGGAATGTTTCAAAGGAATAAAATCTGCTATCGAAGATCAATAAAAACACACAGAATAACCCTTTTGGGACACGGATTTTAATATTGATTATTAGAGATACGTAAGGGAACGGGTGGCTTATCAGGGATATGGGCACTGAAAAATTAAAATATAATGTGTGATTGTAAGAATATCATACAAAAAACTTTAGGATGCAAAAATTAATTCAGGGATTACTTACGTTTTTTTATAGCTAATACATGTCAACAAAAATGAAAATGTTGCACGCACACACACACACACACACTAGGTGTAAAAAGTCCTGCACGATTTTTATAATTCACGAAACGGTAAATGTAAAGCAATAAAATTAGTACAAAATTACTGCACGTATAAATCTACTTTTTTAAATAACCCCCTATTTTTTCAGGGTTATGGCCTTTAATGAGACATAAGGAAATATGAAATGAGAGCGTAGGCCGAAACGTACAGTATATCAAACTAAATGCCTTTATTAGTACAGTACAATGCCGTAAGTTTATAATGCAGATCGCGAAATGTCCACCCTTATAAAAATTACGGCTGGTGTAAAGTTGAAGAAATTTTCAAGATAGGTCCCATTATAGATATTTTAATATTCGTCCTTTGGTTTAAATTGTGAAAGTTAAAGTTATTAAATAAATATTGGACTTAAGAATTAGTTTGTAAAGTGGTTAGTGAGTATTCACATCCAATGAAGGACGGTCTACAAGGAGTTCGGCAAAAGAGTTAGGAAAATGATTGTCTTATGTTTTCTAATGATTGTCTTCAATTTATTGCAAAATAAGTTTAATATAAAATAATATTGTCTTGTTTTGAAATTACTGAGTTCCAAATACCTGAAATTGTATATGAATTTCGGAAAATAAACTTACTAACTTCTGCAACGTTTAGTAAGACGAAATGAATTAATTCGTTTGCCACTTAGTTGTATTATGCATTAAAACCAATGTCAATTCTTAACCATATGATATGAAATTAAGGTATGTATGTTTTCAAGAGCTACACAAACCCTAGCCTCAAGTTCCATTCCATGTTTGCGTATTGCCAAGGAGTTTGGTATGGGTTAGTTTTAGTTATGGAATATGTTTCAAATGTTCTCCTAAAGACCTACTTTGGTAAAAAATAAACTTAACACGTTCTCTTTTTCTACCTTTTTAACAGATTCTCTAGTGCCTGGGCTGTATATTTTGCGTGAGAAAGCCCTATGAAATAAAGTTAGGAAGGTTATCAGCTAAAAGTTATTTACGCCTCAAACCTCTTTTTTATTGTGTAATGTAGGGCTAGGTTTCTATCTCTACACTATATTTCACGCTCGTTCGTTCCTAACCCAGTTATCCCTAACTAGCTAATGTTAAATAATCGATATTTTTGTACACATTACTCTAGTGGATAGGAAGAATTTATATAATTTATTGGTTTTAATTATCATATTGATTCCTAGCTATTTCTTTTTTTAATTATTATCTTTTAAAAAAGGATCTGTTTAAAATATGTAAATTGTAATAATAGTAATCTAATTTAAACCAATTTCACATGAAAAAGATATCGGCTACTACTGCATAATTTTATCATGGTTTGCAATACCCATTCGACTCGATAAACAATTACGGAACTAGTACACATAAACTCAATTTTATGAGTTTGGCAGTTACAGTTAAACATGCACCGTTGTGGTGGAATACACGGGGGAGTGTCTCACCAATGCCCGTCCCTCTCCATTATTCACGTTACAGATCAATATCACTAAGCTCCTATGTAATAGTGTATAAGTGTGGGGCAGATTTCGCTACCATACTTATAACCATGATCGGCTTCTAATTTCTAATTCCATCCATATTAACCTCAGTTTATATCAAGCAAAACAAATTCTTAGTCTCACTTTTATAATTCCAATCAAAATGCAACTTTGAAATTTTATTTGTACCAATATTAACAATCTGTAAATTTTCCAAAATCCTAACGGCCAATATAAGATGTATGATATTAGCAACTGAAACGTGCTTTGAAAACAGTTTTTTATTATACTCGTAGTAAGGAGCATAAACCACTCGTATTCTAAGGTAACAAATACAACACAAACTTTGTTTTTACGTTTTCACTCTGCAGACCACTAGTATTCAAGTTATCTAGTTAGAACAATCCTCTTCATTCACTTGTGAAGGAGCAAGTAATGATATACCTTGCGGCTGGGTTTGAAATGCACGGTTTCAAATTACAAAGTTAGAAGAACTATTCGTAAACTCAAATTATTAAGCTAGAGGAAATAGAAGAATCTTTAACTTTGATAGACTTTAAGAAACTTCGACAATTGCTCCTTGCTGAATACATAGACGCTTGATTGGCTGAGCGTACAAAACAATGCATTGCTTGAATATTCGTTGTTAATTTAACTTTTAAATGTCCAAAGATTTATTGCATCCTAAAACACAACTTGGTATTCTTGAACAATACTGTACATGGTTGAACTACTTTACTGACGGCAATTATCAGTAATCACCGAGATAAATGTTTCTACGAATATCGATTACAAGAAAACTGTATCATTTTAATTGTTTCGTTGGTTTATTCTGCGGGCATGTCCAGCATTCCGCTTGCCTTACGTTAGTGGGATAATGTGCTGTGTGATTTTCAATACAATAATTGTTTTTAAATATTATTACAAAACTAGTAATGTTTTATCCTTTAATACTTTATCTAAATTCATTGATACAAAATTACAATTGGTTGCATGGAAATTATTTCTTTTACACTTGTATAAAATTTGCAATATATCTGGCATGGTAGGTTTTACTTTTAAATATTCAACATAATTTTTTTCTTTTTGTAGTCTCATATTGGAGCTCGCTGCGTCTGTCTCTTTTAGGCAAAGTAGTGCCGTCTTGGGTTTCGATTTCTTCTTCCTCGTACACGTTAATGAGTTTATCGTACTCGTGGGAGATGACCTGGTCCGGTTGCGGTTTCTTACCCCTTTGTTCACGTGATGGTCCTTTTTGAAATTTACCACTATGCCAGTGACGATTCTAAGTAAAAATAAGTAACTCGTTCTTCCGTGGTACGCAACCCTAGAAGCCCTGGGCGACCTGGAAGTGCCCCTCGGATGAAGCGTGGCAATAACCAAGATCAACATCGGTGATTTGGCACGTATCCTCATATGCACCCTTTATACCTCATGTTTCATCTGTCCTTCCAACTCCGGGTGCAATTATTTTCAATCATTAATTTACTTGTGCTCTCTTTCTGAACTTAAAATTTTTGTTCACCGAGTCTGGAGCTCTAGTTTATTAAAATTGTAATTAAAGCTCTCTATACTTAACATTTGGACCTCAGAACAGGATTTATGTTTGTATTTTTTTTTGTGAACTTAATATTTTTGTCCTTCCAGTAGGATTCTATATCCCTTTCTCCACGTAACAACGTGCATAATCTTATATATTTATAGAAAATGTAATATTTAAAGTAACTGTATGACTCTATACAGTAAAAATAAATAACTGACTTATACTTAGAGTAAACATTATATTTTCTATTATTAGATATATGTAAATAGATATAAAGGTTGTTCCTAAGCCATAATACAAATATTAATATATTTTTCAATGGAACCAGAAAAGAAAAAAATACTACTAATGTATGTATATCCTTTTTACCGTCTATTTATCTGTAGGCCTTTTCATTTTAAATAATAAAATTATTAAAGTAATCAATGTAATTAAAAAAATCATTAGTGAAATGTTTATTTTATATTAAATTGAGTACTTTTGGCCTAAATTTGAAATTAAATTTCAAAATAACAGTTATTTAGACAAATTCGACCTGATTATCTTAGTAAGTATTAATGTTATAAAATTTTATATCTAAATAATTGTATTAAATATGCAAGCTAAAATGAATTAAAACTTACAATGTTGAAGTTAGATAACAAATATCTAACTTTATTGCAAGTTTTGACCGACTACGCATGTCCAATGTCTAATTTCTTCACAATAAGTAACTTTTATCCTACAGAACAGTGTAAATAAATTGACATTAATAATTGATTAGGTCATTTTCATTGATGTCAAAACTGGAGGGTATCAAAATGGTTAAGAATATGAAACTATAACGTTTCCAAGGTTACATTTTTCATAACTTGATACACTTAAAAAACATGAATAGTAACCTATTATACCGTAGGTAAAAAATTAGATATAAATCTTAAAGTGGCTATTTTAAGGATATTTATATGGTTAAATGACAATAATTTAGTTTTATTCAATCATTTGGTCTTTGGTTTTAATACGTCAAACTAAAATGTTTGGATTCGATAAAAAATATAATTTACTATTAAGTTCATATGTGTAGTTTAGGTATCCACATAAACACATGCATGTTATATAAACTAAAACTCAATCATTATAATACTGCTTATTTAACTAAGCATGTAGGAGAAATTAATAATAATTAAATAATTTATTATGTTCATTAGAACATATAGACATCAAAATGTAAAATAGTAATAAATAAGTACAATTAAATATATAATCCATACATACAATTGAAAGACACAATCTGTGAATAATACTGTTTTCTTACGCAGTATATCAGCAAACGCGCAGATAGACTGTCGCTTTTACTTCCTCTCGGATATTCAAACAGGAAATATCCTTAAAGAGCCGGCCTTCAAGTGGATTTAACTTTACTGAAGGAAAGTCGAAGTATGTTAATCGATATCATTTCTTTCAGAAAGTTACGATCCTCAAGTAGTTAATAAATAATATTTAAGATACAAAATTCTTTGTTTGATTCTAACCACCGTATTTTTTCATGTGTACTAAATAGCAAATATTATATTAATATTAAGTAGATATGGAATAATAACATTTTATACCAATCTAAAAATTTAAGTGTATACGTGAGTGAGATGTGGTGTTCATGTCCTTAGGAAATGCATCGTTAATGAGATAAGGGAATTTGTGCGTGATTATGTATGAATTTGTATTCATTTAGTATGTGGTGTAAACGTAGGTATGTCTGAGTGAGGGTTTTGTAGTCTCTTTCTAATGAATGAAATTGAATGACTTAACAACAGCATCACTAAAACTATAAGATCGCAAAATAGACAATAACAATTCGTGATGAAACTATCGGTACGGAGAGAGAGAGAGAAGAGAGAGAGAGAGAGAGAGAGATGAGAGAGAGAGAGAGAGAGAGAGAGAGAGAGAGAGAGAGAGAGAGAGAGAGAGAGAGAGAGAGAGAGAGAGAGAGAGAGAGAGAGAGAGAGAGAGAGAGAGAGAGAGAGAGAGAGATGCAATACATATGTCCATTTGATGGTCAAAATCGTTCTTTTTACCTCCGATCGATAATCAATGTCAGTGTATGTCATAATGTAATATACATACTTACAAACCATGTACCTACGCACTCAATCCAAGCCTACGCCATAATAAGGTGGTTACTGCGGCTACAGAAAACACCCACCTGAATATGCAGGGTATTGCTTATACAGGCTTGAGCCGCAGAACGCAATCAAGTTCTTGTTTCAACCCGCGACAACCATTGCACTTTAATTGCATATTGTTCCTGAGTAGAGTTTATCCATAGTTTTTGTATATACAAACTCAGCATATGTACCAAAGATATTTTCATATTTGATTAAAATTTTTATTATAAGAGTATATACCCATTACTTTCTACAAAAATATTAGTAACATTAACATTACAGTTATAGGCGCTTCGTGTCATCTAGGAACAATTACTCAATCGTTTTTCAAGAAAAATCTGGCTGTTTGTTTATAAAGTGTAAATTGATCCTTGGATTTTAGCCTGATCCTCATAAATCCTACAAACAGGTGTTATATATTATTGAAAATCAACATCGCTCCGTAAATACTAGATTACATAACTTGTACTTAGGCAGCATACATGATACTAACTAAGGCTGGTTCAGTCATTTGCTTTAGGGAATAGCTTAAAAACAGTAAAATAATAAATTACATGTAAGATAGAATTTTTCAATAAATCTTAAATTGTGATGATACACTTTACTCAGAAGTTAACTGAAAAGAATTGTTCCTAATTTAATAATATTTTTTTTACTAACTAATTAATGATGGCGAAGTTAAATTTTTAAAAACAAATTTATATATAAAAATTAACACTGCTGTATATGAAATTACAGACGGATTTTGTTCTTTATATTGAATAAAAATGAAACATTACTGTTCAATAAAGCAATACATTCTTAACTTAAATTTAATTTTTAATTATAGTTACTTTATATGCAAAATAATATTGGTTTTGAATTTAGTAGTAGTTTACCTTTACAATTGTATCAAAGAAAAATCCTTTATAATGATCAATGACTCATTAAATTTAATTTTGTAATAAAATATGAAATTTGTGATTAAAATCGTTTATTTAACTTCAAAAAATTGCCGATTTGTTCAACAAAAAATAATTAAAATTTAATTCTCTTACACAATATTTTGTACCAAACTCATTGTTCAAAACATTTTGAGTGCACTGGTTATATAAAACTGTATTTACAAATGCGACAACACAAAAAAAAAAACATATTTTTCACTAGTATTTAGAACTAGTCTTTAGCTAGACCTTAGTGATATTCCGTTAACTTTGGCAAATGACTCCTTTCACACGACACTATTATTGGATCCTACTTCATGAATATCCCATCATCAATTTTGGAAGGGCTTGCGGAATATGCTCACCGGGGTGATTTCGATTGGCTAACGATTTTTTATATGTTTGTTATTGGTTCATTTCTACTTTAGCTACTTTTGACATTTTTACAATTTCATTTCCATGTTGTTGACAAATTCAGCGATAACATGTTGGTGAAATACACTAATTCAAGGTGGCAGTTTCGGCCAAAAGCCTATTGAGAAAAACGTTTACTGAATGACATCCAGGAGCAATAAAACAGGGTGCCGTGGATGTTTGAATTAAATTTTTTATCTTCTTCACAATTTATGTATTAATAAAAAATTTATATCTTTGGAACAATAATTCAGAATAGTAAAATCTCTTAAGTTTTGAAGTTTTTGTAATTAACTAATATCTTATGGAATAGAAATTCCACACTGAAAACGCGCGTTAATTAAAATTGCGGTGAAGAACGTAAAAAACTAGCTGCGTATACAACATGTTGTAGTCGGTAGTAGTCAGTGTAGTCTGCCACTTCAGCAGTGTTTGGTATGTAAAATAGCCAATTAGCATGTATCACAATTTCTAAACGGAAATCTCAACCTGACACTGGTTATCCGTAGGTAATTAGATTATTTTATTTTCGGTGTAACGCTGCAATATCTAAAGCAATAAGATATTGGTTTGTAAAAAAAATGTATTTATAAACTTATCATGCCCATTTCCAGGTCCTATTCTTTGGGTTTTTACTTTAGAATGTGCATCCAATAAAGGGTTTAAAAGTACAGTTTATTATATTATATTTTCATTTTTAAATATATTTTTAGAGGCGATTTTTACAAAATATTTTACTCCAATCTGCCGGTTTTTCACACAATTTAGGCGCTAAATTCCTTCTGAAAGGTACCACGGGACCTTAAAATGGTTTAAGAAAAAGTAGCGTTCAAAAGAAAGCTGAAATAGCAACCTGATTTTTGGCTGTTTCTTAGAGTTTTCTTTGTCGGATCAACTGACTATAGGGGCTTTATACTTGGTTAGGCTTTTTTAATGTTTTTGATGGTGCTTTAAACAATTTTTGTTTGTATTTAATTTGATATTTGTTTCTTTTTTATGTTAAAATTATTTGATATTTTTTGATTTCATCCTGTTTATATATTAAAGAAATGTTATATTTGTTAATTAGCAGTACTTTATGTATAGGCAATCGTAATGTAAACGTTTATAGTTGTATATTACAAATTTAACGAAATAAAAATGGAAGTACCATCTTTTACCTACAATTCTTTGGGAATATCATGAAAAATAGGGAAAATGTTATTCATAGCAAAAGTACCCTAGTTTAAAATTTAAATTATTTTTTTATTTTAAATATACCATAGATGTAAACTAATATAAATTTAGTTATTCTTTGTTAAACGCATTTAAGGATTTTCTCACATTAATATAAAAGTAAAATATTTGAAAGTTTTTCAATCACTTTAGTATGGGTACAATAATGTATATATATTATATATAATATATATATATTATATAATATATATATATATATATAATAAAGAAGCCAAACTGTTTATTGTTAAAAATGTAATAGCAACATTCCAAACAGTGGTATTCATTTTCTAAATAAAAGAGGAAAAAAATAGTATATATCGTGCTCTTGTCAATATTGAACTCACTTTACTTCCTAATGCTTAATTTTGAAACTCAAACAATATTAATTTTACAATTCACTGCACTATATCGGTAAAATATCCGTAATAAAATATTTTGAAGGCTTCTGTATTGAAGCAGTGTTTAGGGATTTTAGGATGAACAAACCACCTAATTGTTATGTGTGACGTCACAAACATGGCCGACCACGAAATGCAATCAAGCCTGCTTGGTTCCGCAACTCCGCCCAAACACAACATTCCCTGTGAAAAGCTTGTTTGGGACATAACAAGTCAAGTTAGTTAACGCCTAAGAAAGTCTTCTCCCTATGACAAGTAATTGTATTTACCGGTTTCTCAAATAAAAAAATACCAAGGTACGTTAGAAAAATTCTAATATAATTGCAGCGTAAATAACTTTCAAAATGTTCTAGTTTTTTTTTTTATAAATAATTTTAGTAATTTATTATAAATTATAAATGTTTTTTCTTTTTTATCCTTTTCATAATACTAAAGTGAATTAATATACACTTTTTTGTACTCAAATATCATTTGAAAAACATACAAAAATATATTTGTAATAGTTTGGCACAAGAGATAACCCATCCAATGCTATAAATTGAGGCACTGCAAAATTAAAGCACTCGGGCTGCTATTTGTGGAGTGATAGGACAGCTAGAAAATATTGAACGATAACAGTGCAACTTACGTGGCACAACCCTAGCGTCAAATCTCAGAACAGAAAATCACTGAAATGGATTCCCTGGACCTCAGCTCACAATCAATTTCACCACCTTCGAACTAATACATTAAAACAATTGATAACTGAAATTATTGCTTTTATGAAACGTTGCTCTATTTCATGAACAGTCTAAAAGATAATAATGAGTCATACTCAAGTCTACATCTACTTTAAGATTTGGATATACTACCGGTAATGTTGATTGTACGCCCATAGCAACAATCTTAAACTTCATGCCGTTTTACCACTTTTATTTTTAGGTAGAATTATGGTATATGGTCTATTCTCAAACACCATATATAATAAGCATGCAATTTATTTTTCCTTTTTCTAAAGTATTTAAAATATTTATACACTAAAAAAACTAAAAACCTTTAAGAAGCGTATTAAAACTATTACATATATCTTTAAATGAGGTAAGGGTATATCATAACACTACAATAATGCCGTAAAAGATCAGGTTTTCCTTTATTCTTGTAGGGGAAAATTCAGTTCCGTTTCAATACTGCCGACTCTTGTTTCCTCAAATAGTTTCAATTACTAAATCTATAATTCCGTTATAAATCACGTAAGGGGAGGGAAGGACGAGTTAAAAAGATACCTCGAAAAACAATAATTTGTTTAAGATTTTATAACGCATATAACAACGCGTATGATTTGTATTGCTGTACATAAGACGCTATCTCTTGCTACCCACTTCCTTGTTTTTACGACTCCCCAAGATACAACTTCCGGCCCACCTTATTTTAGTCATTCTTACAGCAAATGAGTGCTTTGCATTCAACTAGCCGCGTGTATTGTACATTGCTTGAAGCATCTCTTGGGTTACCCTAAAACTTTACTGAACTTGTCCATAACCGTCCCTCAATTATGTTTGTTACAAATTATTAGTGTTTTTATTTACCTGTTATTGGCAAAATTAGTTGGATGGAATCTAAAATAAAACAAGGACCAACATATATTTATGTATACTCACATGTACAATTTTAAAGTGTACAGCGTAAGAATGTATATTACTAAATTTGTATATATATATATAATATTATATATATAATATATATATATATATATATTTATTTATAATGTGTTTGTTGAAAACTACTTATATTATATGGATACTTATAATTAAGGTGTTGAGTTTAGCTCCAGTTCACCTAACGCTCAACACCTAATCACCTAATTCAACATTCCATTCACCTTGCTTAATCCTTCCCACTATAGCTACTTTATGTAATAATTATTTTACCAAAAGTTACTAAATTACTGTTTTATACTCTGAAAAATTTGATTTGCATAGATAATATTAATATTGCGTTATCAATAAAACGTAGTTTATGAATTCCAATTGAAAAATTAGTTTTATATTTGTTCTTACCAATCATTAATACATTATGTATATCCATAAAATGTATATCTGAAAAAATCGAGTGAAGAGAGACAGAGGAGAGAGAGAGAGAGAGAGTGAGAGAGAGAGAGAGAGAGAGAGAGAGAGAGAGAGAGAGAGAATTTTAATTCAACATACAATTGAATGGTAAGTATAAAAAAAATGTTTAAATATATGTATAAAAACGTACTTATAGCACAATACATAATCATTTACCTATTATATTTGAAAAGACGGAGTTTATATTAAGACATCTTTCTCGCGAAAAAACATAAATTCTGTTAAAAGCCAGGTTTTTGTTGAACGATGCAAAGAAAATGGATCGAATCTAGGCTCTATGCCAATTGTAACATAAGGTTTCTTGTATCACATTATGTCCTGTGTGCTATCACGTAAGGTGTATGATAAAGGTTTACATGACCATTTTAGGTTAAGAGGGAATGATCTTCATAACATGAGTCATATTTAATAGGACTTTCAAAGCAGGGGGTTTTAAAAATTGAGGGATAGTTGTCAGTTAAACTATGGGTGATAAAATAATAAAATGAGTCGTAAGCAATGTATAAGTTCACATGTTCAGGGCTTCAAAACTAGAAAAAGAACACCAGAAGATTATATGCCAAACACTATTTTTATTTTTTGATACGTGTTAATACGTTTTGCTCTTCGACAAACAGTAACATTTTATTTTCATTATGTTTGTTTTCTTTACCTAGTTTATAAAAACTTTTTATATCATGATATTCTACCTTACATATCAGAATTGACAAATAGGTCAATAAATTTATTAATTTCAATTAAAAATAAATAAATTATACTGAAACCGAGTGTTCAGATAAGGAACACCTAACATTTATTATTTGTTTCCCCGAGTAAGACATTCATTAATATACTAATATGAATTCTTAATTATAACAATGGATTTTTTGCACATTTTTATAGTTATGTTTCAATAACAGAACGCTAAGTATTTTGTAGATTTAAATGTATCCTCTTTATTATGTGAAAAAAACAATGTATAATGGTTAATATACACACATTTTTTATGTCATTCTCTTTGTATATTTAATATTTTTGTTAGTTCCCGTATTACGTTATATGGCATAAGAGACATAGGGTGTAATCAGGTATAGGGTAGATTTTAATCCTCAAAACGTTATGTGTGACTATTGCAACCCTTAGCACGACGGCAGATGTCCGAAGTACCACTATCCTTTCAAATATCCGATCCTCCATCGCCAATAACAAAATTTAAAATAGGATGAATAGTTTATCCCCCAAAACACGCAGACGTAATTTTCTGTTATAGGTCGTACAACAATTACGCTTTATCATACGCTATCAGTAAATATATCACAATAAACCAACTTAAAATGTAAAAAGCACTAAAAAAATATTTTTTGTGGTGGCATAATTATTTAAATTTGTTTATCCAAATCTTTCTCATGAAGTTCTTCAATTTTCCTGAATAGATACGTTGCAAAGCTCAATTAGTAATTAGAAAACTCTTTTAAACGTAAGAAGAATTTCCAGGAGTCAACAGCTCAGGACGAAATGTAGTTTGGTCAACAAAAATCGATAAAGCGTAAATAAATTATAAGCAGCTAGTAGCTTTTTAGCCTCTACATTACATTAACGCTTTGGTAGACACGACTGAATAAAAACCGTTTTCTTGATGAACGGAATCAACGCCTTTCAATTTATTGGATTTCATCTATCTGATTATTGACTTAAATAGGTTATGAAACTCTAATTCATTCACAAGTTACATTAAAGATTCTCATTTTGGGTTTTGATTTTGAACAATTTTATTTAACAAGCTACGACATTGTTTATAAAAAAAATAGAATAATGTAATAAAAACGTTCACATACTACGGTTGTTTGTAGTAATGTTTTGTTTTCAAACCCAAGCAAGTTGTAAACCAAGATACACGATAACATTTAAAAAGAACTTTATGAGATGCAAAATTGAAATATAGAATGTTTGTTGGCAGAATTACCAGACAGCAGAGCTTAGGCGTACTGCGGTACTATAAACTGGGTGTGGGTAAGGAAGGAGAAAGGTTTTTTTATATTAATTACTACCGGTAATAACCCCGTACTGATAACAATAATTTAGTTAATTTACACACAATCCACGTTCTGCTTTCCACATTTGGTTACTGGTAAGGTAAACCATGGAATTATACAACTGTCTACTACATATTGGCCCATGTTACGCTTCTTTCACACACATCATACTTGCAAAATGTACGGATAGTGATACACACAAAAAACAAACTTATACATACCATAACTCAATTAATGTTATATTTGTAAAATTAATGCATAGCAAATTAAATCAGAGGACACGCAGTCTCGAAAGCAGGATCCTCCTGGATACTGCAGCAACTCTAAAAATTGGGTTATGCAAGAATAAGATGTGAGTATAACAAGTGGGATACAAGTATAACAAGAAATACCCAGTTAAAACAATTACTTTTTTATATAAACCTGAAGCACTAGTTCATACAAAATTTTGAAAAACTATTTTTTTTTATTAATCTACCCTAAATTCAAACTCAATTTTGTAAACATGCAATTTGCGTGTTTGTTTGACCTGAACCTGTAAAGGGTTCAGTCAATGAAATCCTATTACTAATCCTAATTTAATCCAAAATGGGGACATTGTACAGTATATATAAGCGCACATAAGATAAACTAAACTTAATTAGGAAACTTAAATTCGATTATTCCCTTTACATGGTGAGACAACCGTACTAGTGCAATGTACAGTATTAATAGAAAGTGCATTCTGAAAACTATGTCGTACTTAAAAATCTATTTAAATCAGAGGACACTTTGATTTTGATGAATTGTATTATTGTACAAGCCTAATTGGGCCATATGGGTCTTATATTGCTATCGGTCTAACGAAATAAAATGTAATGAGTGTTTCATCTGTAACTCCAGTATATTTCCGACCCTAAGGAGCAGAGGGAAATTATTTTCAAATCTTTCACGTATTCCCAAAAGACATTATTAGGCAATTCAGTTAATTTTTAAAACGTCTAATTGAAACATAGTTCATGTTGCACTTACTTTTATGGGGTTCTGAAGCTTGATTACTTAGATTGTTGATTGCAAAATTGTTCCCCAGCTCCATAATTCCCGCAAGTGGGCCATAGAAGTCACCACGAGAGTTGTGACGCTTGCCGAACAAATAAAGTGACCATGTTATAGATGGAGTAAGGAAATCCACTTGTGAGAGGATCATTGGATATTCGAACAAACTTTTCATTAATTTGGCAAGAAATAAGACATCGCTGACTTCACGCGTGACTTGAACATCCGGATGAAGAAGCTTAAGAAGTTCAGTAAGTGTCACCTTTCTTAATCAAAGTCACTGAAGCATCTTCACCAGCCTTAACAGATTATTCTATATAGCTTCAAGCATATTAATCAGAAAAAAAAACAGGGCTTCTTACTGCAGGATGTGACATGCAAAGGATAAAAAGAGTGTTTTAAAACGACAGGATTCGTAATCCCACGAGTGACATTGCGATGAAACCCAATATCTTGTGTGCACATCTCCACAAATCATAAAGATGTGAATTCAACAAACGCGACATTCCCGCCCTGAGGGCTGATAGTACACTTCTTTTTAATGTTAATCAGTCAAAACGATGTTGACTCTTAGCAAAATAACGTTCATGCAAAGTTAATAATGGCGAAATATAACTCCTAAGAGTATTCCATCTAAAAAGTGTGATTAAATATTTTCCAGATTTGGAGATGCTTTAGTATTTAAAAAATTTTGAAATATTTAATAAACAATACTTGTAGGCACAAGTCGGGTTTATACAATATATATTTTAGTGTTACATATATTTATATATTGTACTTATACTATAAAACTATAAAAGTAACAATGAAAGACAGAGAATTAATTGTGTTTATTCTAAGATAAATCAAATGAGGAGATATATAATGTCTATAAATACAGCGACGACCCTATATAAGTCTAAGAAACCTAAGTTCCTGATTTTTGCAATTTGGTTGTGACATAAGATCTTGTACTGGATTATCTCCAGCGGGATACAATACCCAGTTCGGGTAGTCTCTCTCATACTTCAACAGCCACGCTACCGCCTCTTCTTTACGTTTAGACTCAAATGTAGAACTACAATCAAGACGATACTTCACCATTATTCACACCAATTCCTCGTCATTTATTCCTCAGAATCACATCTGACACTATTTTTATTTATTTTAGTTAAATAACTTTATTGAAACGTAATATACTTAAAACTTGATGTAAGGCGAACTAAATTTTTTATTGTCTTCACAATTTTAGATAATCATATCAAGTAAATTTTTGAAAGACTATTATAAAGCTAAGTGCTATAAAAGAATTATTTAAATTTAGATTTTCTGTTATAAAACATTTTATAGTGTAAGCTGAGTTAAAAATCCTTGCTTGCTTTAGCCGAATAGATTTTTTGAGTTACAATAGGATTTTTCATAGGAAACCATATTATTAAGGACACAGAAAACATTTTTATTAAAATTTTACCTTAATATATGAAAATCTTGTGTTGGCACTGTCTCAGCAAAATTTCATAAAGTTGTTCTGAGTTCTCTTTTTATTCTTCTTATTTATTTATCTCTTCTCAATTTTAGAGTTATTGGATCAATGCATGTTCTCTTATAATATAAAGTTGATATTTTAGATTGGTAAATTACCACGTAGCAACATTTAATTTACAAAACATATTTTATAAATTATTGAAATAAAGAACATTTTTATTAGAAATATTTTTAAATAAAGCAAAATTTGTGTAGCATTTTTAGTATGGGTGTTTACCTATGTAAATTAAATGATGAAGTAAAAGATACGCCAATAAAGCTGGATAAAGATGATGCGATAAAATTATAATTACTTCTTTCAAATATTAAAAAAATTATTAATTTAATAAGATAAAACTAATTAAATACTTGAAAGTATTGTAATTATTTAAAAATTGGTTTAACGGAATTGGTATTTCAATGAATTTCACAGTTGGTATTTTAATATTAGGTTTACAATTATAAGGTATCTAGTGCATTTTAGCCTTTATATATCTCAAAGCAACCACTGTACTACGACCTTATTGTCTATTTGATATTAAAAAAAAGGTTTTACATATTAAATAATACTTATTGCGAGGCCCATCAATCGAGAAGTGGTATATATGAAACACGCTGGATTCTGACAAAACGATAAAAGATACAGCAAACCAAAGGTACGAACAAATTAACACTCTAAACGGTCTTTCCCCTTGTGTAAAGCTTCATCTCACCGAAGGGCATCATTAAAACTGCACAGCAGCCAACACGTTGTTTTTCATTTCTGACCCAACGCAACGTTTATTTAGACGTTTGCATCATAATTTAGCTACACCTTGTAAAGACAGTTCTTGTTCAGATTGAAGGAAATAAATCACAGGTTTGATATTACAACATAATTGGAGATGTTATTCAATATTAAGATAGTGGGAGAGTGTTTATAACTAAATTATACGTTGCGATACGCAATCAGAGCTATACGAGATACTCATCATTGAAAAATTTAAACTAAGAGAGTCGTACAGGCCATGTTTCAAAAGATTGCAACTGTTGAATCTGACAATTATCAACATTTTAGAAATAACGTCACACTGTATGCTTAAATACACCTTGATCAAGAGACAAGATGTTCAATTCTACGAGAGAAGAGGCAGAGATAACTACCGAACCAGGGGACACAGGACGGTAGTTCAAGAACGTTTCTTCTTATACAGGTGGAGTTCATCTAATCTACAACTTGCCAAATTAAATTAAATATTCGCCTACGTATAAAGCATTTAAAACTCGTTTGAAACTCTGTTTAGTGTCGAACGCGTTTTAAAGCGTGAACGAGTTTTTGGCGTATAACTGGAAGGCTTCAAAATCAGAAGACTTACTCTCAAATTGAGGGGAGAAAAAATTTACGAGGAATGGATCGGAGTGACTCTCAAAATGTATGTATAAATGAGAGTTCGATGTGGTATGTGTATAAAAATTATTATATACTTGACATTTGCTATACATATGTACCTTTTGTCTCCGCAATAAATACTTGAGTATTAACTGGGTCTTGCTGGTCAGGATTCATACTGAGACATCACATTTAGTTGTACCGTGAAATGAGGAGCACTGTTGTAAATACAAAAATCACATATGTATTTACCTTATACATATTGTAATAGTTTTGTTTTCCAGTTACGTAAGTTACATGGAATCACAAAAAGTACTTGCTCTGCCAGGACTAGAACACGGATCTCTCACTTGCCGGGTGAGTGTGCTGCCATTATACCACAGAGCCCTTTTTACGAATAAATTTCGTCTATATATATATATATATATATATATATATATATATATATATATATGGTATAATTTCAATAAACATTGAATCACAAAAAGTACTTGCTCTGCCGGGACTCGAAACCGGATCTCTCACTTGCCGGATTAACGTGTTACCATTTCACTACACAGCTCTTAAAAAGTAAGGGCTGTATATATATATATATATATATATGTATGTATGTATATATATATATATATATATATATATATATATATGTATATATGACAAGTTCCCTAACAGTACTTATTAGAATGAAATATCATTTAAAGTGCCTATTTAATCTGTAAATTAGAATTTCAATTCTGATTAGTTATTATTGCTGATGAATTGCTATATCGGATTTTAAGTCGACCATAAAACTGTAACTAATCGGGCAGAATATGACAGAACGTACGTTAAAAATTCCCAACGCTTTGTTTGAGTGAGAATGATACAAAATAGACAGACGATGTTTTCATTGAAATGATGCTCTCTGGGCGTAATGATCGCCTGTGTAAAGCTACCTGTATATGTAACAACTCTGCCATATCAAATCAATATCACCCAACAGATTGTTTGTTTCGTGTTATATTGTGCATCAAATTATCTACTCTCTTTATATAAGCCATACAATATGAGATACATTTACTGAATTAAACTCTCCAATAAACGTTATACAACAATAAAACGTTGCAATTTGTATACTAATTAGAAAATATATAAATGAGGCTTAAAATAAATATTGAGTTAATTTCAACTGCATCAATATACTGAAATAACTACAAAGACAAATCAGTGTAAATTTCCATTTGTTGATTAAATACGACGAATTTAACTGAACTGCCATTTTATTGTACAGTATATTATTATTAACACATATAACCTTCAAATGACGACCTTATTAGTTACAAACAATTTATTAGTTACTTTTATAATTAAAGTATAGTACCCCTCTTGATTGCTTAGGACACACAGATGTTATGAAATAATTTTTGTTTCTAAATTTGATCTTTTGTACTGCTTCTACTGATACATCTACATTGAATGTATACTAAGTAACCAAACGTGAGATATTGTATTTATATTTATGATTCATCCACCTGTGAACAAACATTTGACGTGCTCTATAGCCCATGGTCCGCCTTTGTGTGAAAAGTGGTATCTTGGTTTCTCTCAGTCTAAGGAAGAACTGTACTGATTTTAGGATAAGAAAGACTAGTCCATCCCTCTGTACGCCACATCTTTCTATAATTTCAGTAAAAGCCTTCGAAACTCTCTTCTATCTCGGGTTTTTATTTACAATGACTAATAAATAAGCTATGCATTTGTGTCTTACGTTACATTCTGTGAATCAGTTTCTTCAAGTTACTGTATTTGGAAGATTTAAGGTGACAAGTTTTGATTACAAAATTGTGCCATCACTTGCACGTCAAAGGGAAGTTACTAGTCATCTTAAGTATTACTGGAGAATCTAGCCTAGATATCTCCAGAGTAGGTGAAAACAATACGATATTTGCTAACATATGTACTGAGAATAGAGTTTGTAAGCCAAAGAATACAAGCAGATCAGTGGCTATCCAGTTCGGCCTACACAATAAAATGTGATTTTATTATTTTTCCGGTTACCGATTTGGTAGTTATTGTCACTAAGTAATTAAAACCTACACAGACCAACCCGAATAATTCTAGATAAAATTTCATCTTACACTCGTATATCATTTGACATTCGTAATCTTAAAATTATAAGTATATACAATTAATGAAATAGTATACACATAGTTACTCACAATTGATAAAATATATTTATAGAATTAGTTACTATGAAATAAAACATTTTAATACTGCAAATAATAATTCCAAGGCAGTAAATCTCATTTTAAATTAATAAAAAGTCAACCAAATAATACACTTGTAATCCGCTACAAAATTTATTACCTGAAAAGAATGATAGTGTACCTCAAAAGAAGATTCCTATTTTGTTTAAATAAAGATTAAAATACATTAATTTAAATTTTATTAACTTTTTAAAAGATGCAAAGGCTGTGGATCTTATGACTTAAAGCCACAAACCAATATCTTCAAGTCCAATATAATTACCACAATATAATGCCAATTATAATGTTATTGCGGTGTGCGGTTTGTAGCTACTGGCCACCTTGTACATGAGGATCGTCTAGACACATTAATTGTATATCAATCGATATTCCATCGATGTACCAGCAATGGTATACTCCCCCAATCTCTTCTACTTTCTTAAAACCGATGTGAGCTAGAGTGGTTTGAAAATGCAATAAACATTTAATACAAAATTCTATTACTAAATAAAGAATATTTATTAAATGTTACTGTAACTCTGGCTAAAACTTTGTGTGACCGAGTAGAATGAGGAATTCTGCTTGAATCCCACAACGATTGAGGAGAAAACCTTATGAGAACTTGAGTCGAATTGTTTAGCCATAGCACATAAATTTTTCGTGGTTCATAATAGGGCTAGCGACCTGTATATACTTTAATTTGAGTGATACAATTGTTGTTATTGGTTTTTATTTCAAAAATATTACACTGAGAATGGATTTCCTCATTAACAAAAGATTAACTTCAAGGTTTGAAGGAAATAAGAATCCAAAATTTCCAAACTGCTCTTAATGTAAAAAAGGAAAACCTCATATTATATGTTATACCTTTATATTATCTATTACAAACTGATATTTTATGTGCATTTAATGTATATTTATAACTCTTTAAAGTATGAATCGAAATTTAAAAAGAGAATATTCGGTACTCTGCTATCGACTTTGTTATATCCTGACGTTCACGTTAAAAAGAGTTCCTTGTCTCGGATTTAAATTCAAGTTAGGAAGGAAAAGTTACTGGATTAACTTATTAGGTTTTGTGCCATTAAGAAAATTTCAATTTATTTTGTCGACAATGAAATTTAAAAAGCATCACTAAAAAGCTCCAAGTTAAAACCATTGCTGACTGGAAAGACCTTTATTTCAATAGGGGTTAACTTCCGAAGACATTATAAACTTCCATATTATATAGGAGGAATAAAAAGAGATTGGTTATATTATGTTATATTAACGTGACGTTGTATTTTGTGACATGTTCAAAACATATTTTTTGGTAGGAGTGTTCAATTCTGAGTGGAAAAGCAAAACTGAAGTCTTATATTAAATCAGGTCAACGAATGTGCAGGTGTGTTACATCTCTAACGAAAAATATCAAGTTATTGCAAGGGTACATCGACAGGTTTAATATACTACCGATGCTGAGTTGGTACGATCCATAAGTGTTAAATGCATTTGTTAACCTTGACACTACGTCGTGCTCCTTCTGCACACTTTGAGTAGTGATGATGATACAGAACCGGTCACCCCTTCTTTCCAGGACTGAAATATACTGCCCGCTCTTCCTTATGATGGATATTAACAGGAGGCGACCTCTTTCTCGAAAATAACCATCCTGTGTATGCTACCACTCCGGACTTAATGAAAGTTTTTTTAGGACTAATTTCTGTACGGTGTAAATTCTAATATAAACATTTTTTGATAAAGTTTGTATTGCGGTTGCAGGTATTTAAAACATAAATGAACACAATATGAATTTGCTTAAGTGAAACTAATCGCATACAACATGTAGTAGTAATATATCCAAAAATTATTGAGCAAATTTTCCTCCCCTATTGTGTTAATATAGCAATGAACATTTTGCGTAGTTTAAAGTCTCACGTGATCATCACTCATACGGTACAATGTTAAAAATGTAATATATCTATGTTATTTTCAGACTGATATTTTTTGTTCATTAGTGTAAACTTCTTGTTAAAGAAACAATTTTGTATTATTCGCAAAAATCCCTATTACATCGTATTTTACAAAGATATTGTATAAAAATTACATTATTTTCATGGAATAATATTTACCATAAACACAAATATTATAATTATTATAAATATTATTAGATAAAGTTTTTATACTTTACTACGTACAAAACAATAACAAATATTGTATAAATCTCCTTCTTAATAATATCTTTTACAGATAATACCATAGCAATTAATATCCTTTTTGATGTGATCACAACACTTGTAATGGAAAGGTCCACTGGAGAGTAGCAGTAGTATTGTGTATTAGATGGTAACAACATGCTAAGTCACCAGTGTTAACGTTTCAGAGCCGTGGGTTACTACTGTGGTCAGGTGTCATAAACTAATATTTTTCATTTTATAGAACTTACACTGTATAACAGTTTATTATTTATATTTTGATAGACAAATCTCCATTTGAACAGAATGCACATGAGTTCGAGATTCTTACGTGTTAGCACGGTTTTTGGTGTTGTCTACAAAAACTTCGTACTTCTTTATAAATTACTGTTACCGTACTCTTCATGTAACAAGTTTTGTCTTGTTGGTTTCTTGTAATGGTTTAATAAGCACTGTAATTTTTCATTTGGTAAAACATTTTTTTATATATAATTTTGTGCCAATTTCAAATAATTCTAATTTATTTTTTCTTTTAATTCTTTCATTAATGAATAAAAGCTTTCAGCCTTTCTAGGATTTCTTTTGTAACTACCCATTGCAGATATTTATTTAAATTTGTTCTTTTACACTTTTAAGTTTTACAACATTTTACAGCCGTTTACAGCAGAATGGAGGAGAACCAGATTGTTTTATAGTTTCTGTAAGTAACAACTAAGTCTATTTTGTTTATCTTTGTTAGAGTTTACAACTGATTTAGCAGGGCCGTAAGAAGTACTTATTTTATCCAGGCATACATTCCAGTGTTATGTCAATATTTTCTATCCAGTTGTTCATATTAATAAAATGATGATTCTATCACACATACTAAATTCTTTTTCAATATTCATTTTTATAAAATTATATAGAATCAAGGATATCAGAATTCGTGTCATTACTTGTCTCCGCATTGCAAACGATATACCACGAAACTTTGATTTATACGGATATAACTCATAGAGACATGAAAACGGATCTGAATATAACTCCTAACATGCTTTATTATACACATCAATAAAATATTTTGGGTGTAATGTAATGATTGAGATTGATTGAAACGATTTGTACTGTTTGTTAAAAGCAATGAATTAATTATTAATTAATTTTGTTTTTAGAGGTAATCTAAGTGCCGCTAAAAATGCATTTTAATAGTATAGAACGAATATCTTATTTATTTAATTATTCATTTGTCAATTAAATTAACTAATTATATGCACTGGAATAAGATTATTATATCGAATTCAAGAAATTCAAAGTTTTTTGGTTATTAAACGCAAACTGTCTCACGATTTCTAGTCTTTCGCAGTACTCGTAGGCCTTGATTGATTATTGTAAAAAAATTGAGCAGGAGTTGGCCGTAGTAATTTAAAATAGAAGCACTACCGTACTTTACCTTGCATAATTCATAGAAAATATTTTTACTACTGTAAGCGTAGATTGATTTTTATTAGTAAAAGAAAGAAAATGATCTGCGTGCCTATCTGATCTATTGGTATATTAAAATCCCAATTACGCAAATGCGTTCCAGCTGTTTTCGGTTAACCTCAAAAACAGTAACAATTTTATATAATATTTAATACTTATGTGTTATATTCTAAACATGACATTAATACACTAAGTGAATAGAACATTATGTTCATGAAGAAAGCAGAACTACCTTAAGATATCCAGTAACCGCATTTCCAAAGAGGCATTAGCTATTAGTGTAGCCTGGATTAACCTAATTGCTTCCTGTGTCAGGAATTTAGTTTATAATAATAGTTGTTTTTTTAAATTTATTTATTCATTAAAAAAACATTTGAAATTAAAACAGTTTGTATATATAAAAATAAGATACGAAATCTTCTCTACAATATTTTATATTATATTTGAATGAATAACTCCCAACTTTTAGTAATTAACTTTAAGTATATATTTTTCATTGTCTGTTTAATAAATAGTTTATTAAAATAATTGTAGTATTCACAACTTTTATGAATCTAAAATGGGAGATTGCAAATAATTTCTTTAAGAACAGTAACATATGGTAGGTTATTGATGTACAATTTAATATATTAACTGTTGTTAATATGTTGTTCTACGAGGTAAAAAGTAATAGAGCATTACTCTGCTCCAGCCATCACTTCTTAATCGACTTATTAATGTTTTTTACTGCTGATTATTACAGAGAAATGTACATGACCAGGCTTTTAATAGAATACCTGCTATGAAATTAGTTTTGGTCAGTTTTTTTCTGAAAGTCCCTATTCTTATAAAAGTGTAGTAAAATATTCCTATTTTGTTATTATCACTTGGAATTTGTTGAATAGGTCCCGTTTAATAAATTCCTATTATCATTTTGAAACCTAAAAAGGATAGTAAGATTTGGAAAATTCTCCAAAGTCATGTGTTACGAGTGCATGACACAGCGTTTCGAGGACTGAACACATTTTACCTTCGCTGGTCTGTATGTGCTTTAGACCCCTCAAGCTTTTGACTTTGTGCTCAGGACTTGGATCATGTGGAATTACAACGCATGAATTGGACTCTGAAACTTTCGGGTAATTTTAAACTCTAGTTTCTTTTCTTTACACTTTCATTTATTACCTGCCTCTCACATTATGAAGAGGTCAGATTTCAATCTACGAAACGTTGTGTTGTACAATTTTTAACATATAACGAAGGCAAATGTAAAAAATCTTACTTTCCTTTATAACCATTCATCGTCAGTAAGAAACTTGAAACTGAAATAAATGCTGAAAAAAGTATTTAAACGGGTCTTCAATAGTAATAGTAGTAGAACAATTTAAATTTTATCTTGACTAACTTTAATGAATTAGAAAATAATATAAATACGTCTTTAAACCATGAATGACATAATTACTTATGTTTGATTATTTTCACATAAAATACTATTGTAAAGTTAATAGAAATTAATATTATAACATCACTCTGAATACTTATTAACATATTAAATTTCTATGTTTTAAAAATCACCAATACCCTCGTCCATTGTCTATTATTAGTCTATTTAAAACGCATTTCAATTATAAAGAACATTAATTAAGTCTTATTTCAAAAAATAGCCCCAGAAAAAGAGAGAGTGTTTAATCAAACTGTACAACACGAATTTAAGCATTGAACCCGAAATCTTCTGTTAGAAGTAAATGTTAATAGTGTTTTTTAGCTAACACATAGATTTGCAGTAGCAGGCAGTTTGGCTACGCTATCAGCCTTTTATTCTGCTGCAGGATGGTTGACTCTGAGTTGATAACCTTTTATCTTAGTAATATTTAAGTTAATAATTCTATGGAAGCATATTTTAATTAGCATATGGGTTCAGTACAAGTCAAATATAATAGTTAAAATTATTATAGAACTTCAAATGGTTAGTTTAAAAAACAAAATATGATCCCATTAAAAGTTCAAAAAGTTTCGAAATGTTGAATAATTTAGAAAATATTTCTAAAACGCTACGCTAATTTAATACTTCGTAAATTATAGCTAAAATAGGATTTTTATAATATAATCTTTGAACCTAATTGATATTGATATTAAATTTCAAAATCTAAATGGAGCTGCTAAGGGTTAGTGCAAATAAATAAACATGATCTTATTAAAAGTATAAAAGATTGCGGAATATTGAAACAGAAAAATGTTGAAAATATTTCTAAATCACTAGCTAGTTGTTTATTTCGTGAACTATAGTTAAAAATATGATTTTTTATCATATAGTCTTTCAAAAAAATTTAAGTTGTGAGTAAGTAAATCTGATGTTAAAGAAAAGCATGTGAAATCGTACAACCAATACTGTTTCTTATTAAATAAAAATAAACTACATTATACGGTATCTCGTCCTAATTTTTATTTTCATTATTCTATTGAATCAGGAAAAAATGTTGAAGACAGGTCGTAAAAGTACTCTTAACGTGGTTTTGATACTTCAAATAAATTTTATGAATTGGAATATTCAGATTTAAATTATAGAAAACATAGTTTAAATAATAATTACCAAATTTGTACTAGGCTTTTTTAAACTCAATACGTCAGATTCGTCTTCAGTAATAAGTTTCAAACAATCTTCTTTCAATTGAATGTTGGAGGTCTGAATATAAAAATAGAATCATAATAGAGGAATGCAATGGTGCTTTTAAACATATCGTCAACTGTGCTGCCAAGTTACTTACGTAAATTATACAAATTCTTACATTTATTTATGCACGAATTATTAAAGAAACAATTGTTTCAAAAAATTTTTTTTCATAAATTGTACAAGTTGGAATTTTAATTAAATATTTCTATGCAGATTCATAAAAATTAATAAAAAAATAATAGCTATAAAAAAACAAAATTTTTTAAGTTCATAATTTTTTAGAAAAATATTAATTACAAAAAATATACGTCTTGATTTCATACTTAATAAAAATAAAAGAATTTATTTTATAAAATTTATTTAAGTAACATTGCATTTTTATAATACTATATAAAATCATAAAACATAATATTTCTTTAGAAATAAGACACTTACCACTTCAGTTCTGCAAAAGTTCACAATTATTTTAAAAACATATTCCGTCATATAAGTAAAGAATTATGTTTTTTAATTAAATAGTAACTGTCCTTTTACAAAGCATCGTGAATATCTTTACTTCCTTGAATATTTAATATTTATTGATCAAAAACAATCACAAATAATTATTGGAAGTGATGTTCAACAATAGAGGTCAAACAAACAAACTCTACCAATCTTTTCAAAGAGTCTGCAATCCAATCTATTTTTTCAATATAATGAATAATGTATTTAACTTCTTCTGGAAATGTTATGTAAGTTTTGCTTTCATAACACCAACGTTGAGGATTCGCACACCATGGATAATCTTCCAAATACAATACTTTGGATAGGAAGATTTTTTGGAAGTTTGCCATTGGAAAGTATTTCAGGACCTAAGAACATCAAGCGACTCACATTTTCCTTAACAGGATTCATATGTAGTTTGGCGTTATTCATGCTGCAAGAAGTACTATGTTGCATCGTCCTGTATATGAACGCTATGAAAGAAATGTCTAACTCTAGAGCTATTAAATTTGCAATGGTTCTGGACATTGTGTCTCTACAGACAGTGGCGGCTGTAACGTTCTTCACAGGCACGAGGAAGTACCCGAAGATTATTGGCGTCCTCAGTACCCTGCAGAGAGCCTACCGAGATCTTCAGTACACAAAAAGAGAGGACAAGACCCGAGTAAAGGTTTTCGTGATCACCATTATATCAACTTTACTGTTCAGTATCAGCTTCGTAAACCTCGTGATTAGTGATCTAGAAGTGGTACACTTCTTTGCGATAAGCTATACCTCTATCATGTTGATAAACTGTACGGAAATCGCCTTCCTCCTTCATTTTACACATGTGGCTAAAAATATCGCTATAGGTTTCAGGATGCTCAATTTCAAGATAAAAGAGGAAATCACTAAAAGTATAATTCAACCAACTGAAATGAACCATAATCCTTTTGATGCTGATTCAATTCATAAAAGACGTAAGTTCGCTTATTGCATTTTTTAGATATACAATTCTCCCATTCAAAGTGAATCAATTAGTTAATTAAAGGGGGGTTGTGTGAAAATGGGAAGGGGCGTTAATAATTTGAAAGATAGTGTTGTACGTAATATGCTTAAAATTTAAACTATCGAATTCTAGTGGCATAGTGATGTAATCTCATATACTTTATTAAGTGATAGTAAATAAAAATTTTAACAATGCACAGCTCTAAAATATGTATGCTTATATATAGGCTTTGCATCATATACATTATTTGGATGCTGTTTATTTCCTTGTAATTGGATCTCATTTAAATATTTTTATTAGCAAATATATTTATTATATATTTTTGAAAGTACAGTTCAGCGAATATCCTAACAGCCACTAGTGGAATGTTTTGTTAAGAATCTGCGAAAAATGTTTGCATTTCCATTGAATCTAAAACAAAAGGGTTACGAATTATGATAGGGCTAAAAATTAGGTTACTAGTTGTTGACGAGTACTAAGATATCTTAGCTGTGTAAGACTCCATTATCAACGGAATTTATCCTACTATTATATTTACTTAAAGCATGAGCCAGTAAAATGTTTCCTCTCAGTAGGTAACTTACAATATGCAGGTTGTGCATTAGAAAATTTACAAATTCATTAGTGTTTCAAAATATGAATTTGGAAATCGAACATATTGTTACATTAATGTGACTGATGGAAACGTAAAAAATTTAAATAGGGATAGAATATAAAATAGGGGTTTTGTAATGTATTTTTATTTTAATGCTTGTTTTATTTTGGAGCTACACCTTGTTAAAGAACATTAGAAAATACACGTTAGACAATATATAAGTACTAGGTTTACAGTAGTTTCAAATATAATATAAGAGCAAATTACATAATTGTACAGGGAATAGTAGCATGATGTCTTATATCAGTATTAGAACCTGTGTGTAACTAATACATTGTAAATAGGTAATAAAAACTATGTCACTACCTGCCTTTTTTGATGCCTGTAGTTATGATTATTGCCTGTAACTTTCTTTTATGCGAAGAAGTTTTTCTTATCATTAAATAGAAGAACTTAAATATGTTACCGGCTTATGTGGTACATGCAGAGTCTGTTCGGAACGGTTTGCTGCTCCCGGAGTGCCAAAACATAGAGATAAAATTTTACCGTTGAATATGTAAAAAAATGTATCCGGTAATACTATACTATTGTCATACACTAATGATTGATCAAGGATCAATCAGTGATGGAATTCGAGAAGTTTAAGATTTACGCCCATCAGTGTGGAATAAATATGACCGAGGATCATCGGTTTCAAATAGGCATTGCCACAAAAGGTTTTAGAAACGGAAATTCATACATAACATTATAAAGTTTTAGGTATAACTGAATATTTATAATTTTATTTATTTATAATAGTGTTTGATTCTATGATTGTAGAAAACGTATTCTCTAAAATAAAGAAAATGAAGTCTTTGATGAACACCTACTGGATGCTGTGTGACGCCGTACACCAGGCTAATGACTTCTACTGCGATCAGCTGATGGCCGTTGTGTTCTCATTGTTTGTGCATGTCACTATCAAGTCCTACTTCTTCTTCTTGCACGTCAGAGCTGGTGAAGTGTTCGCCTCCACTACAGAGACAGCCTGGGTTCTAGCTCATATCTGCTACGAGCTTTTGCTGTTTAAGTTAAGCACGGAAGTTACTAACTCGGTAACTCCTCCTTTGATAAATATAGCTTACGTTTTACTACTTCATATTTGGGTATTTTACGCAAGTAATTATTTAAGATGGACATAAAAAATGGAAGAGAATCCATTAGAATCGCTGGAATAATGATTGATCTTATTACTAACAGTATTACTCGTTTTTAGCCCTCATTCAAAGAGTTTATAATCCAGATATTCTAGAAGAATATTCATAAAATATGAAAAATGGCTTCAACAATTAAAATTCCGGCTAGCACATCATTTATTTAAAAAATTCATTATAAATAACATAAAACTATTAGATGCCCTGGTAGAACATTTTTAGTTAATTTATCATTCATTAATTATCAATTCATATCAATTTATATATATATGAATGTTTGTGTGTTTGTCCGTTATGGAATCGTAAACTATTTGACCGATCATTATGAAAATTTGTATGTATATGTATTTTTCCACAGAGAAGGTTTATATACTATGTCCATTGATGTAATTCACCACCAGGCAGTGCTGCAAAAGATACAAGTTTTCAAAGCGCCTGCACACTAAATACTGCAATTACGAGACGGTTATGTATATTAAATAACCAAACACTATATTAAAATTATAATGTATATTTGTCTTGAAGATAAATTTCTGATTGAACTTAAAGTTTAAGTGTTAGAACACTTTATAATAAATTACATGTAAGTGTGTGATCGCTATAAACATACACAGATTTTCTTTATCGTGGCAACAAGGCGAACTCGACAACGGCACTGGAAATATAATTCACTTGAACCAGAAATGCACATACACGGGCAAAGCTTACGAAAAGCTTGCGAAGCCTAAGAACTTTCTATTACAAGCCTTTTAATAAATTTCAGAGCCAAGTAAGTAGAACATAATGCCACGGTTTTTTTATCTTCTATTTTATATCATATTCTACAATTTAAGTTACAGTGTATAAAGTCGAGTTAACATAAACTAGGAAATGAAGCAAAGAATCATTCGTTGAATGAGACAAATTGTCAACTATCTAACATGCATATATGTAGATTTGAATGGTGTTTGCGGTTTTCAGTACAGTTTTAATGACAAAGCAGAATACAAGGCGGGTGGACAGATTATGAATAATATGTATTGAAGATTAATCAGAATCAGGTTTAAATGGTTACTATTAAATAAAATACTGTATAAATACCATTAGTAACAACTATAACATTTTCTACGCGGTTTATAGTTCACCCTGTAAAATATGCCATTTTGGACTTAGGAGGTTTGCTAATTAGTACGACAATATGATAATTAGAACGAGTATGAGTTATTACTTAGATTTAGTTTTAGAACCGGAAGTACTCACGTAGTTTGAGCAATATTTGGTGAAAGTGTGTCTACTAGGAAAATTTCAATTACAATCAGGATACTAATAGAAACAAAACGTTTAAGTAGAAAATGCTTAGTAATATTTGTGGCAATAAAACATGTTGGCATTTAATTTGATACTAATTTTTCTCAGATAATAAATTATATTTAATTACTTTACAGTTAGGTTGCAAAAAATAAATGTTTTAAAAGCACTAAACATGTCCGGTTTAAACAATTTAATATCCAAAGAGCTGATTTACTTTTAATTTTTTTTAAACAATGTGACTCATAGGTTAAAATTTATCCGAAGTCTTTAAGAGTTGTGGACTGTATCAAATAAATGTAAAAACAATTCTAAACGAATATGTTGGCGTGAGTATCAGTGACCTTTGTTGAGACTGGTTGTTGCGGAGGGTGCACCACATCTCTGTAGAGCAGGTTGATGTGGCGATGACAAAAATCGCTTGCTTTGTAATTAATTACAAATTAAAATAGAAGAATAAAATATCCCTGAGACTTTCATAATTGTATAAGCGGTAAGTAAGCATGCGTGCTATGTACATGGATGGCGAAAGGGCAATTGCCATTTGACTTGTTAAGCCGTTAAAGACGCTTCTGGTTGGTTTTATGCAAACTATAGTTTCTTAATTATAACGATATATAGCGCGATCGGTAATATTTGGAAGGCATTAGTTTGGCCGGGGTGGCGAAGATTGAATTGAAACGTAGGATTCGATGTTGTTAAATTTTTAAAGAACAGTTTCTAT
Source organism: Homalodisca vitripennis (assembly GCF_021130785.1). Classification (NCBI taxonomy): domain Eukaryota; kingdom Metazoa; phylum Arthropoda; class Insecta; order Hemiptera; family Cicadellidae; genus Homalodisca; species Homalodisca vitripennis. The sequence goes on from NC_060214.1 coordinate 44,366,777, forward strand.
TTAAAATAAAAAAATTATATATAAAAATAGTGCCGGTAAACGCCAAAGAAATTTTCTCTGTTGAATTATCCAAAAATATAATATAATAAATATTATTTAGGTATTTTAATATCCAAATACATGAAAAATTGTTTCAGGCTGATGAAACAGGGCCCGTGATCTGCAAATTGATAAATAAAGATGTGGACCCAAACTTAAGGAAAGAGGTAATGTAAAACTAAGTTCATAAAAGTTAAGTTACCTTGTTGTGCATTAAGAGTGCATAAATTCTCCTTTGAATTATCATATTGTTTTATTGCGTTACAATACTAGGGCCCTCTGTTGCTTGCTGAACATCTTAATCGCTAGATATTAGTAGAGTTGACTGTAATAAGTATAAATAATATTATAGATTTAAAATAATTTGTAAGTTGGTCATAAAATATTTTAATTAGGTGTAAAATAAAACTTTGATATTTATAAAATACATTCATTAAATAATAAGACATGAGGTGAAAAATTGTGCAAGTCAAAACCGAGAGGTAGTAATCACATAAATACTGATTAAATGTTTTACCGAATGTTTTTGTAGAACATTTAAACGAACTAAAAAATGTTTAATTCAATTATAAAATTATTTATTAAGACTTGTGTTAGTGTATTATAAGTCTTTTTTAAATTCTCAGTCCATGGCTAGTTACTCCACCTACCAATAAGCCATTTTGTCGAACCATTAGCCAATTTCAAAATGTGGAAATTTTATTTCACCTGCTGCTTATTATATTTCTTAACGTGAAAGACATTTTTTCATCCTCTTATTCATTGTAATGCGTTTATGGAAGCATTGGTCTTTTAATCTGTGAAAATAAACATGCAACACCTTCGGTATTTTCATGAGCATTTTCAAATGTACCATATAACGATTGTGGTGTTAAGGATTTTTCAGTAATAAAAAAACATAAAATTGGTGAAATCATACAATTAACCTAATAACTTTTAATTATTCAAACACATAAAATTTATAATAAACTGTTCTAATCCTTGTGATGTGTTTCCAGCTTGAAGTGTTCCTACTGCAGTTGCCTCACCACCACGCAAGATTCTCAGCTCGCGGGTTTTTCCAGATCCACAACGAGACCCTCACATCGGTGAATCCTTATAAAAATTCTTATATAGACGTAACTACACTGGGAGCCTTAGGTTCCTAACTAAATCATAAATATATAATAAGAAAAAGTAAACGGGATAAAACCATATTTCTTTACACATCTGTTGTCATTTCCAGGCCTTTAGTTTAAAGTGAAATAAATACATTACTAGACTAAAGGTAACTACTGTGGCTGAAATTGAAAGTAAAACACGAGTATAATGCAAGTAATTATATTAACATGGAAAAAAATCAGAAAAATATTAAACACAGAATTGAATCACAATATTTGGGTTATTCTATACCCTAAAATTAATATAAAAGACTCCTGTAATAAAACCTCAAGTTCTCAAGGGAGTAAAAATACAACAGAGTACATTACATACCGTAACAGAGAAGGCAAGTTCTTCTAAGCATATATGAGACTGGTGAAAATTACGGATGGATATAAAGTCGCTCTATATAAAGTCAATAAGATCTTTTTATGAAATCTAAGACTTGCTTTTACAATTCGGATGTTTTAATCCGACTAAATTTTACAGGCTTCAATTAAAAATGTTTCATAGCAGCTATGACACTGCATATTGGGGTTAAGTTTAGCCCCTAAATACCCACATTCAGCTAAACATTGTTTGCCTTCTCAATGTCAAACATTAATTTACACATGCGCGCGCGCGCACATACACACACACACACACACACACACACACAAACACACACACACATATATATATATATATATATATATATAATTTTCTCTTTGCACTAAACCTAATCTCCAATAGACTACATTATAAAACTAAAATTTTATGTTGTATGTATTCAGTGTAAGACAGTGTGATTCATTCTGAAATTGTTCTAATATATTGCTTACAGTACTGTGTATTGTCATCTGCAACGACTTTAGATTGCTATTTTGTATAATAATTGAAAGTTGCTCTTGCGGTTCGTGTTGCAGGGCAGGATAAACAATTATATACCAATTACTTTAACCTCACCGTGGTAGCTATATTTTAGGATTTTAGAAGACTAGAAGTTATCTGTGGCTTTGCAAGCAAACTTGCATATATTTCACGTGTATGAGAGCTCCTGGTTAGATTGAATTATATTTCCGACGCTAATGTACAGTCTTCTCGTTGACACGATTAAAATAAATATTAAAAAGTGTATATTAATTGGTATTTTAATTTAATCCGCTATTTTGATTTTGTATTCCATTGTTAGTTTTGCCTTCATTCCCGACCAAGACAATATATACGTAAACATGAAGTATACTTCTGTCAAAATGCTTTGATAGGTTTTAAAACTGTATTTTAATTTATGATAAATGTTAGATAGTAACTTTGTGTGTATATAATAAAATGTAAAATATTAAGGATAAAAGTATATATTTTACTAAAACCTGTAATTTTATTATATTGATATTTTAATATTCTGTACTGAACAGCGGTTGCAGAAAACATTTAATAAATAAATTTTTATACTACCAGGCTTACTTTAGCTTTCACACTGTAAATGTAAATAAACATAACATTTAATTAACTAATCATAGGTTTGTTCTCTCAACAACCGTTAACATTTTCGCACAGATCATTTATTTATATTTTAAGGGGCTCTTTCAGTTAATATTTCAAAACTTTAAAAACCGAGATGGAATTTTTCGTTAATCTAGAGACCAATGGGCGTAGCCCGGAGAAATTCTAGAAATAAGAATATGTCTATATTTATAACAGGGACCTTAATAATGTATATTTAAAATTTCAATACAGGCGGTTGTATATTTTACGTGTAAAAGTAGAACATAAACAAATGTACTTTCATATTTATAACATTACTAATATACTGGCTTTTAAACTTAGATGAAACTGGTAAGCTCTTGGAGTTTTGATGGTATTATTCTCTTGTCTGCATCATGGATTAGTGCAGGGGCATACTTGCTTACATGCAGTGCTTTAAATTGTTCTGTATACCAGCTTATCATTCAATACAGTCAAACCTTTTATATTCAAAAGTGGAAATCGTGAATGCGGCTACGATATAAATTACTATTTAAACTACAAAAATTGCTGCGGCGATTCCAAATACATTTTGGTAAACTTTTAACTTGTAAGTACAATAAAAATTATAGATGAATCCTCCTTATAGTTAATGTGATTACTCTCATAGGCACACCACGCCTGTACGTAGAAATAATGAAGAAAAAATCTTTCCCTTTGAAGACATTATATGTAGCGTAAAAAATATAAATAGTACAATAAGCCTTGTTCCGTATTAAATTTTTCAAATTTTAACAAAAACCTTACTTTCTTAACTATATTCAATGTTATTAAAAATTTTAAACGCTCGTTGAGTTAAAATATATAGAATAAAATACATTACTAAATTTAAGTTTATTTGATATCAAACAACTATTTTTGCTCTATTAACACTGGTGATAAGTAGATGCTTACTATGCTTATTAGCATTGAAATATTAAAATTCTTATTAGCATTGGCATATTAAAACCTTAGCTACGAATAGAATAATTTGATTTTTTTGAGCCATTAGATAGCTACATCCAGATTTATCTCCACTCAACGTAAAATACTTACAGAGTATTGCCTGTGGAATCCGTCCTGAAAAAATATTTTAAGTATACAGGGTGTCCAGAAATTATTCTATCAAACTTCACCTTTTGATTCGTCAGGTCAAAAACGTTACAAACGTCTATCTTTCTTCCGTACGTCTGTTTGTGTTTTTATAAATTAAAATATTATAGTTTATTCAAATAAGAGTGGTTAAAAAATTCAAGAATATATTATTCTAAATTAAAAAAAGCTATATAGAATTTTCAAACTGCAATTACTCAAAACAGGATATGTTGTTACAATATGAATGTTATTGCTACGACTGAAACTATTTTACCAATAACCTAATAATATACATATTTACCATATTTATTAGACACGTATTTACCTATTAGATTTAATGAAATAATTCTTAATATATTGACATTAAATTAATGAAAGTGTTACTACCATACTACTATTACGTATGTAACTAATAGGGTATGGAGTTTAGGGACCAGTTATCAAATAAAACAAGTTAACTAATCTGATCTACACATACTAAGATTGTGCTCTATCTGTACAGATGGCTGGAGCGGTGACAACTTACCTGGTGATACTGATCCAGATCCAGACACAACCACCATCTAAAATAGATTAAATACAAAAATTAGGAACTAATCAAAAGTAATTAAACATTTTAGAACGTGTTACACAGTCATTGTTGTTAAATATGTAATAATAGTTGTTCTGCAATTAGAAGTTAAGATTTCTTTCGCGAATATTTCACTTTTGTACCAGCAGACCATTTGGCACTTATAACGATCTTAATGCAACTATTATAAACAGCACATTAAAATATTAGAGTGAGTAGTCAAGATTTATTTACAGCTCAAATGTATTCAAGAATACGTAATACTGTAAGATCTGATGTTGTTTATTTATCATAATTTTCTTTCTATGCGGTTAAAATTTAAACAACTCACCTTGTAAACTAGTACGGAGAATCACTACTTAACTTAGAAGCAGCTATACCTAAAATTTTACAATTTATAAGTATATTTATCTTGAAGTTAAATGCGAAAATAAATTTCGTGTTGGGGAGTTTAGTAAGTTTACAATAAGGAATTTAGAAATAAGATTTATTTGTCGTATAATGACAGTGCACGTGACTCCTTTTTCCTGTCCATAGCCTCTTCAAATATGTAGGCTGTTTTTGATAAAAGGAAAGTTAAATCGTTACATCGCATTTATGGGTTTAAACAAATGTTAACAGTGGGGCTTTGATATCTGACTGACACCCTCGTCTATACTTAAAACATAGAATTTGAGTGAGGAGAATTCTCCCATATGAGAAGACCGTAGGTCAAAATTTACTGAAAAATCTCGAAACAAGCCGACATTACACCTACTTTTGACATTTCCGGGAACAAACCTCAGAGATAATATACTCCTTTTGAGGCGGCTGCAGGTTAAACAGTGGAATTTTCAATAAGGCGTTCTGTTTAGAGTGAATCAAGACATTTAGAAGTTTTCTCAAATAAATAATCACCTACTATTTGTTTTAGTTAAAGCATATAATTGTTTTAATTTGTTTAATTCAGAACCAGATCTAAGCCGATCTTTGATTTTATTCTGTGATATAATTAGTGCACATTTATTTATTTAAGTTTTAGTTGTTTTTGAAAATATCGTCTACAAATATCCATGCAATTCAAATGAATCACATTGTGTGATGTTTTTGCTACATTTTTGAAAATGTTCAATCCAACTTCAATTTGTCTGGATTTTTTTACTGTGTGAGAGAACTTAAACTTTCATGAACACTTGATCATCTGTTTTATTGTACTGCCACTTCATGTAGTTGGTCTTTTTCCTTACTGCATCAGTCTCTTATTCTGCTTGCAATAAATAAAGCCTACTTTCATTATGAAAGTATGTATAAGAATGTATTTAACACGGTAATAACGATATTTTTATTTTTGTATGGTAAGAATGTATAGAAATGATTTTCTCAATCAATCTTTAGAAAATATTTACTAAGCCTTGCAAGTAAAGCAAGATTTGTATTTACGATACAAGCTAAGAGAAATGAAATAAACATTGTTCAGAATTTATTCCTTATGGTGTTTTAGTCTCCACAAATAATACAAAGGTTTCATATAAACAAAACTGTGACATTGATCAAAACCTATAGATATGTTGCTAAAATGAGTTAAATTTACTTCATTAATAATTCAAGATTAAAAGTACGCCACTAAACGTAACTCGTAACAGCTTCGTTGAGGTGAATTAGTTGTCAGGTTTGCTTACAGAGATTCAGAATGGCTTAGTTTTAGCCAAAATAATGGTAACTTTTATTTTATTTGTCGCAGTAAAATAACAAGTGAAACGCAAAAATTTTTCAGATATAGACAAATTTCAGTTGTTCCACAATATTTGTCTAACTATGCAGTTTAAGAGAACTACGAACGTTGAGGACAACCCGTAGAGAAGCAAAATACGAAATTTATTACTACAAACAAACTTGATAACGAATACCCTATTTAGTGGCATTTATGGTTTTGTATTTTAAAATAATTTCCACTATATTTATTTTAAAACAAATTCAGGTAACATGTTCCACGTGTATTTCCAAACATTTCTTTTGTGTCAAAAATAGCTTGAACCTTCAAGAAGAGGTATACTAACAGGAGATCAAAAATATTTTCCCCCATATCTATTCTGTATATTTTACCAAAAATACATTAATAATTTCTATATTAAAGACATTTAGTTCACTTAAAAATGCATCAACTTCGACAAAAAACAGTTTGGAATCAGAGTTTAGGGGTCACTCATTAGTCATGCACATATCAGTTATGGAATCAGTGTCTTAATTCAGGACGTATTCTATCACCTTAATACTTGAAAGTGTCCTGAGTCCTGAGCAAGAGCTTTGATACAGTGCACTAGAATACATTTCTAAAAAGCTTAAAATATATGTTGTTAAGGTCTCACTAAGACTACCCTATATCGAACAATAAACAGTTTTTATAAGCACGTACAACTCATTTAGTACCCAGGCCAATGTACTAGGCCAATTGCTCGTCCTACTTACAAATAGGCTTGTTCATAATTTTCCTTTTTCAATTACTGAACATTTACTGATAAATTGGCCCTCTGCGGAAATGTGCAAACCTGATCCTCAGAGGCAATATTAAAATTTCAAACTTAGTTGAAAAGTAAAAATTTTATTTTTAATCCTCAAAAGATACTGTCTTATTAAATTTTGAATAGAAATAAAAATCCAATGAATTTAATGGATAGATATAACTTACTAAAAATAAACAAGTTTGTTTGTATTATTCGTCTGGAAAAGGTTTTGCATTGAATACCAGACATCAAAAAAACGCATGATATGTGGAATGAAAATTGCTGCACTTCTCTCCATTTATAGTCGTAATAAAGGAGAGACCCTGATTAAATTCATTTATTAAGCTGTTAAAAATGACTTTATTTTTTGTTATATTATATTACATTTTAATTGTTCTCTATTATTATAGTTCTCTATTAATTGTACAACTTTGTATGTTTTCCTCTTGCTACATGAAACTTAGCACATAAACATGGCATAATAAATAGTATTTCAGTATAACAAATTCTGATTAGTTTCACTATTAGATTCAATGTGACAGATGTACAGGAACTTTATAACAAAATATATTTCATTTGGCTGTTCATTTTAAATGAAATTTGCTAATTATTGCTGCTTGCTTTATTACCTTAAAATTATATATTTTAAACTGATCATACTTTAAATGTTGTCATCCAATTGTATGACTTAATATCTAATATTTTATTGTTGTTTTTGTTTTAATCAACCCGTGCTTAGGATCTTTATCGTATTTCTCATTATACGTCCTTATATAAACATGTAATAAAATTAGGTAAACACTGTTTTGATATATAGATTTCGCGTACTAAGACAGAATAACATTTATTTCATTTTATAATAATCTAACATAAGTATTTGGGTGAAATAACAATTTATCGTATCTAATAACTCGCTCTATATCCGATACTAAGCAGAAAATACATTTGAAATATGTAAAAATATGTAATACAAATAGCAAGTTGTATAGGGTCTAGGAACATTGCTGTATTTTTTGGGTTTCCCTTAAAGGTTTATCTTATGGTTCCATAACAAGGAAATTAGTTTTTTTTTATTGAAGAGTGATTAATTAATGAGAATCTTTCTTACGTATTGTGTTGAATATCACGTAACACTTCTGAAATATTACTTATATTGAGAATAGAGTAGAATATAAAATGTATAGACTTTCCTTTGTTATTAGGAAGTGATTCGAATATTAGATGAATATCAATATTGTATTGACACTTATTATTATTATTTCCACTCACACAGATAAATTTCAATGTCGGATAATATTTTGTTGTACTCAGTGTAGAACTCTTTAGAGAATGATTCCTTTACGAACTGGAAGATATCAACTAGTTGGAAAAAAATCCTCTTGGGGATGTTACTTACTGTATATATCTTGATCTTATTAAACGTGTGATTTTCGTTTTATAGTAATTAGTAGTGGAAACTTCTTACAACCTAATCTAATTTAAAATCTGATAAAGAAACAAGTATTCTAGGTTAGCTTAAAATATCATTCATATAGCATTTCTTTATATTCACGATAAGTGCCACTGATATAGCACCGTGTGGTTAACATGGCATTACAAATTAGAGACCAATTATGGCTATTCGAATCTATGATAGTGGAAGCTGCCTTGAGGACCGTAGTTATACACTATTACTCAGGAGCTCAGTGATATTGGTCAACCGATGTGTTTACACTGAATTTTTTTAATTAGCAAGTTATGTCATAAATTTATAACACAATAAATAAAACTAAAATGAATTCGTCGTCTTTATGTTTATGAATTCTATGAACTTATGTTTATAAGTTCTACCATTGTTCTTTGTTGGCGAAATAGTTAACTTACCACTTAATTTTTGAATTAAATTTTTTGTTATTTTTTATAAATACTAATCAGTGAAACCATTAGTTAGTAGAGTGAAACGCCGCTTACCGCATCAGAATACGACGATCCAGTCAGAAATGGCAGCGCATAATATACTTGACAATGTGTACCTAAAACAACCCGCCATTTCTGAATAAATAAACCTTTTGAGATGCGGTTTGCGGCATTGAACTCTGCTAAGTGAGCTCTTTCAAATGAGGTATCACTCGACTCATGCTTTAATTTAAGATTTCCATGTTTTCCTCTGTGGGCCGTCCCCCCATGGTTTTCATGTCAGGGTAATAGCAAGAAAAAATAGTTTACATAGCTATATGACACTGTGCAAAGTTTATAGATATTATCTGCTATATGGTTATTAAAATATTAAGCCGTACCCATACTTTTCAAACACCTTGTATATGGTTTATTATTTAGTTTATTTTGTTTTTCTCTCGCCAATCAAAACCACAAAAGTAACTCCAATCTTTATGAAAGAGGACCGATTATTTACAAATAATTAGAAGTCTGTTTCAATTTTGCTGATTCTAATCAAAGTATTCAAAAAACTGTCTTAAAAAGTTTGTTTTTGTTTTTAAACAAATACAACTTATTTTCTGAGAATCAATTCGGTTTCAGAAAGAGTAAGTCAACCATAGACGTTGAGTCTAGTGTACCTGTTTTTAGAGTGATGGAAGGTTAAATTTTACATTAATTGGGGTTCTCGATCTATTTACAGATTTAGAGTGTGGTGACACACTAAAATGCTTGTAGAACAAATTTAATGGTATCAGAGGCGTGCCACTGAATGGGAATAGTGCATTCCTGTGAGAAATAGGACCCAAATTTTCCTAATCTTAAATTCATTATCTAAACAGATGCACTAATATTTGGAATCCTTCAGGAATTAATACTCAGTCTTATACTTTTTTTTAATATATGTCAATGATATAGGTTCATCGTTACTGCAGAGGAGGATTGTACAGAACGCTGACACGCAACTCTGCTTAAGCAAAATCTCTAATTAGTGATGGAAAAATATTATTATCTTGACATTAAAAATCTAGTCCAACATTTTAATAAAAGTAATCACAACAGCAAACACCGTAAAATCAAATTTCCCGTGTTTTCATTGCGATCAAGAGATTCCAATACCGCGTCTTACTGAACGATAGTATGATAAATCTAGTGGATCAAGTGTTCAAAATTCATTGGAACACTCATAAATGGAGGATTGACTTAAAATACTCATATTGAACCTATTTGATCCAGACTGTCCTCGAACATTAATTTTTGAGGCCTTTGGCCAAATACTGTTCTATTCAAGTTGAGGGTGGCATATCACTTTAAACATCAGTACTATACATGAACATCTACCTATGATACAAATATATTTAATATGGAATTCTAACAGAGGATGGCCCACAAGGATTTATAAGAGAATTTTATATGAGAACATGATTCGACAAGACAAAATAAAATTTTTAGACTAAGTATATAATACACTTAAAATAAATCGTAAATATCTAAATATTGCAAGTTTTTAGTAGCAAGTAATTCTTGAAAATAATTTCCTCGTTACTTTCTGTAACATACACAAATGAAATGCGTATGACGTTAGTTCATTTCTATTGTTATTCAGAAAAATGGGCATTTTCTTACCTCTGGATTGAGGTCAGCAAAATAAAATAAAGTATTCAAATAGTTTTATGATTTTTTTACCTCTATTCAGTAAATTAATTTAAACTATAAAATTATTAAAACCTGTTTATTGGAAATGTATAGTAATCATTAAAAATAAAGTCATAATTGTTCAGAAACTATACGGATTGTATGTTTTGTTCGTTTTGTCAGACCTTCAGCGTATGTATTTTTTAATATTTGTAAACTTATGCATCTTATAAATTTTTTTTATTGTATTTAAAGGTTTAATTTTTAGTGTGTATTTCTGTCAAACATGACAATATAAATGAGTAGTTATCTGGTGCTTTTTACTATATTTATTTCTGAAATCATATTTAAAAACTAAGTGTTTAGAGGAGAGTATTAAATTCCGGAATCGCTAGTCCTAACAGTACTTTCAGAAAATTATAGTTACTTTGTACATAGTTGAAAAGATTTATATATACATATAGATTTGGAACAATATAGCGTTGGGAGGAAATCAGTGATATATTTAGAAACTATTTATTATTAACAATACTAGAACTTAGTGGATTGATCATATTCAGGTTACGATCATTAAAATTATGCCACAATTTCTCTAATACTTTAAATGGTAATTTATATTAATTTATGAAATTTCTAATAATTTTTGATTATTGAAGTTTGATGTAAAGACTAGAGAGTTAAAAGAATAATAGTTAGTAAGGCTCTACTAAATTTTAATACTAAATACTTGCAAGTTTTACAAGTTTCCTAATTAAAACAAATTATAAACGAAGCAATTTTTTAAAAACACAATTCACCAGCCTCTAGTGCCTAAGAGCAATCCTTTTCAGATTCAGTGAGGTGGCTGTTTTATAATCTTTAGATATTAAATGTGATCTTTTTCCCGTTGCTTTCATTTTCATTACAAATTTTCCTAATTTACACTCATCTTTCCGTCCTATGTATTTTCTACTTCACCTAATCCACCCTAACACCCGTATCAAATCAATGTAAACCCATCCAACAATATTTACCGAGCAAAAACGTAGTGCAAATTTCACAGATGCTAGCTTTTATAAATTAAAATTAAAATTTTATAATTTGCTTACTGTTAAAAACAATACTCTAACTTATTGTTTACAAAACGTTATACCTGTTAAAAATTACTAAAGGTTTTAATTTAAATATTTGTGAAGGATTTACTGTTAATTGTTTATATATAGCCTATACAATCGTGAAAAATATATAAAAAATATGTATGGATGATCTATACACATAAAAATTATAATTATGATCATAATATTGTATTTTGTACGTTTTTAACACACAAACAAAAAGATATATTTCATAAATACCTTGATAGCCAAGTAATTCAAAGTAACGGTTATGATTTATTTAGGTAAAATAATGAAAAATGGGAAAAATTTTTAACAATAGCAAATCTTCTACTCGAGAATTTTATTTTCACACGCTCGTTCAGACCTTCCATTGCCAACATGAAGTACTCAATCATGGTATTGAGGCACATTTACCAATACATGAATGAGTTTTCTACCACGGTACTGTAATTTTAGCTTCCTCCCAACTAGATTTTAAAAACTGCAATATTCTGCGCTGCAGAACATAGTTTTAAAAAAATAATGCAACAAATAAAGCAAAAAAATACTGTGTCTACTTAATCACCATTCACAATCAAATGAAATATAGTTTTGCTACATCAGGTGATGGATTTTTATGAAAGTTTCTTTGCATGCCTCCAAATTTTATAACATTTATTTGCTTATTTGATTTTAGTCTCAGAATAAGTCTTGAATACAATACTAAGAGCGTAATAATTTTAATGTATTACTTGCGATAACTAATTATAGAGTTACAGCAGAAGTAGGAGGTCTGCCCTAAACTTTTATACATCAAGGGTGAGAAATATAAGCACAGCTACAGTATATGGGTATATCACATACATTATTTTTGATTCATAGTATTATAGCAGCCATGACAAATCATAAAGAAATCAATAATTTCACAAACTTGGAAGCAAATCTTACGCAATCAGATGTTTGAAAAAATACCACTCAGAGGAGATAATCGTATATAAGATAGAATCACGTCATTTATATTAAATTACATCTTCAGTATATCCATTGGAAAGGTCGATTTTATATGTATATACGGAGATATCGGTAGTAATATTTGTAACTACGATGAATCAATATTTTAAAATATATACAACATAGTGCAATCGAATTAGCTATATCTTAAATCTAAAGTAAAAAGAATTCGTTTCTTCCTTTGAATAGTTCCAGTTTAGAAAGGGGAAAGTCATTGGATTGCGCAGCTTTGTGTCATAAAGAACAGTTTAAAAGTATTTAGTCGAAAATCGTGTTTACACAGTATCGTTTGACAAAGCTCCAAGATCATAATCTTCCGTATTATAAGGAAGAATAACAAAAGTTTAGTCAATAATGTTACTTCTGATTGGTCTGTACCTTCCAGTTGTACCTATACTGCGTACACCAAAATCGAGGTTACTTAAATATGGGCAACATAAGGGATGTACAGTGGCAGCACATCTCTAATTACAAACGATATTAGGATGCAAATGTAGATCGATAAATCTAGTTAACTACCAATAGTGACTGTTGGAGTTGGTGAGGCTCTTTAAATTTTAAATGCTAGCTTAGACATAAGGGAGTATTATCTTTGCTCTTTTTGAATGGTGATGATGTTAAATATCTGACCTCTTCTTCATAGAAGGCAACATTTCGGATATACAGTGCCCGTTCTCCATACTCATATTTACATACAGGAGGCGGTCTCTTTTTTTCCAAACATTACCCATCCGAGCTATATGCTATAACTTCAGACTACACCGCAAGTGTCTTTTTAGGACTACATGCAATAAGATATCTCTCAAAATCTCGTCCTGAGAGAACAAAGGAAACGTGTTATTTTAAGTTTTATTTTGCGTTTTATAAATGTTTAAAACATCACTGAAGGCTACATGGCTTAGATTAAGTAAGCTAGTCTAACAAGAAATATATAAATATAACATCTAAAGAAAACGAGAGTATTCACTTTCCTGAATGTATAAAAAAAATGCAAAATTAGCGTGACTTGTATTTTTAAGACATCATTAAAGTGCTTTATGAAAGTAAAAATGTTATCCATTATATATATATAAACATTGGATAAAAAAGAAAAATTCGGCTATTGCCATTTATTCAAATATAACCGTGTGGAATGGAACGTCGTGTTCCAAAAAGAACTTAAGTTCTCATTACAGCGTACAGTTATCAAATTTCCTAACTGCCAACACACACACACACACACACACACACACACACACACACACACACACACACACACACACACACACACACACACACACACACACACACACACACACACACACACACACACACACACATATATATATATATATATATATTTATTCATCTGCTTAGCTGTAGTAAATAGAATTGAGAAATTAATATAAACACAAATAGTATTTTAACTTATTTATTAGGGCTATAACACTGATTGGTATATTGAGATGCTGTGAATTAATGACAATTACATTTTTGTTAACTAAAACAAAATTGTTAATGATTTTTCTGTTCAATTATTGGTTTTAATAAAACAATCTATTTACATTCTTACATTATGGAATACTTTATCGATATGTTTAATTATGGTCGTTAGGAGTTAGATGTAGATCCACTATGATGTCTCTATGATTACAATTCGTATAAACTAAAATTCCGTGATCCATCGTTGCCAATGTGGAGACAAACAATGTCACAACTTCTCATAAATTTCATTTGCATAAAGAAATATACCGGATATTTAAGAAGACATTCAGTAGGAGTAATAATTGCAGTACTCGTTGGTTTAGGTTTGATTAATATCAAAATATGTCCCAGAGATTTTTCGTAAAGTTTTAAAATTTAAACACACTCTTACCTAGCACACTCCATAGAAAACATGTCTTTAACCTTTGACTTGTCACTTAAGTGTATTTTTAATGTTGGGAAATCGATATTAGATACTAATCTATGGGCCCTTGAGAGTAAATTTAAATCTAAATAACGTAAATACGATCCAACTGGTTCCGGTTAACCTCATAAACAGTTGAAATTACATCTACCAATCACATTTATTTATTTATTTCTAAACTTTGCGATATAACTGCACTAAGGCAATGGCATTTTATGGCGATGGAGTAACCTAAACCACCTTGGGATATCTACTAACCACATCCTAAAGAGCCATTAGCTATTAGTGTAGCCTTGATTGACTTAACAGATTCCTGCCTGTTATTAATATTTATTCATGTTTTTAAGTTAAACATTGTATTATTACATTTATTAAGTCAGAAAATATAACAGGTTTTATTGAGAGGCACAGTTAAGCTAGAGTTATTTAGAAATCAGATTATGTAACCTTAGGTAATTGACTTTTTTAAATACACGGTTTTAATTTTACTAATTACTACTTTATTCTACAGTTATAACTGACAAATATTCTCTATCTTGTTTTGAGAAACAGGAAATTTTCTTTCTTTTTGACTTTTCCGTATTGGCACATCCAGGACTAAGTTTTGAAGTATGCGTTCAACTTGATTTTGTCCTGTCCAATCAAATAGAATAATAACGGTATAATATTACCACCTTTTCTTTGTTTTGAAGAAATTTAACCGTTAATCCTAATCATTGTGAGTTTGAAATATTATTAAGGAATGTGACGCATGACTAGCTTTTTGCCTATATTTGCAAAATGTCATTTTCTGCAGTAAGGTTTCTGCGTAAGTGGGATTTTGTTTTCAGTACCATATTAACCGAATGATATCTAATATTATAACAAAGTTACGCAAAACAACTATAAGAAAAATACGTATGATAAGGTTTAAATAAAGGTTAAAGGTTAAAATAATCTCCTGTTTTAATTTTTAGTATTACCATAGTTGTTTATTTTATACGATATTTTCAATACCATATGTTCAAAACCTATGGGAAACCGGATTTTTTACATGAACATGAATAAGACTATATGCAAATGAAACGTATTCTTTTACCTTTGTTCCTAATATACTTGACATTATCTCAATGTAATCAATTGGTAGTAAACTTAGATCAATTCAGAGCCAGGTTAGATTATATTACGTTGTTGGGCAAAACTGATGACTTGGTAGCATTTAAACTAATACAGTAGAGCATACAGAATGTGTCAGTATGGCGATCGTATCCCCGTATCGCAAATAAGATCTAAATGTTTGAATAAAACACCAAATATTTTACCTTGAAATAAAAAAAAGAAATGAAAGAAATGAAAATGAAAATGAAAAATTGTTTCTTTAAACAGGCAAAGTTAGGGCCTCATGGCCCTTTCTTACACTTAACCTGTCTGAACAATAATTCTTCACAAATATTAACTAAATTAATATTAACACTGATATACTTTACTAAAGACGTTAAATAAAATATTAATATAAACACTAAAAATTATAAATATGATACTTCTAAAAAAATGAAAATATAGTTATACAATCATAACACAAAATAATATTACAACTTCCATTTTTAATAAGAACCAAAAACTATTAATAATACCTAATAACAATAATTTATAAATAAATTACAAGAATATATATATATATATATATATATATATATATATATATATATTATTATTTTTCCTAGGGGACTGTGGGTGTGGTGCTGGCATTGTGTGTGAGGAGAGTGAGTGAGATAAAACACCATAAATATATATGGTGTTTTATCTCACTCACACTCCTCACACACAATACCAGCACCATACCCACAGACCCCTGAGAAAAAAATAATCTCCCTTATCTCTCCCATGTTTGCAAAGCTACCAACCTTTGAAAGTTACATACGGTATGCAATGGGAATATATTTCCCGATTTAGTTAGTGGTATTATTGAAAAAATACTCTATCAAATACATTTTCAACAGTACCTTATAACAATATTACCCTTATAATATTATATGTTTTACTTTTGGAAAAGATATAAATAACAAGAATCACCCCTGCTATGATAAAAATTTGAACTGTGACAAATCCACCCCATATAGTATATCAGATGTAAATGTTTAAAAGTGCCAATATACAGTCAACTAATGAATGCAAAGAACAATACGTTAAATAAAATACATATATTCACTAGCCTTCAGATGAGCTGATGCTCTGGCCAACCGGGGCTCAGCGACAATTATGACGGGCCCTCAACCTTTCTGCGTGTTTCAAGGTGTGAATCCTCTAGGGCTGTCTCGAATTGCGTTCGCGCGGAGCATGAGAGAAGGTGGAGGTTGTATTCGGGGTTGAGAATGAGCAGAATGGTATTACAGTCCCCTTCCTCAAGGGTGGCGTTGGACCTTCTCTCATTAAATAGAGCAATGTCTACTCGGGTTATTGGTCTTATCATGGGGCATGGTCACCTGAAGAAGCATCTTCACAGAGTCGGCATCCTTTAGGAGGACCCGCTCTGTAGAATGTGTAATGAGCAGGATGAAACTGCTGAGCACCTGCTCTTTGACTGCCCTTCAATAGCAAGGGAGCGGTATGCCATCTTTAGTAGTTTGGACAGGGGTGGTGAATTTCCCCAAGAAGACCTGATAGGTTGTTTTTGGCGGTTTGTGGAACTGCTGAAATCATAGTCTGGTAGGCCTCATGGTGTGTTTCCAGGGTGCGCAAAAAGCCCTTGAGGCTTAAGTGTATGGCAGTAGGCCTCCCCAAGAAAAAGAAAGCCTGCAGATGTACATCCGAGTATTTGGTCCGTGTGTTTTTTGCTCAGAAGCTATTTTTAATAACGATAGGTTAGATTTTTGTAGCGATATAATGTACATATATAGTGTGTAAGTGTTCATATAAAAGGCACGAAATATACCAATCGTTCTTTACCAACTATTTGAGAGCAACTTCGCTAAATTATTACACAGGAGCCTTTGAACATCACTTCGTCTAAAAATTTGAGGGAATTCTCCTTTCAATAAGGAATGGAGTGGAGAGTGTACTGTGCGGACCGTGGACTGCCGATGGAGGGGATGGAGAGCGGCGACGGGACAGTTACCACGACATCAGGGAGGTGTCCTAGATACGTCAAGATTGCCGGTCCTCCGAGAGTGATTAACATTAGAAAAAATAGTAATGTTATAATATTTGAAATACTAAAATAAAATAAATATATCCAGTACGTGTTGCTTTTATCAGTAAAAACGTACCAAAATATGTCTTTTCTGGATATTGCACCATTTTTTAAAACTATTGCTGATCTCTTAAGTCAATGCTTTTATTATGTATCCATGAAGAAAGAGTATGTCAAATTTAATCATTCTAGGACATCATGAAATGGAAGACATGAAATGTAGTTATTTTGGGGGTTCAAACCCTTTTTTACTGCAATGATGTTAATATTTATGATAAAAATTAAACTTATTTTTGATAGGACAAAACAAGTGTGTGAAAATTAAATTTTAAAGAAATAATTAAGTTAAAAAATAACTAATTCATTCTAGGGTTTGCTATTGTATTTTTTACCTCTATAGGGGTTTGGTATTTACGAAAATGCTTTGGTTAATGAAATTCAAGAAGAGGCGTTTTTGTGCCAAAATTCAACTGCTCTTTATATATAAAGATATGAAATCTATAAAAGATAATACACCATGTATTTTGGTAAACATCTACCAAAATAAGAGTATTCACCATAAAAAGATGTTAAAAAATCATTCTAACCCCCTTCCTAACCCCACTAACAACTAAAAACGCCCTACAAACCCCTTATGTAGGAGAGGGATCCTAAAACACAAGCCTTGTTTTGAACTCTATATCCACACAGCGTTAACTAGAAAACTTTGTCAATTTACTAACCACTTAAGCTAAATAACTATACAGCAATAAACAATGTTTTGCCACTAACATGTTATACAATGTGTTACATAGCCAAATAGCTCATGAAAATCTTGCATTTTGTACAGTGTACTGTCTTTTCATTTATATGTTTTTATTGTCCTTTAGAATTTGATTAGAGGAATAGTATAAAGCCTGCAGGTATGGTGTTGAATAAACTAAGGCCCTAGTATATACAATTATTTTATTTTGTTTTCTATACAAAATTATTAGTTTAAAATACGAAATCAAATTTATATGTTTGGTTTGTATGTTACAAGATAAAAGTAGGAAGGTAAATTTACTAATTTGAAATTAAATATATTAGTTATAAAGTTTATAGCGGCAATTTTAGAGTATTTACATTCTTTTTAGTTGTAGTCAGCTGGTTAATTTCAACTATATTACAGTAACGTTTTAAAACGGGGAAAACCCAATAGGTATGTACTTGCCCATGATGAGTATGATTGATAAATATTTCAGCCATTATTATTGTTTTTATTTGAAAAAAGCTGTCAGCCTGGGATAAATCTTGCTGTATCGTTTGCGATTGGTTATTAATAGGATAAGCTTTAACAAATTGTGATACATTTTCACAACATTAAACTCACATGTACATACGAGAAAGCATTTTGGGATTAATACTAAAAACACTCATTTTATATAGCCCTTCTGTCTCCGTCACAAGATATATTATACATGTAGATATTGATAAATTAATACGTTATTTCTCGTAGAAATCACATTTAATCAAAAACTAGACATGAACAATTATAACTACCTACAGTTATGAGCACATGTTTGTATTCCAGAACACGTTTTACTTTTCCTCAATTCAAAGATTTACGGTCGGCGTTGGAAAAAAATTGCGAAAATTGCGTATCGAACTTAACCAAGTTATTTATAACATATAATGTTACACAAATATGTTTACAACATGCAGCACATAGGATATATATATATATATATATATATATATATATATATTTAATGCAAGATTTCATAAGTTATTGTAAAACGTAACGTTAAACATTATTTTACAATCCTTACAAATCCATCATAAATAACAAAGATAAAAAAAATTATCTCAACTTAAAGAGTATTTACTAGCGTAACGTGAATTCCATACTATTGCTGTACAACTAGTTCCTATATTCGTAAGATAAATATAGATATCAGGTAACTGTACTTACTAATTAGTGATGGAACCATACATGTAAACTACTTGATGTTTGGACCAAAATGTTATGTAACAGTTATCCTCAATAACAGGTATAATTGTTTCCTTGATTATATTTAGCTTAACTGCCAGCAGGATGCTCTTGATTTGAGATTACATTACTGTTTACGGCTTTTTTGCGAATATGAACCTTAATGTTTAGTGGATGTCGAAACATTTTGTAAACAAAAGAAAATATTTACACAAATTTATGAGTTACTGGACGTATGAGATACACCAAGTTTTAAGATATAGGAAAATCGATCATAACGGAACACAACTAAAAATCCGGATATACAATATAATCTAATAAAGCAATAATCTATTGCTTAATTACACACTGCAATTGAAGGATAATAATATGATAAAATACACCCTAAAATAATGAAAAAAAACGCAACATAATTAAGTTTTTTTTTATATTGATCGTTAAATATCAGATAATGTTATAGCTAAAAATTTGTTAAAAAATCTGCATAACCAGTCATTTTTATTGGCAGTTTTGGTTTACCTTGACAGAAGATGATTCTCCATAGCAAGAAGGAAATAATTCAAGAAATCCATAGTTTCAGTAATGTTTATACGTGTTTTGAATCACAAAATTTAATGAATACCATAATTTACAACCTTAAAAAGATAGTATAATTATTTTATTATGTACCATAATATTTTATATACTCTAATTATGCTTAGTTTTATATAGAAGATAGTCACTATATTGCAGGACTTTCGTTCACAATGCTTACAGTATCATTGGATTGTTCGACATGAAATTGGCTTTCTATATTGACTTTCACGCCTTTGTAACCATAGATTTCGATTTATTAGAAGAATTATCATGATATTATGTTAAAATTACTAATATTTATTTTGCATTATTTAGCTGTCTCAGGAGAATATTTTTTAATATTTCACTTATTTTCATAAAAAACAATTTTTAATAAGTGTGTTTAGTTAAGGTTCAAAATTAAAATTAAATATTTATAAAGTGTTTGATATTATTTTCAAATAATAGGCAGCACAATACACCATACAAATGTACTGTTTCATCCGAGACATTTTGTTAACTTTAAAATATCGATAAATTATAAAATACTACCGAACTGATTTCTCCAGTGACATCAAATTCTTTCCAGTCAACTGTGGTTTCCCCTTGGGGCTTAGCCAAACGAGCCAACGACGCTTCTTCGCCAAACTTCGTTTTAACTTTCTTTAACGGCACAAAACTGTTTAATCCTGTGGCTTACTCTTTAACATTAGAACTGGAATCTAGAACAGAAACCTGTCTTTAAGTTTAAGCACCAAGATATATAAAGGTGATATAAATATATAGTTACACTAAATTTAAATTTTGATATATAAAGGTGATATAAATATATATTTACACTAAATTTAAATTTTCCCCTTATGGTTTAGTTTAAAAATTAGAAAATAGAGTTATAAAATAGAGATAAAAATTAAAAGTTTAACATCACTGTAATCTTTGAGTTATTTATTTACAAAGACAAGATATTTTAAGCACTATAACATAATGTTACGTAAGGATCTCGTAGAAATCACAGTTTATTAATATAAAATTCAGAGGCTAATATAAATTTATATCTCTGCTACAAACAAATCTGTGAACTAGAAAGATAATTGGGAAGACGGGATAGCTATGCTTAATTTTCTTGTCTGCACAATCTTACGAGCTAATTTATGATTTGTATACCGTAAAGTTTTTACAGACGTCTTTAAAGCAACGTAGGAGGAGTATGACACACTGCTGTTCGCTTAACAGGCTATGATGAAATTGCAAGCGAAATTACATCTCTATATCATGGTGCTATGTCTCGTAGTGAAATTTCATATGATTCTACTTAGTTTGGATACATGTTATTTATTTAATCTAATAATTTCTCATGGTTGACCTTAAGATAAATATAAAAATATTTGCCAAATCTATGCCTAATTTAATATAATCTGCAATATCATTGAATTTGATGTCACTTATATAAAAATGAAGTTTAGTGAAGCATTTATAGTATAAATGTCAGTTTGATCTAGAAATATTCTGCGGGCAGATATAAATTTAATTCTTCAACCACTCGAGTGATAGGCTTCGTTATTGCTCAGCCATCTATGTGTACGTTGATATCCAGGATTGATTTTTAAGTTTGGTGTTAGTTATTTAGAATATGAATATATAGATTACGAATATTTAGAAATTTTAATTAGAAAACAATGGAAAGAGGCATGTCTGCGAGTTTGTATTTGACAAGTGTCCTACAGCAAAGTTATGACAAAGAGAAATCGGTTTTTAGTCTTGTAAGTGATCCACAGCCCTTAGCCACTTATTATATAAAGTTACATAGGAAATCGTGTGTATTCATTTTTAATTTTAGCCAGTTTCGTAATATTCTAGTAATTTTCTTTTATCTTAAGAAAAATGTTTTCTTATCATTATAAACACTAGTTTACAATATTGATATAGTATAAAGCTGTTACTCGCAGTTTCGCAGTTTTGCTGTTACTCGTCCAGATGAAAGAAACTTATTAAACTCCTTTAGACTCAGAAATCTACTTCGGCCATAAAAGATCTATTTCAGGCTGTCTTCCGGTGTCATTTATTTACAGTGTCAAATTTCAGTTTCTTTTATTTTTCTGATCAATGCTAATATTGTAAAAGCTATTTTATTTGTTTTATTTTATTATTTCTTTAGTACTTATATTGTTTTTTCATGCCAGAACATGACGAATGGTTAGCAAAAGTTAGTTAAATAGCTTGTGGAAGACAACGAACAGTAAGGAATTTAGAAAGAAATAAAGAGAAGAGTTCGTCAATCCACCACAACTAGATTAGGAATTTATAGTGTGGGAATCTTAGTTTATCTAACTGCAATACCCTAAAAAAATTCATCATCTATCACTTGACAACTATTAAAATAACTGTCTGACGCTTAGGTCTAATTTTTTAATCTTTCAAGCCATCGAAACCAAGGTTATATTAAAAGACATGTATGACATTAATAAACAAAGAATCGCTCTTCCCTTTTCATCAATTATTATTGAAGGAGATAGCCATACACATGGTTTGACAGGTATTTTGCGTCGGATGGTGACCTGCGAGACTATTGTTGTGGAGGGTTCTGCTAACCTGAAGCCAAGTTACTGGAAGCAACATCTGACAATTCACCCCCGGCCGGTAGCTGTTACGTCATCGTGGCTGGCACCAATGACGTTGCTTCGGGTCAGCAGTACAATATATACAGACATCTCGAGCGCTGCATCACGAGTAAAGTGAGAACCTCAAGAGTTGTTGTCTCCACCCTGCCTCACAGACACGACCTGCTAGCCAGTCACTAAATCAACCAAGAGACTGCGCTGATTAACAACTACATAGAAGAATTGTGTGAAAAGCATCGTGGAACAGAGGTGCTACAATTCAATAACATCGGGAGAGGCGCTTTTACGCAACATGGGATGCATCTAAAGAGGAACACCAAGCATCTGCTGGCCCAGGAATTAATAGAGTGCCTGCGAAAAATGGACTCTACCGCTTCTCGAGCGACGTCCCAACCACCCGTCACAGCCAGAGGACCTCAAAATAATGAGCGGAAGTCAGATCAATCCCATGAGTCTCCAACTGCACCGCTACCGACTACCTTGCAGCCACCAGCCGCATCTGAGCTCCACACACTCCAGTATGAATCCTTTGCGGAAGCAGTAAAATGCCGCTCACCGGTGCGACAAGTCGGCCCATCAAGCACCATCACAGTCACAACGGAACAAAAAACTGCTTTCTTCCAAAGTGTCAAAAAACAAAATAAAGATAACAGAATTGGGTTACAATAAGTTCAGAAAACCAGACAAAAAACGAAAAGCAAAACAAATTCAAATTTACAAAATAACAAATTTAACTCGTGCAGTTTCCGACGTGCATCAAAATGCGCAGTCTTCCACCAATAACTTAATGAACTAATGCTAATGGCAGAAGAACTGCACCCCGAAATATTTGTTGTTTTTGAACATGGCTTCACGGCTGAGATTGTCCCTATCTTCAGAACTGACAATTATGAATTGGCTAAAATATTTGACTGAAAAAAAGTTTAAAGGGGTTAGTGTGGCAATTTTTGTCAAATCACGATTGAAATTTCAACCCTTCAAGGTGGATTACTGCTGTGATCTAGACTTTGGGGGGGATTTAAAATTTTTACAAATTCCGCGGAAAAAAATATAGTGATTGGCTTATACAAATCCCCAAATGGATGGAACAAAAAATCTTTTTGGAAAGTTTGAAACTTTACTAAATTGTCTCAATTCAAAATCGTTGAAGATCATCATTACCGGTGACTTCAACATCGATGTGTTAGACCACACCAATCCTCTGACCCAGCGACTGCGGGATATTCTCACTTCTTTAGGTTTAATTTGGTCCGTGAAATCGCCAACTCGAGTGACCGCTACGTCGAGTACAGCCATCGACAACGTCATTACTAACGTCATAGACTGTTCTGTTTCTGTCATAGATCTCAGGCCATCTCAGACCACTACGCACAGGAAGCCGTAATATAACACCATAACCCAAAATTTGAAACTCCGTCAATAAAAAGAAAACGGGATCTAAAGCCGGCAAACATAGAGATTTTTACTGGTTTCTAATGAAAACATCATGGGAATTTCTGGATTGCTTTGAGCGGGTGGAGGATGCCTTTAACTCGTTTTTTTTACTGTTTAACTCAGTGTTTAAATTTGACTTGTCCATTCAAAAATATTAAAGAACGTAATAAGAAAAAGAGTAATACCTGGATTACTCAGGATATGCTCTATTCAAGAGAAAGACTAAAATTTTATCTTTCTATATATGTTAAATCTGAAAATGAGGATTTCAAACGCTTTTTTCAAAATTTCAAAAAGGATTACCGCAAAGCCATAAGAAAAGCCAAGGCACGAGACTTTGAAACCAACTAAAACAATCCGATAATCTTTCAAATAGCGCCTGGAATATAAATAACCTAAACACAAAACAACAAAATACTTCAAAATTTTCAATTCCGAAACCTAAAACAAATAATAACATTATTGATGATCTATTAAAAGTGGCAATTGCGTTTAATGATTTCTTTTCAACTGTTGCTGGAACAAACAGTTCTTTGAATCAGAATATCCCCTACGGGGGGTTATTGACTAGATCGGCCTCGTCCATGTTCCTTCGTCCTGTAAGTGAAGTGGAGGTGGCCCGTATCATGCAGGATCTCAAACCAAAGAGGTCTTGTGACATTAAAGGAATGTCTATGTGGTTAATCAAAAAGTGCTTTAAGCATATTTTGAAACTTCTCACAAAATTAATCAATCTCTCATTTGCACAGGGTGTCTTTCCGTCCGTACTGAAGATATCAACTGTGATTCCAGGTTACAAAAAAGACAATCCTTGCACCTCAAGCCACTATCGTCTAATTTCGTCCCAATTCTTAGCAAAGTTTTCGAAAAAGCTTTCCTCAATCAGCTTGAACAATTCCTTGACCGCTTCGAAATATTCTGTCCTGACAGGTTGGGCTTAGGAAAGACAAATCGACCATCGATGCAGTAACTGAACTTATTCATAATGTTGTCGATGGCCTGGAGAGAAGAGAACGTGTTATGAGCATATTTCTCGACCTCTGCAAAGCATTTTACTGTGTGCATCATGCGACACTGCTGCACCATTTATGGATTAGTAGTATTACACGACTCTCTGTATTAAATCGAAATATGAAACTGATCTTGAAGTGAAATTATTTATCGATTTAAATTCATGCATCAAACATTTCTCAAGACTCAATCTGAAAAAAATACAGCTCAAAAGCAAACTCAATAAATTTTTGCATTCGGAATTGAAAAGAACAGGATTATCGTCCCACGGCAATGATGGACGATGTTCTCTTGGAAGAGGCCGAATCCGTTAAATTCCTTGGAATGTACCTTGATCGAGGACTGACATAGGACTTTCACAATGACAGCATCTGCTCCAAGGTTGCTTCTGGCATTTATTTTTTGCGTAGCCTTGCAAAATTGTGTTCTATTGATGTATTAAAAACGGCCTACTGTGGCCTGATACATCCATATTTGTCTTACGGTTTGAGACTATGGGGCAGCTGTTCTAAATATAAATTCGAAAAAGTATTTAGATCTCATAAAAAAGCTATCATAACTATTTAAAAATTGACAGTACCTAAGATTATAATGAAAGTCCATGAATTTTTAACTTAATTATTAATGATGTGGTGGTATTTGTAAAGGATTCTCTCATACTTTGATATGCATGTTGTATTAAGCTTTTTAGAGGAATGCATAATTTGTAATACTATGAAATAATTTTAATGCTATTTTTGTGTGGTGTTAAATAAGCAAATGTCATTTAATACCACTAAATGTAAAGTTATGACACTTACATGCAAGAAATTGCTCATTGTATACAACTGGACCATCAATAATTATATGCTTCAGCGGATGGATGAGTTAAGTAGGGACGTATAATTAATGGTAAATTCCAAATTAAACTCTAATCTCCATACCGTGTTTGTGCTAATAAAGTTTATAGAAATATGTTATTGAACAATTTTGTAATATTACATCTTGTCCGATTGTAATACTTTTGTTTTATTACGACCTAATCTAGAAGTATCTGTTATACTATGGAACTTACATTTTCACGTATTCATTCATAAATTTAAATGTATACGTACAAGTTTAGAGATTTTAACATTATAGGTTACATGGCAATTATACTTATATTCTTATAGGGAGTTTACAAAATCAATACTAATATTAAATATGCTCATCATTTCTAAATAAATGATAACATTTTATGTAATAACTTATTAAATTTTCCAAATAAAAATACTTAATAGAGCCGGGTCTTAGAAGTTTATTATCGTGTGTGGATAATACATAATTTCACAACTAAGCCCAATACATTTTTGAGAACGTGTAGATAACTTTAAAAAAACCTTTGGATTTTTTATATCCCCTAAAGGTTTTAGTGAGCACACGGGCTTCTGGTGATTTACAATTGAAATATATTTCATTCCTACCAATAGTGCAGTATATATGTGCAAAAGATTATAAAGGAGAAAAATACGTTATTTCTAAATAAATAAGTACATATATTAAATATATAAACATTATGTAAACCGGGTTACAGATCAAAATCTTAATAGCTGGTCTACCATTTTAATTTTAGAATTTTGCTACTATTGGAATATTTTGATGTGAGTGAGTAATATGACTATCGATTCCATTTACATTGAGAAAGCTAAAATGGAATAATTAATATTTGTTAGAGAATCTATTTTTGTCTCCTTTTAGTTTGTTTTACATACTCTTTTATATTCCACTCTCTTTTATTTTCCACGGAATAGGTAATCTCGCTAAGATATTCTGAAGTATCTTGTTCACTCCTTGGCAACCTGCTTGAATAACAAGAGCTTTAACATGTTACAATCTTACTTTACTTTGACAATCTAAACGAAAAGCAAATATTCATAGAACCTTACAAATACAAACTTATACGTGTTTAAAAAACAGCGTTGTGTTATAAATTAGGATAGTTTCAGAAATAAAATTAAAACTTTTTTTGTTATTAAAAATGATTAAAATGCCTTCAAAACTAAATCACATTGTGTTATCGTATTATCATAATTCATTAATTGTTAACTTGGTCTACAATAGCAACAATGTTCATTTTAGACGGTAAATACGAAAGAAAAACAAATGTGATTAACCAACATGAATAAACCGCTTAAAAAAAGATACTATAAAATTTGTTTAAGCTAATTACCATGTACTAACAATTATTCCTAGTTTAAACACATTTAAAATCATTATGCTGTTATTTACGTAAAGTTTGTGGTGGATAATCACGTAACCCTACTACTTAATTAAGTACACAATTGTATGAACTTAATTGAAACACTAAAATAACGTTTATGTCTATTTATCTTTAACGAAATAACCTACTCTCTAATTAAGTGAAAGTCGTGTAGTTTAATTATTTACAATATAATATCAACAACAATTCAGTCGTTTGAAACGATTTTATATTCGTAGTAGTCGTACAATTGAAAAAAATTAAGCTACTTTGTGTACCAATATCAATTATTACATTGAATATCAGAGAAGTTGATTATTAGAAAAAGTTATTTGTTTTAAAAGTGACACCGGGAATCGGGAAATCTTAAAATTACCATAACTTAGCAAAAGTGCCTATTAAATTTTTAAAAAGCTTCTGTAATTCTTTACGACATTGTCTCTATCATAGGTATCTGTTAGCAAACAATAACACATTCAACATATTTAGTATGACTGCGCACTAATAAATATAAATATACTAACTGCCTATTGGGGTTTAGGAGTTTTCATGAAGAGACATGGGTCTTGTGTACGTACGAGAAAAATCCCTCAAGAACTGACTCTATAGGTGGGATTTATTTAAAATATACGGATATATAGAATTACATTACTTAAATTTTTATAAGTGGCAATAGCCGAATTTAATATCAATAAACATTGAATCACAAAAAGTACTTGCTCCGCCGGGACTCGAACCCGGATCTCTCACTTGCCGGGTGAATCTGCTACCATAACACCACACATACCTAACTTTTTACGATTCAATTATTTGATATTTTGTCCGTATCTGTCACAGATACGTTCAAATAAACAAACTCAAATATGATCTAATGGCCAAATATCTGTCAAATGACGTTGATTTACATTAATTAAATTTGTATAAATGGCAATTTAACTTTAATAAACGTTGAATGACAAAAAGTACTTGCTCCGCCCAAGTTCGAACGCAGATCTCTCACTTACAGGGTGAATGTGCTACCATTACATTTAATATACTGAGATATGGATCTTTACATCCGAGTCATATAAACTTATATGATTGTTATAAGTGTACATACAGTCAACCTTAATGGAGGTGCATTGTATAATAATATTTTCTGTGAATATTTAACAGGAGCGGAAGTTCCAGAACAACCAAAACATTAACTCGCACCGTACAGAGAGTCTGAAATTACTAGGGGACATTTAGTAACAGAGCCTACTTAGTTCTACATGCCTTGGTTCACAACTGTGACCAAGTTTAGGTATTAACAGTAACATGTTAACATGCAAGTTTGTAACGGTTAAACTTTACTTTTAAAGAATTCTTAAATTTAGTTAGGAAAACATATTTAAATATACCTTAAAATTGTGTTCATCTATTACAATACTCCCTGTAATACTCGTACTTTGTACTACAACGAGCTAATTTATAAAAAGAGGCCAAAAACTTAAATATTTTTTTACTTCCTCACTTAACTATTGCATTAATTTTAATATTTTTGTCTATATAAACGTGTTAATAAAAGTATGAATAAATAACGACACAATAATGGTTTTATAACCAGTTTGATGTTAGACGAAACATGTCATTTTGGTTCGCAGTCGCAAACATGTAGGTGGTAAATCGTAATTAATTACAGACCTCAACTCTTTAAACGAGCAAATTGGCTATATATAAATATATAAAAAATATATATACATATATATATATTATATGTAAATAAATAATTATATATATATATATATATATATATAAGTGTAACCGATTTAGTCTATTCTTCGTTCGTTATTTATTTAATTAAAAATTGATTTTCTTAAAGTTTACGTATAATTTTTATTGGCTTATTTTACATTATTATCTTAAGAAATTAATTCTTTACAAGTTTTGTTAAAGAATTTACGTGTTTGTTACACATTTAACAAAGTTAATCTATTTGAAACCTAAACGAAACTAGTTTTTGGACACCGAATTTTGCGTATTTCTTCAGATGTCTTAAAAATTACTGCAGCTAGAGGTCTTATAACCAATTTTTTTAAATTTTTCAGTTCAATTTGCATAATATACATTAAATTTTACGTCCTGGGTAACGGCCAAAATAATTTAATAGGGCTCCCTTTTAACGGTGGCACTGAAATCTGGGCGAAATCTTTCACCCTGTATAGCTCGCTAACTAAGTGTATATGAACTTTGTTCATTATTTTCACCGTAAGACCAAGTCCTCACAGTTTCTCCGTTTCTTCATGGGACACCCTGTATATATTTAAATAATATTGAATACTTTCTAAACGTACATAATTACCAGTATAAATATAAATGGCAAGTAATATTTTACAGGAAAGTGAATTCCGCAGACTGACGACCGGATAGAAACTGGAAATCCGAGTTGTGTCTTCGTTCTTGGCCATTTGCCGTGCATATTCATTCTGAGAGGCATTTGATTCAAACATGAATGAACGGATAGAGCCCGAATCCGTTACTCAAGAGCATTTGAACACTCCTGTGATTCCCAAACCTGTCAGTTGGACAGTAATTCTTACTCACCAATGTATAGTAAATACCGTTATACTATGGAGCTCTGCCACTGTGGTTCGAATAGGCAGATTTATATGTTAATTTTCGAAAGAATTTATCATTCAAGTTGGCGAAAATCGTGTATGACAGACACTGACAACTAGTTTAAAATCAATGCTTTCTTGGTTTTGTAGCACTTAATTTAACTATTTGAAATTAAATCATACAGTTTGTATAATTAGATTAAATGTAGTCGCAAAAATTATATTTATTATTATATTTTTTTATTAATATTTTCGTCGCGCACTATTATTGATTTGCTGTATTAATGTTTTATCATTAACTTAAAGTGTATTAGTGGTAATTTTTTATAAATAAACCAAATACTTCGTTTTGAAATTATTTTGTATTTATTTTAAAAAGGGAAGATCACTCCCGTCTCACTCAAATAAATATTTTGCACATCCATTGGTCATTCAAGCAAAAATCTTTATTTTTATAATATAAGGTCCAGAGCTCTGTTAACTAACGATAACATTATTCAAGTCTACACCAATATTTTCAGTACCATCGTGCTTATGGCTGATTGAGTTACAAAGTAATTATCAGGGTAAACATGTGCGAAGCTCCAATTACGTCTGGTTAACGTGACGTATGTGTTACATACAACACTAGGTTCATTTGATCATTAAAACACCCTTTGGTAGCATTTTAATGATAGCTCATTATTGAAACATTGCCTATGCTGCTACTAATCAGGATACGGTTAGTACAAACTAAATCTAATATTGGTATTTAAAATTGGTAATAGGTTGAGCATTACAAAATAATATCATAAGAAAGGCTGCAACAGTTATAATTGATTTCTGTATTTATATATGTATGTCCACACGATATTTAAGAAATGAATTGAACAATAAATTTGAAACTTCGCATGACGCCTCATTCTACACAGTTTTTCACCCAACACTAAGCGTCATTATGGTTTTTGTCATTCTATAGGAATTTGCTGAGCTTGAGCTAATATTTTTTTCGATTGATCTTATAGCTAGGCATAATGGCGAAGTTAAAATAGCAGAATACTAATTTTTAAATATAATAAGTAACAGATTTTACAAATGATGTCTACTTATCCCAAAATTTGTACCATATTTTGTTTACAGGGTCTGTATTGACATTTATTATTTACACTACTATGAAACTAAAATAAATAAAAAGAGGAAAAACGTTTAATTTAGATATTTTTAATGTTGTATGAAACTTCATTTCTATAATGATAAAAAATGGAATTGATCTAAGCGTAATTGGTCTTTCTTTAAGTAGGAAGACGCAATTTCCCTTGTTTCGGTCAGACGGATGTAAAAATTACTTTAATGTGTTATTTTATGTCCGTTTAACTCTTTAAAATTTAGTTTGCGATTTATATAGTATAGCTATAGAGTTTAAGCTTTGTATGATCCTCAGCAAAGCCTGTTATGCGGCACATAGTGTTGAACGCAATGTTACGACTTTCTTAATTTTAAACTTTTAAGTTTAATTTAACATATCCGAGTAGTTCCTATGTTATGTAGTAAATTATGAAATAACATTCATATCCGTAATATCAGAATGTTTTGAATAGGATGTATAGCGGAAAAAAATTAACATTATTTCCATATTTTATATATTATTTTTAGTTGATATAAACAAAAGTAAACTTAATTGAATGATGTTCTCCTTCAAAAGAAAACATTGTTCTGAATTTATCATCAGGAAATACCGCCAGTTCATATAAGGCTTCCCATTTGTGAAAGATTAGAAGTTACATTAACTTGTCCTCATTGTAGAAGCAGCAAATTGAGCTTCTGGAAGATCCGCACTTTGCCCAGGGTCAAGGACACTTAAACTACGGTCAAGAATAATGAAGAGAAGAAGTTTGTTTGCAAAATTATGTCATTTCTCTGTTTAATGACCGTGAGCGATAACACTATTAAATGATAATAATTTAAATCTTGCAAATAACAACATTCTCTTTAATATGAGTAACAATTAAAAAGTTATTTTGTAATCACAAGTTACCTTAGCATGTTTAAGGTTTTATTTTAATTGCCTTAGTGTACAATATGATAGAAAATTTGCTTTTATCATAAATAAATGAAGCTTTCCAGTTCAATGGAGCTATGTTGCCATTTTAAGAACTTTTGGAAAAACAACAAAACACTGTTTTATTCGTATCATAATTTATTTTTCTTAATTGAAATTAAGTAAACATGTTTTCTATAAATATATGGAAACTCTTGAATGCCTTTAAAAATCTTTTATATGTAAGAAATATACAAAAAAAATTTTTAATTGACATTTTTGGAAAAGAGCTATGTGCCTTATGCATAGGCGTTCTAAAAGAGCTAAGTCCAGGTATTAAAAAAACAAGATATTATGTTAGTAAAACATGTTTAATGAAAAATGTACAATTAATTATAATAACATACAGGGTAAAAAATGAAATATTGTTAACATTATATTGAAAATGGTCATTGTAATCAGTTAGTTTATACAAATGTTTTCAAATAAAAATTTCCTGTTTTCTTCTTTTATATAAGGGTAACATTTTCCTCAAATATTCTTTTTTGGCGATTGATAAATCTTTAGTTTCTGGTAAGGATTCAAGATTGACTGTTTGTAGAGTCCTTTTCATTTACACCAGGGTTGAAAACGTAGTGATCTACCCATGGTTCAATCTCATAGAACGTCTTTTTTGTTTGTACTTTACTCCTGGTTTATTTTTCCTCTATACGGATACAGGAAGCTGTAGATATACCTAACTTTTTGGTGGTGTTTATGATGGAAGAAGCAGCTTGATCAAAGTCAAGGAACTGTTCAGACATCTCTACAACTTTGAATGGTCTTTCATGGCAGGATGTGATTATAGCACGCTTAAACATTCGTCAGGCGTTTCAGCTTGTACACGCTTCCAAAACGTTTTTCAATGATTGCAAAATTTCTATCAGCTGCAGAAAAAAACTATGGCCCACAACAAGAAACTTGTGGTTAATTTGGTCAAATAAGTCCAGGGAAATCAAATACATATACATGAAACACCATCATTCTGTTCTTTATCGGGGCCGCAGCAATTATCACTCCAAATTGTTAACTGACGCTTATTAGTCAAGTTCATGTTGTTTATTACTACTGAACAAACAATGACGCCATTTGGTTTCCACCACGAGACGATTGGCCTTCATGCCAAAGGCACATAATACCATCACTGGTGTCAGTCACATGAATTCACATTCACATGAATGCCAAAATTGTAGCATGATAACTGACGTGCATAATACATGTC
Organism: Homalodisca vitripennis; assembly: GCF_021130785.1. Classification (NCBI taxonomy): domain Eukaryota; kingdom Metazoa; phylum Arthropoda; class Insecta; order Hemiptera; family Cicadellidae; genus Homalodisca; species Homalodisca vitripennis. The sequence goes on from NC_060214.1 coordinate 44,399,921, forward strand.
TGAATGTGTTAATTTCGGGGAAAGGGATTGGGAATACTTTTTGAAGATCAATTACAACAGTGCAAGTATTACTAATAGGAGAGGCGGAAAATGATACTGTCAGAAGTCATTGATGTATAAGCTGATTCACTTTTACGATGGTGTTGTTCTTGTTCAATCTTCGCTTGTCTAACAAACGATGGGTCTTTACTAGTCATTTCGAGCTTTAGGCAGTCACATTTTTTACATGTATCAACACGAGGTTTCCTAAATTTTAGATTTGGAAAATCATTCCTAAAAACTATGGAATAGAAATTGTATGAGATTTTAATATTAGGAAATGTTTTCATAAACGCTTGTATAGGCGATACAGATTGAGATCTTGGCTCAGGTATTCATAATCAGATCGGTTTCTGTTGTAGTGGCTAGGATCAGATGATAGGATTTTATATGGTCCTTGACCAAATTTCTGTCAGCCAGAGTGTATTTGAAAGTTTTCAATCCTCCCTGGCATCCTTCACAACAGTATTGCCCATTTTTTTTATTTGCCACAAGATTTTGTACTCTTTTGGATGACTTAATTCCAAATATAGCCATATAAATGTGTTTTTACATACCCGGATATGGTGTCCTTTCCCATTTGGCACGAATGTAACTCACAGTATTTTTGACGTCGGCTTTCTGTTGGGGTATCATATTTACCATGTCGCCTCCTCTGAACTGGGAGATTCTCTATCAGCTCCAAGCAAGTATGTGTTCTGTCCGTTCTTGTCAAGCTCATGGATCTCTTTAAATTTAACTCATTTTTGTAGTCATCAGATAATTCACTGCTTTTGTACTTGCATTTGCACTTTTCCTGAAAGTAATAAAATTGCCTTAGGAAATAGTATGGTTAAATGGGTAATAAGTTTGACATTATAGGCTAATGTTAATTTAAATTATTATACGAAAGAATAAAACATTGGTTTTGGATTCAGTTCAGAATTTTATCTACGGCTTAACGATTTATAAGTTTTACCTTAGGCCTACTCTAATCTTAAAAATATAGGCTACTGATTATCCGTAGTTTGTAGTTTGGTTGATTAGTAGTGGGGCTAAATGAGATACGGGGTAACAGCAGCCATACTGTTAAATTATACACTATTATTTTACTTTACACAAAGTTCAAGTAGGCCTACCTACTCCTGGATATTAGAAATAAATTCCGTTAAAAATATAACTTATGTTAGGTTATGTTGTTAAAAATTATTGTTGTATTTATTCATTAACTATATCTACAAACAACAAAAACTTACTCAAAATAATATAATAGTGTTTAAGTTACAATCAAATTAATTGAAAAAACAAACTTTAGCTTACTAATTAACCTACTTGTGGAAAAGGTGGATCTTTTGCAGACACTTCTTTGTAACCTTTCTCTTTGCTTCGAATAATGTATGGCTTTCCAACTTATTCTTGCTCTCCGTTGTTTAATTTTAAAAGATATCCTTAGGAGTTTCACTAAACGCTTTTAACTTTTGATTATCCATATTACAGCATAATACAATATACTTGTTAGTTATTACACAACTTACAGCACTCACAGCTGATTATAATGGTTGCCGGCACTTAGCTCCAATAGCACTGAAGGCCAGAGATGGAGTTGCCACCGGCACCCATCTGTCATCATTGATTGCAACTAACAGAAACATAGTTGGCACATAGCTCCTTTAGATATGGAATCAGGTTGGAACATAGACTACTTTAATTAGAAAAAAACTATTTTGAAATTTTGGCACTTAGCTCCATTTGAACGGAAAGGCTTCAAATAGTATTTTAAACAAATATCTGAATTATTTCGGGGAATTCCGTGCTCCAGTGCATCTGTAATGTAATTTAAAACTACAGAATACCTTTTCTGGAAAGTTAATATTGTTGAAACTAATAAGGAAAATTATGTAAAGATTATTATACATAAAAAATTAATTTGGATAAACTTTTAATAAATCAATAATTCTAAAAGAAATGTTATAAAACTATTATTTATGAAAATCCGGTTCCATTTGCTACAGATAACAGTATCCTTTGCATTTGAATTTTAACTCCACCCCAGCGTCGGTGACCAATACAAAAGGATTGTATAATGTTATTCATTATGGTCAGTAATTTTATCGTTGTCGAACTCATATAAAACGAGCTAATACATGGTAGACACGTTTTCACACTTTTATACTCGTACATCGATTCGAGGAATCTGTATTTGGGGGATATTGTTTGACAAGTTTAAACTCGAATCTGATGTCAAAATCTTGAAGTATTACCTTTCCTTTGGAACCCAAACTGTATATAAGAATAGTACAGAATATCATTGCCTGTACCTGGCCTTCTTAAAGAATAACATTTTATACACTTCAGTCTCATCTGTATTGATGCTGTTTTATTAAAATTAGACCGTTTGATACCCTAATAATGCAGAATTGAGTACAAATAGAAACAAATGTTATTTAATTACCTCCATAGTTTACTCTAAACTAAAATACTAAATGTACTAAGGTTTAGTTTTCAATAATTTCGTTTCCGATTTCCATTCCTAAAAGCACTATATTAAACCAACTAATTTTGTCTGTAGCAGGCTTACAAGGAACCTTATTTAATCAGCTTCATTGCAGCATTGGATTGGATGATGCATAGGCTTCTGTGTAAATGTATTGACTGCTTCATAACAGAATTGCGTATAAAAAGTATTCCTATATCATCATGACAGATTTGTAAATATATTGTGTCGCCAGAAGAATTTATTCATGATTTTGAGATTAAATATTATGTATAAAAAAATATAAAGATCATATAATGTGTCTGTGTGTTCGTATGTGATTTTAGCTATCTCTTAAAAACTAATGTACCGATGGTCTGAATTTTCACAAAAGACTTTCTTATGGTTTCTGGCCTAATCTTATTTCGAAAATTCCTCCGATCTAGTTCCCACTGGCGCTAAAACTCTCTAATTTGATAAATCGGCTGGTATTAAACATTTTTTATAATCATATATTCTTTGTAAACAATCATATATTTAATTAAGTTAAGTAGGTTCCATTTTTCATTTCTTTCCGTTTATAGTATTAAAAGCAAAGAGTAATCTTAACCATAAAACACTTCTTATTTAGCATTTTTTTTGTAATCACTGATGAGCAAAGTGGCCATTAAAAAGTGAATTTGGAACTTTTAGTAGAATATGCTTTTTGACAATTTACCACAAAATTTAGATATGCGATGCTTGATCATTAGTGTAAAGCAGATATCTAAGGCAAAGTTACTCTATAACTCTTACTACCGGTATAGGCTATTATAAAACACATCTTAGATGTATTTGACTGTAGTAGGCATTTTAGCCAAACACGATTATGAAATACCTTAGACCGGAAGATATACACGTTTTTACCAAAATAGGCTTCTTAGACCAGCTTACGTATAGATATTTTTGAGTTGAGCATCAATTAAGAATATTTTTCTGTTGTGTCTGTTTAAAATTACCTCTAGCTCCATTATACATTACATCGTTTCATTTGGCGGAAATATTGGAGAGAAATATTATCGAGGTATTTCGCGGTAAAAATAGAAACTGTTACACTCTCCAACTTTAGGGCCCCCAAAATCTCCTCTTTAAAATGAAAATAAACTGAAAACTGCAAAAATATTGGAATATTTTTCAGTGACTATTACCTAGGCTTGTTTTCTTACGACGAGAAGCTTAGAAATTACAGTTATTCCTAAAAGGACCTTTGCGCTGCTTCCGATAAGTAAAGTCGAGAAAAGTGGGCCACCTACAGAAAAAATCCATGAGGAAGGATTCAGGACTTTAATCTTAACCAAGTCTCCTCGAAAGAAGGAGCGCGAGCTCTGTACCAGCCTCACCAGTCAAAGCAGGGGGGGGGGCAACACGCCCTTGTATCCTTACGTATAGGCTAGCAACATCCCTTAATACTTGGGAAGCCCCTAAGCATTTCCCGTAGCAGATTAGACCTATCCATCGACGCTTGCACCCCAAAATAGCGACATTTGCGGTTAAGGATGTACCGCTTCTGGACATCCATTACGTTGCTTACATTTAAGTGACAAGTTTTTTTTATACTCAGTTTAGGTTCAAATGGAAGTCGTAAACCTGCTAGAAATGAAATTTCAACCAGCTGGGAAAACTTTAACCTAACTCAGGAATGTTCAGAATGCCGTTTAAAAGGAATATGCCCGTTTTATTCCAAATTAAACTGCGTGCAATGCCGCGAATAACTGATAGTACCTAATATACTGTAATAGTGTTACTACGTACCTGTAATTAATAATAGCTATACTGTCCTTAAAAATAAAATTTGCAAATATCAGTTATGTGGAGAATATTAGTTTAACATTTTAATCGTCATTATTTTACTGTTTTATATAGAAAAGAATATGTAAATGAGTTTTAGAAGGAACGAATTTCGATACATGGACCTCTATAGATATTCAGTCAATTTAAATGTCAACTTTAGAAACTTTCAATTAATTTTTGAAGTGCCCTAGATATGTGAAATAGAAATATGTGAACATAATATTTATTCATCGTAGTCTTTAATCCAAAAATAAATGGTAAAATATAGAATTGTTTTGCAATGAGGTATTTTTAAACATTGTTACTTAGATAAGTCTACTGGTTTAGTGTCTACAATAGTGCTTAAATGTAAAAATAAACCTCACGTAAAACAAAGAGAGGAATTACTTATTAGGAGATTGTTTTTAGTTTTAATATATTTACAGCGTTATTTTTAATATGATGCATATGATTTTTATGCAGTGACTTATTATAAAACAGTAAATTTGACCTTAACTGAAAAACCAGGTTCATGGCTATGTCTGTACATTTAATGGATTAAGAGTAGAATTGCTGAAGTTTAAATTTCCGATAACTCAGTTAGTTTAATTCAGGGTGTATTTTAATTTACTCTTATTTTGACGCAGTATAGTCCGTTTTATTTTGTTGTTAAAATAACATAAAGTTTATACGGAATTCGAGGAATCTTTACCAAAAATAAACACTCGAAATTCATAACATGAATATAGTAGTTACGAGTACACCAATTACGATGAAGTTGTAATCCGATTACGCGGGTACAGAAGCTAACCTAGTTAGTGTTCAGTTTTAAATAATTAGTAATAAATTGCCAATTAAATTACTCAGCTTATCTGTAATCCATTTAGTAGTGTTGTGTTAATAAATATCGCCAAATGTACCGCAAAACTTTCGATATTAACGTTGCACTTCATCATTTTCAAATTTGTATGTGTTTATTATAGCTTCCAGAAAGTTTAAATAATGACTAAAAGTATTTATATAATGAATTATTTTTAATTGTAGGTATAAAAAAGTTATCTTAAGGTTATATTTTTTTTTTAATTAAGGACAATAAAAACATTATCATAATTTAAGTATTTATAAACTCATATGTTTGTAAAGAAAAAGTAACTTAAATTACATGTCAAAACTAGAAAGTTTGATAAGGATTCTTATAAAGTTTTATAAAGGATTAAATGGATTGTAAATATTCTCACATGCCGTTCATCGATTTAAGTTCATACGGTGTGGTTTACACTATTGGGGGGTGGGAAAGACTTTAAAAGATAATTCTGTGATAGAGGTTAAAATAGTTCCGTGCTGCTTAACATATATCGAGACATCTATAATCGTCTTTTAGTCCTCACCAACAAAAGTTCATCCCACTGCAATTTCAGGAAGGCAATAGGAAAAGAACTCCCAGAAATTTTCTTCTCAGTTTTGTAGAGGTGTCTACTTGACTAAATGCCAATACATAAGTGCATGTTTTATTTATTAAAAATTTAATTCAATTTTTGATCTATTTGTAGGAAAAAACTAACAGCTGTATTATTAATCTGTCAGAAGGTCATCCCGAGAATGAAATGAGATTTAGACTTGGAGTTTTGCATACGACCTTCGTGTGACATACTTAGTGGGATTTGACTTAGCCCATTAAATCAACACGAACTATAGATCTGAAATCTTTTCATTTAGTTTCGTCAAATCCTATTTCTATACATTACGTATGGTTTACTCCTACATTTTTACAACAATACAAATTATTTAATAAATAATAAAATATCTTATAATAGTAAGACATTACGAATAAAATTGTAATTTTGCGTTGAAATGGCCTACAGGTATTTTATAGCTTCATGTATGCCTGTAAAATATATATTTTCTATATTCTAAATATTTTACGAGCATTGTCGGTTTTTTTTATGGCAGCAAAATAGATTTTAGAGCATTAATACTATTATAAATTCGTATTTAAATGGCCAAAACTCTTTAATTAACAGCGAAACTGTGTTCATGTACTCACCAAATAAATTTTATATTTTAGAAAAAAAATTATTGTACCTAATGTGTACACAATTTATTGGAAGATAAAGTAAAAGATTATATAACGGAACAAAATATGACAATTTAATTAACTAAAAGATATATTGTATTCAACTATGTAGAAGTTTCTGGATTTTGAACATAGAGTTTTAGTACAATTGGAAAAGTGACGTTAGCGCCGGAGACAAACGCCCTGAAAGTATGAAGGTAGGAAATTGAAAACAAACACTTGTTCTGGAATGGTCTTTAGGCACCGAGAAGATGCCGGTAAGTTTGATTTGTTTCTGACAAACATATCTCTTACAACTTTCGCAAAAAATATGTTACCAATCACTTGCAAATGTATTTACATGTAAGTTATGTATTTATATTTTGTATACCATATTAAAGTATATTAATTGTTCCTTCGTTTAGAAAAAAATATTATAAAGTATAGATTTGTGCATTTTTCTTTATTTTGGAGCATTGTATATCTTCTGTTACTTCGCCTGATACTAATAACACATCTTAACTTCACTTTACTTTTACTTCCTTATAGACGTGTATATGATGCATTCAATTTACTTTCATATGCAGTTATTACACATTATCTAATAGTGTATATTTAAAGAATTACTTTAAATGTAACACTTTTGTATAAACTAACAAAGTTGCTATATTTTTACTTTAGTTCAGGGGAATGATTTTCTGTTAAATATTTATTTTTATTATGTCGCTACTCATTGTCATAAGTTATAATTTGTCTTATTTATCAATCTAAAAATTTCTATTTTTAGACATATAACATTAAGCCATATCATTCTGTAATGTTATGATTTCATAATTTTTTAGAAAGTAGTAAAAGTACTGTCCTATTAGAGGTAATAGATGTCATTAAATATATAGTAAAGGATTATTTTTGGCAAAGAAGCGATTTATTGTTTATAGTTCATTCCTCGTAGTTATTTGAGAAACGGAGACTTTTTGGCATATTTAAATTTAAACACTTCCATTTACCTAATTATAAAATATGTACACTGTTTTTACCGAATAATACTAATAGAATTGATTATACAAATCTTAAATAATATTCAGTAATTCAAAAATAAAAAAAAAAATAATTACCTTGACAACCTAATGCACAAATAATGTGTAGCCCGTATTATATGCATTAGATTATTTCTTAAAAAGGCGCTAAATATGTATATGTAAAGAAAAAATCTCTGTCTTTAAGCGAATCTATTCAAGATCAAACGTATAAATAATATTTTTACTTTACTTCATGCTATTTAAATTATGTCTTACCATTAGATTATAAAATTACTGTAAATATACTCTAGCGAGTTTCATTTAATAATATTCATATCACCCCATTTATATACACTTGCCTACGTGTTACACATTTAATAAAATATGACATACACAGTGCATGTATTACTGGTTGGATTTATGATGAACAAATTTCAACTCCCAACCCCATTATGGCAGTACACGTGTGCGCTGTTATCTTAAAACATTATATTTAAAATATGTATTAATACTGAGAAACCTATATAGAGAGTCTGCCTTGTCTATATAGGATCCTATACAGACAGCACATACTGTCTAGACAGTCCTATATAGACAGTCCTATCTGTAAAGGACCCTATATAGACAGTCTCTGTTGTCTACATAGGACTTTTTATAGACAGTGTGTATAGGAACATTTCATAATGGCCCATAAGTGTTAGTGTATCCTTAAAAAATAAAAAATCTCACAATCTTGGTTTATTTTAAATAGTTAATGTATTTTTGCTTAAATATGTTTTAGAAAACTACAAAATAATCCTTTTTCTACGTACAAGATCATAGGTTTGGTGGGAATATTGTATGAATAATATAGCCCCAACGTTTCAAATCATATTTTTTAACATAACGCATTACAAAAGTGTCAAAGATAAATAACAGTCAGCTACACTGATAATTTTAATAAGACATCTTATTGATTAACAACACGTTAAAAGAGTTTTGGAGTATACATATTATAAATCTGTGTATTGTATTAAACATTTACTCTTATATGTGACTGGGAATAAAGGTTAAAAGAACCGTTTGAGAATTAATTAACATTGCTCATGGTAGCCACAAATATAAAAAAATATCAATCGAATAATCGAAATCATTGCACCACTTATAACTTTTTACGAATAGTAATGACATTTCTTTTACTCAACGTCAAATAAAATTATTAGTTTATTTTCTGCCTATCAAAATATAATAATTTAACACGAATTTAAGCCATCACAAAGGATTAAAATAATAGTAATATTATAACTTAGTCAGCTGAGATCAAGTATGTTAATGGATTTAGAAGAAGAGGCTGAACAATAGTGTGTATGTTAGCTGTCAGCTGTTTAAACTAAAAACATATTCTAAAAACATAATATATAAGTATATACATATATTTTATAGTATACAGCTCAAAACATCCCAATTATATAAATTCCAATATGTTGTGGCAAACACAAAATATGCGGTACGATATTGAGGGAGGGTTGCGGCTGACCAAACCGCGCCCTACTTCCGGTATTTTCCAGGCATTTCCGGTTATCCAGGACTTGTCCTCTTTATTAATTATTTTGTTCATCCAACCACAACCAACCTATTTCCAGAGCTTAAATATTCATATCAAATATACAATATTCAAAATTTGCTGTTATATGAGTGCAGAACAGCTTTGAATAAAAGAGGTAGACTTTTGAAAATTTGCAGATATTATTGCACCAGAAATTGTATTAGTATGACTGTAACTGAGGTGGTAGAAGTGTACTATAAAAGAACAACATGACGGCTGTATGGTTAATCAAGTAGTTTAGTAAGAATCTCTGGGTCAGACCGTCATTCTTGCATTGTATAAGCAAATGAACTGTAATTTGTTTTTAAATCGAAACAATTTTTTTGGAAAAAGCTAGAAGCAAAGCCACGCTAGTTTTCGGGCAGGTTGACATACTAGAGTATTTCTTCGACCTATGTTTCTATTTTCCGGGCTCCCACCTGCCCTTCACGACGATGTAATTGCTTAACTGCCACATCCTACCAGCTATTGTCACAGCAACATGGAAGGGAACTGAAAATATTGTTTGAGGATATGACTTCGCTCTTTCCAAATAACGAATATAAAAAAAACAATGATACAAACTGAAAAGTTTATGGATAAAAAATCTAAGAGGTTACTTAAAAATTTATCAAAAATATGTATACAATATACAGGAAATGACTTGCCAGTATACAATAATTTTACGCATTCCTCTAAATCTCAACCTTCAGAAGAAATTGTCAATTTAACCTTATTTCACCACGTCAAGACCCAACCAATAATAAAATATTACAGTAAGGTAAAGTTTTAGAACAGAGAGATAATCTATTACAACCAACAATCCCTTCTGTAAAAGTTGAGTATTTGTCAAATTATACACCTAATATTAATTAAATTTCAATTTAAAAAAAAGGATTTACTTTTTCCCCTACCTCAAGGTTCAACCATATTAATTTGATTGCTGACGCATTTTAATTTGCACGAGATACTAGAATCAAATTTTATTTCAGTAAACATGAAAATAAGAACAATGTCAATTAGCCATTGCCGCTTTCCCTTAAAAAATTTCAACCAAAGTCTGGGTGACATTTCAACCCCTGCCCAATGACTATCCTGTTCAGAAGTTTTTAAATGTAATATTAGCCAATGTATCTGATTAAAAAAACGCCATTAGTTCATTAAAATATAACAATTATATCATAATTGTACCTTCTGATAAGGGGAATTCTACAGTAATATTGAATGTCAGTGATTATATTAATGAAGGTAACAGGCAATTACAAGATTCTACTGTATATATGACTTTAGAAAAAGACCCAACTAACGATTTTAGTGCAGAAATCAAAGAATATCCCTTAGAAAATGGCCCCAAGCAAAATGTTTCTAATAATATACTTAAAACTTTAATACCATTACAACCGAAGTCACCTGTATTGTACATGTTACTTAAAACACACAAACAGGTAAGACCTCTTCCAGGCCGGCCTATTGTTGTAAGTATTGGAGCCCCATAGAAAAATTTCTGCTTACGTAGATGAAATTCTAAAACCTTTCAAAGAGTTGCCCTCCTATATCAAAAATACTAATCATTTATTAGAAAGACTATCGGAAATTCCTCAACCATTATTTGGTGAAGTAATATTAGCTACAGCTGACGTAGAATCACTCTACACCAATATTCCACGTGATGAGGGCGTTGAAGCAATATTGGTAAATATTTAGATGAAAGACCAAAAAAAACTTTACCCACTTCTAATTTTATCACTCATTTAATTACTATGATCCTGACTATGAAAAATTTTAATTTTCTAGACAAAAACTTTCTTCAAATAAAGGGAACAGCGATGGGGATAAAAATGGCTCCTTCATACGCCAATCTTTTTATGGGGTTACTCGAAGAAAACCTTTTTGTCAACCCAACACTTTCAACCCTTGGCTTGGTTTCGTTATATTGTTGATATATTTCTTGTTTGAAATAATGGAATGGGAAATTTGAAACAGTTCCTAGAACAATTAAATGATTTTTCATCACTAAACTTCAAATGAAAAACATTGCCATATTCTGTGACCTTTTTTGGTGTAGAAGGTTTATTAATTAAATAGCGGTCGTTTTAAAAATAACCTTCATGTCAAGGACACAAATAGTATGCAATATTTACATTATGATAGCTGCCATCCACAGTATGTAAAGAAATATAAACCCGAGGGTCTTGCTCTAAGAGCTAAGAATCTATGTACAGATGACACTGATTTCCAAAATTATGTAACAACATTATCAAATTCATTAATCAAAAGAGGATACCCTGCAAAATTGATTAACAGTGGAATAGCTAAGCCTAAATACACATACCATGTTTTAAGTGTTGTTGAAAAAGATGACAAATTTGTAACTCAGTACCATCCTAGATTACACAAAGTAAATGGAATTATGAAGACCACCTACATAATATTGGAACAATCTCCAGAAACAAAGGGTCTTTTTAATAGACCTCCTAGAATTATTTTCAAAAGACCACCAAATTTGAAAAATCTATTAGTTTATCCAAAATATATTAAATATAAAGACACTAGTCAAAATTTTAAACACAAATACCATCCATGCAATAAACCACGCTGTGGAATATGCAATATGATGCAATCTACAAACTGTTACAAAAGCTGCGTTACGCACAAAAAATATTCTATTGCAGAAGACATCAAATGTAACGGTGAAAATTTAGTCTATAAATTATCCTGTCAACATTGCCCTAAAGACTACATTGGAGAAACATCTACGTCACTTAGGCTGAGGATGAACAATCATCGTGCCGATGTTCGACATCTAAATTTACTTAGGCCCGTATCTGCACACGCTGTCCAACACAATCAAACCTTTGAAAATTGTTTCTCTCTAATTGGCATCAAGAAGTTTCAAAATTATAAAAATAAAGAATATACAAAATTATTACTAAGAAAATATGAACAAGAAAACATAATGGCTCTTCAATAAAAATCACCAGTTGGATTAAATTTGACACAGTTAATTTAAATTTATTATTCAAACATTTTATCTATCTCTGTATTTATGAAAGGTTACATGTTTAATTTACTTGTTTCGATACTATATGTTTTTGATGTTAGCAATGTTTTTATAACCTTCATTCTTATATTTGTTTATAATTAATTTTATACATGCTTTTGATAATGTTATTGAAAAGTAACGAAATATTAAGCATTTCGAGTTGAAGAAATGAGTTTTATATTTATACATATGTATAGGTATAAAAGAAATTTATATATATACATACGTATACGTATAAAAGAAATTATACATATATATATATATAAATATATATCACTACTTTCAGGTAAATAGGCGGCCTCTGGTTACTTTAAGTTTTTTAGTATAACGGTGATGTAACAATTATGCATGTTTCATACGGTCGGTTTAAGAGTATGAAATTAAGAAAAATATGCTCTGAAAAAGTTCTTGTCTCATATTTTAGCTTTTTATAACCCCTCCCATTTCTCGACCTTAATTTAAAATAACGTGACTGATGTTCGATTTATTAGACGACATTTTCCATCAATTTTATTAAATAGCAATTTTTGTGCTTACACAGTGCATATTTGATACACTCTTAAGTATATTTAACCCATAGCACTTAAGTACTCTGAAAAATAGGACCAGTACAAAACACTATACCAGATTCAGGAACTACCCCGTATGTATGGTTGCAACCCGAGAACTGGAGTAATATTTCAGTCAAAACGGTTTATGTTCCAACAACCGTTATTGAAAGCTATGTGCAAGAGGAATAAAAAATACAATGTTAGCATGTTTATGCCAGTGTTGTTTGTTGTTCTTGGGAAACTCTCAAACAATGCTCTAATAGCCCATGAGTCGAGATCTAGTTTGCTTGTATATCCGCAATCCAGTTTTTTATGATACCGTTGGAAGCATTTAATATAAAAAAGAGATAAACCTTAAGCTGTTGATTTGTGAGTTTACGAATGAGAATGTATTGAAACGAGAAAATCATATGATAACTGTTTCATAAGATTGTTAGTTTGTAATGCTGAAAATCCTACATCGATCTGCCCAACCCGTACATAATAGTTATATCATTGGCAACTAAAGAATCATAACCCAAGTAATAAAAATTCCAGTTTCATGCGTTCGGTCTTAATTTAGTCAGATTTTGGATTGGTAAAATATCAATCAATTTCCAGTTACAATTCAATTTTCAGTGTCGCTAGACAACGCTAATTTTTTTAAGGAGAAGCGGATCCTCTTTTAAGCCTTACTTTGCCCGTCCTCATGGGTGACTGGCCTGTGCAAGGATCTTATCAAACAGAATAAGGGGGAGATTCGATACAGTACAAGGTCCAGGTACCAAAAATGTGCAAGGGTTACATACATGATTCGAACCTGCGCTATCTGTAACTTAGACTCCAAGTCCAACGTCTTAGACCGCTAGTCCATCGGTACTCCCAAGCTTTCTTAGCCGTATTTATATGTTGTGCAACTGAAACATTAAGTATTATACTCTTGCAGTAAAGGAATCTGAACATACATACATACATATATATATATATATATATATATATATATATATATATATATATATATATATATATATATATATATGTATATATATAAATGTATGTATGTTCAGATTATGTATATATATATACTACTCACAGTACATCGTATATACTATAGTACATATAATCTTGAAAGTTGAGAAGGAAGGAGAGGGACGAACTTATAAAACATTCCTCTACTGCCACTTTGCGCAGTATCAGTACTGCTTGGAGCCAGGAAACAATAAAGGGGTTACCATTAAAAGTAGTATTTACCACCCTAAATACCTTTGCTGTGTTGTCTTCTTTACATACTGTACTCAAGTATGTATAGTGATTTGTTCAAGGAAACTGTATTAACTCAAAATAATGTACAGGACAATAATTATACTTACTTAAAAGTAATTCAGTGTTTAAACAAGTAAGCATACTCAATATTGTAACTTTATTACTAAAATATTATATTTAATATATAATATTGCAAAATGACTTTTAAATTTGAAAACTAAGATATTAATGAGCACAGATAAAAGCTAATATCAGAATGTAAACACAGAGGGAAACGATAGTGGAATGTATCTAACGATGTTTGATCTATAGCCGGCGTGAGCTCGTGCAAACTATTAAAAAAACATTAACTTACTGCTCATATTGAATCGATAATGTATATTTTTCTATTTAATATTGTTAAAAAGAAATTATCTAAGCATATACAATGACTGAAGTTGTTTTTCAATTGATTGCGTTGGAATGGGTAGTTTAATTTGACAAAAATGAGTTTTAAAATCGATTATGATCAATCATGGAAATTAGCTGACCATCATTGAAATATATCACTCAACAGGCTAACACAATTTTTATGTCAGAATTGAAGGTTCTGCTTATTACAGTATTAGCTCACCTATTATTTCCATGGGCCTAATAATAAGCACTTCTTGAAAAAAAATTTTTTTTTTAATTTTGAGAATTTTTTTAGAAAAACAATGCAGACGGAAAATCGTACAGAATAGAAATGTATAAACTCCCCTATAGTTAAAGGACGAATTGTTTAAACCTACCTAAATATTATGGTTGTGCATGCAGCATCATATAACACGTTATTGTTTATAAAGCTATAAAATTCATTTGAAGTCTACAGATTTGTTCGTTAACTTAGCTCTTATAGAAGTTTAAAGTAATACCATTTCCGGTGAGCTTGGAAGGGTACTGCAACGCAAGAGTGCGCTGGAAACAGGTCGTGTTAGGTACGTTTAACTTTGGCTTTGAACTCAATTATTTTTATTTACCCTATGAGTAAAAATGTGACATGTTAAAATATCGTATTCATATTATTTACAAATTTATTTCTTCAGATATTTTCTTGTTGCAATCGTCGTTACCCATCAGACCAATATCAGATTATTTACTGACGCTCGGCCAAATTTCTTTGAGTAACATGCAACATTATGTATGTAATACTGATGTATAAAGGCAGCTTAATGCAAAATTTTAAATCTTTCGATTAGTTCGTTTTCTAAATATCGTTCTTCCAATCATCTGGCAGACAGACAGACCGACAGAAATGAAATATATAAATATATATATGTGTAAATTCCTTACGCGTAGATATCTCAAAAATAGTGTAGTGTATCCATAACA
Organism: Homalodisca vitripennis; assembly: GCF_021130785.1. Taxonomy (NCBI): domain Eukaryota; kingdom Metazoa; phylum Arthropoda; class Insecta; order Hemiptera; family Cicadellidae; genus Homalodisca; species Homalodisca vitripennis. The sequence goes on from NC_060214.1 coordinate 44,415,043, forward strand.
TTATACAATAGTATATTAATAAACATGTTTCCCTCTCAAAGCATTTTCTTAACATTCGTGATAAAATATTACAACACTAATCAACTAAAAATAGTCAACTTTTTTATATTTCACATATAATAAAATTAGAAATTTAACCTTATTTTTGGAAAACCTTTTAAAGAAGGACCCAACAAGAATAAAGCGCCTATAATACGCTGTAGTTAATGAAGACTTTGTTTTGCATTTAGAAACTCTATGCTCTAAAGTAATGTTAATAAATTGAGGTATATCACCTAAACACGTACTTAGCCTCATATTCAAAGGATATAAACTAGAGTTATCTGTCGTAAACACACTTTAGTGATAAATATTTATTTATTTTCAATTTTACATGACAGCTACAGGACATGATATAGCACAAACAAAGTACAAAACCTTCAATTATTCCCAAAACAGCCATCCTAACTAAAAGTAATATACTCTTAATACGAACTTTACATAACAAACTAAACTAAACTAAACTGCTGGCAGTTACACAAATTAATATTAAAATTTCTTTACACAACATAAATAAATGAACTCTATACAATTTAAATAAAAATAACAACTATCTACTCATTATAAAAATAACAGAAATATAAAATCTAGCACGATGTCTCCAACCAACTAGTAGAATTGTTTCAACATACTTGTATAATAAGAATCCATTATAATGTGTCTACAATTAAATCCACGCTATAAAAACAAACAAAGAACTATGCTAGCATGGCAATGTTTTGTTAATTAGAAAAATATTTGAAGTATATTGATTGCCGTTTTGGAATTAAAGCGATGTGTTTGAATCAGAAAATCCAAGGCTGCTCTTAATGAAATATCCATTTATAACATTAGCTGAGAAAAGCCACGGATAGTATCAATTAAAATTCCAATAAAATACAGTGCTCTTAACCAATTCGGTAGGGGTAAAATCACCTTAAATCAAATAAACCTAAATTTGTTTGTAAAGGTTTAATCATATTAACCGGCATTTTAGTCTTAAGTAATGTAAATCTCCCTTCACTACGTTAGGATTTAACAAAGTTCTACTTCAACACATATAGGAATACAGTATATTAAGTACTCTAAAGGATAGATTTAAAGACCTTTTTAAAATCATATAACAGAAAAACTCCAAGTTCAAGTTTAAAACGTTTTCATTTGCTGAAAACCTTTAAGTTACATTTTATACACTGTTTATGAATAAATAGGAACTTTTATATTTCTACTTAATGTTATTGTATAAAATATAAACAAAAACCTTTACCAAGATACTTGTCTGAAATACTATATTAAATGTTTTTATTTAAGAAAACATTGTTATTTTAGAGCTTAATTTCATTTAAATGACAAATGAATAACTTTGAAAACATTTAACAGAAAAAAATATAATGGCAGTTTTACGATTACGTTTATAAACATAAAAAGTACCAAGTCTATATAATATGTAGATAGCTATTAGAAGAATTATGTATCGGAAATTATGCCCTAAAGCCTTATCTGAAACTTCTAAAGATTAAATTCCTAACTTAGGACTGAAAAGTTCTGACTGTTAGGCAATTAAGACTGTTTTCATTCAGGTAAAATCACTTCAAATAGGTTCAAACTTAAAGTCATGGAGGAGACTGTCAATGAATCTGTTTCACAACGTCATGCAGAAATAGTTTGATTGCCGCAGATGTCTCAGCGTGCAATGCTTGGGTAATTCCAGGGCATAAAAGGTATCACGCAAAAACAACTGAAACTATAACAGGAACGACGGAAAGGCCAATATATGATTTATGCTATACTTTTTTGTTATGATCCGCCAAACTGAAGTGAATCACAGTTCACCAGAACACGGGTCATAATCACTCCCAAAAACTAAAGAGGATTGTGAAGGGGGGATGTGGGCTCACTATAATTCTTTATAGTTAAAATCGACCATATGGCTTTTTTGGATCTTATCACTAACTTTTGACATTGACTTACGAATCTATTATTACTCCAGATATTATACATGAATAATAAATATATATATATATATATATATATATATATATATATATATATATATATATATATATATATATATATATATATATATATATATATATATATGTACTAGCTGTTTCCCGCGGCTTCGCACGCTTTTCGTAAGTTTTGCCCGCGTATGAGCATTTCTGGTTGAAGTAAATTATATTTCCAACCCCGATGTAGATTTTACCTTGATGTCACGATCAAGAAAATATGTCAAAAATGTATTGTACATGCATAATGTATTTTATTACAAAGTGGTCTACCACTCAACCTTTAAGTTCAACCAAAAATTTAGTTTAGACAATTATACATTTTAACTTAGCGCCTTCAAATAGTGTTTCACTGTTTAATATACGTATCTATCTCGTAATTGCAGGATATAATGTGCAGGCGCTTTGAAAACTTTTCTTCATTTTATTCGTTTATATTCACGACATAAGCGAATAATTCAGATAATAACTATCCTATCTTCTAAGTTAGACTAAATTACGGATACATGTGAAATTTGATTGAAATTGGTTCAGTCGTTTTGGAGTTTATTGGCAACATACATCGTGACTCAAGATTTTTATATATATATAAGATATACATAATATATATATATATATACATATTTGATAGCTGTGTTTAAAAATAATATATATATATATTTATTTATTTATATTTATATCTATATTGAATAGAACAATAAATAATGTTGTAAACAGTTCATGTAAAATAAAATGGTTATTTAACATACGAGTCACAAGTAGGTTTATAGACTTAAATATTTGTATGAAACTTTGCTACGCACGATTTTAATTTTATATTGTGTAAAAATTATACAGGTGAAAGAAAAAAATCTTAATTTTAACTGCTTCAACGGGTTAATAATTTAAAATATTTTTACGGTAATTTTTTTATTTCACTAAAAATAAGAAATAAATACCTCGTATAGGTGGGGATACCAACATTAATGCATTATTTACGAGATTGTAACCTGTGGTATATTGTTACTCACAGATTATTCTAAAAGTAATAGAATAAATAATAAAGCGAAATTTAATGTTAAAATTCAGTAAAAATTTCATATTTCTTTGAATTGTAGTACACTACCTAACTTAGCTTTTTAAATTTTATTTTTAAACAAAGCTATAAAACCTAAAATAAACACCTAATATGTGAATGTATCACCTGACAAGATACCTCGTTAAAGATTATCTCCAGAAGACAGAACAGGAATAAAATGAGCATATCTTAAACGTTTGCATACAACATTACCGAAGCCTGCTATTCGTTTGCGTTGGTATTACAAAGGAAGTGTACTCTTCCATTGCATTATCATGTTCAGTCAAGCGTATAAAATATAAAACTGTTCGGAACGGAATAATAGAAACATTTTAAAAAGAGAAGTTTTTTGTTATACCTAGTATCCTGATTAGCCTGTCTCAAACTGACAAGTTTGTAGCAGGTCACACAGCTTCAGTCCGTAATTGAAATAAAAATATATTACAAATTTGTCACTATCTCAATGTTACTGCTTCCAAAATCATGTCAAGATTGTAGAAACAACTTTAATTTTATTACGCTTACACTACTCCATTTATATTATTCTCATATCTACTATTAGGATAACCACGAAAAAAAACGGTAAAAAGTTTGAAACTTAGAAGTAATTCATGGTAATATAGCCTAAGTACACTTACTATAGACACAGACAAGAAATTTAAACAGTAATATGAAATCAAGGGATGAAATGTTTATATATATATATATATATATATATATATATATATATATATATATATAAAAGAGATTTACCACCTATATCTCTTGAAAATGTCTTAAGACGAAATATAGAGAATTTTTATGTTCTTTTCTTCTACTTTTTCTATTCTTATTGAAGATATATATATATATATATATATATATATATATATAATATTTTATGTAATTTCAGAAAAATTTTATACTAAACACTTGATCTTTAACACAAATTTTATGAATACATTTTATTGCTTATAGTTCTTTTAGGACAAGAAATCTCATAGAACCATTCTGGCAAATTTATTTCCAGGTAAACTGTAATTCGTAACATCTAACTGAATAAAAACTTATTATAAAACAAAAGGTTAAGTGAGAGATTAAAGCGCCAAATAAAAGCCGTTATTATTCTACGGCGGTTAACGCTGATTAGTTAATTGGTGACAGAACTGAACAAGAAACATTCTCATTGCTAATTCACGCTAATTTTCGAAGTTATTAAAATAATTTTCTATATTAGAGTGCATCAAGTAAGATTCAGTTTACAATTTGATACCATATTTGTTTAGAGTTCGCTTCTTCTAGAAAAATATTAATAAGGGTACATCATTCAAAATCAGCTTTTTACGTAAATGTAGCGGTTTCACGTTCCTTTACGTAATTGAAATAATAAATATAAACAAATAAAATTTATCATGTTAAATTAGGTAATTAATTACTCAGGTGAATTAAATCTCACAAATAATATTATGTAATATTTCATTTATTCAGAAGGTGTACTCGAGCGTTGATGTTGAGGCTTTTGTTTCCTCTTAACATTTATTACTGCTTGGGCGATTTCGTTAAGTCAATCATTTCAATAATGTTCCATTCAAGAAAGAGTCTATTTAAAAAAAATATATATAATAATAAGATATAATAAAATTTATTTAAAAATGAAAAGATATTATATATATATATATATATATATATATATTAATAATAATACATAACATCTGCTATGACTATGGTTACTTATTGGAGATGTGGTGTTTACTTAGTACTGGATTTGCCTTGCCTTCAACTACATTATGGCATGCTTAACTCATTATTGGTAAAAAATGGACATGAGGTGTTTCTTAAATGACTCATGCAATTGTAAACAGTTTTGGGTTAGTAAAGTTAAAATCAACAAGCTCATCAGTGTATTTTTTTAGATTAACCTAAGATGCAAACTCTAGCCATCTTTGAACGGCTGTCATTTCTTACTCGGTTATCCGTTTGACGTCGGGTTTGCAACAACTCTGTACCCTACTAATAAAGATCTTTTATTTCATGTACATATCAACATATGCTTACATTTAAGATTTTTTCTGACTCCTAGCGGGCCGCCCCCCTGAAGAAGTAGTGGGTCACTGAATATGTGATAAAATTAGATTTTTATGTCCAGTAACTTTGTGTAACGTTTGGTATCTCTATTTTAAATATTTTTAAAATATTTAACCGACCCGGGACTTTTTGGACCCAAACTCTACCCATCTTTGAACGGCTGTCATTTTTGACTCGGTTATCCGTTTGAGTTCGGGTTTGCGGCTCTGTACTCTACTAATAAAAACACTTTATTTGATATTCATATCAACCTATGCTTACATTTAAGATTTTCTTCTGACTCCTAGCAGGCCGGCCCCCTGAGGAAGTAGCGGATCACTGAATATGTGATAAAATAGATTTTTATGTCCAGTAACTTTGTGTAAGGTTTTGTATCTCTATTTTAAATATTTTGAAAAATATTGGGCAAACTGGAAGAAATTATACTAAAAGGGTTAAAGAACACATACAAGCTTTAAAAGTAAATAACATGTCTACAGTAAAATCAAATTTTGCTGAACACTTATTGGATACTGCCCATAACTACACAAATATTGAAAATAACATGGAAATTTTAGATATCGAAAGGAAAGGAGAGAAATTAAACACAAAAGAAGAATTACATATTTATCTAAATTATAATAAAGATCCTCATAACATTTTAAATAGTAATCTGTAATATAAGACAAATCCAATTTAGAAAAAATTAAAATATTAAATACAGATTACTAATAAGAAAATTACAACTGTGTCATTTAAATTTAACATATGTTTAAAAGGTCCACATGTGTATATCTAATTGATATTATTTATTTAGAGGTTAAGGTACACTGATAATGGTTACAAATCGAAACACGTGTATGTAATACAAAGTTTTAATTTAAAGGGTTTTAGTTATTTTATTATTAATATATATATATATATATATGTGTGTATGTATGTATATATGTATGTATGTATGTATATAAATTGTAGAATTTATTTTTGAGGGTATCTTCCATTTAAAGGTTTGAAAATTAGAAATTAAAATTTTGATTACGAGTATGTATGTTGCCACATTTAATTTTTAGTGACATTAAGTTATTGCAACTGATATTGTATGTATACATACTTGTTAACATATATTAGGGCAAATATGGATTGAGTGAGCCTAATGATCGAGTAAGATGTAATCTTTCTATTTATATATTAGAATGAATTTACGGTTTTAAGAATCTTAAATGGTCAAAAGGACTATGGAGAGTAAAACGTTTAATTGTATATGTAACCCAAACCGGGCAGTTTTGTTCTTGTCTATATTTTTAGGCAGTTGAAATGAATGTTATAATTTTATCCTTTGTCAACCCCGCTCACTTTTCTCAGTTTTCTTCGGAAAACAGGAAAAAAAGGTTTCAATATTTCCAGCATTAGGTTTTCTTTTAAACCCTTCCTAGGTCTTATAAGACCTCTAAATTGTGAAGTTAGAAAAATTTGAATGCTAGTCTTTTTTTATTTATCAGAAATGTCCAATATTTCCCTTACATTATACAAAGTTACACATGAAAATGATTCTCCAACTTTGATTTACTTTAAGTTTTTTTGGTTTTTACTGATATAGAGTGGTTACAGTTTTCTTTTTATAAATACTAATATAAAAAACTAGCAGTTTTGCGCGATTTCACCCGAAATTTTGTTTTGTTTTCCACCTGTATGACCACTGCTGGTTGAAGTAAATTATATTTCCGGCGCCAATATTAAGTTTTCCTTGATACTACGTACAAAAATATGTATGCGGTATAAGCTAGAGTTTTAATATTAGTTAAAAAGTAGTCCAGTAAATTTTTATCCAGAATAAATCTTATCGAATGGGTGAAAGGGAATCATTTCATTAAATTATATTCATAGTTTAAGGTCATTTTATTAGGTAGGTGAGTACTTACTCATCGCTGCAATCAAACATGTTTACACAAAACAATGGATTACATTTGACAGGCTCTTTCATTTGTTTTTTCACAAATTTAGAGACTAAGATAGAATTGTTCACTGCTTTAGTAACCGGTGAGGAATAACCTGGATGTTTTATCAAAACAATAAAATGACTATATTTATCCCAGGGACCCTAAACATTTCCATGTAAAAGTTCAGTATTACTCAAGTATCTGTTGAGTAGTTTACACGTGAGAGCAAAACAAAGAAACAAAAGCACTTCCGCATTTATAATATTTTTAGAAAAAAATGTGTAGTAAATGTAAATTAGTTCTGGTCTGTGATAAAAGGACGAGGATTGGAACTAGAAAAATAGTTTGTGCGGCGAAGAGTGTAAGAGTACTTTCCTCATTAATATAGAATTTTAAATATAAAAATTAATTTAAAATCATAAATTAATTAAATAATTATTTATTAGAGTTTTTATTAATTTTTTAATTTAAATCTAGGAATAAAAAAATATATAGTTGTTCTGGTTGAGTTTTTGTGTGCATCACTTCATAAGCATGGAATTTTAATTAAATTTTTATATCTTGTATCATTTATTAATTACTATATTCCGCTATATTGGTTAAAAGAATGTTACATGTGTTCTCTAAATTGAAGTTTTGTGGAATTCTTTTACAATTATTTGAAAGTTAGTATTTTAATACCGTATGTATTGTTTTAAAGACAAAATACCGAAAGCCTTTGAATTTCAAAAATTCTGCACTGTATAACAATATATTTTTCGACTTAGGTCGACCATACACTATATAGAAATTTGAAAAACATCCACCTTAAACTTTTAATCAAATATGACTGATTTAGGACTTTGAATGTAACTGATATGAATATATGTAGCTACTAACACAGTACATATGGATAAGTACGAGGGAAAAAATACATGTCGATAATCATGATTTCAAGTTAATTTTACATCAGGTTAACTTTGGGATTGTCGCGGTAACCTGTGTAGGGCTGAAACGTGTTATGGACAATTACGTAACTTTTTAGAGGTAGGTAACATTGAATTTATTGTTTTTAAACTTGAACATTGCCTAATTCTAGACTCATATGTAGTTTAGTACAAGGTGTAGAATATTTGTTTTCAAATTTAAGCTGGAACTCAATAAATGGAAAATGATTTACATATTGTATTACTATATTTTTATACATGACGTTCATAACAAGCACTGTACAGCTAAGGAAGTAAAAGTATAGATGTGGGAGACTCATAAACCGCAAAGGGTTTGTGAAACTATGATTAAATTATTTTTGTTTTCTTCCCCCCCCCAAACGTAAAAGCTTTATGTAGAAAAATTTAAAATTTTGATATTTAGTGGAATTTTTATGTTTATATTGGTATCCCCTTTTCTATTAATACCTTCACGCGATGTTTTTTTGAATGATAATAACGAAATTTGGCATTTTAATATAATTAAGACATTACTGATGAAATTAAATCCTTTAAATTCTTTATATTGCTTTTACCCTTACACTAGGAATTTAGTAAACTTAAAACAACTAAAGGACATTGGTTTTACGGATTTGTACAAACTGATCATTGCTTATTAAAAAATTGGCACACTATCTGGTTTAAAATATACTAAGTGTTTCGTTTTCTTCGTATAAACTGTCTGGTTTGGTTGAAACTATGAATGCATTTTTACCTTTAAAATTTAACTATCAAATATTTTTATGACCCAAAATTTAATTTAAAAAACTTGAGATCCAATGATATAAGGTTTTATATTGTAAATTTGATGATGATTATGATCTTAGATTTAGATCGAAATTTGTTTAATGCCTGTATAGATCTTGATAGGTATTTTACAATTTAAAATACAGTAAAATTGTAATAACTTTAAATTTTAAGGACATGATTTCCTGGTACAATATAAATATTATACATTAATATATCTAACAGATTAATTCAAAATCAATATTTCTATTTACTAAAGAAGATGAATTATAATTGGTAGGTTATATACTTTTGAGGATAAGTATAATACGTAGCTAATCGGGTTTTGAGACTTTGTCCTCAGTGGAAGCGGCTAGGAAAAAAACCGGCTACGAATATTTAGACTGATCTTGTAAAAATATCGATGAAATCAAGAAAGAAAATGTTTGCGTAGCTTTGAGGACTTATTAGGAGGGGAGTTTTTAAATAAGTAGGAAACATAATAGGTTCCCGGATTTGTTCACAATACTTAACATTTGGGATGGAATATGTCTCCCTCAAGAAATTATTGAGGTTAATAATATTTGACTTAATTTTTGTATACTTCTGGTGTCATTGAATATACAGCTAAAGTTCTGTAAGTGTTGTTAAAACATGTATTTAAACAGAAATTCTCGAACTTTTCTCGAAACCAAAGTTATTATTTATTAAGGGGAGTCGGATGGTTGATTAGGTCCAAAATTTTATATTTTTAAATCGCTATATTTCTTAGATTAATTTGATGTGAACATTATTGATTTCTGCTGAGTAGTTTTGAAAATATAAATGTTTTTCTAAAGAGATCTACAAAGATTTTTTCGCAAAGTCGCTCACTGGTATTGTAGGTAGGTATGTATTTGTTATAGTGATTCTGTTTCAAAACTGTGGCTTGCATTTGTTTTTGATACGGTTGGCAGCAATTATTCAGTTGTCTGCTAATAAAACACATTGTTTACATTCACTGTTGGAAAGGTTAATTGTGATTTGTTTTTCAAAATTTTGGTGCGTTTTGATTTTTTTTCGTGTGTTTTACTGTAAAATAAACAATTTATTGAACAAATTATGCCCAGGATACCAAACAAAACATTCAAAAAGAGGCCTAAAAGGTTTCTAGGAAAGCCTTACAATCCTATAAACACTGAACCTACACGTGAAGCTGCCAATGAAGGACATTCTAACCCTTAGGCCAGCAAGTAACAGCGACAATATTGAAGAAAACTCAACGATAAGTTCCTCAAACTCAAAGGTAGGGTCTAATCTAGCTAAATATGAGTTGCATAATGATGACAATGGACCTAATGGCGTTGTAAATTTGAAAAACCTAGAAGCACTCCTTACAAAAATCGCAAGGTGTGTCAAGTGTCAGGACCCACTTTCCATTTATCCAAGTAGCCGCTTTGGTCTTAGTGTTAGAATAAATGTTCAATGCAACGATTGCCAGTTTGAGGTTTCATAAAAAAACTCATCTATCTTACCTAACACTAAAAAATCAGAAATAAATGTTAGAACTGCATATGCATTTCGATGTATACGGAGAGGAGAGGAATCCGCAAAGACCTTTTGCGGCATAATGAATCTGCCTAAGCCTCCCTCCTTCAAGTACTATACGAGGCTTTTATGCCAAGTTGCAAAAGAGGTTTGTGCTAGGAGCATGAAAGATGCTGTTGAAGAATGTGTGGAAGAGAATGGTGGGGATAGAGATCTTACAGTAATATTCGATGGCTCATGGCAGCGGAGAGGACATGCCTCCTTGAATGGCATTGTGAGTGCGATTGGGGCAAACAACGGCAAAGTGATTGATGCTAAAGTACTAACAAAGTTCTGCAAATGTAAATAACGATTAGAGAACATACATAAAGTTAACTGTGTAGCTAATTATTTAGGGATAGTGGTGGAATGGATACGTGGTACGTGGTGTGCAGGAAATGTTTCGCGAGTCAAAAGAAAAGTACAATGTGCTTTATAAATACAACCTAGGAGATGGCGACAGTGCATCATATCCATCTGTTGTTGCTGATAAACTATATGGCCCAGACTTTTCAATTGAAAAATTAGAATGTGTGGGCCATGTCCAGAAAAGGATGGGGACATGGCTACGAAAACTCAAAACTAAATGTGGCAAGAATCTCCTAAATGATGGGAAGACGGTCGGAGGGCGGGGCCGTCTTACGGATGCAGTGATAAATGAAGTACAAATTTATTATGGTCTGGCCATAAGAAGGAATGTTTTAACTACTGTGGAAGACATGAAAAGAGCAGTGTGGGCTACATAACTCCAACTAATATCTTCAAATGACGAACCTGCTCACGAGTTGTGTCCACACGGGGAATATAGCTGGTGTAAGTATCAGATGGCCATTGCAAACAGTCAAATTTACGACCTCAGTGAACATACTCATCTTCCTACAATTTAATGGAGCAGATAAAGACCACTTTTTGAGACTTATCTAATCCAGAACTGCTCCGTAGGTGTCTTCATGGAGGTACACTAAATCCTTCAGAGTCCCTGAACAATATTATTTGGTTCCGTTTACCAAAAAGAAATTTTGTCATGCGGGAAACCCTTGAATTAGGGGTATATGAGGCAATTTGAAGTTTCAATGAAGGAAACCTTAAAAAGTGTGCACTTTTAAAACAGTTAGGAGTGTCCTCTTGTAGCAACTGCGTGGCTGCGATGAAGTGTGCTGATGAAGTAAGGATAAGGAAAGCGGAAAAGGCGATTCTAGAAATCGAAATAAGTGTCGACAAGCAAAAACCCTAGCCTAGAGAAGATTAGAGGACTTTTTTGAAGAAGCAGAAGACCCAGACAGACCATCATATGGGCCAGGAATTTACTGAGGTAAAATTTATTTAAAGTATTTTCTATTCTTGAGCATAGTCTTTGTTTTTAACGTTTTCCGAAAGTTTGTTTTTTGAAAGTTTAGGTAAAAGTTTCTCAGGGAATACAAAGGATATTATCATATTCTTTGTTTTTTTGTATAGGTTACATGTAGCTCTTCAAATTGAATGAAGGGTTTTACAAAATACAAAGAATATTTTTATATATAACATGTAAGGTATATTTTTAGGATACATTTTTTATATATTTATAAAAATATTCATATAAAAAAATAATAAACATTTTTTCAAACTATTCATTCAATTTAAAGTATTTGGAGTAAGCTACAAAATAAAAAAATTAGGCTGATATTTTTGTACTTTATGAGAATCATGTACTTAAGTTGGCCAAAGTAACATGGGCGAGATACAACCATCCGACTCCCCATGACAAGGTAAAAAGATAAATGTTCAAGAACTTACATCAAAGTGTTGAGTTAGTAAAAGTTTATTATCCATAAATGTACTATAGATTCCATTGGCTAGTTTTATGGAGCATTTTAGCAGTAAAGTAAATATTGCAGTTTTGGATGATATGAAACCTTTGGTTTGATGAGACAGAAATGGTTTTAAATATGAAGATATTATATAAAGATAATTACTTATCTTAATGTGGTTGTGAGATATTATCAGATCAACATAAGTGCTCTGTTTAGAACCGAATGTTTCTGAGGTGTACCAAGACAAAATTAAGTGCAATTTTCTCTTATCTCATGGATATTTAGAGATATATCTCGGAAAATTCAAACCAAAGGTCTAGTTTCATGTTAAAAAGTAATTATTTAACGATTGATATCCAATCAACGAGGAATTATTTACAACACATTGATTCATAATGTAAAATACAATGGTATTCTACTGGTTAGTAAATAAACAAGCAGAATTTCAACTCTAGTTATATTATCAAATAACGTTTAGCAATTTCCAGAAAATATCATTAAAAGCATCACAGGTAAATGGATAATTAATTATTTTCGTGTATATGTTATATGTAACTTACTGGTATGTTACCTATAATAAAATAGAATTGAACCGTTTATTTCAGAAACCCGTTCAACAGACATTTTTTACAAAAGCCATTTTATTACAGATTCTTCATTTCCATTCTGTAAACACACATTTTAGTGCAGAAAACACGTCAAAGCGATATGCCCCTTACTGTGTTTGATTTCAAAATTAATATTGCGTTTAGTGCAGAAAACCCGTCAAGCGTGGTCACTTGACAGGTTTCTGCAGTAAATTTCATTTTCATGGTGTGGCAGCACTGGGACACGTCACTCTTCTCACCCTCTGTTATTGTTTACTTCTACAAACAGTGGCATTCAGTCTTCAGTGGTTGTTCAACTTGATGTTTTGTTAGAGTTAATGTTTTGTTTTATTAGTTTTTAAAAGATTTTGTGAGTTCTTTCGTACTGTGTTTTGTAGGCTATTAATAGGTCTTATTAAATAGTGGGACTTTAAAAATGCAAAGTGAAAGTTCTGATGATGAACCTGTGGTTAAAAGGAAACGTGGTGTTGTCAATGAAGACAAGTATAAACGTAATGTTATACGGAAAGCAAGAACAAAAGGCGATTGTTACACAAATTACAAAGGTAAACGTTGTACCAGACAAATCTATTCCTGTAGAACTTATTTTGCAAATGCCCACGAAAGTGTATTTCTTTTATTGATGCTGAAATAAAAAAGTCAGGTTTGGGAATGTTTTTATTCTCTGAGTACTAAAAATGACCAAGACGTGTGTACTTACAAACACTAATAGAAGCTAAGGAAGTAAAGCGTAGAGTAAAAAAACAAACTAATCCAAATTGTTCCAATGCTGATTTAGAAGGAACTCCAGACTCACACACTAAAAAATAAATCTTTTGTATATAATATCAAAATCAATGGTATTATAACACCAGTTTGTAAAAATATTTTTTTACAAATACACGGAGTTTTCTCGTGATCGAGTAGCAAGGCTAAAACTAACCCTGTTAGTTAAAAATGAAATACCAATCGATTTGAGAGGCAAAAATCGTAATGGAAACGCAATCGATGGCAAATTGTGTGTTGCTATCCATGAACACATTTCTCTATTTGAGGTCAGGGGAAACTCACTATGGAACCAAGAAAAAGCTATATTTGGGATGCAACGTTAAATGTGTCTAAAATGTATGAAATGTTTCAGACCACTCATCCAGATCTTAAGGATTCAGTTAAATATAGTTTTTATTACAAATATTTTAAAGAAAACTTTAACTTGTCATTTGGGCGGCCACAGGTCGATGTCTGTAGCCAGTGTGTGAAAAACTACAAAGCAAAACTTCGAGATCAAGAGCTGAGCGACAATGTCAAGCGCAGCGTGATTGCAGAACAAATTGTTCATAAGCGCAGGGCAAAAAAGTTTTTTTCTTAAAACAACAGGAAATGTCGCAAAATAAGGACGATGATACAGTTGTCATTTGCATAGATTACATGCAGAACCTTTCCTCTCCCTCATTTACCAGTTCAAGAGGTTTTCTATATGCGACAGCTGTGGGTTAATGTTTTCTGCGTTCACGACATGAAAACAAATAGAGCAAAAATGTATATGTACCATGAGGGGGAGGCTAATAAGTCGCCTGATGAGGTGTGTTCAATGTTACTACACTACCTTCAAATGGAAGTATTTCCACTTGGAAAGAAAAATATTGTCCTTTTTAGCGATGGCCCTCAGGTCAAAATAAAAACCACTGTGTGGTGCGGTTTTTAATGAACCTGTGTGATCAGGGACTGGTTGAGACGATTTCACACTATTTTCCTGTGAGAGGCCACTCATTTTTAGCCTGTGATCGGGGACTTTGGTAACATAAAAACGGGTTTGTGCGTTAGAGCTGACCGAGTATACACGCCCGACCAATATGCTGAGATGATCCTTAAAGCAAGCAAAACTGGCCGTTTTGATGTTATCCAAGTAAGAAGTGACATGATCTTTTCTTTTAGCAGTTGGTGGCCAAAACATTACAAAAAGACTGTTAGCTCTGACGAAACAAGTGGAAGAGGTGTTCCAAGAAATGAAAAAAATACCTTTTAAGGTGTCTACATACAAAGAATTCAACTACAAACAAGGCGGAACGAGGAAAGGTTGTGGTCAAGGAGTTCATTGATGGCTTTACCTCCTCAACATTTACCTTCAAGAAGTACAACACTGTTCCCGAACTCCCAACGGAGCAAGCATATCCATTTGGAAAGGTACCCATTAACATAAAAAAAATCAATGACATTGTTAAACTGAGAAAGTACACATCTGGGTACGAAGCCTTTTACAACAGTATCGTACAGTGGCCTACATCAGAAGCTGAATGCAACGTAGATAGAGAGTATGACGATTAGATTAAATACATGTACTTTACACTAAGTAAATAAATGTAGTTGATTGATGTGATTTATCTTCTTTCTATTACCATTCTGACCTAAAAAACCCCTTTTTAAATAAAAAACAAAACTTTATTGCAGAAACCCGTCAAGTGAAAAAATTTTATAATTTTTTAAAAAATGTTATTACAAAATTTAAAACTTTACTAAAAAACTGTATTTGTTTTAGAAAGGTATGAAGTATTATTTAAAAAAATGTGAAGCATATATCTATGATATTAGGCGAGATAAAAAGTTTTTCTTCGTTTACCGAAAATCCTAAAAACTGCACTTGACGGGTTTCTGAAATAAACGGTTCAATTAAAATATCAAAGTATCAATATCAAGATAAGATTTAGATTTTGATAGTTCAGTGTGCTAATATAATAGATCTGTTGGATTTTTAAATGTAATATTTTGTGATATATATATTAATTTTAAATGATTGACTAAAGTACAATTCATATAAACGATTCGGATTGGATATTTACTTCCGAAACAAATGTTCTCTAGTTCATGTAGATTATTTCTCGGCCTGGAACTGGATCAGTACCACCAGGTTAGTCGTCGCTGCTCCAGCCATCTGCACAAACAGAACACACTGTCAAAATATTTGTCACAGCAAGTTAACCTAGCTGATTAGATAACTGGCGCATCCGCTAGAAAGAGATAAACATCGGAGTAGGACAATACAGCGCTACCTTTAGAACGCATTTTTGATAAAAGAAATTGCACCAATAATTGGTCATAAATATGACCAGATAAATAAATTATTAACATTTGTTATAAAGTGTTGTGTCCCTAGAGTTCACCTCTTGCTTTTGAGTGCCTTTTATAAGAAGGTACACTGTGTACAACAAATCTATATTTTTTATCCTCTACATAAACAACCAAAGGATATAAAAAGCGACAAACCATTTACCACAATCTTAGATATTATGGTAAATGGAATGACCGATGGATCTAGGTTATTTCGCAGAGTGATGGAATGAGTAAAAATATAAATTTGGAACGATGATTTAGGCAAGGACATGAATGTCTTCTGCTGTATACTGCTTGCTTTGACAGAGGGGCATGAACAAAGCTGGCCTTCTCCTCGTCTAACGTGACATAAGATACGGCAAGTTATCCCTCGTCATGAGATGTTGACAGAATGCAATCCCTACCCACAACATTACACATTCTGAATATATATGAAAGCGCAATTGCCCTTGTAACACTAAAGGCAATGACAGGCTTCTAATACTATGTGAACATATTACCATATGAGAGATATATAATGGGACGCAGATATTATTCACCAAGCATAAAATAAAATAAAAAAGTTATTATGTGAGATGCCTCGCAATCAACGAAAGGTTTTCTAATATTGCCTTTAATGCAATTAAATTTCTGGAGCTGATTGAAAATGGTCATAGTTTGAATGCTGAAGTTAAATACTTATTTAAAATATTACATTTGAAAGCCCTGTGGAATATCCGGGGATTCTAACTGATTTCGAAACAACAATTAATAACACTAAGCCCAGAGAAGGAAGTTTAGACGAGTATACGGGATAATGTCTCAGTTGGAGTTTTAGAGTTTCTATGCATGGTGTAATAAGGGGTGATATTGGTTGAGAGCTATTCATTCTACACATTACTGATCACAGAGAGATCTACAGATACATATGATTTCATTGACTGAGCTTGTACTCCTACCTTGAAGCTCCTGAAAGTTTTGAAGGGTGACATTTAAAAGCATGTTTTAGGTTCAATCAAAATTAGAGGGATAAGCCACTTATACCATGGAAAATTAAATTTGGTAAATCAGAATTACCAACATATTCCAAAAAATATTTATTAAAACAAACTCCTAACAGTTATAGAAATTGGGTATGGGATGGAATCAATTTGTGGTAACGGTTATTCTGAATGGCATTATAAAATAGTTTATACTTCGAAATTATAATCAACACGATCACTCTTAATTTAATACATTATTAAAACAAAGAATTACCATTGTAATGTTATTTATTGAATTTTCATCGTATTTTACATAAAATAACATAAATTTATAACATGTTATATAGTTTAATACGAAACACCTTAAGCGACGATTACGTTAACTCATATAATTACAATATTATACCTTTAATATATCATTTTTATGTTATGAAACAAGTACGATACAGAATAGGTAGTTATTAAATGTTTACAATATAATTAACAAATTTTAAAATTTTATTCAATTTTTATGCTTAAAATTTTACTTTATATTGTGACCATTACTTTTAATATACATATAATATATATATATATATATATATATATATATATATATAATATATATATAAGAAATACGAAAAATACTAAAAACTATGTGAACAGGCATTTATATTAAGGTCAGGGTTAAGGGGGTTATGATGTGCGCACAAAACCAATATTACAGAAGTGTGTACCTAAAAGCGTTCTGAAAGAAAATGTTTGCAGTTTAATGAAAGGGTAAGCAGAAAGTATAAATGAAATTATATAGAAACGCAATAAAACAGTAAGTAATTTACGTATAATAAAGTCTTACTGATATTAATGTTTCGTTGTGGATCTTGAAAAAGCCACGAGCAGAGAATCTTGCGTTGTGGTGAGGCGATTGCCGCAGGAACCCTTTCAGCTGGAACACATCACAAGCCTTGTAATTTAATAAGTAACACCTTAAATGTTAATTTTATAATCATAAATCAATTACGTCATTCACTCTTAGTTGTTGTATGATTAGTTTAATTACATAGATTTTAGTTATGTGTTAGGTTATTTGTTCACCTCAAATTGCAGATGTCAAAATTTAATGTTACTGATAGTACATTTTTCGTCATTATCTAGTAAAAGACATAGTATTGAACGCTCAAACAGAAAAACGTTATTTTATTTAAGTTTATGAGCACAACCCTAGAGTTTACCATTAATACACGTATTATGTCATGTATGTGTCATTCTTATACATGATAACTCGATTTATAAAACTTGCATTAGTTTTAAAACAGCTTAATGTGTATCGGCTTCTCACTAACTAAATCTCACATGTGATAATAATAAAACGTTTTTTTTCCATTACCTCGTTCCTAAAGCTCTGATTCATATCCTTGCTTATCAACTTGCAAATCATCAAAGATGTTTCCTCAGCCTGAAAAATACCAATTATTTAAAACTCACAATATATTTATAATAATTTTGTATCTAGTAATACACTTTCACTAAAATATAGGCTTTACATTTAGTTTTTAAAACACTTTCTTTATGCAAACAAATGCTATTTCTTTACATTTATGCTTACAGGGTACAATCGAGTTTTGGATGTTTGTACTGAATTAAAAGGACAATAGTTAAGTTGCTTTAATAAAAAATTATTCACTTTATTTGCATATTGATTAACTTACTGTAATTACAGATAGCGTGGTTATAACAGTATTGGGTTTATAAACTAGACATGTTTTACTAATGAGTATAATCTCTCTACCAAGTATTAAAACAGGGAATTAATGTGATATGTGGTAACGAATACGTACATACTACGTAAATAAAAAATTAATTATTACTTTTGTAATAGAGGACTGACCGAGTTAGTGACTTCAGTGCTTGAGTTCACAACCAGAATCCCATAGCAGATGTGAACCATTACCCAGACTGCATCTATAGTCAAGGCGAACACTTCGCTAGATCTGACGTGCAAGAAGAAGAAGTAGGACTTGATAGTGACGTGGACAAATAAGGAGAACATAACGGCCATCAGCTGATCGCAGTAGAAGTCATTAGCCTGGTGTACGGCGTCACACAGCATCCAGTAGGTGTTCATCAGAGACTTCATTTTCTTGATCTTAGATACCGTAGTGCCTAAAATCACAGATAAAATAATGAAAAAACATACAAATACATTTTTTGAAGTTTCCGTATTGAAGTAATCTTCAGTATAAATACACATGTAGTAATCTCCTACGTGGAGAAAAATACCAAAAAGGTAACGTGCTTTCTACGTTTACTACAGATCCTTTTATGTTAATACCTACCTTTCTTCTATTTTTACTTTCAGTGATAATACTATTTGCTAACTAATTCACTCACGTGTTGTATGAAAGATGGCAACATCAGCCAGGCTACGCTCAGTCACCGTGTGTTCAATTATGTTGCAGATAATCTGATGTCTCATCTTGTCAGTAACCATCTTGAAACCCATTGTAATACTTTGAGTTACATGGGTGAAGTGGAAGAGAAAGGTAAGATGCGTACACTCCAGCAATAGGAAGGTTGCATGCTTCATCACCGAGAGAACTTGTGCATCGTCCATCATGATTTGTCCGAATTTGATTATAAACAGTAAAGTTATGACGATGGAGACTACTGTAACCTTTATTTGAGTCTTAACCTGTCGGTTCTTGCACTGAATATCTCGGTAGATTCGATCCAGTGTGCCAAAGACGTCCACTATTTTCGAGTTCTTCCACGTGCCGCTGAAGAATGTGGAAGCTGCAATAATTTGCAGAGCCACCAAGTCTAGAACCATTGTGAATTTCATGGATCTATTTTTTTCAACACCGGATCTTTCCTTCGTGTAAGTCACGTATTGAGTGGTAAAAGAAAGACCTCCTTGCAGTATGACGAATACTAAACTCCATATGTAGCCAGCTTTAGAAAATGTCAGTTCCTTGTGAGCTTTACGCCCCGAAGTAATTTTCAGTGGCAGACATCCAAACGCACGCCAACCCCAAATGATATAGCTTGGAATATACTTCATGGTGTAATAAACAAATTTTAAAAATTTACTTCAGCGAATTGTACGCACTAGGGAATACCAGAGAATTTTGAATGCTTCAATAGATTTGATTTATTCAAATAGATTGTATGAAGGATTGATGAAAATGAATTTATTGGTTTGACCTCTATTGTTAAGCACCACTTACATCACATTTATTTGATTATTGTTAGTGGAATTCAATTATGTATTCAACAAAGTAATGCACATTTGGATGTTTACAAAAGAAGATTGCTTTAAGTCAAATACATTATTTAAAATAATTGAAATATGTAAATTAATAAATTAAATATCGAAAATCAATATATTTTAATCAAAGTGCTTTTATTGCTGTAAAAGTAACACACACTACAAGGCCTATTGACATCTAAAATTCCATTGAAAACTGTCCTTTCAAACTACTTAATAATATGATATATTAAAATAGTTTGATGTTCACACGGCCCATACTTATATTTTGTAATAAAAATGAAATTTATAAAATTATATATATATATATATATATATATATATATATATATATATATATATATAAGTGCGGTTTAATGCTGTAAAATAAACACAATATACTCCAATATTTTTAAATTTGTTTCACAAGACCTTTCGACATCCAAATTGTCAGCGTCACTTTAAGTATTTAGGTTGATGATAAGTTTATTTGTTTAAATATTAATAGTTTGCAATAACATCTCACAATGGGATATTGAATTTAAAAAATCCTTGTAAATTAAATTTAACATTATTAGAGAATGTGAATGATTTAGAGCAATAATTTTTTTCTAATAAGAAGAACTCCTCATTCACTATATTGCTTATTGTATAAAACAGTATTTATAGAAGTATACAATAGAAAATCTCGTAAAATGTATCTTTCCTGATGCACAACTAATTCATTGTTATTATCTATATCAAAACAAACAGGAAATTGAACATCATTCCAAATAAAATAATAGCCTATTATTGACATGAATTGTAAAAAAAGTAAATATTTATATCAATAATTCCAAACCCAAGAAAAAATAAACAGAAACTGTCAAAAGCTATACAATTTAAAAAGCCTTAAATAAAATATTTATATTATTTCTTATTTTCAAACCGCACATTTCTAAGCAGAAAGAAAAAAAATTACAGGATCGTTGTAAAATGTGTATACATTATTACGAAAACCACGTAAATACTCGTATAAATACTCGTATATATATATAACTAAATAGTGGTTTGTTACATCGATGAAAAGACTGTAAAATTATAAATTATACTTATATAATATAAAAGACCGTTAAGGACCTTATAGAGAGAAACTGTAGAATAAATTTTTAGAGTACGTAAAGAATAAAAAGAGTAAAAAGGATTTTCTGTATATTTGTCGTAATTGACTGATACAATACAATCAGTCACACTACGTTTCGAGATCTGCAATGTGATATCCTTAAACTACAATATAGGTACAAACTATCAAACACATAACATTGTGACACACGTTATGAACACAAAATCTAAAACGTGCACTTAATGTGAACTAAACACTCATTATAAAAACGGAACTATAGAATTCAGATACTTGAAAATGTACGTTTGATTAATGGCAAATTTTTCTGAATTATCGTTTTAATTATATACACATGTTTTAGATGTATTTAATATTTCGATCGTATAGAAGTTTAGTTATTTAAAAAATTTAAGAGAAACGATAACATAGACAATAATAGATCGTAAAATTTAAGATCATTGTGGTGTTCGCACGCTCACCAGGCAAGTGAGAGATCCGGATTCAAGTCTCGGTGAAGCAAGTACTTTTCTTTATTCAATAATTATGGGAATAATATTTATACATATAATACTACTACTTAATATTATTTCATGCTTTTACTCTTTATATTTTGATATGTCCTAAGGTTTCAAGATGGTGGCCAATTAAATTTTGGGAAAACAATTGGTTATTTATAAGTTATTATGCATTATATGGGTAGATACGTTAATACTTACGGATCGGTAACGATGTAACGCTAGGGTTTTATGATGATCAATGTTACCAGAGCGGCAATTACCATTGACATTTGCTGAAAATGTAAGTAAAATGTTAAAGTATGATTGGAGTTATCGATGCTGGTTTCTACACAATGTGTGCTAGCTGCAGTGAGTAGATCTTAACTCTAACATTTCAAGTTCTGTTCGCATCTTAGAGTTCCTCTCCTACAGTGAGACTGTATATGCTGTTTGTTGATAACTCAAACAAGGAACTACATTTCCGTCGTCTTCCAGCTGGCTTTACTGTCTTAAATACCATTCAAACAATTAACTCAACTACCCATGTTGTGTGAGTTAAAAAATTATTCTGTGTTTTTAATAAATTTGAACTTATTTTTGGAACCATTTTAAATTTAATGTTTACTTTCTACACATTATTACGGTACTAAAATAATACTAAATAAATACGGTACTAAATAAACTAAAAAAATTACATAACACTGTTTAATCAAAGGATTGGATATATCAATTCTATCTGTAAATATTCTTACTATTTTTATTTCCTGCATTAGATAGGAATGTCTACAAGATTGCAAGAGAAGGGAATATTTAAAAACTATAAAACACATAACATTGTGACACACGTTATGAACACAAAATCTAAAACGTGCACTTAATGTGAACTAAACACTCATTATAAAAACGGAATTATAGAATTCAGATACTTGAAAATGTACGTTTGATTAATGGCTAATTTTTCAGGATTATCGTTTTTATTATATACGCATGTTTTAGATGTATTTCATATTTCGATCGTATAGCAGTTTAGTTATTTATAAAATTATGAGTTATTTATAAAACATGTACAGTACGTTTTCCTTTTTTAACCTCAAAAGGAAAGGTCATTAATGGCTGGTTTAACCCTCTGGTTGAAACTACACGGAATATCACAAAAATTGATGTGTCATTTATGGCTGAGTGACCATATGGTTGTCAAGGTTTGCCTCTACATTACTGCAAATGTCATAGTATTGAAAGGCGGATCGATATGTCAGAGGGTAACTTTGAGAACAGAAAAAACTCCCTTAGTTTTACAGTCTTTAGCCACTAGAGTAATATTATTCTGTAATGGTAAGTCAATTATTATTAAATCAGTCTTGATGCATTTTTAGTTACTATTGAATATTAAAATTATACGGATACAAAATAAAAATTTTTACCAAGTATAATATGCTTATGTTAAAATGGAGACTTTTTAACCTCTCCATAGAAATCGATTTAAACGAAAACAGGAATAATATAAATGAGCTGTGAGATTTATCTCTCTTCACGAGCCTCAATAACTTCTTGAGAATCATTAAAGTTGAATTAAAGACAGAAGGGTATTAATACCCGGCAGCGATGACCGAGGTTAGGGGCTCTTCTGGACCGGTCGGCTACAGTGTTGCCAAGTTGTTCTGTCTGACTCGATCATCCACAGCGTTCACATCATCCGCTTCTAGGTAGGGGTGGTTCACAGCGGAAACATGTGGACACATTTATCGAAGCGATAAGTTAATAGCGTTCGTTGTTTTGAGAATTGTTATTTTATAAGTAATTGAGTCAGAAATCAAAATCTTGTAAAGGATTTTTACTGAAACCACGAGTGTATTATTGAAAATATATACATAGGCCTAATAATAATAATTTTAATATGGTACATTTTACTGTTATTATTAGTTACCTTCAAAACACAAAGGAGTATAGTGAAAAGAACTAAAATTATATTCGTTAAGTAAATCCAAATCTGCTAAGTTATAATTATTTACTCAGTCTTATCAGTCTTAGCAAATCCATTGAAATGACCACTGTGCCGCGGTCAAAAATCAACTTAAAACAAATAAAGATACTGTAGTTTGAACCTGATAAAGCTCGTTTAAGATAGTATTTTTAACCAATAAAAGGTATCCTGTTAAAACCGTAATAGGATAATAATTGTTAATTGTTGAGTCTAAACTTAAATTGCTAGGGTGACCAAAATGCAAAATTTGCGACTAGGGCGTCAATCCGACTATGATATGAAATTTCCTTCAGTGTGACTTTTATCGATCAACTTAATGTAATATAATTACTTAAAAACATCTGTAAAAATATTTCGAAACTTGTTATATTTTTAATTTATTACTAAATTTAACTAACTTTAAACCACAGATTTGTGATGAAGGATGTTTTTAATTTTCTTATTATTCAATTTTGGAAATGAATTTTATATATAGAAAACGTGGATTTATTTACAAAGTGTAAGATTTAGTGAATCGATTATTTTTATTTAAGTCGTATAATTTTTTTATATATTTTTCAATAGCGCCCATTTTATAATCGGTTAAAACCTCTTTGGAAATTTCTTTTATTTCTGAGTAAATTAAATACTAAACAGTACATATACAAAAAGCCAACTGACTTTGCTGCACAGTTTAACCAGGAAATAAGTAGTGCCATTAAAATGCATTTAACAAATTTTATTAGTAACATGTAAGGTGTAATATTTACCAATCATTACAAACTATCAATCAATACAGCTTTTTACAGTTCATCGAAGTCCGAAAATACCACTCACGTTACTGCCGCGTCCTTGCTCTTCATTGTCGCTGCTCTCACTGTCCGAATCCTCTTCACTGAAGCTGTCATTGCCGATGTTTATTAACATCTGCTCAACGGAGTCTTCCATCAACCCTTAATTTTTCCAAGCATCTAGGATTATATTCTTCGTGTGGTCTACTACCTTCTTCCAATCAGACTCTGTTACACGTTCCAACCCCTCTTTCGTAAACTGTAATATTTCAGTTACGTTAAATTTCCTGTTGCTTCTTGCAACATATTCCTTTACTTGAGCCCAGATTAATTCTATAGGATTGAAGTGACAGTGGTATGGTGGCAGACGAAGTACTCAGTGACCATGTTTCTTCGCAATTTCGTCGACTTCATATTTTGTCTGAGGTTCGTTTCTTTGAATAAGTTCTAACAATTCGGCTTTTAACATTGCCTTTTCATACTGTATGTCATAATTATTTAACCACTCTATTATTTCATCCTTTATAGAACTGCTGTTAGGTGGTTTGTCAACTAATTGTGAGTGGTACTTTGCATTGTCCATTACAATGAGCGAGGGCCTCGTTAGGTTTGGAAGTAAAGCATCTTGAAACCATTTTGAAAATACTTTGTGGTTTATCTCTTCATGATACTCGTTGGTTTTCTTTGATGTAAAAAGTAATACACAGTAAGAAATAAATCCAGCAGAGCTGCCAGCGTGCAAAATAATTATCCTCCCCCCTTTTCCAACGGGAACAGGAAACGTACCTTCAACAGAATCATCAGGCTATCTAATTTTTTTACAGTGCCCAGAATTTACCCAAGTTTCATCAAGCCAAACTATTTCCTCAAAATGTAAATCTTTTATTTCTCTAAGAAATCTGCACCTCCAAGGAATGATGTCTCCTCTTTCCATAAATATTTTCCGGCTGCCAAATATCTTGTGTTTGAAACCCAATCTCTTCAATATAATGGCAACAGATGATTTGCTTCCACGAAAAAGATCTACTTCTGCAAGACTTACTTGTAGCTTCCTTACTGTGGGATACTCTCTTCTTACGAAGAATCCTTAGACATAGCGGTGGATGGCATCTCTTTTTGAAAGGCGTCCAGCTCCGTAACAGGCTCAAACCTCGAATATTTCTTATCGGGAGTGTTCAGTTTCAAGCCACTCTGTTCACTTTGTATTTTCTCCTTTCCAATTCTCAGAACTGTATTTTTTCCTATCTCCAAAGCCCCAGCAGTTCTTTCGATAACTTTTTCTACTGGAAGTATCAGTCCTTTGTTAATTTTATCTCGCTGGAAGTAGTCTCTCACTCGACAAACCAACTCTCGGGATTGGCCTCGCAATGGAACGCCTTTTTCTCCAACCTTGGTGTAAGGCACACTTATCACGCGAGTGAGAGGCCTACCGTGTTTTTTTATCACTGTTTCAGTGCACTGAAACATGCTACGGAATTAACAGTAATTAAATAATGTCTGTCACAAAAATGTAACACTAGAAAGTACGTGCGTACAATTGTCTTTCAAATAAGGTTTAGTCTTGAAAAAGACTGTATAACACTTGGCCACGAACACACAGAAGCGCAATAACAACACACGAAACAACATACATAACCAACAACCAATGACGTGATGAAGTACGTTTTGCTACTGCGCATCACCCAGCCGATAACTACCGGATGACAGCTACAATAGAGGAGACGTGACAACGCTGCCTCCATCAAAAAGGAAAGTGCTCAGCTGTGATTGGTGGAGCGGTAGGGCGAGCCTTCGTGAGGCAGTTCGGCTGTCTTCGGTCGAGCTCGTCCCAATACCCTTTTGTCTTTAATTCAACTTTAATAAGTATTACCTGTATTTATTAAAATAACGATAATTTATCCTGGTACAGGAAAGTAATATCTATTATAAATAAGCTTTTAATTAGCCATTAATCAAACGTACATTTTCAAGTATCTGAATTATATAGTTTCGTTTTTATAATGAGCGTTTGGTTCACATTAAGTGCACGTTTTAGATTTTGTGTGCATAACGTGTGTCACAATGAAAACAAAATTTTATTGGAAAATTATTAATATCGTTAAAATAGTGTTTTCATCTCTATATGGGAGTTTGCTAATTTACATCTATACTTCCAAATTATTAAGAAAATTAATATACATCTGGAAACGATATGTAATTTTAAACACCATTTAATATTTAATATTTAGAACTAGTAAAAATACACTTTAGTTAACTAATTATTACTGCATAAGCAAAAGAAAAACTGCTGTTTTGAAACTGCTTTATATTTTAACGTAAACTTTTTAACTCAGCTAAAGTTTAATGACAATAAATATTAATACTAAACAAGCAATGTATATTCACAATCCCTTTCAAGACATATGAAGGAAATGGTTTTTACGTTTAGTTTTTAGGAAATGGAAATATAATTTATCCATTCATATTTTTATATCTATCTCACCCACAATTGAATATAAAGAACATATGTACTATTCCAACAATAACTCTTTA
Organism: Homalodisca vitripennis; assembly: GCF_021130785.1. NCBI lineage: Eukaryota > Metazoa > Arthropoda > Insecta > Hemiptera > Cicadellidae > Homalodisca > Homalodisca vitripennis. Next base: position 44,441,919 of record NC_060214.1, read on the forward strand.
TAAACTACTGTTAGTCACATTACGATTTAAAATTGAAATTCATGGAAAGTCTTATATTTATAAAGTAAATTTCTGCAAACCATTCAACGCGATTCCAGTACATTATTCCAGCACCACTTGTTACAATAGTTGTATTAAATTCGCCTCAAACTGTTTTACAGAAGCCCCTAAACTAAAATATTCTTCCTATTGATTACATCACTGCATTATTAATGATTATTTTATTATTTCCTTTTAACTTTATTTTACCCACTCGCATAACGAATCACATATGGGTTATTATAGAACTGTAAACCTGTCAGGTTTTATACTACGTATAAGATACAAAGAGTCCCAACTTAAAATCTGGCTTTAAAATGCAATAGTAAATTACAGCACACGTTATATAGATATAAAGTGTGATATCCCAGCTTTACCGAAGGGCAGTCATTGCCATCACGTTTCATATCTGTGCTGTTTAGTTCGTTTCTTGCAGGAGGCGTGTGGCTTTGCATTATTATACACAGGGTTATAAGAAAAAGCCTTTAAATAAAAATAGCTCTTTGGCTTGATATTTAATAATATATTACAATTATGTAACATATTTTTAGTATAGTAAGTGATTAAAGAACAAATGTATTTAAGGATTGCAAAAAATTATAATGGAACAATTAGTGTTTTAGTTATTAGACATCATACAATATTGTTTTACAATAGAGTCTGCAATGTCCATGAATGTTTTACTCAAAACCACGCAATTTAATAGCAGGTAAACATGTTACTATTTTCCGATAGATTCGGGTTGAGGAAAACCCGTTATTATAATAATTGTAGCCTTGTTTATATTACTTACTTTATAGACCATTTATTGTATGTAATAAATATTCCTATATTAACAAATTATCCCATTGATACTGTCTGGCATAATCAAAATTTATACATGATATTTTATAGTCTTGCCTGGCCTATGTATTCTTCATTATACTTAAATTTAAAATCAAAGTCGTAGGTTTTTCACATTGCGGGCATTGTTTAAAGTTTATTAAGTATAAATATTTTTTTAAAATATCATATCTCCATTTAATACTAATACTAATTTAATGTTAATACAATTACTTAATAATGAGAAAGTGTTTTATTCACGCGTAAACTATTTAACTGATTGTACTGAAATTTTACATGGATATTCTTACGATCTCTGGCTTAAAAATTACATTGTTTTTATTTCTAAAATCACTCTGGAGTACCCCCTTAAGCTCCTTAAAGTAGAAAAAATCCCATTTTGGTCTATAAAGTTGTAAAATATTTATTAAAAGTAAAAGAAAATGCAGTTTTTATTGACGTCAGAACCACATCTTAAATTAATTTAACAATTTGCTTCCATTTCTATGGTGAACATTCTATACACTTTATATAAGAAGTAGCCGTTAGCTTTCAGGCTGTTCTTAGATTTCAGTAATTAAAAAATCCTAACACATAATGTAAATGTCCTAAACATAAGATGGTCGGAATTATTTGGCAAGAATTATGCTACATGAAAGTTGACTAGACTGCGTTTTTGAAATAATGTACAAATTCCGGTTCAAAATGTTCTGAAATACTGAACATATTTTTCTCTTTATAAAGTAATAAACACGTAAATAGTGTAATATTTCATGTACTCTTAGCTATAAATTTCGATATAATATTAATTATTAGATATAAAAGCCTTGTTTTTATTGTGTACCTTTTGCCTTTTTGTTACCTTAAGACGAAAACAGAAAGCAAAATAAAGAAAGAATATATAATTAAATACTAAATATATATCAATAAACTGTTATACTTCTTTAAGACACTTGTTAAGTTACAAACGCTATGTTAGGTATAAGAAAATCGCGATGGTGGGATCCCTTCATCATATTATTTTATTTAGTCAATTTAATGTATAACAATTATTTAACTGCACTGAAAGTTCAACCGTGTCTTAACGAAAATAATTATGATATTGATTTTATATTTGCAGACCATTTTCTAGAATTTAATTGCCTTCTGGTATGTTATATATTGGCAAAGCTAAAAATAATACCAGATAATAGCGGTAATATTACACTGTTTCCTCCTTTTTCTGCTTAATAATATTCCAAGCTGTATATTTTTGATATAAATATAATTTAAAACTATATTTATCTAGAGGTATAAGAATGTCCAGGTAATAATTGTTTTATTAAATCCCGTTCTTGGAATAACCAAATATTTGTTTATAATCTGACGTAATATTATTATGATCAATCTACATCTCGAAAACCTATTAATAGTAGTACGGTTATTGTATTTTGCCTGACTTGGGTATAAAAAACGCCATCCACTCACTTTTGATAATCAGTTTAGAAAAGAAATATAAATATAATAATTTATGATAATAATATGACGTATTCACAATATGTACATTTTACTGTACAATAACTCTACATGAGTGATTTCTTTAGTCTAAAAATACTATGAAACAATAATAGGGCAAATTAAAACTATTTTAATACATTTTATATACATTTCATATCTCATTAAGCCATTTAAAACTATGCAAAGTACCCTAAGCATTGAATAATTATTTTAAGATCCACACTTCTATATTTTGAGGGCAGTCTGACATGAAAAAAAAAATTTTTTTTGGGGAATTTTGGTTTTTTATTTATTAATATTCTTTAGAATTTTCTCTTTAAAATGGTATATAATATAACCTTATTACTATAATATTAACCTTTATATAAAAAATATATATATAAAGGCTTGCAACTGTTGTTTGGCGTTGAGCACCACTCCTTATAGTAAACAACAATCTATAAAATAGATATTAATTGGTTTTGTTATGTTGGTACTGTTTTGCTTTTAGTCTGGTTTTAGCTGATATCACACACTGTCAGCAATATGACAGATGTCAATCTGTTGTTATTATTTTATGTTGGAGGTTATTGTGAAGTTTTGAAATACTGTGTTTTGTGATTTGCAAGTTTCCCTGTTGTTTTTATTTGTAAAGGAGTTTATTGTAATTGAATGTAGATTAAAATGGGTAATAAGAAGAGAGTAGGAACTAAGAAAACTATGTTTACAAGAAGAAGACTGTTGTTCGTAGCAAGAAAAACAGTAGTAACTTCAGGTAATGAAGAGGATAGGCCTAGAACACCCAAAGTTGTTTCCACATCCAATGAGAAATTGAGCCCTAACCTAGCCTGCTATGATAATTCAACTGATACCTTACAGTATGACATAGTAAACATTGTACAGCTAGAATCAGTTTTGAAAGATGTTGCAGTGTGTAGGGTTTGTCATGGCAACCTATCATTTAGTCGAAAACCATTAGCAGGGCTTCGCAGTACAAAATTTCCGTCTCCTGTAGCTGTGGCATGACAAAAGCTTTTGACAACTGTCCCAAAGCAACAGATATTAGGCCTAGGCCTATTGAGGCACCAAGCAAAAGTTCACAATGCTACTATGACTTGAACCTAAGGTTAGTATACGGCTTGCGTGTAATAGGAAAGGGCTATACTGCTGCCCAAACTCTTTGCGGCATGATGAATTTACCCGCTCCGCCCAGCAAGTTCAATCAACCCATGAACAGTTTTTGTCCAGCCATGTAGAAAGTGTGTGTGAAAACTCTATGAAGAGAGCAGTGACAGAAGCCAGTTATTGAAAATGGAAATTCTAATGACTTATGTGTTGCGGTTGACGGAAGCTGGCAAAAGCGAGGCCACACCTCGCTAAATGGCGTTGTCACAATTACTTCAGCAGATAGATACGGGTAAAGTAATAGATATTTATTCAATGTCAAAATACTGTAACTGCCCTCAGAGAACAAGCAACCAACACTTAGGAAATATGCAAGGCAAATTATGTAGGTAGCAGTGGAGGTATGGAAGCTGAAGGTGCGACTGCAATGTTCAAAAGATCCGAGACTAAATACGGTGTTCGCTATGTGGAGTACCTTGGAGATGGTGACTCCAATGGCTATGCAGCAGTTGTGGCAGAAGCACCATATGGCCCAGATGTGTCCATTCAGAAGTTGGAATGTGTAGGACACGTCCAGAAGAGGATGGGGACAAGAATAAGGGACTTTATCATGAAAAATAAAGGCTTGAAGCTTTCTGACGGAAAATCTCTTTCTGGGAAAGGTAGGCTAACAGGGAAGGCGATCCAAACAAATCCAAATATACTATGGACTAGCCATCCGTAGGAATTACACACAGCGTGGAAGCCATGAGGCGAGCAGTTTGGGCGTTGTACTGTCATGTTCAGTCTACTAACGATACGCCTTTACATATTTTATGCCCAGGACACCGAAGACACATGGTGTAAGTATAACAAAGCCGCCAAAGAAAAAACTAAATATGACCACAGCCAGCATTTTCACCTCTCACCTGTTCTAATGAAAGCAATCAAACCTATTTTTAAATCTTTGTGCAGCCTAGAACTACTCAGAAAATGTCTCAAAGGAAAATCTCAAAATCCTAATGAGTCTTATGAATAATGTCATTTGGGCTCGGCTCCCTAAACGCACCTTTGTTACACTAGGTGCTCTTAGGCTAGGTGTTATGAGGCAGTCCTATCATTCAATGATGGGTACAGCTCCAAAGTGAAAGTTTTAGAGCAACATTGGGCTAGAAACCAGGACTGAATATGCGGTTAGCTTTAAAACGTCTCGACACCCAGCGGATTCGCAAAGCAGATAAAGCGGCTACCGACATTGAAAAAAAAATCAGGCAATCAAGGACTTTAGCCAAAAGGAAGCTGGAGGATCTGTATCAAGAAGCAGAGGATCCAGACAACCCTTCCTACAGTGCAGGCCATCATTAAACCAAGGTATGAGTCCAAAATATGCTACCTTCTTGCTTTTTCTTGATTTGCCGAAACTTGTTATTTTTTAACTTTGGGGCCCTATAACTCAAAAAAACTACTAGGCCTACCCCAGTCAAATTTTTTATACAGTATTCTACTTACTATTGCCTAGTTCCCCTCATGGGAATTTATAAATAATCTCTTGTCAATGAGGCACAGTAAAACATTTTTACTTATAAAAAAGTTAGTTAAAAACAATAAATTATAAAAAAAAATTATAACTTTTTTAATTTTTTTTTCAAATTTAAAAACCTCATGATAAGACCTAGATTATAAGCTATTTAATAAGTAAAATAAAAATCAGGACTCTATCTATAAACCATTACAGAGATATAGGTTCCCAAGTTACATTATGTTCTTATGGAGGTCGGACTGCCCTTAGAGAACTAATAATGAGATCAGATTCTCGAGAAAACTGCATTGACGGAACTGTAAATGTTCAATGAAAACCTAAAATACAACAAAAAACAACCTTATGTATTATGATTTTGTAAGATAAACAGAGTATATTGGTTCAGCGTAACCTAATTTTCTTGAGAAATTTATTAAAAAAACTACACACATATATATATCCAATTATTAAATACATATATATATTTAATAATTGGATTCATATATATATAATATATATATATATATATTATATAAAACTTGGAATGCAATATGCTGGAATGCAGCCCACGAAATACAACGTGTAATAGCACACAGCGGTCTTTATATCACGGCTTACCGTTCCTGAGAGTGGTATGCAGTTGTGGCGTGACGACCACACGTAATTCAAGTTTAAATGTTCTCGGGTTGTAACTCGGTGATGGAAACTAGCCCGGATCAATCAGGTTGTTGTAATAAAAATGCTCTCCTCGGTTGGCCAAATAAAACAATTTACTTTATTGTGAAAACAATTTGAGTTTTGTTACATATTTTAAAACCAGTTCAACAGTTACAAATTTAGAACGGGAGAGAGAGCGAGAGAGCGATTTCACGCGAGTTTGGCGCGTTCAAAAAACCCGGCACGACTGCCACTCAGCATACCGAACTCCAGGGAGCAGCGTTGTACCAGACGCTCCCTCAGCAAAATTCCTGATTGTCTACCACCCAGTAACTGCGCAGCTGCTCTGAGTACGGAAAGTTACCAGGCTTACTGGTGACAGACCTGCACTTACAATTCATGTGCTGAATTAAACTATATATCTTCTCCACCTGCACTGCTTAACCTAATAAGTCTGACTGCATATATTCATTACTCGTTACTACAATTGAATGTTATGCTGAATAAAAATAAAATATATTACTGATAATTTAATATTTTAAATTTGCTGATTAAGACCGTATACGATGTTACCGGTTCATCACATCATCTGTTTATGTTTATGATGAACTAGTTGTGTTTTGTTTTAAAAAGTGGATAGATCTATAACAACGATACAAATATTCACAGATATCACTACCATTCACAACTTGACGTAGTAATATTGATAATTACAACATTTTATTTCAAAACTTTTATATATATAACCAACTCCGTAATGTATATACTTAGCATCAAATGAATTACTATTCTTTTGTTTGCAATGTGCAGTGTGAGTTTAGTTCATGGTAAATAGGATATAACAAAAATCTCTATTTTGGTCGAAATTAACAATCCGGTATTCCACGAACTGTTACAAAGGCTATATTGGCTTCACACGTGGAAGGAAGGAAACCTTACTGTCTGACCCAGATATTGATGACAGATACATTGTTTAGTTAACTTCTAAGAATATTTTTCAAACCAAACAATACGTGTATAGCAATTGTTCGACTAATAAATATCAGTTCTTTCAATATGTTTTCCGTTAGCTAAAATGGATGTAGTAGTCATGTTCATATGAACAAAATAATAAGAACCCGTTGAAGTCCGAATCTTGTCACACAAGTGTGACCGTTACTATAGAATATGTAAGATATTTCACCACGAGATCTGGTATTAGCACAAATGCAGGGTGTTTCAACACTACTGAACTGGTCACTATAAACTTTCATAATGTTCCGTGGACAAAGAAGAACTAAGCACAAGAAATGGTTAGCTTCCTTTAGTGTAAACGTTTTAAGTTCCTGGCATTTTGAAAGTCACTTTTTTAAGTCTGAGCAATTTTTTTTGATTTAAACATTCTGTCAATATAAAGAATTTTAAAAATTTTGTTAAAGTTTTTAGAATAATTAAATCATTTTTAAATAAAAACCAAATAGAGAAGAAAATTTTATAAATGAAAAAACTATATTATTCTAATTAGGGGTTTTTGTTCCTATTTGTCAATTGAAAACTATACTAAGGTTTGTTACGAGGATTTCGAAGAAACATTTTTTATAAGCTGCTAACAGTAAAGAACTAAACTTATGATCTCTGTGACTTTTAAGAACAAATATTGACCATTGAGAGAACGAGGTACGTGAAAACTTATCTGAGGTCAAGTGCCGTACAGTTTTTAACGAACAGATACAAAAATAGTAATGAGAAATTTAATTTCGATGGTTCTTATAATACACATTATTTAGTAAAAGGGACACGTATTGGAAAAGTCGTAGTTCAGTTGAAAGTATCTAATGCAATTCATGGTATAACTAAATGATTACTAACATTTCCATCGGTTATGATGACTTATGTGCTACAACACGAAATTAATTGTTACTGTAAATGGATTCAGTCCATTTAAGGAAGAATACGTTAACTATTCTAAGAAGGGAATGTGTGAGTTCTGCCTGTATGTTAAAGACATGCACATTTATCACCCTTTACACGTAACAAATTATGTAGCCTATAACTGAAGATCACTAATATTCTTCCCACTGCTATCGGTATTTGCAGAAATAGACTAAATCTAAAGCAAATAATATCCAACAATATTTAAATAGCCTATAAAATACTAATTCCCTGATTGTTAACGCCAAAGAAATGGGTTTGATGGAAAAAAGCTGAGAATAACTATAATAATTTACAGATGTAATGTGCCATTAAATCTTAATCCAGCTAATGATAACAGGGTTTTCAGAGCATAAAATACCTCAATTGTTTAAAATAGTAATATTCCACAGTAAATATTTAAAGTAATAACTTTATAAATGAGTAAAAATCCTATATGCATTTAAATTATTTTAACACATATTTTTAATTCGTTATGATACAAATGAATGAAATAAGATCCAATCAGATGATAATACATAATAAAATATCTCAATTGAACATTTAGTTGGTAATATAATAATTTATCTGAAATAAAGCTAGTATATGCTTTGGCAAGATACAAATCAATAGCATTTTTATCAATATTGTCTGTTTTAGGAATCAGATTTAAAGATTATGTTAATTGCGGATGAAAATGTAATAAATAGGTGTTGTTGCAAAGCGAAAACAAACTTTTCAGGCAGATCTAATAATTATAATTAAAGTTTTTTATACGAAGCGCTGCTCATGGCAACAACTTTTTCACTTCACATGGTGATCGATAAATAAATATAATCTACCTAAGCAGCATTCTACGTGCTCTCTTTTCAAACAGTCAATCTTCAGGGCAATACTACGCGCCCTGAAAAACCGTCAATCTAAAAGTCATAAGCCAAAGTTTTGAAGACTACACTTTTGGGTAAATATTACGACTTTTTGTCCACTATGATAGGAAGCAATACAACTCTAAGAGACGGTGATTACCTACTTCACCCTACCTGTTACCTAATCGTCATATAAACTATTAGTTTTTGCTAATTTATTTCTTTTCCTAATGTAAAACTGCATAACAAATACAGACGAGTTTTAAAGCCTAATGGAATGGTTAAATACTCAGCTATGGTAAAATGAATACAAATAAAATATGAATACCTGTTCTCAAATTATTAGGAATTAAATGATTTCAGTTGCCTTATAGCGAGAATAGTAAATGAACAAACAACAATTCATCGATGATTATAAATGGTCTGTTTTTAGTTTTAAGTACATTTAGTAATAGTCTTACTATTTATTAGTTGTTTATAATTGAAACGATGAGATTCCTTCCCTCAAATTATAATTCAAATTTTCATAGCCGAACCAATCCTGTGCTCGCTTCGCTCGCCTTGGCCAGTAGGGCTGCACCTCTCATGACGCCATAGTCGTTGCTCTCGACAGGATCTATCATTTCAATATAGATTATACTTCTGTCATTTGTACGGTTATTTAGTTTTATTTTATATTATACATATTTTCTCAACGCTTTTACTCGTTACTGGTTAATGTAAGTTACATCCGATGTCCTTGGAACTAAATTCTTGGTGGATTAATAATCTAATTGGCATGCGTATTAATTTTTCCCTCGGGAACTTTGTAGCCGACCATCTGCGGCTTAGAAAAACCTCGCGCCATGTCCGTTAGTAAAATTTATATTTTTGTATTAGAAATTAGTCCTTTCATGCGATACATGAAACTTTTAACGTAATGTAAAGTATAGTTGTAAACATTAAAGTAACTTACCTTGCTTTATGTTTTATTTGGCGGATTAATGGATAATAGTATGGATATTACAATAATGTTAAGTTAAATTTTATCAGCAATGCAACATATTCTGATGGCATTATCCATGGTGTTCAAGATATGGATAAATAGCTACTCTCTTTTATATGTCCATAGCTTTATGTAGTATGTTGACGTATATGTTTGTTTAAAGAGATAAAATATACTATTGAAAGTGTAAAAATAGTGTCCTTTTAATATTTGTAAGGCAGCTTACAAGAAAATACATTAAGAATTCAACATAAAGATAACTATTAAAAATACAACAATTTTGATAATGTACTTTTTTAAAGGGGCGATAAATAGGTGTATACCATTGTTGTGCAATCCACTTCAGTCATACTTCGATAGTATTTCATATGCATTAATTTCGTTGTTTTCAAAATACTAACGAACGAAATAATAGGTAACTGTGGAATCCACTTCAACTATAGTACGATCATTTTCATACGCATTTATTAGGTTATCATCAAAATAACAATGTGTATTTTTTGTTACGTGTTCATGTACAAAGAAACTATAGTTAAATAGGAATACATAGTGTTTCCTTCAATTCCGGAATAAAATTTGTGTCAATCATGTTGTTAAGCATTAAGTTATTAATGGCAATTATAATTTCTGAAATATTGTAGGTGTTAGTACATACTTATGAATATATGGGTAAGGTTATTATTATATGGAAATATATTATTATAAAATAACTATTTATCTTTATAATTATCCTTCAATTATACTCAATCTTACGTCAAATATTCTTTATAAAAGAACTGAAATCTAAAGAAACGCGTTCAGATTTCAAGGTTTACGATAGTTCGGAGTATGCGGCACGATGTAATATTGAATGCCGGGAATAAGCTCTGCAAATACATCATACCAATTTGTTCAAGCCAATCTCTGTCTCATCAGCTAATTGCTGCTGAGTCTTGATTGTAGTAGAGAACTTTGTCAATGGTGGGACTGTCTCAGTTTCCCAATAGGTAAAGTTTATTATAATTCACACTTATAGTTTTAAGACTCCTCCCCGCACACGGACCTTATTAATTTATGCGGGAAGTACATTCACAATGGTAATAATAACTCATTTTAAATTTAAAAATGTTATGTTTTTGTGAATAGAAAATTTTCTAGTTTTGAGTTTGACAAACAGCGTAATAATTAACGAATATTTTTTATTTACTATATAATATGTACATTTTATTTGATTAGCAAGATTTAAATTGTAATCAGTTTTGAGACTATAGGCTATGTCCCACAGGACAGCGACTAGAGCTTCAACTAGATGAAGATGCCTTGGTACAATCATGCCTCAATGTCCAACAAGTCCGGAATGAACATTAGGTGTAATTTTACGGAAATATTAGAAGGGGAATTGCAAATGATATTAAACATACGAAGTAATCGATTTTTTTAAAATATTTGGTATAGTCAAATTTTGGGATATACTATATATCCATCAAGTAATAGTTTAATTTTATTATATCTTCTTTCTTTTTAGGAAGTTATATTTTGTGTTATGAAATATCTGTTTATAGTTATTTACGTTTTAAGGTAAACAATATGTTCAAAATTCAGAAAATTCTCGTACCTATCCAATGGTAAAAGTTATTAGTTAATACATTTTATAATGAGGTAAAACAAATAAAATACGAGAACGAAGGTGATATACAAAAAGGTAAGTGTCCAAAAGGATACATCAAAGGCAAAAAACGAACAGAAGTAACGTGCATGTTTCACAGAGTGTGAGAGTGGAGCGGATCTGCGTGTGTGACTGAGCTTGTGTGAGAGGTCACCGGAGAGTCTATACGATAGGGCAATATTCCTTCCCAAGGGGCAGGTCCTGTTTGGCTTCTTTTACTCAATGTGGCAAACTGCAGGATTTAAAGTCGTTTCCTTAATGGATTCAAACTAATGAAACCTACTATTTACTATAGTGCGGTTTTAAAATGTATCAGAGTGCTGTAGAAGAATTCACCTACAGTGGCAGGAGTTGGTCTATACCACCAGCGGTTCCAAATTGATTTATACGTAACTTTTTTTCAACCCACAGCAAGGTATATTTATTCCAGTGGTACCAATCCAACCTCATTCGCCATGAGTCTTTATTTATTGATGGTTTATACCTTCCCGTTTAAGCTTTGTTAGTGGAAGAATTAAAGTTCACTAGTATTTGGTTATCTTATAAATTAATGTTAAGGAGTAGCACATCACCACGAATAATGTAAAGATATAGATTATAATGGTTTTTCTATTGAGTGTAGGTTACTACGGAGAATGATTCTTGGATTGTAATATATTAATTTAAAGTTCTTTGAATTCTAAATATTAGGGAGTATTACTTACACCGATATCTCCTGCTCACTTTCACTGGAACAAAGCAACCAATCCTTCTTCCATGGCGTTGTGACTGGGATGATGACTGCTATCCCTCGCAAGTGATCTCGACCTCGGGAACCCCTCTAACCCCAACCTTCCTGGTTGTGATTAAGACAGAAAGATTCATAAAAGAAGTTAGGTAAGCCTTTGTTGGATTTTGAAAGAGAAAAGATAACTAGTACTGCTTCCCCCCCCCCCCGAAAATGTTAACGAAACCTATATGTAACAGCAGCTGACTCTATGCAAATTCAATGAATTGGTCAGCCATGCTGTGAATAAAAGATGTCGAATTGGTGTCCATTGACTAAATACCTTCAAAACTACTAGAGGATCACCACGAGATCTGTATATACCATTTTGGTTAGAAAACACGATATAATAATAATAATAATTTTAAATTAGATAGAACATTACAGATTCAGTGAAACAATGTGTTTTTAAATAGGAACTGTTGAAAATTACAATAATTTCATATATACAATACGAAATCGTTTAACACTTTTTTATATTTTATTTGAACAATGTACATTATGCATTCAACGAATTCATCATCAGGTACTTGTATATGAAGATAAATTAAGTAAATAAGTAATTCAAACCATATGTTTTAAATAATTTGGTGGAAGAATTTTGCATATATTTTTATATGTAATTAATTTATATCACATATAATTATAATCTTACTTTTATAGCTCTTGAAAAAAAATCCAAAAATGTTCTAAATTAGTGAAATGGATCACATGGCTTACTACAAATTGTATTATATTCCTCTCACCTAAAAAATTACTGAATATTAAATAATGTCATCATATTTACAATAACATTCCGGCCAGGTAGCAAGGACCAATAACAAATTCCCGACCGGTATCTCACTGATTATGATTGTACCATCAGTCTGATTGCAGACGTGCCTCTGTTACGATAGTTCTCTATAGTGTTTCTAAACTGGAAACAATGGATAATTAATTAGTAATTGTGAACTGAACAAAATGTAAAATGACTATATTATTACCATCCAATCAAAGCAAATACATATAATTTTTATAGTTTCTAAACTCAAAACTCTGGATAAGTAATTAATAATTGTTAACTGAATACATGTAAAACGATTATATTATTTTGTTTACCATGCAATCAAAGCAAATACATATACTGTTCGTGTTATCATGCTATTACTCTATTAAAATAAATGAAATACCAAAGTGAAATGTTACATTCAGTATATTGAAAATTGGTTTCTAATTCAAAATCCATTCCTAAATGCTTTAATAAATAACAGTTATTATATTTTAATAGGTAACATTTCATATGCTGCTCACTTGTGTCGTAAATGTCACTAATCTATCTATCAAAAATACGAAACAACACTTAATAGATCATTGCCAATACTACTATTCTTTTATACGTACTGGGTCACTTTATTTTTTGTAAAACGCGAATGTTAGATAGGTTTTAGAACAGTAAAGGAAATTTCTTGCAGAAACTTTTGTTATAATTTACAGCTAAATATACCATACAAATGTATTTAAAGCTTTTTCGTTAAAAATGTATAGTTGGAATAGTGCAGATTTTTGGATTCGATGTGAGTGTAATGATCATTTATGCAAAACAAACAAACAGGATCCTCACAAGAGCGTACGTATTTGGCAAGTAGCTCTACGTTCAAGAAGATACCAAAGATTGTAAGTGAAAAGTCTTGTCTTACATGAACTGTTTAGTTCTTTACCTGAGGCTGAGCTCCACAATGAACGTGAAACAGATTTGTATGAGGTATTGCTTAGCCTTATGTAAGATAAGTTCAAATTATTGTTAAAGTTCCATGGAAATTGTCTTGTGATACAGGTTAATAATAATTTGATAATACGTGTTCAATGATTGCGGTTTAATACAGACACGACAATAGAAAAACTTGAGAATAGGGTAACCTAATAATATATTACAGTTTTTAAAATAACTAAAATTTTAGGTTTATTAAAGGCCATTAAAGAATAGTTGTTTACGATTAAAAATCTTTTTCAAATGAGAAACCCAACTCTGATTTTAAACTCTAGAGGTTAAAGTATTTCTGACAGTCCATCTGCCCGATTATACTTTAGTTATTATTAATCCAAGGAAGAACCTAGTAAATTGGGTTCAACAGACCTCAAGTTATTACGTTCCTCTATCTGTCTGTCTATTTGCATGTCTGTGCAAGAACCCTTGGTAGTCGGATCTTTGATTCTTTAAACTTGGTACTTAGGATTCTCTTGAGCCAAGCATGAATTGTGTTATGTAGTCGTTAATACTAGTGGTCAAAGGGCAGTCCGTTTTTCAATGCAATGACTCCGTTCTGTCGAGTGCTTAAATACTGTATTTATTTATTTAATACGGCTTTTTTATTTTAATTACGAAATATTTGGCACCAATATTTATTTGTAGTTTTTGTACTTTTGTGTCAAAACGTTGGGATAAAAGAATAACTGATACAGGTGGGGTAAATGAACGTGGGTTTTAGAGCCCTTATAACTGTAACTGTGTTTTAGATACACTTGAAAGTGTATCAATTTAGTTCGTCTATTTGAAATTACGTTGAAAGTTAAAGTTTCTATGCTACTACTACAACACTACTACTACTATAGAACAATAGTAACATACGAAATTACTGCAATGAAAATATATATTTTAAACGCCATTTAAAATGTATATTATCCGGAAACATAAAAATAATTAAATATATGTGATAAAAAAGGATTTACTTAACAATATTTGTTGTGAGAGTAATGTATGTCGCTTCTGTTAGATTTAATTAATATTTCAGGTTTTTCTACATAGTTTATTTCTACTATCGTACCTTAGATATTGGCCAATTTGGAACTAATTGAACTGCTCTAAAACCATAGTTTTCAGTATTAATTTTTACAACACGGTTATACTTATTTTTAAAATTAAGTCATAGCTATATATAACGCAATTGTAGATTACTTTAAAATGTTTTACGTAACTTTTGATAGTCATTTCCAGATTCTTATTTCAATAACATACCCTTTTTTAAATATATTGAAATGCAAACATAATCGATAAATATTTGGCTAATTGTATTATTTTATTCCACTGATAATTTTTTAAAGCTGAAGAAAATTAGGAGTAAAGGAATTAAACGCCTAATGAGTTCCCGCTGGAGCGTGGATCTATTGGGATTTGCGATTAATTGTTCCTCACTGTTTAACTAAAGACCCGCTTTCGTTTTTAAAACCAATCCGTGGAGCATTATTTTCTCTTTATATATTACTCTTAGCTATTTTGAATATCTTCAAATTTTAATCTACATTTTAAATACAAATTAGTAAATTGCAGTTATATTACACAATTAAATTTTTATGAATATAATTGCAACGTTAAGTATTAATATACCACTGCTAGCCCAATTATCATAGGTTTCTGTCTGAAACTGTAGAAAACTATAATGCTCAAATCTAATAACTTCCAATTGAAATACAATTACATGCATATGTATGTGCGATCTTATTATAAGTTGCAAATTGCAAAGATTTAATAAGTTAACGAAGCGTCGTATTAACTTGATCTGACGAAGAAGGAAAATAGGTATTAAAAATATGCATACTTGATGCCAAACACAATCCTATAATTTAATTTAGCAAGTAATTTTGGTGCTATAATACAGTATTTTACTTTATATATAGCATTCTACTATGATAATGCTCCGAAATGTTTCCGGCAATCTTTAGGGCGGTAATTATTGATTGTTAGAAGCAAATGTTTAGTTACAACATTTATAAATCCAATAGCATTTAGGTACGATTTAGTAGAACCTTGCACTCTGGAGGCTGGATAAAATCTATTTCTATCTTTCTGTCTGTTTGTCTTTGTGTTTATTCGAATGATATTTAGAATCTACAAAATATGTAGGTGTAGTCCTCAGTAAATTTAAATCAGACTTAACACTTTAGTGTATTTTACTGTATTAGTATAAGAATCTTTTTGCGTTTATTTAGTTTAGTTTAATTACATAAGCACTTTTAAATGTTTTCAATGCACTAACCAAGAGTTTCTATGTACTACTGATATGTAGTGTCTTGTATTTAATTGTATTAGCTGTTACATGCGGCTTCGCACGCAATATTTAGAATCTAAGTCCTTATAAAAAGCAATTACGATGTACTATGATGGGAGTCCTACAAACATTTTAAAAGTAAGTAGGTATACATCAGGTAGATATTATTTAAGTTCGTGGTAAATAGTATCAGAGTTTTACTTAATTATTATATCATGTTTGGCACAGGAGAATTTCTGTTTCTAATTAATTACATACACAACGTCACAGCTTAATCTGCCTTGTAATCCCAATAAAAAAATACAAATTTCGGATCACACAGGTCTCGGAAACTTACATTGGTCAAAAAGCGTATATTTCCAGTCCTTGTCATATATTTCAGGTCTGAGATATTTCTAGTACCATAGTAGAGTTTGTCTTTTTGTTCTGACGAATAACAAATATATATACTTACATAGGACTGAGATGCCTACTTTGGTTAGAAAGGGCCTACCTAAGACCGTTTAAATTCGAATGTAAAAAAACTAATTTTTCAATTTGAATTCGACTTTATTTGGTGAAATGAGTGTGTTATGGGTGGTAAAAATGACTCTAAATGTTAATTCAGACCAAAAGCTATACCTGTTCCAATTTTCAGCACAATCCGTATAGCAGTTTCAGCCCTATTCGAGGACAAACCTCTAAACATGCATACATACAAATATCCGAACATTCAAACTTTGTTTATTAGGTTAATAGCCTTTATTTATATACATACGAATAATAATACTTTACCTTACTGAAGATATTATATTTTTAATCAATGTAAATTAAAACCACCGTTACAATACAAAATGAGCAATACTGCTGAGAAGCTGTGATGTTTTATATTGTTATTATTTAAAATAATAAAATAAATAGACAGCAGTAAATAACGCATTCATCGACAACAACTAAGTAATTCCTCAATAAACTCATTAAAGAAACTTGAAGTGTGTTGAAGACGGTACGCGGGAGCCTTGACCTGGAATTAATTCACTTTCTCTTAAAATCATTCAAACATAAAGTTTCCCTTTCAGAAGCTTTCAATTAAATTACAACAATTTAACATTAAATTCTTAGTACTCGATATTATATAAACAAAACGAATTAAATTTATTACAATAATCCTGTATATATATCTTTTTCTTTGGTATTACAGATCCAACGAGTGTTACTTTTGAAAGCTGTGTTAATAGTCTAAAAACTAATAAATATGTTTTAGGAACATAATTCAAACCTAAATGACATTATTCATTATTGCTGGTTATACATAACAGTAGTCTGGTACAATTTTCTCAAGCCTTTAAACTGGCTTCGATGGAAAAAAGTACTCCACTTCGTGGAAATTGAATCTACAACTCTTCTTTGGCCAATTCTAACACTATAGAAGTAAACGCTTTTAGGCTTTTAACTGTATGTTCTCCTCTATAGAAGTGAATAATAAAGAAAATTACAAGTTATCTAGAAACCAATCTACTGTTGTATGACTAAGTTGTCATTTGTATACATGATTTGATGGTTTTTGACTTTTTTGATGGTTTTATAATGCTGCTGTTAAATCCCGAGTAACTTTCATTCCGCAATATCAATAGATGCACACTTAATTAATTGACATTGTACAAAAATAATTGTAATAAATTTGAGCTTGAGCCGGATTTGTTGGGTAATTATTAACGAGACTATCACTCAAGATAGAGTATTTACTTCCGAAATCACTTGAAATTCCAAGGTAATGCCATTTCAGAGAAGTCTGTTACGTGACATGTGGCTCTCCTCCTCTCTTGTGCTATAAATTAAAAACAGTTTGCAATTTTGGGCTTAAATGTTGATTAATACAATTTATCATTAGCGTAACTCTAACTATGCATAAATTAAGATAATTCATGCATCCATACAGAAAGCCGATCAATGTTTCTTGACTACAGTTAATATAAAATATCCTTGTTGCATCTAAGGGATACTAAACTATACAATATACTATATAACACGAACTATATAATACAACAAAGGATACTGGACAGTATCCTGGTTAAGCATAATATAATAGGGAATGCAGTTGGATATATGTTCTAATACTAATAAAAATAAGGAATTCCTAGAGATAATATTTCAGTATATTTTAAATCTCAGTAGTATTTAAAAAAAGGGAAAAATATAACTCACATACTTGCTCAAGAAATTTTGTTCAATGTCATCAGCTGTTCATTATGTTGCTAGACGCAACGTCACAATCAAGATTATGCTATCTAACTATAAGCTTGTTACAAATCATCGGATTTCTTAATTGGCACTCCAAAATGATACGGCATGGACATTTTTTCTCAACCCTGTCACTTATGTCGTAAGCTTACAATGTACATAAAATTTGGACTTCTTGACATTTCTGTTTACGATAATATTAATAACCACTTTCCTTACTTTTTTTTCCTATAACAATATGGTGGAAGAAAATAACGAAATTTTCAAGCAGTTTTAGTAGAGTATCTAAGAGCACATGTTATGGTTGTTCCATCTTGTGTTAAATTTAGGTCGATACTGTAAATGAATTGATATATTTTAAAAGTACTTGGTAACCGTAGTTCACATGAATTTTTTTTACTCGAAATCGTTAAAATACTTAGTAAAGAGCTTTTAATATATTATGAGTCCCATTAAATTTTATAAATATATGTAGGCATACATTACATAGATATTATGAAATGTTCATAGTTCATATTTTCAGACAATTAAGCTGACTCTAACGTTATGTCTTGAACGTGTACGTACAGGCCTTTCTAATTCGAAATTCATTGTATTTATAACGTCACAGTTGAGTTTGATTTTTTTACTCAATCAAAAACATACAAATCCACAGGTTTTGAAAACCTAATTCGATAAAACAGCGTTTACATATAGCCCTTGTCATATACTTCTGGTTTCTGTTATTTCCAGTAACACGTTTGCCTTACTGTTGTGACGAAAATAACGTACACACATACTTATGACTGAGAGGCTCACTTTTATTATAAGAGTCTTAGTTCCGGATGTTTAATTCATGTACGGTTGTCTCAGTTTGCCTTATTCCAGTGAATAAATCTGTATACGTACATAGGTATCTGACAAATCTATTTCTGTAAAAAAGTGTCTACTTCTAGCTCTTGTAATACACTTTCTGTCTAAAATACTTCTTGTGCAATAGGTGAGTTTGCCTTGTTACACACAACATAAAATCGTCGGACTGGAAAAGATTTTACGGCCTAATGGGAAAAGCTAACTTCTTCCTATCTACTTACGGTATAAGAAAGAAATCCTTGTTAAATTTACGGAACATTTCTGTTATAAAAGTAATTCCTTTCAGTCAGTAGAATGGCAAATAATGGATATTTGAGGCATGTTATTATTTATTTCTCTGCTTTTTTATAAATCGCTGGTAAATTTCCATATCAAAATGTTAGTTTTTTAGTACCTTAAGTGAAAAAAATTCACAACGTTGATCATTGAAGCAATCTGGAATAAACTTTATATATTAAATTTTCAATTCGTTTCTAAATTACACTATAGATAATTTTTAAATTAACATTTTTTTCAGCCAGACTTGTCTAAATGAAGATGTCAATAGCTGATTAGGGTCAATTAAACTTAGATTACGAAACATAAAAACAAAATAATTTTCTTCACTGAAATATATTCATAGTACATTTTCTAATCTTTCTCTTCTTATAGTCTTTACTTAGATTTCAACTAAGTTTTACAAAAGTGAGCTGTTTTGGTCGAGGCGTTCTCTAACATAGCTGTCAGTGCTGTAGGGCTGGTTTGTCTGCTTCATCCTGCTCAAATTGTGTCCTCTAACTTTCTTTTCTTCAATGCCTTAGCCTTCCTGATTTTCTTCTCAAGCTCATTTGCAGCTAATTCGGCTTTCTTGAGTCGCTTATTTCTCAAGGCTTTCATTGCAGCAACCAAATTTTTACCAGGAGAAAGTTTAAGCTCATCCATTTTATTTGTACTCTACTTATCAGTCCATTATTAAATGTGCTTATAGCTAAATAAGTCCCATATTTAGCACTGATAGGCTAACAAAAACCCTTTTTGGTATTACAGACCAAATCACATTGTTCAATGATTCGTGTTGGGTTTTTGTTTTTGCCCTTCACACATTTTTTGCAAAAGTTCAGGATCAGCCAAATCCCTAAATATTGGCTTGATAGCAAGCATAACAGCTTTTGGCAAATGAAAGTGTTTGTTATGATCCATATCAGTATTATCAAGTAAGCTCTGGTTGAACTTACACCACGTTCCGTCTCCTTTTGGGCAAAGCTCGTGTTGGGGTTGTTCGTTAGTCGATAAGAACGTGAAAAAATTCAGCCCAAACTGCTTGCTTCATTTCCCTTACACTTGATGTGTTCCGACGTATAGCCAGTCCATAATAACTTTGCAGTTGATGAACAGCAGCAGTAGTAAGTCGACCTTTTCCGGACATAGATTGTTTATCTTCAAGGAGGGTTTTACCCGACGTACTTTTTATTTTGAGTAAACGTGTTTCCCATTCTCTTTTGCACGTGGCCTATGCATTCAAGTTTGTTTATTTTTATTTCTTCTCCATAAACTTCAGCTTCATTCACTGATGCATAGGCCTTTGAGTCTCCATCTCCCAAGTAGTTGAGGTAGCGAACATTATATTCCGGCTCTGACCTCCGAAAAAAAAAACCTCTAAAGCGCCAGCGACCTCCATTCCTCCGCATGCTACCCTGATAGTTTGCTTTACAGCTGACTACATGAACATTTTCACACTTATTTGGGCATTTTTTTAAAACTTTGAAAGGATAGATACATCTAGTACTTTCCCTGTATCTACTGATTTTAGAGAAAGAATGCCATTTTGAGAGACATGGCCTCTCTTTTGCCATGAACCGTCTAGTGCAACGCATAATTATGTCGGTCCCCATCATTACTGCTCACTGCTTCTTCTACGGCGTTTTCTCATACTTTTTTTACACATATTTTCTGCTACTGTGCCTAAAACTTGTTCATGTTTTCTATAATGAACTGGAGGAGGAGGAAGATTTAGAGTGCCACACAAGATTTGGGCTGCTGTGTGGCCTTTGCCAATGCTGCGCATACCGTGCACAAGACGTAGGTTCAAGTCGTAAAGAGAGTTACAGATTTTCCATTGATATTTTCAGTGATTTTATTAACAATTGTCCAAATAACCTTTTTTTGTCTGTACAGTTTGGACAATACACTGAGAAATTTACTGCAAGTCCTTCAACAGACTGCCTTTCAAAAATCAATTTGTGCTTGCAAAACGACTACTGCATCCTGCGATTTCATTTATGGCTTCGGCAAGCGAATTCAAATCAAATATGTCATATGCTAAAACCTCATTTCTTCTGGATTATAGTATTTTCAAATTACCTTGAACTTTCATTTTTCTAACAGAAAGAACTAGGGGTGGTAGGATTATCAGAAGTAGTCAGTGCTGGTGGTAGGCCTGGGCAAAGTTTCAGTATTGAGGTATAACATAGCCTCAGAAGATCTATCAAGGCTAGATTTAGTCTTTCCAACATGCTTTCTCTTGGAATAACACTTGAAACGATTCCCGATTTTCTGTTTATTTCCCATGTTAACTTGAAACAACAACTAATATTCACAAAACTCGAATAAAGTAAACTGTCACTTTGAAAACAACACAAATTGAGAAACACTCTCACTGACATCACATAAACAAAGATCACATGGCAAATAGTACAACCTGACAGAGACAAAAATATACATCAAAAGCAGGGTAGCCAACATAACATAACAATAAGGAAACATAGGTGAATAGTAGTAGTATGTATGAATATGATTAAAGCGGTGGGCCACCAGCGGGGCTGCCTCTTTCACCATAAATTGGTTGCAATGCTTTCGAAAAAACTTTCTTTTCCAATAATTTCTAATAAAGATAGAAAGAAAATAAGCACATCTTTGAAAAGGTGAGGTTCTGAAGAATATAAAACTAAAAAAAAAAACCAAAAAACTCAAAAAAATGAAATTTTTGGTACGGACCCCCCCCTTAATAGCCTATAGACTATATATTTTACACAAAGCTTTACTTCTATATAAGCAAAACTGAGATAATGGAGTATGTCACCCATGGGATTTGTATGAGCATTAATGAATAATATTCATCTATGTTTTATAGCATATTATGCTAATATACATGTGCTGAATATACATCCGTCTTTACATGTTGCCATTGCCGGGTATGAATTAAATTAATTTGCAAAACCTATAAATAAAATCACACGAGATTTGAAAATGTGATTGTTTATTTCATGAATTAAAACGAAATAATAATACAGCAAAGATTTAAAATTCGGTGAAATATGGATTTCAATGCACTTTAGTAGTAGTACTCTCCATAGCAAACCGAAACTTCAATCATTTCTACACTACTATGAAAGTATAATTAAAGAATTTTAAATGTGAGTGTATAATTTGGCAAAATTAAAAAACCGTAGACTATTGCTTCGCATTGAACTTTATTTATACGCAGCAAGATGTTTTCTATCAAGGCACATGGCAAACCAAGTAATTTGGTTAGTCTTAATAATTTTTGTAATTATTTATTTGTGTTTGTACGCCTGGTTATCCGGTCAAGGATATCTTGACAAATAAATGAGTTATAAATATATTTTTTTTTCATCCAACCTCATTGAAATCTGCTTTGGGATACGAGGTGACAGAGTGGCGATATAACAGGTCTACTCATATTTCGAAAAATTGTATTTTTGGAGGGGTTTTTATGGAGATCGTTTACTGGTATGTGTAAGCCAGAAAAAACAGGAAGCGTATTTGGAAAGTTGGGGAAAATGCTTGCCTGAAAGTTAGGGGCACCGAATCATACCCAACATGTACGTTTTGGGTGTACTTTTTTTGTGCAATCAATCTTTATTTAATTTATTATAGGCATTCGTCCCTAGAAAGCCAAACTCCAGTGCGGTGCTTTTCCAAGTGGTCGATAGAGGAAGTTTTCACTGTTCACTGATTTTAAGCATGCTGCACCAGTGGTCCGCTGAGCCAAAAGAAGGAATAACCAACAAACTCCACAATCGGTGGAGTTAAGAAAGAAAAAAGCGGCATTTTCTGGAACAGGCCCCATCCATCACGCCTCCGCCTATCGCTAGGTGAACCTAATATGGTAGAGACACCCTGCTATAAACCAGAGATGAATAGCGCGAGAAAAAAGGAGGCCTAACAAGAAATCATAGCCACAACCAAAACCACCACAGCCTCAGAATAAATTTCAGGGGCTTCTTGTGTTTGATAAAAGGCCAGATGACCTATGCCGAGATCCTAGGTAAGATCAAAGAGGATGACTCACTAAAGGACGAGAGTGACTGCGTTCAGACAATACGCAGGACTAATACAGGAAAATTAAAAGAAAGTCTTGCCTAAGAAGAGCCTGGAGAGAGCTATGAAGTTGCTTCCACCAATTCAAGGCGCTCTGGGAACCGACAAAAATGTCAGTCGAGGAAGCGGACATTAATATTAAGGACGTGATAAAGGGGGACATATTTTAGGTGATTCCATGGCACCTTGTTGTGAACACTAATGCTGGGGTGCGTAAGTTCGCTGTGCTTTGCGTGCAACAAGACAGACCTTGACCATCAGGCTCACACTTCCTGTAAGAAACACTCCTGGACTTTTGGGATAAAATATAGCCAACTCAGGATACGCGGTGTTCCTAAACATGTGACAAGTGTTCGACCTTCGGGCATCCTATCTGGCAGCTGCAAAATCCAGAAAAAAAGAACACTTGGATCATGTGTGGCGGAATAGACCCAATATTGCAACCTTAAATAGCGAGGCGCTCTTTGTTGGTGGGTGGTCGGCGAATGCAGACAACTAGCAACCTGTAGTTCAGTTTAATAATTAGTGTTGTGTTTACTTTTTATTAAGTGGCATGTTTTCGAATTAGTAAATTTGACACACAAAAATGGTGTTTGTAATTCATGACCTATGCTTGTGACAATTACTCTGGTATTTGATTTATTTTAACCTAGTTTTTGTAATTATTTGCTAGGTTTAACATATTTACCTGAAGAAATATATCAAATTTTAGATCTCTTAAAATGTTGTCTTACTAATTTTCCGTATCACGATTTCCAGAAAAATTCTGTTTCACAATCCTCAATCGTCAAAAAAACTTCAAAACAAAGAAATTGAGAAAGTATTTAAAAGGGCATACTGCAAGAATAATTCAAATTCCCTCATTTTACTGATATGGTAATATATTGGTAATAAATATATTAAAGGTATTAACGTTTTGAGCCAAGATAGGACTGACATTGCTGGCAAAAATAACTGTGCAAAAAAATCCACAGACAAGAAAAAGACCTATGTATCAATAAATAACATGATTACTGAAAACAAACTAACTACTTTAAAGAATTAAAAATTTTTAAATACATAAATGATTTGTATGTAAATGAATTAGCTTATATATACTAAAACCATTAGTTTTCTGATAGTTTGTATATATAGTAAATAAAGTAAATGTTAAAATACATGGCCCTGTCTTCCAATTAATCTATTTTATGTTATGCCTATAAAAGGGGAACACTCCTGTTTTAGAAAAATACTTTTTTGCTTACCACATCTAAACAACAGTAATGATATCGTAACTCAAAAACTTTGATGGCAGGAATTTCAAATTGCTCAATTAAGGTAATCACTACTTAATTGTGTAAATACAGTGTCCCATTTCGTGTAAATTATATGTTTAGATAACCAGTAAATTGAGTTTTCCCAAACAATGCTTAGACAGCCCCGCTGAATAGTTAAATAGAATATGTACGTGCTTTTTCAACAGTATCATTAAAATGTTACTTAATTAAAAGGTAATTAAAGGTTATTTACTCTAATAATTCAATACTTTACGTTTGTGTTTAAATTCCTTAATAAACAAACACGGTATTTATAGGATATATAATGGATTATCTATGTCGAAACCATAGTTGTTAAGCTTAATTATGTTCGGAAGAATAAAAATAATAGTTCAGGATTGCATAAACAGTAGTTCATAATTTATATTCTAAGGCAGCCTGTACAGTATAGCAAGTATAGAGCTGTGGTTTTATTACTTTTATGTTGTGCTTTTTCACATTCATCAAAAACATAGTTTAAGTTAAATATATCAAAGTAGGCCTATATTAAACACACACCACACACACACACACAATAATTATATATGTATAGTATATATATTTATATATATTAATATATATATAAAATGTTCTTATAGCCCTATTTATATGTTTTGTAGTTTCCTGAAGACGGCTTAGCACGAAATATAGAAAACTGTTAATACATTTGAAGATTTTCTTATTGAAGATTAATATATATAATTTATGTGTGCTTTTGTGGATTAGTATGTAAGTAAATAGTTTAATTTGGTTACCTTTATTTACATAATTTGTAAAAGTTTACTTTGCTTTTAATACATACACTGGCATCTTTAAGTACAGTGCCATCTTTTGATTTTAAAATTTTACCTGGAAGTTACATTCTACATTGCGAGTTCAATTAAGGTGCATGTTCCATCTTGATCTTTGGCATATTTTTATCGTAACATAACTTTTGCGCGATATAGCCTGATAAAAAATAAGATTTACACTTTATGCTGTGAATATTTTAAAGAGCCAGCACCATTTCTCTTCCAAGTTTTAGTCTGTGTTAGGGCTTTTTTGCATGTTACTTAATAATCTACAAGAAGCAATATGGGTTTAGATAATGGTGCGTGTATCTCTTCGGGAATTGACTGATCGTTAATGGTCCTTCTTACCAATCCCGAAGATACATCGAGTAAATTTTCCCATTTTATATTTTTCACTAAACTTCAATTATACGCCAAAAAAACAAAGTTGTTGATAGTGCATGTTCCGCTTGTGAATTTGGTTTTTATCGCCATTGAAGCCTAACACTTTCGGTGCTAAAAAAAACATTTTCTGTCTAGTTGGATTCTTCTGACTGACTGCTGGATTATATTGAATTTAAAAAGAGTTTCAGCTATTAATATCGATTTTTCTTTCTTGGAGAATAAACTGGGGAAATCTGGTGTTCCAAGCGTTCTTAGTTTACTTTGGTCGTAACAGATAGGCAGCTCAGAGGATATAAAATAATAAGTTTTGAAAGGCATTTTATTACACTCCAGAGCCGGAATAAGACCACCAGGTTTGGCTAGGTAGTCTTTATACTCATTCCAGATCTTGAAATTGATTGAATTAAATAACGAGTATTATATTTAGTGTATCATATCCTGTTTCCATAATTCTTATACGCTTCTTATTTAATTTTTATTATTTTCCTATTTATGTGGCTAACCGCTATGATGTAAATACAAATTCATACTAGGGCTTAGTACAAAGAAGTTTTACATGTAATTTGTAAAGAATGTACAGATAAGCGGCAATAGGAATTCTAGATTACTTTTTCATCCATTTAAAAAACGTAAGTAATACAATTTATGTATTTTTTATTTGAACTTTATTTTTACCTTATTTACGCAGCTTGAATTTTTTTAAACGGTTAACTACTTTTTAACATTATTTCATTAAAATATTTTTAAACTACCTTATACATATCGATTTTCAAAGCTGCAACTATGCTAGTAAACCCAAAAATAATCTGTGTCAGAACATTTCAGAGTGACAATTATCAAGGTTCACGGGCGTTCAATGTATATATTAAGACAAAATATTGAACAATATAGCATAAAACTATTAAAACAATAGTTTGAAGAGGTCTGAACTTATTTAGTCCACCGAATAATATCGTTAGAACATTGTTGCCCAATTAATCAAAAATATAAAAAACACAAAGAGGAGTAAAATCGAAAAACAATCTGTGGCCCGAACATTTCAAAGTGACCTAATTTGTCATTGATTTACGAGCGTTTAATCTATCAAACGCTACTACCAGTAAAACACAAACAGGAAGTGAAATAAGTTAGTGCACTGTAAAAATTTGAACCGCTTATAATAGTTTTCCAAGTAGAGAAAGTCGTTTCTCCATCAGCGCGTAAATCAGTGTTTACCCTGAATTATCGATCAGTTTTTTTTCCCAGCGAGTGATCCCATAAACTCTGCCGACTACTATGGGAAGTTACAACCGCTTAATTTCGTGAGGGCATCATGTTTTTCGTCGGGTGTGTGATGAACGTGTTACTACTTACGATGTTTCTATCTACAATAATCTTTATTAATATTGGGGTGTGGTACATGTATTAAAACTAATGTTACGAATTCATGTAAAAAACAAAATCGGAACTTTTTTTCTTTGACGTGCAATCTATAGAGGATCGTGAGACAAATTTATACATTTTGTAGGCAGAACGTTATCAAAGCTTATTACTCCTGGTCAATCTATATTCCTTTTACGTCTGTTTGTGAATACGCAATATATTTGGCAAAGGAACGGGCCTAAGGACTGTATAATGTTGTATGAATCTTCACTTTTATATAGGCAATACTGAGTTTATTGATGGTGCATGTCGCTCCATGGGGTTTACTTGAGTGCTAGCTCACACTTTTATATTGGTCTTACGGGTACCCATGATGGTAACGAGAAAGTAACAGAACAATAAACAAAATTTTTAAAAAAACTGATCACGATCGAGATTGAAATATGTTACCATAATAAACGCTTGTGACTAACCACTCAAACACGAACTTAATTTCTTTAGTGCGGCTTGAACTAAACTTTTCAATTATTTAAACACTGCTATGAAAACTCACCTTATGTATCGCGTGCAGGATATTCTAGAAAGCGTTTATATGAAGACGTTTAAATATTGGTTGAAAATTAATTTCTAACACAGTAAAGAATAGGTTTTATTGTGGCATATGTTTAACCATGTAATTTGGCTGAGCGCCATTGAAGCTTCATAGTAGCCTTCATGTAATTTATTTTTTTACTAGCATAGAGATAAAGTTTTTATCTGTAATGATTATTTGCGTGTTTATATGTCCACAGAAAATGTGGAGAGTAGTATGGAGTAACGAACTTAAGGTGTGGATAAGTAGCTTGCCTCGTTCAATACTTACAGTATTAGTCTGTAGGTGTCTAGTCATTAGATTGTTATTAAAATCCAAGACGAATAGTAAAAAAATATAAAACTTGTAACATGTAAAACAATTAAGATTAATTTTATATCAGGTTTTAATCCGAAATATCACTGAGCTCATTAATCTTTTTCTCTGACAGATTTAAAAAAAGTGTTTCCCATGATAGTACATTTCTACTGGGTGTCCAAAAAGTCTCGGGTCGATTAAATATTTTTCCCAAAATTTTTATAAATAGAGCTATAAAACCTTACAAAAAAGTTACTGGACTAAAAATCTATTTTATCACATATTCAGTGATCCGCTACTTCCTCAGGGGGACGGCCCGCTAGGAGTCAGAAAACAAATCTTAAATGTAAGCATAGGTTGATATGCATATCAAAATAAAAGGTCTTTAATTAGTAGAGTTACAGAGCCACAAAACCGACCTCAAACGGATAGCCGAGTCAAAAATGACAGCCGTTCAAAGATGGCTAGAGTTTGCAAACTTAGGTTAATGTAAATAATGCACTGATGAGCTTTTTGATTTTAAACTTCAGTAACCCAAAACTGTTAACAATTGAATCAGTCAGTTGAAAACACCTCATGTTCATTTTTTACCAATAATGAGTTAGGCATGCCAAAATGTAGTTGAAGGCAAGGCGCGAATTCCAGTACTAAGTAAACACCACATCTCCACTAAGTAAACCATAGTGATAGCAGATGTTAAAATATTCATTCTTTTGAGAAACACCTCCATCTCCTGGAGATGTGTTATTTCTCAAATGACTTAAAATTTTCTAGCTGGTTGTGCAGCATTGTCCTTGTTAATATTATTGTAGCCTAGAACAGCTGTAAAATAATTACACTGTGGTTTAATAATTAATTGTTGTTTTAGAATAATAAGTTTCATTATCTCTGAGGGGTATTCCCGCAGGCAGTAACCATTCTTGCTTTAGTTAGATGTTATTAGTGGCATTCTTCTCGTTAGTAAAGACAGACCGTAACAGTTTTTTGCTCCTAATTTGTTTCAACTTAGTTTTTAATCTTTCTTTGCTATGGCACTTAGTGAACGTGAGAGAGTTTACCATATTATTGATGCGTGGTTGGGGGGATTTAACACGGTCTCCCAGTGAAGTTCAACACCAATTCAAATGAATCATTTACCAAAACCGAAAAACCCAATGTCAAAATCAAACAGTTACGAGAACAATAGACCGTTTTGTAAACTCATGGAACTGTCTCTGATCTTCCTAGAAGTGTCGTCACACCAAGTGCCAACCGATCAGGATTCGAGTGTGGAATTCTTCAGTCATTCATTGAGAATCCTCATGAAACGCTCAGATCGGCTGCAGGCAATCATGATATGTCCAAAGCTGCTGTTCAAAACATTTTGCATAAAAATTTTTTCAAGCCATACAAATTTACATTGCATCAAGAACTAAACGAAGACGATTTTGGACAGGCGTCTAGAGTTTTGTGAAAATTATGAATTACCAAGTTAGATACAAATCAAATCCTTCTAAATGACATTGTATTTTCAGACGAGGCTACATTCATGTTAAAAAATGGCAATGTAAACAAACACAACAACCGTTACTGGACTGATAGTAATAAACCACTGGATGATAGAAGGTCACACGCAACACCCACAAAAGTTGAATGTCTGGGCCGGCATATTACGTGGAAGAATTGTGGGGCCGTTTTTTTATCAACGGAACTTTTAGACGGAGTTTCCTACCTTGACATGCTCAGAAACCGTATAATACCAGCTCTTCGAAATATTGTTTGGTGAAAACTTGGCTCAAATCTGGTTTCAACAAGACGGAGCACACCCGCGCAATTCAGGAATATTGTAAGGGATTACGTAAATGGTATGATCCCTCAAAGAAGGGATCGGAAAGGAGAGGTGCCATTTGAATGACCCGCTCGTTCCCCCGACTCAACTCATTTGGATTTCTTTTTCAGGGTTATCTTAAAGATAGGGTGTATAAAAAGAAAACCAAAGGATTTGGAAAGAAATTGAGGGAAACAGGATCTTAAAAGAAAGCAGTTGTTTGGAACGTGAGGAAGCAGGACCTACAACACGCTGTGGAGGCCTTTTATCACCGATTAGCTCCACTGTCAAACAACATAAGGCGGACACTTCGAGCATCAGTTGTGAAATGGCTCTCTGTAAGTAGTAATATTCTAATGACTGAATCAATTTGCTAATAATGAAACTTATTATTCTATACAACAACAAATAATTGTAAACAGTTTTGGGTTTAGTAAAGTTAAAATCAAAAAGGCTCATCAGTGTATTTTTTTACATAAACCTAACTTGCAAACTCTAGCCATCTTTGAACGGCTGTCATTTTTGACTCGGTTATCCGTTTGAGGTCGGGTTTTGCGGCCTCTGTACTCTACTAATAAAGACCTTTTATTTGATAAGCATATCAACCTATGCTTTACATTTAAGATTTGTTTCTGACTCCTAGCGGGCCGTCCCCCTGAGGAAGTAGCGGATCACTGAATATGTGATAAAATAGGATTTTTATGTCCCGTAACTTTTTGTAAGCTTTTATAGCTCAATTTAAAAATTTTGAAAATATTTAATCGACCCGAGACTTTTTTGGACACCCTGTAATATAGTTATTAAATGTAGTTAATTTCATTATTTTACTAGTGTGCATTTGTGGTCTTTTGCATGCTTACATTATGAAACTATGCAAAAATGAGTTAAGTAGTTAATTTTAATAAGGGAATATGTTTTATTAATATTAAAAATAAAATATTTTGTATTTTTTCCCATAGTAAAATTTTTAGTAGTTTTTCTGTTACATTTTGGGGTAAGTACGCAACGATAACTGTTGAGTTTTTATAGTAATTTTACGGTTTAAAGGGGGAGTTCACGCCAAAAATTGCCAAAATATGAATGTTTACATTTTTTTTATTCTTTTATTTTTTAAAATTATATATTAATAATTCTGAACATAAAGCAAGTTAAAAAACCAACCTTTATATACGATTTCTTTTCTCATAAAAAAATTATACTTTGAAGTTGCACTTTATTTTAGTGATTTTTGTAGCATTCACAATCTTGACATAGTTTGCTTTTTGTAGATTGATTACTTATTCCAAACTAAAATCTAGCCACTAATTATAGTACTGGCATATAGTATTATGGAGCCTTACTTCCAAAGCTAGAACCCCTCAGCTGACTGAGAAGGAAACCAGTTCCAAGGGAGGCGGTGGGAGGGAGAGTGGTATTTAATTCTATAAGCAGAAATGTTTTCTGAACAAGCTGGACGTCTCACTGTTTTGGGTTACATTGGTTAGCAGAACAATAACTGAGCTCCTAGTCTTTGTTGTATGTCTACCATACCTCCATGTAAATTTAAAAGTTTTCCCTCTTCAATATATTGTGACAATTTGGTAGGATATTTTTACCTGAGTGAGATTGACCGCGGTTTAGTGAAGCTGTATGACTTACAAATTTGTGATCTGTTGAATATTTCACAACAACGAGAATTTGTTTTGTTCCTTTGCAGTGTATAATGATAGTAACAGATTTGATAAAAGTGCGTTTAGAGGTTTTAGATTTTTTTAGATTACTAGTTTTTTTTTGCAATACGGTTGACTATTGCCTCCCTGTGAAGCAAGGCTGTGTGATAAATAGCAACTTAAGCACCCAAAAACCCGATCTAAAAAATCCTAAGGCTGTGTTGGCAGGACAAACAAGCGATGGAAGAACATAGTAAGCCCTAGCTACCAAACCTATATACTAGGCCTATGTGAAACCTACACATTCCCACATCTAAATTCAAAACTCAGGGCTTGGTGAATCCTGTAGTTGCACAGCAGCATATACTTCTCATGGCAATAAGACATAAGGCTATATAAGCAAACTAAAGAAAAGATAACTTAACCTAAATTTTGTCGGAAACTGAACAAATATATAGATCGAGGGTACTTTGAGGGATTCATACCGTCCCACACCCAGACATAAATCGTTATTTTTGACAATTTTTGGCCTTCTACTGATTACTAAGAATAGCGCTTAGAAACAATATTTCATCAATATAAAAACGAGGGAATTGTCTTATGCACCAAAACCCCTCCCCCTCCTCAGGACAGAGCTCAAAGATAGAGCGTGTCTTGGAAAATAACGTGAAATTGCAGGAGTTCTCGCCGGCCCCTTTCATGCTGGTGTTCGTCACATTATATTGGTACTTCCGTGTTTTACCCCTACATTATTCTCCATAACACAAAAAAAAAACACCTTCGGTGCTGCTGATGTCTCAAAGAAAGAAAAAACATCACATCGAGATAGTACCTAACAGTAAAATATCAAATTCTAGGAGGGGCTGATCAGGAAAAATATAATTGAATTCTGGTAATGGAAAGGTAAATTTATTGTACCAGTGCAATAAAAACTCATATGCGATGCCGCGCGGGCCTCGCCAGTAATCGGGATTCCTCGGAGAAAATGATAACAGTGGGCTGACAACAATACCGATCACAATGAACGTAGAAATGGCTGTGTAATGTTTGGTAATTAAAGAGTTATGTGTTTATTTTTTCGTTGCTAAATCATGTTTGTTTCTAATAAATATTATATATTTTTGTGTTTCTTCCATACTTGTTGTGGTCGGTATAGATCCCAAGAGTACCAGATCGAGAAGTGATTGCCAACAAAGTTAATGATTCCGTTTAAATCTTTGTTACCACCTGTTGTTCCGTGTTAAGATACGTTTATAATAAAATATAATAATGACTATCCATTCAATTTAAAACTTGGGGGATTGACTGCTCACACACGAAAATCTACTCTTATTCAGACTCTGCAAATAAATCATCTAAGAATT
The DNA here is from genome assembly GCF_021130785.1 of Homalodisca vitripennis. NCBI lineage: Eukaryota > Metazoa > Arthropoda > Insecta > Hemiptera > Cicadellidae > Homalodisca > Homalodisca vitripennis. The sequence goes on from NC_060214.1 coordinate 44,474,643, forward strand.
TGCCATTGCTTGATACAATAATAAATGTATTTAAAAACAAAGCTATTGACACAGCTTTTGTAGTTTACGGTTTTTATATATTATATTTCTTGTGTGCGTGTGTAATATGGCTGGGAATTCCTCCTAAACGGGGGGGGTGGGACCGATTTTAAATGAAATTTTTTGTTTGGTTGTCCTTCAGAGTGGAATCCGAGTTATGGGTTATATATTCACAATTCGGTCCAAATTTAAATAGTTTATTTAATTAATTTTTTAATAATTAAAATGTTTTTTGATCTTGGAGAGGTTTTACCATTGGATCCGCCAGACTTGCAGCTAACGACACGTGAACTACACAAAGTGAACTGGATACTTGAAACAGTGTTCTGTTAATACTTTCTAGGCTGAAAGTTCATCAAAGAGGGCAGAAACTATCAGTTTAAATTTTAAAATTTAGAGAGACAAATTTGTCTATTGTAAAGTGCTTTGATCAAGTAGATTGGTATATGCGAGATATGCAAAGATGAAAGTTTCACCAATTGTTCTGCTGTATCTAAACCATTATATCTTATTTCAAACAACAAGCCATAATGTTTTTTTCTATCTATTTAATATCCAGGGTTGTCCCGAAAAAAAAGACTAGTTTTTGATGCTGCTAATCAAATTTCTAACGTTTTGTTTTGTAACATCGTGTAATTCTATTGTGCTAAGTGCTAATTGTAATAATACATTAATCAGAGATTGAAGATGTTTGTATTTGAAGGTGCATAAAAAACCTATAGGTATTTATATTAAATGTTATTTGAACTTCATGTTTTGCATAATTTAAATTGACAGTGAGTATATTGGTCGCAATATCCTATATAACAACCTAAGAAGCATATCAAAATCGAAGATATAATTTTTACTATGTACTCTATATAGATAATATTGTTAAACAGTTTTAGATAATCAAGTTTTAAACTAATTGGATTTAAAAGAAAATCTGTTTTGGTAGGATAACCATTTTTAATTAATCTTCATATCTAAAATTGGTGTCACATAAGTTACTAAATTACGTAGTAGTATACAAATCGCATGTGTTAAATAACTATTGTATTAATAGGTATAGGAGATTGGTTTTAAAATTAAATTCTACTATGGCTCATTTTTTCTGAATACTAATACTGTACATATTTGAAATGAAGTATAAAAGAAATTCGGTAGTTAAGATAGAGCCTAATCAGAAATATCAATAGAAGGTTTATCCATTGGTTAGTTTAAGATAGGCAATCAGAAATATATCAAGAGTAGAGTGTATCCTTGGTAACTTTAGATAGGGCTAATCAGTAATGAACAATAGAGTATATTCAGATATAAAATTGGAAGTTTTAGTAAAATAATACTTTTTATTAAAAAAAACTGAAAAATTAAGTGTGCAGCGATTAGATTCAGTTAGAGATTTTATTTATAAATAAATTGTTTGTTGGATTTTGGAATGTTTTTAAACCATATGGTTAGCCAGGCGATAAAAAAAAAAAAAAAATAAAAAGAATGCGGCTATCGATCGCAGAGTTTCAAATGTTTTTCCTACTATTTGATAATTCGACCAGATATTTCCCTGACAGTTTGTGCTGCTATCAAATTTTGTGGTAGTTGTTTTTGGGTAACCGTGTAATTATTGTGTGATGTGCTTAATTGTTAATATTACATTAAATAGATCCCGAATTGTAGGAATTATAGTTTAATATTATAAAGGGCTGAATACAATCAAGCAGACCCACCATCCGCAATCGAATCTAATTTTATCTGTATTTTTGATATAGCCTGTGCTAAAACTACAGAATTTCAATTATCAGATATATTTAATAAAATTTAAAGTATAGTATCGTAACTTGGTACAACAGAAATTATATTAAAATTAATCTTAAATACAAAACTAAGTATTCCCCTATATGCATGAAGTATAAGTGGCCACCAATCATAATCGAGTATTAATTGATATATTTCTGTAATAGCCTTATCTAAACTACTAAATTGAACGATACCAAATTAAGATTATAGATTATTTTAAAGGCTGGAAGTTTTTATAAATAAAGCTGTTCCACTGACCACAATCGAATTATTGATAAATCTAATTAGCCTATCTAAACTACAGAATTTGCTATTTATATAGTTTATTTAAAAAGTTTCAGTCAAGAGTCTCGGTAATAAGGCCAACAGAATTTAAGTGAACTATAAAACCAATTCCTGCCTACACTATTAAATCAAAGATAATTCACACATGTGAAATTGTGATGCTTACTTAATTTGAATCGTCAAGTGGACCAATTTTGATTGTGCAGATTAAACAATAATGTAAAATTACATAAATACAAATTATTTTAAAGATCCAATTAGTTTTAAAGCTCGATTTTGTATGCTACTTAGGTTATTTGCGAGGTTATGATGCGACCAATAATACTCACTTCAAAAAATTTTAAAAATCGAGTTCAAATAACTTCATAAAGATAACTAAAGTATTTTTATGTACTGCGTGATTCCAACGATCTTTGCAATCTCTAATTAATGTGATTATTACAATTAGGTCAAATTACACCAAGCACACAACAATAATCTACAGCAATGTTAACAAAACAAACACAAAAATTATTGAAGAGCAGCACAAAACTGCTCCAGGAACATATTACCTGGAATTCAAAATAGAAAACAATTTGAAACGTGAGTTAGTTCAGCACCATACACACTGCACGAATCTCACACAATAAATATAACATATAAAGATAATGAACTTTAATTCGGATAGTTTTAATATGCTAATTTACAAATTATCGAATAATTCTATTAGTGATGGTGGCTACTTATTAATAACTTCAAGATCACCTCTTTAAGGGATATACTTATTATAGTATTTTATAGTTAAATTAAATTTATGTTGGCCAGTTCCGGATACTATAAGCTGAAATTTTAAATAACTATAATGAAATGTTCGGTTAGTTTTAGATAGAACTAATCTAGAAGATATTACAACAATCTCAATTGTGATGGTGGCGCGCTTATTATACGTCTCAGCCTTATTAGCCATAACTATTAAATCCTATTCGGATAGTAGTTTATGATAGGGCAAACAGGAAATATTCAATATATTCGATTGTGAATGGAGGCCACTATTAAAAAATTATACTTCAGCCCTATTGGAAAACCATCTATCAAATTTGGTTGTGTGTATAAGGTCCTGAAGGATGAACAAAAAAAAAATTTATGATTCAATGGCCATTCCAGAAAATGAAGTTTGTCCAATTGAAAAAATAATACCGCTGATGTACAATTGGTATGTTTCAACTTTTTACCTTTAGATCTAATGCAAGTTGTAATGTTATTAATTTAAAACAGTCCTCAACAATTCACATCACGTTATGTTATACTCCACACACTATCGGTTGGTCGAAGTGTGATTATAATTTGACATGTAATGAAGTTAGACTATTGTTAATAACTTTTTAATAAGACATTTTTTATCAAACAAAAGCAAAACCCAAACAAAACAAAAAAAATGAAGGAAAACAAGAGAGCAGTAAATAACAGACAAAAAAACAGTAACGAGGAAACAAGACAAAAACAGAAAAGACCCAAAACATAAACGCAAGGGAATAAACAGAAATGCAAGGAAGAGAAACAGAACAGTAAGAGGAAACAACACAAGAATAAGAACAAAAGCAACATAAGAAAGAAACTCAAGCGAGATAAGATTAACCACTAGGAAGAGAACTAAACAAGCACACAAGCAACAGACAACGTGGCAGGAGAAAGTGAGAAATGGAGCCAAGAAGAAAAAACAGAACGTAAAAACAAAAACATACGGTGAGGAAGATGCAGGATCACCATCAGACAGGGGACAAAACAAAAAACAAGAGGCAAACAAAGAGCCCAACCAAAAAGACGAAAAGAGCAGACACAAATGTAGGACAGACAAGAAGGTGGGAGAGGGAAGAGCCACAGACCAATGAGTAACACAACAGAACAGATAGAAGGGAAAGCCGAGAAACACACAGGAAGGAAAACAATAAGACAGCTAGACATGCGAGCACATAGGGCTCATCAGGCCGATCACTTCCGCATCGACCCACCCCCGTAATACCCCCCCTCCCCCAGCGAGGCAATCCACTACCACAGATCAACACCTCCCGCCCCACTTCACCCCGGGCCCGTTACAGCGCACACCCGCTAATACCAGTCCGCCATCCAGCACACCGGCCTCCCCCCCTACGCTCTCCCCGCCCCACCCACCCCCCCAAACTCTTCCGTCGAATTTCCCCCCCCCCAATAGGGAACCGCCATACCATGTCTGCCTTACTGGCGGAGCCGGCCACCTTTACTCACACCGCACTCAGGCTTCCTTCACCAAAAACACCCCCCTTCTTTAAACGAGGAGCCCCAAGCCCCACACAGGCGAGGCAGATGCAAATCAAGACACAAAAGATGAGATACCTAAAACAAGCGAGCAAACACACCCACCTAGAATCGCCGGCGTATATCCTCTGGCACAATCCGCCAATCCCCCTACCCTCTATCCCCCATACTACCCTACCGCCCCCCCCTCAAACTGCCCCCCCCCCGGCGCACTCCCACCCTGGGGCCTTGCCCCCCTCGCCATCACACCCGATCGACACCACCTAGGAACCTAAAAGTTACAACCGCACAAACAGGATGAGCACCAAACAATGCCAACTATCCGAGACAAACGCGCCGGACAAAAGGAAGCAGCAACCAACACCAAAACATGTAAAAACACCGCCCACATGCGTCCAGTCATCCCAGAAGACCAAAACATCAAACCGCGCTTAGAACTTAAAAGAAAAACAAACGCAACATAGCAACAAATGGAAAACACTAAGTCCAAACCGACTAACAAACAACAAAAAAAAGGCAACACCAGGACAAACAGAGCAGTAACTAGTTCCATAAAGCAAGCATCATACATACAACGGAACAAGGACCCAGGTTGTTACAGGTTAATCAAAGTTAAAAATTTTCGAATTAAAGAGACGTGTGTACAGCACAACGTCTGTCGGGTTCTGCTCTATATATATAGTTCCTAATAGTAGATAAACTTACATAAATTTTTTTTCCCAACAGTACTACATTCTTGCATATATCCTGTCCATTCTTCAAGAACTCAAGCCCTAGGCAATTGTTATAGAATTTGAATCTTTAACTCATTTAAAGAGATGGGTCTAGTATTACACAGAAAAGGCCTATTACTATATGGAGAGTGAATAAATAAAATTAATTATTAATAAAATTACACATAAAAGAAAGTCAAACAAAAGTACTTTAACCTTCATCCCATATTTTTATTCAACAATGTCTATTTACTTATGTCATGTATATTAATCCTAACTATAATATAATATTAAGTTTTCAGTTCGGTTCGTGATTAATCACAAATGCAATTCAAATAAACTTGGTTTGAAATAAAAAAGAGATAAAGGACTAAAATATTATAAAAAACCGATATATCAGCGGGCCCAAAATGTTATCTCTTAGTGTTCATACGAACCAGTTGTTTATGGACATGGCGCCCTTATTGTACGTGTAAGAGACGGCCTCATTGACGTTAGTTTTAGCAAGTCTGACCTTGACACAGAGTACTTTTGAATGCTGAGATGGTTTGTCCCATTAATATTATATCTACCTGGACCTAACTTTTTGTACTATCTCGCTCTCTCTATAACGACAGTGATATATTTCACATCAAGTTTATTCCACGTCCTTACCTAACTTTTTATGTTTCACGAACCACACCCCAGAAAACTTGTCGACTCTCCATCTAAACTGGACATCTGTGCTTATGAATGTTTTACCTAATACACAAACATTATATAAATTACAGAATTTTCAAGATATGCAAAAACGGTTTTACAAACAGGAATCGTGTTTTTTTTACTACCATAATTTTGAAGGAGTACAGTGTTTTTCCAAAGCTACAAGTATTCTTGCATGAAGTAAATTGTTAGTAACGTTGAAACAGATAATCTTGAACATATTTTAAAACATAACTTCTACCTATCGAACCTGTTTTAAGTTTCAAAAAGCTGTTATATAGTTTAATCGAGAAAAACTAAGGGGTTTAAGAAAAAATTTTTTTTGCATTACTGTGTGTGATAGTGGTGGCCCCACTCTGTATTACTCTATAAAACTAAATATTTTTCAAAATAAGAAGTTTAAAATCCAACGCTAACCACACTTTTAAATCTATAAAATTTAAAATGTAGAAGTTTAAAAATAACCAATGTATCCTACTTGCGATTTTTCAAGAGTTTCAGTCACAGTTTTTTCGGTTTTTACTTTTTTCACCAATAAGGCAATATTTTCTTCGTCCGAACAGGAAAACCACTTTCAAAGTGTTTAAGCCGCACGAACAGATGATGGATTGTCTGAGTCGTCATATCTTAATACTTTTGGATTTCTTAATTTTGAGCCAGCGGAGGTGAAATCGTGTAGTTTAATTTTTGTATTGGGAGATAGTATCATTACGTATTTTATTACGAGAGTCTAATCAAGATTTTTAATTTTTTTTATTATTTTATTGTACTATTACGTCGACCCCTTGATGTTTAAAACACGTCAAAGTGTCATTTGCTAGAAAACGAACAGCTCCTGTTGAAGTCTACATGTCGGTTTAAATATGTGTTTTTATATCTTTATCTGTAGAGTTGACGGGTTTTTACTACTTATTAAAGGAATATACGTATCTAAGCAACCAAATCGATTGATATATTAATCATTATTGATGTGTCAAGTGAAGAGTAGAAGTTGTGAAATGTATTTCCACGATTTAAGTTATTTTGCTAGCGCTTACAAAATAAGTGAATAAAAACCAAATTTAACAATGTCAAATACTACGATAGCGAATTTGAGTTACAATATTATTTTATAAAACTAACAGGATTAAATAACTTTTCAAATTCTTGAATGATCTACAAACATGTTATTGAATGTCATTTATTGAGCATTGTATATTGTTTTACATTGATACTTTAATTTAGCACACAATTTATATTTTACGCTAAACATTCTTAATATCCTCGAATATTATTCGAATTATTTTTTAACCATAATTATATTTATGGCCTTGCATTAATTTATGAGTTTTACTATTTTAAGAAAAAAAGAAAAATTCTAAAAGTAGGGCATATACGAAATCTAAAATATGGATAGACATGGATCTTCAACCCATTTTCAGTGTTTACAATATTGATAAGACGAATACAATAATTTTTATATCCCAATTTCATAGATACGTGGCTGGTAATAAAATTATTGTATTCCTAGTGCTTTATCAATGCACTCAGTGGAGAAAGGGGTGGTCCTTGAAAGCGCGCCGTAAGGTAAAGGGTAACCTACGATTAGTATCTTCTTCTTTTTCTTTAAGGTTGCTCGGTGAGGGAAAGGGCGCCACCTTGTTGTAGGACAGGTAACAGGCAGGGCTCCAACAAGGAACAGTACCCCTGCTCCAAGGAAAGTACCAATCCGGCTCCCTACTACCATACACTAAAAAACTATTTTTTTTTGTCAACCAGGGCCTTTGGATCTACACAGATAGTTGTATTGAAATATTCTGAATATAAGGTTAAATATAGACCCCTAATACTTATGCGAGGTTATCTAAATCCAGTTACTAGGACTGAACAAAGAAACAAAACACTCAAATGTTTGCAATTAAACTAATTATTTATGTGCAGGAATTGTATGACATTATCACAAGTAATCCAGCCTTACAGTAAGTAAATGCTTTTAGACAGAAAATAATTAACAATAAATATAGCGAAGATACAATGTTACCCACTTATTAAGAGAGAATTACAAATGGCTAAATGAACTCTATTTATGGTAGGGAGCGCTCCACTTCCTCAAAACAACATGCAACATACATAAAAAAATGCAATAAACACATGCAATAAATGGGCCTAGACATGTAAATAATAGACGACACAAGTAAATATACTAAAGAATACACTATAATGCACTAAGGTGTGCAGTTAACGTCTGGAGGGTAGCGTTGAAACCAAATTTTAAGGGCTCCTTCCACAATACAAAGGCTCCTGGGCCAGAATTAGACCATCAGTCCGCGTCCCGACTACTCACTAAATCCATAAGAAGAGGCACTCTGTGAAATAATCCAAGTCTGTACTCACCAACTGGGAGTCACAACACAAAAGGCCTACTACGTCCGGTCCAGACCGTGGCGCGGAAGAGCGCGGCGCGGCGCGAGCGGATCCGCGGTGCGGTAGTGGTAGGTGTAAGGCGGCACGGGCTAGGAGCAGATCCCAGTGTCAGGGTAGTGCAAGCTGGAGTACCCACTAGCGGCTCGGCAATAAGTCCACCAGGCTCCGGGCGCAGTCCCAAAGTGTACCAGGACCAAAATCCCCCAAAAAAAAGCCCTTGAAACACATTCACTCCAAAAATAGTTATGGTCCCAGCAAGCATCGATATATATATATCATATAATTGGTTAATTAAATTACTAAAATTAACATACTTAAATTACCTGATTAATATTTTAAACCAACAGAGAATATCAGAATAACAACAGTTATCTCCGAAATAAATTCAAGTTTCCTTGTTTATAAAGAATAGTGAGATCATATCAAATTTATACAACTTATCTGTGCCATATTTATATTTAATAGCAAAATTTAAATTTTGTCATCAAATTTAATTAGGAAATTTTAAGTAAAGCAACATCTAATTCTCAGTAGCAATTGAAATGGACATTTAAATACAAATGAAAAACAACAATGAAACATTTAAAATAAACACATAAGGTTTTCGTTAGTTTTGAAGCAAAGAAAACATTATGCCAGAATTTATATTCAGCTGATTAAGCAACAATACTCCTCTAGATAATTGATAATGAATCTACCTGTAATTTATGCAATTTTCTGGCCATAAAATCATGAGAATTGTAAGCTTGATTGTTAATATCAAAGGCTAAACACTGTAGAAAATAATATACATAAATAAATAGAGTACCCTACATGTACATAGTATGATTTAACATAATAGGCAGTATAATAACAAAATTGCATTTATAAATTCAATGTGATATCAAAGACTAATTATTAATAGCTTGAGGTAATAATTTACCTTGACTTTTATTACAAATAAACATTGATACATTAAGAAGAAACGTTGAAACTATTGTATCGTACTAACATGAAACTGTGACACATTAAATTAGGACTATAAACGGTATTTTTACTAAATATATGTCAATCATGGTTTGTATTTTATGCGACTTTGTATGTATTTCCATAATTAAATACTTACTTTACGATAAAAAGAGATTAATTTTCTTCGATTAAAACATTTAAAACATGGCAGTTATATCAGTGCAAGTTGTGACATTAATTTTCAACATATGTACTATTTATAAGTTTACCTCTTTCTCTTAGAAATGTTGTCAAACATAGTTAGCGTAATTGGTTTTGAAAACAAATACTTTAAACAAATTATTAGGTAAGATTATTAAACTATTAAAAGTAAATGCCACGTTTTAGCTTTACACGTTCAATTCAAACCCTAACAGTTTTTCCAAAGGCTCAGTTGAGTGATTCTATAATGTTGAGTAGTGTTTTTAAACTTTTAAAATTAGTATATTAAATTCACGTAAGAGTGACGAGAACTAATGGAAAATATATGGTAGTAGTTCACCTTGGCCAATTTATTAGTCGGCTCCCGAAAATCCAGCGAAGCTGAAGGGCTCCGTAGACACACACAGCAACCGACGCAATCCAGTCACTCGCAAGCTTCCTCACTAATCAATCCACCCAGCTGTTTGTTATCAGTTCCACCTGCCGCAGCGTGTCGTCCGGTCGTGCGGTGAACAGTCCACCGGAGATAAAAGGTTACTCAATGGGCTATTCTTTTATGCAGAAACAGGCAAGAGTGACGTACGGGCATTGGTAATAATTGGTACAATGTCGGCGCGCTACGACCATTGATGAATTGAAATTTATATAATGTTAGAGTGATCAGTTCTACATTATTTATACCATAACTCACCATAAACTGCACACCTCAAAAAAACCCCCCTGCCTGTAGAAAATTTTCCTAAATTTTCTTCACTTGATGAACCTTTTGAGGCCACATGCCATTTCCCGATACGTTTACCTTTCATATCAGCCAGGGTGTATACCAAAGGAAGATACTTCCTCAGCCACCAAAAAGGGTCCTACATATTTAGGTGCTAAGCTTGAGAAATACTTTGTTGCGTCTGACTGTGGGTAATTCCTTTTGAGGACGACATCGCCCACTCGGTAGTGTACAGGTCTTCTACGAAGGGTATAGCGACGAGCTGTCGTCCGTCCATGGGCATTCTTATAGCCTAGATCAGCAACCTCTTGATAAATGTGCTTCAGCTCTTGTAGCTTGTCACCATAATGCCTTGAATCTTCTGGAGAAGGTACCACAGAGCCATCCTCAAGAACCTCAAATCCTGCACCAGCAGTGGCGAGTTTCTCGCCCGAAGTTCAGGAACGCTGGCGAATACTGTGTAGCCTCGTGGTACGCTGTCCTAAGAGCAAATCCTAGCTTAGGTATGTACTTGTCCCATTCTCGGTGGTTGTCTTTCACGTAAGCCCTTAACATAGTAACAATGTCCCGATTCACCCTCTCTGCCGGATTGGCTTGGGGATGGCGACTGGCTTTTAAAAGGATCTTGATGTTATAACTGTTTTGCAAGGTTGGTCATCGGCTCGGCTTTCCGATCAATTCTGACCCATTATCGCATATAATGTAAGCCGGGACGCCATAAACCATGAAAATATCATCCTCTAAGTGTTTGGAGACCAACTTCGCTGTAGCAGCTCGCAAGGGACGCAAAACAGAATACTTAGTGAAAGTATCGGTGATGACTAACAGATACTTAAATCCCTTCAATGACCGAGGTAATGGTCCTTTTAAGTCTGCAGCAATCATTAGCCAGGGAGCGTTCACACTACGTTGTGTTTCCCATCACACCAGCAGGGAGTTGTTTGGTCGTATTTTATGCGCTGACAGACATCACATCGAGCAACTTATGTAGCCACATCCTTCCGCATCTTGGGCCAGTAATAACGCTGCTGCATCCGTTTGTAGGTTTTCAGAACGCCCTGGTGGCCAGCGGTTGGTTTATCGTGACATTCGGCTAGAGTTTGAGAACGAAGATCTTTCGGGATAACCAATCTCCAAATATCATCTTGTAGCGAAGGATCCAAAGTGGTCACTCTCTTCCAAAGCTTTCCATCTTCAGTTCGCCACACTGGGTTATACTGTTCTGTCTGGTTGGCTAACACGTTTCTGCAGCATGGTGGTATACCAAATGATCCTTAAGTTTGGAGGGAAAATGGATGGCATCACACCGCACGGTCTCTTCAGTGGAAGAGGTCAGATGGAGTTGTCCTCGATAGTAGATCCGGCACTACGTTGTCCTGGCCTTTCCTGTGGACTAGGCGGAAGTCGTAAGGTTGGAGTCTGAGAGCCCAGCGTGCCAATCGTCCAGTCGGATCTTTCAGATTGTTTAGCCAGAGTAGGCTATAGTGGTCGGTGACCACGGTGAACCTCGTACCTTCCACATATGGCCGAAACCTCTCAAACAGCCCCAGATCACCGCCAGACACTCTCTCTTTCCGTGGCTGAATACTTCTGTTCTTTGGCGAGTCAAAGTACGGCTAGCGTAGGCCACGACTCCTTCTCCATGTTCATACTCCTGGCTAAGTACCGCACCTATCCCAACGCCAGAAGCATCACAGGAAATCGTGAAGGACTTAGCAAAATCTGGACAAGGACAATATCGGGGCTGTTATCAGGCAGGATTTTATGTCCTGGAATGCCTTATCTGCTTCTTCAAGTCCATTCAAACTTGGTATTTCTCCTGAGAAGTGACGTTAGCGGATGCATTCGAGGAGCGAAATTGGGTATTAAAACGGCGATACCAAGACGCCATGCCCGTAAATTGGTCTCACTTCCTTTTGATTCCGTGGGGTGGGAAATTTCCACAACCGCATTGATCTTATCGGGATCAAACCCTCAGTCCATCAACCACCGACGAGGTATCCCAAGTACTTAAGTTCTTCTCGACAGAACTTTGCACTTTCTCCCTATTAAGGGTGAGTTTGGCTGCTCGGATTCTCCTAAAGATTTCCGACAATATCCCAAGGTGCCGCCTCAAATGTAGATGTTTACTACTACAATATCGTCTAAGTAGACAAAAACGTTTGGGCTCGAGGTCGGGTCCCAAAACGGTGTCCACAAAACGTTGCCACGTTGCGGGAGCCCCACACAGTCCAAAGGGGCATCGTCACAAATTGATAGAGGCCACGACCTGGGATCGCAAAAGCCGTCTTCTCCTTGGCTAGCTTCTTCCAGCTCTATCTGCCAATAGGCACTTTTGATAATCGAGACTTGACAAGAAATCGAGCATCTCTGAGTCGGTCCAGAATTGTGGTAAACTTATGGCAGGGGATAAGTATCCTTGCGGCTTACGGCGTTGACTGCCCCTAAAATCTACCACGAATCTCTTGCTACCATCAGGCTTGTCCAACAACATTACATTATTGGCGGATGACCAAGCGCTTTGGGGACGGTTCAACGACTCCCAGCTGCAACATACGGTCCAACTCCTCATTTATCAATTTTTGGCGAGGTGGGGATACGTTATAATATCGTTGCTTGATGGGTTGCGCGTCTCCCGTGTCTATGACGTGCTTGACTACGATCAGTCCTACCTAACGTAGATGGTTCATTTTTAAAGTGCTCTTCTAGTAGGTCCTTGAAGTCTTCCTCGTTCTTTCGGGGTCAAGTGGTCTTCAGACGTAAATCCCTTCAATAGCGCTACATAGGAACGGCGTCTCCCTTGGAGCAAACTCCCATCTTCGATTACGCATATCAGCTACTATGTGCATGCGCTCCCAAAAATCGATGCCCAATATCAAAGATTGCTGCAATGATGGAACAACACATACACTCAAGTTCTCGGTTCTACCCCTTAGAGAGATGGGCAGATCTACAAATCCCTTGACCTCGTGTCTGTTAGAGTCAGCAGTCTCTATAAAACGTCCAGAAGCAGTCTTAAGGCGCGTAGGGAACTTTTCCAAAATCCAAAATCCTTTTTCTCCAAGAAACGTTTGAGAAGCACCGGAGTCTAAAAGTGCAATAATCTCTCGACCAAACACTCTAACTTTTAAATACGGTCTAGGGTCTGACTGAAAGGTATGCAAAAGGTAGTCTATAGTGGGGGAATTCTCGTTAGACTGGGAGGCAGGCATACTCACTGAGCTCCAGACTCCCATCCCTACTCGTTTTTTGGAGTACATTTAGGGCACTCTCGTTTCAAAATGTTGTCCTTGCCACAGCCAAAACAGAACTTCTTCTTGGTCTTGGCGACAAAATCGGAAACGATGGCCTTTCTCTCCACAATTCCAACAAGATACCTCTCCGCGATCATTGTCGTGGTGATGCCTTGATGTCAGCTACTCGTCCTTGGGTGATTACTCTGCGACGACTTGGATCTTGATAGGCGAGGTCCGGTTCAAGCGTTACCTCACTTCGTTGAGATCTGTTTCTCGTCATGCTTAAACCGTCCAGCTTCAGCTCGACGTCCCATGGATCGAAGTTGATCTAGAGTTTGGATGCTAAATAATGCCAATCTGTCCTGCAACTGCGGATGGAGGTTGTAGTAGATCTGGGCCAGACGAGTACTCTCGGGAACGGGGGACAGCAAGTCTGCCATACAGGCCTTCCACAGGCCGCGATGTAGAGGTCCAAGGGTTCGTTGTCTCCTTGTACTCTATTGAATATCTCCTGATGAAGCCGTAGGTCGTAATCAGCAGGTTGAAAGACTTCTCCGCAGTTCCTTCGTTAGTTGATGCCATGACCGGATCCTGTTAGCGGCTGCACGATACCATACAAGCGCAGGGCCAGCAAAGAGATCGACAGCCGAGTCATAAAGTTGTTGGTGAGTTACTCCTCGGGCTCGACGAAGTTCCCTCGACCCTTTCCAAGAAGGCTGCGATGCTAGGACCAGAGTTGTCGAATTTCAGGCCCCACTTATACACAGGTACATATCTGGGGCGTGAGCCTTCTCTTTTGTCTTCTAAATATCGCAGATCGTCTTGGCGGGGCCAGTCTTGAACAACTCTTCCCCATCGAAGAATGATTTTCCTGCTTCTTCCGGTCTTCTTGAAGCCTCCACTCTTCTTTTTGCCATCTACTCTCTTGGTGTTGTCTCTCTTCTTGTAGTCTTCTTTCTTCTTGCTTCCACTTCTCTTCCTGTTTTCTTCGTTCCTCTTGAAGCTTCATCTCTTCCTGGCGAAATCCAGTTATCTTGCTGTCTTTTCAAATGTTGTAGCTGCATCTCGTCTTGACGTTCTCTTTCTCTTCCAAGTCTTCCTTCCTCTTCATGTGTTCTTTCCTCTTCTGGTGAAACGACTCAGACCAGAAAATTCTAGAGCTTTCCGTGGGGACAAAGAGAGGATCCGTCCGCTTATCTGAATCTGGCTGGGGTTGTGGATTCCCAGCTGATAGAGTCTTGTTGTCAGGAGAATCCACCTTAGCCGCAGACTTAGAGTCCTTGAACGAGTCCAACAATCCCTTGCATTTACCAACCAAGCACTGCTTGGTCTGCTCATGATCATCATCCGCCGTCGCACCTACTGGGGACCCTATCAGCTCGGAAGTATAAATGCCACAGGCGTGCAACAACACGATGATACTCATTATCATTGTAATTCCCCTCATAATCACTCACAAGTGCTGATAAATCCTGGTACTTTGCCTCACACTCCTCTAGTTCTGTATCTGTATCCAAAGAATTAACTACAGCCTCCTCTATTGGCGTATTCGACGCTAAAATCTGAGAAAGTCGTTTTCTCAAATCTCCGGCTGTACCTCCAGAGGGAAAATTCCTAATCTTCAGCTCATAGTAAATTTCTGTTTTACGCAGGTGATAGGCACTCATATTTAGATAAGATACCAAATTCAAAAGTGGAACAGAAATACTCATAAGTTTCCCAACTCAAAAATATAAACACCCTTAGAAGGTCACAAAACCAACATGAGCGTATAAAATTAAAATTTCGAAAGAGTACGCTCAATAAGTGTCACAACAACAATAAATAGAGATTATGTTGTCCAAATAAACTACAACAATGACCAAAACACAGAATTCAAAGCAAATGTCAGAATTATTCCATAACTGAAAAGGAGAAATAAGTTTGTTTGATATTTAGGTTTTTGTACTTTGTTTTGTTAAGGAAATGTGAATAACTACTTATTCCAAGCAACACTAATGCAAACCGATCATATAAGCAGCAACAGTTCAAGTTCATAAAAATAGTTAATATTTACAAAAACACAAGTATGAAGGACAAATAAAAAATGTACAGTTATAACTATTACTTCAGATAATACCAAATAAATCCAGGCCCCACGTTGGCAGTGCCATTTTGCAACGTCCTCCCCTAGGGGAATTGTGCAAATGTCCGGTATCACTCAGTGGAGAAAGGGGGTGGTCCTTGACAGCGCGCCGTAAGGGTAAAGGGTAACCTACGATTAGTACTTCTTCTTTTTCTTTAAGGTTGCTCGGTGAGGGAAAGGGCGCCACCTTGTTGTAGGACAGGTAACAGGCAGGGCTCCAACAAGGAAACAGTACCCCTGCTCCAAGGAAAGTACCAATCCGGCTCCCTACTACCATACACTAAAACTATTTTTTTTTTTGTCAACCAGGCCTTTGGACTACACAGATAGTTGTATTGAAATATTCTGAATATAAGGTTAAATATAGACCCCTAATACTTATGCGAGGTTATCTAAATCCAGTTACTAGGACTGAACAAAAGAAACAAAAACACTCAAATGTTTGCAATTAAACTAATTATTTATGTGCAGGAATTGTATGACATTATCACAAGTAATCCAGCCTTACAGTAAGTAAATGCTTTTAGACAGAAAATAATTAACAATAAATATAGCGAAGATACAATGTTACCACTTATTAGAGAGAATTACAAATGGCTAAATGAACTCTATTTATGGTAGGGAGCGCTCCACTTCCTCAAAACAACATGCAACATACATAAATAAATGCAATAAACACATGCAATAAATGGCCTAGACATGTAAATAATAGACGACACAAGTAAATATACTAAAGATACACTATAATGCACTAAGGTGTGCAGTTAACGTCTGGAGGGTAGCGTTGAACCAAATTTTAAGGGCTCCTTCCACAATACAAAGGCTCCTGGGCCAGAATTAGACATCAGTCCGCGTCCGACTCACTAATCCATAAGAAGAGCACTCTGTGAAATAATCCAAGTCTGTACTCACCAACTGGGAGTCACAACACAAAAAGGCCTACTACGTCCGGTCCAGACCGTGGCGCGGAAGAGCGCGGCGCGGCGCGAGCGGATCCGCGGTGCGGTAGTGGTAGGTGTAAGGCGGCACGGCTAGGAGCAGATCCCAGTGTCAGGGTAGTGCAAGCTGGGAGTACCCACTAGCGGCTCGGCAATAAGTCCACCAGGCTCCGGGCGCAGTCCAGAAGTGTACCAGGACAAAATCCCCCAAAAAAAGCCCTTGAACACATTCACTCCAAAATAGTTATGGTCCCAGCAAGCATCGATATATATATATCATATAATTGGTTAATTAAATTACTAAAATTAACATACTTAAATTACCTGATTAATATTTTAAACCAACAGAGAATATCAGATAACAACAGTTATCTCCGAAATAAATTCAAGTTTCCTTTGTTATAGAATAGTGAGATCATATCAATTTATACAACTTATCTGTGCCATATTTATATTTTAATAGCAAAATTTAAATTTTGTCATCAAATTTATTAGGAATTTTAAGTAAGCAACATCTATTCTCAGTAGCAATTGAAATGGACATTTAAATACAAATGAAAAACAACAATGAAACATTTAAAATAAACACATAAGGTTTTCGTTAGTTTTGAAGCAAAAGAAAACATTATGCCAGAATTTATATTCAGCTGATTAAGCAACAATACTCCTCTAGGTAATTGATAATGAATCTACCTGTATTTATGCAATTTCTGGCCATAAAATCATGAGAATTGTAAGCTTGATTGTTAATATCAAAGGCTAAACACTGTAGAAAATAATAAACATAAATAAATAGAGTACCCTACATGTACATAGTATGATTTAACATAATAGGCAGTATAATAACAAAATTGCATTTATAAATTCAATGTGATATCAAAGACTAATTATTAATAGCTTGAGGTAATAATTTACCTTGACTTTTATTACAAATAAACATTGATACATTAAGAAGAAACGTTGAAACTATTGTATCGTACTAACATGAAACTGTGACACATTAAATTAGGACTATAAACGGTATTTTACTAAATATATGTCAATCATGGTTGTATTTTATGCGACTTGTATGTTATTTCCATAATTAAATACTTACTTTACGATAAAAAGAGATTAATTTTCTTCGATTAAAACATTTAAAACATGGCAGTTATATCAGTGCAAGTTGTGACATTAATTTTCAACATATGTACTATTTATAAGTTTACCTCTTTCTCTTAGAAATGTTGTCAACATAGTTAGCGTAATTGGTTTTGAAAACAAATACTTTAAACAAATTATTAGGTAAGATTATTAACTATTAAAAGTAAATGCCACGTTTTAGCTTTACACGTTCAATTCAAACCCTAACAGTTTTTTCCAAAGGCTCAGTTGAGTGATTCTATAATGTTGAGTAGTGTTTTAAACTTTTAAAATTAGTATATTAAATTCACGTAAGAGTGACGAGAACTAAGGAAAATATATGGTAGTAGTTCACCTTGGCCAATTTATTAGTCGGCTCCCGAAAATCCAGCGAAGCTGAAGGGCTCGTAGACACACACAGCACCGACGCAATCCAGTCACTCGCAAGCTTCCTCACTAATCAATCCACCAGCTGTTTGTTATCAGTTCACCTGCCGCAGCGTGTCGTCCGGTCGTGCGGTGAACAGTCCACCGGAGATAAAAGGTTACTCAATGGGCTATTCTTTTATGCAGAACAGGCAAGAGTGACGTACGGGCATTGGTATAATTGGTACAATGTCGGCGCGCTACGACATTGATGAATTGAAATTTATATAATGTAGAGTGATCAGTTTTCTACATTATTTATACCATAACTCACCATGAACTGCAACACGTCACATTAGGCATACAGTACGTTTATTACTGTAGCAAGGACGTTATAGTTTATATCGAGATTTACAATAATAACGTAAGTATACACCATTAAATAACACATTCATCCACAACATATTTGTAATACAGTTACACAATCTCTTAATGAACTCATTAAAGAAAGTTGGCAGCATGTTTAGTTGGAGCTTTGACATAGAATTAAGCTACTTTCTTTTAGAGTCAAGTAAGCACAAAATTTACTTTATAAGATAATTATATAATCATTGAAACTTTAAATAAACTGCAATGATCTAACATCAAATTTTTAATGCTCGGCAGGACATAAACACAATTAATTAAATATTTTACAATATCCCAAAAAAAGTTGTTTTTATTAGCAGTACAGATACAATCAGTGTCACTTTAGGAAAATGTGTTAAAACTCTAGAAATTAATAAATCTATTTTAGAAATATAAACCAACTTAAATGATTGCATTAATTATTTCTAGTAATAAACATTAGTATTTTTGCACAGTAATTTTTAGGCTCGATGTGACCTCGGGGCGTAAAAGTATTTCCCTTGATGGAAATAGATTCCACATCTGTTCATTGGCCAATGCGAACATTATAGGCTTTTCACGAGTGACAAAATAAGGAAATTACAAGTAGAAGAAAAACCTAACTGCTGTTGAATGACGGAGTTGACATTTGTATACATGTTGAGAGTGTACTCTACTTCAATAATGGTACATGCTGAAATCCTAAATGGTAATCAACTTAGACCATTACTTCGAATTTCCATGCTGCATTAAAGAGCCTAAGTTTTTAATTACAATTAATTTTAGAATATTTGTCTTTTTCAGATGTATTCAAATAACAACATTGACATGCTATAGGAAAACAGTGCTCTGTGAGCAGCAATACTTTAGGTAATCAAAACATGACAAATTGTAAACATTTTTATGGTTTGATAACATTATAATGCTACTGTTTACTGTAATGATACAAGTACGTTATAAATCACATTTTTAATAATTCTACAATTAATAAATTAAGGCGGTAATAAAATAAACACAGTGCAAATAAATATAAGTGAAAAATATTATCTGTTATTCGTTAGCTAAACTATTATTCAAGGAGGTGAAATATTTATTTTAGGTCTGCGTAACTCTCCGTCTATCCACACGATATCTGGGGAGTGACCTATTGAGTTTTAATTTTGCATTTATATTCATTACTATATAGGCAATCCCGAATTCGTTTATATTCATGCCACTCCGTGGAATTAAGATTAGCATTAGCGGATATATGGTTACGTACGCCTTATGAGTTAATAGCAAACGAGAAAATATCAAAATGAATAAATTAGCAAAATACATGAGCACAAGTATGACATAGTCACTTATATAGCCTGACTAATATAAAACATAACCCAATAGGGATCACTTCTGGCTGGTTTGTACCTTCCAGTTAAACCCACCACTGGGCACAGAAAAAACCGATGTGTCACTTAAATCTGGGAAATTTTATGGATGTCTAGGAGCGGCACATCACTAATAAATGTCGGCAAATGTCGATTCTGGAGTTCGTGGGCAATTCGCTAGATCTAGTCTACTGCGGGATATGGCTGTTGTGGGGTTTGTTCCCTAACTTCAGCGGTTCTTGATAGCCTCAAAAAGGATTAGCCTCCCCTGCCTACTGCGACTGGAGAGGCTGGTTCAGAGCTCGCCTCCCCTTCTTCCGGGGAGACATGACTTTGAGATGTAGTGCCCTAATTCTTCCTCATTGATCTTGATACGAGGCAGCCCCTACTCCCTAAACTTACCCATCCTGAATATCCTGTCACTTAGAATGCAGCGCAAGGGTTCTTACAGGACTAAGTGCAATGTATAAGCTTCTTGTCCTAAGAGAACTATATAAATATATATAAGAGGCTGGAGGATATAAGAATGTCTTTTATGGATGATAAAATGTGTTTATGGATGATGTACTATCAGTCTGTACGGTAAACATCTCAAGTATGAAATGAGCTACAGGTTTGAAACTGTCAGAGAAGTCTGTCATGTGACATGGTTATACTTCTCTACTGTACA
Source organism: Homalodisca vitripennis (assembly GCF_021130785.1). NCBI lineage: Eukaryota > Metazoa > Arthropoda > Insecta > Hemiptera > Cicadellidae > Homalodisca > Homalodisca vitripennis. Next base: position 44,494,907 of record NC_060214.1, read on the forward strand.
TTAAAGTAACAACAGTTTTCTGTATCCGATTTTAGACCTAAACTGTTGATTTATGTACTTTATTATTCGGATAGTTCTAGCATTATGTATAAATTATGATGCCCTTCATACATTCTGAGGCACACACAACGACACTTTTATTTTAATACACGAATTATGTAAAGAGTTTAGACTCCACTGTAGTATACAATATCCTTGAATTTTTTAAGGGATACCTAGCTATATAATAATACAAAACAGGATACCTGATAATGTCCTGGTTCTCCATAATGGAATAGGTTAGCTAGGCAGAATTACTTTATAATGGCAATGACTTCGTGAATTTCTAGATATTTCGAAAATTTTCTTTCTCATAAATATATTAATTAATAGGAATAAAATGACTCATACTAATGCTGCAGACATTCTTTTCAATTTCATTACCTAGTAACTAGGTTGCTTGACTTGCGTCCTAAAAATCAAGATTATGCTACAAGAAGACACGCTTGTTGAAATTAACTAGATTTCTTACTCGCCACACCAAAGCGAGATTTATAACCTCTACTTTAATTTGTATGTCATATTAGTATAGTGGAAACCATAACAAATTAAGGAAAACAGTTTTAAAAGAGTATCCAGGAACACATTTTATGGTTGGTCCACTCTGTGCTAAATTAAAATCAATACGATAAAAGAATATATATATATATATTTATAACCAGCTGTTACCTGTTGTTTCATAGGCAGTTTTCATAATGTGTCTTTAAACTACTAAGTAAAAGCATGTAAAATAAATCGTATTAGATTTTACAAAAGTAAATAGGCATATCAGAGATTAACCTGACTGCTGAATCATCAATGTTTTGTGCGTGTGCTAATATTTCTGGTTCAAATTAATTATATTCACTAAGTCCAATCTGAAACAGCCTTGATAACCTAGGCAAGAAAGATAAACATGCAAAGGTTTCTGAAACCTAATTCGGTTCAAAAGCGTTTGCGTGTAACTTTTCATATACATCTGGTCTAGGATATATCCAGTAACATATTAGAGTTTTCCTTAAAGTTCGGAAAAGAAAAATTATAAACAAACTTAAGACTAAGGAGTTTACTTCGGTTATAAGTTTTGCTGAGTTACAACCGTTTAAAATAATTTACGGTGCCTTAATTTAGTTTGATTTATTCCAATGAATAAACAATATACATTAATAACTCTCAAACATGTACTTTGGTAAAAAGTATATACTTTCTGCTCTTATAATCTAACTTTCTACCTTCAATATTTCCAGTGAAATAGTCGAGATTGCCTTGTTGTCCTAACGAAGAATCAAACATACAGTACACAAGTCGGACTGAGAAGTATTTACGGCCTAACGGGAAATCCTAACGACTTCCTTTCTACTTTGCAGTATAAACAGGAAATCCATGTTAAGTTCATGGAAAATTCTACAAAAACGTTAATTTTGAAGTCTTGTTGTCATTTAGACAGCGGTTTGGGAAATAATGAATCTTTCAGGGATCTTATTACTTATTTCTCCGTGTTTTATAAGTAAATATTAAAATTCAATATTAAAATTTTAGTATTGGAGTATTTTGTGTGAAAACCCTCACCACCTTGATCATTGGAGCACAAAATATCAAACTTTTGGTACTAAATTTTTATCTTAAAAACCCTAATAATAAGTCCTTTGTAATATCACGTATAAATTAAATATATTTGTCTGCCAGATATGTCTAACCATAGCTAAAGGTATCAACAGCTGTATACTATCAGTTAAATTTGGATTATAAAATATAAACAAAAAGTTTTTTTCTGGAATACAAAATATTGCAGTAAACTTTTTTAATCTCTCTCTTTATATAGACTTGACTGGAATTTCAATTAGGATTTTATAAAAGAAGATTAGTCAAGTTGGTCGAGCCTTCTCAAGATTAGCCGCTAGCCACACATTGCAATGAACTATTTACATCTCATTAACTAATTACAGTTTCAATTAAGACTCCTGGTCCTACGAGAAACACCACACAATTATTATTATCTAAGTAATTAATGTAAGGTTGTAGTATTAAACCAAGTTTAGCCTTTGTATAGCTCAACAGCGAGGCAAGAACCTTGTTCGGAACTTTAATTAAAACTGTTCAAGATACCATTTAACGATTTAGAGCCTACCCTATGTGCATATTTAAAGTAATTCATTACTGGTTAATATTTGGCTATGCAAATTAAACCATCAGTCAAAGCAACTACATTGAATGACGTCCTTCCATTCCAACGTAAATAAAATTCTTTTACAAACCCGAGGCACATTCACAAATACTGGGATATGCATGAAACATAGTATATATTTTAATGTATTTAGAGTATTTAAACTATCATGGCAGGGGTTTGAAGACGTAGTAATAAACATGGTACAATTAAACACTAAATATTATATAGTTTGTGTTAAAATACATCTACAGCTTTATTGTGACACCGTTAATAGGTTTTAATTTGTCATTTTATGCATAAATAACAAAGTGTATATTCGTGTAAATCCTAAAACCTTTACAATCCATTCAGCTTGTATGTGACTTTTGTTGGGATGTATTGTTAGTACCACCCAATATTTAATTTTACCGTCTATTCTTTGTTTGAATTTTTCTTTGATAGAATTTTTAGAGAAAGAGAAATTTTATGGAAATTTTCCATCATTCAGTGATACACAATAATAGTAACACTACATTTTGAGATCTTTAATCTGATCTGTTTTAAGTTGAACTACTAACCTAACACATAACTGCAATAAAGATCACAAAAACCTAGTTATATGTGGTTGGTCAGTGAGTTCAAACATATTGTGACATGTATTCTTTAGTTCAATTTTAATAACTATTTTGTGTACATTAAGTATAAGTTTCAGAGTTTCCGTAAATGGTTTATATCCTGTAATAAAGCTTGTTACGGCGCTTTTGTATGACTTTTTTTATTTTAACCTAGATTTTAATTAGGTAGTAGGTTAATTATTCACCTAATAAAGAGAGTAGATTGCAGAATAGGAACGTTGTGTTACTGAGTTTTTCTATCACTGAACGATGAAAAATATCCTGAAAAATCTTGTCTCTTTATATAGCTTACTTATCTTATATCTGTTAGGTTCTTCTTATTATTATTAAAGAAAGAAACAATATTTCAATAATTATTGAAAAATAATAGAATTTCAAATCATTTAAGACGCAATGTACTTATACAAATATTGTCACATTCTGCTATATGTTTAGTTATTAATAACATTATTTGTTTCAAATAATGAGATAATAAATATACAGATGTACAGATTTTCAATGGTTTGATTACACCCCCGTGTTAATGCAAATTAGCAAAAGGAATAAATTTATTATTTAAAGCCATAGTAGTAGGTATACTGGTTATTACATCGAATATTTTGAAAAAATCATAAGTTTTCATACAAATTATAAAAAACACATTAAATTTTTGTATTAATAACAATCATATTTTAATATATTAGTTTAATGTAATTAAAATGGGAAGTATAACTGCATTTTTAATTTTTCAATAGTGTTATTTCCAAGATATGTCTAATGCACTACTGTATACTGTAGACTTAAAACCTGACTACAAAACCTAAAAATATAATTAAACAAAAACACTTTTTATATTGTTTTTTTTTTTTACCTAAACCTGTTGCCTTATTTACTATTCATTTTTGTCTCATTTATGTTCTCCATTGATGCTTATAGGCACCGACTTAAACATATATAAATATCATAGGAGTACAGTGAACGTCTAAAAACACTTTAGATGAAATCGACCCGATTTGAACTTTTATGTAAAATTGTAAATTATTCATATTTAGTATGGAGGCCTAAATAAATTTATGGTATGTGATCTGTATATTTAAATTCCACATAAATTTTTCCACCCATATATTGATTGAAGATTATATATATATATATATATATATATATATATATATATATATATATAATCTCTTCCCATATATACATTTTTATATAAACTTTTTAACATTGAGATAGTTATAACAAAGTTTAAGGTTGAATTGAATTATATTACTCATAGCAGCAACTAAAACACTAAGACCCCATAAGTATAATGACATTATACAAGAACATAATTATTATGTTATCTAAATTAATAGACAGTCTAATAAACATAAACACAAAAATAAACTATTAATACTATTAATTCTTAACTAAAAATCCACAACGGATTTAAACTTAGTTTTAATGCATTTTTTCACACATATTTTGAAATTCTTTTTAAGGGTAGTGATAGTAAACTGGGTTTCTACATGAAAGTATATACATTAGTAGAAGGAATCAAAAAATATCCTGATGGTTAGCAGTATTTTAATGTTTATGGATTGATCTAACAGGATATAAACTTGTATGACATTTTAAATGGCAAAGATGTATGGCAATAATGATAATGTTAACTAATCAAGAATTATTAAACAAACCCTGTCAAGTTCGAATCCATATAATTAATAGAATAAGATTTATTATGCAAATAGTTTGAATTTTGTCATTACATTGCAATAAAAATAACAGCTTCTCCTGGCATTTAAAAGTCTATGAATAGTTAAATTTTTGTAACATAGATGGAACTATCTATAAAATGACTGGATATTTCTTTAATTATTAATTAATTTACATAAATAAAAAAGATATTCATTGACTAATTTGAAGTAATACAAATTGTACTCGCTTTACACCACGAGTAAGAAAAAACTATAAATAACCTTTCCTTTAAAATTTTTTGTCAGGAATACTTATTACAAGTATAATCTTAGGCTACATCAATTAAAGTGTTAAAAATAACCTGGTATGGGAAAACACTTAGAGGCTTACAATATTAAGTCTAATAATTCTCATTATAAAAAATAAATTTTAAAAAAAATGGAACTGAATAAGTTTTTAACTTTATTAGACTGTGAATGTTTTTAAATTTGTATACTACAGTTCAAAATTTACAATTCTGAATTATCTTTTTACCATTTTATGAAATGTTCTAAATTGGTGACAATATTAATATAATAAATTAGTATTAAAATCTTTACAGATTAATTTAGTATTCCAGAATAATTATATGAAATAATGTTTACCAGTTACGTGATACATTGCATTAATGCAGGGAATAAAATAAAACTATAAGAAAATAAGCTGAACTGTTTTACATATATAAAATATATTATATTAAATTTATATATATATATATATATATATATATATATATATATATATATATATATATATATATATATATAACGGACTAAAAGAGAACTGAGTTGAGTTGGTGTCTGTAACTGAGTAAACGAGTTAACCCGACTCCTGCAGATAAACTCCATCTACATAACTTACTTACAAGTAATATCACTAAATCTACAATTAATAATTTCTAGAATCTTTTTATATGTTATTTAGGCTATGCAGGTTTTAGTAAATATTTGAATTATAGCGATGGAATTTGATATTTTACAGGTGATGTTTCTATATTAAAAATATTTAGATGATATATTAAACACAAAATCTATTATGAACGAACAAGCCCTATTTCTGGACTTATTGTTTAAAGTGTCAATTAATATGCCAGATTCTAACACTGTTTATTAGATATTACTTACGACTTTGTAAATATATTTTACGTTTTAAACTACAGTTAGGTTCGAATTCCTCATTGCTGGAAAAAAGTCCAAATGTAATATAAACTTTATTTAATTTTCATATTACATTTTAAACAACAGCTTTGTTTTTAAAATAAGATTATTAATGATAAATGCTATACGCTATGTAAAAGAGTAGTTTTCCTTTGCTGGTATTACGTAAATATAATGATTACTTTTAACTTGAACGGTTTGTTAAATAATTTATAATCAAATAGAAGAAGGGAAAATACAAGTATTTCTGTCTATGTTATTCACACAAAAAACTGTATATAAATTAAATGTAGAACCCATTATTCCTAGTGGATGAAAATGGATTCATTCGAACTAACGTGATGTTATAAATTGTCGTCAAAGCACACCATTTGGCATTTTAAAATCTGCTATTTAGCTCAGTTAAACCTATTTAAATCCTCTAACTGAGTGGTACACGTTTACAGCGTAACAGTTGTATTTTTTATTTATGACCTATAAACTACGTTCAAAATTGTAAAATTTATCTAAAAACCATCAATAATACTAAGCTAATTTGAATATAATAAAAATGCTGTAAGTAAATTAAAAGTTTACATTAATTTTATTTCATTTTTACATTTATTATATTTTGTTACCAAATGGGATAACATTATATTGTTTAACTGCTTACCAGGGTTCAAAATGCAGCTTTCATGCAAATTTAAAAAATACCTACATTGGGTGTAGACTTGATAACATTTGTAATCAACATTTAAAATCATTTTACTTTAAACCGGGCAAATACAATTTCTATTTAAAGACATTCACTCACATTTACATACACAGCCATAGCTCCTATTCCCTCCCTTAGTTTAAATTTTTGTACAGTAAGGCATTAATTTTCAGGCACCAAAGTTTCGAAACACACCAAACAGTTTTAAAAGGGTTCAAATTAATTTTTTATGCAAATTTTAAGACTCCTACATTGAGTGCAGATCCGATGAAACGTGTAATCAATTATTTAAAAGCAATTGACTTTACAATGAGTCAATATAAATTTACCATTCATAGATTTAAGTTTACATAAAACATACATCCAAACGTCCCCCAAACACATATAGTTGAAAAGGAAAAAGATTTATAAACATAAAATTAACATGTTCTTAGGCACACGAACCCGTATCTTTCATTGTCGGTTGATGGTTACACAATAGAGAGGTGTGTCCATCAATTATGTTGTATGTGGCTCTATAGTATAATATACACTCGATGTTGTCATCAACGTAGTCTTAAATAACCTTTATGCTCTCATCAACCGTATTGTTTAAAAACTACTTTGCTATTATTAATTTGTTTCTTTTGATAAAAGCATTTTATATACATGTAAAAGAATTAAACACAAGGATAATAAACATAATTTAAAATTGTAAATTAAAAACAATATAAAAAAAAACTTTATGGCAAATGAAATGTCTATATGAAGAATATTAGAATTCAATTGGCGTAAACTATATGCTTTTTAAGTCTATGAGATTAAGATAAATACTTTTGTAACCAAACAGTTTAACTTATTGAATCAATGTTTAAATTTTTGTCTGTGTCAAAGAATTTCACTTAGAGTAATACAATAATATGATAAATGTTTCAAAACAGGGAGCCTTTCAATGATTAAACCATTAGTTTTCATTTAGGATTCAAAAGATTTATCAAAATGTTTGTGATTGAAGCCCATAACATATAGGTATGATACTGACAGTTCTAAAACTCGAATTTTTACAGTTTAAAAAAAAACCATAAGGGCTTTGTTTTAAAACTCCAAACTAAATTCTACTCACATAAAGTGCCAATACATTTGAACCCTCTTTAAATTAATATTTAACAATTTAAGAGACCAAGATGGGGGTTTTTTAGCTGCATTATAGGGCAGTAGGGCTTGGCCAAGAGGGAAGATCGAAATAAGAATCGAACTATATTAATTTCAGATACAGTAATAAAGTCAATGTAAAATTTAGTTATATTAGTTGAATAATATAATCGTGAAAGCAATAAAATCAGACAAAGGGAATTTCACATTTGTAAATTTATTAGGATTAGGATTCTTGAGTGAGATGAAAATTAATCATCATGATATATTATTGATGTAATTTCAAATTTTCAGCATAACCGTAACTGTTGAACAGTTGGTACCTGTATAATTAAAACAATGAGCAATTGAAATTTATTTTCTCATATAAGGAGTGATATTTTTGTGTAAACATGGAATATTTCCAGATACATTTTTATGATGTATATGTGATCCCTTCTTTAAGGCTGGTAATGGATATGGATTATCTCTGTATATATTTGTAAGTTATAAATACCAAGGTTAGTTTCGAAGTAAAAACAGGGTGAGAATTGAAGAAAAAATATACGGAAACTTTTAAAACAGAGAGAGAGAAGTAAGGCAGGGAAGCATATTGTCACCTTTCCTTTTCAATATTATAATGGATGAAATTATTCTAGAAGTACAAGGAAACATAGGAGCAGAAGAACTTAAGACGATAGCATATGCGGATGACATAGTGATATGGGAAAATAGGGAAGAAGAGTTAGAACGAGAGTTGAACAAATGGGCAAAATGGCGAAGAAATATGGTTTAGAGATAAACATAAAAAAATGTAAAGTAATGAAAGTAGAGAGAAGGGAAGGAAATAACAAAGACGTGTTAGTTGAAGGAAAAATACTTGAAAAGGTGAAGAATTTCTGTTATTTAGGAAGTATCATAACAGATAGAGGCACAATAAGAGAAGAGATAGGAAACAGAACATAGAAGAGTGGAAAGTTTTTCAATATGGTGAAGATGATTGTGTGGAGTTGGAACATTGGGAAAGAATCAAAAGAATTGATGTATAAATCTTATTTCCAACCAATTTTATTATATGGAGCAGAGACGTGGACGTAGACTAAAAATGATTTAAGCAGATTGCAAGCTGCAGAAATGAGATTTTTAAGAGGGATAGAGAAGACTACAAGAAGAGATAGATTAAGGAACGAAATAACCAGAGAAAGATTGAAGGTAGTTTCACTGACTGCAAGAGACAATGGAAAGAAAGAAGAATACAGTGGATGGGGCATGTGAAGAGGATGGGAGATAATATAATGCCTAGAATAGCACTGGAGAAGGAGGAAAGAGTAAGAAGACCGAGAGGAAGATGGGAGGACCAAGTGTCGAAAGACATAGAGAGAAGGGGACTACAGAAAATGCAGGTGGAGGAAGAGGAGACCTGGAATGACAGACAAAAGTGGAGGAGGCTGTGTACGACGACCCGTGATAACGGAAACGTCAGATGATGATGATGATGAGTTTCGAAGTGATCGTTAAAAATTAAATACAGAACTATTTTCTTGATAGAAACTTATTTTTAAAAAAACCATTCTGATTTAAAAAGGTATAGAACTGGTCATAAAACAACTGTGGGAAGCATAACTACTTACTCTGCTACTATATATTTAGAGTTTAAAAGGGCTTTTGTATAATTGATATAAAAATTATAATAGGGAAGTTCAATAAACATTGGATTTTATTCCTCACTAAACACTAGTTTTTTTCCTTAAATTGGCTTATATATTTTTGCAAAGGTACAAAAAAAGTACTTAAAAATAATATTGTAATGCGTACTGTGTCAAAATTAGAGTATAGAACAGCGCAAGAGAGAGAGGATTTAGATCCCTTATCAACAGTAATTTCTATTAAAAATTTGCTGTACCTTTATTAAATTCTTCTATATTTGCTTATACGGACGACACAGTACTGGTATATTCCCATTTTAATGAATATATTTTCAGGGGAATGTTTAGCAGTGATTTAGAGACATTGTCCGAATGACTAATTAAAAAGCTGCTAATTAGTTCGACTAAGTTAAATTTATTCTGTTCTTTGATTACAAAAAATCCCTAAGTGATTGCAAAACGGCTTTTGAATGGCCGTTACTAAAACACTATTCAAGATAAGTAATCTATTTAAACGTCTAAACTGTTTTAAAAATCGAAAAGAAAAGAACAAAGTTATTTTTACACCTTATTCATTTCGCAGACATCTCCATTTGTGAGCTCTTATCCATAGATCCTGCATATAATTTAGAATAATACTGGCATTAAGCTTGCCAGAAATACACGTATCGTTGCAGTAGACTGAAATAGTTAGATTATGGCTAGGATATAGCATTTATGTGCTACTTTAACACTGTATAATGCCAAACATATAGCATGGAATAGAGCTGGCATCGAACCAAAACACAGTTATCTTTGCGGTAACATAAACAGTTACACTGTTGGTGGGAAATGTGGCATTGTGTTACACGTACAAATATGTAGTACAGAGTGAAACTGACATTTAACTAAAATATCTAAATACCGTTGTGACAGTACAAACGTTTTCACCGTTTTTGGGAATATTTAATATATTTAATAATATATACAAGTTATATATTAACACAATATATATATTTTAAAATATAATATATATTTTTTTACCGTTACACGTTCTATGGAAAACACACATCTTTTAATGTTATAAAACCACATACTTTATACTACAGATATATTAAAATAACACACATAAGCTAACATTGCATTTTCCTTCTACAATATCAGTTTTGTAAGCTGTATTTGAACAGAAACACAATTGAAAAGCCAATGAAGAGTTAAAAATCAGAGGGGTGATAAAATAATAGCAATAATTTTAAGTTCAAGTAAAATTAGTGATGCAAATAAATTCTGTGAAATGTAATATGCTAATTATTGTGTAACATAAATGTCATATCAAGCTTTATATATAATTAAGGATGTGACTATTAGCTGATAAACTAATTATTATGCACCAGCATTTATGTATTTTTCAAAGTGTGACATTTACCAGTTGACAAATGTACATGTAAAATACAGATTACTTATTTTTTTTACTCACGAACATGCTTATTTATGTAACTTGAGCGAAGTAAAATATTACTTGACAATATTAAAACGAAAAAAACAAGCAAAATATTTCCACAACCTCAGTTACCAGAATAAATGCAGCATGTAATAAAACTTACCCATAGAAGTTACAGAAGTTAAAACAAGTAATATAATTTGTTAATCAATGCTTACTTAATATTTAAGTAATATTTAAAATTAAATTTATCCTAGCTTTTTTAATTTTCGTAATCATTGTAGTGCTTTTAATTTGTGATTATTACCACTTTATTCAAGTGGCCAAATAGAAAACTATTCTCTTCTTTGAATTTGAAATTATCGTTCCTTAATTGGTAACAATATTGTTATATGTCAATTGTATGTCGTAACAAGTTTATTTATATAAAGTATACCAAAATTAGAAATATTTTTAATTATTGGGTAGGTTCAACGTTAATCCTAGGTAAGCTTTGGATAGGCTGAACTTGCATGCAAAATTTAAAGTCCATAGACGTCATTCTCAAGATGTCTTATAGTCAGACATAAAGAACAGGAATGTAATCTTTCCGGCAAGGCGAACAGAGATTGCGTATACAGAGTGATAGCCTTCAATGATATACAAAAAAATCTCGAGGTTATTAATTTATGCTCAATCATAAAACTCAATCCCGTTTATATAAATATTGAGGACGTATTATTGACTTGTTATGGAGGTAGTTATTTAGCGTTCAATGCCAAATTTGTTAGCAGCACCAAACGTTACGAGTCATCTGAACCATCAAAAACCATCTTCGGGATATTTATCTTGGGTATTCTCCCTGAATTAAGCGAGTCTTTACTTTAACAATCACTTTGTTGAATTTATATACTAGTTTTATTTTCAATTTATTATACTAAAAGGTCTAAGAAAGAAAAGATTCAATCCAATTTATAAATGTTAATGATCTTCCCACGAATCAAACCCGTTACTTCTCAGTTCTATATAAGCTGCTTTAATCCTGCTGTGGAAGTTCTAGATCTAATATAATTATTTCCCATATTAATTTCAGAGCATTTTACAACATTCACTAAAGACACAAAATATTACGGAATTTCTTACCCTATCCAATGAGAAGGAGAATCAAGAATTAGGACAAATATTAAGCTTAATATCCCCTTAAATGCTCTTATAAGAAGCAGAATATTAATGTGGCTGGGCCAGTTAATAGGAGAAAGGGGAGAATCTATCATTCAAAGACTGTGGAGAGATCATAGGGAACGAGGAAAGAATAAAAGAAAGGATTAAATATGGAGATTAGGAAAGAGCAGAACTGACATAGATGAAAATATGTCTTAGAATGTTCCAAAATATAAGTGTTTGGAGAATGAACTAAAGAGTAAGTAAATCACCTAAAACTGTTTAGTATAGTTTAAGTTATTTACGTTTCTATTTCTATCTTCAATATCACGTGACGGGCAAATAAACTTATATTTATTCTTTAAATTATATATTTATGTTTATGAAAGAAACAATTTATATACGATCTAATATTCCCCGAAGTCGTTCGCTTTACATTTATTGCCTTACAAATTATGTATATCAAAACTTACCTAGGTCAATCTGGTACTGTATTTATAATAAAACTTTATTTGTAAGTGTAACTCACACAATATGGAAAGTAACGATGGCCGTAATACTTTGGTCTGCGTTAGGAATAGGGCAGGTTCAAATCCTGTCTATGAGCGTAGTACTTTTTATCAGTAGCATCGGTACTGTATTGACTGTCTGTTTTGTTCTGTTTAAAAATGTATAAATGTATAAGGCTTAAAAGGGATTTGTTTAATTAAACAAGAACGTGTGATTAGAAGGAAATGCAACTAAGAGAAACTTTAAACGATTTTGAACGTGCTTTAAACATTATATTCTTTCTATCGAAATTGTACAACAAATTGTAACTGTGTCTATGTAACACAGTAAAAAGTATGTTTTATGTGTAAAGTCATACCACCAAGTAAAATACACCAAGAAGTTTCAGCTGCAAAGTAATCTTCTACTGAATGGCAACAGTATTCCTACGTATTTCAGACAGAGAAAGAAAAATTATCAAAAATAAAGGGTTTTGTTAGTGTCAACAAAAGTACAGGCGAAGATTTCGGAAAACATATCTTTCCTCTCCTGCTGATCGTCTGCGATCATACATTAGGGTGGGCTGAAAAAAAAACTAAATTTTCAAGTATCGAGTTCTAATAGGGCTCAAAAGTTGCGTATTCTGATCTGATTAAGAGAAAAATAATTAAAAAAATTATTATTTAAAATCTTTAGTTCGCGCAACGAGCTTAAAGTTTTGGTAAAAGTGTACTTTTTTGCTATTTTCAAAAATATATTTTAAAAGGTCTTATGATGATTTTTTTTATTGTACTACCGTATATATATTACGTTTATAAGTCCATAACGCCAATAAAAAAATATTTAGATACTTTAAAAAAAACATATAAGGTTCTCAAAAAAATATCGTAATTATTAGAAAATTGTACGATAAATAACAATTTTTCTTCAAAGAGTAAAACATCACAGATTTGCAGCTCTTCGCCCATTTTCACCAATGTTTTGGTGGAATGACCCAGAACTCACCACGGGGAGGTGGCTGTAACTCGATTTTCCACCCACACCACTACCCAACCATCCAACCCAAATAGGGTGTGGTTTGAATGTATTTACATTATTTATATGTTCTACGCTTCCATAAGTTTACATACCTTAGAATGACGTCGAAGGTTTAAACTCTGATTTATGTCCAAATTTTGGCATGACAGACCTTGATAGCAATGTGGTTCTGATAAATCCATCTCTGTTATCTTGACCACACACTTTGTCCGAACGCTTTCTGTCACTAACTTAAACACACCTTTCCACGGCTTGCGTGTGTGGCAAGGAAAGTTCATGAACTCGAACTCTGGTAAAGTTTTGTTCCTCAAATAGGTTGATAATTGTTTCCGTTGTTAATTTCCTCATCATAGGAGGAGGAGAAACTTTGCATTTAGACCAATCAATGAGCTCACTGTAGTCCCTTAGCTTCAAACTTAAGAGTGGGTGTATGAAATATTCTTACAGCCGATTTGCTGTTATTTTCCACACTTCTTGCCTTCAAAACTCTTTCTGAAACCTAACTCTCTTATATGCAGTCTTTCGTCCAGTTATCATTGTTAACAGCATGTTTTCTGGGTGACAGAAAAAGGAGTTTCTTTCAATCACAGGATCGATAATTTTTTTTATTTCAGCTGACAATATCTCTGGTAGTTTTGGATTACTTTAAACACATGTTTTGGTTCCATACTTCTCGGAATGGTAGCGATTTATGTCGAAACCAGGACTGGTGCATAGGTCTTCATTATGTAATGAACAAGAATCTTCAGTTAATTTGAAGGATTACTATCTGAAATGTACAAACGTAACACCCTATTAGCACAAGTCAACCAACGGGAATGACTTAGAGAGGCCCTGGATCTCTATTAGTCCAGATCTGGAGTACAATTGCCCGTTTGGATGGTTCTGACGATATCGAGAAGGTACTGCTGATCTTTGCTTAGATCTTTTGTGTCAGTATCTATGATTTCAGATTCTACTTTTTCAAACTCCACAACAGGCATTTGTTGCAATCGGGAAGACGTTTTGCCAATAACTCCACTGAAAGTTGAAGGTCCTGTGGATTCTCCATCCAAGAACTGAAATAAGTGCCTATACGGTAGTTCATTAAAGTGAAGTAAACAGATAAACACTGGAGTGGACGATTAATTTTCGCTTCAATATTTCGAATTACTCCGTTTTTCCAACCAGTATTGGTTGTTGTTCCATCACAACCAACAGCTTCTAACCTCATCTAAATCAAAGGAATTATCTTCAAGGTACTTGAGAATGCTTTCTGCAATCCCTTGTCCAGTTTGAGCTGTCTGGGCTTACATGACCTATGTATTGGCCTCCTGGTTCTCGTACAATAACTTATGTGTTCTTCTTTCTTGACCCTACGGCACATTTTTATTTCCAAGTTTATCCTGGAAAAAAGTATTGTCTTTTCTCCCATCAAAGTAGATTCCCTTTGTTTCTGTATTTTTCGAGGTCTTTTTCTTTAATAGCCTGTCTTGCCTTTTGTTTTTCTCTTCGAATTTTATTTTTGTCAATTACTAGTGAAGTATCTGACTCTAATACCATTCCAAGATCAAATAGCACACTCGATGCTATTGCTGCCGTTGCTCTGTCCAGATATGCCAAATCTGTCACTAACTAAAAAGCAGTTGATTGAAGACTGAGTCTCATTTGAGATGTATTGGAGGGAGTTGTCGGTGGATTAGGTTCAGTCGGATTTTCTTGCGAAGATCTCCTATTTCCTTGGCTTCCTTTTCAAAACCATCATTCAAGTTTTCCCGCAGGCTCTCTGCTTGTTTCCTTTCTTCTTTCTTCAAGAGTTGATTTGTCACTACCACCTTATCTAACAACCCCCAATGCATTGTCTTCCTATTAGTTCGCTGATCATGCAAGAACTTTCTCTCTATGATAGTATCTTTTCTGTTTATCACAATTGCACTCCATTTTTAATGGGGCAGTCACAGGAACTTGTCTTTTTCCCACATGACAAGTGTAAATCATTTGACATTTACAAGCGACAATGTCAAAAAGTTTTGATTTGGATTCTGTAACAAATTTCTCTACTTTCTTCTGAAACGAGTTCTTTTTTTATGATCCCTATTATATGATTTTCTCAAGTTGTAATATGAATCGTGGTAAGACCGAATCATTTGGACAACTCGTGTGTGAGATACAATTGGAATTGAGGCCTTGACATTAAATAGCTTCAATCTGAAAAGCAACATTCTCCGCAATGAGAGAAAAAGAAATGTTTTTCTCTGTTTCTGATTTTACTGACAACTGGTAACTTTCTTCGAAACAGCACAACAAAACATCCTCATATGTAGGAAGACTTACCCCATTGAGGCCTTTGGATAATCCGAAAATAGGACAACGGTGCCATTTGCCCGCCAATACACAGAACACACAAACTTTCAGAACTAACCTGATCGCACAGTAAAAGAACTAAATTCACTTGAAGCACAAACAAAGGTAGGTCAGGTAGGGAGGTTTCATGTCGCGACTTGCTTACGGCGCCAGATGCCTCAGAGGTTTTTCATGGTAGTGACTTGTTTTCTACTCCGTGCCTAACTTCCTGCTGCTCACCGCGTGAGTTATCAAACTACTAGATTATTTGTTTTAAGGAATTTGTTTAGAGATTTTTCGTTACATTGTGCAAACTTTATATGTTAATTTAAAGTATCTAAATATTTTTATTGACGTTATGGACTTATAAACGTAGTATATATATGGTAGTACAATAAAAAAAATCATCATAAGCGAGTTTAAAATATTTTTTCAAAGTAGCAAAAACAGTACATTTTTTAGAAAACTTTAAGCTCGATGCGCGAACTAAAGATTTTAAATAATATTTTTTTTTTTAATTATTTTTCTCTTAATCAGATCAGGAATACGCAACTTTTGAGCCCTATTAGAACTCGATACTCGAAAATTTAGTTTTTTCAGCCCACCCTATCATTACATGTAAACGTAGGTTGTACTCCAGAAGATAAGTCTGCGGATCAAACAAAGTTCTCGAAGCAATCGAGGTTATGAGGTATTGAGGTTTCTATTTGGATCAAGTATCTCCTTAACACGTGCATGAAGAAAACCTTATCCAGCAAGAAAATAGAAGATAAATTAGGGCGATAGGGATGAGCTGGAACCAAATGGTCTTCTGTGGTGTCAACGGTTACGCCTTTAATGCTGCTTAAAATTATATCCACTGTTACATGTATGTGGTTCTTTCTTATAATAGCTTGTGTAGAAGGAATGCAGCTCTGCGAAATGGGAATATATAAGAAGCACGATCCTCAGATATTCGTTTCCGTATCATGCGATGGAATGTTGAAATCATTAGCCCGTTTCAAAGAAGAAGACCATGGCACCGTCTGCGGAATCACAGTGAACAACATAAATGAAGTCAGGCTGGCTTGGGAGAATGTGGGAACAATTTATAATCACCCGGTATACAGGTTAAGAAATAAACAGGGTCTCAAAGGGTGAGTCGTGTATAACTTCATACGATAGGAGAAGATTGTTGACTGCCACTAACCCCTCTCTGAAAGAAGTCTTGTTTTTATTTTGAGATATTCTGATTAATCATGTGTAGTTACTTTTTACCTCTATCATAGAGCTAGAAAGCTTTCGGGAAATAGGTTTGTTTCACAAAGTAATAATGGATCATAAGGTTTGCAAGCCAAGCATCAATCAACATACTTGGTGCATGAGCCATTGACATTCTGAAAATACTCAGTTAATTTACTTTTTCTGTTAGAAGAAATTAGTTTTTCAAACTCTTTTGAGTACTATATTTGATAAGTTAAGTCCAGCTCTCTTTATTCTGAACGGTTTTAAAGTGTATCCCAGAGATCTGTCAGATATTGACTTTCCTTCTCAGTTTGCTCACAGGCAAGAGATACATAATTTAACCCTATATCAGTATCTTTCTTAGAACTACAATATTTGAAAAGTTCCATGGACTCAGTTTTGTAGAGAGGCAAAGCTTGACTGCTCGACGTCTGTATTTTGTTATTTCCCAATTTAAAAATCTTGGCTACATTTAGAGGTGTTATTGTTATAGTTTGTCATAATCTCTAGTATAAGGGATGTTAATTGTTATTTATTGTTTGCATACTTAATGGTTTCATCTGCCTGCTCTCATTATTTAAAGACAACGTTCACTATATTTTACACAAACAACTATTAATATAAACAATAATATATTAATACAATATTAATTTACGATAGTGAACGTCTTTTAACAAAAAATAATCACTTTTATTGCATTTCATTTCGAGAAAATATCGTGTAATTCAGAGTTACATAATACTCACGTGAACACGATGTGAAGACGGTCGACCGAGCAAAGGCAATTACGGTAGTAACTGGCAACCTATTTTATTGTCTCCCGGCCCTAGTAATACAGACCACCGGATATAAGGCGAAAACTGACTGAGAACTTTTCTCACCCTATGTTTAACATTCTCAAATCTTTCAATCATGGTAACCTCGCTGTAGTAATAAAAACAAAATATTAGATAACAGCTAAGTGCTTGTAGCATTTCAAATAATTCAGATTGGTGACAATTTATAATATAATGAAAAACAATTTAGCACTAGGGTAGCCAACTTTGTGAAATGATATTTTGGAAGAATAGATCGGTAAAATTATTAGCTGCTTTAGCATCGATTTTAGTCAAGTATATGTAACATTATTTAAAAATGAAACTGGTACAGACTAAAAATACGCCATATGATTTTAGAGTGACTAATCGTTGATTTTTGCAAAATAGTGGGGTTGCTATTTATTTCTTGAGGAACACAAAACATTAATTTAATATTGTTAGTAAATTTTTCTTTGATACTAAAACTCAAAATGTTTGCATTCAATTGCATTTTATTTTCATACCACCAAAAATAAGCTTGCGATAAAGCATGTCTTTAAATGTTAACAATATTTAAAATACATATAATGTCTTCAGGGTAAAACTATTCGCGTCATTATTTTCATACTTATTAAACATTTTAAGATGGTACAAAATTTTCTTTCCATTTTGACACTTTGCAGGATTAAAAATGTACACAGCTTCAATTAATACAAGGTAAAGTAGATATGGCTCAAAGGTTAAATTTTTCAACATATAAATACAGTAATACAGCTTCTTTTAGTAATTTCTAGCTCCATTGCATGCTAAACTGCAACTTGGAAGTGATTGCACGGTTATAATCAAAAGTCTAAAGAATATTTGCATGTTTGCCAATGAAAGTCAATATTTAAATAAAAGTTAAATTTAAATTGGCCAACGTTATGAAGACCCATTATTGATAAAATGGCGAATTTTTATTTTTTTAAGTCTTGGATGACAGACAGTTATGAAACTACCTCTTATTACGTGCTGAGTGGTATTTTGTATACTTGTCGGAACTAAATATATATGATTGTGAGACAATTATTTTATATTTTGAACCTTTCGATACATAATTTCATTTAAACTAACAGAAAGAGAAGCAAGCGACGAATTATTTCTTTCCTACGAGAAACTTGTCCACTAATATCACGAAAACTATGCTTTTCGTTCATAGAGTGTAAACTAGGTCATGGCTTGTAGACTATTAGAAGAAAGTAGTATAGGGGTTTGCCAAAAACAACAGAATACTTTTGCATAAAACGAGATAACGTGTTTTTATTATTCTTTATAATTATTTGCAATAAATTTCAATAATGATACATCATTGAACCTGGAACTGTCACATGAACCCCTTTGGCTAAATTTTTACTCTTTTTCAAGGCAACAAACACACATACGTAGTATTCATAATATTTACATAATATGTTAACCTGGGATAACATAATTTCGTTATTGAAATTATATCATTGAATATTAAAAATGTATAAAGTATAGTTCCGAATGTCTCTAATCTTCATTGCACTATCACACACTGGTTTTTAAAATTAAATCGATGATGAAACTTTCCAAAAATCGTATAAAACATCTGCCACGCTAGTTTTTTAGAGGCGGAATTGGAGGGCAACAAAAGATTTTAATATAAAAGATAATAATCTTTCCCAGTACTTTCGTTCCATACCTAGAAATTTTTAACCCTACCGTATGAAACGGACGTAATTGCTATATGACTTGTCAGACAATTAGAAAAAGAGCCAGACTAATTAGCTGAAAGCGGTTATTTTCAATCTCTTTATATATTTAGTTGTGTGACCGTCAAATAACTATTACGCATTTACTAACGGTCAATTTTAATTATGTAAAATGAAGAAAATATGATTTCTGAAAAAATAGGTTTGATGTATTTAACCCTTTCGAAACTCTCGTATTTTTACCTCCACGAAACAACTGTACGGCTAACCATAAAATGTTTACTTAGGAAATAAATTGGTTTGGTTATACATTTCAATAGACTCCTGCTCTTTATATGACAATTAAAATAATTGACGATTGATGACGCCATAATTCTGTTTCTCTTACAAAATTAATTTTTTCGTCGCTCATAATACACATACAATTACAACTCTGTCGATAATGTCTTTGAATTTTATAATGTCGGTCTCGTTATTTGAAACCTGTTCTACCCTTATGTTATATATGACAACATTTTATTTAATATTAGATTTTATAATATTAAGAGGAGGATGTATCTCTTCACATAACTATGTGACAGAAAAGAAATACAATATGGTATGTTTGTGTGTAAAAAGGAAAATACGCATAAATTCACGTACTGTTATCTCTAAAACTATCAGGCCTAGGTACTTAAAATATTTTGTCTGTATTCATCATGACTTTAAAATATATTAATAATATTTATAAAACACTAAAACCACTTCAAAATAAAACATTTCATTATATGTGTTTATTTATTTTACATATTATATAGCCTATATATACATATTATTAAGTTTGTGTTTTCATATATTTTTGTTTCGTTTCTTTTGTATATAACAAGAACATAATCTTAACATACGTAGTGTTGGGGTTATTATTACTAGATGGAGCTATGCATAACATCTCAAGTGTCTGCATATCATAGATTCTTAAATATATATTCCAAAAATGAAATAAGTAAAATAAGTAACTTACGGGAAAACGTGATTTAAGTTTTTGCAAGAGTTTTCACTGTTAAATCCCACGAGGTGCGTAAGTTTTTCCTTCACTGCCATCCCCTTTACTTTTTAGTTAACTTATTTGAAACTCTTTTTGTTGTGTTCTTCTTCTTCTTTATCAGCTTTTCTTACACTCTCAGAGTCGATTCTCTTTAGTCTTATAACCGAAGTCTTTCCACGTAGAGTGCCTAGCCTACACAAAACATTTAGTTTTACTACTGTTCCTTAATTGAAACTAATGTCTTCTTTTTTTGTCCCTAGTTGAAGTGCATTGAGTCCTACAGACACAGTTTTATGAATCTATTGCTATATTGAACTATTGAAACTTGCATTGGGTTTTGGATTTTCACATGAAGGCATCGTTTTATCAATTCTTTATTATACATTCGATTAATATAAGTATAATATTAATTATATTATATTTGGATAATTATATAAACAATAAAAGATACATCCCGGCGGAGCAAGTACTTTTTGTGATTCAATGTTTATTGAAATTATATATATTTCATGATTCAATGCAACGTAGTAGTAGTAAATGCAACGTTCATTTGAAAGTTTGTAGTATATTTCACAACATTTATACATGACCCACCACTAATAGGGATATCAGATAAGATTGGTAATTTAAGTGGCAATTTATTACTAATTATTTGACGCCAAACATTGAGTAGGTCAGCCCGCGTGATCAGATTACAACTTCATCATTGCTAGTGCACTTTTATCTACTATAGCCCTTATATTAAGTTAAATTTCTTATTGTTTTTTGAGGTATCGGAAAATCACCAACCAATTATTTGCTTTTGATTTTTATGTTAAAACAGAGTCTAAAATTTAATACGTTATTAAAACACCCCAGGGACATAAAGTATACTACCGTTATTAAGAATCCGTAAAAGAATGTTTCCTGTTAAACTAGTAGGCCTTTCAGATAACTTTTCTGAATAATACGTAGAACATAATTGATTGACCACTCTACGTAAAGTAAAAACACCTAAATATAAAATGTTTTTAATTTTTAAACTTCATTTTGAAGTTTAAAATTGTGATAAAACAATAATTAAAACATGTAAATGTTCGATGGTATATTAAACAAAAAATTAAATTTATTTAAGTTTTAAACTTATAAGAACATGTCACATGCTGAACTTGAAAAACGCTTAATGAAACAAAGAGTTTTAGATATTAAATGTATAGCGTTATTATTTATTACTAAATCAAGCGATAGTTAAAACTGAAAATGTTTTAATAATTAGGAAAATTGGTTATAGCATTATCATTATTCATTAAAGTTGAATGTGGCTAACTTCAGCAGCACAGGGCTACTGTTAGGACCACAAATATGTTACTGGATTCAATTCGATTAACAAACACGATTAATCTAGACAAAGCATTGAAGTTGCCTCATTAGAAACACGGGGTTTTCAAAAAGTTTGTTAGAGGATATATATATATATATAATGTTCACACAGTTTTATTCTCATTAAAAATGTGTAACTCAAATATACGTTTTTCACATACGGGTATAAATTATGCTCAACATTTATCTTTACGTTTATTTATATTTTGAAATAAATCTTGAGATAAATAAATTTACATGTTACATCCTGCTAAGGAATAACAATTTTAATTCCTTACACAAGTTTGTTCTTTTATTACGCAAACCTACTTTATGACTGAGTTCAAATGTGGTAATAATTAGGTGACACATTTTATCCAACTACTATTGATGTGATTTTTTGTCATGATTCAACAAATAAGTATTCTGCATTAACTATTTAAACACGAATTCGTTTCTAAATTTTTCATTGGTTTTCAAATCGTTATAAAAATATGGCCATAGGTAAGAAATATATGATACATTTAAAAATCATTGCACATATCAAAAGAATAGCATATTTAATATGACTATTTACTATTACACGTGATATTACTAAACGCTTCAACGTTAAGACATTTTCTTGAAGAAGAATAGGCTATCACATTTGTACCTATAAAAAATACCCACAACGCTACTTTAATTTCGATTAAATCTACTAAAAACTATCCATATTATTACAACTATGCCAGCTATTTTATTTCTGATATTAGACATTGGTAAATTTAAGGCTGCAAAATCCGTTTTGTAAATATTCAATTTATCAATAAAGACAACTATTATATAATCTTTATACACAGATCTCAATTTAAACATACTTTTACCCTCCATATATAGGCAATGAAGACTATACATTGCCTATGCTATAAAACTTGCATTAGTACGAGTAGAGAAACACCCGTTCTGGATGGAGTTAGAGTGTACAACAAGAGTTTCTGCAAATATGAAACATGGGGAAAAGTTCCAGAACAACTACAACACTAACTCGCACCACACAGAGTCTGGAACTACTGCAGGACAGTTAGTTACTGCTTAGTTTCACAAGCTTTAGTGCATAACAGTGACTAAGTTTAATCACATACGTATGTTAAACACAAACTTAGATCCTAAATATGGATTATTGTGAATTCTCTAGTTCTATTGAGACGCAAACCTTTAACATTTTAATAAGTCTTTACATAACTACTATAATAACATTTTACCTGCTTATTACAATAAGCTGACGTTAAAGTACGGTGGTAAAATGACAGAAATTAAATTAATTCACCCTCTAGAGAGGTAACATTCGCTATCACTCAGCCCATAAGTCAAGTACCAGTATGGCTTTGTCAAAAATGAGTGACATAATTTTTAATACACATTGAGATTAAAGTGTTTATTTAAAAATAATTAGGCAACTATACCAGAAGATGGTCTTAGATATTATTATGAAGGACATTGCATACAAAGTTCGTCAGTTAGTACTAAAAACTGAACGGAAGAAGAAGATGTTGGAGGTTATACTATTAAGTAATTAGTAATTGAAATCTACTATCTGTTGCGGAGTTATTTTCTATTACTCCCTCAATCCACTACTATACCCTTATACCCCAAGACTTCTTTTACTATATATTGAGGAAAGTCTGCCAACCTAATCCGGCAATGATAATGTAGTGAGGTGCTCAGTAATTGCCATCTATGTAATGTGTTGCGGAGCTGTTTTATATGAGTCCCACAATCCACCAATCGTACTATTATGCCGCATGCCTTCTACTACTATATCTTGAGAGAAACCTGCTAGCCTCGTCCTGCAATATTATTATAGTGAGGTGCTTAGTAATTAAAATCTTTCTATCTCTTGCGGAGTTATTTTCTATGACTAACTAATTCCACCAACCGTAACCTTATGCCAAATTCACTCTATACTACTACGACTTGACAGAAGCCTGCCAGCCATGTTCTTCAAGGTGAGTCGTATACCTATCAGCTTTTTTGCGTATACATAGTAAATTTTTAAATAAACTTATGATTTCAAAACCTTGTATTTGAAAAATCATTGTGCAACTATCGAATAAATAGCTTTCAAATGTATGTGAACCTAATAAAAACTCTGAAATCCATGTGATTTAATAATGCTATTACTTAATTGATAACTGAACTAACACATTATCATTATTAATTGCTTGAATTACAAAATAAATAGGGATAAGGTGTGTTTAAAACCTATCTAAACAAAACATTTAATGATATCCTAAAAAAGCTTTAAGTGGCGGTCATTTGTGGTCTCAGTGGCAGGCCGTTTTCGGGTAAATTGCCATTATCGTTAAACTTATTTTTAGAAAATATTGTATAAGTGATAACCTAGCAACATTATATAATTTTGTTTTCCTTATGAACTATAGAATAACAATAAATATGATATTTGGTTCCTTATTTTTTATTTTCAGATGAATATCATTATAGGTGTGTAAAGATTTTCTTTTAGAAAAAATAATTTTTAAGTTCTACTGTCCGTCACTTTGAAACTACTGGAGCTACAAAATAATGTCATATTCACAGAATATACACAATTTTATTCTAAACAAATTACTACCTATGCATTTTTTTCTATTTACAAGAACAAAAAAGTTAGAAGGGAAAAACGAAATAAATGTACAAACTGTTTTTTTTTTGTTTTTTACTCCGAGTCACTAGAGTAACTAGTCACTAGGGCTTGTCTTTTCCTCCCAGTAGTGTAGGGTCTATAATAGTGGCTTAGTTTGTCATAGCACAGTATATTTCGTAAATATAAAACAGGAATTGTCTTATCGCAAACCCCTCCCCATCCTCAGACAGAGTTCAAACTCGAGCGTTCTAGTAGATGACGTGATTACAGAATCTCGCCGCCCGTTCAGCTGGTGCGCCGCATTCTTGTACTTTCGTGTTTTACTGTGTGTGTAATAGATTAGTGATGGGTGACACTATGAGCATTTGGGATTTACCCAGGAGCGAAGAGGGGACCATTCGTTTTTTACAAGATCGTGACTAGTTGCCTAAATCTAAAATATTCGTGGCGGTCGGCAGTTGCAGCTGAAGGCGGAAATCCACTACACTCTCATCCTTGATATTGCTGCATTCTGGGCGTCACAGGAAACTCATTAACAATTAATAATCGTTGTACGTTTGTAATTGAAAATTTGCTTTTTCGTTCTATAATGTTTTTTTTCTATAAATATATATGTTTATGTTCCTCATACTGGTGTGGTCGGTATAATCCCAAAGTACCCCAACATTTTCCATGACGAACGAATAACCTAAACATTTACCGGTAACACAAACAACGCGATAAACAATAATATACTGGCAATAACAGTGCGCAAAGTCGCCAAACAAAACAGTGACGAGACGAGTAGACAGCTGTTCTCTCGTCTGCCGCCAGGTCAAACGAAAACTGTTGGATTCATTTAGTCCAGCAAACATTAGTAACATGAATACACACTATACTATATGATATATATAGGAAATTTCATGGAGAATACGATAGTTCAAACTAGGCCTAAAAATAATGGATGGTTGCGGACCAGCATCCTCAAATGTGAAGCGACGGCTGTGACGGCGCTTGCCACTTCGCGGCGGCGTGAATCATACGTCTCTGACGGCGCTTGCTACTTATAGGGTTAATATCATGTCGGCAGGAATGATGTTTCTTGCCCGGTCGGCATTCTAGTTTGGAAATTATGAGTACGTGGATCTCAAGTCCTGTTGCTCGATTTGGGACTGAGAACATGTTACATTGTACTTCGTACCTAACCTTTTTCTTTTATAAAAATTATGCAGGTTGATTAGTTTACAGGATGAAGACTTGTAACACCTATATTACATATTAATGTACTTTCCAAATGTAAACTTCCCGCGTACTTAACATTTCTCCCTTCAATACCAAGTAACTCTGTGTGTGAAGTGTGTTTGTACGCAGCATATGCTGTCATATGTAAATCTGTGAACCCAGCGACAGTCCTTTATGTGTATGATATCCCTCATTCGTACCTTTCTATGTGGCAAATGAAGATGAATCGATGAGTGGAATCATCCTTTTACTATTTCCTCCATATATACTCACCTTCACTATCCAAATTTTAGTAGCTGTTTAAGAAAAAAACGTAAATTAAGTAGATTTAGTAATAGTTCTAAGATTAGCAGGTAACTTGCTTAACTGATAAAAATAAAATTAAATCTCTATATCGTGAAATTGCCTTCAAAACCGCATTCTGAGGCATCCATATTGCTTTTTAGTTCTTCACTTTCTTGTTCAGGTCCATTCATCATTAAAATATTGTAAAAACTAGTTAAGCTAAAGTGTCCCGCTTAGAAAGCGGGAGTGGAGCCTAGAGTACATGTAATTAAATCAAATACACTGAAATTCCATCCTTGAAATTCCATTTCTTGAAATTCCATCATTCATATTGTAACAAGTATCAAAATAATTCGTTATCGTTGTATTAGTTTCACTTGTTATATAAACTTTTTATCACAGTTTACATTTTTTGTTTTTTTTCATGATAATCAATATTACATTTCATTAAATAAAAAACTTGAAATGTTAATTAAAATCTCCATAATATATTACAGTTTATTATGACCCATTTAAACTATTTATTTATTCTTCAATATATCCAGTCCTGGTATATCCAGTACTTAAAATAAGAGACTGTCGGTGCCTTGTGTCTTTTACTTTGAGTTATGTTCCCCGCTAGTTACACTTATCTTCAGTCTTATAGAGGCAACCAAAGTTGAATGAATATCAATGTCATAAAACTTTAAAACTCAAAAAATGTATATACATAAAATCACCTTTAATTGATATATTTTATATTTTTATGATAATAATAATAATAATAATAATTTTATTGCTTTAGAACATGTACATGTTATAGCAATTGTCAAAGAAGAAAATAAGCTAAAATTTTGGATTCATACATGACATCTAGGTTACTTTCGTACATACAATTTATTCCATCCATCCTACTGCTCATTTATTCGAATTTCCCACTCTAGCACCAGCGTCACTCAGCCAATTATGTGGTCACCCAAAAATGTGCCATGAACTCGTCTGTATTGTAAAAGCTTCTGAGAGCAATGCACTTTTCATACGAGTTTTAAATGCCTTAGGCATTGCGGCACTTTTTATGAAATTTGGCAGTTTGTTGACAAACTGAGCTCCTGCCTGAGAAGGCAGACGCTCATGTACTACCGTCCTGTGTCTCCCAGTTCGGTAGTTGTCCCTGCCTCTAGTCTCATATGAGTGTATATCACTACCTCTGATGAGATTGCATTTTGACTTGAAAAACATAGACGTCTCTAGAATGTAGAGGCAGGGTAATGTCAACAGTTTCAGTTTTCTGAATGCTGGTCTGCACGACTCTCTCCATTGTAGTTTTGCAATTGTTCGAACGGCTTTTTTTTTTGGAGTGTAAACACTCTAGAGAAATGTATATTTGCACAGCCTCCCCACAAGACCACTCCGTATGACAGGTGGGGGTATATCAATCCATAGTACGCCGTCATCAGTACCTGAGTTGGGCAGTATTTGGATAGCTGCCTCAAAACATAAATGCCTGAGGACAATTTTGAACAAACGTTGTCTACATGACTATCCCATGTCAACCCTCGATCAAGGTGTATACCAAGGAATTTAGTCGAGTAGACTTCTTCGATCTCAGTCTCCTCCAACATCACTATAGGACTTTGATCAGAGACGGTCGGCCGCAAACGAAATTGAACAAAAACCGATTTTGACGGGTTTGTTTTAAGATTGAGCTCATTGAAATGTTGAATTAAGTTGTTGAGCTCAGTGAATGTTGTCATTTCAAGTTATGTGTTTGATTTTTCTTTGAAACAGAGAGTCGTGTCATCGGCATACTGGACTATTCGTCCTTGGTGCAAAGATGAGCCAGCATCGTTGACATACAATAGGAAAAGTAGCGGACTGAGAATGGAGCCCTGAGGAACACCACAACCCAGCTCAACCCCCTCCGACCGTACGTCAGAAATTTTTATGAATTGTGTTCTATTACTGAGATACGATTCAAGCCACAAGAGTGGCACTCCTCGTATCCCGTAATACTCCAGTCTGTAAATTAGGGTGTTGTGATCAACGCAGTCAAATGCTTTAGATAAGTCAAGAAACACACTAAGTGTGTCTCTATGACTTTCAATTCCTTCTACTATCATCTCGACCAGCCCAACGACTGCGTCTATTGTCGACTTCCCACTTCGGAAACCGAACTGGTTTGATGATAGTAAGTTGTGTTTTTCCAAAAAATTCAAGAGTCGACTGAGGAAGATCTTTTCAAAAACTTTACTGAAAACTGGTAAAATTGAGATGGGACGATAATTTTGAACTAATTTGGGGTCACCTTTTTTGAATATCGGGGTGATTTTGGCTTTTTTCAGAGAAGATGGAAATATTCCTGAGCGGAGAGAGAGATTTATCAAATGTTCAAGCGGCCTCAACAGGTGCTGTGCACATTGCTTAAGAAGCCACATTGAAACATGATTTAAATCGTTTGATTTTTTTGAAGGAAGATCTCTCATCACTCTGGCAATTTCATCTTCTGTAGTAGGAGCAAGAGCCATTGAAGCTGCTGGGCTCCGTACCAAAGTGGAATGTGGCTGATGCTGCTTTGGACTGAATCCTTGGTCAGCACCAACCGAGGCAAAAAAATTATTAAAAGCGTCCGCGACTTTGGCTGCATCGCTGACTTGATCGTTTCCAATCTGAAGCTCAATTTGTCTTTCAGTTGGTGGACTTTTATTTTTGATGATAGCCCATGCCGTTTTTGAAAAAACAGTTGATATCATGTGTATCGGATCTTGCTTGTTAGGCACAATGCACCAACAAAGACATATGATATATAAAACGTAGAGTCCTAACTGCTGATCATTGAGATCAGATCATTGGTAAATACCTCAAAATTATTTGACTGTTGAAATTGTGTATTTCTCTTCAAAACCTCATTTAATGTTGTCTCCTTTCAATCTGCTATTGCTTCTGGGAATTTACATCATAGGTCTTTTTATCTTTGAATGTATAAAATAACTTCTTATTGGTTAAAATATTTTCAATATATGCCGGATGCCAAGTGTCAGGAGAAGTGAGAGTAATTTTTTATTGGTTCACGTTATAAGAGTATAATTCTGAATACCATCATAAGGTATAAAATGTCAACATTTACGTAAGTGACTTAATCTCATCATGTTCATGTGTATCACAATAGGAATCAGACGAAATTTTTTAATTCATCTATAGGTGAATCACTGCATCATATAAATCTTAAATTTATACATCACATTAAACACTTAGACAAGACTAGAAGATTATTATAAAAGATTATATTTGGACTCATCCAATAATGAATTATAAAAGGCTTTTACATATTTGACAAAAAATAATGCAATAGAATGTATAAACTAGAAATAAAAATAACCCGTTTCAAATTAAAAAAAACCTTATTAAGAATAAACTTAAATTAAGAAGTTATAATTATATTATTTTTGGTCTTAAAAGAAAAACTATCTTAACTCTTTCTTTCTCACTCTTTCTCCCTCCACCCCCCCTCGCTCTCTCTCTCATTTAATATGTCTTGATAATATTATAGGTTAACATAAGTGTTTGAACTATTTCCTTGATAATTGCACCATAATTTTAAAATAAAAAGTTTTCGAAATTATAAGTTCTTATCTAGGAGCCAAACATAAATAACTCTCACTTGTTTTTTTAGAAATTGAATTAATGTGGGCACAAAAAGTAGATATGCATACGATTAATACTGCAGGACATTGCTGGCAGCAATAGCAAATTTTATCACTAAAAAGGCTGGAATAACTAACTTTCTGTCAGTCTACCTATGTTGTTTAATTACAGCTTATTATGATAAACGGATAAAATGTTATGATACTGGTTATGTAATTTAAAAAAGTTGTAATAGTTCTTGTGTCTTAATACATTATGGATTTCTTAAAAATGTTTAATTAAGATCCAAGCTTGAGTTTGACATACTAATGTATGTGATTAAAAATAGTCACTATTGTGAATTAAGGCTTGTAGAACTAAACACTATCTAAATATCCTGCAATAGTTCCAGACTCTCTGTATGGTGCCAGTTAGTGTTGTGATGGTTCTAAAACATCCGCTCAAGTTACATATTTGCGGAATTGGTGTTATACACTCTAACTTCATGCAGAACGGGTATTTCTTTATTCGTACTAATGCACGTTGTATGGCATAGTCAATATATAGTCTTAACTACACATACATGGAGCGTCAATTTGAGATTTGTGTAAAAAATTCTAAAATATTTGGCTTTATTAATAAATTGAATATTTACAAAATTAAATGTTTTGCATTAACTTTATCAACTTCTGTTATCAGAATGTATATTACTGTTATCATTTTATACGTCAAAAAGCTGCCATATTATGTAGCAACACTGTGGTTATTTGTAATGGTATTTAATGGCGTTCGGGGAGTTTTATTGTATAAGTACTAATGTGCTAGCATATTCCTCTTCCAGAACATGGTTTATCGTTGAAGCATGTAGTAATATCACATGTAAGAATAAATAATCATATTAACCTTGCTATTCTTGTAACATGAGCAATGATAATAAAATTATATCATATTCTTTTACTTATAATTACTTTAAAATTAACGATCACTCGGTCTGAAGGACAGGATGGTGAATCTATATCTTTTGAACGATTTAAAATGTTTGAAAACCAATGGAGAACTGTAAAACGAATTATAGGGAAAATTTTCTGTATTAAATATTCCGTTTTTTTTACATTTGTTGAATCGTGACTCAAATAAAACATTTCAATAGCAGTTTGTTGTGGAGAATTTGTCACCTAATTATTATTAACTTTAAACTCAGTCATATAGTAGGTTTGTGTAATAGAAGGATAAAAATGTGCAATAAATTAAAACTTTTTATTCTTTAGCAGGATATTAAATATCTACAGATTTGTCTGTAATCATTTATTTATAAATGGGCATAAATATATAGATAAAATTTAAATATAATTCACAATCGTGTGTGAAACATGTGAAACTTGAGCTAAACATTTTCAAGTCTAGCTCTGTCCGCCGAGCCGATAAGACATTATCAGTATCGCTCCCGCTGCAAGCTCGTTGCTGCTTGTCGCGACACGCCACCAATAACCACTTCACAGTGTCTAATTTTAGTTTAAAAACGAGTAAATTTTGTTAAACTATGTCGTCTAACTGTGGCATCTGTGGTGTATTGTTTGCTAGTGACGATAGTGAGCAGAAGATTAAATGTGCCGGTAATTGTAATAATATTTATCATGCACGATGTATCCAGAAAGACGTTGATGGAACGAAAACCCGATCTTTCAAGGATTGGAAGTGTAAGATCTGTCGAACGACTGCAGCCAACACAGAAGATAATACTGTCATTAGTAAGGAACTGATCAAAGTGCTTGAAGAATTTAAAGTACAAGTATTTGGTGAGTTGAAGTCGACGAGGACGGAAATAAATGGATTATCTGAATCGATGCAATTCGTCTCTGATAAGATGGACGAATCAAACAATTTAATGAAGGAAATATGGAACGAATTGGCTACAGTGAAAAAAGAAAATGAGAACCTAAGAAACGTAAATAAAACTCTTATGACTGAAGTGAGCTCCCTAAAAGACAGAGTTCGCTCGCTTGAGCAATATTCAAGAAAGAGTAACCTGGAAATAAGCGGCATTCCTGAAACACCGAAAGAGAACGTTATCAGTCTGGTGAAGGATGTTGGCGCCACCCTAGGAGTCGATATCCTGGAAACTGACATATCGACAGCACACCGAGTCCCGTCGTTCAAGAAGGACCGCCCGCAGCCTCTCATAGTGCAATTCTCACGAAGAACAACTCGAGACACCTTGCTGAACAAGTTCAAGGAGAGGAAGGTGTTGACAGCCCAGGAGATCAATGCCACCCTCCCGGCTCAGAAGGTATATATCAACGAGCACATGACCCCGGAAAACAAGATATTTCTCTCCAAGTTGAAACAAAAGTGTAAGGAAATTGGTTACGATTATACATGGTGCAGGGATGGGAAGTTTTTTGTGCGGAAGTGCCAAGGAGAACGTTATTGTAGAGTTGACAATTATGAGGAGCTCAACAAGCTTAAGTAACAAGTAAGTCAATGCTGTATACTCTTATATCAAAGTACCGCTTAATTTGTTCAAAACTTTATTCTCTTTGGTACGTATTTATATTAGGCCTAAATCATACCAATCTTGAGCCAATCATGTATTATTTATATATGTCAGTCTGTTATTGTCCTGTTATTTAATTATAATAGTTTATCTGTCCTGTTATTTATTTATTACAGTCTATTTGTCCTGTTATTTAATTATTATAGTTTATCTGTCCTGTTATTTATTTATTTATTATATAGTCTATTTGTACTGTTATTTATTAATTAAAGTTTATCTGTTCTGTTAGGTATTTATTAACAATATTTATTCAATTTATTTATTATATAGATGACCTAAATCCACTGAGCTAATCAATTTTTCGAATATCAAACCATAAATGACGTATAGCATTTCTACAAAAAACTCGTATCTCGACTTTTTGGAATTTTTTAACTCTGAGAATAATATGAACAACTATAATTTATTATATACAAATATAAGAAGTATGAGAAAAAACTTCAATAGCTTGATTGCAGAATTAAGTAAAATAAAACACAAAATTCATTTTATTGTTCTTAGTGAAATTTGGATTGATACCAGTGAAATAAGTTGTTATAATATACCAGGTTATAAAATATTTGCGAATTGCAACAACACTTATAGAGCAGGTGGTGTTATGTGTTTTGTAGATAAGAATGTAGATTGTAAACAGATAAACGTACCTTTTAACATGACATCAGCTGACTGTCTATTGCTGGATATTAAATTAAACCAAACTTACTTTAAACTTGTATGCTTGTATAGATTACATAATATATCTGAAAACTCATTTATAGCTGAACTAGCACAACTTATTCCAGCACTCACACAAAAAACGTTATTTATATTGGAGATATAAATATTAATTTATTGGAGACGAACGCAATAACTAACAACTATAACAGTCTATTGAATAATAATGGTTTCATGTCTTTAATAAATACTCCTACTAGATTAACGATTAACTCAAAAACACTTATTGATCATATTTTTATCAGGAATAGATCTATAGATCTCTTTTCCAGTGGTGTATTTGATGTCGGTATCACTGACCATTGTATTGTAGGACTTGAGTTTAAAGGCCTCCCAAATAAGCAAATTAATTTTCAAAACAATAAAACGGGCTCTACGCCTGATAAATCTGTAGTTGATATGAATTTGGTTAAAACTAAGCTAAAAGACATTGACTGGTATGAGGTTTATGCTGAGGAAGATGTAAATATATGTTATAATAAGTTTCAAAGAATTTTAAGCGATATAGTTAACACTAGCAATAAGATATTTTCGGTCGATTGTAAATTAAGGAAAGCTAAGTTTTTGAGTCCCTGGATTAATAAAAATATTCTGAAAAAAATAGACAAACGAAACAAGCTTTATAAACTTTACAAGAGAAGACCGTATGATACCGCTTTTATTAATTATTTTACACGATTTTCGAACAACTTAAAACTAGAAATTGATATTACAAAAAAATCCTTTTATTCTAATCAGTTGGAAAATTGCAAAGGTGATATTTCTCAGCAATGGAAAATTATTAATAAATTAACTGGCAGCAGTAAAGATAATTGTATTGACCGGATTGAGCTTGATAATGGGACGGTGATAACAGAGCCTTGTGACATTGCTCAAGAAATCAACAACCATCTTATCTCGGTACAGTCTGGTCAGCCGAGTACAGTCCCAGCCTTAACACTGCCTCCTATCCGTGCACACCAAAACTCTTTCTTTATAGCTCCAACCTCAGTAGAAGAAGTCAAAACTGTTGTTTTTAATTTAAAAAATAAAAAATCTACTGGCTTCGATAATTTTAATGTTAATTTAATAAAACATGTAATTGAGGAAATTGCCCTTGTGTTAGTCTACATCATCAATAACAGTTTCAACAAAGGTGTTTTCCCCGAAAATCTTAAATTAAGTTCAGTTGTTCCTATTTTGAAAAAATCCAATTTATATAAATTAGATAATCTAAGACCCATTAGCCTACTTTCCGTTTTTTCCAAATTATTTGAAAAGATAATGATAGTAAGATTAAATGAATTTCTGAAAAAATTCAACTTTTTTAGCAGTAAACAATTCGGTTTTACTAAAGGAAGATCTACTGAAGATGCATTGATTACAGTTACAGATTACATTTTTTAAATTCAAAACTCAAAACAGCAGGACTTTTTATAGATTTTAAAAAAGCGTTTGACATGGTAAATCATGAGATTCTTCTCAGCAAATTAGAGTCAGCTGGGATCAGAGGAGTGGCTCTAAACTGGTTTTAAAAGCTTTATCATAGGAAGGAAACAACAAGTAAAAATAAATACCACCTTTAGCAACCAAGTAATTGTCCAAAATGGAGTACCTCAAGGATCAGTGATATCAGCCACCCTATTTCTAATTTTTATTAATGATTTATTAAACCTTAACTTCCATGGACACATTAACGCTTTTGCAGATGATATAGCTCTTTTTATGCAGAAAAAAATCTTATTGAATTGAGTGATTTAATAAATTTGGATCTTTTACTACTCAGGAATTGGTGTCTAACTAATAAAATGCAAGTTAACGTGAATAAGACTAAATTTGTTACTTTTGATTTTTTCGGTTTTTAAATACCCTACCCGTTGATATTTCATTCCTCAAGCTGCAACTTCCAACTATGTACATGTCAATCATTAGAGCAAGTAAAAAACTATTAAATACTTGGGAATTCTATTTGATGAAAAACTTACGTTTGAACCACACATTCTGGATTTACACTCCAAATTACGATCACAAATAAGAAAATTATACTTTTTGAGAAATTTTTGTAAACGAACAATTATTAAGAACACTATATTTTGCCCTTATTAATTCAAGATTACAATACGCCTTGCCATGTTGGGGTGGAACATACAAAACTTTAATTGGCAAGTTAAGAATGAATCAAAATTATTTCTTACGTATAATCTTAAAAAAATCTAAAATAACACATTCCTTTCCGTTATACCAACATTTAAAAATTCTACCCATTCAGCACCTATTTATTTTTAAAGTCTTGAGATTGTTTTTTATTAGAAGCGGAAATAGAGAAAATATTATGCCTAACCACCCACATAGTACAAGAAGTTTTGTAAATACTTGTTTCAAACTGCCTAAAATTAATAAAGCTATTTTCCGACATTCCTTTCAATATTTGGGACCCAAATATTTTAATAAACTACCATTAAAAGTCAAGAGTACGAAAAACCTCAATCTTTTTTGTAAGCAAACAATCACTTGGCTTTCTTCTCAGCGGGATGTAGAATACTTTAACAATGTATTAGTTTAAATATAGTGTTCATTTTCACAATATAAAAAATAATATGTATGTGTGAGTATATGTGTGTGTGTATGCGTAAGTATATATGTGGATGTATATGTATGCATGTGTGTGTGCCTATTAATGCATAATTTTGTCATTTTAGTTACTTTATCTCTTTCTATTATTTAAAAAATCATTTATACTATTTATTTTCACTAATATGTAGATATATATATATATATATATATATATATATATATATTATATATATATATATATATATATATATATGTGTGTGTGTGTGTGTGTATTCTGAAAACCCTCAGATGTTGCGGTTGGCGAAATACTAAGTAAAGTATTATAATGCTAGACTCTGTTTCACATGTAAAAACTATATTTTTTATTTTTACAACTGGCCACACTACTGGTTAAAGTGGCCAGTATATTTCTCGCCTTTTTCATGCATGTATTTATGTAATAATTTATGGGAAATAAAATTCATTTATTCATTTATTCAATTAGATTGAAATTTCAAACTGTTTAAAATTGATGAATATATCTTCTGAACACGTATTTACCTCCTCATGAAACTAATTTCCCTCATTATTTGCTTCAATGCTTGGTCTAGTTTAACCGTGTTTGTTAATCGAATTGAATCTGTAACGTGTTTGCTGTCCTAACAGTTGCTATTTTGGACCACGTACGTTAATGTATAATGATAATGCTATAGCAATTAAATAATAATTAATTAAAAATGCTTTTACTAAAACTTCCCTGTCACTCGAGTGTCTGGAAACTCAATTCTGTGTTATAGAACGAACGGTAGATTTGTAATTTTCCATTCAGCTTCATTTAAATATCAGTAAAATCAAGTTGTTTGATGAATTATATAACTCCATAAGATTTGAGTGGGCTTAGGCAATTTCAGAGGTCTTATTTGCAACTATGATGATATCAAAAAACATCATATATTATACAAATTTTCAAACAAACTGAGCTTTTTCAATGTGAAATTTAACATGAGATACATGATGGAAAGTTTAGAGAATTGCCTTATATTCTACTGGGTTTTCGGTACTCTGCTGTATCAATACATTTGTATGCAGGCATGAAACATTTTGATGGTAGTGCATATACCTGAATGAGATTAGGCTAAGCGTTAGCAAAGCCCGTAAAAGGCCAATATATCCAGAATGAATTAGGTTACAAAGTTGGAGTTTTGCATATTTTTCTTAGCTAACGGTTGTGGCAAGACCCCTACCTGTCTTTCTTAGTTTGAATTTTAATATCGTAGGTTTTATTTATTAGGGTTCTAATACATGACATTACCACAAAAAAGCTGTTCAAATTTCTTCTAATATGAATAATTATTCAATTTGACGTGTTTATAAACAATTAGAAAAAAACAAATAAGAAGAATATATATATATATATATATATATATATATATATATATATATATAGATTGTATTCACTTACGGTTCTGTATTCCAGCATCCTATCGCCCAAAATTATTGGAATATTTATAATTATTTTCGATTTAATTCTAATTATAACAAAATTCTCAGTATAGCTATAGTAAAAATGATATTTTTACAGTTTTCATGCTAAAATTCCGCTTTCGCTATTAATATTTAAATGCAATTGAGATTGGACCTGTTTGATTACCAATATAATTTTATTATGTACAGAATAATACAACCGCAAAGTTCCTTGTCAAGTAACTACTACAATGGATGTTATTGTGGGACTCTATCCTTCTAAGCTGATTTAATAACAAATGTAAGAATAATACTAATCTGAATTGTATCTTATAGACAGACTCTTATGGACAGACATCTTATAGACAAACCAGAATTAACAGTTTTGTTTTTTATGTTGAGGCTTCAGTACGTTCCAACCTATTTACAAAAAATAAATTTATTTTTATTGTGCGAGTTATGATTTACAAGAGCTAAGTCCTAAAAAATTGTGGATCTGCAGGAAATTCTCTAGCCAATGCCTTCTAGGCTTCTTTGTACCTGTTAAAATAGTAACTGTTAATATTTAACTACAAATGATAAGGTCCTAATCGATCAATTTACTTTTATTCCAATTGGCGGCCCAAAAGATTTTATTTCTAACAAATATTTGTATTGAATTATTCTCCAATTATTTTAAAATTGTAAGCGTTCTTCATTCACGTTCAAAATGACATGTTGCACATTTATTGTGTGGTATATCATTTCAACTTAAAGCTTTGATGTAAAATAACCTTTATTTTCATACTACTAGATACATAGCTCTAATGAAAATTAATAACACGAGGCAACTCTTAACAACGGTATCAACTCAATCTTGATTATTACTGATTTACTTATGAAGTAATCATCTTGGTAAAAATCAAAGTGTTATTAACGTTGAGTTTATAGGATATTTTTGTTACAATTTAATGTTCACTCTATCATTAAATACCCTTTAGTGGCATTTTCTCATGCTATTAAATAATGAGAACAGATAATATTGAAACACTGTCTATGTCTCAGTGTCATTAAGTAGATAGTTAATAAACTAAAGCTGAATATTGTTGGTAAATAAATTAATAATAAAAATGTTATACATTTAATACAGTAAAACTGTTTTTTTTTATTTGCATTTTTCTATTCTTCGTAACAAGTAATAGGTTTAGGATGAGACATCTTTTTATTAGTTTAAAACTTAAGGACATTATATTTCTATGTAATATATTGTAGGAAATGTATATGTTTTAAATGTAGTTTTATCATGATATTAAACAATAAAATTTAAAATATTTAATTTTCTGAGGATATATCCAGATTCTACAAAAAATTCACACATATGGCCATTTTTACTTCAAGTAGAATAATTAAACAATTATTTTCTACATGTTATTCAGACATTTTATCTGAAAGGGCTACGAGTTTAACACAATATAT
Organism: Homalodisca vitripennis; assembly: GCF_021130785.1. Lineage (NCBI taxonomy): Eukaryota > Metazoa > Arthropoda > Insecta > Hemiptera > Cicadellidae > Homalodisca > Homalodisca vitripennis. The sequence continues at coordinate 44,532,960 of NC_060214.1, forward strand.
TCAGTTCCCTTTTAGCTTCTTAGAAAAGTAAACATACTTTGGTGGTGGTTTTAAGGAAATAATAGAAATTCAGACCCTGTCATAAATAATTCAAAAAGCAAAATTTTATCGTAACCGGTGTTCCTGGTCACTGTCATAAAAAATAAATAATTTAACTTCATATAGTAGCTTTAGTAGATATGAGTGGCAACGATAACGCTGTAATCGGATTAAGCGAGCGCAAGAGCTGACCCACTTAATTTTCAGCCTCAAATAATAGGTAATAAATTTCAACTTATCTGATATCCCTATTAGTGGTGATTAGCTAATAAATGTTGTGAAATGTTCCTCAAGCTTCAAAATTAACGGTACATTCAACATCTCTTCAACGTTATGAAATTTTATACATTCTCGAAAAGTACATAACGATGTATCATTTTGTTATCATAAATAAGGTTTTAATAATAACCCCTAATAACAACCCTATAAAGTTGCAAAACGTTTTTATTATGAGAACTCTAAAGCATATTTTACCACTTTCATTTTAATACGTTGTACATGTTGAACAAGTCTAAATTGAAGTATCTAAAGTAAGGTTAATTTTCCCTTTTACAAACAAACATGCCATATATTATTTCATTTTCGTCTCATTGGAGCGAGAAAAGGTACGGCGTCTCCCTAATAGTATAAAATCTAATATAAAATAAAATGTTGTCATTTGTAACATAAGAGAATAACAGCTTTCAAATAACAAGGACGACTTTTGAAAAATCGTAGACATTGTTGTTATAGTTGTAATTGTACATTGTGTTTTAAGTATGAAAAAAACAACTTATTAAGAAAAAAAATTGATTGATGGCGATATAAATAATCTATGAATTTAGTAATAGTATAAGGAGCGAGAGTAAATTAAAATTGTATAAGTAAACTACTTATTTCCTAATTGAAAATTCTACGGTACGGTTTTTTTGATCAAAACGAATGAGTATAATAAGGGTTAAATACATTAAACTGTATATTGTTCTCAAATAATATTTTTTAATTTTACACACTTAACTATAATATCATGGCCACACAACTAAATAAAGCCTATAAAGATACTTAAAATCACCAGGTTATCAATAAGGGGTCTTCATAAGGTTGGCCTATATAATTAAAACTTTTTTTTACATATTTGCTTCAATTAGCAAATATAAAAATATGTTTTCGAGTCTTGAATTATAATCATTCAATAATTCCCAAGTTTGTTATGCTGTGAAGCTTAAAAATGCCATACAAGAAGTTGTTTTGTATGTTCTACAATTTAATTTTTTACCAATTTTCACTTTACCTTGAAGTAATGAAACCAATACAAATGTAGAAATGTTTCCTGTAGAGTGCAAACATGGAAAATCAAATGTCTATATCACATAAAACGTTCTAGTAAGCTGGAAAATAATAGAAAGTTCTTACACTGGTTTGCTCTGAAAAAATGTATTCATTATATATATTCTTAATATTATAAGTCATATTGTACTCTTTCGCAAGCTTTTCTTGGGTTGTAATGCGGATGAACGGAAAATGCTATAGAATAAAAAAATATAATTTTCAAGCCGTGGGTGGAATTAGAGTATTATCAAAGAAAAGTTTACTAGCAGCTATATTAATGTTTTGTGTAAACACACACTATTTTGCTAATTACTATAGATTTTTCGCTCCACAATTATAGGTCGTATCGTTAGTTCTTCTCAATATTACTTTTTACTAACATTGTATGTCTTTAACCAACATAGATGCTAAAGCAGCTAATAATTTAGCTGATCTCTTGTTCCGAAATCTCATTACATAAGATTGGCTAATGTGGTACAATGTCGTTTTTTCATTCTATTATAACTTGCCACTATAACCTGAAAATATTAGAAATGCTAAATACATATAATGTAACCTAATATTTACTTTATACTATTACAAGAAGGTTACCTTGATTGAAATATGTCAGAAGGTTATACATAGGGCGAAGAAAATTCTGATCAAACATTTTGCCTCAGCCAGTTTGCACCTTATATCCGGTGTTCTGTATTACTAGGGCCGGGAGACAATAAAAGGGGTTGCCAGTTACCACCGTAATTGCCTTTGCTCTGTCGACCGCTTTACAATGTGTACACGTGAGTATTATGTAACTCTGTAGCACAAGTTATTTCCTCGAAATGAAATACAATACCAGTTATTTATTTTAGTAAAAAGACATTTATTATCCTAAATAAAAGTTTTATTAAAATGTATTACAACTTGTTTCTTACAAGATACTGAAAGTTGACTTTGAATACTTAAAGCAGGAAGAATATTACTACCATAGATGAATTTATGAAACAGGCCAATTTAAGAATGTGAACATAATACGGAATTATGCTGTAGAATAACTAACGGCTTTTGCTCTGCTATCGGTGTTTACTCGTGCGAATTATTAAAAACATTAATCTAACCTTATATATTGTTTAAATTATGTAAATTATCTAACCCCTTATTGATATGGCAGATCGATTTAAGCAAGTTTGCAGTTGTTTAGGTCATTTATTGTGTTGCAATGGCTCGCTAATTTCTCAATAACATGGACCAACCAAAAAAAGGAAAGGAATATACAAAACTTGACAGTATACATTTAATAGAACACACAACTTTATTTATGATTTAGGATATGGACATGTAGTATTACTAGTAATAATATAGTAAAATATAGTAGAATGTGTGGTACTCATTATGGTTAGTTTTCTTCTCTTAACCAAAAGACTACATTTGTCTTAATTCGAATATTAGTTAGGCAATCAGTAAAAATCTGTGAATGTTATTGGATTCAAGTTACCAATTCATAATCTCTGATTTAAAAAAATTATATTAGTCACTTAAAATTTGTTTGCATACATAACAGTTTAGATCACATTCGTTATTTACATCGTATCTCAATCAATAAATATAAAACTGAAAATCTCTGTTTATAATTAATTTAATGTTAGTACTTGTGGATGATAGTAACATTTTCCCTCATAGACAATGCAAGTTGCAACTCTTTTAAGGATCGAAGAAATTTTACTTTTTTTATTTGTACAGTTTATACACCACAATCAGGATGGCTGTTATTGGGTTTTTGGTTTTTGTATTCTACTGTCAAATCAAAATCACTAAATTTTATATATAGACAGTTTTGACACATATTGCGCCATCTTTTTAAGCATTAAAGATATGTATGTAAAACAAGTTCCAACAAGTATCCAAGAAACGTATACCTTTTGGACAGTTCTCATCATATATTGTTATTTGTGGTTCTCCTCGAAGATAATGTATCGGTATAAGTAGTTAGCTGGGTATTCCAGGTCAAGGAGTGGGTAAGTGGCAGTTAATCACGAATTCTACTCTGACAAGAAGCGTTCAAAGTTTCTGTCGTAATACATCTCAGAACTTGTTTGTAATTTTCTTCAATGTTTGACAGTGGCAATGAAAGTCTATTTTATTGTCGTTCATACAATAGTACGCTGTTTCCAATATCATTCTAAATGTATCCTTTTGAAATGTTATAACATCCTATTTATTTAATTGGTATATAAAAGTCACTGTTTAGAACATGTATTAATTATATCTAGCAAGCTGCAAATTGAATTACACCACCAGACAATATTTCAGGTCGGTCAAACCTGTAGTTTAGAAAAAGAAATATGTTATTAAACAGCCCTCAATATTTAAAAGGTTGATAACTGTAAATGTCTCTAGGAGGTTGATATGCAAAGAACACATCTTAGTTTTTCAAATTGACGGTTAATAGACTCATGTACTCATACTTTATAGATAGATCTAGACCATGTATTATTATAAATTCAATACGTATAAATATAAACATAATAGATATAATGAGAAAAATAAGATGTGTGGAATTATTAATCGATAGACATAATTTAGTAAAAAATACAAATATTAACTGCAATTGTTTATATTATAAGATATCCTCTTAGTATGTAGCGGGATGATATAGTTAGACAGCAGTAACAAATACAGGTTGCCACATAACACCTAGTTCTACAGCCTAAATATGTTACAATGAGGAATTTGCATTAACCTCCCACATTACATCTAATGTCCTGTATAACCGTAGGGTGTGTCCTAGTTACTACAGACTCAATATGTTAGAGTGAGGAACTTGCATTAATCTAGTTTATGTTCGTTTATGATATACGGTATGCTTGAAGCACCTGTACTATGAAATAAACACTTGTATGTAAGTTTCTATTCGGTATTCGGATTGGTAATAAAGGCATAAGAAGTTAGTTTGTATACTGAATTATCTCTGTTATTTCTGCTTTGAAAAGTATAAACCAATTGATTCACAAGTTAAATAGATTGAAAAATATTGTAATATAAGTAACATGTTGTTGTTTTTCAAATAAAGGTTTTTTTCTGTAAGACATACGTAATTATTAGTAAAACAAAATTCATAGAATCAATGTACAGATAGTTGCTGGAAAGGAATTCTTGTATTACAAATCGAAACAAATATCTTCCGGATGTAAGTGGATACGCAAATCCGCCAAAACACCGATGATAAACAAACAAGAAATGCTTGTTTAAGCAGCGGAAATTCTTATTTATAAAAATCATGCAACGAAGTAAGGGACTGCCATGCTGATATGAAAAATTGGTGGAGAGATATAGCATAGGCGTCGTCAGGAGAGCTTGCAGGGGCAACATAAAAAATAAGAAACAACGAGGGAAAGGCAGGGCGTCGAGGAGTTGATTCGAAAAGCCACTTCGGGAGTTTCAGTGCTTGTGTTTATGTGCGGGTAAAAATTGTAAGGTTTATTTTGCCTAGATTAAGGTTGAGAAATATTATAATGTATTACGAGCAAGGGCTGTTGTGAGAGGATTTAAATAATAGGTTCGAATAATCAAATAATTCATGGTTTTTTTTACATAATAGCCCTACAAAATATAAGGTTGTCATGTTTTAGTTCAATGTTTTTTTTTAATAATTAGCATTTTATATCTTAGGAAGAGTGTCGAAAAAACAGAGTTTCAAAGACTCAATGTTATAAATGAGAATGTAACATGTAAGATGATATTGCGAGAAAACTATAGTCTCTGGCTGTTTTTAAAGTTTTTCTTGAGACATCATTATTAAATAGACATTATTGAGTTATGATGGTGCATGAATAACCTTAGAATTCGGTTGTACAGTATATCACTGAAGCCTATATTTGTAGGCTTACTCAATCCCTGTCTCGCCTGCCTGAAGGTAGATTTATCTGTATGTCACTCCATAGGACATCTTGAGAATAAAATAAGTTATAGACATGAAATTAAAGTAACCTACTGCCATTTATAAAAATTTAATTAATTTCTACTCTAAAATTCAAACATTTTTGCAATGTAGAGGTTTTCAATATCTCTAATGGTTCAGAAGCTACGTGGACTGGAAGTTTTCTTCATCACTTGCATGAAATTCTTAAAGCACGTTTAATCAATGTTAGTTTTATGTGTTGGTAGCGTTTTTTTTATGTGTGTAGTTTTTATGTGTTTTGATGTTAGACATATTTAACGCTGAGAATTAATCATTTTGCTTTGATATTCATTTAACTTTTCAGCCAAATATTTGGTAAACAATATTTGGGATAAAAAAGATTTCAGAAGCAGCGATTTAGATAGTTCGCAGTTAAATTAACACATTTAAAGAATAAATATTTTATTGAACACATTTAAAAATTATCTTAAATATTATTATTGTAACAGCAATACCAAAATAAAGGACCAGTTCTAATAGCTTAGTAACTTTACAAGTTCAAATCAAATGTTAGAAGTGCCGCCTGAATGCACTTTCTCAGTCGTTGCATATGCACTCTTTGTATCCTAATTAAAACGTCTTCGCCAATTAAGTTTTTCCACATAGACATTTTCGATTAATTTTTTTTCTTCAGTCTGGTCTTTATGTACCGTTTAGAAGCACTTCTTGCGTATCCTGTCACGCATGTCTTCGGGAGTTGTAGGGAGCGTGCGGTACACCTTATCCTTTATGGCTCCCCACAGAAAAAATCCAAAGGAAGAAGTCAGGCGATCGAAGAGGCCACGCTACCGGCCAAACTCTACCTATTCATCGCTCTTGAAATCTCTCACTCTCCGCATAAATATCGGGCAGCTTGAGCGTAATGCGGAGGAGCGCCATCATGCTGGGTGTTCAAGGTTTGAATAGGAACATCGTCCAATAGCACAGGGAGAGTTTTTCTGATAAAATAAGCATACTGCGGACCGTTGATGTTCCCATAAAAAAGTGGGGACCAATAAACTTACAGCCTAGAATGCCACACCACACGTTAAGCGACCGTCGCCTCTGATGATCTGCGGTGCGCATCCAGTGAGGATTAGTAGAAGACCAATAGTTGCATGTTGTTCCTGTTTACCTCACTAGTATTCACAAATGTCTGAGAAGAGAACCTTTCCTAAGAATATGGGATTATTTTTAACTTCCAGTAGCAACCAATTGCACAACTGTAACCTAAAGAGAAAGTCTGCATCCAATAACTTTTGATGTAAACCCATTAAAAAAAGAAATTTGAAAAAAGTTTGACTTACTCCTAATCCATTACTTATTTTACGAGTTGAAATATGTGGACAGTCATACACTGATGCTAAAACATCAATTTTAGCTTCTTCTTTTGTAACTCGCTTTGCACGTTGACGCTTTCAAGAGACCAAAGATCCTGTAGATCGGGCTTGTTTGTCAAGACGAGCAAACGCACTACATGATGGATGTGGTGTATCAGGATACCTTGCAGAATATACATTTGCAGCATCGCGTTTGTTCTTGTAACACTCACCAAATATTAACAGCATATCCACCTGTTCATCGAACGCCGTAACTTTCAAGAATTGGATTTGAATTTCATTAGAAATTGACAGCTGGATAGTGACAAAATGCAACAATTAGATTTGTAAACAATGTTGCCAACCCAAATACAGTATGGAACTAAAATTATCTGAGTCACATTTGTCAAAATATTACTAAATTAATCCACGTAGCTCCTAAACAATTAGAGATATTGAAAACCTCTTCTTTGCAAAAATTAAATTTTTTTTTAGAGTAGAATCTAAAAACAACTTAAAAAACAAGATGTTCCATAGATTTTAAAGTTGGCCACCATATTTGAAAATGGCGGCCATCTTCAAAAGATTTGAAAGTGTATTCCTGAGTGAAACTTAAAATTGAAGAAGTTCCTAATTTAAGGTGTGGTGCTAAGTAATGTAATTTAAAAGTTAGCTATTGGATAACTTTTAAAAACGCACCCGGTATATATATATATATATATATATATATATATATATATATATATATATATATATATATATAATGATAAATAAAATGATAAATAAATATGATTAAATAAAATGATTTATTTTTTTAGAGTAGAATCTAAAAACAACTTAAAAAACAAGAATGTTCCGGACCTATATAAACATAGGTCCGAAAACGCTTCGTTAGCGAGTTACAGCTAGCGAAAGATTTCGCCTGAATGCCTGGGTAAAGAGTAAAATAAAGCCATACTGAACTTTTGGAAAGGTTAATTAAGTAAGAAATAATCGTGGATTCTTATGTATTTTTACCTGATAAAGCTAATAATATAGGTTTCAGAACTGTACCTTAGTAGTTTTTGAGGGATTCAGGGTTAAATGCAAAAAAATTGGGGCACGAAACAATTTTTTTTTAAATTTTACATAAAATCAACAAACATTAATTGTAGAGAATTTAATTCTGAGAAAATTGATATAATCAAAGTCTAAAATAAAACAGGAATAAGTACCAAAAAATCGATTTTTATTCAGTATAATACATTACTAGTTTTAAAGCAAAATTAATCAGGTTGGGCCAACCGTACGCACCTTTTTTATAATAGATGTTCGAAAATGAGGCCATCATTATCAATACATTTTGCGGCAGGTTTTGTGTATTGCTTTTGTTGCGTTTCTTAATTTTTCAGGACATCCCTGTATATGCACAGCCGAATCCATAATACGGGCAATTAATTCATCACGACAATTCACTTTTGTCTTGTATACAATGTCTTTCATCCATCCCCAGATGCAATAATCCAATGGAGATAGATCTGGTGATCTTGGTGGCCAAGGTGAGGCCCTCCACGACCAATCCAGTGTCCAGAAATTGATGATTTAAGTAAGCAGAAACGGCACGTGAAAAGTGGGGAGGTGCTCCGTCATGCTGGAAGTACAAAATTTTGTCTGAGATGTAAAGGAACATTCTCTAACAGCTGCGGCAACTCTTCTTGAAGGAAATGCAAATAGAACACAGCATTTAGGCGTCCAGGTAATATGAAAGGTCCAATCAGCCGATTGTGTGCAAAAGGCCACACCAGACATTGACGCTAAATCGGTGTTGAAAGTTCTGTTCCACTACCACATGTGGATTTTTCTTCTGCCATGAGTGTTCATTGTGCAAGTTATTGACACCATCCCGAGTGAATTGTGCCTCAATCCGTAAACAAAATACGCTTCTAGAGTTGATTATTAATATTCAAAAAGTTGAAAAACTCCAAGCGAAGCGGACCATCCCCTAGCTGTAGATGTTGAGTCTTTTTGTTTATGAAACGGATAAAATTTGTTTCGATTAAGTGACCTCCACACCGTTGACTGCGAAACTCCTATCCGCCTAGAAATACGTCGTGTACTTACACCTGGACTGCGATGAACAGCATTAATAACAATATCATCATCAAGTTGGACAGCTCGTTCATAATTGGTTCAATTGGTTCTAGTACTTGGTAGTGATCCTGTTTTCCCGAAAAGTACGAAAAGTTCCTGAAATTGGTTTTGGTATCTGGAATCCTCCTATTAGGGTAACGTAGTTCATATTCTTCTACAGCAGCTCTAGCATTACCATAACAGTAACCCAAAATAAAAACCATCTCAGCGTATTCCTCTGATGTAAATAAGTAAGGCATTTTTTCGCTGAATAAACAATCGAATTATAACTCACAGAAAAATTGCATTTAATAACACGATTCACAGAACCCGATCTGCTGTAGCTTGCAAAACACCACAAATACAAAGTTCTAACGTAACAGTACAGAATACCATTGTTGATCACTGTTATTCGTGCGTTACCAACTTAGAAATTAATAAAACAAAAAACTGCATTTCGATGATTAGTAAACAATAATGGGAAAATGTTTGCTTCATTTATTTTCGAACATTTGATGTAAATTTTTATTAAAAAAAATACAACGTAATAAAACATGATATTTTTATTAACAAATATTTACAAAACAAAATGTATTATACTGAATAAAATCGATTTTTTTGGTACTTATTTCTGTTTTATTTTAGACTTTGATTATATCAATTTTCTCAGAATTAAATTTTATACAATTAATTTTTGTTGACTTTATGTATTTATTACTAATTTAACAAAGTTTATTGTACATTAAAGTTAAAAAAAACATTGTTTCGTGCCCCAATTTTTGCATTTAACCCTGAATCCCTCAAAAAATACTACAGGTACAGTTCTGAAACCTATTTTATTAGCTTTATCAGGTAAAAATACATAAGAATCCACGATATTTCTTACTTAATGAACCTTTCCAAAAGTTCAGTATGGCTTTATTTTACTCTTTACGCAGGAATTCAGGCGAAATCTTTCGCTAGCTGTAACTCGCTAACGAAGCGTTTTCGGACCTATGTTTATATAACATTTTTTTCATTATTTTTACTAGTACAATGTGCAGTAGAAGTGGGGGAGAACTTCATGAATCACCCTGTATATATATATATATAAAACGTTAAGTAAGCATATACACTGTTATATCACTTGCTTTACTTATGTAACTTGTATGGGTAAGTTTTATTACCTACTGCTGTTATCCTCGTAACAGAAGTTGCGGAAATCATTTGCCTATAAAATTTTGAAGTAATAATTAAATTTTTCTAGGTACATTGGTGCGTAAATATAAGACAAATAATCTTTATTATACGTGGACATTTGGTAAATTATGCATGGATATATTTTCCATCAAATATATTTAACTTGCATTTGTTCCATTTTGAAAAAGCCCTTACTCCTGGTGCAGGCGAATTTGTTTATCAGCTAATAGTTATGTAGTTAAAAAATTATAATGCTACATAATACATTTAGGTAACACGAGCATTATCATATTATATTTGGCATAATATATTTGTATTACTAACATTAGTTGAACTTAAGATTATTGGTTTTGTTTTATCACCTAATTTTTAATGTTGATTTGCTTTTCCAATTATAAGGTTGTCTTTCAATACAGATCATATATATTTATTTGATATTCCCACTCACGGTGAAAACTTTTGTACTAACGTGACGCTACCTAGATATTTTGGTTGAATCCCAATTTCACTCTGTACTACACATTTGTACGAGTAACAAAATGGCACGTTTCCCACCAACAGTGTAACTGTTTATGTTACTGCAAAGATAACTGAATTTTGGTTCGATGCCAGCTCTGTTCCATGCTATATGTTTGGCTTCATGGAGTGTTACAGTAGCACATAAAATGCTATATCCTAGCCATAATCTAACTGTTTCAGTCTACCGCAACGATATATGTGTAATTATTGCAAGTTTATGCCAGTATTGTACAAGGTCTACGGAATAGAGCTCTCCTCAAAACGTATTATGAATGAAAGCAAAATTTTGTTTTTTCCCTAGACTTTCACGTTTAAATAGTTTAGTTATCTTGAATAGTGTTTAAGTAACATAAAATATAAAATTATATATATATATATATATATAAAACTTTATTATAATATTATAACATTTATATATAAAAGTAAAATAATATTCTGGATTTTTTGTAATCGAAGAAGAAATTTCAGGTGTAATTTGAAAGATTGTGATAGCTGTTGAGGTAATTATCATATTAACGGCCGGGGCGAAAAAATACGAGTTTTGCGTTAAAAACTTATTGGAATCGTCATATAGAACATAAAAGTATAAGGTTTGATGGGGTGGAAATGAGAAATAACGAAGTTCTAGAAAATGAAAAATTAAATAACTTTTTAGTAACATCTCCATGTTCTACATCCACGTCTAGCGTCACGTGACCTTTTGTGGCCAATGATTGAACCTCGTGATGACGTCATAGGTTGCGCCGAATACGGAGGGTGAGCAGAATACGTTGGTAACGTCAAATTCGTGATTTGCCGCCCCGGCGTTTAATCTTACTGGTACGATTTCGGTAATTCAAAATCGTCCTACTTTCCAAACTTTCCACATAGACATTTTTGATTCATTTTTTTCTTCAGTCTGGTCTTGATGTACCGTTTTTACTGGCACATGAGAGGTTAGCTTTGAAATTAAAATTTTTGTGAACGTACAAAAAAGGAAAAGAAAATCTTCTGAAATAACTAAAGTTCAAACTAAAATAAAACTTCTTCTTGAAAATAATTACTGGATTTAAAATTAAAATAAAAACCTCATGATGACTTTTAAATTCAAACTTGTAATATATTCGTCACTAAAAAAATGTTTAAAGTTCTTGCATCTTGTCTTTTATTTAATTTTCAAATTTAAAAACTTTCACACTCTAAACTGGCAATTCTTCACTTTAATTTATGTTCAAAATTCACTTTTATTTTGTTACTAATTTTCTTTACTTTACTTGAAATATTACTTCTTTTCAGTGTTTGAAAGTATCTGTAACAACCACAAAACCCTTTTAGTATTATTACAAAAAATTTATATACATGTGCTCACTGCACCAACAAGTTTTATACTGCACATATCAAAAGGACAAGTTCCTAAATTCCCACTAAATTTAATTTGTACAATATTTCTTTCCCTAAAATTTTTCCAAATTATTAAGAATGAATATGGAGTGGACTCCAGTTAAAAGGTTCACTTACCCGCAGGTTCGATGACGAATAGCAAGAATAACTCTAAGCACTTTCAAAGGCTTTACTCGTTACTACTACTTCCGATCAACTGAGAGGGGAGGTACGGCACGTCTACCTCACCCCACTCCTCAATTTCGTTATCTCCCATAACGCGCGCCTCTCTGATAGAAGCCTCTTTTGTACTGTCCAGTCCTTATCATTCTTCTGGGCCTACTCCTTCCACCGGTAATCCAGTTACTCCAGAATTAAAATTTAATACAATCGATACACTTTAACTCGGCCACTGTTACTTCTAAAGATTCTACCATGTCACTCACCTTTTTCACCATATTTGTTTATGTAGAATTTAACTGTGTAATCGAGTTTCTAGTTAATTTAACATTTCTTTAAACAAAACTTTTCATTGGGATTCTTTTTTTTCCGGAAGTGTCCCAAGTACTAGAGAAAGATTTTAATTGCTTTTCAATTTGAGTATGAACAACATTTTGTATTTTAACTTATCCAGTATTCCTGGATTTTCTACTTCATTTTGGATGTATAATTAATCTGGGTAGATTCCATTATTTTCAAGATCCATTTTCAATGTGTCAATAAGTTTGGGTTTAGGACCTTCAACAGGCATTTTAGATTTTGGAGTGACTTTTCAATTAAATCTTTTAGAAAAAAACGCTTGGTAAAATAATTAATTCTATTCAAATAGAGAATTTCAACACAACTGTTCCTTGTTCCTATATCTTTACATTTATTCTAATATTGCATTCAAATAGTACCCCCTTTTTAAAACTGAATATTTTCTTGTTATCTATTAAAATATTTTAAATCCTGTCACGATTGCCAATTATTATCATCGTTCTTTAACCAAAGACTTAAATACACCAGAGTATAAGTTTTTTAAAGACAACCACGCTCAAATGTATATCTATCTCAATTCATTCTAGAACAGTGATTACTAAATACACATTAAAGCGCAATGTTTGGAATGTTATTCTTTTACATTGTACCTACGTCAAACTTGGAAACACGCATACAGTTCTAATAAATGTTGCAACCTTTCTCCAACCCTTATGATTCCTTGATCTGCATAACAAACCATGCCTTTTCATGAGAAGATAATGGGACTTATATTTATAATATGTATATAAATTTGTCATTTTAATCAAGAAATTGAAAAACAGAAATTGAGTTACTGTATCAGTTACCACTCAATTTTATCCCTTATCAGTGATTTATTTTTACGAAAGATGTTTAATTTGTCTGCTGAGAGTAAAATGCAACGGAGTGAAACATTTAATTTAAAGTTAGTACAAAAATATAGCATACATTGGGGTTGTAACCTTATTTCAACCAATAAGTGGTTGAAAATGTTTTATTTGTCTTTGCCGAGTATGAGACACATCTGTGTCAAATGTAATTCTTATACGACATCGAGATGGTGAAAAACAAAGTATAGTTCCTCAAACTCTGTTAACCCATTTTCAGGTTTCATCTTTTAGAAATCCTCTTATTTTTAAATTTAATTAATGCCAAATTCAAAACGTGAAAATTTTAAGCTTTCTGTAATCGTGGGAAGTTAGAGAACTAACGATAGGTAAGTAACTGAGGCTTTTGCCTTTTATATCTAAAGAATACTGCAGCATGTAATAATGAAATCTAATGAAAACGTACAAATTTAACTAGACAATTAATTCTAGTGAAACTCCACTAAAGTGAAGCCACAGTAAGCTTCAACATAGGCTATTTGCCGAGTAGAATAAAAAAAATGCTGAATTATGATTTACATGCATTAAAGAAGCTCTTTAGCAAATCTCGTATCGTTTTGTTGGAATTTTAGTACTGTCATTTTGAACGTTCCTATGCATGGATTTACTCTTGGGCTTTTATTTTGGCAGTGTACACAGGTATTCCACTTCCATGGTTACTAGTTTGTACTAAATTGAATTGCACTAAATCATAAAGAAAGGTGTTGATGGATGGTTTAAGTGATATTAAATAAAAATAGCCCTTATTTCTGACATAAAGCAGGATAGTAGTAGTATAAATCTTTTCCTTTTAATCTTCGATGTTGTGTCTTAGTATTGTATTAAACCAAGGATGCGATACGGTCGCAACTGTTTTGAAGCTCTGAACAAATATTTTATGGTACCTAGTTATTCGTGGGCTATGTTACAGAGGTTCAACTGACTATGGGATTTTTAGTCTATGTTGAATATATTAGAAGATAATTTCTAAATAACACTATCTATACTTTTTTATTTTGAACAAAATATTCTTTATGAATAAACTTTTACTGCCTAACTGTATATAGAGTCATACCGGTATGTCATTATGTTTCAGTTATTAACATTATATATGTATATATATATGTATATATATATATATATATATGTATATATATATATATATATATGTATATATATATATATATATATATATATATATATATATATATATATATATATATATATATATATATATATAAAACATTTCCAAACAAGCCTGTTTGTAAAGTTAATATATTTGTAATAAAGAAACATATTCAAAACAAACAAAATAAAATGTTATACAATAACTTTATTCATATAATTTTACCACCTTTATCGTACTATATTACATTCCAGTAAAGTAAGAAATTAGAGTTGCTCTACATACATAGAACATGAATCAAATGCCATAGACTAAATATGGCGTAACTCGCAATACTCGAGGGTATGCGGCAGTAATATACGTGATACCTCATAAGTCGCATTATAACAGGATAAACTAAAGCTACTGTACGTCACAGATTAGTCCGCCAGGTAGAATTCTCTAACTGATGTCATGGTGTATAACATCAGCCATAATGTTGCCATAATAATACGTATGATAGATATGTATGTGTGTATAGATACCACTGTATTTTAAAATGTTTATATTAAATTTGGTAATATTTATTTTCTTGAAATTAAAGATTTTGCTAATATTGTGGAACTGAAAATAAAAACAATAACATCTCTTCCGTTGAATCTCTTTCTTGAATGATTTAATAACACAAAAAAAATAGATAAAGAGATATTAAAAATTTTAATAAAACCAGTAATTGTAATATGGGAACAACTGCACAGTTACTATAAATTGTCCATTTAGTTCGTCTAAAGCTTTGCAGTTGACGAATTTCAGATGCCAAATAAAGGATTTTCACCTCGGTATTGAGAATGTTAGTAACTTTTCTTTTTCAAGAACGAAAATTTTTAACTGAATTATATACTTATTATATTTATATATTTTTTAGTGAATTAGAAATTTATGTCTGATTCTTTCAGTTTGTTCATGTCCGTGCAAGTGATCATAACACTACGGCGGTAGGCGTTTCTTTATAAGTATAGGGGCCATAATGGTTTCTTAAGTAATTTTTTAATGTTTACTTTGTTCAAATTTAGACCAATAAACCTTTTAAATTATTACTTTGGGGTATTGCTTCCCATCCACATTATTTATTCATAAGTTCTTACATTATAAATTAAAATATGAATTGCTTTATGTAAACGTAGACACAAATAACTGTTTCGTATAGAATTACAAGCAGTGAAATACTGAGTTTAGTGTTAAATAATATAATTAGTGTTTAATAATAAATTACTGATTTGTTCATAAAATGCGACATAAGCAAGACAGACGCTTCGCCAAAGAGAGAAGTCAAACACATTATCATTAACAGTGGTATGCCTAAATGTGATTTTCTATTTACATGTAATTGTTTTTGTAACACTTATAAAAATTAAAAAATCTGGAAATAGTACGTAAATAGGTTGCGTAATATTAATAGTGATTTACAAAGCCTGAGAACATGTGACTAAATCCTTGTAATGTCCTGGAAAAGATGGCGGACAGCCAAATGTTCACTCTCCTCAACATGAGATAGCAATGTTGTCAATACCACATTTAAGTGTTGTCAGGCTGTCACAGATAGTCCAATACCAATTCATTGAAAACTAACGGTTTAATTCCAATAACAGGAAGTTATAAATTTTATGTGTTTCAGTGTTAGTAGGGATGGAGGGAGGGAGAGAGATAGAGAGAGAGAGTGAGAGAGAGAGCGAGAGTTATATGAAAATAGATAACTTAGTTTTTATTATTGCTTGATGTGTACTTATTTCCCGAATACGTGATGTAGTCTATTTTGGTGCTATATAAATCATATTACTTTTTTGTCATTAGTACATATCCTGCATCGATTTTTATATTTGTTGCTAGCCTTACTTATTCTTGTTAATTTTTTGATCCTCCTATCATATAAAGTAACTTGTGAACTATATAAAATGTATACATATATGTGTGTGTGTGTGTTTTACTTATTTTCACTTAACGTGAGCGTGGTTGTTAATGTTAGTTATCGTCGAGATTAATTGTTAACAGTGTACTGGCACGCCACACTACGCATGCTACTTCAAAGTCTTCTCTGAGGCTGCATGTACAGTTGCAAGTGTATCGCTCATTTAATTTTTTATACCTCCTGCCGACTGACACCAATTGACAATCTATATATATAAAAATGAAACTGTTCGTGTGTAACAGCATCACTCACAAACGGCTGGACGGATTCGCCTAATTTTTTTTTTAATTTGTTCGTCTTGATCTGTAGAAGGTTATAGGATACTTTTTATCCCTTTCCCGATTCAGGATTCCGCCCCACTGGTTATACATAAAAGTCAATTTATATAATCCTCATTCACAGAGAAACTATGATATTCTTTTGATTGAGAGGCTGGAACTCACTCAGCCAAATCCTATAGATGGGCTGTTATAAAATTATTCTTGTCTCTGTATAAATCAAGTGTGACGTCGGGGCCCATGTTCCCGCCGTCTGGAAGTACTGGAGGGGGAGGTCAGCAAGGTGAGCGCCCGAGGCGGTGTTTACGTGAGAGGACTCCGGCGCGAGCGGACGTCCGAGCTCCCTGAGGGCCGATCTAGTGTAGGGCTTAGCCTAGTGATGGTCGTGACGCGTGGTGTCCGTGGGTTCGGAAGTGTTGTTCTTTAAGTTAATAAAGTTGCTGTAATCTGAGCTGCGTTTGATTCCTGAGTACACCCCCTTCGCCCCCAGCTGAGCAGGAGGCGTGACAAATTGGTGGAGGCAGCCGGGTATCCTGAGGTGATCCAGAACCAAAGACGGATTAACGATCCCAGGTTAGTAATATAATATTTAATAGTAATATAATATAATAGTAAATATTTCTTTTTTTAAATTCGGATTGTTTTTTTAAGTAAATTGATTAAGTTGAAAAAAAAAAAATGTATATTGAAAGAACAATAGAGAAAGTTAGTTTTTGATCCAAATAATTGTAGTTACCTTTTGAAAGCAAAGTGTAATTTGGAGTAAATAATTTTATTTGTTTTCTCTTAGCTTGTAAGCCGAACATAATTTTGTAGTTGTTGTAAGAGTAGCCTACTTAGCAGCCACAGTGCGTCGAACCAAGGTACCGGTAAGGGAGGCAACCTACCCGTGATGTAAACAAAGCTGTTTCTTTTTATTGGTGAATAGAATAATTTTGAGAAATAGTTTTTGTTTTTATAAAGTAGATAAAAAAAAAAAGAGAGAGCTTGTCCATGGGTAGGCCAGGTCAAACCCAATTGGTACGACGACTGTCGCGGCATTGAAATGTTGTGGTGTTTTGAATAACCCTTGTGTTCAGGGGAATATGTATATTTAAATTGTTGATTTGATTTGGATTGTGATTGTGATTTTGATTTTGTTTTGATTTAATTTTGTTCTGATTTGGTTTTTATTTAAATCTTAATTCGTGATAGGGTGGGAGCAATCGTATGTCGTCCCCAAACATCAAGTTTAGTGTAAAAACAAGAAGTCATTCAAGGCTGATATCAGTTAGTGAGGTTCCCGAAGACCCAGAACTTCCCAAACTTCCCAAAGACATCTTGAGGAAGTAGGAACCGTAGCTCAAGTCGATTTAATTCCCCTACCTGGTAGTGATACAGGGAGCAGCCTTGCAGCACTGTCAGCCGAATATTAATCCACTATGCTATGTCTCTAGATACGCCGGTGACGCTGTGTCCGGTTCACGTTGCCCTAGAAAAACATTTATGGGTGCGACCATACAAGAGCTGAGCTCACTATGTGTATTTTCATGTGTGTCAGGTGACGTGCCACTTATCACCCAGATAGACGACTTCACCTATGTACTAACCCATATTGTTGAGCATTTAGAGTTTGTGTGCAGATACACTTCGAACACTACAGTTTAAGATAACAGAGCGTAAGAGCCTGGGTGCACTACACGTGAGAGTGCCGTGTGATTGTAGCTTAGTCGCTGACTCCCACATTTTGGTTTCAGAAAGCTATCCGTGTAGGCAGGAAGCGGATAAGTTAGCTGTGGCACACATACTTCCAGCTTCGTGGTCAAAATTAAAAACTTTGAATATCACCTCTAAAATTAATCATGTTTCCAGCACTTTCGAGACACTAGACGAATGCTTAGACAACGAATGGCCTAGTCAGCTGCCGCACTGGAATTTATCTTTTTCAGAACATAGAAAGTTAGAGAGCCCGACGCTTAAGGTTTTGTCAGTGGAGAGGGACATGTATACATCACTGTCAGCCGTGCTGCACTCCATTTATTTTTGTTTACTAACCATAATTGGTGTGAGAAATCCCCATCTAGTAGGCTTAGGTATAGGAGCATTTGTGAGAGCAGAAAATGAAATATTCTCCCCGAATCAGGAACAATTTATTGTGGATTTATTTTGTGGCATTATAATAATATTGGTTCTGATTGGTTGTCGGTACGTCGTGGGATTATGGGTAAACTGGAGATCCAAGGTATCGAGACGAAAAGGCGACGACATAGCGATGACCGCCAAACGTGACGTCAGAGACGATGGCTTGCCAAAGAACTTGCCTATCACGGAGGTCGATGGAAAGGAGCTGAGAATCACTCTTGAATGGTGGGACCAAGTTCGTGATCAGGTATAAAGGATACCAGGTAATCGTTGTAACCATAGGTAAACTTCGAGGTAAACTGTATAACTGTGAACGTTATAGTGTATGATTAATAAAATGTCTAAAATATATTATTTCAGGAGATTATTGTTATCATGAATTCGTAAATATGTAAGTCCAGTGTGTGAATGAAAATGTGGGAAGTGTGAAAGATTGAATGAAAAAAAAAACCAGTGGCCACTCAGAGTGAATGTGAGTGAATATGAGTATTAGCTAATATAAGAGTTTATATTTCAAAACTGTTTATTATGATTGACTAGGTGAAATACATGTTCTGTTTTCAGCGGTACGTATACATACGCCAATATCAGCGTGGAATGGTTAGAAGTTGATTTTGACTAAAAATAATTAAATTGTAAACTCATAATTATTCTGTAAATGCAGGGGACCCTCGAAATAGTTTTAGAATTCCTAGATTTGGTTAAGACTTAATGTTTAAGAGGATTGGTACGTCGCAATGACATAATAATTTGTTAGTAAAATATAATTGCCTATTGTATTATAACACTGATGTAAAACAGTTAATAGTAATTTATGTTGTTCTTCCAGTTGTCATTAACGTAATTATGAATTAAGCGTTGACAAGTTAGTTTCTAAGATTGTAACACTGTATACGAAACCAAATGTTGTATATGGTTATGCTAACCGATGTTAAGAAATAAGTATTTGCTTTTGTAATTTGTTTGTAAATTGGGGAATAAAAATAATCAAGTATTAGCTTGTCAATGCATACAAAGTAACTTATACGATGTTCGGGTATAGTCAGCTATTAACATATTCTTGTGTGGTGTTGAGGTAGTTATGTTGAAAGGTAGTTAGATGTGTGTAAAGAATAAAATTAAAGAGATAAAAGCTTTGTTGAAAAACGAAGTCATTTCATGCTAAGTCTTAGAGCACCGGTGGGAAGTCCAGTAGCTCAGAGCCAGGCCGGTGACCTGCGAGGTCAGGTGACCAGAGAGGCCGGACGGCTACTGCTGACCACAGCTACTTTTGTCACGTAGACAATGCCGCTGTGCACAACTTCAGTTACAAAACTTTGTACCACCTCTTGCACTGTAAAATATCTGTATCCTGTAGTACATGGTTACGCTTATAATGTCCTACTATAGTTTGTTTCACTTGTCTATGTTAATGAGTAGGAAGATGTCAAATATCCAGAATAGCCTTGTCGTGGACTTATAATTACAATTATTTAGTTTGGGTCCCTATAATAATATCCACTTTGTAAGGTTATTATCTATAAAAAAAGTGCTTTTTCAATAGTAAGTTATAGTATGGGTAGATAATAAGGATTAATGTACTAGTTAGTAATTTGGTAAACAGTTCTAATACTAATATTATCATGTTTGAATTGGAATATCGTCATTGTACTAGATCATAAGAAAGGGCAATATAGAGGATTAATATATTTTGATTTGTATGACTCTCACAGAACAGCTGAATGGTTCCGGAATGTGTCATGAACTCATCTATTCATATACAATTATAATTTCTCGCTTCAAGTAGTTATAAAGACATGTAAAGTTGATTAATGTATTTTAATATAAAATGTCGAATATACCTACACGTAAGGATATATGTATAATATAAGGGAATGGACACCACCGCGGGTATTTAAGAGTAAGTTTATATGAACTAATGTTTCTGTCAAATAAATGCGATTACACCAATAGCAAACATTGCTAACTAGAGTAGGTAGATAGGCTGTCGTAGGACAACATGTTTTGTAGAAGGCAAACCTTTGTGAGGAACGATTCATTGCCTGTTGCTGGAATAACATTAAAAATTAATAAACTTTCCCTGGAAATGTATTAGTGAAGCGGTACCGATGGGAGCGAACGACTGAGGCTCGTGATCGGGCCGTCCCAACTCCAGAGACTTTATGTGTGATCGAGCCGTCCCAACTTCAGAGACTTTATGTGTGATCGGGCCGTCCCAACGCCAGAGACTTTATGTGTGATCGGGCCGTCCAAACGCCAGAGACTTTATGTGTGATCGAGCCGTCCCAACGCCAGAGACTTTATGTGCCAGTGTAAACGACTGTCCCTGAGAAGTGGCTGCCGCAGTGTCGTTGTTCCCCATGTGTTTCCTCCACATCTAAAGACAACTATTGACTGTTTGAGAACCCCGACCGCTAGCCACACTATTAGCGATACGCGGCGAAACGTGAGGGTAGACGCCATGGTAACTTGTGCACGTGACCCAGCCGCCCAGCTGAACACAACCAAGGGACCAGCTGCCAGGGCCTGAAAGAATGAAGAAGACGAACTCCTAGAGGGCATCCACCCCAACAACCACCCTTAATTTGGCTGGGGGTGTGTGACGTCGGGGCCCATGTTCCCGCCGTCTGGAAGTACTGGAGGGGGAGGTCAGCAAGGTGAGCGCCCGAGGCGGTGTGTACGTGAGAGGACTCCGGCGCGAGCGGACGTCCGAGCTCCCTGAGGGCCGATCTAGTGTAGGGCTTAGCCTAGTGATGGTCGTGACGCGTGGTGTCCGTGGGTTCGGAAGTGTTGTTTCTTTAAGTTAATAAAGTTGCTGTAATCTGAGCTGCGTTTGATTCCTGAGTACACCCCCTTCGCCCCCAGCTGAGCAGGAGGCGTGACACAAGTGTAATACAAATTTTAAGGTCTACAGGTAAAAACTTTGTTAAGATGTATTGGCGATATTTAGAGCACATTTATGACTATATCACATGTTAAAATGTGAAATGAATCAACTAATTTTGCATACAAAAATGATTCATTTTGCGAATTTCTCATAACTTTCAGATTTACTCATTAATCATCCTACGTCTTCAGATGAGTGTGACAATCTCGTGGTATTCTGGTACTCAGATTTTATCTTTTCTTCTTCTGGGTTTATTATATTGTGGTTACGTTCAACTCCACTGGAGCTAGCTTTACTTTTCTCGTCTCTTTCATGTTAAAGTAATACAGCAAAATAAGCATGAAAGTTGTTTGAACATTGGGTGAACAGTCTGAAAATAAGTTGCTCAACTACAACGAGCTTCAGACTCAGCTATTCCTATAGATTCTTGAGGTCTTCAAATAACGGTTTATCGTTACAACTTAACGAGCGGGCTCAAACATCTCGTGTAAGAGAATTTGGCCAAACTGTGATTTTAAAGATAATGAGTAAGGTTTATAATGTTAAGGATGGGCATGTCTCATGGGCCTCTAGAGGAGAACTTATCGTAGCTTTTGGAGAATGAGGCGCTAGTCTTAAGTTTCATATCCCTCCCAGACATTAAGTTCTTGCGTGGGTGGATATTTTAAATCCATATCTGCTTGTGTGAGTATCATGGAAGCAGACACATACAAAAACCAAACTGAATTATACTTGAAGTTGAGACAAACAACAGAAACTGTACTATCAGTACGGGTTCAGGATCCAAGTGTATGAATTCTCACGAGAACTGCGTTTGATTTCATTACTTATTTGCATGATTTTAGAGTTTTTGTCATAATATATTTGGAACTTAGAAACACAGATCACCAAAGACCGTTAAACCAATTACGTTTCTACATACAAAAAAAATACTTGCCATTTGAACATTTAGCCTAATCCCGTACATAAGTAAGTAACATGTACCACCATAAACACAATGTTGACTTTATAGAAGATTGCTTCATACACAATTTCCTTTCTATAGGAATAGGTTAGTTTCTAGAGATAAATTGTGGACTGATAGAATATGAATTTGGTTTACCCCTTCGAGTGGGTTTCAGTAACCCTAAGCTAATATTTTAATACTACTTATTTATTTAACTATATTTAGTTTATAGATGTTAAAGCGAAGCCTTCTGGTTTTGAAACGGTTACAAATTGGATTTAAACAGTTTTTAGAATCATACTTTTATATTATGGTTCATTTACCAATATTTTGTATGATATAATAGAATGATAACAATCTTGTCTCCCAAATAAAAAACTAATGACCAATCATTGAAAGGCTCCTTGTTTTTAAAACTTTTAAAAACATTTTATTACTCCAAGTGAATTTCTTTGACACATAAAGAAAATTAAACGTCTTTTTAATTTAATATAACTTTTTTGATTTTATAAATAATGATCTCAATCTCATTACACTTAAAAAGCACATAGTTTAAGCAGACTTGATTATGAAATTCATCATATATTTCTACTTTGCCATAAATGTTTTGAATATTATATCGAAATTAAAACTTAAATTCTGCTTATCACAGTTTTGTTTGAAGTTTGTACATGTACATAAAATGAGTTTAACAAAAGGAAAACATATAATTAGTTCAAAATAGTTTTTTAATGATAAGTTGATGTTACAGTACCATCTAGTGTATATTATATTATAAAGCCAAATACACAATAATTGATGAAAAAGAAGTAAGACCTCTGTTGTATAATAATCGCATAACAAATGAAATATCCAGATCGTGTGCCTAAGAACACATAACTTACAATCATAAATCTTTTTTTACAATTATATGTGTCAATGATTGGATGTATGTATATGTAAACAAAAATATATAATGCAAATAGTAGTGTTTTATTGTGGAGTCAAATGATTTTAAATGTTGATTTCACGTTTTATCGGATATGCACTCAGTGTAGGAGTCTTTAAATATGCATGAAAAGTTAATTTGGAACCCATTTCATCTGTTCGGTGTGTTTTTCAAACGTTGCCTCAAAGTAATTCTTTACTGCACAAAATTTAATCGAAGGGACGGAAAACGAACTGAGGTTGTGCGTATGCAATTGTAAATAAATTTCTAAATTCTTTAAATGGAAATGGTATTGCCTCATTTTAAAGTCAAATGTTTTAAAATGTTGATTACACATTTGATTGAGTCTCCTCTCAGTGTATGTGTCATTAAATTTGAATGAAAACTGCATTTTCAACCCTGGTAAGCAAGATACTTAACATATTTGCTATCCCATTTTTAACAAAATTTAATAAATGTAAAAATAAAATCAAACTATTGTCTACTTTTAATTCACTTAAAAAATTTTAGCATATTTAAATTAGCTTAATATTAGTGATATATTTTATATAAGTGTATTTTACTTTACAATTTTAAACTTAGTTTACAGGTCATAAATAAATAAATATTACAACGTTAATGCTGTAAACGTTTATCACACTCTGCTAAGGGGATTTAAATTGCTTTAGCTAAGCCATTAGCAGATTTTAAAATGCCATATGGTGTGCTTGGCGAACTTTTATTTAACATCCCGTTAGTTTGAAAGAATCCAGTACCGTCCACTAGGAGTAATGGTTTCTACATATAATGTATATATAGTTTTATTTAATGAATAACATAGATATAAAATACTTGTGTTTTTACTTGTATTTGATTATAATTAACGTTGTTACTTAAGAAACCGTCAATTTGAAGGGAATATATGTACATTTAAATCATCATATATTACGTAAGACCGTAAAGGAAAACTACTCTTGTACATAGCGAAGAGCATTTTAACATCAATAATCTTATTTTAAAACAAAGCTGTTGTTTGAAATGTAATATGAAAATTAAATAAAGTTTTTATTAAATTTGTCTATTTTAAGCAATGAACAATTCATCCCTAACTATAATTTAAAGTTTTAATTAATCAGAATAATTGTAAGTAAGATAATATAACCAGTTTTCCAATTAGGCACAATTTAAAGTTTAAAAATAAGATTTGAAAATGGCTTATTCGTTCGTGATAGATTATAATTTTATATATACTAGCTAAATAATTTTGGATTAATAATATAATACTTAACCCATAACATATCAATTTGATCACTCCATTTAAGATATTTACTACAATCTGCATAGGCCTGGAGAAAAAAAAAAAAGAAACAGTTTAGAAATGTGTAATTATAAATTTTGTCATATTCGTTAAAAATACGTAGGTTATGTAGTTGGATTTTATCTGCAGGAGGCGGGTTAACTCCTTTAATCAGTTACACATATACCAATTCAACTCAGTATCTTATAAAGTTTTATTTATTTTCAGCATAAATGCATTGCAGTACGTAACTAGTAAACATTATTTCACATTCATTATTCTGGAATCATAAGTTATGAATTTGGAATGAACCTATTATTAACCTATAAGCTCGTAAATAAAAATTTGTAAACAATTTTATTTAATACACATTTTTTATATCAATTTTAGAAAACAAAATTACAATTTCGAAAATTTCCAGCAATGGTAAAAGAAGTATTAGGGATTTTAACTATTTAACCGTCGTAGTGAGTTTATATAACTTTGAAATGCTAGTACACTAAGAAACGTGATATTTTTTTAATTATTTTTTTTATTTCATATATGGGTAATGTGGCTAATGAGATTTAATTAGAATTAAAATTTTAAGCCTAGGGTAATTAGAAAAATGTATTTGATATATCGACGATGAGTATTGTAATAATTATTCCCGAAATAATATTTTAACAGAAAGGTCATTTATTGTTGATTATATTAAAACAAAACATGTTGTACCCATTGTTCCTTACTCCCTGAGTAACGTATTACGTGTAACCTACTTATGGTAGTACGGTTGCATTATTTCTAAATAAGCAATTTAATATATTTGTCCGTATTTAAGGACAAAATTAACTAAACAAATATCTAGTCAGTATATAGACAGTTCCATATATATATCACACAAATAAAAATATTTTTAGATTTGTATATGCCGGGAGAGGCCAATATTGTTAGTGGTACGTAATGAACATATTCAAACTATATGCTTGATAAATCTGATACTATTCCTTGTACTCCAACATAACATGGTTTGTTTCAAGAAGTTTAGTTAAAGGGAAATATTAATTTTTTTCAAAATTTTAAAATTAAATTTAGTTAATATTGTCATTATTGCCATACATTTTGGAGTCATTTACATTATCATATAACTGAATATCGTTCAGGACAATTCCATAAACAGTCATGTTACATCTTGACACATTTCTGAGTGATAGAAACATTTTTATATTGGTCTCAAGTGTCTTATTTGGAAACGAGAGAATATAGTATAAATA
The DNA here is from genome assembly GCF_021130785.1 of Homalodisca vitripennis. NCBI lineage: Eukaryota > Metazoa > Arthropoda > Insecta > Hemiptera > Cicadellidae > Homalodisca > Homalodisca vitripennis. The sequence continues at coordinate 44,558,832 of NC_060214.1, forward strand.
AAACAAACTAAAATATAATATGCGTTTTAAAAAATTTCTCTGAACATAGTTACAAACGTATGTGTAAAATTGAAGTATTGCGTGACGGTTATAGCCTGTTACACGACATTTGCATACTAATGAAATTAAATTAAATTGGTTATAACTAAGGTGAAACCAGATGTACATATTTAAAGTATATGGATAAATCACTAAATAATTCAGACTACCAATGCTGATTCAATGATTTATCCTGCGCTTTAAAGTGTTTCATATTCACAGAGTAAATCATTGATTACGTTTTGTTTTGTGTTGTTTACGTCGTCTTCTGATAAATAAAATATTTGTTGATATGTGCTTCCGCTAATAATATTTTCAAACTGCTACTTAGAAATATGCCTTATAAATAGACAGCCTCTCGCTCGTGTTTTAAAAGGGAAGTAGAATTATAAAATTAGAATCGGCGTTAGAATATCTCGTTCAGATAATTATTTTTGGGTTAAACCAAAAGACATCTTAATTTCTCGTACTAGAAATTATCACTAACAATATATTTACTATAAAATATTATATCTTAACATAGAAGGAGTATTCGAAAGTGTCCATTGAGAATATCAGAAGAGCCACATGAAGTATTACAATAATTACTTTACTGTCCATTTTCTGTATCTTTATTTTTGAATATTATTTAAATTAGTTACAAAAAGCTACAAAATATTTTTTGAAAATAAGTTAAAAATAGTGAAAGTTTCAATTTTATTTGTGTATTAATTTATTTTTGAATTTTTTTTAAACATTCAATATTAACAGTTTTGTACCCGACAGAATTCAAAGTCTATTACAGCTCACGGATACTAAAAATAACATACAAAACCATTTTATTTTTTTAAAGGGTCTCAAGATTGTGAGTGTCACCTAAGTGATCCTAAATAGCAATTATAGGAAAAACGTTAAGATTTACAGATCACGTGCCTCAAATTTATTTCACCCCTCCCAAATTAATATTAATAATTTTCAGTTATCCGTAAAATTTTTAAAAAACGGCTTTGATTTAATTTATAATGTTTTTAGAAGTTCACAAATATATTGCAAATGTGAGAATTCTTTTAACTGTATCTTAATCTGTGTCATTAATAGACTTGTAATACTCGTACCATTATTGTTTAATTATTAATAAATTTTTTTCTTTAATAAATATAACACCAATCTGTGTTATATAAAATAGCGAGTAAAAAGATTTCCAGGATATTTTTCAGTGGTCAGTGATACAAAAACTAACTAACATCACGTTTCTAACCTGCAATCTAATATCTTTGCCTGGTGAATAATTAACCTAATACCTAAATAAAGTCTAGGTAAAAATAAAAAGTCATACCTAAAGCGTTTAACAAGATTGATGCCAGAATCTATTCCATGCACACAAACTGTCAAACATACAACTTATAAAAATTAAATAATAATTACTACAATTAACTAAAGTATACATGTCAGAATACGTTTGAATTTACTGACTAACTACAAACAACTTAGGTTTTTAACCTTTATCGTAGTTATGTGTTAAATTAGTTATTAACCTTAAAAGAGATCAGACTGCAGGCCTCAAAATGTAGTGTCACTGAATGATGGGAAATGTCCAGAAACATTCTGTTTCTCTCACAATCTGCCTCTCGTCAAAAGATTTAACAAAGTATAATAGGTACAATGAAATATTTGAGTACTAATATTTCATCCTTACAACACACTCATACGATCAGAATGAATTGTAAAAGTTTTAGGATGTACACTGATATATACTTATTGTTTACTTCAACAAGATATTACATTATAAAACGTATTAATACTATTACAATAAAGCCCTCAAATCGGTACACTTTAATACAATTTTTTAATATACAGTTTCGAATTGTAACTTGTGTATTAATACGTATTGAAACCCCTCCCATATATTTAAAAATACTGGAATTATACTAAAGTTTATTTTATGTTTCATATATATATCCCAGTATTAATGAATACGCCCCGGTTTATAAAAGTATTTGTATTTGCGTTATAGCGGACGAACGTCGTTCAATGCACTTACTTTTAATGATGCTTTAATGTGTATATCGCAATTTCAACACATAATGAATTACCTAAAACATGCAGAACAGGGTTAGCTCTAAATCGTTAATTGGTGTCTTGAACAGTTTAATTAAAGTTACCAGCAACGTTCTTGCCTCGCTGTAGAGCAATACAAAGGCTAAACTTGGTTTAACACTACAACCCTACATTAGGAACTTAGATAATAATAATTGTGTGGTGTATCCTGTTGGACCACAATCTTAATTGAAACCGTAAATAGTTGATGAAATGTACATAGTTGATTGCAAATATGTTTTGTAAGTGCTAATCATGAGAACGGCTCGACCAACTTTTGAACAATTTGAATTTGAATCTCTAAAAGGATTCTATGAAGAGAAAAATTTGAAAATATTTGTATTTATCTTTCATAATTCAAATTTTACGGAGCCTAAACAGCTTTTGACAACTTTAGCTAAAGTTTGAAAAAATCTGTTTTTAAATAAGCTAAATGTATACATTATATTAAATCATACAGGACTTAATTAGTAGTGTGATAGTAAATAGAAATTACATATCAAAACTAATCTAGATTGCTCTAATGATTAATGTTGTAAATATCTTTGTACGAGATGAACAAATCTAACATTTTGATGTTGAAAATCACCAGTTGATATTGAATAAATGTGTGTGTGTGTAAAACAGAGAAATAAGTATTAAAATGCCTCCAAGTTTCATTATTTCCCAGTCTACTGTCTAAATGACAACAAGACTGTAACGCAAACCCAAAACAAGTTTACTGTGAATGTTCCATAAACTTAACATGTTTATACTGCAGGTACATAGGAAGTAGTTGGGATTTCCCATTAGGCCGTCAATTCTTTCTCTCTTTCTCAGTCCGTCGTGTGTATGTTACTTTCTTTATTGGGACAACAAAGCAAACTGTACTATTTCACTGGAAATGTTTAAAACAAAAAGTTAAATTACAAGAGCAGGAAGCTGACGTTTTTTGACCGAAGTGTTTTTGAGAGCTATACATGTATATAGTTTATTCTTTGGAATAAAGCAACCTAAAATGAGGCACCGTAAATGATTTTAAACCGTCGGAACTAATATAATCTTATAACTAACGTAATCTTTTCGTCCTAAGTATGTAAGCAATTTTTTATTTTCGGAACAGAAAGGTAAAATCTCCTATGTTACTCGATATATCTTAGACCAGATGTATATGAAATGCTGGACGCAAACGCTTTTGAACCGAATTACATTTCCGAGACTTGTGCATATTTACCTTTCTTGGCCAGGTAGCATAAGGCAGATTCATATGTGACGTAGTGAATATAATAAATTTGAATCCGGAAATACGATTGCACGCGAAAAACATTATTAATTTACGATTCAGGTTACTCTCTGATAATATTACTTGAATAAGGTCTACCTCATGTATGCCTATTTACGTTTTTAAATTTAATAGCACTCATTTTATACGTTATTAATTAGTAGTTTAAAGACTTAAATATAAAAAACTGCGATTTTAATTTAGCACAAATTTCACCAGTCTTAAAATGTCTTTCCTGGATGCTCTTTTAAACTATTTTCATCAGTTTGTTATGGTTTCATCTATAATAATATAACATCAAAAGTAAAAAAAGGAGTTATAAATATTATTCTTATTTAATCTTTAAGAACTTCAATTTGTATACATTTCAAGCATACATGACGTCTCGTGTTGATGTGCCGAGTAAGAAATCTAGTGAATATCAACAAGCGTGTCTTCTTGTAGCATAATCTTGATTTTGAGGACGCAAGTCAAGGAACCACGTTACTAGGTAATGAAATTAAAAACAAAAATCAGCAGCATTGGTTTGAGTTCTTTTATTGCTATTAATATATTATATTAATTGTATATATATATATATATATATATATATATATATATATATATATAATTTTAATTAAATATCATTTATTCCGGAAATTAAACATTTCTGAGGTCCCGCTAAGTACAATACTTGTCAGCGGGAACCTATATAACTATATTTGACTACAGTTAAAATACATAATTACATTCAATTATCTTTCAGGTACTTAATGTAGTATTTTTTAATTTGACTGTGGTGAAAATTAGTATATAATATACATACAACAGTGAAATTATTAATTTGGAGTGATTTAAATATATTGTCTGATTATTACTATAAGTTGATACAAGTATAATTAAGTAATATATATATATATATATATATATATATATATATATATATATATATATATATATATATATATATATATATATAACTATATCCTATTAATTTAGTATTAATGAGAAAGAAAATCTACTAACGTAGACTTGCTCCCAGAGATTAAAAAGTCAACATTTAAGACAAACATTGCTTCATGTAACGTCTGACCTTTCCTAGTTGACCTCTTGCTACAGCTCTCGACTAATCTTGAGATAAAGTCTCTTGGCAATAGCTACAGGATAAAGATCTCTTATATCTTAAACCACCTTGTCGAGAAGGTCTTCAAACTCCCTTTTTAAAATACCAGGTTTGGGAATAGTGCACACTTCTCAACCTTTAGCCTTAAAAAGTTGCTTTGAGTCTGGCCTCTTTTTTCCTGGATGGAGAGTTTTCTAAAAGGTATAAAAGCAGCTTTCCCATTAATATCGAACACCCAGATTGTCTGGAATGATCGCTCATACCCTGGGCGCTGGGTGCTACCCCCAGCGTGGTTTGCAGGCCCCTGACTTACTTTAATTTTAGCTGCGTGCAGTGCGCCTCTTTATCTCGGGTTGCCATTCTGTGTCTATCCCTGTCACACATAATCCAACTGTTATTTATGTTGATCTAGATTTTGCAGCTGCCAGATATTTGCCCGAAAGCTCAAAACTTGGCACATGTTAGAGACCTTGCGGATCCTGCATCGGCTCCATCGGATCCTAAATGGTGAAGAGCTTCATGCCCACAGGAGGTTGGAGCTTAACGCTGGCCGCTGTTTGTGTTATGATGCACTCCAGCGTCATCCCACCCAGCTGCCTTTAAATCGCCTAAAGTATTTTCTCCTTTGTAGTACCCACGGCTATGTCCTTGATTTTAAGGGCATTCTCCTGCTGTTTAGGTTTCCTAGAGCACCTTGAATTTGTAAATGCAACTTCATGGTTCTCTCTACAAGGACTTTCAGTAGTTTTCCCGCATTAGCCCTGCGTATTGTCTGAAATCTGTCACCCGCGTACTTCAGTGAGTCATGCTTTTCGTTCTTACTTAGGATCTCAGCATAGGTTATCTCGCATTCTTTTCATCACAAGAGCACTTGAAGTTCGTTCCGAGGCTATGGTGTTGGTGATTGTAGTTGTGCTTTTGTGCCAGGCCTCCTTCCCCGTCCCCTACATTCTTCTCTGGTTTATAGCAGAGTGCCTCTTCTATATTGGGTTCACCTAGCGATAGGCGGAGGCGTGATGGATGGCGTCTTTTCCAGAACCTTCCGCTTTTTCTTTCTTAACTCCTCTGATTGTGGAGTTTGTTGGTTCGTCCTCCTCTCGGCTCGGCGGACCACTGGTGCAGCATGCTGAAATCAGTGAAGAACTTCCCTTATCCACCACCTGGGGAAGCACCGTACTGCATTTGGTTTCTAGGGACGAATACCGGCGCAGTATGGGTTGTTATGTGCGTATGTGCGATTAATTGGACATACTTTAATTAAATAAAGATTGATTTTCTCTTCAAACGTACATAATGGGGTATGAACCCATGCCCCTTTCAGGCAAGTATTTTACCCCAACTTCCCAGAAGATTTACTCTTTTACGTGGCTTATACATACGAGGCTTGTATATTAAAAAAATATAATTATAAATCATTTGGATATCATTCTCATGGTATCCTTGGAACAGATAGACAGGCATACAAAGACAAAGAAATTAATACCCCATTATTAAACCTTACCAAATTAAATGATCAGCTACGTGCCATGATAGACCACAATTTGATGTGTAAAATATACCATTACACTGTACCGTAGTCGTAATTATTTATGCTGAATCGCGGTAGGAAGTAGGCTCTTTGTTAACTAGACGCGGTGCGTGGACATTGTTTGTTGGTTCGAGACCGGTCAATCAGCTGATCGTGTTATCTACGGTGATACGTTCCGAACCTGTTGGGTGGAGAGAGGGAGCGCAGTCTTGAAGTTTCGACGACAGGGTGCAGACCTCAGTAGAGAAGTAGTATTTCTTCCTCTAATCCTATAGTTTTGGGATCTAGAGTAATTATTTTAATCGGGTGTAAATTTAAATCAAGTTTTAATTTTCTTTAGTGCGTTTTTAGTTTTCCTATCAGCCTCCATAGTCTTCAAAGTAGTAAGTCCCGTACCAGCGTTTAGTTAATATCTTTTATTTTATACTGTTGTAATAAAATTTCTAAAGTTTCCCATATTACAGAGTCTGAGAATTAATTCAATTTTTTGAAGTATTGTGAATTAAATTTTGGTCGTAAAGTTAATATAAAGTTTTGTGTTATTTTGATTATGAATATTTTGAGAAGAGAACCATTTATTTTATTTTGTTAATTTAAAACTATTTTTGGAGAAGTATACATTTTTAGTTTATTTTAATTTTAATTCTTTTTTGATCAGACTCTTAAATAGATTTGATCGATTGTGAGGATTTTTTTGAAGAAAATCAAATCTAAAGTTTGTAAACTTTGTTAAAATTTTGGTGAACTCTAAGTCGGAATAAATCAAGTATTTCTGAAAAGTTGTTTTGATTTATAAAGTATTAGCTCCAAATTAATATAATATATGTGCTATAATAACGGTACAACACATTAAGTTTATGGTTGATATAATTCCCCGGATATTGCCACATTACATACTCACATTTCAAATCTTTAAGTAAACTTTTATAGCAGTGTTCAAGTAGCAAAAGGGTTGGTGTATTATAGAGAGTAGTGCAACACTAGAGTTGATTAAAATCAAATCTTGTCAGCGAATTTTGACTGTTTGGTGTAGCCTATTATAATTTTGTTTTAATCCATGAATAAACTATTACATTTTCAAATCTCATATAATTTTATTTATATTGATTTCAGGTGTACTAGTTTATTTAAGTTGCCATTGCCGAGTAACACATAAGAACATTGCAAAAGTATTCATTATTGACATACACCTTCATCTCAGTATCGCTTATATAGAAGTAAAGCTTTGTGTTAAGTTCAAAGTCTGCAGGACAATTCGAGATATCACACACACACACACACACACACACACACACACACACACACACACACACACACACACACACACACACACACACACACACACACACACACACACACACACACACACACACACACACACACACACACACACACACACACACACACACACACACACACACACACACACACACACACACACACACACACAGACACACACACACACACACACACACACATACACACACACACACACACACACAAACACATTTATATATGTGTATATATATACATACAAATTGTAAAAAGACATAAATGAAATTTATCCAACCTACCCAGTGGTAGGATTCACTAAATGTCAGCTATTATTAGCTTCTTAAATTTTTTGCTCGATTAACAAAATTCCGCTTTTAAGAATTATTTACCATCATACAGGCTATCGAAAACATCCAATATCGGTTTTTTTATAGTAACTTAAAATACCGTTTTGTATAACACAAATACTGTGTTTGGCTTGGCATCAAGAATTAATAATTTTAATACGTTCGTAGAACTATTTTCCTACATAGTTAAATCAGGTTAAAACGAGATGGCTTCGTAAACTTAAAAATATTTATATATATATATATATATATATATATATATATATATATATATATATATATATATATCTTATATATTATAAAAGATCAATCAAAATTCAGTACACCTAAAAAATCTCTCAGTATTAAATAAAGTTTAATAATAAAAAAGTTCATCTGCATGTAATTGTGTTTCAATTGTATGTTAATTACTTTTGAGCGTTACAGTTTATTGCGGTTTGAACGGAAACTTGTGATAATTGAGGTTTTATAATTATATGAGGATTTTACTATTATTATTAACACTTATTATTAACAATGAGAGTTACAATTATTTTCATAAAAACTTAATTGAACGTATAAGTGAACCGCAATGAATTAATGTGTTTTTGAAATTTAAAACAATATTTAAAAGATATTACATAGCATTCAGCCAATACCCTGTTATTAGTTCTGTTGTTTTATTGTATAAATATTAAAACAATGAAGGCGTAATATCGCTCCATAGAACGACTGTGACAACGAAACCGGGTCTTTAGTTGAACAATGACGAACAATTACTGGCAAATCCCAAGAGATTCTAGCTCCAGCGGGAACTTGTTAGGCGTTTATTTCCGCTACTCTTACTTTTCTTTGCCATTCAAAGTATCAAGAATTAAACAATACAATTGGCTAGTTTTTTATCGATTGTGTTTGAGTTCAAAGGTATTTAATATAAAGTGTATGCTATTAACATCTAAATCTGCATTGGATTTTTGTAAAATTACGTACAATAATGTGTGAAGTAGTTTATGATTACATTATTAACGCGCTTTACAATATGTTTACTACAACCGTAGCAATAAATTAATATTTGTGTAAACTGTGATTCAAGGGAATTCCAATAAGTTCCAAATGGGCCTGTACGTTCTAATGTAGGGTCTTAGTAATACACTATGCAGAAAAAGATAAAATAGGTATTAAAATCTAACAGAAGTGACGAAAACTACTGAAAAAATAATTATTTTTGTGTATACGATTTTTATCACTTGTATTTCATATGTTCAATATTTCAGATTAGTAGATATTTTAAATAACATATATAAATTAAGTGAATTTTCATATGTTTAACAAAGTCAATTACATTAAGTAAAAATTATATTTCATTTTAAATAATTTCATAGGTAACCATTACTCTAAAAGTAGCATATTAGGTTTATCTCTCAAACTTGTAAACAAAAAATTAGAAACAAACGAATTACGTTGAAAAATAAACGATGAAGACTTTCATGTGTATCTAAAACACAGTAACACTTATACGGGCTCTAAAACAACGTCCTATATACTACATCTGTATCAATTAATATTTTATCCTAATCTAATTACAAAAAAGTACGAAAACTATGAATGAAACTGTGAACCAAATATGTGGTATTCACGAGAATTAATATTAAATAATCAAATAGAGTATCGGAGTACCCGAAAAAAAAACAGACATTAAAAGTTCAAACGGACTGCCCCTTGATCATTAGTATTAACAATGATACCAAAATCAAAGCAAGTCTTGCTTCGTTCAAGAGAATCCTATGTACGTATGTATCTAAGTTTAATGATTCTGAGATGTTTCTACCAAAAAGTATTGCACACACATGCAGACTGATGGGCAGATAGATTAAGACAATAACGTTTGGTAGGTCGAACGCAAAATCAAAGCGTTCTTCCTTATACTAACTATAACTTATGTATTATAGTTTTCCGGTTCTTTGTGACCTTTACCCAACAGCTGTCTCACAGGTGGTCAGAGGGACTGACAAACATACTTTAACCTCTTGACCTTACAATCAGTTGGGTTCCTCCTTTGAACAAGAGGAATGTATGCATACATTTTTAATTTATAACAAATATAATTTATTAAATAATGTAAGTGAATATAAAACTGTAATAAATTATGATATTATCCTAATTTCGAGTTCTTCTGTCGTTGTGTATGTTCTAAACCGCAATCAGTGAACAGCAACACAGAGTGTGAAAATCTTCAGCCACATGTATTATAGTCATATAAATAGTTTAAAAGTCTTTTATTATTAACATATTTATTGTATATAATCTTATTTTGTATTACAAAAACATCTTTAAATTGTCGCCAGCTATAATAAGTGCCTTTTCTGTGATGATATTATTGCTTGGATTTATGATAAAAAACATTGGATTGTTTGGAAATGTAACTCAATCATTCACCTGGTAATCTTCCATACATTTATTTTATATTGCATTGTTGTAATTTTCTTCAAAACAACTAGAGTAAACAGATATGATATTGAGATTTACGTGAGTAAATCCTATATAAATCTGATCCACGTTGTTTGTAGATATTGTTAAAAATTTTTCAGCCAAATATTGTTATATTTTTAATGTTCTATGTGTAAGATGACACCAATGTCCTCCAAACAAGACGGCTGCGCAATGTCCTAACCCATTTTTATGAATATGAATAAACTTAATTGGTTGTTCAAAACGCATTTTATCCGTCTTAAAAATATAAATACTGTTACTATTTTAGTTTTATAAAGGATGGATAATTGTAAAATTGTATTGAAAACTTTTAGCTGATAGTAGAGATGCTACGGTGCATATAAAAGTTTTTTAAATCATATTTAAGGGGTGTACTAAGCATGCAATAACTAAAAATTCTATATATGCTAAAAAATAAGTTTACTATAACCATAGAAGCAATCCGCTAAAATGTCCGGCAGGATTTTTAAAACACTTTGAACAGGACAACGCATCTTTTTTTAATACATAGTTTAAAAATTTGTGTAAAAACTCAATTTATTCCAAATGTTTTAAAATATTATTGTAGTACTTTCTATCTAATCACAGAGGTCGGTTAAAAATCTGTGCTATTTTAGTGATTGTAGGTTTAAGAGTTTATTGGCATGTTAAATATTGCTATCTTCCAATCGTTTTTGTACATACACTTGATTATAGGACTTTTAACATAATGTTAGGTATACAATAGTAACATAACAAAATGGTAAAACATTACATTATTACTTACAAGATTAAAATAGATTATATTTAAAATATTTTCATTAGATCCGCCTCAGGTGAATTACTAAACAATTCATGTTGGATATGTTACGTCACGTAAGGTTCGTCGATATGAAATTAAACATGGAGATATCTGGCAAATACGTAATCTCTTGTTATGATCTCGTTTGTTTGTTTCCCATAAAGGAATGTCACACTTAATGGAATCTATGAAGCTGGACTTTCCCATTTATATCCTTACTTTTCGAGTAAGACAGCTTTAAATACATATATACGTTATCTTTGGATGTACATTCTAACAAATAGAGGCATATGCGTTTCCTCATCTAACGGTCGCGTTTCGCTTAAAAGAGAATGGCCCCGATGGCATGTAAGACAAATATACATATTAGCTATAGCCTCTTAAGATTAGGTCCGTATATCGAGATAAACAAAGTATTGTTATGTCTGACACGGGTAATTACCATATGAGTGTTTCTTCTTAAAACAAGACTTTTAATTTCCACATAGTGTTTATTGACTATGTGTTTTTAAGTGGATTTTGATGTAAAAAGTAAATAGTTTATTAATGCAATATTACATTTTTACGTAGAAATATTATAAATTTCAACTTATCTGATATCTCTATTAGTGTTGATTAGCTAATAAATGTTGTGAAATGTTCCTGAAGCTTCAAAATTAACGGTACATTCAACATTTCTTCAACTTTATGAAATTTTTTACATTCTCGAAAAGTACATAACGATGTAACATTTTGTTATCATAAATAAGGTTTTATTATAGTTGCAAAACATTTTTATTATGAGAACTCTAAAGCATATTTTACCCCTTTCATTTTAATAGGTTGTAAATGTTGAACAAGTCTAAACTAAAGTATTTAAAGTGAGGATTATTTTCCCTTTTACAAAAAAACATGCCATATATTATTTCATTTTCGTCTCATTGGAGCGAGAAAAGGTACGGCGTCTCCCTAATATTATAAAATCTAATATAAAATAAAATGTTGTCATTTGTAACATAAGAGAATAACAGCTTTCAAATAACGAGGACGACTTTTGAAAAATCGTGAACATTGTTGTTATAGTTGTAATTGTGTGTTTTATGTATGCCAAAACAACTTATGAAGAAGAATAATGGAATGATAACGATATGAATAATCTATAAATTTAGTAATAGTATAAGGAGCGAGAGTAAATTAAAACTGTATAAGTAAACTACTTTTTTCTTAATTGAAAATTCTACGGTACTGTGTTTTAGATCAAAACGGATGAGTGTAGTAAGGGTTAAATACATTAAACTGTATATTGTTCTCAAATCATATTTTTAATTTTACACACTTAATTATATCATGGCCACACAACTAAATAAAGCCTATAAAGATACTTAAAATCACCAGGTTATCAATAAGGGGTCTTCATAAGGTTGGCCTATATAATTAAAACTTTATTTACATATTTGCTTCAATTAGCAAATATAAAAATATGTTTTCGAGTCTTGAATTATAATCATTCAATAATTTCCAAGTTTGTTATGCTGTGAAGCTTAAAAAGCCATACAAGAATTAGTTTTTTTATGTTCTACAATCTCATTTTTTACCAATTTTCACTTTACCTTGAAGTAATGAAACCAATACAAATGTATAAATCTTTCCTGTAGAGTGTAAAAATGGAAAATCAAATGTCTATATCACATAAAACGTTCTAGTAAGCTGGAAAATAATAGAAAGTTCCTACACTGGTTTGTTCTGAAAAAATGTATTCATTACATATATTCTTAATATTATAAGACATATTGTACTCTTTCGCAAGCTTCTCTTGGGTTGTAATGAGGATAAACGGAAAATGCTATAGAATAAACAAATATAATTTTCAAGCCGTGGGTGGAATTACAGTATTATCAAAGAAAAGTTTACTAGCAGCTATATTAATGTTTTGTGTAAACACACACTATTTTGCTAAATACTATAGATTTTTCGCTCCTTAATTATAGGTCGAATCGTTAGTTCATCCCAATATTATTTTTGACTAACATTGTATGTCTTTAACCAAACATAGATGCTAAAGCAGCTAATAATTTAGCTGATCTCTTGTTCTGAAAGCTCATTACATAAGATTGGCTAATGTGGTACAATGTAGTTTTTTAATTCTATTATTTTTTCACCTTATATCCGGTGTTCTGTATTACTAGGGCCGGGAGACAATAAACGGGATTGCCAGTTACCATGGTAATTGCCTTTGCTCTGTTGACCGTCTTTACATCGTGCACACGTGAGTATTATGCAACTCTGAAGTACACGGTATTTCCTCGAAATGAAATACAATAACAGTTATTTATTTTAGTAAAAAGACGTTTATTATCAAAAATAAAAGTTTTATTAATATGTATTAAAAGTTGTTTCTTACAAGATACTAAAAGTTGACTTTGAATACTGAAAGCAGGAAGAATATTACTAGCATAGATGAATTTATTAAACAGGCCAATTTAAGAATGTGAACACAAAAAGGAAGTATGCTGTAGAATAACTAACGGCTTTTGCTATCGGTGTTTACTCGTGCGAATTATTAAAAACATTCATCTAACCTTATATATTGTTTAAACAATGTAAATTATCTTACCCCTTATTCATATGGCAGATCGATTTAAGCAAGTTTGCAGTTGTTTAGGTCATTTATTTTGTTGCAATGGCTCGCTAATTTCTCAATAACATGGACCAACCAAACAAAGGAAAGGATTATACAAAACTTGACAGTATACATTTAATAGAACACACAACTTTATTTATGATTTAAGATATGGGCATGTAGTATTACTAGTAATAATATAGTAAAATATAGTAGAATGTGTGGTACTCATTATGGTTAGTTTTCTTCTCTTAACCAAAAGACTAGATTTGTCTTAATTCGAATATTAGTTAGGCAATCAGTAAAAGTCTGTGAAGGTTATTGGATTATAGTTACCAATTCATAATCTCGAATTAAAAAAAAATATATATATATATATATATTAGTCTCTTAAAATTTGTTTGCATACATAACAGTTTAGATCACATTCGTTATTTACATAGTATCTCAATCAATAGATATAAAACTGAAAATCTCGGTTTATAATTATTTAATGTTAGTACATGTGGATGATAGTAAAAGTTTTCCTCATAGACAATGCAAGTTGCAACTCTTTCAAGGAACGAAGAAATCTTATGTTTTTTATTTGTACAATTTGTACACCACAATTAGTATGGCTGTTATTTAAGCAAAGATAAAACTATTGGGTTTTTGGTTTTTGTATTCTACTGTCACAGCAAAATCACTAAATTTTAGATATAGACAGTTTTGAAACATATTGCGCCATCTTATTAAGCATTGAAGATATTTATGTAAAACATTTTTCAAAGAGTATCCAAGAAATTTGTACCTTTTGGACAGTTCTTATCATATATTTTTATTTGGAGTTTTCCTCGAAGACAATGTTTCAGTGTAAATAGTTAGCTGGGTATTCCAGGTTAATGTGTGGGTAGGTGGCAGTTAATCAAGGATTCCACCCTGACAAAAAACGTTCAAAGTTTCTGTCATAATACATATCGCAACTTGTTTTTAATTTTCTTTCATGTTTCACATTTGAGTGCTTATGAAAAACTATTTTATTGCTTTTCACAAAATATTACGCTGTTTCCAATATCCTTCAAAATTTATGCTTTTGAAGTGTTATAATATCCTATTACTATGTACATAACAGTCACTGTTTACAACATAAGATATTTTACAAAACTGCGAATTGAATTACACCCCAGATAATATTTTAGGTGGGTCAAACCTGTGGCTTATAAAAATTTATATTATTATACAGCCCTCAGTATTTAGAAGATTGATAGCTCTAAATGTCAAAATTAGTTTAATATTTAAAGAACACTTCTTTGTTTTCCAAATAGACTGTTTAGAAAATCATTTACTAATAATTTATAGAGAGGTCTAGACCAGTATAAAATATGATTTATTTTCATATGTGCCACCAGAGACTACTAGGAGAAACCTCTAAATTCACAACAATAGTGTGCAATAAAAGTCATGAATACATTTTAACCAATACGTTCAAAACAAGTGTTATCAGCGACACACATTACAAGCAAAAGATTTGAGAAAAAACTTAAACCGACAGTTGATAAACCAGATTATTATTCCAGATCAGGTCTTCTCAAAATTGAACTGCACTGGTTCTGAAAATTTTTACATAAATAAGCCTTAAGTAAAATATAGTATATATTCACTGAACATCTGAATAATTACAACCATTCTAATTCTAACATAGCAGATAATATGGAAATATAGCAAAAAGGACAAATGTTAAATATATTAGAAGACATAGGAATATATAAAGGAAAATATATATATATTTTATAAGTGGCAAAAATATTTAAAATGAACAATCGGCGACAGCAGTATTAATGTCACAGCATTTATGACAGAACTTTAATAATAGGAATGGCGGTCGACTCGATCAAGATATAATAAATAAGAAGAAGACACCTCAACCAGGAACATGAAAGCGAACAAACCAACCAGTCCACGCACGACGCTTAACTCGGCCATACAATCATGGTATTCGTTATATTTTTAACTATTTTAATTTTGACAAGCCGCCCTGGAAAACTGTGGATTTTTATTTATTTATTTTATGTCATGTGTTATTTATTTTACATCGTGATCTATTATGAACACATGTTACATATCTATAGAAATACATAAAACAACATAAAGCTTTAGTCGACTGGTATGAAGCATTTTAATATATATATATATATATATATATATATAGGTATCATGCCCAAGTTAATAAAAAACGTTCAACATTAAGTGACGAATGTTGAAGAGAAAATTTAATCTTTAAAGATTTAAACAAATTTAATGTTCACATAACAGAAATATGTGTTTTGATGGTGCATGTCCAACAATGGAAATGGCTAAGCATAATTAAAATCATTAAGCAGGATTACACAATTTTTATTTTGCCGGCCAGAGAGATGTAAAACTTCTTTTTTGTGCGATTGTCATGTTACAGTGAATTATGTACGTAAAATATGTTTGCTTACTGCCGACATGTTTTAGCCGTGATTATACGCAGTAAACACAAGGCAATGCGTAAGTGAATATAATTAGCATATACAATCGTGAAATTCAATATTATTCACAAATAGTCATTTAATATTTACCAATTTCTACAAAATAGATTAAATTTGACGAAATATAATTGGTTTAAAATTAAATAAGATGTGTAGAATTAAAACAAATATATGACTATCCCATATATATATATATATATATATATATATATATATATATATATATATATATATATATATATACATTATGGGAATGATGTATTGTATTAACTTATAGCAATAATCAGACAATATTTTTTAATCACTCCAAATTAATAATTTCACTGTTGTATGTCTATTATATACCAATGTTCACCAAAATTAAATAAAAAATACTACGTTAAGGACCAGAAAGATAATTGAATGTAATTATGTATCTCAACTGTAGTAAAATATAGTTATATAGGTTCCCGCTGACAAGTATTGTACTTAGCGGGGCCTCAGAAATGTATAATTTCTTGAATAAATGCAATTCAATTCAATTCAAAAAAAATGCAATACACACACACACACACACACACACATATATATATATAACAAAAAGTAAATATAAATATATATATATATATATATATTTACTTTTTGTGATTCAGTGTTTATAGAATATACCAATTTCTACTAAATAGATTAAATTTGACGAAATATCATTAGTCTAAAATAAAATAAGATAAGTAGAATTAAAACCAATTTACGAGTATATATATATATACTTTAGTAAAAGGCACGAATATTACCTCCAATTGTTTATATTATAAGAGATCCCATTAGTATGTGGCGTGGAATCCAAGTTAGAATAAAAGCTACATAACACCTAGTTACTACAGACTAAATGTGTTACAATGAGGAATTTGCATTATCGCCCCACATACAATCCATTGCCATGTATCACTGTAGGGTATGTCCTAGTTACTACAGACTCAATATGTTAGAGTGAGGAACTTCCATTAACCTAGTATATGTTTGTTTATGATATACTGTATGTTTGAAATATCTGTAGCCTACTATGCAATAAGCACTTGTATTTAAGGTAAGTTTGTATTCGGAGTGGTGAAGGCATAAGAAGTTAATTTGTATACTGAATTATCTTTGTTATTTCTGCTTAGAAAAGCATAAAACCAATTTAATCACAAGTTAAATAGATTCAAAAATATAGTAATTTAAGTAACAAGTTTTTTTTTCTAAATAACGGGTTTTTCAAACTTCTGTTGTCAATCTAGATTTTAAATATTGATATTTTTCGTTTAAAACTAAATAATTCAAGGCTTCAATTTTATATGATAACCCTACAAAATATAAGGCTGCCAAATTTAAATTAATTGTAATTTTTATATTTGGCAATTTAGTTCTCGGGACAATTTGTGGAAAAACGCAACTTAAAAGACTCAATGTCATAAATGTGAATGTAACATGTAAGATGATATTGCGAGAAAACTATAGTCTCTGGCTGTTTTGAAAGTTTTTATTGAGACATAATTATTAAATAGTCAACATTGAGTTATATGATGGTACATGTAGAACCTTAGATTTGGTTATATCTCACTGAAGCCTATCTTTGTAGGCTTACTCAATCCCTGTTTCGCCTGCCTGAAGGAGTACAATTTTTTTTCTGTATGTCTGTCCATAGGACATCTTAAAATAAAGTTAGTTATATACATGAAATTTCACACGATATTCAGTGAACCCTGATAAGTGAAATGGTGTACTCTTAAAATATTGAAATTAACTGTCAAGAGAACGGGAGAAAACTTCATCTAATAATTTATTAAAATTGTTGAAACTATCTGTGTTTGGTATTCTGCATATGTATATAAACTTATTAGTAAATTCAATTGATAAAAACATATTGTATAGGAATGAAAATGAAAGGTGGTTTTAAATGCATTTCGCCACTTAAAGAATTTTTTTATAAATATTGACTTCAAATATTTATTATATATACGTATATACATATACGTCAACATTGAATCACAAAAAGTACTTTCTCCGCCGGAGAGATTTTATATAAATATAATTAATGTAAATAAAAGTCTGTTGATAGGTATTTGGTCTTATAAAAATTTTAGTATGGTTATTTAAACTTATATGTGTCAGATTTGGCCAAATACAAAATAATTGAATGGTAAAAAGTAAGGGCTCTGTGGTGTAATGGTAACACATTTAGCCGGTAAGTGACAGATATTGGTTCGAGTTCCGGCAGAGCAAGTAATTTTTACGATTCAATATTTATTGAAATTTAAGTCACCTACTGCCATTTATAAAAATTAAATTAATATAAGTATATATATATATATATATATATATATATATATATATATATATATATATATTAATCTTCAATAAGAAATCTTCAAATGTGTTACAGTAACAATTTCTATATTTCGGCTTAAGTCGTCTTCAGGAAATTACAAACATATAAATAGGGCTATAAGAACATAATAAAAATAAAACAAAACATCAACACAGAAAATGAAAATTAAGAATGAATTATGTAGAATGGTAAACATATGATTTAATTTTATAAATTCACTTTGTTGACTAAGTCACCTCAAATTTAATCCACATGGAAATTTTTATTTAGTGACGAGTTGATGGGCTTGTTCCATGTTTCTTAGACTGTTTGTACTTAAATTTTCTGATATTTTTCTAATTTGTTTTACTGAATATGTGTGTATATATATAAAACTTAAAGTAAGCATTGACTTATAAATTCTTATATCACTTATGTAACTTGTTTGGGTAAGTTTTATTACCTACTGCTGTTATCCTCGTAATAGGAGTTGAAGAAATGATTTGCTTATACAATTTACAAGTAATATTTTGTTTTGTTCCAGTTACATTTATAAGCATGTGCGTAAATATATGACAAATAATCTCTATTGTACAATTGGTCAATTATGCGTGGATTCGAGGATATATTTTTCATTAAATATATTTAACTTGCATTTGTCCCTACTCCTGGTGCAGACTTATTTGTTTATCACCTACTAGTTATATCGTTTATAAATTATAATGCCAGATATTGCATTTAGGTTACACAAGCGTTATTATATTATATTTCACAAAAGTATTTGCATCACTAACATTAGTTTAGGTTATAATTATTGCTATTGATGTATCACATAACTTATTTTTAAATCTTGATTTGCTTTTCAAATCATAAGGTTGTTTCCAAATCCCAACCACGATGAAAACGTTTGTACTGTCACAACGGTATCTAAATATTTAGGTTGAATGCCAGTTTCGCTCTGTACTACACATTTGTACGAGTAACACAATGGCACATTTCCCACCTACAGTGTAACTATTTATATTACCGCAAAGATAACTGTATTTTGGTTCCATGCCAGCTCTGTTCCATGCTATATGTTTGGCTTCATGCAGTGTTACAGTAGCACATAAAATGCTATATCCTAACTATAATCTAACTGTTTTAGTCTATCGCAACAATATATGTGTATTTATTGCAAGTTTATGCCAGTATTGTACAAGGTATACGGAATAGAGCTCTCCTCGAAACGTATAAAGAATGAAAGCAAAATTTGTTTTTTTTTCTTGAATTTCACATTTAAATAGTTTAGTTATCTTGAATAGTGTTTAAGTAACGGCCGTTAAAAGTCGTTTTCCGATAAAATTAGGGAAATTTTGTAATCAAAGAAGAAATTTCAGGTGTAATTTGACAGATTTTGATAGCTGTTAAGTTTGCAACTCTATTTTTAAATAATAGCAAGTATTGTGTACAACATTTATATATTAATTAATAATAATTTCTTTAGTTCAACATCATCCCAATTTTCAAACTTTCCACATAAGCTTTTTCAATTCATTTTTTTCGGTCTGGTCCTTTAAATAAGCCACTGTTACTTCCAAATATTCTACGTTGTCACTCACCTTTTTCACCATATTTTTATACGTAGAATTTAACTGTATAATCGACTCAGATAGAGTATCTAATTCATTTGAAATTCATTCAAAACAAAAATTTAGATTAAGATCTTTTTTTTTTCGGAAGTGTCCCAATTAATTAGAGAAAGATTTGCATTGCTTTTCAATTTGATTATGAACAACATTTTGTACTTTTTGCAACTTATCCAGTATTCCTGCATTTTCTACGTCATTTTGGATGTAGAATTCATCCTTGTCGATTCCATTATTTTCTATCATCAGTTTCAATATGTCAATAAGTTTGGGTTTACGACCTCCAACAGGCATTTTAGATTTTTGAGTGACTGTTTGATAATATGAGCTACGTTACCATCTTAAATGTAAATCTGTGCTAATATCTTTGTACTTTTGAGAAGAAAATTTTTTGTTGTATATAATGTTAAAAAGAAAATTCAATCTTTTAAAAAAATAGCTTGGTAAAATATTTAATTCTATTGAAACAGAGTATTTCAACAAAACTGTTCCTTGTACCTATTTCTTTACAGTAATTCTACTGCTACATTCAAATAGTACCACATTTTTCAAACTGAATATTTTCTTGTTAACTATTAAAATATTTTAAGTCCTGTCACGATCGCCAATAATTATCATAGTTCTTTAACCGAAGACTTAAATACACCTGAGTATCAATTTTTAAACACAACCACACTCAAATGGGTATATGTCTATCTTAATTCATTCTAGAACAGTGATTACTGTATACACATTAAAGCGCAATTTTTGGAATGTTATTCTAATAGTTATGTATCTACGTCAAACTTGGAAACACATACAGTTCTAATTAATGTTGCATCCTTTTTTCAACCCTTATGATTTGTTGATCTGCATGACAAACCGTCTCTTTTCATGATAAGATAATGAGACATATTTATAATTTATATTTATATATATATATCTGCATTTCATACCTTACCAGTGAGTGATTTTTATGAAAGATGTTTAATTTATGTGCTGAAAGCAAAATGCAACTGAGTGAAACATTTAATTTAAAGTTGGTAAACAAAAGATAGCATAAGTAGCGGTTGTAAACATATTTCAACAAATAAGTGGTTGAAAATGTTTTATTTGTCTTTGCCGAGTATGAGACACATCTGTGTCAAATGTAATTCTTATACGAAATTGAGATGGCGAAAAACAAAGTAAAGTTCTTCTAACCCTTTCAACCCCTTTTCAGGTTTTATCTTTACGGAAATGGTGTTATTTTTAAATTTAAGTGGTGCCAAATTCACGTGGAAGATTTATGCTTTCTGCAATCGTGGGAAGTTAGAGAACTAATGATAGGTGAGTAAGTGAGGATTTTACCTTTTATATGTAAAGAATACTGCAGCATGTAATTATAAAATCTAATGAAAGCCTACAACTTTAACTAGACAGTGGATTGTAGTAAAACTCCATTAAAGTGAAGTCACAGTAAGCCTCAACATAGCCTATATGCCGAGTAGTACGAAAAAATACTGAATTATGATTTTCATGCATTACAGAAGCTCTTTAGTAAATCTCGTATCTTATGATTTATTGGAATTTTAGTACCGTAATTTTGAATGATGCAATGCATGGATTTAATAATCTTGGTATTTTGTTTTAACAGTGTGTATAAGCCTTCATATGATACAAAACCTGTCTGCAGTAGGTCTACGTCCATTTCCATGGCTACTAGTTTGTACTAAATTGAATTGCACTAACGCATGAAGAAAGATGTTGATGGATAGTTCAAATTATATTAAATCAAAATAGCCCTTATTTCTTACTTAAAGCAGTATAGATCTTTCCCTTTTAATTTTCGATGCTGTATCTTAATATTCTATATATATAAAAATCTTGAGTCACGATGTATGTTGCCAATAAACTCCAAAACGACTGAACCAATTTCAATCAAATTTCACATGTATCCGTAATTTAGTCTAACTTAGAAGATAGGATAGTTATTATCTGAATTATTCGCTTATGTCGTGAATATAAACGAATAAAATGAAGAAAAGTTTTCAAAGCGCCTGCACATTATAACCTGCAATTACGAGATAGATACGTATATTAAACAGTGAAACACTATTTGAAGGCGCTAAGTTATGATGCATAATTGTCTAAACTAAATTTTTGGTTGAACTTAAAGGTTGAGTGGTAGACCACTTTGTAATAAAATACATTATGCATGTACAATACATTTTTGACATATTTTCTTGATCGTGACATCAAGGTAAAATCTACATCGGGGTTGGAAATATAATTTACTTCAACCAGAAATGCTCATACGCGGGCAAAACTTACGAAAAGCGTGCGAAGCCGCGGGAAACAGCTAGTATTCTATAAAACCAAGGATGCGATATGGTCGCAACTTTTTTAATGCTCTAAGAAATATTTTATGGTACCTAGTAATTCGTGGGATATGCCACAGAGGTACAACTTTCTATGATATTTTGAGTCTATGTTGAGTATATAAGAAGATAAATTGTAAATAACATTATCTACACTTTTTGATTTTGTACAAAATACTCTTTATGAATAAATTTTTACTGCCTAACTCTGTATAGAGTCACACAAGTATGCCCAATTGTTTCAATTATTAAAAACGCTTAACAAATCATAATAAAAATTAATCGAACTACGTATGTTTGGGTCCTTAATACTTACTTGTATTAAATTTTCAAACACGCCTGTTTGTATAGTAAATATATTTGTAATCTTAGAAAAAAATCAATACAAACTAAATGTCATAACATTTTATAAAAACCCTATATTCATATAATTTAACCACTTTATCATACTAAATAATTTTTTCAGTAAAGTAAGAAATTAGAGTTTTGAACAGTTACAGAATTGCCCTACATACATGGAACATGAATCAAAGGTCATAGTTTAAATATGACGTAACTTTCATTACTCGAGGGTATGCAACAGTAATACACGTGATACCGCATAATTCCTGTTATTACAGGATATAACAAAGCTACTGTACGTCACAGATTAGTCCTCCAGGTAAAATTCTCTAACTGATGTCATGGTATATAAAATCATCTGTAATATTGCCATAATAATACACATGATAGATATGTGTATATAGATACAACTGAATGTAAAATGTTTAGATTCTATTAGTAATATTTATTTTCTTGAAATTAAAGATTCTGGCAATATTTTAGAACTGAAAATTAAAATAATAACATCTCACCGGTGAATCTCTTTGTTGAGTGATTTAATAAGATTTTACTAAAAATGGTTAGCAGTTATTAAAGTTAGTTTAATAAAACCAGCAATGGTAATAATTGCGAACAGATTCAAGACTACATATACAGTATATTGTCCTTTTAGTGTGTCTAAAGCTATGCAGCTGACGAATTTCAGATGCCGAGTAAAGAATTTTCAGCACAATATTGAGAATCTTAGTAGCGTATTTGTTTTCTTTGGTTCAAGAACGATACTTTTTAAGTGAATTATATACTTTATATATATATATATATATATATATATATATATATATATATATATATATATATATATATATACAGGGTGATTCATGAAGTTCTCCCCCCACTTCTACAGCACATTGTACTAGTAAAAATAATGAAAAAATGTTATATAAACATAGGTCCGAAAACGCTTCCTTAGCGAGTTACAGCTTTGCATTTAACCCTGAATCCCTCATAAAATACTAAACGTATAATACATTACTAGCTGTAAAGAAATACCGTACGGTATTTAGTTAAAATAAAACAAAAACAATATGTTTGTTCCTTAATGATGAGATAAATTGAGGAAACAAGATTAACTGTTAAATAAATTTGTTTGTAAATAAAAATATCATGTTTTATTACGTTGTATTTTTTTATACAAATTTACATCAAATGTTTGAAAATAAATGAAGCAAACATTTTCCCATTATTGTTTTACTAATCATCGAAATGCAGTTTTTTGTTTTATTAATTTCTAAGTTGGTAACGCACGAATAACAGATGATCAACAATGGTATTCTGTACTGTTTACGTTAGAACTGTGTATTAGTGGTGTTTTGCAAGCTACAGCAGGAGATCGGGTTCTGTGAATCGTGTTATTAAATGCAATTTTTCTGATGAGTTATAATTCGATTGTTTATTCAGCGAAAATATGCACTTACTTATTTACATCAGAGGAATACGTTGATATGGTTTTTATTTTGGGTTACTGTAATGGTAATGCTAGAGCTGCTGTAGAAGAATATGAACTACGTTACCCTAATAGGAGGATTCCAGATACCAAAACATTTTCAGGAACTTTTCGTACTCTTCGGGAAACAGGATCACTACCAATTACTAGAACCAATTATGAACGAGCTGTCCAACTTGATGATGATATTGTTATTAATGCTGTTCATCGCAGTCCAGGTGTAAGTACACGACGTATTTCTAGGCGGATAGGAGTTTCGCAGTCAACGGTGTGGAGGTCACTTAATCGAAACAAATTTTATCCGTTTCATAAACAAAAGGTTCCACATCTACAGCTAGGGGATGGTCCGCTTCGCTTGGAGTTTTGCAACTTTTTGAATATTATAATCAACTCTACAAGCGTATTTTTGTTTACGGATGAGGCACAATTCACTCGGGATGGTGTCAATAACTTGCACAATGAACACTCATGGGCAGAAGAAAATCCACATGAGGTAGTGGAACAGAACTTTCAACAACACCGATTTAGCGTCAATGTCCTGGTGTTGCCTTTTGCACAATCGGCTGATAGGACCTTTCATATTACCTGGACGCCTAAATGCTGAGTTCTATTTGCATTTCCTTCAAGAAGAGTTGCCGCAGCTGTTAGAGAATGTTCCTTTACATCTCAGACAAAATTTGTACTTCCAGCATGACGGAGCACCTCCCACTTTTCACGTGCCGTTTTCTGCTTACTTAAATCATCAATTTCCTGGACAGTGGATTGGTCATGGAGGGCCTCACCCTTGGCCACCAAGATCACCAGATCTATCTCCATTGGATTATTGCATCTGGGGATGGATGAAAGACATTGATATACAAGACAAAAGTGAATTCTCGTGATGAATTAATTGCCCGTATTATGGATTCGGCTGTGCAGATACAGGGAAGTCCTGAAAAATTAAGAAACGCAACAAAAGCAATACACAAACGTGCTGCAAAATGTATTGATAATGATGGCCTCATTTTCGAACATCTATTATAAAAAGGTGCGTACGGTTGGCCCAACCTGATTTAATTTTGCTTAAAACTAGTAATGTATTATACTGAATAAAATCGATTTTTTGGTACTTATTTTCTGTTTTATTTTAGACTTTGATTATATAAATTTTTCTCAGAATTAAATTCTCTACAATTAATGTTTGTTGATTTCATGTATTTATTACCAATTTAACAAAGTTATTGTACATCAAAACTTAAAAAAAACATTGTTTTAGTGCCCCAATCTTTTGCATTTAACCCTGAATCCCTCACAAAAACTACTACAGGTACAGTTCTGAAAACCTATTTTATTAGCTTTATCAGGTAAAAATACATAAGAATTCCGCGATATTTCTTACTTAATTAACCTTTTCCAAAAGTTCAGTATGCCTTTATTTTACTCTTTACCCAGGAATTCAGGCGAAATCTTTCGCTAGCTGTAACTCGCTAACGAAGCGTTTTCGGACCTATGTTTATATAAAATTTTTTCATTATTTTTACTAGTAAAAGGTGCTGTAGAAGTGGGGGGTGAACTTCATGAATCACCCTGTTATATATATATATATATATATTTTTTTTTGTGAATTAGAACTTTATGTAAATTTTTTCAGTTTTTTCATGTGCATAAAAGTGATCATAACACTACAATGTCCTAGGTAGGCGTTTATTTATAATTATAAGAGCCATAGTGGTTTATTAAGTAATTTTGAAATTTTTCCAAGATTCAACCAATAACTCTTTTTAAGTATTATTTGAAAGCACAATAGAGAAGTATTGTAGCCGAGGCATTACTTGTGAGTCTTGCTTGCCATCGATATTATTTATTCATATATTCTAAAATTATTAATTATGATATTATATATATATATATATATTGTTTTATGTAAACATAGACAAAAATAACTATTTCGTACAGAATAACATGAAGTTAAATACTAAGTTTAGTGTTAACTTATATAATTAATGTTTAATAATATAGTATTTGTTTATTAATAAAGTACGACATATGCAAGAGAGACTCTCCACCAAAGAGAGAAGTAAAACTCATTATCATTAACAGTGGTATGCCTAAATGTGATTTTTATTTACATGTTATTGTTTTTTTAAACTTAAAAAAGTTTTAAAATCTGAAAATAATATTTTAATAGGTTACAGAATATTAATGGTTATATAAAAATCCTGAGAATTTGTGACTAAATCCTTGTGATGTCCCGGAATAGATGGCGGAAAGCCAGATGTTCACCCTACTCAACATGACATGGCAGTGTTTTTAATACTACACTTAAGTGTTTGCAGGCTGTCACAAATAGTGTAATACCAATTCATTAAAAACTATGTATTTAATAATATGAAGTATGTAAATTGCGCAGTTCATTAGTTTTAGTGTAAGTGGGATAAAAATACATAATATCAGCTTTATATAACGTAAATTATTTTGTAAGAGAGAGAGAGAGAGAGAGAGAGAGAGAGAGAGAGAGAGAGAGAGAGAGAGAGAGAGAGAGAGAGAGAGAGAGAGAGAGAGAGAGAGAGAGAGAGAGAGAGAGAGAGAGAGAGAGAGAGAGAGAGAAGAGAGAGAGAGAGAGAGAGAGAGAGAGAGAGAGAGAGAGAGAGAGAGAGAGAGAGAGTTAGCGTCGAGATTAATGTTTTACAGTGTAGGGTCACGCCACACTACGCATGCCACTTTAAAGTCTTCTCTGAGGCTGCATGTAAAGTTGCAAGTGTATCGCTCATTTTCTTTTTGAGACTTCCTGCTGACTTATACAAATTGATAATTATACAGAAAAGACATTTTTAAATTATCCTCAATCACAGAGAAACTATGCTATTATTTTGAATTACAGGCTGGACAGCACTCAGCCAAATCCTATATATAGGCTGCTATAGAAGTTTTTCTTATCTCTGTATAAACGAAGTGTAATACAAATTTTAAAGTGTACAAGATATATTGGCGATGGTTAAAGAACATGACTGACTGTATCACATGTAGAAGCGTGAAATTAATTAATTCATTTTGCATAGCAAGTTTATTTATTCATTCTGTGAATTTCGCGTTACTTTCAGGGTTACCGATTAGGTCATCTTACGTCATCAGCCGTGGTAACAAACCCGATGTACTCTGGTACTCAGATTTCTTCTTTTCTTCTTCTGGGTTTATTATATTGCGGTCAGCCTAACTCCACTGTAGCTGACTGTACTTTTCTATTTTCTTTCCTATTAAAGTAATCGAACAAAAAAAGCATGAAAGTGGTTTGCAAATGGGAAGAACAGTCTAAAAATTAGTCGCTCAACTACAACGAGCTTCAAACTCAACCATTCCTATGGATTCCTGATGTCTTCAAATAACGGTTTTACGTTACAACTTAACGAGCGGCTCAAAAATCTCGTTAAGAATAATTGGCCAAACTGTGATTTTAAAGACAATGATTAAGGTTTATAATTTTAGGGATGCGCATGTCTCATGGGCCTCTAGAGGAGAACTTATCGTAGCTTTTGGAGCGTGAGGCGCCGGTCTGGTTACATATCCCTTCCAGACATTAAGTTCTTCCGTGGGTACATATCTTAGATCCCTATCTACTAGTTTGAATATCATGGAAGAAGACACATAAAAAACCAAACTGAAATCACTTGAATTTGAGATAAACAACAGAAACTGTACTATCATTACAGGTTCAAGATCCAAGTGTTTCAATTCTCACGAGAGTTGTGTTTGATTTCATGAACTCTTTGGCTAAAACTGAGTTTTTTGTTATATTTATGGAACTCGTAAACACTGATTACCAAGGAACGTGAAAATAATTACGTCTGTATATACAAAAATATACTTGTCCTTTTGAAAATGTAGCCATATCCTGTAGAGTAACATGAACCACCATAAACACAATGCCTACTTTATAGAAGCGTTGCTTCTTACACAATTTCCTATCTATAGGTCTAAGTTAATTCTAGAGATGAAGTTTGGACAGACAGAATATGAATTTGGTCAACTCACTCAAGTGACAGGTTTCAGTAATCCTCAGCCAATATTTGTCTACTACTTATTTATTTAAAAAGAATTTATTTAGAGATATTAAAGCAAAGCCTTTTGGTTTTGAAAGTGTTAAAATGTGCATTTAAACAGTTTTGGAATCATACCTATATATTATGATACAGTCACCTAGATTTTGTATCTTATAACAGATTGTTCACTGTGTTGTCTCCTAAATGAAAAATAATGACTAATCATTGAAGGGCTCCTTGTTCTAAAACTTTTCAAATATCATTATATTACTCCAAGTGAACTTCTTTGACACAGAAACAAAATATTAAACAACTTTTTCATTTAATTAAAATTTTTTAATTAAGAATAATTTTATCCAATCTCATTAGACTTAAAAAGCACATATTTTAAGCAGACTTCATTATAAAATTCTTCGTATATCTACTTTTCCATAAGTTTTTTTTAAATATTATATCGAAATAAAACTTTAAATTCTGCTTATCACAGTTTTGTTTGAAGTTTTGTACATGTACATAAAATGAGTTAAACAAAATGGAAAAATATAATTAATGCAAAGTGGTTGTTTAGTATTAGGTTGCTGATAACATCTAGGGTTATTTAAAACTATCTTAATGATAAAATCTAGTGTATATTATAATATAGAGCCAAGTAGTACATAATTTATGGACAAGAACTAATAACTCTGTTTAGTAATAGTCGCCAGACAAATGAGAGATCTGGTTCGTGCGCCTAAGAAGACATTAATTTACATTCACAAATTGTGTTACAATTATATGTGTTTGTGAATGTTTGGATGTATATTTATGTAAATGAAAATCTATAAATGCAAATGGTATTGTTTCATTTTAAAGTCAAATGCTTTTAAACGTTGATGACACGTTTTATCGGATCTGCACTCAATGTAGAAGTCTTTAAATATGCATGAAAAGTTAATTTGGATCCCATTTACACTGTTTGGTGTGTTTCCAAGCGTTGTCTGAAAGTAATTCCTTACTGCAAAATATTTAATCTAAAGCAGGGAAAACGAACTGTGGGTGTGTGTATGCAATTGAAAATAAATTTCCTTAAATGGAAATTGTACTGCCTCATTATAAAGTCAAATGATTTTAAATGTTGATTACACATGTTATCGAGTCTGCAATCAATGTAGGTGTCTTAAGATTTGCATGAAAACTGCATTTTGAACCCTGGTAAGCAAGAAACTTAATAATATGTTATACCATTAGTTGAAAAAAATAAAAAAATGCAAAAATAAAATCAAATTATTGTCAACTTTTAATTTATTAAAAAACTTTAGTATATTTAAATGAGCTTAGTATTAGTGATGTATTTTACTTTACAATTTTGAACTTCATTTCCAGGTCATAAATAAATAATAAAACATTAACGCTGTAAACGTTTATCTCTCTGTTAAGAGGATTTAAACTGGTTTGGCAGAGCTATTAGCAGACTTTAAAATGCCGTATGGTGTGCTTTGACGACAATTTATTGAACATCCCGTTAGTTTGAATGAATTAATTATGTACCACTCGGAATTATGGGTTCTTGCGACGTTTAATGTATAGTTTTATTTAACGAGTAACATAAACAGAACTACTTTTATTCTGGCCTCATGGCTCTGTTTCATTACAATTAACATTGTTATTTAAGAAAAAATGTTTAGATTTATATATATATATATATGAATACTTAAGTTGTGATATTTACGTAAAATCGTAAAGGAAACTAATCCTGTACATAGTGTGCAGCATTCATCATCAATAACCTTTATTTTACAACAAAAATGATGTTTGAAATGTAATATGAAAATTAAATAAAGTGTATATTAAATACATTTAACACTTTTAGGCTATGAACAATTCAACCATAACTATAGCTTAAAGTTTAAATTAATAAAAATAACTTTAAGTAAGATAATATAACCAGTGTTCAAATTAGGCACAATTAACAGTTTAAAAAATAAGTTTTTTACATTGGGATTATTCGTTTCTAATAGATTATTATATTTTTTATATACACTAGCTAAAAAATTTTGTATTAATAACATAATACTTCTCCCATAAAATATTAATTTATCACTATACTAAGGATATTTACTACAATCTGCGTAGGCCTGGAGAAAATAAAATATAAGAAAAATGGTATAAATGTCTAATTATAGATTTTTTAATATTACTTGAAAATAAGTTATGCAGTTGGAGTTTATCTGCAGGAGTCGGGTTAACTCGTTTAGTCAGTTACATATATACCAATTCAACTCTGTATCTTATAAAGTTTTATTATATTTTATGCAATATGCATTGCAGCACGTAAAGTGTAAACATTATTTTCATAGTCATTATTCTGGAATGATAAATTATGAATTCGGAATGAACCTATTAGCTCGTAAATAAAAATTTGTAAAAATTTTAATACAAATTTGTTATATCAATGTTAGAACAACAATTACAATTTTAAACATTTCCTGCAATAGTAAAAGAATTACTCAGAGTTTTAACTATGTAAACGTCGTAGATGAGTTTATATAACTTTGAAATCCTAATACTAGAAACGTGATATATTTTAAAATTAAATTTTTTTTTATTTTATGTCGCTAATAAGATTTAATTAGAATTAAAATTGTAAGCCTAGGGTGTTTAAAAAAATATTTAATTGAGCGACGATGACCATAGTAACAATTATCCCTGAACTAATATTTTATTTTATTTTAAGTCCATTTATTTTTATTTTTTTTTAAAACAAAACAACATGTACCAATTGTTCCTTACTCACGGTGTAACGAATTACATGTTACGTACTTATGGTAGTACGGTTTGCTTTATTTCTAAATAAGCAATTTAATATATTTGTCCGTATTTAAGGACAAAATTAACTAAACAAATATCCAGTCAGTATATAGACAGTTCCATATATATCACACAAATAAAAATATTTTTAGATTTGTATATGCCGGGAGAGGCCAATATTGTTAGTGGAACGTAATAAACATATTCAAACTATTCGCATGATAAATCTGATACTATTTCTTAAAAAAAGTAGTCCAACACTAACATGGTTTGTTTTCAGAAGTTTAGTTAAAGCGAAATATTAATTTTTTCATGATTTTTAAATTAAATTGAGTTAATATTATCATTATTGCCATAATGTTTTGAGTCATTTACACTATCATATAAGTGAATATCGTTCCAGACCAATACATAAAGAGTCATGTTACATCATGAAATATTTCTGAGTAGACATTTTTATATTGGTCTCAAGTGTCTTATTGGGCAACGATAAAAACACAGTATACATAAAACAAACTAAAATAATTAGCTTTTTAATAACTTTCTATGAACATAGATACACACGTAGGTAATTGAAGTTTTGCGTGATAGTTCTAGCCTGTTACACGACATGGGCATACTAATGAAATTAAATTAAATTGTGTATAACTAAGATGGAACCAGATGTACATATTTAAAACTATATGGATAAATCACTAAATATTCCAGACAACCAATGCTGATTCAATGATTTATCCTGTATTTTAAAGTGTTTTATATTCACAGAGTTAATCATTGCTTACGTTCTAATTTGTGTTGTTTTACGTCGTGTTCTGATAAATAAAAAATGAGATGAAATGTGTTTCCGCTTCTAATATCCTCATACTGCTACTTGGAAATTGGCTTACTATGCATTATAAATAGACAGACTCGCTCGTGTTTAAAAAGGAACATGAAAAATAAAATTAGAATATGCATTAGAATAGCTCGTTTAGATAATTATTTTTGGGTTAAATCCAAAAGACGTCTTCATTTCTCATTTTTGAAGTTGCACCCAAATATATACATACGATATATTAATATCCAATATTAGATCTAACATACTTGAAATAATCGAACATTTCTCATTGAAGATATCGCAATAGTAACATAAAATATTACAATAATTACGTTTTTTTTCATTTTCTGGATCTTTTCAATAATTTTATTCAAAATAGTCCGCAAAAGAATAGAAAATATATTTTTAACT
This sequence comes from Homalodisca vitripennis, assembly GCF_021130785.1. NCBI lineage: Eukaryota > Metazoa > Arthropoda > Insecta > Hemiptera > Cicadellidae > Homalodisca > Homalodisca vitripennis. The sequence continues at coordinate 44,590,950 of NC_060214.1, forward strand.
TTAGAACGTTGAAAGTGTAAATTTTATCTGTTCACTAATTTTAAAATGCATATTTATTTTAATTTTTAATATTAACAGTTTTTTACTCGACAGGATACAAAGTTTATTACTGCCCACGGATACTGAAAATAACATACAAATAAATTTTATCCATCAGATTTCAGCAACATTTTATTTTATTAAAAGTCTCAAGATTCGTGACCTAAGTGATCCTGGATATCAATGATAGGAAAAACTTTAAGATTTGCAGATCTTGTGCCTTAAATTTATTTACAACTCGATAATAAATATGAATAATTTGCTGTTGTACATAAAGCTTCAAAAACGGCTTTGATTTCATTTATTGTGTTTCTAGATGTTCCCTTTATTCCTATGCTATTATAATATATCATTTATTGTGTTTCTAGATGTTCCCTTTATTCCTATGCTATTATAATATGTTACATTTTCTTTATCCAGAACATACGTTAAACGAGGCTACAATAAATTGTAAATAAGGCAAAACTTAATCAGGTTCATTTATGTAATATAAAGTTTTGACCATTGTAGAATTGTGAATATTTTATTAATACGTCTTAAAGTCCCCTCCCATTTTTAAAACATACTCTAATTATATTAAAGAATATTATATGTTTCATACATATCCCAGTATTAATGATTAAGCCCCGGGTTTATAAAAGATTTTTACTTACACTATAGAGGAGGAGTGTCGTTCAATGCAGTGACTCTTAATGATGCTTTAATTTGCATATCCCAATTTCAACACTTAATGAATTACCTAAAATATGCAGAACAGACTAAGCTCTAAATCGTTACTGGGTGTCTTGAACAGTTTAATTAAAGTTACCAGCAATGTTCTTGCCTCGCTGTAGAGCTATACAAAGGCTAAAGTTGGTTTAACACTACAACCCTACATTAACAACTTAGATAATAATAATTGTGTGGTGTATCCTTTTGGACCACAATCTTAATTGAAATCGTAAATAAATGATGAAATGTACATAGTTAATTGCACTCTGTGTGGGTAAGCGCTAATCGTGAGTACGGCTCGAACAACTTTTGTAAAATCTATATTTCAATGTCAAAAAGGATTATATGAAGAGAAACATAAGAAAATATTTGTATTTATGTTTAATAATTTAAATTTTCTAGAGCCAAAACAGCTGTTGACGCCTTTAGTTAAAGTTCAACAAATCTGGTTAAAAATAAGCTTAATCTATACATTATATCAATTATACAGGACTTGATAAGTAGTGTGATAGTAAATCAAAATTAAATATCAAAATTTTACTCTAGATTGGGCTAATGATCAATGTTGTAAATTTCTTCTTACGAGATAATCAAAACTGAAATTTTGATATTGAATATCACTAGTCGATATTGAATGAATGAATGTGCGTGCGCGCGCGCGTGTGTGTGTAAAACATATAAATAAGTATTAAGATGCCTCAAAGATCTAATATTTCCCAGACTACTGTATAAATGACGACAAGACTTCTATAACGCAAAACGCAACGAACGTTTATTGTGGAATGTTCCCTAAATAGTTTTTTGAGAGCTATATAATATCGGCTAGTGATATTCAATATCAAAATTTCAGTTTTGATTATCTCGTGAGAAGAAATTTACAACATTGATAATTAGCCCAATCTAGAGTAAAATTTTGAGTATATGTTATTCATTGAAGTAAGGAAACCTAAACTGAGGCACCGTACAAGATTTTAAACGGTCGGAACCAAGCTAATCTTAAAACCGAAGTAATCTTCTCAGTCATATATACATACACATCTTCTCAGTATGTACAGTATATTATTTTTCTTTATCGGAGCAGCAACTAATACTCTACTATGTTACTTGATATATATTAGACTAGATGTATATGAAAAGCTAGACGCAACGTTTTTGAACCGAATTAGGTTTCCGAGACCTGTGTATATTTACCTTTCTTGGCTTTTGCATCAAGGCAGATTCAGTTGTGACTTAGTGAATATAATTAATTTGAGTTTCTTTCTAAAAGTCTTCAAACATTGAGACACATTGAGCTTTGAATTCTCATGCTCTGAAATAAAAGGGGTAATAAGATATACAGCTTCAAAATACAGAGACCATCTGAAAGCTCAATGTACGGATATGTCTTTCAAACCATGAATATGTCATCACTGTGTTCGGCTTAGCGAAACTAAAATGTATTTGTAGCACTTTTTGACTACTTACATTACTACATACATTAACCTTTAATTTATCATAGGGAATTTGTGAATGGGCAATATTTCAGAGCATGATGTATAATATAATTAAATAATTATAATAAAAGTAACCTATATCAGACTTAAATTATAGTTTAAATTCCTCAATTTCAAAACCTAGAGCAAACATTTCAATTTCATCCATACATATTTTAGGGCTAAACGTATTATCACCATCATCTTGAACTATCCCTAGACGTTATTTTTAGGTAAATTAGATGCTATAAGTATTTTTATTTCATAAGGTAAATGTTTTTACTCTGTAACGTTGCTTTCCGTGAAATGATTATGAATCAAACTGGAAGAATTACAAGTAAAATGTAGTGTAAAAATGCCGTTAGGACTTAAAACCTATAAATCTTGATATATTGAGGTATATAGCCTCAAAAATTCGTTTGATAAATATATATATCAAACACTATATATATATATATATATTATATATATATATATATATATAATAAACCTTTTTAAAACTTTTAATGTTTTTTGTTCGTCATTTAACTTAATCTTAGTACCCTAAGGTGAATTCCTATAGTTTAAAATGTACATTGTACGAAAATAAAAAGATCCAAAAGTCTTAAAAATTGTATATGTATATGTATGAAGTAAAATATATATACATATACATATAATTATAAAACTACTGTAGTTAATAAAACTAATTTAACTATCTTTGATTAGAAATATTTTTCAGTTGTGTTCTTAAAATCTGTTCTAAGCGAATGTAAACGGAGTTAATTAAATTAAATTTTCATTATAGATATGAAATATGAATTCAAAAAATGACATCATTGTTCAGAAAAAAAGTTTTTAGCTTGTATTTGTTAACTGATAAGAAGTATATCTGCGATGAGTAACCAAGCTTTCACGATTTAGTACAAACAAGTCCCTTCTTTTTTTCATTCTCAAGAAGAAAGTACACTCTAAAAGTAAGAGGTAGTACTTTTAGAGTGGTTATTATCAAGTGGGTCATTATTATCCGGTGGTGTGTATGCCGTGTGGTTACTATTTCCTGAAGTATTTTGAGAAATATAGGTGTGTTTTAGTTAGTGTAATTAAAGTTACTTGGAATTTTCAATCGTGTTGTCATTCTTACTGTAAATAATTTTCGCACTGCCTGATTAATATTAGTACTGCATACAAATAGTAATGCTCCGATGTAACGACGATAAATTCATTTTCAGGATTTTGAATGAAAATTATCACGATGGCAGAAAGGCGGATTAATGTTGCACATCCTGATAGACCTGTGAAAACGTAATAATAAACTTTAGTAAATTAGTTTAAAGTATTTGGATCCATATGAGATTATCTACGCTCAGATCTTCCTCCTTTAGGATAATACAAGTACTTTCATTTTGAAATTATAGCACAATTTATTGAAGATCCGCAGCAGTCCACGAGATTAGTAGCAAATCCTTATCTTGTTTCCTAACGGTCTGCGGTACGCTTACTAAAAAATAAATTTCACATTTATTAAATTGAGCTTGTACATAAGCTAAAGGAAGACGTCCCAGACCTTTGTCTACAATTTTGTAAGGAAATGGAAGCACTAATTTCTATTCGTCAGATTTCATTTATCTTTAACCACTCTGTCGAGAAAGAATTCAAACTTCCAATTTTAAATCTGAAATACCAGATGCGGCGTAGCAAGTGTAGTAGTGCGCCCTTTTCACGTTTACCCTCACAATGTTGCTTTGAGTCCGGTGTGTGGTTTCCTGGAAGGAAGTTTTCTACAAGATCAGTCAGCTCTTCTGTTACTATTGGTCACCCACGGATTTACTAGGCACCTCTAAGTTTCCGCCAGCATGGCTAGGTCTATCTTTATCTCTCGCACTGTCTGGCGAAGCAGATCCTGGGTGAATTCACAGTGCTACAGGTAGAACTGTAATGCCTTCATCTTGAATGGTCTGGATTTCCCGCTTATACGCTGGGCATTGGGTGCTACCCGCAGTTTGGTTTTGAGGCCCTAATTTACTTTACTTTACGGCATATAGTGCTCCTCGTTATTTCGGGTTACAATTCTGTGTCTATCTCGGCCGTACATGATCCCAATATTCTTTCCGTTGATCTGGATTTTGCATCTCTCTGAACACTTGCATCTCTCAGATAGGCTCAACCTCTTGACACATGTTATAAGGCCCTTGCATACCCAGCATTGGCTCCATTGGATTCCAAAAATCCAGGAGCTTCTTGCCCACAGAACGTCATAAGTACAGCGCAGCGATCTTATGCTAATGTTCACAATCAGCTGCCGTTGAATCGCCTAAATATTTCCTCCTTTTGTCCAGTCCTCACCTGTATTTTATTTTAAGGTCCGACTCCTGGACCCTGCTCATGACATTTGCGCTGTTTCCTAGAGTACCTTTAATTGGCGGATGATACTTCATGGCTCTCCCTCCAAGCTCTTGTCACGTAAAACCTTCAGTAATTTTCCTGCATTGGTCCTGTGTATTTTATGCACAAAGTCAAATGAGCCCTTCAGTGAGCGATCCTTTTATATCTTATTTAGGATTTCGGCATAGGTCATCTTGCATTTTTTCAATTACAAGAGCACTTGAAGTTTATTCCGTATCTATGGTGTTGGTTTTTTACGGTGTGGTAGGGAGGGTACAAGAATCAATTACCTTCATAAAGTCTGAAGAAAACACCCAGTAGCTTTTCTATATTAGAATGCAATATGATAAAGTAACATGTACCAGTATTATAGCACCAGAAATTCTTTGTTTGGTATCAAGAATTCATTATAAGTTCGTATAACTGTGTAAACTATGTTCCTTCATTGTCAGATCAATTTAATACGAGATGCCTTCGTAAACTCAAAAAACCAATAAGGTTTTTGAGTAAAAAATCTTATTGGTTTTGGTAAAAACCAATAAGATTCTTTTACCATTACACAGTAAAAGAATCACTCTCAACACAATATTTATTAAAGTAATTCAATAATAAGTCAGGTATAGTAGAGAAATCACGGTCATATTCATGTAATTGTGTTTCAATTGTATGTTAGTTAACTTTTAAGCGTATTTATTTATTACGGTTTGAACCGGAAACTTGTGATTATTGGGTTTGCAGAACTGTATTATTATTGCGAATTGGAATTATATTCCTAAAATTGTAATTGTATAATGGAACTGCTATTAGTAGCTAATAATTTCTTCAAAATAAAAACAAAATTAAAAAGATATTCCATAACCTTTAGCTAATAATAACACTTAGTTCTGTTGTAGTTTATAAATATTAAAACGATGAAGACAAAATATCGCTCGACAGAACGACTGTGACAACGAAACCGGGTCTTTAGTTGAACAATGAGGAACAATTACTCGTAAATCCCAGGAAATCCTCGCTCCAGTGGAGACTTGTTAGGCGTTTAATACCGCTACTTCTACTTTTCTTCGGCCTTAACAAAGTATCTGATGAATGAAACAATACAATTAGCTACCTATTTGTTCGACTGTGATTGAATACACAAGTGTTTAGTGTAAAGGTTATGCTATTAAAAATCTAATCTAGATTGTATTTCATAACATTAAGTAAACGTTTTTTAATTTGTTTATAATTATATTAATTACGTACATTCCAATATTTTTTAAACTAACTATAACCATTAAAAATAAAATTTTTGTCATATTATATAACCAGCCTTATAAGGTTCTAGGGCAATCCAATTAGTTATAAATAAGCCAATATCTAAAGTACGGTAATCGTAATACACTATTCAGAAAAAATTAAAATACTAATTATTAAATTCTAATACAAGTTAAGTAAACTTTTGTCATAACTATTTTGAAGTAAGTGCTTTTTACTACTTTTTTTCACACGTTTAATATTTCAGATTGGTTTATATTTTGAATCGCAGGAATAAAATAAATGCAGTTTACAGACGTGTAACAAATCCAATTAAAAAAATTAAAGAAAAATTTTTTTTATTTCAAGTAATTTGGTATGTTACCATTATTGTAAAAGGTGCATATATGCTTTATCGCTCATCCCAATTACAAATAGAGAACTGAATTGAATCACAAGTAAATAATTTTATGTCCATCTAAAACAGTTTCAGTTATTCGGGCTCTATAACACAGGTTTTATCTACCACACCTGCATCAGTTATTATTATATCCCAATCCACAAAAAATATGATTAAATCTTTGAGCTAAATATGTGATGATAATGAGTTCTCATATTACATAAATAAAGTTATCGAAGTTCTCGACAGAACAAGCTCAACGCTTGAACAAACGTACTGACCTTTGATCATTTATAATATAAATGAAACCAAAATCAAAGCAATCATTGCTTTGTTCAAGAGAATCTTATATACAAAGTTTAAGGATTCTGGGATATTTCTACCAAGAGGTATTGCACACACATGCAGACATAGGACAGATAGGCTAGCGCAATAAAGTTGACATGTTGATTTATTTATAATATTTATTTACTATATAGTATTTCAGGGCACTAGGCCATTTAATCGAGATCTGTCGCACTGTGCCCGCTTATGGACTGACGGACATACCTTATAATCAGTTGCGTTTCTCCTTTGAACAAGAGAAATGTATGTGTAGCTTTATAATAACATAATATCCAGGTTTTCTGTAAAAGCAATTTTAACTTACCCTAGGCATTCCCTCGTAAAAATCTGTTTCACGCTCCTAGGGAGCTCCGTCTCAGGTAAAGGAAACAATTCATGTGGGACAAAGTCTTTCACTTATGGTACGTCAATATAAACATAAACGTGGAGACATCTAGTAAATATATAATCTCTTATGAGGATCCCGTTTTATTTTTACTTTAGGTATTGTCACACTCACATCAAATCATGAATCTGGACTTTCCAATTAAATCCTTAAATTTTGAATAAGTCAGCTTTACATTTTTGTATATAATATCTTTGGCTTTAAATTCTAATCAAACAATTCTGCAAGCATATTTGTTTCCTCTTTTCCGACTCACATGACAGTCGCGTTTCGCTTAAGAGATGTTGACCCCGTTAATATGTAAGAAAAGTATAAATATTAGCTATAGCCTCTTAATAGTTGGTTCGTGTATCAATATAAACAAACTAATGGTATTTCCGATACAGGAAAATACCCTATAAGTGTTTTTTATCCTGTTTGTTATTTCTACGTAATTTTTATTCACTAAGTTTTTATAATTGGATTTTGATTTAGAAAGTAGTTTTGTTATTTATGCTATACAAAATTTATATGGATAAGTATTATCATTAATTTTACTTAAATAATAGTGCAATCACTCTAAATATTGATATTAAAAAAATCCAAAAACAAATGTTTACGCTTTGGTTGTGATAGTAAGCAAAAATAATATAATCAATATAAATTTGTTCAGATCACAGTCACTAATTACTTATCAGGGTTTTGAGTTTGAAAACACTATAGAGAAGGATTGTAACTGAGGCACGTCTGCAATCAGGCTGATGGTACAATCATAATCAGTGAGGTACCAGCGTTGAATTGTTATTTGTTCTTCCTACCTGGCCTGAATGTCATTGCAAATATAATAAGTCTGTTTTGAGGTGAGAGGAATATAAAACCATTTGTTTCATATTACTAATGTAGAATAGGTTTCGTAAACATTTTATAAATAGTAAAGTACTTATTGTAGTTTTGACCAGTCAGTATGTTACAACACAATGTTTAACTGATTATAGTAAGTTTTTTCAGGGTTAAACATTACATTATTTAGGTTGTTCTTATTAAACTTGTACTTATAGAGTTTTTTGCAATTTCTTTATCTAGCCACCCCTTTTGTTTCATTTATTCACATAATGGCTGACCACTGCACTCAATTTGCGCTCAGGAAGCCATTTTGACCTATAGCTCATCCTTTATTTTTTGTGGGGGATGAGTAAAAGTGCTGAAAATCTCTTTAATGAAAAATCCTAAAAGGTTTCCTCAACTTAGGTTCATCTACGAATCGTTCTGGCACTTTCTCAACCACAGAAGAAGAGCATGTTCGCTCTGTTCGAGCGAAAGTGAAGAAGGGAGAAGGCATGAAAAAATATTCCCTCATAATTAGGCTTAAACAGTTTTTACTATCAAAAGAGCAATATTTACTCCAACACTAATCCTCCGCAGTAAATTAAACATAATACTCCAGCCATTTTAAGCGGAATACCTTGAAATTGGCGGTGATGTACCACTTCTGGACATTCTTGGTTTTCCCAAAGAAAAGTGGAACTCAGTTTTTATACTACCGTAATATTCAACATATTACCTAGTAAATACAAACATTGATTTTACATTACAATCTTTTATATCAACTTTATCGAAACTTGTACTGCAATAAAACGACAGAAACTATGTTCTTGGGCAGCTAGTAATGGAAATAAATGGCTACGTCATCATAACCGTAATTTATTATAAACGGACATACTGAGCTGTTACTATTTTTACATATGAATTAGTTTTAAATTAGGATTTTTCAATATAAAATATTAATTTATTCTATTCGTTTGATTTCAATGTAAATTATAAAATATCTTTACTTAAAACTTCGTTAATACTGTGATAAATAAATTTTAATGGAAATTTGGTGTCTTGCAGATTAAAAGTAAGGTTGAAGTCGTGAATAAAAATCAAACTGACTTTCTACTAATTTTCTCTCATATCTCCATTAACCATGAACGTATAAGCCAATCTTCCTTGAACGTTGGAGACTAGTCTAATGTTCCTAGGGTGCAAATATACTATATTTCCTAGAACTGTCTTAGTCGAGTCTCATTTCCCAAGGCATTGTTCTTGGCCCTAATATTCAATAAATTGCTCTTCGAATGGTGCTCATTATGGGAAAATCACTTGAGCGCAACTTTATATCCCTGAAAAAATAAATAATTACCCGTAAACATTGCAGAACAGAAGACGTACCGTACCAAATGAAAAAAATCCTTTTTTAACGCAAAGGACTAGTTATCTTTGGATTAAAAGAAAAGGATTTAATTAATAGTACCGAGAACCTTTATATCAACAGTTATCACAGACCTGCGATAATTCTACGGGCAGACCAACGTACAGATGGATACCGATCCCTAATAATTTAAATTTATAAAAGTATATCTCAGAAATAAAACTGCTTAGGATATATTTAAATTAATAATTTATTTGTTTCAACTAATAACGTGTTTGTATTTTTGTAGTTCTAGATTCGAGTATGATAAAAGCAGATGATATCCAAAATGTTTAACCAACAGTGTATTACAAGAGAAGTAATTTAGCGTAGTGGAAACTATATTCGTGTAGTGCTTTTACTATAGCAATACATTATTGGGTAGTAATTTGTTCGTGGAACCATCATTGTACAAACTGTATTTCAACCGTCTGTTCCATTTTCGCTTCTATTGGTAATGATATAGCCTAAAATCACATAAAAGACTGTAATTACAGATTACACATTATGAACGTGTACGTATGAAATTGGTGCACTAAACAAAGTGAATTGTCGATATCAGCCAGTTCTTCTCACATTGGTATATGGGATATTATCATACAGGTATTTTGATTAACATTGTAAAAATATGACATATATTATATTATTCTAATATTACTCACAATAATTGAATAACAGAATATCCTATCTTTAGTATGCTGATTGTATTATAGCTACTCATTCTAATTATTACATACGTGTTATATGTTATATGAACGTGATTGTTAAAATAACTCCAAACGACTTAAATAAAATCAGTTAGCTGATAAAATATTGCTTAGTTGTACTTGATAATGTTTAAAATGATATCATTGCGAAAATAGATCTATCAATTGTGTTTTTCAATGTATAATTTGTGTTTTAAACGTATTTATTTATGCGTTATTAAGAAAGTTTTTATAGATAACACGATTTCAGATATTTCTCAGACATTTCTAATTATGTGCTAGAAAATAGAAACAGAAATACTCTTATACACGCCAAACTTGATATAATAGATAATACTCAACCTCTGATCATCTAATCATTAACATTCAAGTAATATAAACCTGATCGTGTGTCTACGTAAATTTGAAAAATACTATAGAGGACCATAATATTACATAATAAATGCTTTGACAGAGTAGGCCACGGACTCTGATTTTAACAACCATGAGTGACGCCACGGGTAACAGCTAGTATAGTATATATGTATGGAAAATTAGTTAAGGTATTTATATAAACAAATTACCAGATTCCTATTTGTCAAATAACCTCTTAATGGGGTCTAAGAGTTAATATAACAAAGTATTAAATTTATTACAAGGTAGAAGTAAATCACACTATGTGTCGTAACCGGCTTCGCTGGTTGCTTAAAAAAATAAAATATATGCATATAAATACAGACACTCATATTAAATTAAATCTCGCTAGACTATGCCCTTAAACTATTGTATCAACTCCAGATATACATGTTCAAAAATATTAACAAAAAATGTGTCTGCTTATAAATAAATTAACACGTAAATAGCTTAATTTTTAATCTGCTTATAACTGTGCATTCTAGTTATATTAAGTATTAGTTATAAAAAACAAAGTTTCTATGTAACTTTTGCTTCAAATTTAAAGACTGTTATAAAAGCTGTACTAGCATTACTCTTTTGACAGAAATAAGCTTATCTTATTTGTTAAATATATATTCTTTCCTTAACATTATTTCTCGTACTAAATTATGTCCTTTTACTCTTTATGATTTTAACTAATCCCTATATCATTTATTAATACCCATTTTAATTGTCTATAAAATGAGAATAGACTTTTTATTATTTAATTTCTTTGTTTACTCTTTCAGATAAGCACTTTGTATTGCAATTGAATACTCCTCACATCGTCACATCGATTACATGGGAGATATTGTGTAATAAAATACCACTTAACAGAGCGTTTAATGTTATTACAGCGCTTGTAATGTTAGGGCTCACATCAGCGTAGTGATATACTGGTGAGGCAGTAGAGAGAACAATATGAGGCTGCCCTAATAGAATATACTAACCTAACATGTGTTTGTCACATCGTCACATAGATTACATGGAAGATGTTGGATAATAAAATACCACTTAACAGAGCGTTTAATGTTATTACAGCGCTTGTAATGTTAGGGCTCACATCAGCGTAGTGATATACTGGTGAGGCAGTAGAGAGAAAAAAATGAGGCTACCCTAATAGAATATACTACCCTAACATGTGTTTGTCACATCGTCACATAGATTACATGGAAGATATTGGATAATAAAGTAGGTACCACTTAAAAGAGCGTTTAATGTTATTACACCGCTTGTAATGTTATGGGTCACATCAGGGTACTGGTATACTGGTGAGGCAGTAGAGAGAACAATACGAGGCTGCTCTAATAAAATAACCTAAAACATGTTTGTCTCTTAGGACCTGCTAAACTGTTTTATACTCAGTGTTGTATCTTCATTAAATATTCATATATATTATAAATAAAAATGTTCAAATTTTTTGCTTTATTTTCACGCGTAAACTCAACCGATGTCATTGAAGTTTTACATGGACACTCACATTCACATTCTTGGGGTTCGTGGGATGAAAGTTGGCCCATTCTTATTTAGAAAATTTCCCCAGGCTACGATCCACTGAACTTTAGAGTAGCAAAAAATTCCATCTTAGTCCCTAAAGCTGTTTAATATTAATTGAAAAAGTCTGTCAAATGTAATCAACTGTTCCGAGTAAAAATTTTTTAATTTTTAAATTGTTAGCATTTATAGTCAATACATTTCCTTTTAAGTAACCATAATTTTCAACGCAGTTTAGGTTCCAGCGATTTGTTCGGTACGGTACTGATATAGCTTAGAAAATGTTCTAAGGCATAAGAATGTCAGAATATGACACCGAAGACACCCTTTGAAACGGTCTGGTGAAAGTCAAGATGGTAGGTTCAAAAATGCTAAAAGTAAAAATCTTTGGTTAGACTTCATCTAACACAATACATTTAAAAATAACCATTTGGCACTGGAAGTGATTGTAAATGGTTAGCTAAAATGTATTAAGTGTATTACGGTTGGTTTTATGTGTGTGAAGGTAAGAAAAATATGATTCGACAAAAAAGTATTTCATTATATTTTTGCCCTTTTAAACTCTACAATTTGCATCTCCTACAAACTAGCCAGACTGTAACGCGATTTCTTATTGGAGTACATTTCTCTACTGATATCAAGAAGAATCATGCTTTTTGCCAGGAAATCGGGTTCGGGACTATATTATCAGCTAGTATGTCACCACAAAATGCCTTGCGTCATTCTACAATATATCTTCAGTCACAAAGATGTAGCACTCTATGAAGAGGTTAACGTATCAAAGTAGTCACCAGACCACACCAACTATAAGACCTTAGCTATAGATGGAAGTCAAATAACCGATGCCAGAGAATGGATACTTTTACGCGGATTCGTAGATAAGATTGGCTCACATCCGGCCCATACAATTTGAAGTTTCCATTTATATAATCTAATTTCAAATCATGTATTGTTTGATTTAATATTATATAAACTAATTTCAGCTAAAGAACTTCCGAAGATTTTTTTAAAGATGTATAAGACTCATTAAGAATATTGAGGTATATACGAATTGGAATATAAAAATATGTAAATGTGATAAATTAAGTAAAATAAGTTATTTAACATCGCCTTTTCTTAATTATAGTTTACTCATACTTTATTATATACCTTAATTATAATTATAAACCACTAAGAAGTGAACCCTTTTGAGTGAACTCTATACTTATTAGTTTGTAATACATTGCATTGCACTGAAGAAGAAAGGAATCAACAGATCTGAACAGTTAAAATTAAGTTTAATGAAAATTTAAATAACATTTTCAAGTTAAAAAAACTTAGGTTTCTATTGTCTAACTTTAAAAGAGTCATACAGGTATGTCCAATTGTTTCGTATCTTAAACCACTGAATAAATCAAATTAATCAAAGTACTTATATAAGTTATGTATAATAATTTAAATTCAATATACGTCTGTTTTATAGTATTTATACTGTAGTATTGGAACAAGTCCTTATGATTGTCTTTTCACAGTGATAAAATTTAACTATTATAACACAAAATATTTAACAGTTAAAGTTCATTAAAATAATAATAATAATATACTTGCAGAAGTTTACATAAAAAGTTTGTTTTTATTCCTTCTAAATCCATATAGTTGAGGAATCCGTGTTTCCAAATAAAATAGTTTTAGCACGGCTTGAAGAATGTCAGTGTAACAGAGCACTTGGTTTTGTTTCAGTAAGGTTACTTTGAAGATGCCTCATGAATTATGTTAAATTCTTTGTGTTTACACAATGTATATAAAAAGGATGACAAAATGACAATTTCTTAATATAGTTATACTTAATAACATATTATAAAATTAAAAATTAAAACACGTTTAAAATATTATAGTATTATGAATTAGTTCCCCTTTAGAGTTAAGGTTTTCCTTTTTACTATAAGGATCTTGATGCTTACCCAAATAATTATTTATTTGCAAAATTTAACTAATGGCACTACTTGAGTTTAAATGTTTCACCTACCGATTGAATTTTTTTAAAACAATTGAGTTACAAATAATTTATCGACCAATTACTCTTTTTTTATTGTGCTTCTTGTTAAAATTATATTGTTTTCCACCCATGTTTTTTATTCAGATTCTATTTTTTTTTAATTAAGATTTTATGTTCTCATTTACATTAATATTATGAATATTTAGCTATTAATAACTATTGCATACAGAAAGGTGTACAGTGACATATTAAGTATTTTTTTAATAATACAGTATGACACTTTTTATTTACACTATGTAATTATTATTAAAATTTGATATATAACGGACAGATGCTTTATGGAAAAGGAAGATAAAGCTCGTTATGAACTTTAAAATTATTTGTTTTCTTTATATTAAATTTTTTCTCTCATTTACAAAAACTGTATAGTTAATAAAATTAGGTGGAAGAAGGTTGCAGTAATACGAGTAATTTACGTAAACGTCCCAGAGTAGGCTATAACGTGACGATGTTTGTGTGACGTACTCGAAGATATGGCAGTGTGCCAGGGATACTTTACAAGATATGAGACAGCCGTCCTGTCAATACCACTCTTAATTGTTGGCAAGCTGTCACAGACATCCCAAAACCAATTAATTTACAATTTTATAGTTAATAATAATATTAAATAACAGATAATATTAACATTAATCGTTCATTTTATTAGTTTTAGTGTTAGTAGTACAACAATACTTAATATTACCTTTTATGACGTTTGATAGAAAAAGTTTATTTGGTAAGAGAGAGATGAAGGAGACAAATGTTTTATCTTATTATTGATTGATAAGTAGCTGTTTATTGGCTGCTTGGTATGATATATATTCTTGTAAAGTAAAACACAAGTGATTTTTCAGTAATTATTAAATACGTATAATGCAGCAATTTAGAGTAATATTGATGCTAAGGAAATCGCACTGTGACCTTGATATTGAAAGAGAAATTGGCAATAAATCAGATAGAACCATGGTTTGTGATGAACAATGACACGATGCTGATCGAACGGTTTACAACTGGATCAACGCTATGCCTCATACCATTTTGTAGAATACGTACTTTATATGACAAGTCTGTGACTATTTCTCCAGTCACAGACTGGAGAAGGGCTGTCCACAAAGGGGCGTCTTATCAACTTTACTCTGGAACGTTGTGTTCGATGTTCTCTTACAAGACCGGATGCGAGCGGGTATATACGCCCAGAGTTATGTTGATCACATAGTTCTAAAAGTACAAGGAAAATACTGCAGCATTGTTGCCTACATCATGAATACTGGTCTAATACAATTATTTGAATGCCTGTAAAACTTGTCATGTTTTGCAGCAACACTTTAACGGTATATTATTATTGTGGATATCAATGAAATGCTACTGTAGAGGAAAAGGAGGCAGCTGTAAACTACGATTAATAGATCTTTCCCTTCAGTGTTTCAATGAGTATGGATGGATTATTCGATACTGCAGATGCTTTTAATTATAAATGAAATATGTCACTGATAAATAAAAGTAGACAGAAGGAGGACAACAGATTTACCCTGGAATGTTCAAAAGACTGTTTACAAGAGGTGCTGTCATTGATAATAGAGTACATTATTGAAGTAATCGCTAACGTTATTCATTGGTTGAGCAGCATACCGGTTGTAAAGTTATTTTGTTATTTTTTGTCACTTCAGCCGGCTTGAAGTAAGGTATTATGCACTATAATATATATCTAAATTTAACACACTCTAACTTCAGAAATGTTAGAGACACATTTTTGCTGCATATGTTTGTTTCACTTATTGGCCTTATAATAGTACAAGAATATTTTAATACTGTTAGTTTGATTCTAAATTTAAGGTATGGATAGTAGTAGATCCGGATGGTCTAAATTTAAGGTATGCCTATTTGTGGAATTCGGATGGTCTAAATTTGAGGTATGGATAGTTGTAGATATAAATTATCCTTTACAATTGTATTTGTTTTATTTTATAAAATTGCACCTCTAACTACAAATTGAATTTATAACTTTGTATTACTTGTATTATGCAAAATTATTTACTGTTTGTACCTAGTTAAAAATTAGTTTTATTAACACATTATTTTATTTTGTTTATTATTTTTTGTAATATGTTACTTATTTACCTATATCTCTTGAAAATTTCATGCTTACAATAAATAAGAGAAATTTCATGTTAAATTTTTCTGTTTTCATTGAAGATATATACCTTATTAATTTCAAATTTACTACTTAAAAATAATAAATACACTATTTATTGCTTACTATTTACAAAATACTCGTTGAAATCATAGTTTTGAAATCGGAAAACACGAAAATTTTAAACTATGTCCTCATTAACATATCATTAGAGAATATGCAAATCATTCAACTCATAGTATCATCTCACTTGTAATAAACATTGGAATAAACAGGAAATGAGATATAATTGCAATAATTAACATACACATTTGATATAAAAGATTAACCTTAAAAACATCTTGTTTTTTGGCATATATCGATTAAGTGTGGACACATTTTGTAAGATTGAAATAAACAGATACAACATTGTTATTCTCCATAAATTTATAGTTATTAGTGACGGTTAGAGATAACCAATAAGAAAGCCTTTCTCCACATGCCGCACCGTATTGAAGTTCAATATAAACCCCCCCCCCCCACCACACACACATACACGCAGAGACCCTCATTGTATTCCTAGTCTCTTATAGTAGTTCCAGGGCTCTTTCTAGAGCTTGAAGATTTCCTAATGTATCCACGCTTAAATCTCACTTCACTTGGCTGCAAAAGTTCAAAACCTAACCAATGTGAATCTAAATGCAGCATAATATGTTTGATAGTTTAGCTTCTTCCTTATCTAATTTAATTATAAAGATAATTATTAAATGTGCACTTTAATTACATATAGTAATATCTGACTTTAAAATATATTAAACATATTGGGTTGGTATGATTGGATTTCTTTCTTTTACAGTAAACACTTGTTTATAACTATATAATATTTTTACTGCTATGAGCTTATTTTAAATAGTTTCCGTGATGGATTGTCTAAACTCTTAGGCCCTAAGTTATTGAGGGTTTTATTATGTTTGCGGAAGTACGAAACACTGTATTACAAAAACACGTGAAATCAATTCCATTTTTTTCAACTAAAAATCCATATTTCCTATTGGATTCTCAACTAAATCCAATGAAGTAACATGCACCACCATAAAAAAAGTTATTCTACATGCAAAGGAAAGCTTCATGCACTATTTCTAACTTATAGGTCAGTTCGTTATCTGTTGGGATAACATCTGGCCAGTTATCAATAATCACTATCAATAAATGAGTATAAAATGTATTTATCCCCTCAAATAATATTTTTTGTAACCCCAGCCAATACTTTAAACTATAAAAAATGTCAGTTTGTTTGTTTATTTATGGATAATTTGTTTATAACATTTTAAACTGAGCCTCATAATTTCGCAACGATACTGTTTGGATTTTAGAGATTTTTTAGAATTATGCTTATATTCCTATGCGTAATACAAAACTAATGTTAGTATTATAAAACATTAGTTTTTGTAACAACCTTGTATCCTTGAATGAAAATGAATAATCAATCATTGAAATATAGAAAGAAAAAATCGCGGACAAGCTTTAATCTAAAATAATTTCTAAATTTATAATATATATCAAGAATAAATGAACAAAACTAATCTTGCTGTTCTTGTGGATGGCTACGTTTACAATTGGAAGTAAACAGCAAAATTTATTTTATGCAATGCAAATTCATAACATAATTAAATAGACTTATTTATGCAATGAAACTATCCATATTAATTTTGATTATAATATTTGTATAAGTTTAAATTAACTTAGTATTGGTGTTGCATTTTAAATAAATGCATTTTACTTTAAAATTGTTTACTTAGTGTCAGGACGTAAAAAGAAATAAAAGAGTGCCTTAAACGTTTATGACCCTGTTAGAGTATTTAAATAAATCCAGCTGAGCTATTAGCAGATTGGTCAATGCCATCTGATGTGCTTTGATGAATACCGATTTTAAAATAATAATAGTTTTACTAACTCCATTGGTTCTACTAGCAATAATGGGTTCTTGTAGCATATAATGTATGGTTTTGTTTGATTTTATACAATGTTATTACATTATATATTCAATCTGCACGGTGAACATATTCAATATTTGAAATCAGCTAGACTCTGAAAATGTTCATGCAATTTCAGAGAAGCCTGTAACGCTACATGTAGTTGTATTCCTCTTTGTACAGTGAATTAACAATATTTTTCTTTATGCAGTTTTAGGTCAATATGTTGAATAATATTCTATTCTATCACCTGTTCATTAGGTTGACTAAACGTCACAATCCAAGATTATGCTAATGAACTACAAGATTGTTGTAATTTTACTCGTTATGTTACTTAGCATACCAAAACGAGATAACCTGGAGAGTTTTCTCTCCACCTTGGCACTTGTGTGACGTAAGACCACAGTGTAAATGTAATTCTTGAAAAGTTCAGTTAGGATAATATTAATAACCATTGTTTGTACTGTTTATGATATAGCAGTATGGTGGAATACATAAAAAAGCTCTCAAACAGTTTCACTAGAGTATCCAAGAAGATATTTTATGTCTGTTCCATCTTATGTAAAAATTTTAGGTCGAAAACTGTAAATAAATAGATTCATTTTTAATTAGTGGTTGATAGTGGCTTCAAAGGAAATTTTGAAATTCGAAGACTTTAAACTACTTAGTAACATAATTACGATGTATTATAAGTCCTGGTAAATCTTACAAATCTAAGTAGGGATACATTTTTATAGATATTATTAAATGTTCATCGTTCATAATTAAAAGAGTCAAAGCTGACTCTAATGTCATTTTTGCACGTGTAGGGCATTTTTGGTTAAAATTCATTATATTTACAACGTCACAGCTGAGTTCACCATGGTAACCCCTATAAAGAAAATATAAATACACAGGTCTCGAAAATTTAATTCGAACGAAAAGCGATTACATCTAGCCCTTTTTATAAATTACGGTCTGATAATTTCCATTAAAACTTTTGTCTTGCTGTTCTGACGAAGTAAACATACACACATACTTAGGACTAATAAGTTTACTTCCGTTATATGATTCATCGAATCCGGAAATTTCATAAATTAATTACAGTGTCTCAGTTTGCCTTATTCCAATTCATAAAAACTATAAAGGTATGTAACTGTCAGAAATATACTTCAGTCAAAAAGAGTCTACTTACAGCTTTTGTAATCTACTCTCTGTCTAAAATACCTACGCAATAGGCGAGTTTTACCTTGTTGCCCAATGAAGAAACTAACATACTTACGTCGGAATCGAAAATCATTTATGCCCTAATAGGAAATCCTAAACAACTTCCTATCTACTTATGGTATAAGGAAAAAATCCTTGTTAAGTTTTATGGAACATTGAGCAATAAAGTAACTATATAAAATTTATGCGCTATAGAAGCATTTTTTCTAACAGTAGCATGAGAAATAATAGATCTTTAAGGCATGTTAGTATTTATTTATACGCTTTTTTATAAGTCACTAGAAAAATAAAAAAGTTCCGATGGCCGAGTAGTCTAGGTCCGTTGGACTTTGAGTGTGAGTTAGAGATAGCGCAGGTTCCACCTGTCGTTGACCGTTGCACTTTTTATCAGTACCATCGACTTTGTACTGTATCGTCTCTCCATCCATATTCCGTTTGATAAGATCCTCGCACAGGCCAGTAGCCCATGAGGACAGGCAGAATAAGGCATAAGAGGAGATCGGCTTTTCATTTTATAAAAAAATGCCATACCAAAACGTTAAGGTTTTTGTATCCCACGTGAAAACATTCAACAACTTTGATCGTTGGATCAATCAAGGAATAAAATTTATACATTAAATTTTTATTTCCTATATAAAGTACACTACAGATCCTGTAGTTCTGTATAACAAATATATATATTATATATATATATATATATATAATATATATATATATATTTTATATATAATTATTATATATATTATATATATATATATATTATATATTTATAATTTTAAAAGTTAACAGACTTTATTTACCGGATTTTTATTGAAGAACTTTTACTCGAAACTGTACTGAATCAGGTGTTTAGGTTCAGTTAAATTAGGATTAATATGAAACATAGATACGGAAATTCTTGTTTTTAAACTTAACAATATGAAACGTACATTCTCTAATTATTCTCTTCATTTATTTTCTTTCTATAAATTTAAATTAAGATTTTACCAAATATTTAGTCATGATGGAACTAGGCGTTGTTTTCAAGATTAGCCACTCATATTGATATCAACTATTTACATTTCATTAACTATTTAAAATTTTAACTCAAACTTCTTGTCCTACTGGATACACCACACAAATCAGTATTATCTAAGTACTTACATGTTGCAGTGGTAAACCAAGATTAGCCTCTGTATAAGCTCTAAATCGAGGCAAAGAACATTGTTGAGAACTTTAATGAAAATGTTTTAAGATTCCATTTCAAGTTTTAATGTCCTACGGCAGTTCTGACAATTTTAAGAAATTCACTACTTGCTGAAATTTTGTTATACAAATTTAAAGCATCGTTTGGAGCAACTACATTAATTGACGTACTCTAATCGAGCGTAATAATAATTCTTTTACATAAAGGCTCGTAATCGTAATGACTGGGATATATAATCATAATAACCGTGTTCAACTCTTTACATATTTTTATTTTCAAGTAATTATAATAGGTGAACGTCAGAAAACGTAGGATGAGAGAATGACGAGTATGAAAAAAAGTTTTAACCCACTCACGTACTTCAATGCATTTGTGCAGGTAATAAAATACCAACTTCATAAACAAATAAATTGTCTTGCTACACACACCAATGACTGACTAAAAGCAGCTAATTCAACTTTTGCGAAAACAACTCTAACTGCATTACTTACAAGCAATAATCACAAAGTCTGTACTTTCACACACTTAGAGAGTATTTGTCTTATCTTATTCCTCCAAGAAACTATGCAGATATTAGTAAAAATATGAAGTGGAGTGATACATTAGATATATTATATGACATGTTTCGAATTAACTATATATTCTATATATAATTTATGTGTGTGTGTGTGTGTGTGTCAAAGGTTATCATGACATTCTGCCAAATTAAAAAAGTGTAAAACTATATTTAGGGACTGGTTACTCTTAGATCAAATTGCAAATGTAATATTCAATTTATGTAATGTTCATATTAAATTGAAAATGAAAAATTTTATTGTAAATCCCCTTTATTGACGATGAATACTCAACACAATGAATTTGATATATTTTCTTATTCGAGTTTATATCAATTTGAGAATTTAAATATTCACAATATTAATCTTAACCCCCCCCCCCCCCCACCCCCCCCCCCCCCCACCCCCCCCCCCCCCCACCCCCCCCCCCCCCCACCCCCCCCCCCCCCCACCCCCCCCCCCCCCCACCCAATTTTGTAATTTATCTTTGCATGTACAGAACTTACCTATAATGGCTACATCAATAACACAACCTGTATCGACACTTGTTACAGTCACAACTCCATTATTTGTTGTGTGCCCCCTCTTTGGCCAGGTGACATCTACTGCCACAGTTAGTTCCCTACTTGCATCATTTTCCTGAACAGCTTTCTCAATTGCTTCCTTCATTACGACTTTACAAACTTCCCTTAGTGACTTTGCCAATAACTTCATTGTACCGAAATAATCTTGCAGGAGGGTTTGGAAGATTTAGAATAGCGCACAATGTTTTAACCGCAGATTGTCCCTTACCTATAGTGCGTAAAGCATTAACCAGCCTAGTGTTTATATCATGTAACCTGGTATTTCAATGTCTGTTCCTGAAATTGCAGTACTCTACTTTGGAATCGCACTGTGTACAATGCAGCTGGCAGCTTGTCGCTAATCCACCGAGCCTATTTGTACTGTAGGCTAGTTTTGTGCCACAAAACCTACAGGCACTAATTTCCAGGAACTTACTCATAAGTGACTCTATATCTACTAGGTCATATAAGTTCTCTGTCTCATAACTTACTGTAACTTAGTTCTCTATCACCTATTTTCATCTTTGAAGAGCTTACACTAGGTAAGTCATCTTTTTTGGTGTTAGGCCTAGGACTATTGTTGAATCAACTTGTTGATCACTTTCTGGCTTGTGTTTTTGAACCCCAACATTTTTCCTTTTCTTGAACACATTTTTAAGCCAACGTCATTTTAATTTATCAATAACTATTTATCACTGAAAATATTGTTATAAATATTCCACAATATCATAAGACACAACACAATATCCTATGTTTTTGTAGACAAACAGAGACACCCACAATAAAACAACAGAAACAAAATTGGTCTTGTTTATAAACACTCAGAACCACAAACCTAACACATTCGACAGAAAAAGAACTTAATACTGTGTACTCTATAAATTTCATTGCAGAAAGTATAAGTTGTTGCTAAGAAATTTGCTCCTGTCTTGTCAATTCACGGCAGAGCTACTAAAAGTTTTGGATAGACGCATGACATAAGTCCACTAAAAGAGTGCAATAACCTTTTTTCTAAATCATAGATTTTGATTGGGAAGGGGTCTTAAAATGTTTATGACACGTATATATAAACAAATATCTAATAAAATAAAAATGCATTAAAAATATTTTTCTGCCATCTGAACCTTTTTATGGGTGTTAAAAATCATTATAAAATAATTGTATATCTTAAATGGATGAAAATAAACATAAAGTTTAAATGTTAACACTACGGTCTATTTAGGGTACTTTAGCATCTTTCTTCCAGAACTGTGTTTTTTTTTTATCAAAAATATACAGCTGAAAGTATCGAATATTTGTAAGTTGTATTAGTCGTTCCCATAAAGTAGAAAAATATGTCCTTAGTAATTTTAAAATTGTTTTCTTTTAAATTTGTACTAAAATCCTATAAACACCAAGGAGAATAGAATATATTTTATGATAACATAAAAGATAGATTATTAATATACTAAAAATATAATGCATTATTTATTATTATTTATGTATGATAAATAATGGTGTAAAACCTTATTTCATACCCTAAATTCAATCCAATTTAGTGAAAATATTACGGCCATTTAGTCAACCTGAAATTTATTTGATTTACTCTCCAAAAAAATATACTTATTACTTTACTTTTTAATCACGCGTTTTTATAAATGTTACATCAACAATTATACGTAGTGTTTTAATATACTCAATCATAATACTAGGTTATAAACAAATGTTTGTAATAATGCGTTAGACCTGTATTGTAACATTTGCTGAAGGTGGTTTGTAAGCTGCTGTAATAATTTCTAATATATTGTCTTGAAAGCTAATCAATTTATAAATTTATTTTAAATTTAGTAAAATATCTTACAACCACATATTATTTATAATTTAATGATGTCGTTCTTTAATATTTACAAACAAATTTTATGTAATTAAATATATTGATGATTTAATTCCTCAAAAGCTTTCATAATATCACTTTCACGACATGCCAAGGATGCGTCAAATTGCAGTTTTGTCTGCAGTGAAGAGACATGCAACGTAGCCGATGTCTACTTGTCTCATTAGCTAATTGCTTTTTAACCTTGTTTGTGATAGAGAATCTGATTAAAGATGAGAACTGTCTAAGTTAAACTAATACTACCAGCAAACTAGAACGTAATGAGCTTTTCTGAGCTGATCTCTAAGAGTCTCATAAGCTAAACTTTGTTTACTGTAGGGAATCTGACCACAGACAAAAATATCTCATGGTTACTACTTTTACGGCAAGAATTAAAATGTGTAGAATGTAAAACATGTTCCATGCCACTTTGCTACAACTGAATGGTTGTTCACTTAACCATTAGGTTACTAGGTGAAGTTCGGAATAAATTTTTTGACTTTTCAGGTGGTAAGATGGTTCAGGTTATATTCCCATCAGTCCCGCTTATTGAATCGTGATAACTTGTCTTTTTGGTACCAGTCCCGATTCTATAGTTAATTTTATTTCATATAGTGTAATAGTGTAAATTTATATGATAATTCCATAACAAGGACTACCATACTTCAATACTAAAAGCTACCAATCTAGTTTTTCTGTACCATTTTAAAAATGCGTAATATTGTGTGATGATGTATAAAGTTAGATGGCTATAAACTGATTACGGGTTCTGTTTTTGTTAATCATATCACAAAATGTATTTGTTTTACAGAATAATATAACATTTCAAAATTATTTATTTAGCCTTCTGGTGAATGGTTCACTGCATCATTTACTGATTCTTTTTACATGGTACTTTTTAAAATTTTATTCTGATATAGAGTAAATACTATGGTACGCTAAAGGCTTAACTGACACTGTATATGAAAGTTATCGTAAGTTATTAGGTACCATAACGTGGTTTCCATTTTTAACATTATAACAAGGTCAGTAACTTTGTTTGTAACTGTGTGAGACATGTAAAACATGTTGGGTAGTAGAGAATGAATGTCCTTTTCCAGTTATAAAAGATACGACGTGATGTGACGTCATAAGAAATTTATTTCATCGTGTAGAGCAGTAGCAATAGCGAACAGTTTACGTTTTAAAGATATGACTTTAAGCGTGTTCAAGAAACAAGACGGGGAAACTTTAGGGTCTAAAAATCGGTTTCATATAATATAATTAACTCTTTTAAACAGTGTGTGACAAAACATATTTAAAATTAGCTTAATTGTATAATTGGGTTCAATTTATAGTCTCAAATACCACCCATGTAATAATAATAAATAAATCGCTAATATCTCTAAATAATTATCTTTTGTAGAGCATCTTAGAATTAATATGGATTACTTTTATAATTCTTTAAGAAAACTATATTCTATAATATGGTTATTGCTACAAATGATAGAGAATAATAGACTAAGGGTTTTAAGGGAAACAGTTTGTTAAAAAAAAGTCCATTCGTTTAATTCTAGGTGACTGAAATATAAGAAAAAACCCTTAGTAACAGTTTCATAAATACTATCTTTGTTACTATAAGTAAGTCTCATAAGTGAAAACATCTCATTGATGTTACTCATCTACTGATAATCTCGGATGACTAGGATGAAACATCTACTGTAACATAAATCTCTCATCTCTCTCTCTCTCTCTCTCTCTCTCTCTCTCTCTTCTTCTCTCTATTTATTTATGTTGGTTGTTTCAGCGTATGTAATATTTACGCTAAAAATAGAAAAGTACTAGATAAGATTATACTATAATTATAATTTGACAACTTTTTAAGGTCAATTTTGAGATAGCAAACAAAGTTAAATTACTAAAACCAAAAAAGGAATTTTCATTTACTTTGTTATCATAGAAGTAAACATTGTATCGTGCAGTATTGAAGTAACAAAATCGCTTTTTAATTTCTTTCAATATCCTTTAAAATAAGTTAAACAATAAAGATTATACCTACCAGGCTATTTTAAACATTTTCTACCGCTCTCAGGTTATTAATTGGAATCGATTCACCTAGTGAACCATAACTTCATCTCTGGTGCTATAATATAGAAACGTTTATAAAAATGGAAGGTAAATATTATATTCAAACAGTTCTTATAGACACTCACATAGGATATGGTTTATAAATACTCACTAAGCAAGTTTGTATGGGAATTCTAAGCAATTATTGCTTAAGCTATAATGTAATATGAGACATATAAAATCTCTATCTACTTAGATAAAATAAAGCACAATTATATGTTTTTGATATAGGATATGAGAAAAACCAGAGGGAAATTTATATGGACAACCATTTTGAAGGCACATTGATTTTTGTATGTTTATAAACGTGCCAACTAATCAGCCAACCCTGCTTTAGTCGTCGGCTGCGGGACTAGATATCAAGCTAATTGCTTATTCACTAATTGCCATTAAATCTTGTTTGTCATAAAGTTTCATGACGGCTGGTAATTTATGCAGGCCAGAAAACCCCAACATTCTGTTACAACTAAAATATTTTAAAATACGATTTGTTTAATATTTAATGGTGTATGGTGTTTTGTGAAAATACTGATAAATGCATTAAAATGTTTTATTAAGTTGTAAGAAAAACTATTCCATTATTAAAATATTATTTATTTTTCATTATAATACATTTAAAAACGATAGTAACTTTTTTGACTTGGAAATAATATTTAAAAGCTACAGTATTACTTTTTGTTATCTAGTTAAAATAACCCTATTTAAGTTTTAGGCACCTCTCTTTAAACTCGGAATCCAAAATGGAGAACACCGTATGAAATATAATAAACTAAATAATTTCCAACACTAAAAGTGAATAATTTTAGTCTATAGATGTGAGGATAAAAGGGAGCAATTAAAATTAAAATCAGATTTGTATATGGGAATTTAAACTGTGTATTAAACTTCCATGTATATCTGGGATGAAGTCCCATTGTACTGTTTGATTGTAGAATACAATGAGTGAAATGAATCAGCATGATAAATAAAATTACATTAATTAGTTCTAAAGCTGAACTAAGCTTAAATCTCTTCTTGGTAGTATAAGGTGAGTATATTAAAAGTCACGACGATATATCTAAAAAGGTAAAGGTAAAGGGTTAATAATTTTATTGTCCTAGGTAGTTAAAAAAACGCTTAGAATATCCGATGATGGTGGTCTCAGTTGCAATAACCAACGTATGGACAATACTTTACAGTAAGTATGCCGTAGAATTTAAGTCCCACTAACTAAAAGGCTCCATGGATGAGCAATGGATTATTCTGAGGTTTTTATTTATTGTGTGCACGGTGTAACAAAAACAAAGGAAATTCTTAGGTCAACTATCTTCAGTAAGATAGACAACTAGTTTTTTGTACACAATTACAACGTTTTCCTTCATTAAATAAGTACTC
The DNA here is from genome assembly GCF_021130785.1 of Homalodisca vitripennis. NCBI lineage: Eukaryota > Metazoa > Arthropoda > Insecta > Hemiptera > Cicadellidae > Homalodisca > Homalodisca vitripennis. The sequence goes on from NC_060214.1 coordinate 44,617,661, forward strand.
CACGCAATGTCTTTTACCCAAACGTTCATTATCTAGTAGTATTCTTTATTTGTATAATATTATGAGTAGTGGCATTGATATCATCTGGCAATTTAGTTACAATTGCCGCAATGGTGTTAGGCGTTATGTTAGGAGTGTGAATTTAAAGTATAACTTTTCCAGTGTGTCTGGTTATTCGAATGTTAGTATCTAACATAATCATGTACATTTTGTACCAATTCATTTTCGTTAGATTTGCTTCTTAATGAAGTAAAAAACTAAATTTCCTTAAACCGCTTATTAATCCCAGAGATACTAAGAAGTGGCAATTATATCCGACTTCAGAGCTACTCCCCACTGTATTTAAAAATCTACCATTACTAGACAATGCCAAAGTTTAGCAACTTCAGATACTTATGGAGCAAATTAACCTGCCAAACTCATTACTACTTAAATAGACATTTACGTACTTCCAAACAACTGTAAGAAAACTGTGTCATACCATTACAATTGCATTTTGGCTATTTGAGTTTCATGGTCAGATTTCTAAGAATTAGATATAACCCCTAACCCCCCCCCCCCCCACCCCCCCCCCCCCCCACCCCCCCCCCCCCCCACCCCCCCCCCCCCCCACCCCCCCCCCCCCCCACCCCCCCCCCCCCCCACCCCCATACACTATATTACAAAAAAATATTTATTTTAAACATCTTGGTACTTTTTTAACATGGGTCGTTAACGACCCGTTGGGAGTAAGTCCTTAGTAAAACACAATAAAGTGTATATAGTGGAAACTTTATTTACAAACACATTTTGAAAGACATGTTTTATTACACAAAATGATTACTCTTTGTGGAAAATCTGCAAAACAGGTATCATGCAGTGGGACCTCACATCGTTTGCACGCTTTTACAGTTTTATTTTTACATAGAACATAACTTCTTCTACTTGACCTGTCACTATATAAGATAACCTCCATGGTCACTACGGAGTGAGTTTGAAGCCCTCTTCAGTGCTCTTGTTGGGCCAGTTGCTTTAGGAGCGCGTCCAAATTTTTGAAGTAAAGCCTGGACCACACTTCTTTGGAAACTGTAGACTGTCCAAAATAACTTCTTGAAGAGCGAGCCAGAAACCAAGAGTTGCTCATCACAACATCAAAAAGCCAGAGAACGATTGGGGATATACCACCGTTTTCAACGATCGCCTATTCTGTAGTTCGATATATTATTGTCCATTAGATCGACACCTCCCGTATTCCTGTTGTATTGCGCAATATGATATGGCTGAGGAATGGAAACTTTCTTTCTTTCTGTCACTGAATATCTCTTAGCTTCACCAAGAGGAGCCCCACCATGCTCATTTGACAATAGTGTGACAACACTGTTATCTTTCCAAGCGACAGCTGCTATGTTATCTGACTTGTCAATGTAGCTTTCAAATGACCCTCTTTACACGGAATAGATATCATTTTCTTGTCATTCAAAGGGCATTTCTCTGTTCGGTTTGCCCGGACAGTACCTGTAGCAGTCATTCCCAATTCGTTCATCACCTGATTCAATTGGTGTATCTTCATCGTTTTCAATTACTTCGAATTGAATCTCTGCCTCGGCTTGGAGCTGACGACGGCACACTCGGTCTGGGTCATTAGAATCTTCCTCTCCAGATTCTTCATCTGTGATATTGTGAGGGTCATCTTTGTCGGGAGGACATATATAGATATCAGCTACGGTGTATTCTGACGCAGTGTCTTCCAAGTCTTCTAAGATCTCAGCTAGCGTAAGCGGATTGTCGATCCTGAAATAACCCAAAAGTTAAAAATATAAATAAAACATTTTTCTGTTGAAAAAGCAGATAACATAAATGTTAATAATGTTTTTTGTATAATGTGTATACATATTGATTTCAATTTACCACCGTGCGCTTTTTACTTACAAAACTTGAAAAAAGATTCAATGCTAGGTTTTTAGGCCTGTGCTATGGGCTTGGTCCCAACGGGTCGTTTTCGACCCACTAATAGTTTGTCATGTAATAGTAAAAAGTCAGTAAGTTTCGTGAATCTCACTAATAAACATTTTGTTTACTACATATATTGATAGTAATATTCACTTATTAGATATGTTCTGAAAGGACATGGTATGTATAAAACTAACCTGTGAAGTGGAGCAGACATGATGTATTGTGCAACTCTCAATGTAGCAGACTGCGATTAGTAGTAAGGGTGGGGGAAGAGGCCCCAAACCTTTTCTCAAGGTCAATAGACTAGTACACTCTCCAAACAAAAACATTACAGACGGAATAGTACGCTTTACTACAAAATGGTTTACACATATTTAGATGGGTCGAAAACGACCCGTTGGGCTTTAATGGGTTAACTGGCTTCGATGGAAAAAAGTACTCCACTTCGTGGAAATTGAATCTACAACTCTTCTTTGGCCAATTCTAACACTATAGAACTAAACGCTTTTAGGCTTTTAACTGCATGTTCTCCTCTATAGAAGTGAATTAATAAAGCAAATTACAAGTTATCTAGAAACCAATCTACTGTTGTATGACTAAGTTGTCATTTGTATACATGATTTGATGGTTTTTGACTTTTTTGATGGTTTTATAATGCTGCTGTAAAATCCCAAGTAACTTTTATTCCACAATATCAATAGATGCACACTTAATTAATTGACATTGTCAAAAAAATAATTATTATAAATTTGAGCTTGAGCCGAATTTGTTGGGTAATCATTAACGAGACTATCACTCAAGATGGAGTATTTATTCCCGAAATCACTTGAAATTCCAAGGTAATGCCATTTCAGAGAAGTCTGTTACGTGACATGTGGCTCTACTCCTCTCTTGTGCTATAAATTAAAAACAGTTCTCCGTTTGCAATTTTGGGCTTAAATGTTGATTAATACACTTTATCATTAGCGTAACTTTAACTATGCATAAATTAAGATAATTCATGCATCCATACAAAAATCCGATCAATGTTTCTTGACTACAGTTAATATAAAATATCCTTGTTGCATCTAAGGGATACTAAACTATACAATATACTATATAACACGAACTATATAATACAACAAAGGATACTGGACAGTATCCTGGTTAAGCATAATATAATAGGGAATGCAGTTGGATATATGTTCTAATACTAATAAAAATAAGGAATTCCTAGAGATAATATTTCAGTATATTTTAAATCTCAGTAGTATTTAAAAAAAGGGAAAAATATAACTCACATACTTGCTCAAGAAATTTTGTTCAATGTCATCAGCTGTTCATTATGTTGCTAGACGCAACGTCACAATCAAGATTATGCTATCTAACTATAAGCTTGTTACAAATCATCGGATTTCTTAATTGGCACTCCAAAATGATACGGCATGGACATTTTTACTCAACCCTGTCACTTATGTCGTAAGCTTACAATGTACATAAAATTTGGACTTCTTGGACATTTCTGTTAGGATAATATTAATAACCACTTTCCTTACTTTTTTTCCTATAAACAATATGGTGGAAGAAAAATAACGAAATTTTCAAGCAGTTTTAGTAGAGTATCTAAGAGCACACGTTATGGTTGTTCCATCTTGTGTTAAATTTAGGTCGATACTGTAAATGAATTGATATATTTTAAAAGTACTTGGTAACCGTAGTTCACATGGATTTTTTTTACTCGAAATCGTTAAAATACTTAGTAAAGAGCTTTTAATATATTATGAGTCCCATTAAATTTTATAAATATATGTAGGCATACATTACATAGATATTATGAAATGTTCATAGTTCATATTTTCAGACAATTAAGCTGACTCTAACGTTATGTCTTGAACGTGTACGTACAGGCCTTTCTAATTCGAAATTCATTGTATTTATAACGTCACAGTTGAGTTTGATTTTTTTACTCAATCAAAAACATACAAATCCACAGGTTTTGAAAACCTAATTCGATAAAACAGCGTTTACATATAGCCCTTGTCATATACTTCTGGTTTCTGTTATTTCCAGTAACACGTTTGCCTTGCTGTTGTGACGAAAATAACGTACACACATACTTATGACTGAGAGGCTCACTTTTATTATAAGAGTCTTAGTTCCGGATGTTTAATTCATGTACGGTGTCTCAGTTTGCCTTATTCCAATGAATAAATCTGTATACGTACATAGGTATCTGACAAATCTATTTCTGTAAAAAAGTGTCTACTACTTCTAGCTCTTGTAATACACTTTCTGTCTAAAATACTTCTTGTGCAATAGGTGAGTTTGCCTTGTTACACACAACATAAAATCGTCGGACTGGAAAAGATTTTACGGCCTAATGGGAAAAGCTAACTTCTTCCTATCTACTTACGGTATAAGAAAGAAATCCTTGTTAAATTTACGGAACATTTCTGTTATAAAAGTAATTCCTTTCAGTCAGTAGAATGGCAAATAATGGATATTTGAGGCATGTTATTATTTATTTCTCTGCTTTTTTATAAATCGCTGGTAAAGGTCCATATCAAAATGTTAGTTTTTAGTACCTTAAGTGAAAAAATTCACAACGTTGATCATTGAAGCAATCTGGAATAAACTTTATATATTAAATTTTCAATTCGTTTCTAAATTACACTATAGATCATTTTTAAATTAACATTTTTTCAGCCAGACTTGTCTAAATTTAACTGAAGATGTCAATAGCTGATTAGGGTCAATTAAACTTAGATTACGAAACATAAAAACAAAATAATTTTCTTCACTGAAATATATTCATAGTACATTTTCTAATCTTTCTCTTCTTATAGTCTTTACTTAGATTTCAATTAAGTTTTACAAAAGTGAGCTGTTTTGGTCGAGGCGTTCTCAACATTAGCACTTGGCCTCACATTTTGCTATCAACTATTTACATTTCGTTAACTATTTACAATTTGTATGCAGACTTCGTGTCCTACGGGATACACCACACAATCGTTATCTAAGTACTTTATGTAGGGGTGTAGTAATAAACCAAGATTATCCTTTTTATAGCTCTACAGTGAGGGAAGAACATTGTTAGGAACTTAATTAAACTGTTTAAGAATCCATGTAACGATTTATATCCTACGATGATCTGGAACTTACAAGAAATTAATTACTTGCTGAAATTTTGTTATTGAAATTAAACCATCATTGAGAGCAACTACATTAAACAACGTCCTTCCAATGTAGTGAGGATAAGACTATTTAACAAACCCGGGGCTTAATTTTAATTACTGGGATATATAATATATAAGCTTCATAACTATGTTCAAATCTTTAAAAATATTTATTTCCAATTAGTTATAAGAGGTGAAGCTGGAAGTAATAATCTATGGTGAGAGAATAATGAATTTGAAAATTTTTTACCGGTAACGTTCTCCAACGCATTTGTGCAGGGAATAAAATAAAACTTCATAAAAACCAAGTTCTATTGATATATTTATGACTGACTAAAAGGGTTATTCCCAACTGTATGAACTGCAAGTAATATCACAAAATCTATGATTACGTATTTAAAGAGTGTATGTCTTATTTTATTTCTCCTAGACCTATGCAGATTATAATAAATTTATATGAATTAGAGCGATAAACGTGATATTGCATATGAAAAAGTTTCACATGATTAATATTCAGATAATTGGCTGGTAAATTAAAAATTATTATCATAATCTATTTGGAACAGACTGTTCATTTTCAAGAATTTAAATTGTGTCATAGGTAATTATAACTTATTTCCGAGTTAAAAAATTACTGTTTTAAACTATATACAGGGTTAAATTACTCTTTGCTTTAAAGTGTAAAGTGTAATATTAATTTATTTAATTGTCATATTACATTAAAAATAATAGTTTTATTATAAAACACCTTTATTGATGTTGAATATTCAACACTATGAACTTGATTTGTTTTCTTATACGATCTTGTGTATATGCATATATTTTGAGTATTTAAATATTCACATACTAATCTTAACTTGTCAATTATTAATGAAAAAATTGTCACTTCAAACTATACATTGTATGCCACAAAACCCAATTATTGCTAGTGCAACTAATGAATTTAGGAAAACTATCATTATTTAATTCAGTATTCGTCAAAGTACACCATATGGCATTAAAAATCTGCTAATGGCTTAGCTTGAACAATTTAAATCCCCTTAACTGGTTTATAAAAGTTTACATTACTCTATATTATTTTTTACGACATAAAGACTGAATTGCAAATAGGACAATAAATACGATTAAAATACAACACTAATACTATGATGATCTAAACTCACTAAAATTCTTCAAGCAAATTAAATATTGATAATAATTGCATATTTAAATCTATTAAACTTTATTTCAAACGGCGATACATAATATTAATTTTGTTGTTTAATTCCATTTGTAACATATCCATCTACATGTGCTGCGCGGTTAATTTTTTTATCAGTCTTCATATTGATTATATATTTTAAAGCAATTAGCTTCGGTTAAAGCTGTCACATATTACTCAGACTGATACATAAACCACATTTTGCATGAATTTTTTTACAGCTAGTAAAATTAAAGTAGACCTAAACTTTTTACCGGTACTGTTAATATAGTTTAATTTTCCATGTTTTTACACTATATAAATCTCAGTAAGTGAACAACATTTCAATATGTTCCTGATGAGAATTAGTAAAAATTGTTGCACCATTTTCTGATGTTATATATAAGGATGATATAACAATGCTATTGCGTCAAAAGATAACGACGCTGTTTACTTTTTTAATCATTCTTAAGCTGATACTATTCAGTATGAAAATTTATCTTTTTTTCCCTCCCTTTGTTTAAATTTTGTTTGGTAAAGCATTACATTCCGGCAATGTTTGGAAACCAACGGGTGTGTTTTAAATGGGTTCCAGTTGCAAATTTAAAGAACAACTACATTGAGAGCAGAGTCGATAAAGTGTGTAATCAACATTTAAAATCGTTTGACTTTAAAATGAGGTAATACCTTTAACACGTAATGATTTTCATTTCCATAGAAATACACACACCTATAAAACGCATATAATTGCAAAATATGTGTATCGACGTTAAGTACCTTACGTAGTATCTAAGTATCTAACGTATCTTACGTGACATAAACTCATATATATATATATATATATATATATATATATATATATATATATATATATATATCATTTTCTGAGTGATGTTTACAAAACAGAAGTTTTTACTTTTTTCTATCAGTTATGTTGTATTTGCCTGTATAATATAATATAACATTTGATATTATTATTATTATTATTATTATATTGTTCTGAGTACTATTTTTCACTGAATACAGTTTTGGTTCCTTTCGATAAACTTATTTTATGTACTTATACATAACTTCTAACTCAATGGTGATAAACGGAATTTAAAATTGTAAATTCGAAACAATATTTGTAAACTTATGAAAAGGACATGTACATACATAATTTTATAATTTAGACTGCTAAAATCATGTGCCTTTTAAATCTAATTATCCTAGCATAAGTATTTTTGATACTAACAAGCTTCATTTAATTAAAAAGGTTGTTTAAAATATTTAACTGCTGTTAGAGATACAACTTAATTTATCTTACTTAGATGAATTAGATAACTTTGAGTAATAAAAATTAATAACACCTGAATGTTTACAGAACATGGAGGCTTTCAATGATTGATTATATTAAATTGGTCTCTAATAATGTTAGCGTCAGACAAAAGTGTCAAAGAATTTGACATAAAGTGACAAATTAAAATGTTATTCTTTTAATATTTCAATAATTGATTATTAGTTTTCATTCAAGACACAAGGTGGTTATCAGGTTATAATATAATTTTTGTATATGATGCAAAATACACGAGCGTAATTCTACACATTTATTAAATCCGAATAGTTTATCGTTGCGAAATAAAAATGCTCAATTAAAATTGTCTAAAATTATACGTTGTTATGTGATTTTAATCAGTTTATAGTCATATTAGTTCTTGCACCATTTTTTTGTCATTTGTTTCTCTAAATATCGTTAAAATAGGCAAATAGAAGAACAGCCAGGGAGAGCATAATTTTTACAGGCCTACAGATGATATAGCATTTGATAGCCATGTATATTGTTAAAGTTTTCTTATTATTAATAAAAACAAATACTTCTTATAGGGTAAATAATAGGTGATTAGCACATCTGCATATTTCCAAACTATCCAGAGCAAAATATTATATATATATATATATATATATATATATATATATATATATAATTTGTCGATAAACATTGAATCACAAAAAGTACTTGCTCCGCCAAAAATATTATTCACGTTTCCATTGAAAAAATTAGACATGTTGAATGGTATTGTAATTGTGTTTTTGATAGAGAGTTCATTTAATCTGAACTAACGTTATTGAAATATTCTTATACTACTACTGAGGCCAATAAAGAAAAAAATGTGGAGCAGAACGTGCCTCTTCAAGTTTTTGAAGGAAGTGTGTTTATATTCAAATTACAGTACATAAAACCATACTTCAAGCCTACTGAGTGGAAAAAACTGAAAATTTCTTTCAGACTTTTGAATGATAATTTTAAACCAGATTTTAATAGATTGTTTTATAATGTCGGTAACAATACTGCAGTAGTTTCATTGTACCACCTGAACTACGTCATCAGCGCAACTCTGGAAGTAGATACACGCTCGCGTCAGGTATTCTAAGAAACCACCAACTACAAGGTTCTAGAGTAAAGGTGACAAAACCCCCCTTAGTAGACAGCCCTTAAATTGAGCAATATTACAGACTTCTCTCAGGAAGAACGTACGTTCTGTATAACATGTCTGGTACGAGACGTAGCTTCAATCAAGTAGCAAACATTTTGATCAGCATTACGCATCTGCTCCCCATAAACCATGGCACTATAAAACATACTGTGAAATACCCCTTTAATATCTAGGTCCATATTGCGATTTAATTAGTGGAAACTTTACTATAAATTGATGCAGGATACATATTCAATACTTATCAGTACTTATCAACCAATAATAATATAAAATATTTGTCTCCCTAATCTCTCTCTCTCTCTCTCTCTCTCTCTCTCTCTCTCTCTCTCTCTCTCTCTCTCTCTCTCTCTCTCTCTCTCTCTCTCTCTCTCTCTTTACAAAATAACATTCTTTTTATTACGCTACATAGAGAGTGACATTATGTATTGTTGTCCTAAAACACTAACACTAATAAAATAGACGACCAACAGAGATAATATTATTTGTTTATAAACGTTTTAAATACATTAGTTATGGGATATCTGTAACAGCCTGCCAACACTTCAGAGTGGTATTGACAAGACGGCTGGTATCTCACAAAAATCGCCACATAGCCCACTCTGGGAAGTAGATTACTAGTATTATACCCCATTTTAATATTTATAAATTGTTTGTAATTGATGGAAAAAAATAAACTATGAAGAAAAAGCACTGTCCATTATAAAGCTCATGGCCAGCTTCATTTTCCTTTTCCATTATGCATCTGTCTCTCATATGTCGCTCTATAGTGAAAAATCCATACGTTTTAATTTTTATTGTAATATATTAGTTAAAAAAATACTTAATACGTCTACGCAATTCTTAAAATACGTGATATTTATTAATAACCACAATTAAAAAAGAATATACATAAGTACGTAACATAAACATTTATATAAAATAACATCTGAATAAAAAATATGGATGCAAAGGGTACAAGTTACGTTGGACTCACTAACTAAAAGAGTTAACAATCGATAAATTATTTATATATTAACTTTTTTTAATTTAATTGTTATTTCAGTAAATTTAGACTCAAGTAGTGCCATTAGTAGAATGCTGTAAATAATTATGTGAACTACCATTAAGATGTCTTAAGTTATAATGAAACTCTTAACTCAAAAGGGAAAATGATTAGTAATATTATAATAATTTTGATTTGCATTAATAAAAAATTACATGTTTGTAGTATAATAATGTATTTATTGTGAGACATTGTAATTTTATCAACCTTTTTATACACATTACATGAATAGAAAGAATTAAACAAGCACTTTTACAAGATTCATGAGGCACATACAAAGTGTAGTTTCAAAACAAAACCAAGTAATACACTGAATTTCCTTAGGCCTTGCTGAAAAAAATTTACTCGGAATCAGGCATTCTTCAACTGCAGGGATTTAGAGGGACTAAAAAAATATTTTTATGTAACCGTACACCTGCAAGTTGATAATATATATTATTATTATTTTACTGCTATTGAATTCTAATGTTTGTACGTTTACTGTTGCATAAAAATTAAATTTCATCACTGTAAAAATAGATTTATTAGAGCTTCATTAGGTGTATTATTGGTATGCAACATTGAATGATACAACATTCACTGCAATGATATTGCCTGGAATCGTAAATTTGAAAAAATGAAAGTAATCATGTCTAAATTTATAAATTTTATAGTGTAAATAAAAACATTGGATCTAATATCATAATAAGTACGGAATTTAGTATACAATTATATAAGTTACAGAAATCTTCCCCCAGGACTAAGCATTCACAAACAATAGCTTCAACATATTTTGTTATATGTGAATTATGTCGCAGCACGAATATTTCTGTAACCCCCTCGAGTAATGCAAGTTATTTTACAACTAATATGTGATATTTGACTCATAAATATGAGTAAAAAAAATCACAATCAGAATAAAAAAACTAAATTTGTTTGGGGAAATTTGTTTTTTTCTAATTCGATCTACTCTTTAACATGTTACTTTCTGAAATAAATTTTAATAAAATAAATTTAGTTGTAATATTATAGTGAATTTCGAAAAAAGGTGATTATATTTACTTGGTTATGACTTAGTTCTACTACTACAATACAATATATCTACTATACAAAGACTTATTACTTCATAGTGTTAGATGAAGAATAATCAAAGAACTGAATAATAGAAAAGAATAAGAAAAGAAAAGAATAATAAAAAAGGGCAAAAAGGGTTTTGGCACTTTTTGAACCCTTTTTGCCCTTTTAACCAAAACTTTCGTAGCTGACGATCGGTTTCATTTTTAGAAAAATATCCTTTATTTTTAAATATCGATTTAAAGAATATTTTATGCCTATACGGATAAAATTGGCTCTTGGGCTCTTAATGGCGGATGGTCTAAAGTCATCTTTAAAAAACTACAATCTCTATTAGGTGAGAAAATTTATCTTTCCGAAACACTCTTAGGAATCATAGGATTTCTTCAGGTTTTTATCCTTTTAAAATTGTCTTTATACTATTCACTATCCTTTAGGCTTTATTGCCTGTATTAACAATTATTAAAAACGATACATGCAATTATAATATTGATTTTAAAATAAGAACAACAATCACACAACAATATTCTATTAAATCATTTCGAATTTTAATAAGGATATCCAGGTTAAGTGTTGACTTAAACAGACGGCTTCTTAGCCCTAACTTCCCCTAATAAAATAGTACATCTTTATTGTTATTATTTGTTTAATTAAAGGACCAGCTTTGAGTGAAGAGTAAATTTTAATCATAATAAGAAAGAAACAAGCTTAAAGGATCATGTCAAGAATTATATCATGTGGGATTTTTTAATCATACTTGAAATAGGGAAGATTAAAATTTATTGTTTGAATTTGAGTCTTCGCATGGAAAACTCAATATAACTGTAACATCAATATAATCACTAGAGTAAAATCAATAACTGTTGGCTATTAGGGAGTTAAGTCTTTGTTAGATAGATTATCAAATCTCTGTTAGCAATTATTATTAAATCAACAGGTTTTTTTTTAATTATTACGTCGTGGGTTTTGAAATAACTCTTTGTAATGACATCCTACATTTGATACTAATACTCCGTTCTATAGGTTTGATTTATTATAAAATATTAAAGTAAGATGTTTGTATAAAACAATTTAAGCACGTTTTAATTGACAAACACATGTTAGAGTAGTATATTCTACTAGGGCAGCCTCATATTGTTCTCTCTACTGCCTCACTAGTATATCACTACGCTGATGTGACCCCTGACATTAAAAGCGCTGTAATAACATTAAACGCTCTGTTAAGTGGTGGTTTATTATACAATATCTCCCATTTAATCTATGTTACATTGTGAGGACCGGTACTTAATCTGTATATTTCGTTTTGTATATTAGTTTTTACCCAACTGTTACTGAAATTATTTTACCAGTGGACATGCCTAGAGGAGGTATCTGCGTCACTTATCTTTGCAAGAATATAGCATTTTAGGTGATTAAAAAAAATTTTAAACAAAATTTTTTTTTAATGATACTATACAATTATTTGGATACTCCACCTTAAAAATATATTCAACTGAACACATGGAATCAGTGTAAAAGTATGTTTACATCTTAAAACATATTTATATCCATCCTGTTTATAAACTACAACGGAAATTTTAAATTTTATTGTATTTTAATATCTTTTTAACCCCGAATTCAGAAATGGGATTAATCCAATTGAAACATTTAATTGAAAATTTATCTATCTTCTCATAATGTTGGAATAACGGAAGAACTTTATATAAGTAGGTGGTAATTTCGAATTAAAGTATGTTTATTGGAATCAGATAAAATATGAGTATTCATTTTATATCCGACTTAGTTGTGTAAATCTGTATCATAAAAAAATGTTATAGGAAATTAATTTATTAATATAATGATGCTATTCCATACATGGCCAATAAGATTTTGAAAAAAATATTTTTGTACGTTCAGTACATGTTTTTTAGAACAAAAACATTATATCTTGTACTTTATATTCATTACTTTGAAATCTCTACTAATATTAATTTTTAATAATTAATATGACAACTTATTACTGCAAATTGTGAGGTAAATAATGCTAGTAAATGTTTTATAATTGCATTCGAAATATTAAATCCTGTACTGTAACATAGTAACATATACGGTTGTGTTCTTGAATAAATTACCACTACAACCGTTCTCTTGTTTTATTTTACATGTTGAATTTCCCCCAACATAACCAACTATGGCGTGGGCAGCATGCAACATGATTTATGCTTTTTCAAGCCGCTCTGGATTTTCTTCAAGTGGGTTTCATGTTTTCGACGTGCGGTACTGCATGTACGTACAATATGAGTTTGGAAATTTGCCGTTATAACTTGATTAATTTAATTTTTTGTGCATGCTTACGCTTGATGTCAGGTTTTAGACAACCAAAGGAGCTAATGGACCCAAATTTCCATGCATATAACGATGAAAAATAAATGAAATCGTGTTGTCTATTATAAACTGAACTAACAACACATAATTAAATATATCTGAAAGAAACAATAAATTTAATAATATAATTTATACATCAGTCACGCAGGGATATCATTTGAAACATTATCAAGTACAAGTGAATGATACGTCTTTAGCAAACTGATTTTATGTAAGTCGATTTGGAGTTATTTGTTTTACGATCACGTTCATATAAACTAACAAATCTGTTATAATTATATTGGTATTTATAAAAAAATCGGGGTATTAATGATAGGATATACTGTCATTCTTTCGTTCTCAGTAATATTGGGATATTCTGTTTCATTTTATTTGCAATGTTAATAAAACTTATGGTACGATAATATCCTAGGTTTCAAATCTATGTGAGAAGAACTGGCTGATATTGCCAATTCACTTTAGTCGATGCACCAATTTCGTATGTACAAGCTAGTAATGTGTAATCTGTGGTTTCAGTATTTTATATGGCTTTTAAGCTACACCAAAACCAATAGAAGCGAAAATAGGACAGACAGCTGAAATAGAGTTTGTGCAATGATGGTCATAAAAAACATTTACTACCCAGTATTGTACTGCTAGAGTAAAAGCAGTATACGATTATAGTCATCACTATACTAAATTACTAGTTTTGTAACAAAGCGTTGCGTTAAACATGTCATCTGCTTTTATCATACCCGAAACCAAAACCATGAAATTACAAACAAGTCATTAGTTGAAACAAATAACAAAAAATAATTTGAGTATCCATTAATATCCTTAGCAGGTTTATTTCTAAGACTTACTTTTATAAATTCGAATTGTTAGGGACCAACATCGATCTGTACGTTAGACCTCCGGACCTTGTGATAGGTCTTTATATAAGGGTTTTATATATAGTAGAATGTCGATAATTCGCACATGAAAACCCCGGACCATTAATAATCCGTATTTGTTTTTAGCAAAAGTTAAAACATCGTACTATCTGCTAGAGAAACAAAACGAGAATTACCCATTCAGCTGATTTCTTTAAAACGAATTAAGGACTTAGCTGCAAAAAACTAACCACTAATGCAGTTCAAAAACCTATTACATATTTTTTAAAAGATCAAATAGTGTTTGTACGGTACACATGTTGCTACTAAGAAATTAAATTACAGTGATTGAATATAAAATATGTTTTTGATTAATTTCACCTCAAAACCCTTTACTTTTTAAGAGAAAATATAAAATTTTTAAGTGTTTTGTGTACTTAAATAGTGCATACTGGCCTTATTTAAGGTAATTTAGATAATCCGGATGGGTTCCAGTATAATTTAATCCGGATTATTGACGTTCTAACTGAACTATTAATCGAATAATTTTCTCTTAGTTAAAGGAGCCCTAGTCCTTTGTGTTAAAATAAGAAATGTAATCAGTCCGTGTTCTACGTCTATGTTTCTCTTTAGTCTCCGAGTAAATTTTTAATTTCACCAGGGAGGCAAATTTGCGGTCAAATGCACTTCCCACAATGAGCACCATTTAAATAGCTCTTATTGAAAAGGTGGGCCATCAAAAAAGTCATTTTCTAAATGAGACCTGACCAAGATAGGAAGTATAGTATGTTTACCTCCTAGAAACAGTAGTAAAAACAGTAACGGTTTAGTAGCTTCATTAATACTAAATTATGGATATGATGATATAGTCTCTTACTTTACCTTACTACCTGCCGAAGAATATAGTTTTTCTTGTTTTATTGAAGTAACAATTCAGATAAAGTTGATCAAAACAGTCTAATGTAAAATCTAAAAAATAAACTATATTAAGTAGACAAGGCTACCTACTTCTTCTAGAGGGTTTATACTTGGTTTATCCAGTTTAATCTTCAGCACTACAAAAACTGAGTTCGACTTATATTTGGGCCAATCATAAATATCCAGAAGCAGTACATCACCGCGAATGTCAAAATAATGTGTTGAAAATGGTTAGACATTTAAGTCTAGTTTAAATCAGAAGGAATACTGTTTGAGTAGACGTTGCTCTATTAATTATAAAAGCTTTAGAAGCATAAATATGAGCGAATATTTTCTCAACAGGCCTCCACTTTCGCTGGAATAGAGCGAGCCTCTTCTTCTTCGGTGATCGAAAGAGTGCCGGTTATTCATCTTCAAGGTATCTTGAAAATTAACAGCCCTTGCCCTCAACCTTACCCTATTGCTTAGCTATGTGTTTAAAGAACGATTTATAGTTGAAATTTATAAGGACACTTTTTGGAGTTTTCATCAGAGGGGTTGTTAGCACTGTACCTTTCCCCCAACACGAAAAATAAAGGGATAAGCAACAGGTCAGAGCGGCTAATATCGCAAATGTTTAGTGCAGTAGTCATCCATGGTATGAATTATTGAAGCGGAAGGGGTGTCCAGAGAAAAAATGTTCCCAACATTGTTTTAATTTTTTTTATTTTAATATAATCTGTAAAACATTTTGTTGTAACATACACAATTATTGGTCAAAACTACAACAATTATTTTACTATTTTATAAATTGTTTACGAAACGTATTCAAAATTACTGAAAAAAATAATAAAACATTGTGTTGTAACATACGGACTGGTCAAAACTACAATACTTATTTTACTATTTATACAATTTTTACGAAACGTATTCAAAATTATTGATATAATTGAAATGGGTGACAACAAATAAGTCTATATTACTGTCACCTTAATACTAATAGTATATTTAGCAGTTTTATTATATTTACAATGACGTTCTTGCCAAGTAGCTAGGAATCAATAACATTCACGGCGGGTATCTCACTGATTATGATTACATCAACAGTCTGATTGCAGACGTGCTTCGGTTACAATCCTTCCTATAGTGATTTCAAACTGAAAACCCTGATAAGTAATTAGTGATTGTGAACTGAACATGTTTATAACGATTATATTATTTTCTCTTAACATGACAACCAAAGCTTGCAGATTTGTTTTAGAAATGTATCAATATTTAGATTGATTACGCTATTATATGAGGAACAGTAATGATAATCCTTCGTGTAAATGTAATAAAGCATAAATAAAACATTATTTTATAAATGAAAAATCCACTTATAAACATCATATTGAATAAGAATTAAGTAGAAATAAAAAATAAGTTTTAAGAAGAAAACTTATGTGGTATTTACCTGAATCGGACATACCACTATGTTGTTGTTTATCTCGATATACGAACCAACTCTTAAGAGGTTATAGCTAATATTTATATGTTTCTAACATAGTAAAGTGACCACTTTCTCTTAAGTGAAACGCGACTGTTAGGTGAGTCTTAGAAGAGGAAACGAGCATGTTTGGAGAATTGTTTTGTTATAATGTACCGCGAAATATGTCATACGCGTGTATTTAAATTTTTCTCACTCAACAAGTAATGATATAATAGGGAAAGTCCAGACTTATGGCTTGATGTGTGTGTGTGACAATACCTCATGTGAAACAAACAAACGAGATCCTCACGAGATATTACATATTTGGTAGATGTCTCTACGTTTATGTTCATACAGTATTTACCTACTACAAATTAAAGACATTGTCCCACATGCATGGTTCGATCCATTACCTGAGGCGAAGCTTTACCTGGAACGTGAAACTGATTTTTAAGAGGGAATGCTTAGGGTAAGTTGAAATTGCTGTTACAGATAACTTGGATATTAGTTAATGTCTTGGAGCCCAGTTTAATATTGATTTGACAGTACATATTGTGTAAAAAACAAAAATTATTGTATAGGACATCTTTTTTAATCCTACAAATAATAATTTAATTTTGTGTCACTTTGTTCTATTACTATTCAATACCTAAAATATATTAAAAGTCCTATAATCAAATGTCTACATAACGATGATAAAAATATGGCAATATTTTACTGGCCATTAAATTCTAAAAGCCATAATCATTAATATAGCACAAAGTTTTATCCGATTCTGTGAAAGGATGTAAGTTAAAATTATATTTTAAAACTTTGGTAAACAGAATTATGCATTTAAGTTTTGCTCAAATTTATAAACTATTGTATTTAATAAATATGCGTTATCCTGCACAACGTATTTTATAATTCGTGTCAAACATACGATTAGCAGATCGTTTTTGTGGTTACAGTGAAGTGAAATTAAATTATATATGGAATTTTAAGTTATTGCATTTTTTATACCCCCCCCTTAAATATACTTTCATATTTATCGTAACATCAATAATATCTGCTTAACAATTATGATAGACTTTTACAATTATAAATTTTAAAATTGAGGCCATCCTTCATAAATATAAACCAGTAGCAGTATTATATTAATAAATTGGATGAAATGTGTTTTAAAAACAATTAAGTGTATTTATAGCCATAAAATAGATTAGGACAACGCGCATCTAGCTTGTTTGGGTTAAATTGGTGTCAGCTAACACATAAAACAGTAAATGTAACAATATATGGCTGAAGACTGTCCCAAATTAAATACAAACAATTTAGAACAAATGAATATAAGAGTTATTCACGTCAATCTTAAGATCATGTCTGTTTACTGTAATTGCCTTGAAGAAAATCACATTTGCAATACACAATTAATGTATGGACAATCACCAAGTGGTTGATTACGTTAAAGTCCAAAACAATCAACTGTTTTTATCATATATCCAATCAATAGTATTATCACAGAAAAAAAGACTTTTAACAATAGCTGATGGCATATTTAATGTGTTTTTATGATTATAAATGTGTATAAATGTCAATAAATAAAAAGTCTTAAACTATTTATATTACTATAATATATGTCGTTAATGATTTTCATACTTTGCGACGCTGCTCACTGAATGAGGTTTAATTTAGACGCAGCGACAGAAGAACTGGAGAGTAGGATAACTTATATTTTTTTAGAGTTTGTATAGTAACTTAAAATATGGATATATTAAAGAATATTTGTTATCAATTAAAAAACTACAGATATATTCCTCTTGTTAAAAGGAGACACCTAACTGATTTTAAGGTCCAGAGGTTAAAGTAAGTCTGTTAGTCTATTGGGCCACCTGAGTGACTTTATTAAAAATCCTATAGACCTGAAATACTCGTATTTAAGTTATTATTCGTCTGAAGAACGCATTGATTTTGGGCTCAACCGGCCACATGTTATTGCGTTAATCTATTTGTCCTGTTTGCATTTGTGTGCTGTACCTCACACTTAATTGAAATATCTTAGAATCATTAAAATTGCTACATAGGATTCTTTTAAATTGAACAAGATTTGCTTTCATTTTGGTGCCATTATTAATATAAATGATCAAAGGGCAGTCTGCCCATGTGATGTGGTCTGCTCTGTCGAGAACTTCGTTACTCTATTTATTTAAGTAATAAGAAAACTCATTATTGCCACATATTTGACTCCAAGTTTCTTTCATAGTTTTTTTTAATTGTGTGTAAGTTGAATATAATAATAACTGATAAAGGTGTGGTAGATAGAACTTGTGTTTTAGAACCAGGCTATGTGTTTGTCGCTTTTAGATACACATGAAAGGGTTTATAGTTTTTTCAATGTAGTTCGTCTGTTTGTAATTAGGTTGAGAGGTAATCCTTGTATGCTCCATTTAGAGTAATGGTAACCTATGAAATTACTTAAAAGAAAATATACTTTATTGAATTTGTTTAAACATAAGTAAATGTATGTTTAAAAGGCGGGGGTCTGTTCGCCTATCTCCGTAATGTTAATTATATGTAATTTTTTATAGAGTTGTGTTGAACCTACACTGAAATGTTTTATTTTTATTTTATTAATCATGTAATACTCTAGTCACTGACACAAGGATTTTTGTTTATTTTGTATTTTAATTTTTCTACAATTTTTTTAAAAACTTGTGTTAAATTTCAAGTTTTCAATTCAGAAATTTAATTTTTATAAGCCCAAAAAATTAAAATTTTACAAAATCCTTGTGTTAGTGACTAGTAAATACTAAAACAAACACACAGTGAAAATTTCATAAAGATATCTTTAACAGGTCCTGAGAAAACTTACATCAAAGTTAGAAAATACAAATTTTGGGAAAACGCGATTGAAAAAATCGTTGTACTAACCTACAGTGAACTTGGTAACATCAGTAGCTGTCAGTGCTGTAGGCTGGTTTGTCTGCTTCATCCTGCTCAAATTGGTCCTCTAACTTTCTTTTCTTCAATGCCTTAGCCTTCCTGATTTTCTTCTCAAGCTCATTTGCAGCTAATTCGGCTTTCTTGAGTCGCTTATTCTCAAGGCTTTTCATTGCAGCAACCAAATTTTTACCAGGAGAAAGTTTAAGCTCATCCATTATTTGTACTCTACTTATCAGTCCATTATTAAATGTGCTTATAGCTAAATAAGTCCCATATTTTAGCACTGATAGGCTAACAAAAACCCTTTTTGGTATTACAGACCAAATCACATTGTTCAATGATTCGTTTGGGTTTTGTGTTTTGCCCTTCACACATTTTTGCAAAAGTTCAGGATCAGCCAAATCCCTAAATATTGGCTTGATAGCAAGCATAACAGCTTTTGGCAAATGAAAGTGTTTGTTATGATCATACTCAGTATTATCAAGTAAGCTCTGGTTGAACTTACACCACGTTCCGTCTCCTTTTGGGCAAAGCTCGTGTTGGGGTTGTTCGTTAGTCGATAAGACGTGAAAAAATTCAGCCCAAACTGCTTGCTTCATTTCCCTTACACTTGATGTGTTTCCGACGTATAGCCAGTCCATAATAACTTTGCAGTTGATGAACAGCAGCAGTAGTAAGTCGACCTTTTCCGGACATAGATTTGTTATCTTCAAGGAGGGTTTTACCCGACGTACTTTTTATTTTGAGTAAACGTGTTCCCATTCTCTTTTGCACGTGGCCTATGCATTCAAGTTTGTTTATTTTTATTTCTTCTCCATAAACTTCAGCTTCATTCACTGATGCATAGGCCTTTGAGTCTCCATCTCCCAAGTAGTTGAGGTAGCGAACATTATATTCCGGCTCTGACCTCCGAAAAACCTCTAAAGCGCCAGCGACCTCCATTCCTCCGCTGCTACCCTGATAGTTTGCTTTACAGCTGACTACATGAACATTTTCACACTTATTTGGGCATTTTTAAAACTTTGAAAGGATAGATACATCTAGTACTTTCCCTGTATCTACTGATGTTAGAGAAAGAATGCCATTTTGAGAGACATGGCCTCTCTTTTGCCATGAACCGTCTAGTGCAACGCATAAGTTATGTCGGTCCCCATCATTACTGCTCACTGCTTCTTCTACGGCGTTTCTCATACTTTTTTTACACATATTTTCTGCTACTGTGCCTAAAACTTGTTCATGTTTTCTATAATGAACTGGAGGAGGAGGAAGATTTAGAGTGCCACACAAGATTTGGGCTGCTGTGTGGCCTTTGCCAATGCTGCGCATACCGTGCACAAGACGTAGGTTCAAGTCGTAAAGAGTTACAGATTTTCCATTGATATTTTCAGTGATTTTATTACAATTGTCAATAGACCTTTTTTTTGTCTGTACAGTTTGGACAATACACTGAGAAATTTACTGCAAGTCCTTCAACAGACTGCCTTTCAAAAATCAATTTGTGCTTGCAACGACTGCATCCTGCGATTTCATTTATGGCTTCGGCAAGCGAATTCAAATCAAATATGTCATATGCTAAAACCTCATTCTTCTGATTATAGTATTCAAAATTACCTTGAACTTTCATTTTTCTAACAGAAGAACTAGGGGTGGTAGGATTATCAGAAGTGTCAGTGCTGGTGGTAGGCCTGGGCAAAGTTTCAGTATTGAGGTTATACATAGCCTCAGAAGATCTATCAAGGCTAGATTTAGTCTTTCCAACATGCTTTCTCTTGGAATAACACTTGAAACGATTCCCGATTTTCTGTTTATTTCCCATGTTAACTTGAAACAACAACTAATATTCACAAAACTCGAATAAGTAAACTGTCACTTTGTAAACAACACAAATTGAGAAACACTCTCACTGACATCACATAAACAAAGATCACATGGCAAATAGTACACCTGACAGAGACAAAAATATACATCAAAAGCAGGGTAGCCAACATAACATAACAATAAGGAAACAAGAATAGTAGTAGTATGTATGAATATGATTAAAGCGGTGGGCCACCAGCGGGGCTGCCTCTTTCACCATAAATTGGTTGCAATGCTTTCGAAAAACTTTCTTTTCAATAACTTCTAATAAAGATAGAAAGAAAATAAGCACATCTTTGAAAAGGTGAGGTTCTGAAGAATATAAAACTAAAAAAAACCAAAAAACTCAAAAAAATGAAATTTTTGGTACGGACCCCCCTTAATAGCCTATAGACTATATATTTTACACAAAGCTTTACTTCTATATAAGCAAAACTGAGATAATGGAGTATGTCACTCCATGGGATTTGTATGAGCATTAATGAATAATATTCATCTATGTTTATAGCATATTATGCTATATACATGTGCTGAATATACATCCGTCTTACATGTTGCCATTGCCGGGTATGAATTAATTAATTTGCAAAACCTATAAATAAAATCACACGAGATTTGAAAATGTGATTGTTTATTCATGAATTAAAACGAAATAATAATACAGCAAAGATTTAAAATTCGGTGAAAATATTGGATTTCAATGCACTTTAGTAGTAGTACTCTCCATAGCAAACCGAAACTTCAATCATTTCTACACTACTATGAAAGTATAATTAAAGATTTTAAATGTGAGTGTATAATTTGGCAAAATTAAAAAAGCCGTAGACTTATTGCTTCGCATTGAACTTTATTTATACGCAGCAAGATGTTTTCTATCATGGCACATGGCAAACCAAGTAATTTGGTTAGTCTTAATAATTTTTGTAATTATTTATTTGTGTTTGTACGCCTGGTTATCCGGTCAAGGATATCTTGACAAATAAATGAGTTATAAATATATTTTTTTCATCCAACCTCATTGAAATCTGCTTTGGGATACGAGGTGACAGAGTGGCGATATAACAGGTCTACTCATATTTCGAAAAATTGTATTTTTGGAGGGTTTTTATGGAGATCGTTTACTGGTATGTGTAAGCCAGAAAAAACAGGAAGCGTATTGGAAAGTTGGGGAAAATGCTTGCCTGAAAGTTAGGGGCACCGAATCATACCCAACATGTACGTTTTGGGTGTACTTTTTTGTGCAATCAATCTTTATTTAATTTATTATAGGCATTCGTCCCTAGAAGCCAAACTCCAGTGCGGTGCTTTTCCAAGTGGTCGATAGAGGAAGTTTTCACTGTTCACTGATTTAAGCATGCTGCACCAGTGGTCCGCTGAGCCAAAAGAAGGAATAACCAACAAACTCCACAATCGGTGGAGTTAAGAAAGAAAAAGCGGCATTTTCTGGAACAGGCCCCATCCATCACGCCTCCGCCTATCGCTAGGTGAACCTAATATGGTAGAGACACCCTGCTAATAACCAGAGATGAATAGCGCGAGAAAAAAGGAGGCCTAACAAGAAATCATAGCCACAACCAAAACCACCACAGCCTCAGAATAAATTTCAGGGGCTCTTGTGTTTGATAAAAGGCCAGATGACCTATGCCGAGATCCTAGGTAAGATCAAAGAGGATGACTCACTAAAGGACGAGAGTGACTGCGTTCAGACAATACGCAGGACTAATACAGGAAAATTAAAGAAAGTCTTGCCTAAGAAGAGCCTGGAGAGAGCTATGAAGTTGCTTCCACCAATTCAAGGCGCTCTGGGAACCGACAAAAATGTCAGTCGAGGAAGCGGACATTAATATTAAGGACGTGATAAAGGGGGACATATTTTAGGTGATTCCATGGCACCTGGTTGTGAACACTAATGCTGGGGTGCGTAAGTTCGCTGTGCTTTGCGTGCAACAAGACAGACCTTGACCATCAGGCTCACACTTCCTGTAAGAAACTCCTGGACTTTTGGGATAAAATATAGCCAACTCAGGATACGCGGTGTTCCTAACATGTGACAAGTGTTTCGACCTTCGGGCACCTATCTGGCAGCTGCAAAATCCAGAAAAAAAGAACACTTGGATCATGTGTGGCGGAATAGACCCAATATTGCAACCTTAAATAGCGAGGCGCTCTTTGTTGGTGGGTGGTCGGCGAATGCAGACAACTAGCAACCTGTAGTTCAGTTTAATAATTAGTGTTGTGTTTACTTTTTATTAAGTGCATGTTTTCGAATTAGTAAATTTGACACACAAAATGGTGTTTGTAATTCATGACCTATGCTTGTGACAATACTCTGGTATTTGATTATTTTAACCTAGTTTGTAATTATTTGCTAGGTTACATATTTACCTGAAGAATATATCAAATTTTAGATCTCTTAAAATGTTGTCTTACTAATTTTCCGTATCACGATTTCCAGAAAAATTCTGTTTCACAATCCTCAATCGTCAAAAAAACTTCAAAACAAAGAATTGAGAAAGTATTAAAAGGCATACTGCAAGAATTCAAATTCCTCATTTTACTGATATGGTAATATATTGGTAATAAATATATTAAAGGTATTAACGTTTGAGCCAAGATAGACTGACATTGCTGGCAAAAATAACTGTGCAAAAAATCCACAGACAAGAAAAGACCTATGTATCAATAAATAACATGATTACTGAAAACAACTAACTACTTTAAAGAATTAAAAATTTTTAAATACATAAATGATTTGTATGTAAATGAATTAGCTTATATATACTAAAACCATTAGTTTCTGATAGTTTGTATATATAGTAAATAAAGTAAATGTTAAAATACATGGCCTGTCTTCCAATTAATCTATTTTATGTTATGCCTATAAAAGGGACACTCCTGTTTTAGAAAAATACTTTTTTGCTTACCACATCTAAACAACAGTAATGATATCGTAACTCAAAACTTTGATGGCAGGAATTTCAAATGCTCAATTAAGGTATCACTACTAATTGTGTAAATACAGTGTCCCATTTCGTGTAATTATATGTTTAGATAACCAGTAAATTGAGTTTTCCCAAACAATGCTTAGACAGCCCCGCTGAATAGTTAAATAGAATATGTACGTGCTTTTTCAACAGTATCATAAAATGTTACTTAATTAAAGGTAATTAAGGTTATTACTCTAATAATTCATACTTTACGTTTGTGTTTAATTCCTTAATAACAAACACGGTATTTATAGGATATATAATGGATTATCTATGTCGAAACCATAGTTGTTAAGCTTAATTATGTTCGGAAGAATAAAAATAATAGTTCAGGATTGCATAAACAGTAGTTCATAATTTATATTCTAAGGCAGCCTGTACAGTATAGCAAGTATAGAGCTGGTTTTATTACTTTTATGTTGTGCTTTTTCACATTCATCAAAACATAGTTTAAGTTAAATATATCAAAGTAGGCCTATATTAAACACACACACACACACACACAATAATTATATATGTATATATATATATATATTGAAGATTTTTGCCTCTTTTTTATGTGATCTCAAAATTAAAGAATAAAGTCCTGATTCATTGATGAAAATAGTATTTTTTTGAAAGTTAGAAGGTAGGGCAATCGAATGACCCACCTTATTTATTTCAGAATATGATAATTTATCATCATTATCAACATGCTCTCTAACTGCTTGTTTCGTATTTTCATATTCTAGAATTTCTGCAACATCTTTAGCTTTAAACCAAAATTCGTTATTTTTATCCACAATCGTAAAAATATGTTTGTTTTCAAATCTAAGTTGATTATTGAGCAGATCCACAACAGACTCCATTTAGATAGAAAAAATTTAACAAGCAATTTTTATTTTGAGTATAAAGTCCTGATTCATTAATGAAAATAGTGTCAGGATGAAGATTTTGAAAGGGTCTATGGCATAGACTCGATTTATTAAGAAAAAAATTTGGAACGTGGAACGTGAACGTGAACATAAAACGTAGAACGTAGATCGTGAACGTAGAACGTGAACGTAGAACGTGAACGTAGAACGTGAACGTAGAACGTAGAACGTGGAACGTAGAACGTGGAACGTGAACGTAGAACGTAGAACGTGGAACGTGAACGTGGAACGTAGAACGTAACATGAACGTAAATTTTGTGTTTTACGTTTAATTTAACGTGATTTAACATGTAAATTCGTGTTTTTTTCCACGTTCACGTTCCACGTTCTACGTTCCACGTTCTACGTTCTACGTTCACGTTCCACGTTCTACGTTCCACGTTCACGTTCTACGTTCATGTTCTACGTTCACGTTCACGTTCTACGTTCACGTTCTACGTTCTACGTTCCATGTTCACGTTCACGTTCCACGTTCCAAATTTTTTTCTTAATAAATGGATAGAGCACTAAAATTATTACAAAGCGAAAAAGATAAAATCGAAGAAGAAAGAAATAATAAAATTTTAGAATTAATACAAAATGTCGAGACAGATTTTAAGAATTTAAGAGCAAGTTTATACAATCTTCTAGATGAAAAATATAAGCCAGAACTCGTAGAAATACAGTTTAAAAATAGTAAAAGCTCTGTAAATATTTTAAACAATACAGAATCAGATTCTTTTACATTAGATACAGAAGACGAAGATAAAATATTAGAGATTATTAAAAAAGTTGTTAACAGCACAATTGATGTAGATTCTAACGATTTACAAAATATTTCTGGAGGAAGACTCTATAAATACAGATTTAGAAGTTCTAAGTATGGTAGTGGATTAAGACAACATTTAAAATTCTAAACACGTCTTTCTAGGGGGAACGAATCGTTCTTACCTTTAAACTTTCAAGAAAAGACTAGAAGATATACATTTTCAAGGGTATCGAATCGCGACTCTTACAAAAATTACATCCAGACACTATTTTCGACCTTTAAACTCAAAATAATAATTGCTTGTTAAATTTTTTTTCTATCTAAATGGAGTCAGTCATAGATCTAAGAAATAATCAACTTACATTCGATAACACGAATATCTTAACGATTGTAGACGAAAACAATGTGATCTGGTTTAAGGCTAAAGACGTTGCAGAAATTTTACAATATGAAAATACTAGACAAGCTATCATAAATAATATTGATAATGACGAGAAAATAGCCTTTAAATAGTATATAAATTACAAGAGTCTATGCCATAGACCCTTTCAAAATCTTCATCCTGACACTATTTTCATTAATGAATCAGGACTTTATACTCAAAATAAAAATTGCTTGTTAAATTTTTTCTATCTAAATAGAGTCTGTTGTGGATCTGCTCAATAATCAACTTAGATTTGAAAACAAACATATTTTTACGATTGTGGATAAAAATAACGAATTTTGGTTTAAAGCTAAAGATGTTGCAGAAATTCTAGAATATGAAAATACGAAACAAGCAGTTAGAGAGCATGTTGATAATGATGATAAATTATCATATTCTGAAATAAATAAGGTGGGTCATTCGATTGCCCTACCTTCTAACTTTCAAAAAAATACTATTTTCATCAATGAATCAGGACTTTATTCTTTAATTTTGAGATCACATAAAAAAGAGGCAAAAAATCTTCAAAACTTGGGTTACAAAAGAAGTTTTGCCCTCTATTAGAAAACTTGGTGAGTACAAACTTGAAAACAAGATTAAATATTTAGAGGATGAAGTAAAACACTTGCAAATTAAAGATGAAATCAAAACGGAAATAATCGCAAAACAAAGTGTAAAAATTGACTTAATGAAACCAGAACTTGTTTGTAAAAATTTTGATAAGAAAAAACACCATGTTTTTGTATTAATTAAGAAGAATCACATGTGGGAATATCCTTATTACGTTATCAGAGCTCAAAAGAGAGAAATACCGAAAAGATTGAAAGAACTTGAAATTGATTACCCAGAAATGGAAATTTTATTAAGACATGGAGATCCAAATAGTATAAATCTCTACAACCAAATGAAAGAATCTTTGAATATTTTATACAACGGAAATCATTTTACTACAAATATGGCAGAATCTCGACTGATTTATAGAATATCTAAATTACACGATGAAAATGTTAAACATTCGAATTATGATAGTTTGTTTGTAAATGTCTTTTAAGACTATAGAAATGTTGAATTTCTCTTCCGCATACGCAAAGAACTGGTCTAGCAAAGATTTGTTTAGCACAATCTTTACAATATGCTTGTTTGTTGTCTTTACTATAATGGAGATTATAAAATTCTGAAATACTCTTAACCTTTTTACACCGTGTGCACTCTTTCTCTTCTAAAGTTAATTTTTCCATTTTATCATATAATTCTTTTCTATATTTCTTATTACAATCCTTACAATAATAGCATAATCCATCTTTTCTAGTCTTATCTTGAAAAAACTTCGACAAATCTTTAAATTCTTGACACTTTATACATTTCTTTTGGGCCTCCATTTATATAGAAAAAATCTTTGACTTTTTCAATTCATATTCGTAAAAACTTCCGGTTATTTCTCAATTTTCAAAGTTTCCAAGTTTATTTAATTCGTCTAATATATCAGATTTTGCTTCGCCTTTATATCCATACGGTACTGTATCGATCTTATTTTCTAGGACATTTCTCTTATCATCTTTAGCGTTCAGTGCCAGCTTGTTTATAGTGATGGTATACAATTCATGTTTATAGCTTTTGATTACTGTCATCTCCCTAAATTCTTCTTTATCTTCGAACAAACATCTCTTCAAGTTTTCGATATTTATTGTTTTATTTACAACGCTTCTCTTAATTCCTTTACATCTTACTGGATTTTTGTCTAGATATTTGTACGAGTACATCTTTGATCTCAATCCACAAAATTCTTCTAATATCTCGCCGTTCAATTCGTCTTTGAATTTCCCTATTACCTTCTTATTTTTAGTAGTGAAACATTCATGATCTTTTGGATAATCACTTGTATCAAAGTCATCTATATTTTCTTTAATAATTTTAAAAGGATCTCGTTTCAATTCTAGGAAATAACTGTCTGTATCCATGTAACACAGATTCAAATCTGGATCAAACTTCTTTAATTTGTTGTAATAAAACTCGTACATTAGCAATTTTGAGAGGTCGAGAACTGAAAATCCTATGTAAATCGGTTTGTTAAATTTAACCTTTTGTTTGTACATGTGACTCGCTATACAGTTGTCGTCAAAGATACTAAAGCACTTGAAATTTGTTTTCTTAGCTTGTTTCATTGAAAATTCTTCATTTCCTAGTTTGATATCACATCTATTTCTTACATTTTCCATCGATTTTCCAAAAACCGAGTTGTTCATAAGCTTATAAAAGTCCTTCTCAAAGTCGCTTGTAGCTTTGGTTCTCATACTAGTATTAAAATCGATATATTCTTTCATGAAAGGTTTCTGATCAAACGCAATAACCCTATTCACATGTTTTAAAATCATACCTTGTTCTAGATAGAATTTCAAATTTCTAGAATGAACAACATATTCTGTTTTGTTTAAAAGAGTTGTGCAAAGTTTGTTGTTATAATGTTCTGGAGCAAGAGGTAAATCTTTGTGATGTTCATGCAAATTTGTTGGATATTCAAGATCAACTTCTAAAATATATCCATAATCTTCGTCGCCAGTGAGTTCCAAAATTGTTTCTTTCCATTCTGCTGTTGTATACGTTTTAGGATCCATCCACTTGATTTCGTTATATGGTAAATTTTGCATAAGTCCATACCCATAAAGGTTGTTTGCATCGACGTACAACAAATAGTTTTCGGGCTTTGTCTTATCAAAATCTTTTAAATATTTGTTATTTGCTTTCACATATCGTTTAATACATTGAGAAATGCCTCCGCGAATACCTTTTTCGATCATCAAATACATATTATAATCACTAATTAATTGTAATTCTATCTTCGTTAATTTTAACATAGCATCCCATGCAAGACTGGGAGCTGTTAGATAGTGTGCTGGATCAAGTTTATAGCAATTCAAACAAATATTCCTAAAATTTTCAAAGATATCAGCGAGCAATAGAACATCTTGAATGTTATAGAGATCGGAGTAATTTCCTAGATTTTTTACTTTTAATTTGTTCCATACATTTAAGTAGTGTTGAAAATCTTTCTCAGATATGCTCTCGTCTGTCAAAAGTGAATAGAAATCTTGAATTTTTAGCTCTTCTGTGTAATCAAGTTTTTCAATACTATCGATAAATTCGTAAGGAAATATGCCTTTTCCAGATAGAATTTTAAAGATTTCTTCTTCGTCATTTGGTTGTCTATCTAGAATTGCGTTCAATATTCGTCCATCTTGTATAAAATGATTTGTATGCTTGAAATCATCTTTTTTGAGGTTTTTAGCTAACTTTTCAATAGACGATGCCATAAATCTGAACGTATCTACGAAAGAAAACTTGATGAACTTTCTTGGTTTATCATCTTCAAACTCATACCCATATCCTGAATTTACTGAATAATTTATATATTTTTCATCTGTGTTTGCGATCAAATCAACATTTCCATATTGTTTAGCCATCTCTTTTATGTACAAATGAGTATCGTAGTTACTCATATTGTGACAGAAAACGGGAATATTCTGAGGAAATTTCAAATTTAGATTACAAATTCTATGAGCTGCTCCTCGAAACTTTCCAGTCAAATGACAATGATCTCTTACTTTATTATAACTCTTATCTTTCCAACTATCAGGAGTAAAACCATACTGAATTGACTCAACATCATAAGCAGACCATTCACAGATATGACAAACGTTTGAATTTTGATATGAAATTTCTTCTTCTTCAGTTAATTTCATAGGTTTTTTGTTCTTAGAATTATATTTTGTAGCTATGTATTTCGATAATTTATTGAGTTCTTCAAACAATTTTGCAGGAACATTTGGCAAATCTTCTTCATTTTTTGCTCGATAACATATCGGCTTATACATGCGATTCGTCACATTTGACACTAAATATAGAGTAAAACCATAAGGAATGTGCTTCTGAATCTTGGTTGTAATCGATCTTTGTGGATTGTTCTTGCATGTCGGAATTTTTTCTAATATGCTCTCAAAATCCATATAAATAACGTAAGGATGAGAAAATTTCTTTTGATAATTAGTAAATGTTGTTGTTTGACCTGGAAACGGCATAATTGGCTTACAAACTTCGTGATTTTTACAAATTTCTAAATGGTCTGTTAAATCTCCAGATTTGTAGAAATGGCTTAAACATCTTCTACATAGAAAATTTTTATGTCCATGTTTGGATGTTTGAGAACTCACTAACCTACTTAAATCGGTTATCAAAACAAAATGAGATTTGTCTTCTTGTTTAAAATACAATAAATCAATGTTTAACTCTGCATCATATTTTTCAGAAATTTGTAACGGAACAACCTTAATACTTTCATCAAAACTGTAGACATTGATAGACATTTTTGGATATTTGTACTTGGAATTGTAACTTCGTTTCTCAAATAATTGTATATCTTTTAAGGACATTGGATACTCGAAACCTGAAAATATCTCGTCATTTACAAATTTTTCATATTGTTTTGATCTTTCGCAGTCTCTTTCGGGTTTTTCAATTGCACATCTAATTGAGTAAATAAAGCAATAATCATCTTTATTTTTGATATTTATACAAGCTTTTTTATCTTTGATTTTCTTTGGCAAATCGATATATGATCCTGCGTTCATCATTTCGTGTTTATTAATGCTCAAAACTAGTTGTTTACACCTTTTAAATGTCCATCCAGAGCCCTTATTTGGATGATTTGTCTGTTCTCGATGTGTTAATTTATTAAATTGCTTAGTAATAAAGTCGTTTACGTCGAAGATTTCGTCTGCTTTTATAGTAAAGTACATTGGACAAGTTTGTGTTTCACCGTTCACTAAAGTTCGTTCGTATTCGCATTCTAAAGAGAGATAGCCCTTCATATTTTTAACGGTTTCTTGAAATTTTTCTATTAAACTTTTAATTTCTGGGCGCAAAATAGAAAGATATTTGTAAATTGACATGAAATTGTCGTTCAAATTTGTTAAAATGTATTGCTTAAATAGACCGTGTATTGAGGATAAAACTTCTACATCAATGATATTTTGAGGTTTCTCATTAATCGTTTTATCAATTTCTTCGATCATTTCTGACTTAGTTTTGTCGTTAGTTTCGATAGCCAATTTTTCAGCTATTGAATGAATTTTTTCCTCATTAAATAGATTGAGATCTTTTTTACTTTCCTTAAAATTTTTCTTTAGTTCACGCAATTTTTTCTATATTATACATGTTTTGGTGATCGGCAATTTGATTTTCTTTAGCCCAAGTCCTCAAATAATTCAATTCTTTATTATAAATTTCTTTGTTCTTCAAATGATTTTTCGAATTGTAATGACGAGTATAGTGATGTTCAAAAATGTCTTTTTTGCAGTATGGGCACTCTATCTTTTTCCGCTCCATATTTAAAGAGCAAAAATTTGTAAACTAAAATTTTGAGAAGTGGTGATTTTTGTGACAACTTGACACAAATCAGCACAATTTCTGGTCAAATGTTTTCAGATTGTTCTATTTAAAGAGCAAAAATTTGTAAAATTAAATTTTGAGAAGTAGTGATTTTTGACACAAATCAGCACAATTTCTGGTCAAATGTTTTCAGATTGTTCTATTTAAAGAGCAAAAATTTGTAAAATTAAATTTTGAGAAGTAGTGATTTTTTACACAAATCAGCACAATTTCTGGTCAAATGTTTTCAGATTGTTCTATTTATTATAGAAAAATCTTTTAACTAAATTTAGTTAAAAGATTTTTCTATAATAAATGGCAGCGCTGTTACAAGAGTTGAATAAGGTTGGTGAACTAAGATTCAAAGAATATAAGAAATTAGTGGAATTGGAAGAAAAAAAGAGATATAGAATCTTGAATTTGGAGAAAATGAAAGATAAGTTCGGGATGACAATAATTGCCGAGTTGGAAGATTGTAAAGTACACTTGCCGAACAGATTTTTAACTGTTTTGGATGAAAAAAAGATTAAAGAATTAAACAAAAATGAAAAATTACACTTGGTTGTTACTGGAAAGAAGACTATTAAAGATAAAGACTGTGTTACAATTAACTTTGTAGAATAAAGATTTTTTATTAAGATTTTTTGATTTTTTTCATTAAAACAGCTTATAAATGTAGAAGCAAACATTGAACAGTAAAACAGCTATAGATTCGGTTATTTAACATTCGTGATTTCCTGTTAGATTTTCTTAGATTTGTTTATGGTTCAATGGACAGTATTTTACATTGATTTTCTGACTGTCCCAAAAGTGGTCTAGAACCGGCATATTCATATCCACTTATATATATATATATATATATATATATATATATATATATATATATATATATAATGTTCTTATAGCCCTATTTATATGTTTGTAGTTTCCTGAAGACGGCTTAGCACGAAATATAGAAACTGTTAATACATTTGAAGATTTCTTATTGAAGATTAATATATATAATTTATGTGTGCTTTTGTGGATTAGTATGTAAGTAAATAGTTTAATTTGGTTACCTTTATTTACATAATTTGTAAAAGTTTACTTTGCTTTTAAATACACTGGCATCTTTAAGTACAGTGCCATCTTTTGATTTAAATTTTACCTGGAAGTACATTCTACATTGCGAGTTCAATTAAGGTGCATGTTCCATCTTGATCTTTGGCATATTTTTATCGTAACATAACTTTTGCGCGATAGCCTGATAAAAAATAAGATTTACACTTTATGATGTGAATATTTTAAAGAGCCAGCACCATTTCTCTTCCAAGTTTTAGTCTGTGTTAGGGCTTTTTGCATGTTACTTAATATCTACAAAAGCAATATGGGTTTAGATAATGGTGCGTGTATCTCTTCGGGAATTGACTGATCGTTAATGTCCTCTACCTATCCCGAAGATACATCGAGAAATTTCCATTTTATATTTTTCACTAAACTTCAATTATACGCCAAAAAAACAAAGTTGTTGATAGTGCATGTTCCGCTTGTGAATTTGGTTTATCGCCATTGAAGCCTAACACTTTCGGTGCTAAAAAAACATTTTCTGTCTAGTTGATTCTCTGACTGACTGCTGGATATATTGAATTTAAAAAGAGTTTCAGCTATTAATATCGATTTTCTTTCTTGGAGAATAACTGGGGAATCTGGTGTTCCAAGCGTTCTTAGTTACTTTGGTCGTAACAGATAGGCTGCTCAGAGGATATAAATAATAAGTTTTGAAAGGCATTTATACACTCCAGAGCCGGAATAAGACCACCAGGTTTGGCTAGGTAGTCTTTATACTCATTCCAGATCTTGAAATTGATTGAATTAAATAACGAGTATTATTTAGTGTATCATATCCTGTTCCATAATTCTTATACGCTTCTTATTTAATTTTTATTATTTCCTATTTATGTGGCTAACCGCTATAATGTAAATACAAATTCATACTAGGGCTTAGTACAAAGAAGTTTTACATGTAATTTGTAAAGAATGTACAGATAAGCGGCAATAGGATTCTAGATTACTTTTCATCCATTTAAAAAACGTAAGTAATACAATTTATGTATTTTTATTTGAACTTTATTTTTACTTATTTACCAGCTTGAATTTTTTTAAACGGTTAACTACTTTTTAACATTATTTCATTAAAATATTTTTAAACTACCTTATACATATCGATTTCAAGCTACAACTATGCTAGTAAACCCAAAAATAATCTGTGTCAGAACATTTCAGAGTGACAATTATCAGGTTCACGGGCGTTCAATGTATATTTAAGACAAAATATTAAACAATATAGCATAAAACTATTAAAACAATAGTTTGAAGAGGTCTGAACTTATTTAGTCCACCGAAATATCGTTAGAACATTGTTGCCCAATTAATCAAAAATATAAAAACACAAAGAGGAGTAAATCGAAAAACAATCTGTGCCCGAACATTTCAAAGTGACCTAATTTGTCATTGATTACGAGCGTTTAATCTATCAAACGCTACTACCAGTAAAACACAGGAAGTGAATAAGTTAAGTGCACTGTAAAATTTGAACCGCTTATAATAGTTTCCAAGTAGAAAGTCGTTTCTCCATCAGCGCGTAAATCAGTGTTTACCCTGAATTATCGATCAGTTTTTCCCAGCGAGTGATCCCATAACTCTGCCGACTACTATGGGAAGTTACAACCGCTTAATTTCGTGAGGGCATCATGTTTTCGTCGGGTGTGTGATGAACGTGTTACTACTTACGATGTTTCTATCTACAATAATCTTTATTAATATTGGGGTGTGGTACATGTATTAAAACTAATGTTACGAATTCATGTAAAAAACAAAATCGGAACTTTTTTTCTTTGACGTGCAATCTATAGAGGATCGTGAGACAAATTTATACATTTTGTAGGCAGAACGTTATCAAAGCTTATTACTCCTGGTCAATCTATATTCCTTTTACGTCTGTTTGTGAATACGCAATATATTTGGCAAAGGAACGGGCCTAAGGACTGTATAATGTTGTATGAATCTTCACTTTTATATAGGCAATACTGAGTTTATTGATGGTGCATGTCGCTCCATGGGGTTTACTTGAGTGCTAGCTCACACTTTTATATTGGTCTTACGGGTACCCATGATGGTAACGAGAAAGTAACAGAACAATAAAAAAATTTTAAAAAAAACTGATCACGATCGAGATTGAAATATGTACCATATTAACACTTGTGACCTAACCACTCAAACACGAACTTAATTCTTTAGTGCGGCTTGAACTAAACTTTTCATTATTTAAACACTGCTATGAAACTCACCTTATGTATCGCGTGCAGGATATTCTAGAAAGCGTTATATAAAGACGTTAAATATTGGTTGAAAAATTAATTTCTACACAGTAAAGAATAGGTTTTATTGTGGCATATGTTTAACCATGTAATTTGGCTGAGCGCCATTGAAGCTTCATAGTAGCCTTATGTAATTTATTTTTTACTAGCATAGAGATAAAGTTTTTATCTGTATGATTATTTGCGTGTTTATATGTCCACAGAAAATGTGGAGAGTAGTATGGAGTAACGAACTTAAGGTGTGGATAAGTAGCTTGCCTCGTTCAATACTTACAGTATTAGTCTGTAGGTGTCTGTCATTAGATTGTTATTAAAATCCCAAGACGAATAGTAAAAAAATTAAAACTTGTACATGTAAAACAATTAAGATTATTTATATCAGGTTTATCCGGAAATATCACTGAGCTCATTAATATTTTTCTCTGACAGATTAAAAAAAGTGTTTCCCATGATAGTACATTTCTACAGGGTGTCCAAAAAGTCTCGGGTCGATTAAATATTTTTCAAAATTTTTAAATAGAGCTATAAAACCTTACAAAAAGTTACTGGACATAAAAATCTATTTTATCACATATTCAGTGATCCGCTACTTCCTCAGGGGGACGGCCCGCTAGGAGTCAGAAACAAATCTTAAATGTAAGCATAGGTTGATATGCATATCAAATAAAAGGTCTTTATTAGTAGAGTACAGAGCCACAAAACCGACCTCAAACGGATAACCGAGTCAAAAATGACAGCCGTTCAAAGATGGCTAGAGTTTGCAACTTAGGTTAATGTAAATAATGCACTGATGAGCTTTTTGATTTTAACTTCAGTAACCCAAAACTGTTAACAATTGAATCAGTCAGTTGAGAAACACCTCATGTTCATTTTTTACCAATAATGAGTTAGGCATGCCAAAATGTAGTTGAAGGCAAGGCGAATCCAGTACTAAGTAAACACCACATCTCCACTAAGTAACCATAGTGATAGCAGATGTTAAAATATTCATTCTTTTGAGAAACACCTCATCTCCTGGAGATGTGTTATTTCTCAAATGACTTAAAATTTCTAGCTGGTGGCAGCATTGTCCTTGTTAATATTATTGTAGCCTAGAACAGCTGTAAAATAATTACACTGAGTTTAATAATTAATTGTTGTTTTAGAATAATAAGTTTCATTATTTCTGAGGGGTATTCCCGCAGGCAGTAACCATTCTTGCTTTAGTTAGATGTTATTAGTGGCATTCTACTCGTTAGTAAAGACAGACCGTAACAGTTTTTTGCTCCTTAATTTGTTTCAACTTAGTTTTATCTTTCTTTGCTATGGCACTTAGTGAACGTGAGAGAGTTACCATATTATTGATGCGTGGTTGGGGGGATTTAACACGGTCTCCCAGTGAAGTTCAACACCAATTCAATGAATCATTACCAAACCGAAACCCAATGTCAAAATCAACAGTTACGAGAACAATAGACCGTTTTGTAACTCATGGAACTGTCTCTGATCTTCCTAGAAGTGGTCGTCCACCAAGTGCAACCGATCAGGATTCGAGTGTGGAATTCTTCAGTCATTCATTGAGAATCCTCATGAAACGCTCAGATCGGCTGCAGGCAATCATGATATGTCCAAAAGCTCTGTTCAAAACATTTTGCATAAAAATGGTTTCAAGCCATACAAATTTACATTGCATCAAGAACTAAACGAAGACGATTTTGACAGGCGTCTAGAGTTTTGTGAAATTATGATTACCAAGTTAGATACAAATCAAATCCTTCTAAATGACATTGTATTTTCAGACGAGGCTACATTCATGTTAAATGGCAATGTAAACAAACACAACTACCGTTACTGGACTGATAGTAATAACCACTGGATGATAGAAGGTCACACGCAACACCCACAAAAGTTGAATGTCTGGGCCGGCATATTACGTGGAAGAATTGTGGGGCCGTTTTTTATCAACGGAACTTTAGACGGAGTTTCCTACCTTGACATGCTCAGAAACCGTATAATACCAGCTCTTCGAAATATTGTTGGTGAAAACTTGGCTCAAATCTGGTTTCAACAAGACGGAGCACCCGCGCAATTCAGGAATATTGTAAGGGATTACGTAAATGGTATGATCCCTCAAAGATGGATCGGAAGGAGAGGTGCCATTGAATGACCCGCTCGTTCCCCCGACTCAACTCATTTGGATTTCTTTTTCTGGGGTTATCTTAAAGATAGGGTGTATAAAAGAAAACCAAAGGATTTGGAAGAATTGAGGAACAGGATCTTAAAAGAAAGCAGTTGTTTGGAACGTGAGGAAGCAGGACTACAACACGCTGTGGAGGCCTTTTATCACCGATTAGCTCACTGTCAAACAACATAAGGCGGACACTTCGAGCATCAGTTGTGAAATGGCTCTCTGTAAGTAGTAATATTCTAATGACTGAATCATTGCTAATAATGAAACTTATTATTCTACAACAACAAATAATTGTAAACAGTTTTGGGTTAGTAAAGTTAAAATCAAAAAGCTCATCAGTGTATTTTTTACATAAACCTAA
Source organism: Homalodisca vitripennis (assembly GCF_021130785.1). Lineage (NCBI taxonomy): Eukaryota > Metazoa > Arthropoda > Insecta > Hemiptera > Cicadellidae > Homalodisca > Homalodisca vitripennis. The sequence goes on from NC_060214.1 coordinate 44,655,234, forward strand.
CTTGCAAACTCTAGCCATCTTTGAACGGCTGTCATTTTTGACTCGGTTATCCGTTTGAGGTCGGGTTTGCGGCTCTGTACTCTACTAATAAAGACCTTTTATTTGATAAGCATATCAACCTATGCTTACATTTAAGATTTGTTTCTGACTCCTAGCGGGCCGTCCCCCTGAGGAAGTAGCGGATCACTGAATATGTGATAAAAATAGATTTTTATGTCCCGTAACTTTTTGTAAGCTTTTATAGCTCAATTTAAAAATTTTGAAAAATATTTAATCGACCCGAGACTTTTTGGACACCCTGTAATATAGTTATTAAATGTAGTTATTTCATTATTTACTAGTGTGCATTTGTGGTCTTTTGCATGCTTACATTATGAAACTATGCAAAAATGAGTTAAGTAGTTAATTTTAAAAAGGGAATATGTTTTATTAATATTAAAAATAAAATATTTTGTATTTTTCCATAGTAAAATTTTTAGTAGTTTCTGTTACATTTTGGTGTAAGTACGCAACGATAACTGTTGAGTTTTATAGTAATTTTACGGTTTAAGGGGGGAGTTCACGCCAAAAATTGCCAAAATATGAATGTTTACATTTTTTTATTCTTTATTTTTTTAAAATTATATATTAAATTCTGAACATAAAGCAGTTAAAACCAACCTTATACGATTTCTTTTCTCATAAAAAAATACTTTGAAGTTGCACTTTATTTTAGTGATTTTTGTAGCATTACACAATCTTGACATAGTTTGCTTTTGTAGATTGATTACTTATTCCAAACTAAATCTAGCCACTAATTATAGTACTGGCATATAGTATTATGGACTTACTTCCAAAGCTAGAACCCATCAGCTGACTGAGAAACCAGTTCCAAGGGAGGGGGGGAGGGTATTATTCTATAGCAGAAATGTTTTCTGAACAGCTGACTCACTGTTTTGTTTACTTTGGTACAGTACAATAACTAGCTCCAGTCTTTGTTGTTGTTACCATGTAATTTAAAGTTTTCTTCATTATGTGTACATTTGTAGTTATTACTGAGTGAATTAGCCGGTTTAGTGAAGCTGTATGACTTACAATTTGATCTGTTGAATTTCACCAACGAATTTGTTTTGTTCCTGCAGTGTATAATGTAGTACATTTGATAAAGTGCTTTAGAGGTTAGATTTTTTTAGTTTACTAGTTTTTGCAATAACTGTTGACTATGCCTCCTGTGAAGCAAGCTGTGATAAAAGAACTTAGCACAAAAACCCGATCTAAAAAATCTAAGGCTGTGTTGGCAGCAAACAAGCGATGGAAGAACATAGGCCTAGCTCCAAACCTAACTAGGCCTAGTGAACCTACACATTCCACATCAAATCAAACTCAGGCTGTGAATCCTGTAGTTGAACAGCCAAGTACTTCTCAGGCAAAAGATAAGTATACAAACTAAAGAAAAGATAACCTAAATTTGTCGGAAACTGAAATAGATCGAGGGTACTTTGGGATTATACCGACCACACCCAGACATAAATCGTTATTTGACATTTTGCTTCTACTGATTACTAGAATAGCGTAGAACAATATTTCATCAATATAAAACAGGAATTGTCTTATCACAAACCCCTCCCCATCCTCAGACAGAGCTCAAAGTCGAGCGGTCTAGAAGATAACGTGATTGCAGAGTCTCGCCGCCCTTTCAGCTGGTGCGTCACTTTATTGTACTTCCGTGTTTTACCCCTACATTTCTCCAAACACAAAAAAAACACCTTCGGTGCTGCTGATGTCAACGAAAGAAAAAACATCACTCGAGATAGTACCTATCAGTAAAATATCAAATTCTAGAGGGGCTGATCAGAAATATAAATTGAATTGTAATGGAAAGGTAATTATGTACCGTGCAAAAAACTCATATGATGCCGCGCGGCCTGCCGTAATCGGGATTCTCGAGAAAGATAACAGCGACAACAATACCGATCACAATACCTGGAAATGCTTGTAAGTTTGTAATTAAAGAGTTGTTTTTTCGTTCTATCATGTTTGTTTCTATAAATTTATATTTTTGTGTTCTTCATACTGGTGTGGTCGGTATAATCCCAAAGTACCAGATCGAGAAGTGATGCCAACAAAGTAAGAATCGTTAATCTTGTTACCACCTGTTTCGTGTAAATTACGTTTATAATATAATAATACATCATCAATTTAAACTTGGGGATGACTGCCACACACGAAATCTACTCTTATTCAGACTCTGCAATAAATCATGATTTGCCATTGCTTGATCAATAATAAATTATTTAAAAACAAAGCTATTACACAGCTTTTGTAGTTACGGTTTTATATATATATTTCTTGTGTGCGTGTGTATAGGGCTGAATTCCTCCTAAACGGGTGGACCGATTTTAATGAAATTTTTTGTTTGTCTTCAGGTGGATCCGAGTATGGTTTAGATTCACAATTCGGTCCAATTTAAATAGTTTATTTAATTAATTTTTTAATAATAAATGTTTTTGATCTTGGAGAGTTTTACATTGGATCCGCCAGACTGCGCTACGACACGTAATACAAAGTGAACTGTTACTGAACAGCTGTTAATACTTTCAGCTGAAGTTCATCAAAGAGGCAGAAACATCAGTTTAAATTTTAAATTTAGACAATTTGTTATTGTAAAGTGCTTGATCAGTAGTGTAATGCAGATTGCAAAGATGAAGTTTCACCAATTGTTCTATGTAAACATTATAATATTTCAACACAGCCATAATGTTTTTCTATTTTAATATCCAGGTTGTCCCGACAGTTTGTGCTGCTATCAAATTTCTACGTTGTTTTGTAACATCGTGTAATTATTGTGCTAAGTGCTAATTGTAATAATACATTAATAGAGATTGAAGATGTTTGAAGTGCATAAAAAACTATAGTTAGTCTATTTATTAAAGTTATTGTACTCATGTTGCAAATTTATTGAAGTGAGTATATTGGTCGCATATCCTATAACAACCTAAGAAGCATACAAATCGAAATATAATTTTTCTATGTCTCTATAGTTATATTGTTAACAGTTTAGATAATCAAGTTTTAAACTAATTGGATTTAAAAAAATCTGTTGTAGTTAACATTTTTAATCTGCATTCAAAATTGGTCACATAAGTTCAAATTAAGTAGTATACAAATCGCATGTGTAAATAACTATTGTTAATAGTATAGGAATTGGTTTTAAATTAAATTCTCTTGGCCAGTTCTGATACTATACTGTAATTTGAAATAAGTATAATGAAATTCGGTAGTTTAGATAGGCTAATCAGAAATATCAATAGAGGTTATCCTTGGTAGTTTAGATAGGCTAATCAGAAATATCAATAGAGGTTATCCTTGGTACTTTAGATAGGCTAATCAGAATGTATCAATAGAGGTTATTCAGATATAAAATTGGAAGTTTTAGTAAAATATACTTTTAACTGAAATTAAGTGTGCAGCGATTGATCAGTTAAGTTTTTATTTATAAATAAATTGTTGTTGATTTTGGAATGTTTTACATTGGTTCCAGCAGAATGCGCTACGATCGCAGTTTCAAATGTTTTTCTATTTTAATTCCAGGTTTTCCTGACAGTTTGTGCTGCTATCAAATTTGTGTGTTGTTTTGTAACCGTGTAATTATTGTGTGAGTGCTTATTGTAATATTACATTAATAGATCCGAATTAGATTATAGTTATTTAAAGGCTGAAATACAATAAGCAGCCACCATCACAATCGAATTATTGTTATTTTTGATTAGCCTGTCTAAACTACAGAATTTCATTATAGTTATTTAAAAATTAAAGTATAGTATCGGAACTGGACAACAGAATTTAATTAATCTTAAATACAAAATAAGTATTCCCTATATGGCTGAAGTATAAGTGGCCACCATCATAATCGAATTATTGATATTTCTGAATAGCCTATCTAAACTACTAAAATGACGATCCAAATTAGATTATAGTTATTTAAAGGCTGAAGTATAATAAGCGGTCACTACCACAATCGAATTATTGATATTTCTAATTAGCCTATCTAAACTACAGAATTTCATTATAGTTATTTAAAGTTTCAGTAAAGTATCGGAATAGGCCAACAGAATTTAATTTAAAACCAATTCCTACACTATTAGCAAAAGTTATTCACACATGTGATTTGTATGCTACTTAATTTGAACTCATGTGACCAATTTTGATTGCAGATTACAATAATGTAAATTACAACAAATTATTTTAAATCCAATTAGTTTAAAGCTCGATTTGTATGCTACTTAGGTTATTTGAGGTTATGCGACCAATATACTCACTTCAAAAAATTTTAAAAATGAGTTCAATAACTTCAATAAGTAACTATAGTTTTTTATGTACTTCAAACATCTTCAATCTCTATTAATGTGATATTACAATTAGCAATCACACAATAATTACACAATGTTACAAAACAACACAAAAATTTGAAAGCAGCACAAACTGTCAGGACAACCTGGAATTAAAATAGAAAAACATTTGAAACTGTGAGTTCAGCTCCATACACACGCACACAATAAATATAAATATAAAGATAATGAAATTCGGTAGTTTAATAGGCTAATTACAAATATCAATAATTCTATTGTGATGGTGGCTACTTATTATACTTCAGCCCTTTAGGGAATACTTATTTAGTATTTTAGTTAAATTAAATTATGTTGGCCAGTTCCGATACTATACTGTAATTTTAAATAACTATAATGAAATTCGGTAGTTTAGATAGACTAATCAGAAATATCAACAATTCAATTGTGATGGTGGCCGCTTATTATACTTCAGCCTTAGCATAACTATAATCCTATTCGGATAGTAGTTTAGATAGGGCAAACAGAAATATCAATAATTCGATTGTGATGGAGGCCACTTATTATACTTCAGCCCTATTGGAAAACCATCTAATTTGTTTGTGTATAGTCCTGAAGGATGAACAAAAAAAAATTTATATTCAATGGCATTCCAGAAAATGAAGTTGTCAATTGAAAAAATATACCTGATGTACAATTGTTTGTTTCAACTTTTTACCTTTAGATTAAGCAAGTTTAAGTTTTTATTTAAAACATCCTCAACAATTCACATCACTTATGTTATACTCACACACTATCGGTTGGTCGAAGTGTGATTAAATTTACATGTAATGAAGTTAGATATTGTAATAACTTTTTAATAGACATTTTTATCAAAACAGCCCAGGTTGTTACAGGTTAATCAAAGTTAAAAATTTTCGAATTAAAGACGTGTGTACAGCACAACGTCTGTCGGGTCTGCTCTATATATATAGTTCCTAATAGTATAAACTTACATAAATTTTTCCCAAAGTACTACATTCTTGCATATATCCTGTCCATTCTTCAAGAACTCAAGCCCTAGGCAATTGTTAGAATTTGAATCTTTAACTCATTAAAGGCATGGGTCTAGTATTACACAGAAAAGGCCTATTACTTATGGAAAGTGAATAAATAAAATTTATTATTAATAAAATTACACATAAAAGAAGTCAAACAAAAGTACTTTAACTTCATCCATATTTTTATTCAACAATGTCTATTTACTTATGTCATGTATATTATGCATAACTATAATATAATATTAAGTTTTCAGTTCGGTTCGTGATTAATCACAAAATGCAATTCAAATAAACTTGGTTTGAAATAAAAAAGATAAAGGACTAAAATATTATAAAAAACCGGATATATCAGCGGCCCAAAATGTTATCTCTTAGTGTTATACGAACCAGTGTTTTGGACATGGCGGCCCTTATTGTACTGTAAGAGACGGCCTCATTGACGTTAGTTTTAGCAAGTCTGACCTTGACACAGAGTACTTTTGAATGCTGAGATGGTTGTCCCATTAATATTATATCTACCTGGACCTAACTTTTGTACTATCTCGCTCTCTTATAACGACAGTGATATATTTCACATCAAGTTTATTCACGTCCTTACCTAACTTTTTATGTTTCACGAACCACCCCAGAAACTTGTCGACTCTCCATCTAAACTGGACATCTGTGCTTATGAAGTGTTTTACCTAATACACAAACATTATATAATTACAGAATTTCAAGATATGCAAAAACGGTTTTACAAACAGGAATCGTGTTTTTTTTACTACCATAATTTTGAAGGAGTACAGTGTTTTTCCAAGCTACAAGTATTCTTGCATGAAGTAATTGTTAGTAACGTTGAACAGATATCTTGAACATATTTTAAACATAACTTCTACCTATCGAACCTGTTAAGTTTCAAAAAGCTGTATATAGTTTAATCGAGAAAAACTAAGGGGTTTAAGAAAAAATTTTTTGCATTACTGTGTGTGATAGTGTGCCCCACTCTGTATTACTCTATATACTAATATTTCAAAGTAAGAAGTTTAAAATCCAACGCTAACCACACTTTTAAATCTATAAAATTTAAAAATGTAGAAGTTAAAAATTAACCAATGTATCCTACTTGCGATTTTCAAGAGTTTCAGTCACAGTTTTTTCGGTTTTTACTTTTTTCACCAATAAGGCAATATTTTCTTCGTCCGAACAGGAAAACCACTTTCAAAGTGTTTAGCCGCACGAACAGATGATGGATTGTCTGAGTGGTCATATCTTAATACTTTTGATTTCTTAATTTTGAGCCCAGCGGAGGTGAAACTCGTGTAGTTTAATTTTTGTATTGGGAGATAGTATCATTACGTATTTTATTACGAGAGTCTAATCAAGATTTTTATTTTTTTTATTATTTTATTGTACTATTACGTCGACCCCTTGATGTTAAAACACGTCAAAGTGTCATTGCTAGAAAACGAACAGCTCCTGTTGAAGTCTAGTTGTCGTTAAATATGTGTTTTTATATCTTTATCTGTAGAGTTGACGGGTTTTACTACTTATTAAAGGAATATACGTATCTAAGCACCAAATCTATTGATATATTATCATTATTGATGTGTCAAGTGAAGAGTAGAGGTTGTGAATGTATTTCCACGATTTAAGTTATTTGCTAGCGCTTACAAAATAAGTGAATAAAAACCAAATTTAACAATGTCAAATACTACGATAGCGAATTTGAGTACAATATTATTTATAAAACTAACAGGATTAAATAACTTTTCAAATTCTTGAATGATCTACAAACATGTTATTGAATGTCATTTATTGAGCATTGTCTATTGTTTTACATTGATACTTTAATTTAGCACACAATTTATATTTTACGCTAAACATTCTTATATCCTCGAATATTATTCGAATTATTTCTAACCATAATTATATTTATGGCCTTGCATTAATTTATGAGTTTTACTATTTTAAGAAAAAAAGAAAAAATTCTAAAAGTAGGGCATATACGAAATCTAAAATATGGATAGACATGGATCTTCAACCCATTTTCAGTGTTTACAATATTGATAAGACGAATACAATAATTTTTATATCCCAATTTCATAGATACGTGGCTGGTAATAAATTATTGTATTCCTAGTGCTTTATCAATGCACTCAGTGGAGAAAGGGGGTGGTCCTTGACAGCGCGCGCCGTAAGGGTAAAGGGTAACCTACGATTAGTACTTCTTCTTTTTCTTTAAGGTTGCTCGGTGAGGGAAAGGGCGCCACCTTGTTGTAGGACAGGTAACAGGCAGGGCTCCAACAAGGAACAGTACCCCTGCTCCAAGGAAAGTACCAATCCTTGGATAGATAAGATGATGGATTGTCTGAGTGGTCATATCTTAATACTTTTGATTTCTTAATTTTGAGCCCAGCGGAGGTGAACTCGTGTAGTTTAATTTTTGTATTGGGAGATAGTATCATTACGTATTTTATTACGAGAGTCTAATCAAGATTTTTATTTTTTTTATTATTTTATTGTACTATTACGTCGACCCCTTGATGTTAAAACACGTCAAAGTGTCATTGCTAGAAAACGAACAGCTCCTGTTGAAGTCTAGTTGTCGTTAAATATGTGTTTTTATATCTTTATCTGTAGAGTTGACGGGTTTTACTACTTATTAAAGGAATATACGTATCTAAGCACCAAATCTATTGATATATTATCATTATTGATGTGTCAAGTGAAGAGTAGAGGTTGTGAATGTATTTCCACGATTTAAGTTATTTGCTAGCGCTTACAAAATAAGTGAATAAAAACCAAATTTAACAATGTCAAATACTACGATAGCGAATTTGAGTACAATATTATTTATAAAACTAACAGGATTAAATAACTTTTCAAATTCTTGAATGATCTACAAACATGTTATTGAATGTCATTTATTGAGCATTGTCTATTGTTTTACATTGATACTTTAATTTAGCACACAATTTATATTTTACGCTAAACATTCTTATATCCTCGAATATTATTCGAATTATTCTAACCATAATTATATTTATGGCCTTGCATTAATTTATGAGTTTTACTATTTTAAGAAAAAAAGAAAAAATTCTAAAAGTAGGGCATATACGAAATCTAAAATATGGATAGACATGGATCTTCAACCCATTTTCAGTGTTTACAATATTGATAAGACGAATACAATAATTTTTATATCCCAATTTCATAGATACGTGGCTGGTAATAAATTATTGTATTCCTAGTGCTTTATCAATGCACTCAGTGGAGAAAGGGGGTGGTCCTTGACAGCGCGCCGTAAGGGTAAAGGGTAACCTACGATTAGTACTTCTTCTTTTTCTTTAAGGTTGCTCGGTGAGGGAAAGGGCGCCACCTTGTTGTAGGACAGGTAACAGGCAGGGCTCCAACAAGGAACAGTACCCCTGCTCCAAGGAAAGTACCAATCCTTGGATAGATAAGATGATGGATTGTCTGAGTGGTCATATCTTAATACTTTTGATTTCTTAATTTTGAGCCCAGCGGAGGTGAACTCGTGTAGTTTAATTTTTGTATTGGGAGATAGTATCATTACGTATTTTATTACGAGAGTCTAATCAAGATTTTTAATTTTTTTTATTATTTTATTGTACTATTACGTCGACCCCTTGATGTTAAAACACGTCAAAGTGTCATTGCTAGAAAACGAACAGCTCCTGTTGAAGTCTAGTTGTCGTTAAATATGTGTTTTTATATCTTTATCTGTAGAGTTGACGGGTTTTACTACTTATTAAAGGAATATACGTATCTAAGCACCAAATCTATTGATATATTATCATTATTGATGTGTCAAGTGAAGAGTAGAGGTTGTGAATGTATTTCCACGATTTAAGTTATTTGCTAGCGCTTACAAAATAAGTGAATAAAAACCAAATTTAACAATGTCAAATACTACGATAGCGAATTTGAGTACAATATTATTTATAAAACTAACAGGATTAAATAACTTTTCAAATTCTTGAATGATCTACAAACATGTTATTGAATGTCATTTATTGAGCATTGTCTATTGTTTTACATTGATACTTTAATTTAGCACACAATTTATATTTTACGCTAAACATTCTTATATCCTCGAATATTATTCGAATTATTCTAACCATAATTATATTTATGGCCTTGCATTAATTTATGAGTTTTACTATTTTAAGAAAAAAAGAAAAAATTCTAAAAGTAGGGCATATACGAAATCTAAAATATGGATAGACATGGATCTTCAACCCATTTTCAGTGTTTACAATATTGATAAGACGAATACAATAATTTTTATATCCCAATTTCATAGATACGTGGCTGGTAATAAATTATTGTATTCCTAGTGCTTTATCAATGCACTCAGTGGAGAAAGGGGGTGGTCCTTGACAGCGCGCCGTAAGGGTAAAGGGTAACCTACGATTAGTACTTCTTCTTTTTCTTTAAGGTTGCTCGGTGAGGGAAAGGGCGCCACCTTGTTGTAGGACAGGTAACAGGCAGGGCTCCAACAAGGAACAGTACCCCTGCTCCAAGGAAAGTACCAATCCGGCTCCCTACTACCATACACTAAAACTATTTTTTTTTGTCAACCAGGCCTTTGGACTACACAAATAGTTGTATTGAAATATTCTGAATATAAGGTTAAATATAGACCCCTAATACTTATGCGAGGTTATCTAAATCCAGTTACTAGGACTGAACAAAAGAAACAAAACACTCAAATGTTTGCAATTAAACTAATTATTTATGTGCAGGAATTGTATGACATTATCACAAGTAATCCAGCCTTACAGTAAGTAAATGCTTTTAGACAGAAAATAATTAACAATAAATATAGCGAAGATACAATGTTACCACTTATTAGAGAGAATTACAAATGGCTAAATGAACTCTATTTATGGTAGGGAGCGCTCCACTTCCTCAAAACAACATGCAACATACATAAATAAATGCAATAAACACATGCAATAAATGGCCTAGACATGTAAATAATAGACGACACAAGTAAATATACTAAAGATACACTATAATGCACTAAGGTGTGCAGTTAACGTCTGGAGGGTAGCGTTGAACCAAATTTTAAGGGCTCCTTCCACAATACAAAGGCTCCTGGGCCAGAATTAGACATCAGTCCGCGTCCGACTCACTAATCCATAAGAAGAGCATTCTGTGAAATAATCCAAGTCTGTACTCACCAACTGGGAGTCACAACACAAAAGGCCTACTACGTCCGGTCCAGACCGTGGCGCGGAAGAGCGCGGCGCGGCGCGAGCGGATCCGCGGTGCGGTAGTGGTAGGTGTAAGGCGGCACGGCTAGGAGCAGATCCCAGTGTCAGGATAGTGCAAGCTGGAGTACCCACTAGCGGCTCGGCAATAAGTCCACCAGGCTCCGGGCGCAGTCCAGAAGTGTACCAGGACAAAATTCCCCCAAAAAAAAGCCATTGAACACATTCACTCCAAAATAGTTATGGTCCCAGCAAGCATCGATATATATATATCATATAATTGGTTAATTAAATTACTAAAATTAACATACTTAAATTACCTGATTAATATTTTAAAACCAACAGAGAATATCAGATAACAACAGTTATCTCCGAAATAAATTCAAGTTTCCTTTGTTATAAGAATAGTGAGATCATATCAATTTATACAACTTATCTGTGCCATATTTATATTTAATAGCAAAATTTAAATTTTGTCATCAAATTTATTAGGAATTTTAAGTAAGCAACATCTATTCTCAGTAGCAATTGAAATGGACATTTAAATACAAATGAAAAACAAACAATGAAACATTTAAAATAAACACATAAGGTTTTCGTTAGTTTGAAGCAAAGAAAATTTTATGCCAGAATTTATATTCAGCTGATTAAGCAACAATACTCCTCTAGGTAATTGATAATGAATCTACCTGTATTTATGCAATTTCTGGCCATAAAATCATGAGAATTGTAAGCTTGATTGTTAATATCAAAGGCTAAACACTGTAGAAAATAATAAACATAAATAAATAGAGTACCCTACATGTACATAATAGGATTTAACATAATAGGCAGTATAATAACAAAATTGCATTTATAAATTCAATGTGATATCAAAGACTAATATTATTAATAGCTTGAGGTAATAATTTACCTTGACTTTTATTACAAATAAACATTGATACATTAAGAAGAAACGTTGAAACTATTGTATCGTACTAACATGAAACTGTGACACATTAAATTAGGACTATAAACGGTATTTTACTAAATATATGTCAATCATGGTTGTATTTTATGCGACTTGTATGTATTTCCATAATTAAATACTTACTTTACGATAAAAGAGATTAATTTTCTTCGATTAAAACATTTAAAACATGGCAGTTATATCAGTGCAAGTTGTGACATTAATTTTCAACATATGTACTATTTATAAGTTTACCTCTTTCTCTTAGAAATGTTGTCAACATAGTTAGCGTAATTGGTTTTGAAAACAAATACTTTAAACAAATTATTAGGTAAGATTATTAACTATTAAAAGTAAATGCCACGTTTTAGCTTTACACGTTCAATTCAAACCCTAACAGTTTTTCCAAAGGCTCAGTTGAGTGATTCTATAATGTTGAGTAGTGTTTTAAACTTTTTAAAATTAGTATATTAAATTCACGTAAGAGTGACGAGAACTAAGGAAAATATATGGTAGTAGTTCACCTTGGCCAATTTATTAGTCGGCTCCCGAAAATCCAGCGAAGCTGAAGGGCTCGTAGACACACACAGCACCGACGCAATCCAGTCACTCGCAAGCTTCCTCACTAATCAATCCACCAGCTGTTTGTTATCAGTTCACCTGCCGCAGCGTGTCGTCCGGTCGTGCGGTGAACATTCCACCGGAGATAAAAGGTTACTCAATGGGCTATTCTTTTATGCAGAACAGGCAAGAGTGACGTACGGGCATTGGTATAATTGGTACAATGTCGGCGCGCTACGACATTGATGAATTGAAATTTATATAATGTAGAGTGATCAGTTCTACATTATTTATACCATAACTCACCATAAACTGCACACGTCAAAAATACCCCCCTGCCTGTAGAAAATTTCCTAAATTTTCTTCACTTGATGAACCTTTTTAGGTCAGCCACATGCCATTTCCCGATACGTTTACCTTTCATATCAGCCAGGGTGTATACCAAAGGAGATACTTCCTCAGCCACCAAAAAGGGTCCTACATATTTAGGTGCTAGCTTCGCTGAGAAATACTTTGTTGCGTCTGGCTGTGGGTAATTCCTTTTGAGGACGACATCACCCACTCGGTAGTGTACAGGTCTTCTACGAAGGGTATAGCGACGAGCTCTCCGTCCATGGGCATTCTTTAGCCTATCAGCAACCTCTTGATAAATGTGCTTCAGCTCTTGTAGCTTGTCACCATAATGCCTTGAATCTTCTGGAGAAGGTACCACAGAGCCATCCTCAAGAACCTCAAATCCTGCACCAGCAGTGGCGAGTTCTCGCCCGAAGTTCAGGAACGCTGGCGAATACTGTGTAGTCTCGTGGTACGCTGTCCTAAGAGCAAATCCTAGCTTAGGTATGTACTTGTCCCATTCTCGGTGGTTGTCTTTCACGTAAGCCCTTAACATAGTAACAATGTCCCGATTCACCCTCTCTGCCGGATTGGCTTGGGGATGGCGACTGGCTTTTAAAAGGATCTTGATGTTATACTGTTTTGCAAGGTTGGTCATCGGATTTCCGATCAATTCTGACCCATTATCGCATATAATGTAAGCCGGGACGCCATAAACCATGAAAATATCATCCTCTAAGTGTTTGGAGACCAACTTCGCTGTAGCAGCTCGCAAGGGACGCAAAACAGAATACTTAGTGAAAGTATCGGTGATGACTAACAGATACTTAAATCCCTTCAATGACCGAGGTAATGGTCCTTTTAAGTCTGCAGCAATCATTAGCCAGGGAGCGTTCACACTACGTTGTGTTCCCATCACACCAGCAGGGAGTTGTTGGTCGTATTTTATGCGCTGACAGACATCACATCGAGCAACTTATGTAGCCACATCCTTCCGCATCTTGGGCCAGTAATAACGCTGCTGCATCCGTTTGTAGGTTTTCAGAACGCCCTGGTGGCCAGCGGTTGGTTTATCGTGACATTCGGCTAGAGTTTGAGAACGAAGATCTTTCGGGATAACCAATCTCCAAATATCATCTTGTAGCGAAGGATCCAAAGTGGTCACTCTCTTCCAAAGCTTTCCATATTCAGTTCGCCACTGGCTATACTGTTCTGGGTTGGCTAACACGTTCTGCAGCATGGTGGTATACCAATGATCCTTAAGTTTGGAGGGAAAATGGATGGCATCACACCGTACGGTCTCTTCAGTGGAGAGGTCAGATGGAGTTGTCCTCGATAGTAGATCCGGCACTACGTTGTCCTGGCCTTTCCTGTGGACTAGGCGGAAGTCGTAAGGTTGGAGTCTGAGAGCCCAGCGTGCCAATCGTCCAGTCGGATCTTTCAGATTGTTTAGCCAGAGTAGGCTATAGTGGTCGGTGACCACGGTGAACCTCGTACCTTCCACATATGGCCGAAACCTCTCAACAGCCCAGATCACCGCCAGACACTCTCTTTCCGTGGCTGAATACTTCTGTTCTTGGCGAGTCAAAGTACGGCTAGCGTAGGCCACGACTCCTTCTCCATGTTCATACTCCTGGCTAAGTACCGCACCTATCCCAACGCCAGAAGCATCACAGGAAATCGTGAAGGACTTAGCAAAATCTGGACAAGACAATATCGGGGCTGTTATCAGGCAGGATTTTATGTCCTGGAATGCCTTATCTGCTTCTTCAGTCCATTCAAACTTGGTATTTCTCCTGAGAAGTGACGTTAGCGGATGCATTCGAGGAGCGAAATTGGGTATAAAACGGCGATACCAAGACGCCATGCCCGTAAATTGTCTCACTTCCTTTTGATTCCGTGGGGTGGGAATTTCCACAACCGCATTGATCTTATCGGGATCAACCCTCAGTCCATCACCACCGACGAGGTAGCCCAAGTACTTAAGTTCTTCTCGACAGAACTTGCACTTCTCCCTATTAAGGGTGAGTTTGGCTGCTCGGATTCTCCTAAAGATTTCCGACAATATCCCAAGGTGCGCCTCAAATGTAGATGTTACTACTACAATATCGTCTAAGTAGACAAAAACGTTTGGCTCGAGGTCGGGTCCCAAAACGGTGTCCACAAAACGTTGCCACGTTGCGGGAGCCCCACACAGTCCAAAGGGCATCGTCACAAATTGATAGAGGCCACGACCTGGGATCGCAAAAGCCGTCTTCTCCTTGCTAGCTTCTTCCAGCTCTATCTGCTAATAGGCACTTTTGATATCGAGACTTGACAAGAATCGAGCATATCTGAGTCGGTCCAGAATTGTGGTAACTTATGGCAGGGGATAAGCATCCTTGCGGCTTACGGCGTTGACTGCCCTAAAATCTACCACGAATCTCTTGCTACCATCAGGCTTGTCCAACAACATTATTGGCGATGACCAAGCGCTTTGGGACGGTTCAACGACTCCCAGCTGCAACATACGGTCCAACTCCCCATTTATCAATTTTTGGCGAGCTGGGGATACGTTATAATATCGTTGCTTGATGGGTTGCGCGTCTCCCGTGTCTATGACGTGCTTGACACGATCAGTCCTACCTAACGTAGATGGTTCATTTTTAAAGTGCTCTTCTAGTAGGTCTTGAAGTCTTCCTCGTTCTTCCGGGGTCAAGTGGTCTTCAGACGTAATCCCTTCAATAGCGCTACATAGGAACGGCGTCTCCCTTGGAGCAAACTCCCATCTTCGATTACGCATATCAGCTACTATGTGCATGCGCTCCCAAAAATCGATGCCCAATATCAAAGATTGCTGCAATGATGGAACAACACATACACTCAAGTTCTCGGTTCTACCCCTTAGAGAGATGGGCAGATCTACAAATCCCTTGACCTCGTGTCTGTTAGAGTCAGCAGTCTCTACAAAACGTCCAGAAGCAGTCTTAAGGCGCGTAGGGAACTTTTCCAAAATCCAAAATCCTTTTTCTCCAAGAAACGTTTGAGAAGCACCGGAGTCTAAAAGTGCAATAATCTCTCGACCAAACACTCTAACTTTTAAATACGGTCTAGGGTCTGACTGAAAGGTATGCAAAAGGTAGTCTATAGTGGGGGAATTCTCGTTAGACTGGGAGGCAGGCATACTCACTGAGCTCCAGACTCCCATCCCTACTCGTTTTTTGGAGTACATTTAGGGCACTCTCGTTTCAAAATGTTGTCCTTGCCACAGCCAAAACAGAACTTCTTCTTGGTCTTGCGACAAAATCGGAAACGATGGCCTTTCTCTCCACAATTCCAACAAGATACCTCTCCGCGATCTGGTCGTGGTGATGCCTTGATGTCAGCTACTCGTCCTTGGGTGATTACTCTGCGACAACTTGGATCTTGATAGGCGAGGTCCGGTTCAAGCGTTACCTCACTTCATTGAGATCTGTTTCTCGTCATGCTTAACCGTCCAGCTTCAGCTCGACGTCCCATGGATCGAAGTTGATCTAGAGTTTGGATGCTAAATAATGCCAATCTGTCCTGCAACTGCGGATGGAGGTTGTAGTAGATCTGGGCCAGACGAGTACTCTCGGGAACGGGGACAGCAAGTCTGCCATACAGGCCTTCCACAGCCGCGATGTAGAGGTCCAAGGGTTCGTTGTCTCCTTGTACTCTATTGAATATCTCCTGATGAAGCCGTAGGTCGTAATCAGCAGGTTGAAAGACTTCTCGCAGTTCCTTCGTTAGTTGATGCCATGACCGGATCCTGTTAGCGGCTGCACGATACTATACAAGCGCAGGGCCAGCAAAGAGATCGACAGCCGAGTCATAAAGTTCTTGGTGAGTTACTCCTCGGGCTCGACGAAGTTCCTCGACCCTTTCCAAGAAGGCTGCGATGCTAGGACCAGAGTTGTCGAATTTCAGGCCCCACTTATACACAGGTACATATCTGGGGCGTGAGCCTTCTCTTTTGTCTTCTAAATATCGCAGATCGTCTTGGCGGGGCCAGTCTTGAACAACTCTTCCCATCGAAGAATGATTTTCCTGCTTCTTCCGGTCTTCTTGAAGCCTCCACTCTTCTTTTTGCCATCTACTCTCTTGGTGTTGTCTCTCTTCTTGTAGTCTTCTTTCTTCTTGCTTCCACTTCTCTTCCTGTTTTCTTCGTTCCTCTTGAAGCTTCATCTCTTCCTGGCGAATCCAGTTATCTTGCTGTCTTTTCAAATGTTGTAGCTGCATCTCGTCTTGACGTTCTCTTTCTCTTCCAAGTCTTCCTTCCTCTTCATGTGTTCTTTCCTCTTCTGGTGAAACGACTCAGCCAGAAAATTCTAGAGCTTTCGTGGGGACAAAGAGAGGATCCGTCCGCTTATCTGAATCTGGATGGGGTTGTGGATTCCCAGCTGATAGAGTCTTGTTGTCAGGAGAATCCACCTTAGCCGCAGACTTAGAGTCCTTGAACGAGTCCAACAATCCCTTGCATTTACCAACCAAGCACTGCTTGGTCTGCTCATGATCATCATCCGCCGTCGCACCTACTGGGACCCTATCAGCTCGGAAGTATAAATGCCACTGGCGTGCAACAACACGATGATACTCATTATCATTGTAATTCCCCTCATAATCACTCACAAGTGCTGATAAATCCTGGTACTTTGCCTCACACTCCTCTAGTTCTGTATCTGTATCCAAAGAATTAACTACAGCCTCCTCTATTGGCGTATTCGACGCTAAAATCTGAGAAAGTCGTTTTCTCAAATCTCCGGCTGTACCTCCAGAGGGAAAATTCCTAATCTTCAGCTCATAGATAATTTCTGTTTTACGCAGGTGATAGGCACTCATATTTAGATAAGATACCAAATTCAAAAGTGGAACAGAAATACTCATAAGTTTCCCAACTCAAAAATATAAACACCCTTAGAAGGTCACAAAACCAACATGAGCGTATAAAATTAAAATTTCGAAAGAGTACGCTCAATAAGTGTCACAACAACAATAAATAGAAATATGTTGTCCAAATAAACTACAACAATGACCAAAACACAGAATTCAAAGCAAATGTCAGAATTATTCCATAACTGAAAAGGAGAAATAAGTTTGTTTGATATTTAGGTTTTTGTACTTTGTTTTGTTAAGGAAATGTGAATAACTACTTATTCCAAGCAACACTAATGCAAACCGATCATATAAGCAGCAACAGTTCAAGTTCATAAAAATAGTTAATATTTACAAAAACACAAGTATGAAGGACAAATAAAAAATGTACAGTTATAACTATTACTTCAGATTATACCAAATAATCCAGGCCCCACGTTGGCAGTGCCATTTTGCAACGTCCTCCCCTAGGGGAATTGTGCAAAATGTCCGGTATCACTCAGTGGAGAAAGGGGGTGGTCCTTGACAGCGCGCCGTAAGGGTAAAGGGTAACCTACGATTAGTACTTCTTCTTTTTCTTTAAGGTTGCTCGGTGAGGGAAAGGGCGCCACCTTGTTGTAGGACAGGTAACAGGCAGGGCTCCAACAAGGAACAGTACCCCTGCTCCAAGGAAAGTACCAATCCGGCTCCCTACTACCATACACTAAAACTATTTTTTTTTTGTCAACCAGGCCTTTGGACTACACAGATAGTTGTATTGAAATATTCTGAATATAAGGTTAAATATAGACCCCTAATACTTATGCGAGGTTATCTAAATCCAGTTACTAGGACTGAACAAAAGAAACAAAACACTCAAATGTTTGCAATTAAACTAATTATTTATGTGCAGGAATTGTATGACATTATCACAAGTAATCCAGCCTTACAGTAAGTAAATGCTTTTAGACAGAAAATAATTAACAATAAATATAGCGAAGATACAATGTTACCACTTATTAGAGAGAATTACAAATGGCTAAATGAACTCTATTTATGGTAGGGAGCGCTCCACTTCCTCAAAACAACATGCAACATACATAAATAAATGCAATAAACACATGCAATAAATGGCCTAGACATGTAAATAATAGACGACACAAGTAAATATACTAAAGATACACTATAATGCACTAAGTTGTGCAGTTAACGTCTGGAGGGTAGCGTTGAACCAAATTTTAAGGGCTCCTTCCACAATACAAAGGCTCCTGGGCCAGAATTAGACATCAGTCCGCGTCCGACTCACTAATCCATAAGAAGAGCACTCTGTGAAATAATCCAAGTCTGTACTCACCAACTGGGAGTCACAACACAAAATGCCAACTACGTCCGGTCCAGACCGTGGCGCGGAAGAGCGCGGCGCGGCGCGAGCGGATCCGCGGTGCGGTAGTGGTAGGTGTAAGGCGGCACGGCTAGGAGCAGATCCCAGTGTCAGGGTAGTGCAAGCTGGAGTACCCACTAGCGGCTCGGCAATAAGTCCACCAGGCTCCGGGCTCAGTCCAGAAGTGTACCAGGACAAAATCCCCCAAAAAAAAAGCCCTTGAAACACATTCACTCCAAAATAGTTATGGTCCCAGCAAGCATCGATATATATATATATCATATAATTGGTTAATTAAATTACTAAAATTAACATACTTAAATTACCTGATTAATATTTTAAAAACCAACAGAGAATATCAGATAAACAACAGTTATCTCCGAAATAAATTCAAGTTTCCTTTGTTATAAGAATAGTGAGATCATATCATTTATACAACTTATCTGTGCCATATTTATATTTAATAGCAAAATTTAAATTTTGTCATCAAATTTATTAGGAATTTTAAGTAAGCAACATCTATTCTCAGTAGCAATTGAAATGGACATTTAAATACAAATGAAAAACAACAATGAAACATTTAAAATAAACACATAAGGTTTTCGTTAGTTTGAAGCAAAGAAAATATTATGCCAGAATTTATATTCAGCTGATTAAGCAACAATACTCCTCTAGGTAATTGATAATGAATCTACCTGTATTTATGCAATTTCTGGCCATAAAATCATGAGAATTGTAAGCTTGATTGTTAATATCAAAGGCTAAACACTGTAGAAAATAATAAACATAAATAAATAGAGTACCCTACATGTACATAATAGGATTTAACATAATAGGCAGTATAATAACAAAATTGCATTTATAAATTCAATGTGATATCAAAGACTAATATTATTAATAGCTTGAGGTAATAATTTACCTTGACTTTTATTACAAATAAACATTGATACATTAAGAAGAAACGTTGAAACTATTGTATCGTACTAACATGAAACTGTGACACATTAAATTAGGACTATAAACGGTATTTTACTAAATATATGTCAATCATGGTTGTATTTTATGCGACTTGTATGTATTTCCATAATTAAATACTTACTTTACGATAAAAGAGATTAATTTTCTTCGATTAAAACATTTAAAACATGGCAGTTATATCAGTGCAAGTTGTGACATTAATTTTCAACATATGTACTATTTATAAGTTTACCTCTTTCTCTTAGAAATGTTGTCAACATAGTTAGCGTAATTGGTTTTGAAAACAAATACTTTAAACAAATTATTAGGTAAGATTATTAACTATTAAAAGTAAATGCCACGTTTTAGCTTTACACGTTCAATTCAAACCCTAACAGTTTTTCCAAAGGCTCAGTTGAGTGATTCTATAATGTTGAGTAGTTTTTTAAACTTTTAAAATTAGTATATTAAATTCACGTAAGAGTGACGAGAACTAAGGAAAATATATGGTAGTAGTTCACCTTGGCCAATTTATTAGTCGGCTCCCGAAAATCCAGCGAAGCTGAAGGGCTCGTAGACACACACAGCACCGACGCAATCCAGTCACTCGCAAGCTTCCTCACTAATCAATCCACCAGCTGTTTGTTATCAGTTCACCTGCCGCAGCGTGTCGTCCGGTCGTGCGGTGAACAGTCCACCGGAGATAAAAGGTTACTCAATGGGCTATTCTTTTATGCAGAACAGGCAAGAGTGACGTACGGGCATTGGTATAATTGGTACAATGTCGGCGCGCTACGACATTGATGAATTGAAATTTATATAATGTAGAGTGATCAGTCCTACATTATTTATACCATAACTCACCATAAACTGCACACGTCACATTAGGCATACAGTACGTTTATTACTGTAGCAAGGACGTTATAGTTTATATCGAGATTTACAATAATAACGTAAGTATACACCATTAAATAACACATTCATCCACAACATATTTGTAATACAGTTACACAATCTCTTAATGAACTCATTAAAGAAAGTTGGCAGCATGTTTAGTTGGAGCTTTGACATAGAATTAAGCTACTTTCTTTTAGAGTCAATTAAGCACAAAATTTACTTTATAAGATAATTATATAATCATTGAAACTTTAAATAAACTACAATGATGTAACATCAAATTTTTAATGCTCGGCAGGACATAAACACAATTAATTAAATATTTTACAATATCCCACAAAAAGTTGTTTTTATTAGCAGTACAGATACAATTAGTGTCACTTTAGGAAAATGTGTTAAAACTCTAGAAATTAATAAATCTATTTTAGAAATATAAACCAACTTAAATGATTCAATTAATTATTTCTAGTAATAAACATTAGTATTTTTGCACAGTAATTTTTAGGCTCGATGTGACCTCGAGGCGTAAAAGTACTTCCCTTGATGGAAATAGATTCCACATCTGTTCATTGGCCAATGCGAACATTATAGGCTTTTCACGAGTGACATAATAAGGAAATTACAAGTAGAAGAAAAGCCAAACTGCTGTTGAATGACGGAGTTGACATTTGTATACATGTTGAGAGTGTACTCTACTGCAATAATGGTACATGCTGAAATCCTAAATGGTAATCAACTTAGACCATTACTTCGAATTTCCATGCTGCATTAAAGAGCCTAAGTTTTTAATTACAATTAATTTTAGAATATTTGTCTTTTTCGGATGTATTCAAATAACAACATTGACATGCTATAGGAAAACAGTGCTCTGTGAGCAGCAATACTTTAGGTAATCAAAACATGACAAATTGTAAACATTTTTACGGGTTTGATGACATTATAATGCTACTGTTTACTGTAATGATACAAGTACGTTATAAATCACATTTTTAATAATTCTACAATTAATAAATTAAGGCTGTAATAAAATAAACACAGTGCAAATAAATATAAGTGAAAAATATTATCTGTTATTCGTTAGCTAAACTATTATTCAAGGAGGTGAAATATTTATTTTAGGTCTGCGTAACTCTCCGTCTATCCACACGATATCTGGGGAGTGACCTATTGAGTTTTAATTTTGCATTTATATTCATTTCTATATAGGCAATCCCGAATTCGTTTATATTCATGCCACCCTATGGAATTAAGATTAGCATTAGCGGATATATGGTTACGTACGCCTTATGAGTTTAATATCAAACGAGAA
The DNA here is from genome assembly GCF_021130785.1 of Homalodisca vitripennis. Taxonomy (NCBI): domain Eukaryota; kingdom Metazoa; phylum Arthropoda; class Insecta; order Hemiptera; family Cicadellidae; genus Homalodisca; species Homalodisca vitripennis. The sequence continues at coordinate 44,677,062 of NC_060214.1, forward strand.
AATATCAGAATAAATATATTAGGAAATTACTGAGCACAAGTATGACATAGTCACTTATATAGCCTGACTAATATAAAACATAACCCAATAGGGATCACTTCTGGCTGGTTTATAACTTCCAGTTAAACCCACCACTGGGCACAGAAAAAACCGATGTGTCACTTACATCTGGGAAATCTTATGGATGTCTAGGAGCGGCACATCACTAATAAATGTCGGCAAATGTCGATTCTGGGGTTCGTAGGCAATTCGATAGATCTAGTCTACTGCGGGATATGGCTGTTGTGGGGTTTGTTCCCTAACTTCAGCGGTTTTTGCTAGCCTCAAAAATGATTTGCCTCCCCTGCCTACTGTGACTAGAGAGGCTGGTTCAGAGCTCGCCTCCTCTTCTTCCGGGGAGACATGACTTTGAGATGTAGTGCCCTAACTCTTCCTCATTGATCTCGATAGGAGGCGGCCCCTACTCCCTAAACTTACCCATCCTGAATATCCTGTCACTTAGAAAGCAGCGCAAGGGTTCTTACAGGACTAAGTGCAATGTATAAGCTTCTTGTCCTACGAGAACTATATAAATATATATAAGAGGCTAGAGGATATAAGAATTTCTTTTATGGATGATAAAATGTGTTTATGGATGATGTACTATAAGTCTGTACGGTCAACATCTTAAGTATGAAATGAGCTACAGGTTTGAAACTGTCAGAAAAGTCTTAGTCCAGTCGTATTACCTGATTGAAAAAATAAATGTTTTCTTACAGCAAACTAATGGCACAATTTAGTCAAATACATCATAAATAAATAAAAAAAAACCATTCCGAACCAAAATCGTCTATTAGGGGGTATAGGAGGGGTGGTTTTTAGGGGTGAAAATGGTTTTTTTGCAATTTGTGAGTAAACAATGCATCTTATTGAAAAAAGTTAAATGTAAAAGTTGTTGGAAATAAAAAAATCTACAACTTTTGTAGTAATCATTTTTGCCCTAACCTCAAAAATTTCACCAAAAAATTCAAAAAAACCGTTTTTTTTGGTTTTTAATTTTTTTCTTTTACAAAAATGGTTTGATTGAGCTGAAAGTTTGATGAAATATACTTTGTGCTATTCTAAAAATACTGTATTTTTTTTCATTAGAAAATATTCAGCCGTTATAATAAAATTTCACTTTAAAAAAATATTTTGATAATTTTCAATCACCATTTTGAAACGTTTTTTTTTAATCAAAAAAGGTTCTCTGACGGCTCATTATTTTAGTTTTTTTTGTCTATTTTGAAGAAATTAAATAAAAAATATGTAGTTTAATTGAAAAAACTGCAGAAAAATTGAAAATAAACAAAATATTGACATTTTTCATTATACATTGTATTATTTACGTGGAAAAATTGTTATTATTTATTTAAATTATAATTTTTTTTAATGTTGAAGAATTCTCGAATATTTTGAAAAAGTATTTAGAAACATTGTTGAATGTGAAAGTTGGATTACAGGTATATAATAGTGTCCTTGAAGTAAAAGGGCGGGGTCAATCCTATTCTTCTATTATACGGGTCTCAGTATGTTTCTAAGCATTCAATAAACAGCTGCTTTGTCGTCAGTCAAGTTATATTGGAGTAGTGTCGTGAAATAAGCCTCGTGATTAGCAATTTACAAGATTTTTGTCCATATAAAATACAAATCGTAAGTAAAACCTTTGCAAAACAAAATGTTATACAAATTATTAAATAAAAATTATTAAAAATAATACAGATCATAAATCTTTGTCTCTGTGCATACAATTTTACGCATGCTATTTATCTAGTAATATTTACGTATTTTCAGTATACTAATTTTATCGTGCTTTCTGCATTTTATAGACTCATGTAAATGGTGGAAAAGGTACCTCCTTGTATTATTTGTAAAAGCCGCGATGGAGATTTGGTGAAAATAAAAAGTCGAGGGATAGATACTCTTATTTCGTCAAGTAAACAAAGCAAAGATCAGCGGTACAAAACATTTCAGAAATTGACTGAAGCACACATTCATGATGGTTGTCGACCAGCATACAATAGACCTCGATCAAAATCTATTGGGAAGAAGATTATGAAAGAAGCATGTGATTTTAATTTTGAGCATCATTGTGTTTTTTTGTGAAGAACCTTGTAACCAAAATAGAGCATTTCGCGGCATGCAGAAGGCTGAGACTAATGAAAAAATTTTATCAACTTTAAAGGGAAGAGATGTTTCAGAATCATTTAATAAAAGTCTGTTAGTTAGACTGAATTTTCTCAAAGAATCAGATGAAGTTCAAGCTAATTATCATAATAGGTGCACGTCATCTTTTTATGATGGGACAAGCTCAACATCTTGTAGACATACAGCGAGTGTAGATTCTAAAGATTTCATAAGTTACTGCGTGTATTACTTTAAAAAAATTCATCCGAGTGCCAATTTTCCCTTAACGAAATTAAAGAAGATTTTGATGGTGATATCCCAACATTAAATGCATTAAAAAAAAATTGAGTGATAGTTTTTGATAACGATCTTGTGTTTCCTTCAATGAAAGGAGATACAATCATTACATTTTAAAAAAAGCAGGGAAAAAATTTAGTAGAATATGGTATGAATCACGATCAGATGACGTAGAATATGAAAAAATATATATTTATATTTTTAAGTTCACTGAAAAAAAAACATAAATATTCAAAAAAAAACTTTTGGAAAGAAATAATGGTTTCTTGATTAATTTCAATAAGAATTGTAAAAAAATATTTTAAAGAAATAAAAAATATATGATGGAAAATACAAATTAAAAAAAAAATTACTAAGACTCGAATCCTGTTTTATGATTTATTTACAAATTTCCACGTAGTTGTTAAATATGCATAATTCATTATTATTTTGCCTAATGCTTACAAATAGCACTGATATAAAAAAAAATTATAATTTAAATAAATAATAACAATTTTTCCACGTAAATAATACAATGTATAATGAAAAATGTCAATATTTTGTTTATTTTTCACTTTTTCTGCAGTTTTTTTCAATTAAACTACATATTTTTTATTTAATTTCTTCAAAACAGACCAAAAAACTAAAATAATGAGCCGTCAGAGAACCTTTTTTGATTAAAAAAAATGTTTCAAAATGGTGATTGAAAATTATCAAAATATTTTTTTAAAGTGAAATTTTATTATAACGGCTGAATATTTCTTAATTAAAAAAATACAGTATTTTTAGAATAGCACAAAGTATGTTTCATCAAACTTTCAGCTCAATCGAACCATTTTTGTAAAAGAAAAAAATTAAAAACTCAAAAAACGGTTTTTTGAATTTTTTGGGGAAAATTTTTGAGGTTAGGGCAAAAATGATTACTACAAAAGTTGTAGATTTTTTTATTTTCAACATCTTTTACATTTAACTTTTTTCAATAAGATGCATTGTTTACTCACAAATTGCAAAAAAAAACCATTTTCACCCCCTAAAAACCACCCCTCCTATACCCCCTAATAGACGATTTTGGTTCGGAATGGTTTTTTTTATTTATTTATGATGTATTTGACTAAATTGTGCAATTAGTTTGCTGTAAGAAAACATTTATTTATTTGACCATTTTTAACTGCTATTTCTCCTGGACTATCTGTTATGTGACATGGTTATACTCCTCTACTGTACATTAAAGTACCGACAGTTTTCTGTATCCGATTTTAGACCTAAACTGTTGATTAATGTACTTTATTATTCGGACAACGGACAGTTCTAGAATTATGTATAAATTATGATGTCATTCATACATTCTGAGGCACACACAACGAAAATTCTCTTTTTTTTATTTATTTATTTTTTATTTTTTTTTTTAGCGTTGAGGTATTGGGGTGGATTCACAGATCCTCACACGTCAACCTGAGCTTATTGTGTGCCCCTTTGATGTAAGCCTATCTTTGTGCCCTTACACTGAAAAGAGGCTTTCTCCTTGCTCCCAGTCTCTCACAGTCCAGTATTATGTGTTTTGCAGTCTCTTCAGACTTATTGCAGAGTCTACACTCCGAGTCCTCATTTCGTAAACCTAGAGTGTTTAGGTGTTTCCTGAAGTGGCCGTGTCCAGTGATCAAGGCAATCACTTGCTTAACCCGATCCCTGCCCAGCCCCATCAGCCATCTCGTGAAGCCGGAGCTAGAATCAGCAAGCAGTCTTTTGCCGAGTCCTTGTCCTTGGTGACTCTGCCACCGCAAGCGGTGTGTCTTCCTAGACCATTTGTTTATACTTTGGTAAGCGGCTGACTTGCTTATACCACAACTCGGTTCTGGACCGGTGTATGGCATGCTTGCTCCGCTTTTGGCAAGCCTGTCGGCGCATTCGTTGCCACCTATGCCTGTGTGGCCCGGTACCCAACCAAGACGCACAAAGTTGCGTGATCCAAGCTTGCAGAGAGTGTTAAAGCACTCTCACACAAGCTTGGATGTAATGCTGTTGGAGTCAAGAGCTTTAAGAGGTGCCTGACTGTCTGACATTATACAGATGTTCTTTCCTTGGTGCCCTCTGGTAAGGCCTAGGTTGGCACAGGCCAGGATACCATAGATTTCGGCTTGAAATATGGAGCAGTTCCGTCCCAAACTGCCGCATAGGGCAGTTCTAGGGGATTGACTAAACACTCCATATCCAGTTCTGCCCTTAATAAGCGAGCCATCCGTGTACCAGACAAAGCTCTTTCTTATTGTTGGGATGTTATCTTGCGATTTCCACTCATATCTGGAGTAGAAGTCAACAGAGAATGGCTTATTGAATACGAACTCCGTTCTCATTATGTCGGAGACCATTTCGAGAATAGCGCTTGGGTTTACAGCTTCAGTGATGGTGCCATGGCCCGCGTTAGACGCGCCATTCCTCCACAAGCCAGCAACCATCAGCCGATAGGCTGACTTACGCGATTCAGCTTTTATATGGACATCAAGAGGTAGAAGTCCTAAAGCCACCTCGAGGGTCGCTGAGGGTCTGCTCCTAAATGCTCCGGTTGCAAAGATTGTGCCAAGCCTTTGTAAGCTTTCGAGCTTGGCTTTAGCAGTTACCTGATTCACATTTGTCCACCAGACTAATGAACAATAAGTGATTTAAGGCCTTACAACTGCTTTGTAAAGCCATAGTGCTATATGGGGTTTTACGCCCCATGAGATTCCTGCAAGTCTCCTGGATGTCATGAGCGCCCACTTTGCTTTGTGCAGGATATTGTTAAGATGATCGTTCCACGTAAGCTTATGGTCTAGAGTCAGTCCTAAATATTTGACTGTCTTTGACCACTCAAGCTGTGTGGATGCGAGTTTCAGCCTAGAAAGAGACTCTAGGTTCTTTTTCCTAGTGAATTCTTTTTCAACTACTGTCTTAGAGGGATTTATTTTCAGTCCCTCTCTATGACACCAGTTGTGTACATGTTGAAGGTTGGTATTCATGATATCAACAACAACATTTGTATATTTTCCCTGTACCATAAGGACTATGTCGTCTGCATATCCTTGGACATACATTCCATTGTTAGTAAGGTCCTCAAGTAGACCATATACTACTAGATTCCACAGTAGAGGTGACAGGATGCCTCCTTGAGGACATCCCCTTGTGGGTGCGATCACAAGCGACTCTTCATTGAGATCGGCCCTGATTCGTCTGGAGCACAGCATGGCCCTAAGCCACCAGCACAGAGCTGGATCGAGGCCACGTCGCTGTGCTCCACTTACAATCGCAGTGAATTTAGCATTGTCAAAAGATCCTTCAATGTCTATGAAGGTGCACAATGCCAATTCCTTGGCGGACAGGCTATCCTCAATCCTACTGACTAGTTGGTGCAGTGCTGATTCACAGGATTTGCCTTGCTGGTATGCATGTTGGTTGCGATGAAGGGGAGTGTCTAAGAGAACTCCCTTTCTCAGGTGCCTCTCCACAAGTATTTCTAATGTTTTCAGTAGAAACGAAGATACACTGATGGGACGAAAAGATTTAGGGACAGAATAGTTCCCGCTCTCCCTTTTTTAGGGATAAAGACCACCCTGTTGAGACGCCAGACTTGTGGTATGTACCCATAAGCTAGGCTCGCCCTGAATAGTTCAAATAGAAGGGTAAGGAGATTCTCTGGCCCTTGTTGAAGCAGGGCCGGAAAGATTCCATCCCCTCCTGCAGATTTGAAAGGGGCAAAATTTAGAAATTGCCCGTTTGGCTTTAGAGAGAGTGACAATCCTTCTGGCAATGGCCCAGCTACCACGATAAGCTCTTGGCCATGAGCCTGCCTCGTGGTTACCAGACGTTCCAGTGTCGTCATTCTCAAAGATACAATCAGGGAAATGAGTCTCAAGGAGAAGTTTGAGGCTATCACTAGACCCGGAAGTGTGTTGACCTCCCTGGGACCTTAAAGATCCCAAGTGACCGATTGGACCTGAGGCTAGTAAACGTTGCAGTCTAGCTGCCGCGCTTAATTCATTTACCTTCTGTGTAAACTGCCTCCAGGAACTTTGGTTTGCCTTTTTAATTGCTAGGCTGTATTCTGTTAGAGCTCTATGATAGGACTCCCAGATACGGCTCCTTTTGCATTGATTGTGCAGCTTCCTAACATTAGCCCTTTTGCGAGCGAGGTCCGCAGTCCACCACTTAGTATTGGTTCGACTCTTCCCCCCATCGCAATGGACAATTGTCGTGGAAGCTATTGATTATAGCATTCTGCAGGTCAGAAGCTATCTGATCTATGTCTGTGACACCTTGGTCACCCCACCCTCCGCTGAGGGGCGCGCAAAGAAGGCTAGGAGGGAAACCCAAAAGCCGGAAGCCCACGATCCCGAGGCCTCTGGTAGCACACCCAAGGCTACCTACAGAGAGGTAGCGGCGATCAAAATGGCCATAGCCCTCGAAGGCTACCCGGAGGCGAAGCTTAGTGCAGAGCAAGAAGAAGCCATCGAGGACGCAATTATGGAAGAAATCCAACCCCTGGAGGATGGTTCCGTTTCCATCGTTTGCGGGCACCTACCTAGAGAAACGTGTTTTAATTGCTTCCTGCATCAACGAGCATACCAAACGTTGGCTGGAAGAAGTTATTCAAAGAACAAAACCTCTGGGAGACGACGTCTCTCTAAGAGTGGGTCTGCGTAAGGACATCTTGAGGTCCACTAGGGTGTTTTTCAGGAGCTCACCCGAAGCTTCTGAAGAAGACACCTGAAAAGGTACTTCAAAAATCAGAACCCCAACCTAAATGTAAACGAGTGGAAAATCCTTTCATCCAAGCCAGATCCGAAAGGTTACGGATTCGTCTGTTTTCTGGACGAGGTCTGCTACAAGGCTGTGAAGGCTTCCAACTGTAGAGCCAACCTAGGACTCTGGCAGGTCTCAATTGTCTCCTCGACAGTCAAGAACAATGCCACGAGTTCTACAAATCAACCTCCAGCACAGTAGGGCTGCTTCGGCAGCCTTCTGCCAGTTCTTCCTCCAGGAGGGATTTGATCTGGCATTGATTCAAGAACCATGGCTTCACCAAGGGAGAGTGGCGGGCCTAAATGAAACCATAGGTAAGTTAATTTACTGCACTTCTCTAAGGAATGTCAGGACCTGCATCCTGTTGAAGAGAGGCTTGGATTTTCTAACCCTCAACGAATTCTGCTCCAGAGATCTCACTGTGGGCATACTGACCTGGAAGAATGGAAGCATAGTACAGAGCACAATTGTAGGCTCCGTATACTTGCCATATGATGCCAGGGAACTCACCCTATCAAGAGACCTAGAGCTCCTGGTGGAAGAAGCACAAGCCAGACATCAACAACTTCTTCTAGGTTGTGACGCCAACGCCCATCACTCTGCTGGATGGGACAGCACCAACACTAACCCCAGAGGTACTTTTACAATTTCTTCTAAGTAGGGACCTATTTATATGTAATAAAGGTAACCGCCCTACGTTCGCAACACGAATTAGACAAGAAGTTATTGATATAACAATCTGCACACAAGGTATACTTGGAATGGTTGATAAGTGGCACGTAAGCGAAGAGGCCTCATTATCGGATCACAGGTATATCCGCTTCAACTTGCAAGATGAGGCTGCAGAGGTCCTCTATCGCAATCCCAGGAGGACTGACTGGTTGGGATATAAGTCTGACCTTCAGTCACAGTTGGGATCGGTAGGGGGAAGAGTGCGATGCTTCACTTCTATTTTAATACACGAATTATGTAAAGAGTTTAGACTCCACTGTAGTATACAATATCCTTTAATTTTTTAAGGGATACCTAGCTATATAATAATACTAAAAAGGATACCTGATAATGTCCTGGTTCTCCATAATGGAATACGTTAGCTAGGCAGAATTACTTTATCATAGCAATGACTTCGTGAATTTCTAGATATTTCGAAAATTTCTTTCTCATAAATATATTAATTAATAGGAATAAAATGACTCATACTAATGCTGCAGACATTTTTTAAATTTCATTACTTAGTAACTAGGCTGCTTGACTTGCGTCCTAAAAATCAAGATTATGCTACAAGAAGACACGCTTGTTGAAATTAACTAGATTTCTTACTCGCCACACCAAAGCGAGATTTATAACCTCTACTTTAATTTTTATGTCATATTAGTATAGTGGAATCCATAACAAATTAAGGAAAACAGTTTTAAAAGAGTATCCAGGAACACATTTTATGGTTGGTCCACTCTGTGCTAAGTTAAAATCGATACGATAAAAGAATATATATATTTAAAACCAGCTGTTACCTGTTGTATTATAGACAGTTTTTCAAAATGTGTCTTTAAACTACTAAGTAAAAGCATGTAAAATAAATCCTATTAGATTTTACAAAAGAAATAGGCGTACATGAGATAGACGTTATTTAACTGTTCATCAGAGATTAACCTGACTGCTGAATCACCAATGTTTTGTTCGTGTACTAATATTTCTGGTTCAAATTAACTATATTTACTAAGTACAATCTGAAACTGCCTTGATAACCTAGGCAAGAGAGATAAACATGAAAAGGTTTCGGAGACCTAATTCGGTTCAAAAGCGTTTGCGTGTAACTTTTCATATACATGTTCATCTAGTCTAGGATATATCCAGTAACATAGTAGAGTTTTACTTAAAGTTTGGAAAAGAAAAATTTTAAACAAACGTAAGACTAAGGAGTTTACTTCGGTTATACGTTTTGCTGAGTTACAACCGTTTAAAATAATTTACGGTGCCTTAATTTAGTTTGATTTATTCCAATGAATAAACTATATATATTAATAACTCTCAAAAATGTACTTTGGTAAAAAGTGTATTTCTGCTCTTATAATCTAACTTTCTACCTTAAATATTTCCAGTGAAATAGTCGAGATTGCCTTAGTGTCCTAACGAAGAATCAAACATACAGTACACAAGTCGGACTGAGAAGTATTTACGGCCTATCGGGAAATCCTAACGACTTCCTTTCTACTTTGCAGAATAAACAGGAAATCCATGTTAAGTTCATGGAAAATTCCACAAAAAACGTTCATTGTGTTTTGCGTTGTAGAAGTCTTGTTGTCATTTTAGACAGTAGTTTGGGAAATAATGAATCTTTGAGGGATGTTATTACTTATTTCTCCGTGTTTTATAAGTAAATATTAAAATTCAATATGAAAATTATAATTTGGAGTATTTTATGTGAAAACGCTCACAACTTTGATCATTGGAGCATAATTATCAAACTTTTGGTACTAACTTTTTATCTCAAAAACCCTAATAATAAGTCCTTTGTAATATCACGTATAAATTAAATATATTTGTCTGCCAGATGTGTCGAACCATAGCTAAAGGTATCAACAGCTGTATACTGTCAGTTAAATTTGGATTATGAAATATAAACACAGTTTTTTTCTGGAATACAAAATATTGCAGTAAACTTTTTTAATCTCTCTCTTTATATAGACTTGACTGGAATTTCAATTAGGATTTTATAAAAGAAGATTAGTCAAGTTGGTCGAGCCTTCTCAAGATTAGCCGCTAGGAACACATTGCAATGAACTATTTACATCTCATTAACTAAGTACAGTTTCAATTAAGACTCCTGGTCCTACGAGAAACACCACACAATTATTATTATCTAAGTACTTAATGTAAGGTTGTAGTATTAAACCAAGTTTAGCCTTTGTATAGCTCAACAGCGAGGCAAGAACATTGTTCGGAACTTTAATTAAACTGTTCAAGATACCATGAAACGATTTAGAGCCTACCCTATGTGCATATTTTAAGTAACTCATTACAGTTTCAACTAAGACTTCTGGTCCTACGAGAAACACCACACAATTATTATTATCTAAGTACTTAATGTAAGGTTGTAGTATTAAACCAAGTTTAGCCTTTGTATAGCTCAACAGCGAGGCAAGAACATTTTTCGGAACTTTAATTAAACTGTTCAAGATACCATGTAACGATTTAGAGCCTACCCTATGTGCATATTTTAAGTAACTCATTACAGTTTCAATTAAGACTTCTGGTCCTACGAGAAACACCACACAATTATTATTATCTAAGTACTTAATGTAAGGTTGTAGTATTAAACCAAGTTTAGCCTTTGTATAGCTCAACAGCGAGGCAAGAACCTTGTTCGGAACTTTAATTAAACTGTTCAAGGTACCATGTAACGATTTAGAGCCTACCCTATGTGCATGTTTTAAGTAACTCATTACAGTTTCAATTAAGACTACTGGTCCTACGAGAAACACCACACAATTATTATTATCTAAGTACTTAATGTAAGGTTGTAGTATTAAACCAAGTTTAGCCTTTGTATAGCTCAACAGCGAGGCAAGAACATTGTTCGGAACATTAATTAAACTGTTCAAGATACCATGTAACGATTTAGAGCCTACCCTATGTGCATGTTTTAAGTAACTCATTACAGTTTCAATTAAGACTACTGGTCCTACGAGAAACACCACACAATTATTATTATCTAAGTACTTAATGTAAGGTTGTAGTATTAAACCAAGTTTAGCCTTTGTATAGCTAAACAGCGAGGCAAGAACCTTGTTCGGAACTTTAATTAAACTGTTCAAGATACCATGTAACGATTTAGAGCCTACCCTATGTGCATATTTTAAGTAACTCATTACAGTTTCAATTACGACTTCTGGTCCTACGAGAAACACCACACAATTATTATTATCTATGTACTTAATGTAAGGTTGTAGTATTAAACCAAGTTTAGCCTTTGTATAGCTCAACAGCGAGGCAAGAACCTTGTTCGGAACTTTAATTAAACTGTTCAAGATACCATGTAACGATTTAGAGCCTACCCTATGTGCATATTTTAAGTAACTCATTACAGTTTCAATTACGACTTCTGGTCCTACGAGAAACACCACACAATTATTATTATCTATGTACTTAATGTAAGGTTGTAGTATTAAACCAAGTTTAGCCTTTGTATAGCTCAACAGCGAGGCAAGAACCTTGTTCGGAATTTTAATTAAACTGTTCAAGACACCATGTAACGATTTAGAGCCTACCCTATGTGCATATTTTAAGTACTTCATTACAGTTTAAATTAAGACTTCTGGTCCTACGAGAAACACCACACAATTATTATAATCTAAGTACTTAATGTAAGGTTGTAGTATTAAACCAAGTTTAGCCTTTGTATTACTCTACAGTGAGGGAAGAACATTGTTCGGAACTTTAATTAAACTGTTCAAGATACCATGTAACGATTTAGAGCCTACCCTATGTGCATATTTAAAGTAATTCATTACTGGTTAAAATTTGGCTATGCAAATTAAACCATCAATCAAAGCAACTACATTGAATTACTTCCTTCCATTCCAACGTAAATAAAATTCTTTTACAAACCCGAGGCATATTCACAAATGCTGGGATATGCATAAAACATAGAATATACTTTAATGTATTTAGAGTATTTAAACTATCATGGCAGGGGTTTGAATACGTAGCAATAAACATGGTACAATTAAACACTAAATATTATATAGTTTGTGTTAAAATACATCTACAGCTTTATTGTGACACCATTAATGGGATTTAATTTGTCATTTTATGCATAAATAAAAAAGTGTATATTCGTGTACATCCTAAAACCTTTACAATCCATTCAGCTCGTATGGGAGTTATGTTGGGATGCATTGTTAGTACCACCCAATATTTCATTTTACCCACTATTCCTTCTTTGAATTTTTCTTTGATAGAATTTTGAGAGAAAGAGAAATTTTATGGAAATTTTCCATCATTCAGTGATACACAATATTAGTAACACTACATTTTGAGATCTTTAATCTGATCTCTTTTAAGGTGAACAACTAACCTAACACATAACTGCAATAAAAATCACAAAAACCTAGTTATATGTGAATGGTCAGTGAGTTCAAACTTATTGTGACATGTATTCTTTAGTTCAATTTTAGTAATTATTTTGTGTATAGTAAGTATAAGTTTCACAGTTTCCGTACATAGTGTATATTCTGCAATTAAGCTTGTTACGGCACTTTGGTATGACTTTTGTTATTTTAATCTACATTTTAATTAGGTAGTAGGTTAATTATTCACCTAATAAAGAGAGTAGATTGCAGAATAGGAACGTAGTGTTACTGAGTTTTTGTATCACTGAACGATGAAAAATATCCTGAAAAATCTTGTTAATTGCTATAGCATAATTATCTTATACCTGATAGGTTCTTCTTATTATTATTAAAGAAAGAAACAATATTTAAATAATGATTGAAAAATAATAGTATTTCAAATCATTTAAGACGCAATGTACTTATTCAAAAATTCTCACATTTTGCTATTTATTTAATTATTAACAAAATTATTTGTTTCAAATAATGAGATAATAAATACAGATGTACAGATGTTCAATGGTTTGATTACACCCCCGTGTTAATGCAAATTAGCAAAAGTAGGTAATAAATTTATTATTTAAAGCCATAGTAGTAGGTATACTGGTTATTACTTCCAATATTTTGAATAAATCATAAGTTTTCATACAAAGTCCAAATGTAATATAAACTTTATTTAATTTTCATATTACATTTTAAACAACAGCTTTGTTTTAAAATAAGATTATTAATGATAAATGCTATACGCTATGTAAAAGAGTAGTTTTCCTTTGCGGTATTACGTAAATATAATGATTACTTTTAACTTGACGGTTTGTTAAATAATTATAATCTAATAGAACAAGGGAAAATACAAGTTTTTTCTATCTATGTTATTCACAAAAAAAACTGTATATACATTAAATGTAGAACCCATTATTCCTAGTGGATCAAAATGGATTCATTCGAACTAACGTGATGTTATAAATTGTCGTGAAAGCACACCATATGGCGTTTTAAAATCTGCTATTAGCTCAGTTAAACCTATTTAAATCCTCTTAACTGAGTGGTACACGTTTACAGCGTAACAGTTGTATTTTTTATTTATGACCTATAAAGTACGTTCAAAATTGTAAATTAAAATAAATTTATCTAAAAAACATCAATAATAATAAGCTAATTTGAATATAATAAAATGCTGTAAGTAAATTAAAAGATTTCACCAATTTTATTTCATTTTTACATTTGTTATATTTTTGTTACCAAATGGGATAACATTATATTGTTTTACTGCTTACCAGGGTTCAAAATGCAGCTTTCATGCAAATTTTAAAATACCTACATTGGGTGTAGACTTGATAACATTTGTAATCAACATTTAAAATCATTTTACTTTAAACCGGGCAGTACAAATTTCCATTTTAAAGACAATTATTCACATTTACATACACAGCCATAGCTCCTATTCCCTCCCTTACTTTAAATTTTGTACAGTAAGGCATTACTTTCAGGCAAAGTTTCGAAACACACCCAAACAGTTTAAAAGGGTTTAAATTAATTTTTTATGCAAATTTTAAGACTCCTACATTGAGTGCATATCCGATGAAACGTGTAATCAACATTTAAAAGAATTTGACTTTACAATGAGTCAATATCATTTACATTTATAGCTTTAAGTTTACATAAACGTACATCCACACGTCCCCAAACACATATAATTGAAAAAAAAAAAAATTATAAACATAAATTAATATGTTCTTAGGCACCCGAACCCGTATCTTTCATTTGTCGGTTGATGGTTACACAATAGAGGCGTGTCCATCAATTATGTTGTATGTGGCTCTATAGTATAATATACACTCGATGTTGTCATCAACGTAGTCTAAAAAAACCTTTATGCTATCATCACCGTATTGTTAAAAACTACTTAGCTTTTATTAATTTGTTTCTTTTGATAAAAGCATTTTATATACATGTAAAAGAATTAAACACAAGGATAATAAACATAATTTAAAATAGTAAATTCTAAGCAATTTAAAAAAACTTATGTCAAAGGAAATGTCTAAGAAGAATATTAGAATTAAATTGGCGTAAACTATGTGCTTTTTAGGTCTATGAGATTAAGATAAATAATTTTGTAACCAAACAAGTGTAATTTATTGAACAAATGTTTAAATTTTTGTCTGTGTCACAGAATTTCACTTAGAGTAATAAAATGATATGTTAAATGTTTCAAAACAGGGAGCCTTTCAATGATTAACCATTATTTTTCATTTAGGATTCAACAGATTTATCAAAATGTTTGTGTATGAAGCCTAATATTTAGGTATGATACTTAAAGCTCTAAAACTCGAATTTGTACAGTTTTAAAAACCATAAGGCTTTGTTTTACAACTCCAAACTAAATTCTACTCACATAAAGTGCCAATACATTTGAAACCCTCTTTGAATTAATATTTAACAATTTAAGAGACCAAGATGGGGTTTTTAGTTGCATTATAGAGCAGTAAGCCTTGGCCAAGAGGGAAGATCGAAATAAGAATAGTCCTATATTAATTTCAAATACAGTAAGAAAGTCCATGTAAAATTTAGTTATATTAGTTGAATAATATAATCTTGAATACAATAGAATCAGACAAAGGGAATTTCACATTTTATTAGGATTAGGATTCTTGAGTGAGATGAAAATTAATGATCATGATGTTATTGATGTAATTTCAAATTTTCAGCATAACCGTAACTGTTGAACAGTTGGTACCTGTATAATTAAAACAATGAGAAATTGAAATTTATTTTCTCCTATAAGGATATTTTTGTGTAAACATGGAATATTTCCAGATACATTTTTATGATGTATGTGTGATCCCTTCTTTAAGGCTGGTAATGGATATGGATTATCTCGGTATATATCTGTAAGTTATAAATACCAAGGTTAGTTTCGAAGTGATCGTTAGAAATAAAATACAGAACTATTTTCTTGATAGAGACTTATTTTTAAAAAGCCATTCTGATTTAAAAAGGTACAGAACTGGCCATAAAACAACTGTGGGAAGCATAACTACTTACTCTGCTACTATATATTTGGAGTTTAAGAGGGCTTTTGTATAATTGATATAAAAATTATAATAGGGAAGTTCAATAAACATTGGATTATATTCCTCACTAAACACTAGTTTTTTCCTTAAATTGGTTTATATATTTTTGCAAAGGTACAAAAAAGTACTTAAAAATAATATTGTAATACGTACTGTGTCAAAATTAGAATATGGAACAGCGCAAGAGAGAGAGAGGATTTAGATCCCTTATCAACTGTAATTTCTATTACAAATTTGCTGTAACTTTATTAAATTCTTCTATATTTGCTTATACGGACGACACAGTACTGGTATATTCCCATTTTAAGGAATATATTTTCAGGGGAATGTTTAGCAGTGATTTAGAGACATTGTCCGAATGACTAATTAAAAAGCTACTAATTAGTTCGACTAAGTTAAATTTAATCTGTTCTTTGATTCCAAAACGGCTTTTGAATGGCCGTTACTAAAACACTATTCAAGATAATTAATCTATTTAAACGTCTAAACTGTTTTAAAAATCGAAAAGAAAAAGAACAAAGTTATTTTTACACCTTATTCATTTCGCAGACATCTCCATTTGTGAGCTCTTATCCATAGATCCTGCATATAATTTAGAATAATACTGGCATTAAGCTTGCAAGAAATACACGTATCGTTGCAGTAGACTGAAATAGTTAGATTATTGCTAGGATATAGCATTTATGTGCTACTTTAACACTGTATAATGCCAAACATATAGCATGGAATAGAGCTGGCATCGAACCAAAATTCAGTTATGTTTGTGGTAACATAAACAGTTACACTGTTGGTGGGAAATGTGCCATTGTGTTACTCGTACAAATGTGTAGTACAGAGTGAAACTGACATTTAACTAAAATATCTAAATACCGTTTCGACAGTACAAACGTTTTCACTGTTGGTGGGAATATTTAATATATTTAATAATATATACAAGTTATATATTAACACAATATATATTTTAAAATATAATATATATTTTTTTATCGTTACACGTTCTATGAAAAGCACACATCTTTTAATGTTATAAAACCACATACTTCATACTACAGATATATTAAAATAACACACATAAGCTAACATTGCATTTTCCTTCTACAATATCAGTTTTTTAAGCTGTATTTGAAACAGAAACATAATTGAAAAGCAAATGAAGAGTTAAAAATCAGAGGGGTGATAAAGTAATAGCAATAATTTTAAATTCAAGTAAAATTAGTGATACAAATAAATTCTGTGAAATGTAATATGCTAATTATTGTGTAACATAAATGTGATATCAAGCTTTGTATATAATTAAGGATATGACTATTAGCTGATAAACTGATTATTATGCACCAGCATTTATGTTTTTTTTCAAAGTGTGACCTTTACCAGTTGACAAATGTACATGTTAAAATACAGATTACTTATTTTTTTACACACGCACATGCTTTATTTATGTAACTTGAGCGAAATAAAATATTACTTGACAATATTAAAACGCAAAAAACAAGCAAAATATTTCCACAACCTTAGTTACCAGAATAACTGCAGTAGGTGATAAAACTTACCTATAGAAGTAACAGAAGTTAAAACAAGTAATATAATTTGTTCATCAATGCTTACTTAACATTTAGGTAATATTTAATTTAAATATATCCTAACTTTTTAAATTTTCGTAATCATTGTAGTGATTTTAATTTGTGATTATCACCACTTTATTCAAGTGGCCAAATAGAAAAACTATTCTCTTCTTTGCATTTGGAAAATTATCGTTCCTTAATTGGTAATACCAATATTGTTATACCATGTCAATTTTATGTCGTAACAAGTTTATGGATTTAAAGTATACCAAAATTAAAGAATTTCAACATTTTTAATTATTGGGTAGGTTCAACGTTAATCCTAGGTAAGCTTTGGATAGGCTGAACTTGCATGCAAAATTTTAAGTCCATAGACGTCATTCTCAAGATGTCCTATAGTCAGACATAAAAAACAAGAATGTTATTCCTTCCGGCAAGGCGAACAGAGATTGCGTATTTCAGAGTGATAGCCTTCAATGACATTCAAAAAAATCTCGAGGTTATTTATGCTCAATAATAAAACTCAACCCCGTTTATATAAATATTGAGGACGTATTTTTAAATTGTCAGGGAGGTGCTTATTTAGCGTTTAAGCCACATTTTTTAGCAGCACCAAACGTTTTCGAGTCATCTGAACCAAAAAAACCCATCTTCGAGATATTTATCTTGTGTATTCTCCCTTAATTAAGCGAGTCTTATCACTTTTGTTGAATTTCTATACTATTTTTATTTACCAATTTATTATACTAAAAGGTTTAAAAAAGAAAAGGTTCAATACAATTTATAAATGTTTAATGATCTCCCCACGAATCAAACCCGTTATTTCTCAGTTATATATAGGCTGCTTTAATCCTGCTGTGGAAGTTCTAAAATCTAATGTAATTATTTCCTATATTATTTCAGAGTATTTTACAACATTCACTAAAGACACAAAATATTACGTGGATTTTCTTACTATATCCAATGAGAAGGAAAATCAAGAATTAAAAAAAATATTAAGCTTAATATGCCCTTAAATGCTCTTATAAGAAGAAGAATATTATTATGACTGGGCCAGTTAATAGAAGAAAGAAAGAATCTATCATTGAGACTGTGGAGAGATAAGAGGGAACGAAGAAAGAATAAAAGAAAGGATTAAAATAAGAATATTAGGAAGGAGCAGAAACTGACATAGATGAAAATATATCTTAGAATGTTCCAAAAGATAATGTATAAAATATAAAGTGTTTGGAGAATGAAATAAAGGGTAAGTAAATCACCTAAAACTGTTTAGTCTATTTTGTGTTATTTACGTTTCTATTTCTATCTTCAATATCACGTGACGGACAAATAAGCTTATATTTATTCTTTAAATTATATAATTTATGTTTATAAACTAAACAATTTTATTTATCTATGGTCTAACACTCCCGGAAGACGTTCGCTTTTCATTTATTGCCTTATAAATTATGTATATTCAAACTTACCTAGGTCGATCTGGTTACTATCTCAATAGTAAAACTTTATTTGTAAGTGTAACTAACACTATATGGAGAGTAAATATGGCCGTAAGACTTTTGGTCTGCGTTAGAAATAGGGCAGGATCAAATTCTGTCTATGAGCGTAGTACTGTTTTATCAGTAGCATCGATCATGTACTGTATTGACTCTCTCTTTTATTTTGTTTAAACATTTAGTGCACAGGCCAGTGGTATAACGAGGAAGGGCAAAATAAGGCTTAAATGGGATTTGTTTCCTTAAACAAGAACGTGTGATTAGAAGAATATGAAAACGAAATGAAACTTTAAAAATATTTTGACCGGGCTTTAAACATTATATTCTTTCTATCATCAATTAATCAATATCAGTTGTAAAAAAATTATAACCGTGTCTATGTGACACAGTAAGAAGTATGTTTCATGTGTGAAGTCATACCACTAAGTAAAATACACCAAGAAACTTCACCTGCAAAGTACTCTTCTACTGAACGGCAACAGTTTTCTTACATATTTGAGACAGAGAAAGAAAAAGTATCAAAAATGTAAGGGTTGTATTAGTGGTTAACAAAACTACAGGCGAATAATTCGGAAAACATATCTTTCCTCTCCTGCTGATCGTCTGTGGAGCGATCATACAAGTAAACTTAGGTTGTACTCCAGAAGATAAGTCTGCGGATCAAACAAAGTTCACGAAGCAATCGAGGTTATGAGGTATTGAAGTTTCTGTTTGGTTCAAGTAATCTCCTTAACACTTGCATGAAAAAAAAACCTTACTCAGCAAGAAAATAGAAAAAATTAGGGCAAAAGGAATCAGCTGGAACAAAATAGTCCATTTGCGGTGTCAACGGTTTACGCCCTTTCATGCCACTCAAAATTATATCCACTGTTACATGTATGTGGTTCTTTCTTATAATAGCTTGTGTAGTAGGAATGCAGCTCTGCGAAATGGAATATCTAAGAAGCACGATCCTCAGATGTTCGTTCCCGTATCATGTGATGGAATGTTGAAATCATAAGCCCGGTTCAAAGAAGAAGACCACGCGGAATCACATTGAAACATTATATATGAAGACAGGCTGGCTTAGTGGAATGTAGGAAATATTTAGTATCACCAGGTCTACAGATTAAGAAATAAACAGGGTCTCAACGGATCAGTCATGTATAACTTCATATAAACAGGCGACGATTGTTGGACTGCCACTAACCCCTCTCTGAAAGAAGTCTTGTTGGAGATATTCTGATGAATCATGTGTAGTTACTTTTTACCTCTATCATAGAGCTAGAAAGCTTTCGGGAAATAGGTTTGTTTCACAAAGTAATAATAGATCATAAGGTTTGCAAGCCAAGCATCAATCAACATACTTGGTGCATGAGCCATTGACAATCCTGAAAAATACTCAGTTAATTTACTTTTTCTGTTAGAAGAAATTAGTTTTTCAAAATCTTTTGAGTACTGTATTTGA
Organism: Homalodisca vitripennis; assembly: GCF_021130785.1. Classification (NCBI taxonomy): domain Eukaryota; kingdom Metazoa; phylum Arthropoda; class Insecta; order Hemiptera; family Cicadellidae; genus Homalodisca; species Homalodisca vitripennis. The sequence continues at coordinate 44,696,943 of NC_060214.1, forward strand.
TAAGTTAAGTCCAGCTCTCTTTATTCTGAACGGTTTTTAAAGTGTCTCCCATAGATCTGTCAGATATTGACTTTCATTCCCGGTTTGATCACAAGCGAGAGAGACATCATTCAACCCTACATCAGTACCTTTTGTTAGACCTATAATAGGAATTTGAAAAGTTCCGTGGACTCAGTTTTATAGAGAGGCAAAGCTTGACTGCTCGACGTCTGTGTTTTGTTATTTCCCAATTTAAAGTAGGCTACATTTAGAGGTGTTTATTTTTATAGTGTGTAATATGTTGTAATAATTTCTAGTATAAAGGATGTTAATTGTAATTTATTGTTTGCATACTTTTAATAATTTCACCTGCCTGCTCTCAATCTTAATTTAAAGACCACTTTCACTATATTGTACACAAACAACTTGTAATATAAACAATAATATATTAATAAAATATCGATTTTACGGTAATGAAACGTCTTTTAACAAATAATAATCACTTTTATTACATTTCATTTCAAGAAAATACCGTTTAATTCAAAGAGTTACATAATACTCACGTGTACACGATGTAAAGACGGTCGACAGAGCAAAGGCAATTACGGTGGTAACTGGCAACCCCTTTTATTGTCTCCCGGCCAGAGCATTACTGAACACCGGATATAAGGCGCAACCTGCCTGAGAATTTTTCTCACCCTATGTTTAACATTCTCAAATCTTTCAATCATGGTAACCTCGTTGTAATAATTAAAAATAAATATTAGACAACAGCTAAGTGCTTGTAGCATTTCAAATAATTCAGATTGGTGACAATTTATAATAGAATGAAAAAAACAATTTAGTACTAGCTTAGCCAACTTTATGAAATGATCTTTTGGAAAAAAAGATCGGTAAAATTATTAGCTGCTTTAGCATTGATTTAGGTCAAGTGTATGTAAAACTAGTTAAAAAACAAAACTGGAACAGATTAAAAATACGCCATATGATTTTAGAGTGACTAATTGTCGTTGATTTTTGCAAAGTAGTGGGTTTGCTATTTATTTCTTGAGGAGCACAAAACATTTATTTAATTGTTAGAAAATTTTTCTTTGATACTAAAACTCAAAATGTTTGCATTCAATTGCATTTTATTTTCATACCACCCAAAATAAGCTTGCAAATAAAGCAAGTCTTTAAATGTTAACAATATTTAAAATACATATAATGTCTTCAGGGTAAAACTATTCGCGTCATTATTTTCATACTTATTAAAAATTTTAAGATGGTACAAAAGTTTCTTTCCATTTTGACACTTTGCAGGATTAAAAATGTACACAGCTTCAATTAATACAAGGTAAAGTAGATATGGCTCAAAGGTTAAATTTTTCAACATATAAATACAGTAATACAGCTTCTTTTAGTAATTTCTAGCTCCATTGCATGCTAAAACTGCAACTTGGAAGTGATTGCACGGTTATAATCAAAAGCCTAAAGAATATTTGCATGTTTGCCAATGAAAGTCAATATTTAAATAAAAGTTAAATTTAAATTTGCCAACGTTATGAAGACCCATTATTGATAAAATGGCGAATTTTATTTTTTTTAAGTCTTGGATGACAGACAGTTATGAAACTACCTCTTATTACGTGCTGAGTGGTATTTTGTATACTTGTCGGAACTAAATATATATATATATATATATATATATATATATATATATGATTGTGAGACAATTATTTTATATATTTTAAACCTTTCGATACATAATTTCATTTAAACTAACAGAAAGAGAAGCAAGCGACGAATTTATTTCTTTCCTACGAGAAACTTGTCCACTAATATCACCAAAACTATGCTTTTCGTTCATAGAGTGGTCATGGCTTGTAGACTATTAGAAGAAAGTAGTATAGGGGTTTGCCAAAAACAACAGAAAACATTTGCATAAAACGAGGATAAACGTGTTTTTATTATTCTTTATAACTATTTGCAATAAATTTCAATAATGATACATCATTGAACCTGGAACTGTCACATGAACCCCTTTGGCTAAATTCTTACTCTTTTTCAAGGCATAAAACACACATACGTAGTATTCATAATATTTACATAATATGTTAACCTGGGATAACATAATTTCGTTATTGAAATTATATCATTGAATATTAAAAATGTATAAAGTATAGTTCCGAATGTATCTAATCTTCATTGCACTATCACACACTGGTTTTTTAAATTATATCGATGATGAAACTTTCCAAAAATCATATAAAACATCTGCCACGCTAGTTTTTTAGAGGCGGAATTGGAGGGCAAATAAAGAGTTTAATATAAAAGATAATAATCTTTCCCAGTACTTTCGTTCCATACCTAGAAATTTTTAACCCTACCGTATGAAACGGACGTAATTGCTATATGACTTGTCAGACAATTAGAAAAAGAGCCAGACTAAAAGCGGTTATTTTCAATCTCTTTATATATTTAGTTGTGTGACCGTCAAATAACTATTACACATTTACTAACGGTCAATTTTAATTATGTAAAATGAAGAAAAATATGATTTGTGAAAAAAATAGGTTTGATGTATTTAACCCTTTCGATACTCTCGTATTTTTACCTCCACGAAACAACTGTACGGCTAACCATAAAATGTTTACTTAGGAAATAAATTGGTTTGGTTATACATTTCAATAGACTCCTGCTCTTTATATGACAATTAAATTAATTGACGATTGATAACGCCATAATTCTGTTTCTCTTACAAAATAAATTTTTTCGTCGCTCATAATACACATACAATTACAACTCTGTCGATAATGTCTTTGAATTTTATAATGTCGGTCTCGTTATTTGAAACCTTTTCTACCCTCATGTTATATATGACAACATTTTATTTAATATTAGATTTTATAATATTAAGAGGAGGCTGTATCTCTTCACATAACTATGTGACAGAAAAGAAATACAATATGGTATGTGAGTGTGTAAAAAGGAAAATACGCATAAATTCACGTACTGTTATCTCTAAAACTATCAGGCCTAGGTACCTAAAATATTTTGTCTGTATTCATTATAACTTTAAAATATATTAATAATATTTATAAAACACTAAAACCACTTCAAAATGAAACATTTCATTATATGTGTTTATTTATTTTACATATTATATAGCCTATATATACATATTATTAAGTTTGTGTTTTCATATATTTTTGTTTCGTTTCTTTTGTATATAACAAGAACATAATCTTAACATACGTAGTATTGGGGTTAGTATTACTAGATGGAGCTATGCACAACATCTCAAGTGTCTACATATCATAGATTCTTAAATATATATTCCAAAAATGAAATAAGTAAAATAAGTAACTTACGGGAAAACGTGATTTAAGTTTTTGCAAGAGTTTTCACTGTTAAAATCCCACGAGGTGCGTAAGTTTTTCCTTCACTGTCATCCCCTTTACTTTTTAGTTAACTCATTTGACACTCTTTCTGTAGTTGTGCTCTTCTTCTTCTTTATCAGCTTTTTCTTACACTCTCAGAGTCGATTCTCTTTAGTCTATAACCGAAGTCTTTCCACGTAGAGTGCCTAGCCTACACAAAACATTTAGCTTTCCTACTGTTCCTTCATTGAAACTAATGTATTCTTTTTTGTCCCTAGTTGAAGTGCATTGAGTCCTACAGACACAGTTTTATAAATCTATTGCTATATTGAACTATTGAAACTTGCATTGGGTTTTGGATTTTCACATGAAGGCATCGTTTTATCAATTCTTTATTATACATTCGATTAATATAAGTATATATATATATATATATATATATATATATATATATATATATATATATATATAAAATATGCTTATTTCATTAATTTTAAACTGCACGAGTTAGTTCTTACTGCTTTTCAATAATAATTCTTAAGCTGACAAATTTTTGGATCTGAGAGTCGTCTTTTCCCATCTATAACTTTACCATCACTACAGAGGTTTTCCCAGTTTTTTTTTTTTTTTAATTCTCTAATTCTTGAACCAACCCTCTTTTGAGTGTGTCCAAACCAAGTTTAATAATGGTGAATTAAATGTTAAGAGATTTCCTTTCCATTATAGGTGCAAAAACCATTGCAATCGCGGTTTCCTATATACTCTTTACATCCGCTTGGAACATGTTTAAATAGTAGTTTTACACTTGGCTGATTGAATTTGTCACAGAGCCTACACTTTAGTACCATGTTATGGGCTAATCCGAACATAAAGTAGTCGTCAGTGCCCAAAATCACACAGTACTTGTTATCACAAAACTTTCAATTTATAAAGTATTTTATAAGACCTGATATTAATTATAGGCTAAATAAAAATTTTACTTCGGATTCCTTGAAAACCACACCTTTAGGAAGCATCGAGCAATTCAGCTTTTTTGAGCTTAAAGTATTCTTTACACACCATTTACCATTAGAAGCAGGCCTTGGAGTTCCGCAAGGGATTGTAGAAGCCTTAAGCCTAGAAGAATATATGCTGGTTGCCTCTAAACTGCCCACAGATCATCTTTGTTATCCTTGCCAATTTTAAGGACACTACAACATACAAACAATAACAATGACATACAACAATAAAACTCTCTATTCTTAGGTTTGGTTAGACTATCGGAAAATTTTATATAAAAATATTACAGCTGTCGCCTGATGCTGGTGGTAGATACTGGGAAGTAGAGTAGCCTATAAACCTAAAGTAAAAAAGTAATACAGTTTATATCAAACAATATGAAAATCAGAAGTGCTATGGTATCACGTTACTGGTACATTTACAAGAAGGATTTAATATTGTTTTAAACAGAAAGAATCATAAATTTTTAGTGGGAATGTTTTCAAATGTTATTTACCTCTAAAAAGTACGGTATTCCCCTCACATTTCAGTTATGGAAATAGGTTGGTTGTGGCTGAATGTACAACATTATTAATACCGGAAGTTAAGGGAGGTTTGGTCAACCACAACCCTCCCCTCGATAATGTCCCATATATAATGTGCTTACCACAAAATATTGCAATTTATAGCGTTGAGATATTATATATTTGTTTCTATTTTATTAAAACAGATTAAACTAACTTTACTGAAAATGTAAGGTTATTGCTGACTAGTACATGAAAAATGCATCGTATATAACATAAAAAATATTCACAACAAGTTAATTTTCATGAAATACTTAAACCTTTATGAAAGCCTAGTTTTTTTGGATAAATAGTAAAATATACAGAGTAAAATATGTTTTTATTCTCTGAAATAAAAACATAAACGTAAAATAAAAACGCAAATCAACAGATAAATTTCCGCAATAATAAACTAATAAATCTTTCAAAGATGCCTGGCATATTTAAGAATATTTATTGCAAAAACTGTCAAAGGTACGCTAATTATTGTTAAACCTATAAACAAATATCAAGCTATTATTATTATACTCGTCCTACATGTTCCGCATTAGTAAACTATTCATGATGGAGTTATTAAGCCTATTAAGGGTAAAATATAATTAGTATCAAAAGAAAAACAGAAGATTTAATACAGAAGGTATTATTTAGAAACGAAAATAGAAGATATTTTCAGCTCCATCACGTGGAGCTTAATAATTATATATTTTATTATTATTCTTAATTATGTCATAAATAGAAATGCACCATGCGAATTAAATAATTTTACAACCTACCAACTTGGTTATATTTATGTTATACATTGACAACGGCATGTGAGGGTATGTACTAAAATCTTTATATAATTTACTATTTACGAATCTTTTAATAAATAAATAAATATATATATATATATATATATATATATATATATATATATATATATATATGTATATATATATAAATTCCTACATATACTTTTTTTAAGCCATTCAATTTAGAAAACTTGTTCAACATTTGTAGCCTAATAAAAATGGTTAAAATATAGTTTTTTAATTCACATAATACAAATTTGTTCTGACTAAAATGGGAAGTTATTATTGATCACCAAAAGTTACATCGTTATGCACTATTCTAGAAGATACGACTTTCGATAACATTGAGGAAGTAGTAAATGTAACGTTAGTTTTGAAAGTTGTAGTATAGTATTTCACAACATTTATAAATTAACCACCTCTAATATAGATATCAGATAAGATTGGGAATTTAAGTGGCAATTTATTACTAATTATTTGAGACCGAACATTAAGTGGGTCAGCTCTTGCGTCCGCGTAATCCGATTACAACTTCATTATTGATAGTATCTACTATAGCCCATACATTAAGTTAAATTACTTATTGTTTTTTGAGGTATTGGAGAATCATTGACCAACTATTTCCTTTTTTGATTTTTACGTTAAAACTGAGTCTGAAGTGATAATATTTTATTAAAACCCCCCAGCGAAGTAAAGTGTACTGCCATTACTAAGAAGCTGTAAAAAAGAGAATTTGTCATGTTAAACTAGTAGGCCTTTCAGATAAATTTTCTGAATAATATTTAGAAAATAATTGTTGATCATTCCTAATGAACTAAAAATAGCTAGTGATAAAACACAGAAGTTTATGTTGATGTTTAATATTGTGATAAAACGATAATTAAAACATGTAAATTTCCGATAGTATATAAGTTTTATAACTAATAAGAACGTCACGTTCTGAACTTAAAAATAAAAATGTTTAAACAAACACATTTAAATATTAAATTTTTAGCATCGTGATGTATTACTAAATGAAGCATTAGTTCAAACTGAAAACGTGTTTTTTATTTGGAAAGTTTGTTATAGCATTATCATTATTCATTAAAAGTTAATATTGTAGACTTTAGCAACACAGGGCTACTGTTAGGACAGCAAACATGTTACAGGATTCAATTCGATTAACAAACACGATTAAACTAGACAAAGCTTTGAAGTTGCCTCATTAGAATTACAAGGTATTCAAAAAGATTATATACAACTTTTAACTATATATATATATATATATATATATATATATATATATATATATATATATATATATATATATATATACTCTAATGAACTGATATGTATATATTCTCTAACGAACTTATATATATATATATTTTTATATGATTTTTACACAGTTTTATTCCCATTGAAAATGTCTAAGTCAAATGAACGTTCTTCACATGTGTGTAAATTATGCTTAACATCTATCTTTACATTTATTTATATTCTGAATTAAATGTTGAGATAAATAAGTTTATATTATACATCCTGCTAAAGAATAAAATATTATATTTTTCTCACACATGTTTGTTCTCTTATTACGCAAACCTACTTTGCGACTGAGTTCAAAGATTGTATTAAACAGGTGACACAATTTTGGCCAACTACTATTGATGTGATTTTTTGTCATGATTCAGCAAATAAGTATTCCTTATCTACTATTTACACTGGAATTTGTGTATACATCTTTCATTGGTTTTCAAACCGCTTTAAATCGTTCAAAAATGTGGCCATAGGTAAGAGAATATGATAAATTTTAATTATCATTGCACATATCACAAAAATAGCATAATTAATATGACTATATACATGTGATGTTACTAAAACGCTTCAACGTTTAAGACGCGTCATTGAAGAATAATATTCTATCACATTTTTACTAATAATAATACCCTCATTACCACTTTAACTTCGATTAAAATCTACTAAATCTTACCCACATTATTACTTTATAATATGCTACCTATTTGAGTTTCTGATAACAGTCATTGATAAATTTAATGCTGCAAAACACATTTTGTAAATATTCAATTTATCAATAAAGCCTACTATTATAGAATCTTTATTCACAAATCATAAGTTAAACATAATTTTATGCTCCATATTTGCACAATGAAGACTATATATATTGTCTTTGCTATAATACATGCATTTGTACGATTAGAGAAACACCCGTTCTGGATGGAGTTAGAGTGTATAACAAGAGTTTCCGCAAATATGAAACAGTTGAAGAACAACTACAACACTAACTCGCACCATACAGAGAGTCTGTAACTACTGCAGGACAGTTAGTTACTGCTGAGTTTCACAAGCTTTAGTTAACAACAGTGACTAATTTTAATCACATACGTATGTTAAACACCAACTTGGATCCTAAATATGGATTATTGTGAATTCCCCAGTGTTATTGAGACGCAAAAAATCTTTAAAACTTTACTTTAACTTTAAAAACTAATATCTAACATTTACCTGCATATTTTAATAAATTGACGTTATAATACGTTGGTAAACTAACGGAAATTAAATTGATCCACCCTATAGAGTAATAACTTTCGCTGTCACTCAGCCCATACGTAGAGTACCAGTATGGGTTTTATCAAAAATGAGTGACATGATGATATTTTTAATACACATTGAGGTGGAGGTTTTTAGTTAAAAATAACAAGACAAAAATACCAGAAGTTGTTCTTAGAGTATTATGAAGGATATAGCATAGAAATTTAGTTAGCAAAAAGTCCCAAACATCTTACCGGAATTGGTAGGTGCAGTTTCCAAGACATTAATCCCTTTTTCAAATAAGGAGATGGCAATCTACTATCTGTTGCGGAGTTTTCTTTTATTACTACCTCAACCCACCACCATGTCATTATGCCGCATGACTTCTTATGCTATATCTTGAGGCAAGTCTGCCAATCTAGTCCGGCAATGTTAATTTAAGTGAGGTGTTAGGTAATTACCATCTACAATCTGTTGCGAAGTTGTTTTCTATGATTTCCTCATTCCACAAACCATAGCATAATTTCGCATGCCTTCTACTGCTATGCCTTGCAAGAAGCGTGCCAGCCATGTTCTGCAATGCGACTGGTATGCCTATTAGCTTTGCTGCGCACATATAAATTCAATTTATTGCAAAATAATTATCGAATCTATTTATTATATTTGGCTCCTACATAAAAAACAGCAAAGTACATTTTAGAAAAACTTATGATTTCAACAGCTTATATTTGAAAATACATTGCGCAGTTATCGAATAAATAGTTCTCAAATTTATGTTAACCTAGCAAAAATCCTGAAATCCATGTTATTTAATATCAATACTATTACTTAATTGAGAACTGTGAACTAACACATTATAATTATTAATTGCTTAAATTACAAGATAAGTAGTGATATGGTGTGTGTAAAAACTTACTAAACACAATATTAGCAGGTTAGTTCGCTTAACTGATAAAAATAAATTGAAATCTCTATATCGTGAGATTTGACTTCCAAACCGCATTCTGAGGCATGCATATCGCTTATTGGTTCTTCGATTTCCTGTTCAAGTCTATGCATCATTCAAATATTGTAAAAGATAGGTAAGCTAAAGTATAACTCTTACTCGAAGAGCTGGAGTGGAGAATAGAGTACGTGTAGTTAAATCAAATACACTCTTTAAAGCTCTGCATTACCTAAAGCACATGATTTTTGATTGTAACGCTGTCTAATATTGAATGCAATATAATTAAAATGTTACACAGTTAAAATATACAATTTATAATCTATAAAGTGATTTGTAATTAGTTTACAATACACTCTATAAAAACTTATAACTAATATGTTATGAGGAAGTCTCTTGTTTGTTAATGCTATTAAAGTGACCAGAATCAAATTATATAGTTTAATACAGACTATGCGTTTAGTTTAATTTATGCTGAATTTTTATGTAATCACCTAACTTTGTTTTGATATAACATTTTGTATTTCTATGGTATTTCCTTTTAAGGCCAATAGTTTGTAATTAGTTACGCTCATACCAGTTGGAACATAGCCCATATATAACATATGTTATATCAAAGACAGTGGATTTAAATGTACATTTTCTCCAGTTTACGAGATGAGGAAATTTCAGTGTGGCCAACTACATGTCACAATAAACAACACAAGTCTCTTGTACTTCCATCAGTAGCGCTGGGCTAAACTATACACAAGAGAGGCTTTTACCGGGTAAATTAAGGGACAGTGTACAGTGTTATATACTCGTAAAGAGGTATATATTTATAGTACACCAGAAAATGATAGTCATTTTAATAATAAATTTATTACGTAACATTCTTTCTCGGTTTATATTAAAGGTCGCAATATATTAAGTTTAGTTGCAACGTCTTACGTATTTACACATACGATACTGGGAGGAAAAATGCTAATTTAGGTGAAGGGCTTGTTTTTTTTTATATTCTGTTTAAGCGCGTATTCTTGCAAATATGTAATTTCTTTACTAAGAAATTTAATCACAAATACTCACATGAGACCTACAGGTAATTGGGTCTCGTTAGTAATCTTGCGAAGTGGACACCCATGGTTCTAAACAAGTACTGCCTACTCAATGGACACCTGGCTCGCACGGCCAGCTTTAAATTTTACTTTTACGAGATTATTATGATGCCTAGATCCAATTACTAATTAACACTAACCTAAACTCAATTATCTGCGCCTTTTCTTAAATATATACTATCTTATTCAGACACGCACGCCATCTCACGGTATGTATTGAGACCTGTTTAAGAATAGTTTTACACATGTCTCCATGACAAATATAATCAATATAACCCCTTATAAGTATCAAGCTTTATACATTCTCTGCGGATATTACACCAGTAATACATTCCATTTTTTGTATGTTAGGTGGGTTATACGTTGCAGCATTTGTTCTAAACCCAGATTGCTTTTACTTTTGATGTCATATTACATACCAATTTGGCTACGGCGTAAATAATTATCTTCCGGGATTTCGAGTAGAACTTGATGAAAACTTGAATAGATGTGGTCTGTGTAGGAATTTTTCATGCAAAATTTCTAAACTCTATCTAAAATTATTCTCAACATACATTGTTGACATTTAGCATAAGTTTACGTGCTTTACAAACCAAAGATTTTAATTCCATCCCTCATATTGTAACGCGTATCAAAATAATTCGTTAGCGTTATATTAGTTTTACTTGTTATATAATCTTTTTATTACAGTTGACATGTTTTGGTTGTTTTTATGGTCATCAATATTACATTTCACTAAATAAAAAAATTGAAATGTAAATTAAAATCTCCATTAATAGAGTACAGTTTATTATGACCCATTTAGTTTTTTTATTTTTTCTTAAATATATCCAGATCTGATATATGCAGTACTTAAAATAAGAGACTGTCGGCGCCTTGTGTCGTTTACTTTGAGTTATGTTCCCCGCTACTTACACTTATCTTCAGTCTTATAGAGGCAAACCCAAATTGAATGAGTATCAATGTCACAAAACTGTAAAACTAAAAAAAAATTATATACATAAAAACACCTATATTTGACATTTTTGATTTTTTTTAGATATCATATGTATCAGATCTTGCTTGTTATGCGCAATGCATTCAACAAAGACACATGGTATATAAAAAGTAGAGTCCTAACTGCTGATAATTGAGATCAGATCATTGGTAAATACATTGAAATTATTTGACTGTTTGAAGTCGTGTGTTTCTCTTTAAAACTTCTTTTAATGTTGTCTGCTTTCAATCTGCTATTGCTCCTGGGAATATACATCATAGGTCTTTTTAATCTTGAATGTATAAAAACAAATTCTATATTGGTTAAAATATTTTCAATATATGCCGGATGCCAAGTGTCAGTAGACGTGAGAGTAATTTTTTATTGGTTCACGTTATAAGAGTATAATTCTGACTACCATCATAAGGTATAAAATGTCAACATATAAGTCAATGACTTCATCTCCTCATATTAATCTCTACCTCAGTAGGAATCAGACGAAATTTTTTTAATTCATCTATAGGTGTATCACTGCATCATATAAATCTTAAATTTATACATCACACTTAAAGACTAGAAGATTATTATAAAAGATTATATTTGCTTTTACATTATTTGACAAAAAATAATGCAATATAATGTATAAACTAGAAATAAAAATAACCCGTTTTATATTAAAAAATGTTATTAAGAAAAAACTTAAATTATAAGGTTATAATTATATTATTATTTAGTCTTAAAAGAAAAAACTATCTTAAACTCTTTCTTTCTCACTCTTTCTCCCTCCACCCCCCCCTCACTCTCTCTCACATTTAATATGTTTTTTTTTAATATTATAGGTTAACATAAGTGTTTGAACTATTTCCTTGATAATTGTACCATGAATTTTAAAATAAAAAGTTTTAGAAATTATAAGTTCTTATCGAGGAGCCAAACATAAAATAACTGTCACGTTTTTAGAAATTGAATTTATGTGCGCACAAAAAGCAGATATGCATACGATTAATACTGCAGAACAATGCTAGCAGCATTAGCAAATTTTTATCACTCAAAAGGCTGGATTAACTAAATTTCTGTCAGTCTACCTATGTTTTTTCATTAAAGCTTATTATGAAAAACAGATAAAATGTTATGATACTGGTTATGTAATTTTAAAAAGTTGTAATAGTTTCTTGTGTCTTAATACATTATGGATTTCTTAAAAATGTTTAATTAAGATCCAAGCTTGAGTTTGACATACTAATTTATGTGGTTAAAAATAGTCACTATTGTGAATTAAGGCTTGTAGAACTAAACACTATCTAAATATCCTGCAATAGTTCCAGACTCTCTGTATGGTGCCAGTTAGTGTTGTGATGGTTCTAAAACATCCGCTCAAGTTACATATTTGCGGAATTGGTGTTATACACTCTAACTTCATGCAGAACGGGTATTTCTCTATTCGTACTAATGCACGTTGTATGGCATAGTCAATATATAGTCTTAACTACACATACATGGAGCGTCAATTTGAGATTTGTGGAAAAAAATTCTAAAATATTTGGCTTTATTAATAAATTGAATATTTACAAAATTAAATGTTTTGCATTAACATTATCAACTTCTGTTATCAGAATGTATATTACTGTTATCATTTTATACGTCAAAAAGCTGCCATATTATGTAGCAACACTGTGGTTATTTGTAATGGTATTTAAAGTGGCGTTCGGGGAGTTTTTATTGTATAAGTACTAATGTGCTAGCATATTCCTCTTCAAGGACATGGTTTATCGTTGAAGCATGTAGTAATATCACATGTAAGAATAAATAATCATATTAAACTTGCTATTCTTGTAACGTGAGCAATGATAATAAAATTATATCATATTTCTTTTACTTATAATTACTTTAAAATTAACGATCACTCAGTCTGAAGGACAGGATGGTGAATCTATATCTTTTGAACGATTTAAAATGTATGAAAACCAATAGAGGGCTGTAAAAACGAATTATAGGGAAAATTGTCTGTATTAAATATTCCGTTTTTTTTTTACATTTGTTCAATCGTGACTCAAATAAAACATTTCAATAGCAGTTGGGGAGAATTTGTCACCTAATTATTACTAACTTTTAACTCAGTCATATAGTAGGTTTGTGTAATAGAAGGGATAAAAATGTGTAAGAAATTAAAATTTTTATTCTTTAGAGGATATTAAATATCTACAGATTTGTCTCTAATCATTTATTTATAATTGGGCATAAATATATAGATAAATTTTAAATATAATTCACAATCGTGTGTGAAACATGAGAACTTGAGCTAAACATTTTCAATTAGATTGAAATTTCAAAACTGTGAAAAACTGATGAATATATCTTCTGAACATGTATTTACCTCCTCGTGAAACTAATTTCTCTCATTATTTGCTTCAATGCTTGGTCTAGTTTAACCGTGTTTGGTAATCGAATTGAATCCTGTAACGTGTCTTTCTGTCCTATAACAGTTGCCCGTGTTGCTATTTTAGACCACGTACGTTAATGGATAATAGTAATGCTATAACCATTAAATCATAATTAATTAAAAATGCTTTTACTAAAAACTTCCCTGTCACTCGAGTGTCTGGAAATTCAATTCTGTGTTATAGAACGATTTGTAGATTTGTAATTTTGCATTCAGCTTCATTTAAACATCAGGAAACATCAAGTTTTCTGTATGAATTATTATAACTCCATAAGATTTGGCTAGGCTTAGGCAATTTCAGAGGTCTTATTTTCAACTATTATGGTATCAAAAACATCATACATTATACAAATTTTCAAACAAACTGAGCTAATTCAATGTGAAATTTAACATGAGATACATGGTGGAATGTTTAGAGAATTGCCTTATATTCTGCTGGGTTTTTGGTACTCTGCTGTAACAATACATTTGTTATGCAGGCATAAAACATTTTTGATGGTAGTGCATATACCTGGAATGATATTAAGCTATGCGTTAGCAAAGCCTGTAAAAGGCCAATATATCCAGAATGAATTAGGTTACAAAGTTGGAGTTTTGTATATTTTTCTTAAACTAACGGTTGTGGCCAAGACCCTACCTGTCTTTCTTCGTTTAAATTTTAAGATCGTAGGTTTTATTTATTAGGGTTCTAATACAAGACCTTACCACACAAAAAACTGTTCAAATTTCTTCTAATATGAATAATTATCCATTTTGACGTGTTTATCATCAATTAGAAAAAAAAACTAATAAGAAGAATATATATATATATATATATATATATATATATATATATATATATATATATATATATATATATAGATTGTATTCACTTTAAGGTTCTGTATTTCCAGCATCCGATCGGCCAAAATTAATTGGAATATTTATATTTATTTTCGATTTAATTGTAATTATAACAAATTTCTCAGTATAGCTATAGTAAAAATGATATTTTTACAGTTTTCATGCCAAGAATTCGCTTCCGCTATTTATATTTAAATGCAATTGAGATTGTATGTACCTGTTTGATTACCAATATAATTTTATTATGTACAGAATAATACAACCGAAAAGTTCATTGTAAAGTAACTACTACAATGGATGTTATTGTGGGACTCTATCCTTCTAAGCTGATTTAATAACAAAATGTAAGAATAATACTAATCTGAATTGTATCTTATAGACAGACTCTTATGGACAGACATCTTATAGACAAACCAGAATTAACAGTTTTTCATGTTGAGGTTTCAGTACGTTCCAACCTATTTACAAAAAAGAAACGTATTTTTATTGTGCGAGTTATGATTTACAAGAGCTACGTCCTGAAACATTGTGGGTCCGCAGGAAATTCTCTAGCCAATGCCTTCTAGGCTTCTTTGCACCTGTTTAAAATAGTAACTGGTAATATTTAACTACAAATGAAATAAGGTACTAATCGATCAATTTACTATTATTCTAATTGGCCGCCCAAAAAAAAATGTATTTCTATATTTCTAACAAATATTTGTATTGAATTATTCTCCAATCATTTTGAAATGTTAAGCGTTCTTCCTTCACGTTCCAAATGACATTTTGCACATTTATTGTGTGGTATATCATTTCAACTTAAAGCTTTGATGTAAAAATAGCCTTTATTTTCATACTACCAGATACATAGCTTTAATGAAAAATAATAACATGAGGCAACTCTTAACAACGGTATCAACTCAATCTTGATTATTACTGATTTACTTATGAAGTAAATCATCTGGGTAAAATTCTAAGTATTATTAACGTTGAGTTTATAGGATATTTTTGTTACAATTTAATGTTCACTCTATCATTAAATACCCATTAGTGGTATTTTCTCATGTTATTAAATAATGAGAACAGATTATACTGAAACACTGTCTATGTCTCAGTGTCATTAACTAGGTAGTTAACAAACTAAAGCTGAATATTTTTGGTAAATTAATTAATAATTAAAATGTTATACGTTTAATATATACGTAGTAAGACAGTTTTTTTGTATTTTGCAATTTTCTATTCTTTGTAATAAGTAATAGGTTTAGGATGTGACATGTTTTTATTAGGCCAAAACTTAAGGAAATTATATTTCTATTTAATATATTTGTAGGAAATAAATATTACAGGTTTTAAATGTAGTTTTTATCACAATATTAAACAATAAAATTTAAAATAGTTCCTTTTCTGGGGATATATCCAGATTCTATAAAAAATTCACACATATGTTTAGCCATTTTTACTTCAAGTGGAATAATTAAGCAATTATTTTCTACATGTTATTCAGAATTTTTTTTTAAAGGGCTACAAGTTTAACACAATATATTCAGTTCGCTTTTAGCTTCTTAGAAAAGTAAAATATACTTTGGTGGTGGTTTTAAAGAAATAATAGAAATTCAGACCCTGTTATAAATAATCTAAAAATAAGTAATTTAACTTCATATAATTAGCTTTAGTAGATATGAGTGGCAATGATAAGAGCTGTAATCGGATTAAGCGAGCGCAAGAGCTGACCCCCTTAATTTTCTGCCTCAAATAATAGGTAAGAAATTTCAACTTATCTGATGTCCCTATTGGTGGTGATTAGCTAATAAATGTTGTGAAATGTCCCTCAAGCTTCAATATTATCGGTACATTCAACATTACATTCAACGTTATGAAATGTTGTACATTCTCGAGAAGTACATAACGATGTAAACATTTTGTTATAATAATAAGGTTTTATTATAGTTGCAAAACATTTTTATTATGAGAACTCTAAAGCATATTTTACTACTTTCATTTTAATAGGTTTTACAAGTTGAACAATTCTAAAACTGAAGTATCTAAAGTAAGGATTATTTTCCTTTTTACAAACAAACATGCCATATATTATTTCATTTTCGTCTCATTGGAGCGAGAAAAAGGTACGGCGTCTCCCTAATAGTATAAAAATCTAATATAAAATAAAATGTTGTCATTTGTAACATAAGAGAATAAAAGCTTTCAAATAAAGAGGACGACTTTTTTTTAAATCGTAGACATTGTTGTTATAGTTGTTAACTGTATGTGTTTTAAGTATGACAAAACAACTTATGAATAAGAAAAATATAATGATGGCGATATGAATAATCTATCAATTTAGTAATAGTATAAGGAGCAAGAGTAAATTAAAACTGTATAAGTAAACTACTTTTTTCCTAATTGAAAATTCTACGGTACTGTTTTTTAGATCAAAACGGATGAGTGTCGTAAGGGTTAAAATACATTAAACTGTATTATTTTTCTCAAATCATATTTTATCATTTTACACACTTAATTATATCATGGCCACACATCTAATTAAAGCCTATAAAGATACTGAAAATCGCCAGTTTATCAATAAGGGGTCTTCATAAGGTTGGCCTATATAATTTAATATTTTATTTACATGTTTGCTTCAATTAGCAAAATATACAAATATGTTTTCGAGTCTTGAATTATAATCATTCAATAATTTCCAAGTTTGTTTATGCTGTGAAGCTTAAAAAGCCATACAAGAAGTTGTTTTTGTATAATCTACGATTTCATTTTTTACCAATTTTCACTTTACCTTGAAGTAATGAAACCAATACAAATGTATAAATGTTTCCTGTAGAGTGCAAAAATGGAAAATCAAATGCCTATATTACATAAAAAACGTTCTAGTAAGCTGGAAAATAATATAAATTTCCTACAATGGTTTGTTCTGAAAAAATGAATTCATTACATATATTCTTAATATTATAAGACATATTGTACTCTTTAGCAAAGCTTTTCTTGGGTTCTAATGCGGATCAACGAAAAATGCTATAGAATAAAAAAATATAATTTCCAAGCCGTGGGTGGAATTAGAGTATTATCAAAGAAAAGTTTACTAGCAGCTATATTAATGTTTTGTGTAAACACACACTATTTTGCTAAATACTATAGATTTTTTCGCTCCACAATTATAGGTCGTATCGTTAGTTCATCCCAATATTACTTTTTACTAACATTGTATGTCTTTAACCAACATAGATGCTAAAGCAGCTAATAATGTAGCTCATCTCTTGTTCCGAAAAGCTTATTACATAAGATTGGCTAATGTGGTACAATGTAGTTTTTTCATTCTATTATAACTTGCCACTATAAGCCAGAAAATATTAGAAATGCTAAATACATATAATGTAACCTAATATTTACTTTTATATATATATATATATATATATATATATATATATATAATATTTTAAAAGAAGGTTACCTTGATTGAAATATGTCAGAAGGTTTATACATAGGGCGAAGAAATTCTGATCAAACATTTTGCCTCAGCCAGTTTGCACCTTATATCCGGTGTTCTGTATTACTAGGGCCGGGAGACAATAAAAGGGGTTGCCAGTTACCACCGTAATTGCCTTTGCTCTGTCGACCGCTTTACAATGTGTACACGTGAGTATTATGCAACTCTGAAGCACACGTTATTTCCTCGAAATGAAATACAATACCAGTAAAAAGACGTTTAATATCAAAAATAAAAGTTTTATTTAAATGTATTACAAGTTGTTTCTTACAAGATACTGAAAGATGACTTTGAATACTTAAAGCAGGAAGAATATTACTAGCATAGATGAATATATTAAACAGGCCAATTTATGAATGTGAACATAATACGGAATTATGCTGTAGAATAACTAACGGATTTTGCTCTGCTATCGGTGTTTACTAGTGCGAATTATTAAAAACATTAATCTAACCTTATATATTGTTTAAATTATGTAAATTATCTTACCCCTTATTGATATGGCAGATCGATTTTTAAGCAAGTTTGCAGTTTGTTTAGGTCATTTAGTGTGTTGCAATGGCTCGCTAATTTCTCAATAACATGGACCAACCAAAAAAAAGGAAAGAATTATACAAAACTTGACAGTATACATTTTAATAGAACACACAACTTTATTTATGATTGTAGGATATGGACATGTAGTGTTACTAGTAATAATATAGTAAAATATAGTAGAATGTGTGGTACTCATTATGGTTAGTTTTTCTTCTCTTAACCAAAAGACTACATTTGTCTTAATTCGAATATTAGTTAGGCAATCAGTAAAAAGTCTGTGAAGGTTATTGGATTAAAGTTACCAACTCATAATCACTGTAAAAAAATATAATATATTAGTCTCTTAAAAATTTGTTTGCATACATAACAGTTTAGATCACATTCGTTTATTTACATAGTATCTCAATCAATAGATATAAAACTGAAAATCTCGGTTTATAATTATTTAATGTTAGTACATGTGGATGATAGTAAAATTTTTCCTCATAGACAATGCAAGTTGCAACTCTTTCAAGGAACGAAGAAATCTTTTTTTTTATTTGAAACAATTTATACACCACAATCAGTATGGCTGTTATTTAAGCAATGATAAAACTATTGGGTTTTTGGTTTTTGTATTCTACTGTCACAGACAAAATCACTAAATTTTAGATATAGACAGTTTTGACACATATTGCGCCATCTTATTAAGCATTGAAGATATTTATGTAAAACATGTTTCAAAGATTATCCAAGAAATTTCTACCTTTTGGACAGTTCTTATCATATATTTTTATTTGGAGTTTTCCTCGAAGACAATGTTTCAGTGTAAATAGTTAGCTGGGTATTCCAGGTCAATGTGTGGGTAGGTGGCAGTTAATCAAGTATTCCACCCTGACAAGAAACGTTCAAAGTTTCTGTTCATAATACATATCGCAACTTGTTTTTAATTTTCTTTCATGTTTAACATTTGAGTGCTTATGAAAAACTATTTTATTGCTTTTCACAAAAATATTACGCTGTTTCCAATATCCTTCAAAATTTATGCTTTTGAAGTGTTATAATATCCTATTACCTGGTACGTAACAGTCACTGTTTACAACATTAGATATTTTACAAAACTGCGAATTGAATTACACCCCAGATAATATTTTAGGTGGTCAAACCTGTGGCTTATAAAAAATTTATATTTATTATACAAGCCCTCAGTATTTAGAAGATTAATAGCTCTAAATGTCAAAATTAGTTTAATATTTAAAGAACACTTCTTTGTTATCCAAATAGACTATTTAGAAAATCATTTACTAATAATTTATAGAGAGGTCTAGACCAGTATAAAACATGATTTTTTTCATATGTGCCACCAGAGACTACTAGGAGAAACCTCTAAATTCACAACAATAGAGTGCAATAAAAAGTCATGAATACATTTTAACCAATACGTTCAAAACAAGTGGTTATCAGCGGCACACATCACAAGCAAAAAATTTTAGAAAAAACTTAAACCGACAGTTGATAAACCAGATTATTATTCCAGATCAGGTCTTCTCAAAATTGAACTGCACTGGTTCTGAAAATTTTTAAATAAATAAGCCTTAAGTAAAATATAGTATATATTCACTGAAACATCTGAATAATTACAACCATTCTAATTCTAACATAGCAGATAATATGGAAATAAAGCAAAAAAGGACAAATGTTAAATATATTAGAAGACATAGGAATATATAAAGGAAAATATATATATTTTACAAGTGAGAAAAATATTTAAAATGAACAATCGGCGACAGCAATATTAATGTCTCAGCATTTATGACAGAACTTTAATAATAGGAATGGCGGTCGACTCGAGCAAGATATAATAAATAAAGAAGAAGACACCTCAACCAGGAACATGAAAGCGAACAAACCAACCAGTCAACGCACCAATGCTTAAACTCGGCCCATAAAATCATGGTATTCGTTATATTTTTAACTATTTTAATTTTGACAAGCCGCCCTGGAAAACTGTGGATTTTTTATTTATTTATTTTATGTCATGTGTTATTTATTTTACATTGTGATCTATTATGAAACACATGTTACATATCTATAGAAATACATAAAACATCATAAAGCTTTAGTCGACTGGTATGAAGCATTTTAATATATATTGGTATCATGCCCAAGTTAATAAAAAACGTTCAACATTAAGTGACGAATGTTTGAAGAGAAAATTTAATCTTTAGAGATTTAAACAAATTTAATGTCCACATAACAGAAATATGTGTTTTGATGGTGCATGTCCAACAATGGAAATGGCTAAGCATAATTTAAATCATTAAGCAGGATTACACAATTTTTATTTTGCCGGCCAGAGAGATGTAAAACTTCTTTTTTGTGCGATTGTCATGTTACAGTGAATTGTGTACGTAAAATATGTTTGCTTACTGCCGACATGTTGTAGCCGTGATTATACGCAGTAAACACAAGACAATGCGTAAGTGAATATAATTAGCATATACAATCGTGAAATTCAATACATTATTCACAAATAGTCATTTCATGTTTACCAATTTCTACAAAATAGATTAAATTTGACGAAATATAATTGGTTTAAAATAAAATAAGATGTGTATAATTAAAACCAATATATGACTATCCCATGTATATATACGATTTTGGAATGATGTATTGTATTAACTTATAGCAATAATCAGATAATATTTTTTAAATCACTCCAAATTAATAATTTCACTGTTGTATGTCTATTATATACCAATGTTCACCAAAATTAAATTAAAAATACTACGTTAAGGACCTGAAAGATAATTGAATGCAATTATGTAATCTCAACTGTAGTAAAATATATTTATATAGGTTCCCGCTGACAATTATTGTACTTAGCGGGGCCTCAGAAATGTATAATTTCTTGAATAAATGCAATTAAATTCAATTCAAAAAAAATTCAATACATATATATACAACAAAAAGTAAAATAAATATATTATATATATATATATATATATTATATATACTTTTTGTGATTCAGTGTTTATTGAATATACCAATTTCTACTAAATAGATTAAATTAGACGAAATATAATTAGTGTAAAATAAAATAAGATATGTAGAATTAAAACCAATATACGAGTATATATATATATATATATATATATATATATATATATATATATATTTATATATATATATATATATAATACATATATATATACATGTACTATGAGTACATGTATATATGTACTCATATTTACTTTTTGATTTATATATATATATATATATATATATATATATTATATATATATATATATTAGTAAAAGGCACGAATATTAACTGCAATTGTTTTATATTATAAGAGATCTCATTAGTATGTGGCGTGGAATCCAAGTTAGAATAAAAGCTACTACATAACACCTAGTTACTACAGACTAAATGTGTTACAATGAGGAATTTGCATTATTGCCCCACATACAATCCATTGCCATGTATCACTGTAGGGTATGTCCTAGTTAACTACAGACTCAATATGTTTAGAGTGAGGAACTTCCATTAACCTAGTATATGTTTGTTTATGATATACTGTATGTTTGAAATATCTGTAGCCTACTATGCAATAAGCACTTGTATTTAGATAAGTTTGTATTCGGAGTGGTAAAGGCATAAGAAGTTAATTTGTATACTGAATTATCTTTGTTATTTCTGCTTATAAAAGCATAAACCAATTTATTCAAAAGTTAAATAGATTCAAAAATAATAGTCATATAAGTAACAAGTTTTTTTTCCAAATAACAGGTTTTTAAAACTTCTGTTGTCAATCTAGATTTTAAATATTGATATTTTTCGTTTAAAACTAAATAAATTCATGGCTTCAATTTTATATGATAACCCTACAAAATATAAGGCTGCCAAATTTAAATTAATTGTAATTTTTTATATTTGGCAATTTAGTTCTTGGGACAATTTGTGGGAAAAACGCAACTTATAAAAGACTCAATGTCATAAAATGTGAATGAACATGTTAAGATGATATTGCGAGAAAACTATAGTTTCTGGCTTATTTGACAGTTTTTATTGAGACATAATTATTAAATAGTCAACATTGAGTTTATATGATGGTACATGTAGAACCTTAGATTTGGTTATATCTCACTGAAGCCTATCTTTGTGGGCTTACTCAATCCCTGTTTCGCCTGCCTGAAGGAGTACAATTTTTTTTTCTCTATGTCTTTCCATAGGACATCTTAAAATAAAGTTAGTTATAATACAAATGAAATTTCACACGATATTCATGAAACCCTGGTAAGTGATATGATGTACTCCGGGTGAGATGAACTGTCCAAGAGAACGGGAAACTAAAACTTCATCTAATAATTATTATTAAAATTGTTGACACATGTGTTTGGTATTATGCATCTGTATACTTAAACTTATTTCGTAAATTTCAATTGATAAAAACATATGTATAGAAAATGAAAATGAAAGGTAGTTTTAAATGCATTTCGGCCCACTTAAAAATTTTTTTTAATAAATTTCGACTTCAAAATTGCTTTATTATATATTCGTATGATACTCTATACGTCAACATTGAAATCACAAAAAGTTGCTTTCTCCGCGGAGAGATTTATACAAATTTTAAATAATGTAAATAAAAAGTCGGTTTGATAGGTATTTGGTCTTATAAAAATTTTAGTATGGTTATTTAAACTTATATGTGTCAGATTTGGCCAAATACAAAATAATTGAATGGTAAAAGGTAAGGGCTCTGTGGTGTAATGGTAGCACATTTACCGGTAAGTGACAGATATTGGTTGGAGTTCCGGCAGAGCAAGTAATTTTTACGATTCAATATTTATTGAAATTAAAGTCACCTACTGCCATTTACAAAAATTAAATTAATATATGTATTAATATATATATACAACTTAAAGTAAGCATTGACTTATAAATTCTTATATATCACTTATGTAACTTGTTTGGGTAAGTTTTATTACCTACTGCTGTTATCCTCATATAATAGGAGTTGAAGAAATGATTTGCTTATACAATTTACAAGTAGTATTTTATTTTGTTCCAGTTACATTTATAAGCATGTGCGTAAATATATGACAATTAATCTCTATTGTACATTTGGTCAATTATGCGTGGATTCGAGGATACACCTATATTTTTCACTAAATATATTTAACTTGCATTTGTCCCCTACTCCTGGTGCAGACGTATTTGTTTATCACCTACTAGTTATAACGTTTAAAAATTATAATGCCAGATATTCCATTTAGGTTACACAAGCGTTATCATATTATATTTCACATATGTATTTGCATCACTAACATTAGTTGAAACTTATAATTATTGCTATTGATGTATCACATACCTTATTTTTAAATCTTGATTTGCTTTTCAAATCATAAGGTTGTTTCCAATTCCCAACCACGATGGAAACGTTTGTACTATCACAATGGTATCTAAATATTTTGGTTGAATGCCAGTTTCACTCTGTTACTACACATTTGTACGAGTTAAAAAAAATGGCACGTTTCCCACCAACAGTGTAACTGTTTATGTTTACCGCAAAGATAACTGTATTTTGGTTCGATGCCAGCTCTGTTCCATGCTATATGTTTGGCTTCATGGAGTGTTACAGTAGCACATAAAATGCTATATCCTAGCCATAATCTAACTGTTTCAGTCTACCGCAACGATATATGTGTATTTATTGCAAGTTTTATGCCAGTATTTTACAAGGTCTACGGAATAGATCTCTCTCCTCAAAAACGTATAAATGAAAGCAAAATTTTTTTTTTCTCTTGAATTTCACGTTTAAATAGTTTAGTTATCTTGAATAGTGTTTAAGTAACTGCCGTTAAAACTCGTTTTCCGATAAAATTAGGGAATTTTTTTAATCAAAGAAGAAATTTCAGGTGTAATTTGACAGATGTTGATAGCTGTTAAGTTTGCAACTCTAAATAATAGGAAGTATTGTGTACAACATTTATATATTAATTAATATCATTTCTTTAGTTCAACATCATCCCTTTTTTCAAACTTTCCACATAAGCTTTTTCAATTCATTTTTTTCGGTCTGGTCCTTTAAATCAGCCACTGTTACTTCCAAATATTCTACGTTGTCACTCACCTTTTTCACCAAATTTTTATACGTAGAATTTAAACTGTGTAATCGACTCAGATAGGGTATCTAATTCATTTTGACATTCTTTCAAAACAAAAATTTAGATTAGGATCCTGTTTTTTGTCGGAAGTGTCCCAATTAATTAGAGAAAGATTTGCATTGCTTTTCAATTTGATTATGAACAAACATTTTGGTACTTTTTGCAAACTTATCCAGTATTCCTGCAATTTCTACGTCATTTTGGATGTAAAATTCATCCTTGTCGATTCCATTATTTTTCAAGATCCAGTTTTTCAATCTGTCAATAAGTTTGGGTTTACGAACCTCCAACAGGCATTTTAGATTTTGGAGTGACTGTTTGATAATATGAGCTACGTTAACATCTTAAATGTAAATCTTTGCTAATATCTTTGTACTTTGAGAAGAAAAAAATTATTTGTTGTATAAAATGTTAAAAAGAAAATTCAATCTTTTAGAAAAATCGCTTGGTAAAATAATTAATTCTATTGAAACATAGAATTTCAAACAAAAACTGGTCCTTGTTCCTATTTCTTTACAGTAATTCTACTGCTACATTCAAATAGTACCATTCAAATATTCAAACTGAATATTTTCTTGTTAAATATTAAAATATTTTATGTCCTGTCACGATCGCCAATAATTATCATAGTTCTTTAACCGAAGACTTAAATACACCTGAGGATCTAATATTTAAAGACAACCACACTCAAATGGGTATATGCCTATCTTAATTCATTCTAGAACAGTGATTACTGTATACACATTTAAAGCGCAATTTTTGGAATGTTACTCTAATAGTTATGTACCTACGTCAAACTTGGAAACACTTACAGTTATAATTAATGTTGCATCCTTTTTTCAACCCTTATGATTCGTTGATCTGCAATGAAAATCCGTCTCTTTTCATGATAAGATAATGAGACTTATATTATAATATATATATATATATATATATATATATACTATATATATATTATATATACAGGGTGATTCATGAAGTTCTCCCCCCACTTCTACAGCACATTGTACTAGTAAAAATAATGAAAAAATTTATATAAACACAGGTCCGAAAACGCTTCGTTAGCGAGTTTACAGCTAGCGAAAGATTTCGCCTGAATTCCTGGGTAAAGAAGTAAAATAAAGCCATACTGAAACTTTTGGAAAGGTTAATTAAGTAAGAAATATCGTGGATTCTTATGTATTTTTACCTGATAAAGCTAATAAAACAGGTTTCAGAACTGTACCTGTAGTAGTTTTTGAGGGATTCAGGGCTAAATGCAAAAAAATTGGGGCACGAAACAATGTTTTTTTAAGTTTGATGTACAATAACTTGTTAAATTGGTAATAAATACATAAAATCAACGAAAATTAATTGTAGAGAATTTAATTCTAGAAAATTTGATATAATCAAAGTCTAAAATAAAAACAGAAATAAGTACCAAAAAAATCGATTTTAATTCAGTATAATACATTACTAGCTGTAAAGAAATACCGTACGGTATGTAGTTAAAATAAAAGAAACAAAATGTTTGTTCCTTAATGATGAGATAAATTGAGATTTGAAAACAAGATTAACTGTTAAATAAATTTGTTTGTAAATAAAATATCATGTTTTATTACGTTCTATTTTTTTTTTTTAATTTACATCAAATGTTCAAAAATAAATGAAGCAAACATTTTCCCATTATTGTTTACTAATCATCGAAATGCAGTTTTTAGTTTTATTAATTTCTAAGTTGGTAACGCACGAATAACAGCTGATCAACAATGGTATTCTGTACTGTTACGTTAGAACTGTGTATTAGTGGTGTTTTGCTAGCTACAGCAGGAGATCGGGTTCTGTGAATCGTGTTATTAAATGCAATTTGTCTGTGAGTTATAATTCGATTGTTTATACAGCGAAAAAAATGCCTTACTTATTTACAATCAGAGGAATACGCTGATATGGTTTTTATTTTGGGTTACTGTAATGGTAATGCTAGAGCTGCTGTAGAAGAATTGAACTACGTTACCTAATAGGAGGGATTCCAGATACCAAAACAATTTCAGGAACTTTTCTTACTCTTCGGGAAACAGGATCACTACCAAGTACTAGAACCAATTATGAACGAGCTGTCCAACTTGATGATGATATTGTTATTAATGCTGTTCATCGCAGTCCAGGTGTAAGTACACGACGTATTTCTAGGCGGATAGGAGTTTCGCAGTCAACGGTGTGGAGGTCACTTAATCGAAACAAATTTTATCAGTTTCATAAACAAAAGGTTTCAACATCTTACAGCTAGGGGATAGTCCGCTTCGCTTGGAGTTTTGAATATTAATAATCAACTCTACAAGCGTATTTTGTTTACGGATGAGGCACAATTCACTCGGGATGGTGTCAATAACTTGCACAATGAACACTCATGGGCAGGAGAGACAATCCACATGAGGTAGTGGAACAGAACTTTAAACACCGATTTAGCGTCAATGTCTGGTGTGGCCTCCTTTTGCACAATCGGCTGATTGGACCTTTCATATTACCTGGACGCCTAAATGCTGAGTTTCTATTTGCATTTCCTTCAAGAAGAGTTGCCGCAGCTGTTAGAGAATGTTCCTTTACATCTCAGACAAAATTTGTACTTCCAGCATGACGGAGCACCTCCCCACTTTTCACGTGCCGTATCTTAAATCATCAATTTCCTGGACACTGGATTGGTCGTGGAGGGCCTCACCCTTGGCCACCAAGATCACCAGATCTTATCTCCATTGGATTATTGCATCTGGGGGATGGATGAAAGACATTGTATACAAGACAAAAGTGAATTCTCGTGATGGAATTAATTACCCAGTATTATGGATTCGGCTGTGCAGATACAGAGAAGTCCTGAAAAATTAGGAAACGCAACAAAAGCAATACACAAACGTGCTGCAAAATGTATTGATAATGATGGCCTCATTTTCGAACATCTATTATAAAAAGGTGCGTACGGTTGGCCCAACCTGATTAATTTTGCTTAAAACTAGTAATGTATTATACTGAATAAAATCGATTTTTTGGTACTTATTTCTGTTTTTATTTTAGACTTTGATTATATAAATTTTCTCAGAATTAAATTCTCTACAATTAATGTTCGTTGATTTTATGTATTTATTACCAATTTAACAAAGTTATTGTACATCAAACTTAAAAAAAACATTGTTTCGTGCCCCAATTTTTTGCATTTAAACCCTGAATCCCTCAAAAACTACTACAGGTACAGTTCTGAAACCTATTTTATTAGCTTTATCAGGTAAAAATATATAAGAATCCACGATATTTCTTACTTAATTAACCTTTCCAAAAGTTCAGTATGGCTTTATTTTACTCTTTTACCAGGAATTCAGGCGAAATCTTTCGCTAGCTGTAACTCGCTAACGAAGCGTTTTCGGACCTATGTTTATATATGATTTTTTTCATTATTTTTACTAGTACAATGTGCTGTAGAAGTGGGGGGGAGAACTTCATGAATCACCCTGTATATATATATATATATATATATATATATTATATATATATATACAGTGCTCGATTTCTAGAAAATGAGGTACCGGAAAATTCAATCTGCCGAGACTGTATCCCCCACCCCCTTCTATTAATTGTCATTCCATCACCACAAAACAGTGTTTGCCTTTGTAAAGAATTAGTTTCTTGAAAGGAAACAAGAAAGATTTTATAGAATTCAAACTTCTTTTATTAACATAAATAGCAGTAGAGCAATACACCGTTACTTTTTGTATTCGGATTCTTTTTAAAATATAGTTTAAAACTTTAACTTGTTTTCATCGTAATTCTTTTCTCTTGATCTCTCCTTACTTTTGACAGCTAGCGCTGAGTGGTGTCCAGAAACAAGCCAAGTGTCAACGTACTTTTCTGGTTGAAACAGCCGGAGAGGAGGTCCATTTATTTTTACAAAACAACAGGCCAGACACCGTTGTAATTTTGAGTGACGATCTCAGAGGTGTTATTATTAAATTAATTTGAGAAAAACTTTCTTTCACATTCACTTGATTGAATGGCAACCGAGTTGATCGGTTGCTCGAGCCGACAGAGGCTGTCTGGTAACGTTCTGGAGTAGATATATTCTCTGAAACCCGTTATTAACTGCCTTTCATTAAGCTTAAACCTGGAAGCAAGTTCCCTCATTTCGTTTTCTGCCGAACGTTATTGGGATGTCTTCAGGCCAGTTTCTAGTGTCAATAACTTTGAAAGTTTCTGCTAACTTAGTGTCTTTTTCATTTAAACAGTCTCGCTTCAATTAGACGTTTTCAGTACTCCGTAAAAATATTTCCGGGTTCATCGGTTGGTCGTTTACTCGACCAGCTTTTGTTTGGAGAGGAACACTGATAAAAGGCAAGTTGCTTCTTGGGCCATTTTAGAGTATAGACCAGGAGTTGTTTTCCTTTCTTCGAATAAAGCAACTTACGATTTGCAATTTTCTATTTGCATAGCTCAAATCTGCGTTGCAAAGCTGTAAAGCTTCACTTAGTTCTGAAAGCTCTTGTAAAGCGTCAGCCATCAAACCCAGGTCTAATATGAAATTTGAATCTGTGATTTTGTTGAGGAGGCCTGAAAAAGTACTTCTTTCTTTGTTGTCTCTAGTTGTATCATTTGAAGCTTCTTTGCAGTGTTGTACTAACGCCTCGTCGGATTCCCATACAGCTGAGACAGATCTGAAAACTAGATGCGAACCCAACGGGTGCTCAAAACTCTTCCAATTTTTAAAATTTCTGCCTCTAATAGATTCGCGCAGTTCCAGAGATCCCTACTGTTCTTTGGTGAGGCGTGATAGATAACATAGAGTTTATCAATAAAGGATGGAGAAATCCGGTCAGAAGGACCAAAAGAATGTCTAATGTTAAACTCATACTTCGATAGCTGAGCAGATGGAGCCCATACATTGACTTTCTAAGAATAACTATTAGTCGAATGGGAAAAAATAAAAATACGAAATGAGCTCACAAAACATAGTATTAGAAAAAAGGCACACAATTACATCAAGAAACACAGGTGTTAAAATGATTTTCGTTTTCTATTAAAAATGTCCAAAAATGTCCGAATTAGTTTGAGGATTTTTAAATCTTGGGTTGAGAAGAAAATTTTCTTTAGTTGCGAAGGACCATGATAAGAATGATGAAACAGTGTTACCTTGCACCGTCCATTGTCTGATACCTCAACACAAATGAAGTTGGGTTGATTGCAGTTCGACCTTGGGATGGATGAAGATTCCACCTTCACTTGACACTGTTTTCGGTTTCACTCACCGAACGTTGAGACAAAGTTACTTTTTGGCTCGTTAACAAAAATAATGTCCGGCAAGGGGACTGCTAATTGCCATAGAACGGCTTACGGTTCACAAGAGACAAGACAAGGGCGCACGGCCCGAACTTAGTTTAAAGCTGGGTGTTGACGTACAACCTAGCGAGGACGGAGTCTTTAGAAGAACTGGAGAGATGCCTCGGGGGGGCTTTTCTTGTCCGCGTCCTGGACGCCTGATTGGTTCGACAGAAGTCACCTCATACCACGTGACAATCGGACCACTATAGATGTGGAATGCAGGTGTGTGTGTGTGTGTGTGTGTGTGTGTGTGTGTGTCGTGTGTGTGTGTGAGCGTCGTGTGTGTGTGTGTGTGTGTGGTGTGTGTGTGTGTGTGTGTGTGTGTGTGTGTTGTTGTGTGTGTGTGTGTGTGTGTGTGTGTGTGTGTGTGTGTGTGTGTGTGTGTGTGTGTGTGTGTGTGTTGTGTGTGTGTGTGTGTGTGTGTGTGTGTACAAAGATAAGTGAAAATAGCTTGCTTATAATTAAAATGGAATCGAACAACGGTGGGAAAAAAGAGCAGTTCTAATAACATACAATTCTGGTTATTAGTAAAAAAACTATATTAATGCGTAAATTTGATTAATTATTATAACTAAATATGAAAAACCTAACAAAGGATTTGATTCTGCTTACTCCTGAAACAGATTTTATAACGTCTGAAACTGACAGCTCAAGTCTGTGGTTTGCACCAGTGCCAGACAATCATAGAAGGAATTTCTGACAAAAATAATGCCCCAATTCCTTTGTGTTTTCCGAGCATGGTAGCAGCACCATCACAACTTAAGCTTGTCAAGTTTATCGCATTAAATACTGCTCAGATAAACCCATTTCAATAAAGGCAGTTCATTAAATAGTCAAATACTTCTTTAAGCGGTAACGCCATCAAGTTCTACTAGATCCAGAAATACGTTAGTGGAGCCACACATACCAGTTTTTTTCAAAGAACAACGGACGTATACAATAAAACTTGACTTATTACTTAAGGAAGTGGATTCATCAATTATCAGACCAATTTTTTTCTCATTCTCAATAATTTCAGTTACAAATGCTTTCTTCATTTCCTTACTGATGTGCAAAGCAATGTTTAGCACAAGCTTTGTCAGAATGTAAAATGTGACCCATGTTAATCCGTTAAGTTCTTGCAAAATCTATTTGTCGAGTGTGTGCCTCATCAAAGATCATTAAACGGATTAGAAGTTTTCTTTAACAGTGTGCAACCTTGTTCCGGGGACCAAGGTCGATCGTCGGATCATTTTTTGAGTCACTTCTTTTTCCTGGCGAGCTAACTAGTTGGAGTATCATGTGTTGAGATCTAAGTGCGAAAGAGTAGTCGCATGTGTGCGTCGAATGTGTGCTGTTGTCAAGATATTTTTCTCCCAAGGAGCTGCTCGTGAGTCTATTTCGTAGAGACTTCGCGTGGCCTGTAAAAGAGAATTGTCATGCTGTGCTTTATGGGCCAGCACTCTCTTTGTGGTCATGAATTTTTTTCCCTTAATGAAAGTTGTGTTTTTTTTCTCTTTTGTGTTCTCCATAAATCTGTCTATCTCACCCATTTGCCCATTCTTTTGAAATGTTCTATGCCTGTTATTTTTCTTTACAAGATAAAGAATTCCCAACTTTCCTCAACAAGTCTTTACATCCTAACATTCCAATTTTTAATCAAAACAACCAAGTCATACCTTTTGGCAAACAATTCTGGTTCTTTTATGCAGAGTCTATCCTCCAAAACAATCTGGCCAAAGTCATTGTTTGCATTTCCAATCTGCTGTTCTTTTTCTTTAGAGGGGTTCACCATTAATGTTTACAAAATCTGGTTACCTTTTCACTGCTAGAAGATGGTTGTGACGTGGATTAATATTTGTCTGTTTCATGGTTGTCTGCTGGAACCATTTGCAAACAGTTCATGTTATAGTCTTTTACTGTCACCCGAAGACAGAAAAAAGTAATCTGTTAGATTTTTTTGTTTCATTTTACTTCACAATAAACACTTCACTAACAAATTACAATAACACGAAAAATATGTAAACACTCAATGAGAATATAACGTAATAAATGCAAAAAACCAAGTTTTCGATTAGAGAGGCGCCCTGATACAACATTTGAAACCACTACTACTGAGCACAAAACTGAGCGAATGCTCGTATATATACGCAGAAACGTCAAACAACAGCTCACTTAAATCGGGGCGGGTCTCCCATACCGTCGCTGATGGTGGAAGAGGGATACATGCTGGGGGGGGATAGGTTAGTAATCAGGGCGAGTCTATATGCACACTGACTCGGAGGGGGAAGGGACGCATGTGGAGGAGGAAAAGACTAAGAGGCTTTCTGGCGACATTTTTAAAAAACTGTAGGCTCAACTTCGGAGATAGCCACGTGATTACCTTTTCTGAATGTTTTATTACTTGCATTAGCGTAGGTTAAAATCTATAGGTAATCATATAGTTTTAAGAATTTGTATTGTTCATAATAAATTTTGGTAATCAATGCACCCACAAAAAAATATTCAAGTTTTGGTGTTCAGTGGCTTTTTGGTACAGATTATTATTATTTTTTTTTAGGATAGACCGGTCCCGGAACGCCGCCGTTCCGCCGTCCGGTTCTGTCTCAATATCGAGCCCTATTATATATCATATATATACTATATATCATAATATATATATATATGTACATTATATAATATTTATATATATATATATATTATAGTATAGTAGTTATATATATATACATGGTATATATCTGCCGATTTTATTCCCTTTATCAGTGAGGTGAATTTTTATGAAAAGATGTTTTTAATTTATGTTCTGAAAGAAGCAAAAATGCAATACTGAATGGAAACCATTTAATTTAAAGTTGGTAAACAAAATGATTAGCATAACGTAGCGGTTTGTCTAACCTTTATTTCAAACAAATTAAGTGTGGTTGAAGAAATGTTTTGTTATTATGTCTTTTGCTCGAGTATGAGACACAATCTGTGTCCAAATGTAATTTCTTATTCACGACATTAGGAGTTTTTTGGTGGATAAAACCAAAGTATAGTTCCTCTAACTTCTTTCAACCCCTTTTCAGGTTTTATATTTATGGAAACTGGTTCGTTATTTTTATAAATTTCAAGTGGGTGCCAAAAACTTCACGTGCGAAGATTTTATGCCATCTGCCAATCGTGGGGAAGTTTGAGAGAACTAACGGATAGGTGAGCTAACGGTGAGGGCTGTTTACCTTGTGTATATGTATAAACGAATACTGCAATTATAAGTACCAAGGATTTATAACATTAATGTATCTCATAAATAATGCCAGAATCTTTTTAATTTCAAGAGGAAAAATTAAATATTCACCAATGTGTGAATCTAAAACATATTAACATTCCAGTCTGTATCTATATACACATACTCTATCATGTGTAATTATGTATGGGCACAATTATATTAAGCAGATGATTGTATTATTATACATGACATCAGTTACAGAACTCTACCTGGAGGACTAATCTGTGACGTACAGTAGCTTTATTATATCCTGTAAATAACAGGAATTATGAGGTTATCACGTTGTATGTACTGTTGCGATACCTCGAGTTAATGACAAGTTACGTGTACATTATTTTAAAACTATGACCTCTATTGGATTCATGTTCCATGGATGTAGGGCAATTCTGCTAATTTCTTACTTTTACTGGAATAAAATTATTTAGTATGATAAAGTGGTTATTAAATTATTATGAATATAGGGTTTTTTCTTTATAAAATGTTCAAGGACAATTTAGTTTTGTAGTATTGATTTAGTGTATAACAATAACAAATATATTTACTATAACAACAAAACAGGCTTGTTTGAAAATTTAATAACAAGTTAATTATTAACGGGACCCCAGAACATAAAGTAATTCTGATTACATTTTTATGTATGAGATTTGTTCGGCCAGTTTTTAATAATTGAATCACAATTTGGCAATATTTTGTGTGACTCCTATACTAGAGTTAGGCAGTAAACATTTTATTCATAAGGGAGTATTTTGATACGCAAAAATCAAAATAATGTATAGATAATGTTATTTACAATTTATCTTTTCTTTATATACTAAATCATAGACTCGCAAGAAAATATCGATAGACAAGTAGTACTCTCTGTGCGGCATAGCCCCACACGAATTATTAGGTACCATAAGAGTATTTCTTAGAAGGGCATTAAAATACAGTTGCCGACCATATCGCATCCTTGGTTTTTATAGGAATATTAAGACACAACATCGAAAAATTAACACGGAAAGTAAAGATTCTATATGTGCGCTTTAATGGTCAGAAATAAGGGCTATTTTGATTTTAATATTAAATTTGTTGAACTAATTTCCATCTAACATCCTTTTCTTTCATGCACATTATGTGCAATTACTAGTTTAGTACAAACTTGAGTACCCATGGAAATGGACGTAGACCTACTGAACGACAGGTTTTGGCATCACATGGAAGGCTATTTAAACACTGGTTAAAAAAACAAAAATACCAAGATTTATTTAAATCCATGCATTGCACCATTCAAAATTACGGTACTTAAAAATTCCAATAAAACATAATATACGAGATTGTACCTAAAAGAGATTCTGTAATGCATGATAAAGTCATAATTCGAGTATTTTTTCCGTTACTTGTACTCGGCATCATATAGCCTATTGTTGAGGCTTACTGTGACTTCACTTTAATGGAGTTCTTACTAGAATACACTGTCCTGGTTATAAGTTGTAGGCTTTCATTAGAATTTTTTATAAACTAGAAAGTAAGTACCAAAAAAAAATTCGAATTTTATTTCAGCTATTAATACATATTACTAGTTTTAAGCAAAATTAAATCAGGTGTGGGGCCCAACCTGTAACGCACGCCTTTTTATAATAGATCGTGTTCGAAAATGAGGGCCATTCTATTATCACTTACATTTTCGCAGCACGTTCGTGTATTGCTTTTGTTGCGTATTTCGTTTAATTTTTTCAGGACCTTCCCTGTATCTTCTACAGCCGATATACATATATCACGGGCAATTAATTCATCACGAATGGAATTCACTTTTGTCATTGTTTATACGTATGTCTTTCAGATCAAACCCAGGATGCAATAATCCAATGGAGTATAGATCTGGGTTGATCTTTGGTGGCCAAGGCGAGTGAGGCCCTCACGGACCAATCTAGTGTCCTATGGATAAGTGATGATGTTAAGTAAGTCAGAAAAACGATCACGTGAAAAGTGGGGAGGTGACTCCGTTCGTGCTGGAAGTTACAAATTTTGTTCTGAGATGTAAAGGAAACATTCTCTAACAGCTGCGCGGAGACTCTTCTTGAAGGTAAATGGCAAACATAGAAGTTCTCAGCATTTTAGGGCGTCCAGGTTAATATGAAAGGTACAATCAGCCGATTGTGCGAAAAGGTGCCACACCAGACTCATTGACGACTAGAAGTCGGTGTTGTAAAGTTCTGTTCCACTACCTTCATGGTGGATTTTCTTCTGTCCATGGAGTTGTTCATTGTGCAAGTTATTGACACCATCCCGAGTGGTACTTGTGCCTCATCTCGTAAACAAAATATGCTTGTTAGTAGTTGATTATTAAATATTCAAAAAGTGTGCAGAAAGTACTCCAAGACAGAAGCGGACCCATCCCCTAGCTGTAGATGTTTGAACCTTTTGATTTATGGAACGAGATAAAATTGCGTTTGAGGTTCCCATGTCGCTGGCGGGAGCAGTTAGGGGTTCTGTGTTTCGATTAAGGTGACCTTCACACCGTTGACTGCGAAACTCGCCTATCCGCCTAGAAATACGTCGTGTATACTTAACACCTGGACTGCGCAGTTGGAAATCAGCATGTAATAACAATATCATCTATCAAGTTGGGACCAGCTCGTTCATTAATTGGTTCTGTGTGATCTTTAGGTGATGTGATCCTGTTTCCCCGAAGAGTACGAAAAAGTTCCTGAAAATTGTTTTGGGTATCTGGAATCCTTCTATTTAGTGGTTTAACGTAGTTCATAGTATTCTACAGCTAGCTCTAGCATTACACATTTACACAGTCACCCAAAATAAAAAACCATGATCAGCGTATTTCCGCTGAATGTAAAATAAGTAAGGCATCTTTTTCGCGGAATAAACAATCGAATTATGAAACTCACACGTTAAAAATTGCAAGGGGTTTCACATCACAACAACCGATTCACAGAACCAGATGGTCTCTGCTGTAGGCTTGCAACAAAAACACCACGTTATACACAGTTCTAAACGTAATACAGTTACAGTAAATTATCCATATTGTCTATTCGTGCGTTACCAAACTTTCAATTTAATAAAACAAAAAAATATGCAATTTCGATGATATTAGTAATACAAATAATGGGTATTAAATGTATTGCTTCATATATTGTCGAGCATTTGATGTAAAGGTTTTATTAAAAACAAAATATCAACTTATTTTAAAACATGATATTTTTATTTTACAAACCAAATTTATTTAGTGTCAGTTAAATCTTGTTTTCTCAAAATTTATTCGCTCATCATTAAGGCAACAAACATTTGTTTTTGTTTTATTTTAACTAATTCCGTATACGGTGATTTATTTACAGCTAGTTAATGGTATTATACCTGGAATAAAATCGATTTTTTAGGTTAATCTTTATTTCTGTTTATTTCTAGACATTTGATTTATATCAATTTTCTCAGAATTAATATGTTTCTCTACCAATTAATGTTTGTTTGATTTTATGTATCTTATTAACGCCAAATTAACGTAACAAAAGTTATTGTACATCAACTTAAAAAAAAAAATTGGATTTCGTACCCCAATTTTTTGCATTTAACCCTGAATCCCTCAAAAAAACTACTACAGGTACAGCTTCTGAAACCTAGTTTCATTAGCTTTATCAGGTAAAAATACATTCAAGTGAATTCCATCGATATTTTTCTTACTTAAATTTAAACGCTTTCCAAAACGTTCAGTAGTGGCTTTGATTTTTACTCTTAACCCCAGGAATTCAGGCGAAATCTTTCGCATGAGCTGTAAGCTCTGTCCTAACGAAGCTGTTTTCGGACCTATCGTTGATTTATTTATAAAATCATTTTTTCATTGTTTGTTACTAGATTAATGAAATTTTTCTTGTGCCTTGATAGAAGTCGGGGGCGGAGAACTTTCATGGAATCACCCTGTTTTGTGTGTATGTGTCCTTATATTAGTGTCTAACTGCTATTGCAGCTGACGAAAAATTTTCAGATTGCCGAGTAAAGGATTTTCCCAGCACAATATTGAGAATCTCTAGTATGCCTATTCGTTTCCTTTTTCAGTTTTCTTTGGTTCAAGAACGATACTTTTTAAAGTGGAATTATATACTTAATACTATTCTATAGTTATTATATATTTTTACTTGTCGAATTAAGAAAACTTTATGTCACTATTTTTTTCAGTTTGTTCATGTGCGTAAAATGATGGTATCATAAACACTACAATGTCCTAGGCAGGGCCGTTTCCTTTATAATTATAAGGGGCCATAGTGGTTTAATTAGAGCTAATTTTGAAAATTTTTTCCAATGATTTCGACACCAATAACTCTTCTTTTTATGTATTGCTTGTGAGTCTCTGCTCTGCCATCAATTATTATTTATTCATAATATTCTAAAATTATTAATTTATGGATAATATTTACTAGAAGATAATATATATATTCCTATATATAATACTATATTATATATTTTATGTCATCATAGGACACAAATAACATCTATTTTCGTACAGAATAAACATGAAGTTAAAATACTTAGTTTAGTGTTAAACTAATGTAATTAATGATTTAAAATATATGATAGTATTTATTTATTAATTTAATGTGCCGACATATGGCTAAGAGAGTGCAGACGCTTTACACCCAAAGAAAGAAGTAAAACTCATTATCATTATACAGTGGTATGCCTTATAAATTGTGATTTTGTTATTTTACTATATGTTAATTGTTTTTTTAAACTTACAAACATGTTTAAAAATCTGGAAACATATAGTATTGTTAAATAGGTTACAGAATTATTAATAGTTATATAAAAAGGCCTGAGAATATGTGACTTTAAATCCTTGTGATGTCCTGGAATAGATGGCGGAAATGCCAGAATGTTCAACTACTACTCAACATGATGATAGTATGCCCAGTGTTCTTCAAATACTACAACTTAAGTGTTTGCAGGTCTTGTCATTACTGTCACAAAAATACAGTGTAACTACAAATTCATTAAAAACTATTTATTACAGAATAATATGGAGAGTATTTGTAAATTTGCGCAGTTCATTATTTTAGTGGTAACGTAGTGCAGGATTAAAAATACATACAATATCACTGGCCTTTATATCATCGTAATATTATTTGGTAGAGGATGGAGAGACGAGAGAGTAGGAGTCCAGAGAGTGGGGGGGGGAAAGTTTGTGTAAAAGAACTCTACACATATAATTGAATGATAAATTGTTTTTTCTTATTGCTTTATTTTTGTAATACATTCGAACGTTAGGAAAACTATGTAATCTCAAAGGGCAGTTCATAGTTTCATTTCTGTATGTACGGTCTATCCATGCGATATCTGTAAACAAACTCATTTATATACAATGGAATTATCATTTGTGTTTAAGAATGATGCTTGTTCAGTCAATGCTGATCTTAGGCTTTAGAATAAATTGAATTAATTAAACATGTTGATTTCTGTCTTTTTTTTCTTCTTAGGTTTTAATTTTATTGATGGTGTAAGTGCCAACTCCACTGGAGCTGGCTGTTACTTTTCTTCGTTCTATTTACTGTTAAAGTAGTTCACATGCGAAATAAGCAATGAAAGTGGTTTGAACCATGGCGGTCTGTGAACAGTCTGTTGAAAATAAGTCGCTCAACTACAACGAGCTTTCAGAACTCAACCATTCCTTATGGATTCCTGATATCTTCTAAATACCGGTTTTTACGTTACATGACTGCTTAACGAGCGGCTTTCAAATGAAATCCTCGTTAATGAATAATTGGCAACTAAGTACTGTGATGTTTTAAAAGATTAATGATATTAAGGCTTTATAATGTTAGGGATTCGCATGTATGTTCTCATGGGCGCCTCTAGGAGGAGAACTTAATCGTAGCTATTTGGAGCATGAGGGTCGGCCTGCTCTAGGTTTACATATCCTGTCCAGACATTAAGTTCTTCCGTGTTGGTACAATATCTTAGATCCATATTCTACTAGTTTGAATGTCAATGGAAGAAGATCACATAAACAAATCCAAACTGACAATACACTTGAATTTGATGATAAACAAACATAAAACTGTACTATCATTAAACAGGTATCAGGATCCAAAGTGTTTCAATTCTCACTGAGAGCTGTGTTTGAATATTCATGAACTCTTTTAGCAATAAAACTGAGTTGTTTTCTATATATTTATGTTAACTCTCTTTAAACACTGATTACCAAGCATAACGTCGACAAATAAAGTAACTGTCGTTAACACTACTACAAAATATATTGTGTACCTTTTGAAAAGATCTTAGCCATATCCTGTTAGGAGTAACACTGTACCACGATAAACACAAAGGCCTACTTTATAGAAGCGTTGTCTTCCTTAAACAATTTCCTATCTATAGGTCTAGGTTAATTCTTGAGATGAATTTTGGACTGACAGTATATGAATTTGGTCAACTCCTCCAAGTGGACAGGTTTCCAGGAACCTCCAGCCAATACTGTTCTACTATATTATTTATTTTAAAGAGAATTGAATTTAGAGAATAAAAAAGCAAAGCCTTCTGGTTTTGAAATGGTTAAAATTTGGATTTAAAACAGTTTTGGAATCATACCTATGTATTATAGCTACAGTGAACTAGATTTTGTATCTCTATAAACAGATTTTTAACTGTCTTGTCTCATAAATGAAATATGCATGACCACAAGCATTGAAGTTCTAAAACTTTTCAAATAATCATTATGTTACTCCAAGTGAACTTCTTTGGACACGGAAACAGAAAAATATTAAACCGACTTTTTCATTTAATTAACATTTTTTAATTAGGAAATAATTTATCCAATCTTCATTAGACTTAAAAAGCACATATTTTCTAAGCAGAACCTTCATTATTAAAATACTTCATATATCATACTTTTTTATAAGTTTTTTTTAAATAATATATCAAATAAAAACTTTAATTCTGCTTATCACAGTTTTGTTTGAAGTTTTGTACACGTACATAAAATGGAGTTAAAATAAAGCGAAAAAAAAATATAATTAATGCAAAGTGGTTGTTTAGTATTAGGTTGATGATAACATACTAGGGTATTTTAACACTATCTTATAATGATAAAAATCTCGTGTATATTATAATATAGAGCCAAATTAGTACATACTGTATGGACAAGAAACTAATAAATTGTTTTAGTAACAGTCGCCAGACAAATGAGGTATCTGGTTCATGCGCCTAAGGAGACAATATTTACATTCACCCAAATTTTGTTTACAATTATATGTGTTATGTGAATGTTTGGATGTATATTTATGTAAACGAAAAATCTATAAATGCCAACATGGTATTGTTTTCATTTTAAGGCAAAATGCTTTTTTAAACGTTTGATTACACGTTTTTATCGGATCTGCACTGAATGTAAAAGTTCTTTAAATAAGCATGAAAAGTTAATTGGGAAACCCATTTACACTGTTTGTGTGTGTTTCCAAAGCGTTGTACTGAAAGTAATTCCTTACTGCCAAAATATTTAATCTAAAGCAGGGAAAAACGAACTGTGGGTGTGTGTATGCAATTGAAAATAAATTTCTTTAAATGGAAAATTGTTAACTGCCTCATTTTAAAGTCAAATGATTTTTTTAAATTTTGATCTAACACATGTTATCGAGTCTGCACCCAATGTTAGGCGTCTTAACATTTTGATGAAACAACTGCATTTTGAACCTGGTAAGCAAGAAAACTTATTTATGTTATTACCATTAGTTGAAAAAAATTTAAATATGTAAAAATAATATCAAACATGTTTGCACCAACTTTTAATTTTATGAAAAAAATTTTAGTATAAATTTTAAATGGCTTATTATTAGTGATGGAATTTAACTCTTACAATTTTGAACTTCATTTCCCGGTCATAAATAAATAATAAATACATTATCGCTGTAAACGTTTATCTCTCTCTTTAAGAGGGATTTAAAACTGGGTTTAGGTGAAGCCTATTAGCAGACTTAAAATGCCATATGGTGTTGCTTTGACGACAATTTATTGAACATCCCATTGATTTGAATGAATTAATTATGTTTCCATCGGATCTATAGGTTTCTTGCGACTTTTAATGTAGAGTTTTATTTAAACTAGTAACATAAACAGAACTACTTGTATTCTGGGGCCTCCCTTGGCTCTGGTTTCATTACAATTAAAACATGTTACTTTAAGGTTTTAGATTTGAAGAAATATATTGATATAGTATAATTTTGTCAATATTTACATGAGATCGTGCTGGAAAATACTAAATCCTGTACAATAGTGTGCAGCTTCCATCATTCAATATAGACTTTCTATTTTACAACAAAAATGAAAACAATATTGAAATTGAAAAAAAAATTATTTCATTACTTTACGTGAAAATCCTCTGAAATATTTTATCTGACACAAAATTATTGGGGAACAGATTTATATCATCGATCTGAAAGCATCCATCTTCGGGAAAATATTCACATATTGTTTTGGTATTCTAAGTTCATATAATTTATTCAAGTTAGATAATTTAACTTTTTATTCCTAATAGTAGGAAAATATTAAAAAACTTTTTAAGCTAATGACATTTTTTGAGTCTGAAAAAATACTTTTTATAAGATAATTATGACTTCAAAATCAGTATAGTACATGCAGTCTTTAGATTATTCATGATTATGTCCTTTACATAAGTTTTCGAATATTATTTATTCTTTCAATTTCTTGTTTATTACCACTGGGTAAAAGCTATATTCATGTACATTCAGTTTTTTGTTGTTTAGTGAGAGGAAATAAAAATGTATTCACCGAAAAATATTACTCATATCAATTCTATAATTGTAATATCAACTGGTATATTATACTATAGGGGAATATTCTACATAACTGATGGTCATAAATTCAGAACTCCGTTGTGTAAACAATACTCAGCAAATTAAATATAAGAATTTATGTTAATGAGAACACAGTAGTATCTTTCATAAATATGTTTTGCAATTATATGTATTTATAGGTTGTGTTTCAGTGTACAGTATGTAAATGAAAATCTTTTAATGTAAATGGTATTACCTCATTTTAATGTCTAATGATTTTAAATGTTGATTACACACTTATCGACTCTGCACTCAATGTAGGTGTCTTTAAATTTGCATCTGGAACCCATTTAAACTGTTTGGTGTATTTTCAAACATTGCCTGAACGTATTGCTTTACCAAACAAAATTTAAACAAAGGGAAGGCTATTATGCTGATAAATTCACAAGCAACGTAGTTAAATTTTTATGCAATACTATACTTATTTCATGATTCTGTATAGCATTAGAAAATGGTGCAATTTGTTCTAATTTTATATAAAACTTTTTCACTTACTGAGATGTATATAGTTGAAAAAAACGGCCATTTTAAATGTTAGTAATATTGGTAAAACATTTAGGTCTATTGCAATTATACTAGATGTTAAATAAATGATACGCAAAATGTGGTTTTGTATAAAGAGTTTGAGTAATAGCGACAAGCTTTAATCTAAATAATTCCTAAATTATAATATATATCAAGACTAAATGAACAAAAATAATTCTGCTGTTCTTGTAGATGGCCACGTTACAAATGGAAGTAAACACAAAATTGATTTTATGCAATGCAAATTCATAACATAATTAAATAGACTTATTTATGCAATG
Source organism: Homalodisca vitripennis (assembly GCF_021130785.1). Classification (NCBI taxonomy): domain Eukaryota; kingdom Metazoa; phylum Arthropoda; class Insecta; order Hemiptera; family Cicadellidae; genus Homalodisca; species Homalodisca vitripennis. Next base: position 44,739,823 of record NC_060214.1, read on the forward strand.
AAACTATCCTATTAATTTTGATTATAATATTTGTATAGGTTTAAATTAACTTAGTATTGGTGTTGCATTTTAAATAAATGCATTTTACTTTAAAATTGTTTACTTAGTGTCAGGACGTAAAAAGAAATAAAGAGTGCCTTAAACGTTATGACCCTGTTAGAGTATTTAAATAAATCCAGCTGAGCTATTAGCAGATTTTGTCAATGCCATCTGATGTGCTTTGATGAATACCGATTTTAAATAATAATAGTTTTACTAACTCCATTGGTTCTACTAGCAATAATGGGTTCTTGTAGCATATAATGTATGGTTTTGTTTGATTGTGTAACATGGAATTAAGTACTTTTATTTTTATTGCATACCTTTTATTCATAGAAAATTAAATTTTTGAAAAATATTCTTCAAGTTAAGATTAATATGTGAATATTTAAATTCTCAAATTGATATAAACTCGAATAAGAAAAATATATCAAATTCATTGTGTTGGATATTCATCGTCAATAAGGGGATTAAAAATAAAATTTTCATTTTCAATTTAATTTTGAACATACATAAATTAATATTACATTTGCAATTTCGATTAGAGTAACCATCCCTAAAAAAAGGGGGGTTTAAAAATAAAAAATTTGGGAGCATTCTATCCTCCCCCCCCCCACCCCCCCCCCCCCCCACCCCCCCCCCCCCCCACCCCCCCCCCCCCCCACCCCCCCCCCCCCCCACCCCCCCCCCCCCCCACCCCCCCCAAATTTCGGTAAAAACCGCCTTAGGTACATAAATTGTATAAAATATAAAAGAAAAACAGTACAAAAAAGTAAATAAACAGTGAACAAATAATAATAATAAATACAGATGACATTAACTAAATAGTTGTTCCATATGTTGATTTCAAATGTAGACGTTGTTGCCTAAGTTATCTGATGTTGAGTCTATGTGGAATTTAGCTCTTTATTATATATAAATAAATAAATATATATATATATATATATATATATATATATATATATATAATTTTTATTATTCAATATTCTTGAAATGTATATAACACAAACTTTAAACTTTCTGTTTGGTAGTTCCTGTCTGTAAAAATTAATAACAACAAAGAAATAAAACCAACTGTAATTAGAAAATTTTTACATAGAACTGAATTTCATGTATAGAATGCAGCTGATAATCTGGGATAAAAATCTTGCAGGAAATAAAAAAGATAAAATTCCAGAGGGACGGTGACTGTATATACAAATATAGACGAATATAAAGTAAGACGATGCTATTACCTAACTAATGAATTCGTCTGAAAGAACAAAGTAACTTAATGTTTCTCTCTAAACTCATCAAAGAAATTTGGGAGTGTATTGACGTTGATTGGTGTCAATATCTCTTATAATCATTTAACCTCAGAGTTTGTTAATAATATTCCGGTTGATAACTTAAATTAAATTGCAATATATCATACGTAAACTAAAATAATATATGCCCTATAATATAAAAAAATACTTAATTATTTTAAAAAAATACCCTAATACTTTTATTTTTTATTACACCGTACACCATTAGTAACCAGGTAAGTTTTCTGTAACTAGGAAGATATATTTAATAGGAATCGAATCTAGGACTCTTTCCTTGGGTAACCGTTACATTACAGGCTTCCCACTTTAGTTAAAATGCAATGGGGATGAAATTATCATAAGTAGCAATAATTATTTTAATATGCAGTCTACATTTATTTTGTATATAGTTCTAGTCTTTCCAAATATTTTAGCTTACACAACTGTTACTTGTTTCTTCTTAGTTACAGATTTCAGTGTGTAATATGGTATACAATTTTACAAACTTCTTTTTGGAACTTTGCCAAACGCGCCTCCAATGCTTCTTCAACTCAGTTTAGTCGACAAAGTTCATTTAAACTTTTCCTAACGACACGACGCAAAATAAGGTTACACGTTGATACAGAATATCAACTTTAGAAATACTGATAATAAACAATGAACTATAATTTCTTACAACAATTATTAGACAATTATTATTTACTAATAAACTTTTATTATATATAAAATGTGCTGATAGTACAGATAAAAAATTGAATGAATATTTTATTATATGTTATTTACATCTGCAAAATTAAAAGCAAAACTATTCCCATTCAAATCCCCTAATTTATCCAAAGAAATACCTGCATAAATCCATTTTCCTATGTAAATGACTAACGAGCTGCCTTTTTATAGTTAACACTGTAAGTATCTATATTATATAAGACATAGAAGTGTCATAATCTTTGGTTAAAATATTTCATGTAGGCTTCAATTTAAAAAGAAACTTTTTGTGATTTATTGGAATTAAATAATGCTAGTGCCATTTATACAATTTAACGTATATATATATATATATATATATATATATATACGTTAAATTGTATATATATATATATATATGCTCCCGGCGGAGCAAGTACTTTTTGTGATTCAATGTTTATTGAAATTATATATATATATATATATATATATATATATATATATATATATATATGTATAGATTAAATTGTATGAATGGCAATAGCTTTATTTAATTATATATATATATATATATATATATATATATATATATATATATATATATATATATATTTGTATATAAACTTATATACTATTTTATTTAAATATTTGCTTCAAACAACACTTGAATTATACAGTGAAACCACAGTATAAGTTTAAAAATAGCCTAAACTTATTATTAGAAGCAGACCTGTTAGTTTAATAGTTTAACTAATAAAAATGACGTCGCTTATAAAATATTATTGGTAAGTACAACTCATGAACGTCTATGTGTCAGCAGTTGTATTTGCCCCACTGAACCAACTCTATTATTGACTGCAAAGCCAAATTAACCTTTTTCTTTTCCTTTAGTATATTTAGTTAAATAGTAGGGTATCTTAGACTGATTCAATCAGTTTTTCACGTCTGTTAGGTTTAATATTAATCAAACAGTGAAGCGGCTACAGAATAAGTATCAAGTATGAGCTGGAAATGAGGAATATCAAAATTTAAAGACGAAATGGTTTTCTTTATATTGTAGAAAAAGTGAACTGAGAATTTCAGTTTCCAACAATGTTGTTATCGCCCTGTAGATGTATACAAGGTCTATAGTTGCTGTAACTACAACCCTAATTTAACACTTAAATGAGAGTGATTGTAGAAAAATATTTGAGAATAATTCAAATAAATTTATTTTAACTTTTTCAACATTTATTTATCACAATACCGGTCAACCGTACGACGTGTATATTAGATATCCTGCTAATATTTTAGGTAATATTATATTAGGTTTCATATAACAAGGTATGCAAGAAAATAGCAACATTTATCTTATTTTAGGTTCAATATGTTCAAGTTCTATGTACATTTTAAATATATACTACACAATGTCCATCCCATTACGTTTTTGTGTACTGCATACGAAATCCGGTGAATTACAACAAGTGTATCGGTAGGTAGCATAACATTCCTTTTGACATATTTTACCTCTTTTTTGAGGCTCATATTTCAGCTATAGTGGCTTCGATGTACACTGGTATTTTATTCGCAAAGGACATTATTTTCATGCTTATGCTTATTTGCAAAGTAAACTATTAACCGTGTCCAAGCATCATTGGTCTTTCCCGGGATTCCAATTCGTGGTCTCTCTCAGTTAGTTTTAGGAGACTATACCCATTAATATAAGAAAGAGGACAAATATTTTGAGGTTCCGCCAACCACCGATTAATCAGATAATGAAAAAGCAACAGAGGTATGAGTCATTTTATACATGATATGGAAAATATTACTAGGGGAGTGAGATCTCTTTAGGAATTCCTGAGGTTATATCCTAGGAATACGAGATCTAGAAGTTTAGTTGGCTTTAACGATACCGTACTCTATTCCGAAATAGCTGAGTGTCCCTTATAGGTTACGATTATGGGATACGTTATTTGATACCAAAACAGTAAATTCAAAAACTGGCGTGTAGATTTACAAAAGAGTCAAGACTGATAACTTATAACCGAACATATTGTAATATCTCGTTAGGAAGCAATTAAAAGGCTTTTGACCTGTTCAGTTAACAAGAGCACCTAAGTGACATATTGATTTTATACCTTTGAGTAATTTTGTCAAGGTTCGTTTTTGGTACATATACTATTACCAAAAGTAAACCTTGAAAAAAATACTCAAAGTTATAAAATCAATATTTCACTTAGGTGTTCTGGTTAACTGATATATTTAATATATCTAGCTTTAGTAAAACAAGGTGAATACTGGACATATCAGTAAACTAAACTAGAATAACTACCCCTTTGTCAGTGAAATATTAATAACTACTGTTTGTAAGATATTTAACAGTAGATCGTTTACTGGATAGCTCAGAGGAGCTGCATTGACGACAGAGTATTCCAAAACGTCTTTTCCAAATCTTGGTTTAGCTCACTCAATTATAGTTCAATTAATTGTCTGTTTTTTATGACTTGTTTGTAACAATCTTTGTGAACAAGGTCAGATTAAAAATAAATAATGGTACATTATATAGTTTAGTATCATGCAAAACCAAAATATAAAATTATTAACATAATGTTACCACCATGATACATTAATCTGCGTACAAACTTTGAAAATAAAGTAGCTCAAGTCTCTCAGAACAGAAACTGATCACAAAATTAAACGGTAAAAGTCGCCGTGACAAGAAGATCTAATTCTGTTACTCTACGAAATCAGTAACTAACTTCGGTGCAATATCAGTTAGTGTCCAGAGTAATAGGATAGTCAAGACTGATCACTTGTAACCGAACAGTTTCTAATATCTTTATATCAAGCATTTCAACGGCTTTTGACCTGCTCAGTTCACCAGTGCATAAAAGATATGCATTGATGTTATAATTTTGAGTAATTGTTTTTAAGGATCACTTTTTGTATTTATTTATATATATATATATATATATATATATATATATATATATATATATATATATATCGAACTCAATTGTTCCGAGTAAAACAAGGAATAAATACTGAACAAATCAGTGAATTAAATTAGAAGAATTATCACTCCGTCAGTGAAATCTTAATAATTTGTTTTACGAAGATTACAGAAGACAATTCTCTTGATAGATCAGAAGCGCTGATAGGAATACAGAGTACTCCTAAACGTTAAAATATTACGTTTGACCCTACGATTTCTCCTAAGTTCTGTTGAAACAACGGCTGTCTTATAATCCAGGTAAGTCTTGGGTTTTATAGGTTATCTCTCCTTTTGGTATCCTAAACTCAATTAGTTAAAAGGTAAATGTAATGAAATGAGACAGTTTTCTTACTGATCTACGAAATATATAAATTTTTATTTAAGTGGTAATGAGTTTGACTAGTTAATTTGTTCCTTAAGTGTCCGAAGTTGGTGCTCGGTTCCATTTAAGATGTTCAACCTGTGGTAGATGTTTAAATACCGAGGAGATGAGCCCTGTTGTCAGAAAACATTGTCATTTCTTTACACTATCACTGAGATGAGTAAGAGATAACAAGATTTTGAAAGTGTTTTAATTATGAACTCGAAATACGAAATAATACATTTACGCATAACGGTTCATTAGAAAGCACATTCATTGAAAACCAATTGCTACAAATGTAACTTATATGATTATTTAGAATCCTAGAACTTCAGTAACAAGACTTACGAACTTAACTTAATAAAAAGCTTCTACATTCGTAAACGCATATCGTTACCTATCAACTCAAAAAGTTGAACTCGTTTTTAAAATTTGTATTGCAAAATATGGAATAATCTGATGATCAGTTTACATTAAATAGGTTTTGATGGTAATAAAAGCTATTCATTTGAAGTAGCTGTAGTAGTAACAAAAGTGATTGAGTGTACTAATATACCTCAACTGTTTTAAAGTGAACACTATTACAATAAATTTAGTCCTTATAAATAAATTCTCACGATAATTAAACGCTTTTTAATGAATTATGATAATGTTGGATTAGTATTCGAAATTCTATAGTAAATAATGTATACGAATAAAATAGCATTCTTAGGGTTTTTGCACGGAATACCTTGCACTTTAACAAATGTTTCTTAAAAAGACCTTTTTAAATTGACGATGAATGTAAGAAATACTTTTTATTTACTGAAAGATGTTTAAATTTGGAATTGGTGAATGTCAAAGGTGAAATATTGGTGAGCCCGAACGCTGAATCCGAACTTCAAATAATATGTTTTAGGAACAACATATTTGGTTAAATAAATGTTTCATGCTGTATTTCATATGAAAATCGACAACGTACGCTCTAAGATACTTTTTTATTTGAGAATATTTCTCTGTGTAAAATTTAATTATCATAAAGATAAAGATTTATAAATAATAAATTAAAAAAATTTAATTTTATCTTAAGGGGAGCAGGACAGTAAAAAGTTGGTAAAATTACGTTTTCACTTTTTTATTTATTTTTGTAGACAATTTTCTTGTAAACATTTTGATATACAACACTTTATATTTTAAATTCTATTAGCACTCGTAAAAAAATAAATTCAAAAGTGTGCTATGTAAATATGGCAAGGCAACAACAGCTCATAGCTAAGCAACGTAACTTATTTGTTATAGTACTCATTACTTTTAATTATGATGATGATTTAGTGTGTTACTGTTGGCTAACCTGCAAACACAACAAGGATAGCAATACTGTGTTTTTTTACATTAATCATAATTGCGTGTTGTGTTGTTTGAGGTTTTGATTGTTTACTTATAGCAAAATTTTGTGTTTTTATTGAATATAAGTTATTATTTCTGTTAGTGGTGTTTATACAGGGTGTCCAAAAAGTCCCGGGTCGGTTAAATATTTTTCAAAATATTTAAAATAAAGCTACAAAACCTTACACAAAGTTACTGGACGTAAAAATCTATTTTATCACAACATTCAGTGATCCGCTACTTCCTCAGGGGGGCGGCCCGCTAAGAGTCAGAAGAAAATCTTAAAATAAGCATAGGTTGATATGCATATCAAATAAAAGGTCTATATTATTAGAGTACAGAGCCGTAAACCCGACCTCAAACGGATAACCTAGTAAAAAATGACAGCCGTTCAAATATGGCTAGAGTTTGGGTTCAAAAAGTCCAGGGTCGGTTAAATATTTTTCAAAATATTTAAAATAGAGCTACAAAACCTTACACAAAGTTACTGGACGTAAAAATCTATTTTATCACATATTCAGTGATCCGCTACTTCCTCAGGGGGGCGGCCCGCTAGGAGTCAGAAGAAAATCTTAAATATAAGCATAGGTTGATATGCATATCAAATAAAAGGTCTTTATTAGTAGAGTACAGAGCCGCAAACCCGACTTCAAACGGATAACCCGCAAGGAAGTACTGAGGAAGTAGCGGATCACTGAATATGTGATAAAATATATTTTTATGTCCAGTAATTTTGTGTAAGGTTTTGTAGCTCTATTTTAAATATTTTGAAAAATATTTAACCGACCCGGCACTTTTTGGACACCCTGTATATTATTATAATGGAACGAAGAAGACTTAAGAAGCCAAGAAATGTGTTCAAGAAAAAAAGAAATGTTAGGCAACCTAGAGGTAACGTTTTTCCAGTTTGTAACAATTCCACACCTCGGCCTAGTACTAGCCTAGATTCTGATATTGTTTCAATCCCTATTGAAAGTGCTCCGAAGATAAAAATAGGTGATGTTCAGGAAACATATAAACAATATGAAGATCAAATGAATTAAAATATTTTAGTAGACCTAACCTTGCTGAACAATGCATTATCATAATAAAATAACTCATTTTTGAAATAAATTTAAGGCCTAAAACTTTAAAACATGTATATTTTATACTCGTATTTTTATCAGGCACCTGACAAAGTGTGGAAGTAAAGAACCAAACTGATACTGTTATTACTACCTGATTACTATAGCTATAGTAATAGGTTAATAGGTTAAAATATAGTATTAGGTTGACATAAACAAGAACCATTATCCTTCTCTTCTACAAACATCCATTTTATGTCACGGTAGTGAGTCTTTACTGGAATACTGCCAAAATATTTTATATTTTCATTTTATCTGTTGTTTTGCTTCTTTGTTTAAAACATGCTCTGGTTGGAAACAGCAGAGTACCATAGACAATTATGAGTTACCGTATTTATTCCAGTAAGTTATTATTATTTTTATGCACAGTTTCAGAGTTTGTTAGTTTTAATTTTGTTAAGATTTTAGTTATTTTTTACGTCTGGTTTCATTGAAATATACAACTATAGTTCTATATGTATTGTTAAAAAATTTATACAAACTGTATATCAGAAATTCTCAAACTTGTCTTGCACTCAAAATTATTCTTTTTTAAGTTGCATAGCAAGGTAATAAGATAAAATTTCGAGTACAATTTATTTTGTACGCACCGTTTAATTTTCGATATCATTAACTAGTTTTACTGACCATTTCAGCATATTGTAATTTTGGAAGTTGTAAAAGCTTTGGTTGTAATTATGAGGATATTATATAAAGATAATCAAGTTCAGGTTCAATCTTCTTCATTTTCTCAAAATACTTATATTAATACAATTTACCTCACAGTGCACCTCAAGCGACGAGTGCGGGAGTTTAGTTCAATCATAATTATAATTATCTTATGGTTCATTGTCCACTTCATATTCCCATAGTATTTTATTTACTTAAACTAAATTTATAAACCAGCCAAAGCAGTATAAATCCAAAAAATAGTATACCACGTGATTATTATAATAATACTTAGAATAAAGCAGCATTAACTGTTATATGTACAAAAATAATGTCATTGCAAGCATTAAAATTTTACAAGCAATAATATATAAATATATAATGTAGGTGATAAGAAGCAATATAACTTGAAATTTAATAACTAAAACAATAAAGTTCCAAGTAACTACAATGAATAAATAAATACGTAGATAAAAAATTAATAATGCAGTGATAAAAATAATAAGTAATAAATTGGTGGTAAACTAAAAAAAGTGGTAATCAATAGAATCTGACATTCCCAATCCGAATAAATAAATAATCTATGTATAAATAATCCAAGTGTGCAACCTGTAGTATAAATAATACGTATATGCGACTTTCTAACAGTACAGCTTTAACACACTTTCAAGCAAATTCCTTAGCATAGTTATTTGCTTACAATGCACAAGAACAATGAAATAACAAGCAATAGAAATCGACAAGCAACAGACAATAAAAATATATTGTAGGCGGTTTCAAATGTAATAAAATTCAATAAACTATAATTATAAACTATAATAACAAATATTTTAATAAACTATTATATATGAAAACTAATAACAAATAAATAAACATTCTATGAGGCTAAAAACAATAAATAAGTAACGAATAAATAATTCAGTAATAACAATAGTACGTAATAAATATTACATTGGTAAACCATTGAGTTTAATGTTTACAAACCAAATAAATAAATAAATATTCTAAGTTGTACAAGCAGTTTAAATAATATATATTGCTGTTATATAGTACAATTTCAACAAACATTTTATCTAATTCTTTTAAAAAGTTAATTACATTGATTTTAACTTTATGTTTTTAGTCAAATATAACCTCAATGCCAAATAATCTCACAAAGTCATTAAACAATTTTGGGCCAAGTTAACAAAACTGATGTATACAATAAAAATATATTCCTTTGAAAAATGGTACCTTGAGTAAAATATAATTACTAGATTTGGTAGATATATTTTATGGTTTTAGATTGCAAGTAAATAAAATCTTGTGGACACAATTGAGGCTTCCTTATAAATCTGTGTGAAAGTTAAAATATTGTGTTCTGTAAAAATGTAGCTCATGCTTTAATTATATTTCACATTGTATATATTTCGCAAGGCATGTCTTTGGCTCATTACAATAGTGATTGGAACAGTGGCATATGCACCTCCAAAATGCAATATCCTATACCTCATGGTACTGTCAAACCAAGACACATACACCTGCTTCAACTGGTGACTCCTAAGAAAATTCTTCAAGTGGCAAAGTGCATAGTTTATTCCTTTTTGTCACATAGTTTACGTATATATTCCACTTCAAATACTCATCAATATATAAACATTAATATTTCACACGTTCAAATATTACTGTACTATAACATTCACAGCTATGTATACATTGATGGGAGTGATAATTGGTTTTTTTTAATCAATTACCTAAATGCTATTTTGGGATATTATCAGATCTACATAAGAGCTTGTGTATAGGACCTAATACTTCTAAGGTGTACCAAGACAAATTTAAATGCAGTTTTCTCTTACATTATCTTAAAATAATTTAACTATTGATATACTATTAACGAGGAATTTATAGTAACACATTAATTCATATTGTAGAAAAAATATTATTCTACTCGTAAGTAAATAAACAAACAAAAATTCAAAGCTATTTATATTATCAGACATCTTTTAGCAGTTGCCAGAAAATATATTTAAAAGCATTGCAGAATAATTTATAATAATTTATTTTTATTTTGTTTGTAACTTACCGTTATTTGATCTAAAACGAATGGGTAATAAAATGTCAAAGTGTTTTACATATCTATAGTTACAGTTTAGGTTTCATATGTTGAAGCATAGTAAGTAATACAATAAGATTTATATTTTTATAATTTATCGTGCTAAGAAATCTGTTGGGTTTTAAACGGAATATTTTGTGATATAAATTAATTGTAAACGATCGATTGAAGTACAATTCATATCACCAATCAGATTTGGTATTTAATACCTGCACAAGTTTTCTTCAGTTTATGTAGATTACTTCTCGGTCTGGAACTGGATCAGTACCACCAGGTTATTCGTGGCCGCTCCAGCCATCTGTACAAACATGAAAATGTTCATAATTTGATTGATGAAGTTAGATACTTATTTCAAATAACTCTTGTGGAAGCCCTTTGGAATATCCAGGTAGTCCAAAAGATTCCAAAGTAATAATTAATGACACTAATCCCGGAGAAGTAAATTTAGTAGGCGAATATATGCGATGACGTCTCTGTTGAACTTTCAGAGCTTCTTGGGATGGTGTAATAAAGAATGATATTGATAGAGAGAGATATTCCTTCTATACATTACTGGTCCCAAGGAAGATACCTATGGTCTATAGATACCTAGTTATCGCTGTGAAGGTACCCGATGATTTCATTCACTTAGCCTATACTCCTACTTAGAAAACTCCTGAAATATTGAAGGGTGACATCTAAAAGCGTTTATTAACGTCACTAAAAGTTAGAGAAATAAGACAATACTATGCAACAGAAAATTAACTTTTGTAAATTAAATCGAACAACGCATTCTGAAATACTTTTATTTCTATAAATTTCTAAAAGTACAGCAATACGATATGGGATCGCCTCAACTTGTTTTAACAGTTATTCTGAATATTGCTATTAAATAGTTTTTACTCTTAAGCAAATTATTACCAACAGGATCCTTCTTAAGTTATTACATTAGTCACACAAATAATTAATGTTATTTATTGAATGTTTATCGTATTTAAACTAAAAAAAGACTAATTAATGACATTACATGTGGTTTAAACCAACACAAAATTTCAAGAAACATTTAGGTTAACTGCAATAATACACCTATAATTTAAACTTTCTATGCATATTACAAGTATCATACAGCATACTTTAAATAATATAATAATAATAAAATAATAATATTATAGCATTAAGTATTGAAATATTCTTGAACAAATTTTAAGAATTAAATGATTTTTTTTATGTTCAAATTACACCTTTATTATTTACACCGCAACTTTTAATATCTATGTAATGTACCATTTCTAACTGACTCGAAAATATCGAAAACTATGTGAATAAGAAGTTTTATTCAGATAAAAGTTATGGGGGATGGTATTTTCGCATAGACCAAATAAACTATTTTAGGTTATAGTGTTCCCTAAAACCTAAAATGCGTTCTAAAAGGAAATGTTCATAGTTCAATGAAAGATTAAGCAGAAACTATATATGAGAACACTAAGAAGCACAATTAAAACAGTAAATAATATGTTTAAATTTAGTAAAGTCTTACTGATATTAGTGTTTCGTTGTGGATCTTGAAAAAGCCACGAGCAGAGAATCTTGCGTTGTGGTGAGGCGACTGCAGCAAGAACTCATTCAGCTAGAACACATCGGCTTGAGGCATTTAATAAGGAAAAACCTAAAGGTTGTTTATAATAATAATCAATTACGTCATTCACTCTTTCCACGGATAGTTCATTTTAACCCAGATTGTATTTATGTGTTAGGTTATTTATTCACTAGAATAGAGATAAAAATAGCAGATCTCAAAACTGAGAGTTACTGACAGTAAACGTTTTGTTCATTAAATAATTAAAGACATAGTGTTATACGCTCAGCCATAAAGCATTATCCTGATAATTATGTTTTAATAATACGTTTTAAGACCGCCCACTAGGTGACAATCAGTTGACAAATATATACATTTACAGGGAAAAGTCCCACAAAGACTATGATTTGTGAGTGGAGACGAGTATCTTTATCAGTTTGTTTGTAGCTTAATTATTTATGAATAACTGTACAGTAATGTTACACAGATAACAAAATTAAATATATTACAACTTGATTTGACTATTAGATAACGGTGGTCGATGTGGATGAACTAATGCAATATTTCACTTTCTAATAGTTTACAGTAGTCAGCTTTTTTATAATTTTATTTGATTTAAACCATATTAACGAGATTAAATCATAAGCTAACTATTTAAATATTTTAAAATTATTAAGTGTGTAGACACATACTCAGTTCGCTAACATGTCATTTCTCTTTTAAAGGTAATTTCCCTACGAATATGCAACCACTTGCGTAATTATATACGACTTTACGTGATATAAAAAAGTAAATTCAATATAATACGTCTTTTCAAAGTTTGCTTACAATCGAAAGCACTCTTATATTTAACAAATATACAAGAAACTGAGTTCGTCGTCACTTTGCATTTACAGTTACTTAGATGCATGCTCCAACTTTCTAGTTTTTGTCAGTAATCCCGGTTAGCATAACATATTAACCAAGAACTTTCCCGTTTGGCATATGATATTTTACGTTAAGTTAAAAGATTTAACCTTTGTATAATACTAACCAATCCATTAAAGTAGGTTCACATCTGAAAGGTACAGTTATTACCAATAATTATTGTATCTATAAATGTTTCTAAATCAAATCACAGAGAAAATCAAATGATCAATAACTACTCGTAAATTATAGTTTATTTCGATTCGTGGGCTCATTTTCTAATTGAACAAAAATATATACAAGATTTACATTTCGAGATAGAGAAATTATGATTTTAATTCTCTAGACAGATTAAATGGTAATCCCAAAATTTTAGCTTCTACGTCAATTACAGCTTGACTCTTTGCGTACAGTCAGAGTTAAATCGGATCTCGTTCTTTACCAACAAGTGGGAGAGTATTCTTTGAACGCTTTATAACATATATTCATTTTAATGGGGGATATTTCTTACCGAATCGTAGTTTCTGTAGGTTTTAAGTTTACTAATTATTTAACCTTCCTTCACGTGCAAACCCTATTTATATAACTATACAATTTATACAACTATACAACTTATATTAGCTTTAAATCATTAATATTATATTAGTTTCTCACTAACGAAATCTCAAATATGATAATAATGCAAGGCTATGATTTCATTACCTCGTTCCTAAAGTTTGGATCCATATTTTTGTTTACCAATTTGCAAACCATCAATGATGTATTTTCAGCCTGCAAAAATATCAATCATTTGAAACTCATCACAGATTTATAAAACTTTTTATTCTAGTATTACACTTCTATTAAAATATAGGCAAGCATTGGGTTTGAAAAATCCTTTATTTATGCAAACAAATGCTATTTTCTTACATTTATGCGTGTAGGGTACAATCGAGTTTCGAATGTTAGTAGCACAAAAGAGGGGCAATGGTTAATTTCGTCAATTAAATATTAATCACTTTAATAGCATTCAGCTCCTTTTTTATCGATGGCATGATAATGAAAATCTTGGGACTAAACGAGATATTCTTTAACAACTTTTAAAATACTTTAATCAAATCACTTTTAATATTATTTATTTTAGACATGAACAAGAAGGTGTGTTTCAAAAGGCGTAAACAATAGTACAGTTATAATTTTTTTACTGATGAGTATAATTTCTCTTACGAGTATCAATACAGGGAATCATTTTGGTGGGAGTTAACGTTAATATAGGTACTTGTTACGTAAATAAATAATTAATTATAACTTTCTCAACAAAAGACTAACCCAGTTCGTGACTTCAGTGCTTGAGTTCACAACCAGAATCGCATAGCAGATGAGAACCAGGACCCAGATTGCATCCATAGTCATGTCCAACACGTTACCAGATCTGACGTGCAAGAAGAAGAAGTAGGACGTGACAGTGACGTGAACAAATAATGAGAGCATAACGGCCATCAGCTGATCGCAGTAGAAATCATTAGCCTTGTGTACGACGTCACACAGCATCCAGTAGGTGTTCATCAGAGCCTTAATTTGCTGTATTTTTGAGACAGTACTACCTGAGATCACAGATAAGGTAATGAAAGTACATGCAAATATATTTGTAAGAATTATTGTTTTGAAGTAATCTGCAGTATAAATAAATATGTAGTAATCTCCTACGTGCTGAAAATTACCAAAAAGGATACGTACTTTTTACGTTTACTACAAATCATTTTATGTTAATACCTCCCTTTCTTCCATTCTCACTTTCAGTGATAATACTAAAATTACTAACTTATTCACTCACTTGTTGTACGAAAGATGGCAACATCAGCCAGGCTGCGGTCTATCACCGTTGGTTCAATTATGCTGGAGATAACCTGTTCTCTCATCTTGTCAGTCACCATCTTGAATGCAAAGGTGATACTTTGAGTGACGTGGGTAAAGTGGAAGAGAAAGGCAAGTAGGGTGCATTCCAGGAATAGGAAGGTTGCATAACTCACTACAATGAGAACTTGTGTATCGTTCATCATGAGCTTTACGTAGTTGATTATAAAAAGGAAAGTTCTGACGATGGAGACTACTGTGACATTCACTTGGATCTTGACCTCTCTGTTCTTGTACTGAAGGTCTCGATAGATTCGGTCCAGTTTGCCAAAGACGTCAACTATCCTCGAGTACTTCCATGTGCCGCTGAAGAACGTGGAAGCTGCCATAATTTGCAGAGCCACCAAGTCCAGAATCATTGAGAATTGCATGGGTCTATTCTTTTCATTACCGAATCTTCCCCTCGTGATAGTTATATACATACCGATAAAAGAGAGAGCTTCTTGTAGTATGAAGAATACTAAACTCCATATGAAGCCAGTTATAGAAAATGTCAGTTCCTTGTGAGCTTTAGGCCCCGAAGTAATTTTCAGTGGCAGACCTCCAAATGCACGCCAACCCCAAAGGATATAACTTGGGATATACTTCATGGTGCATTCAAGCGTGCTACAAACTTCCTGCAAGGAGTTGTACGCACTAGGGAATACTTGATAATTTGTTATGCTTCGTCATGTTTTATTTATTCAAACACATTGTACGAAATATTGATGAAAAGATTTATTGGTTTGACCTTTATTGTTGGTCACCACTTTAATCACATGTATTTGATTGTTGTTAGTGGAATTGAAATTTTGATTTCATCAAAGTAATGTGTAACGCGAAGTTTACAAGAAACAGATTGTTGTCAATCAAATAAATTGTTTAAAACAAATTAAATGTTTTAAATTAGTAAATTGAATAACGAAAATAAATATATTTATAATCAAAGTGCTTTTTATTGCTCTAAAAGAAACGCTAGATTCTCCAATATTTTAAAATTTGCTTAACAAGGCTTTTCGACAACTAAATTCAACCTTTCACATCTGTAAGATGTCTATTCAAACTATGTAAGTTAATGAGATGGGACATTGCATGTCGAAAGGCCTTGTAAAATTAATTTAAAATTATTGGAGTATTGTGTCTTTCTTATAGAGGTATAATTTATTATCTGATAAGAAGAGCGCCTCATTCAATAAATTGCTTATTTTATAAAATCATGTATAGGATTGTACAATATAAAAGCCTCAAAATTTTATTTTTCTTGATGTAAACCTTATTTATTTGCTATTAATTTTATTACAAACAAACCGAAAATTAAACATATTTCAAAATAAAATGTTATCATATTATTAAAATGAATCCAAATATTACTAAATATACGTAAATATTGATATACTAATTCCAATCTAATCTATAATAATTTAATAGAAACAATCAAAAGTTATACAATTGAAAAACTTAAAATATATATCGAAAATAATCGTAAAATATAAAACCAACGATAAAGTGGATTGTTACATTGACGAAAAAATTGTTAAATTACTCTTAAATATAAAAGAGACTTGAAGGCCTTATGAAAAGCACTCTAAAATAGTACTGTACAGTACGTAAATAATAAACAGAGTAAACAGGATTTTCCGTATATTTGTCGTCATCCAGTGAATACAATCAGTAACAGCATGTTTCGAGATCTGCAATCTAATATCATTGAACTACAGTCTAGGTTAAAATAGAAAACAACATGCCGATGCCGTAGCGTTGTGACACACGTAAATCGGGAAACACAACAACCATGTTGTGTGTCTATCCCTGTACTTACTATAAAACATGCAATTAATGAAAACTAAACACTCATTATTAAAACTGTACTGCAGAATTCAGGTTGTAATAGGTACCAAATGGAACTAACCAGAGGCCAATAGTACTTGTAAAAGGCGGTCGTCACGGCAGAAATAAGACAGAGTCAAAAGAAGGGGGATGAGAGTGGGCTTTGTTAATTTGTTAATTTTAGATGAACTTCTTAAACCTCCGCATTGGCTTATTACAAATCTCTCGTGTACTTGAAAATGTACGATTTATTGTTAGTTAATTTTCCAGAATTGTCGTTTTTACTAAGTAAATGTTTCAGAGGTATTTCGTCTTCCGAATATATTCTATTTTAGTTACTTAAAAATAAATTAAGGGAAACTTTTTTCTTTACATTAAATTTTGATACCTCTTAAGTTTTCAAGACAGCGGGCAATGAAATGAATGGGAAAAATAAATGTTTACTATATTTGTAGAGACGTAAATGCTTATTGATAGTTAAAAAGACTGAAGGCTTGGGTTCTATGATGATGAATGTTATCAGAATGACAATTACCATTAAAATGCGTTAAGAAAAGAAATTAAAATGTCAAATTTTGATTGGAGTTACTGCTGCAGGTTTCTACGCAATGTGTGCTAGATCCAGTGAGTAGATCTTAACTCAACATTCAAAGTTCTGTCCGCATCTTAGAAGTCCTAATCCTATATTTGCTGTTTCTTATTAACTGAAACAAGGAAGTACACTTCCGCCGTCTTCTACCTGTCGTCATTGTCTTGAACACCAATCACGTCTGAGTTTATCTCCTTCCATGACACTGTATTTGCTGTTCGTTATTAACTCAAACAGGGAAACTATAATTCCAGTTGTCTTCATTTTCTGAATAGCATTTAGTCTGATAGAAATCTTGGCTATGTTGAGTCAGTTACAAAATTGTTCTGCAATTTGAAAAACTTTAAACTTATTTTTTGAGACTTGCTAACAATTAATTATGCTTTCATTTTAACTTTAATGTATACTTTCTACCCTTTACACATTATAAGACATGTTTTACAGTACTAAAATAAACTTTGATTAATAACAGAATTAATAAACATTGTTTAAACACAAGATTGTATATATAAAATCCTCTATAAATCTATCTCGACCTTGATTTTTCACATTAGTTAAGAATTTCTACAAGATTGTAAAAGAGACAGGATGTATACAGTACGTTTGGTTTTTTAACCACAGAAGGAAAGTTCGCTACAGGCTGGTTTAACTATCAGGTTGAACCTACAGTGAATATCCGTTACGTCTGGAGATCCTATGGATGTCCAGAAGTGGCTCATCATTATCAGAAAAGTTCACGGTATCGAATGGCGGATTAGTATATCAGAGCATTACTTTCGTAATGGGTAAAACTTTATTAGTTTTAAAGCCCTTTAGTCCACTAGAGCTGTATTATTCTCTAGTGGTCAACCAATTAATATCAAATCGCTCTTGATGAAATTTTAGTTACTCTATTATACTAAAATTATATGGCGATAAAACATTAATGTTTACTTGGTTCACACTACGTCAAATATTACCTGTTAAAACAAATGGAAAATGGAATCTTTTCAGCCCATTTGTGAAGATCCATGGCAGCTCAATATGAACTAATACACGAATAATATGGCAGAGCTGTAAGAGTATATAGATAATAGTTGTTACCTGCAATTTAGTAAAGGCTACTACTCGAGACGCTGCATAAATTTCATTTATGTGTCTCTTTGTGTTTGTCTATGCCTGTCTCTGTGTCTGTATGTACGGTATTTCGAAGACGAACTTACCTACAGACTTCATATTTTATACAAAACTTTACATTTAAATAACAACACTGACGTGATGGTTTATATAGCTCCATGGGATGTAGCCCAATTTTAACGACTATTTTAACAATGCTGTTACAGGTAACCATAACGGCAACAAGAAAACAATAAAAGCATTATTTGTAAATTAACTAAGTACGTCTTGTGAGATCTTAAAATGTGGCAGTTTAGTTCATATAATAAAACCAAGAGTAAAACTAGAGTAAACATTGTAGTGCCTTCTCTGGCTGACTGAAAGTTTTATTTGAACATTGGAAATGAATATTAACTTTATGATTAAAAATTTGAGTGTATAATATGCAATACATTACAAAAATTATATTGGCCTTAAGCTATAATTTTCGGATGGCACTTTATCCTTACACATACAAGGTGTGGTCTTTCATGGCGCATGCGTAACTACGGATTTGGGTTAAGGCTAATAATTTGTTGAAATTTCTTTTATTTGTGATTCTATGTCTTTTAATCATCCCAGTAATTCCTTAAGAGTTACTTGTGTTACAAATATATACTTTTGAGTACAATCTCAGGATATTCAGGAATGATAAGGTGTGGAATAAGAATGGCCCCCCTTAAAGATTCCTTAACTAGTCGGGTACTATCTCAGCCATGATCATGGAAGTAGGAGAAGATTGTCTGTTTCAGACTCTTCCAGTCAAAGCTGGGAGTGGAATCAATACTTCTTACGTTAGGTTTTAAAATCTTTATAATTAAGGAAACGCCATAAACTCCTACTGTAATCATATGCATTAAATTAAACCTATTGACAAGTCCTTTTTATCCGATTTGTTTAAAATTTACAGTGATTTGATGTACAGATCATTGAACTCTATTAGGTTTGCCAGGATTCAGTGACACATCGACTTGCATTCCATAATGGTTCTACTGGAAGGTATTAGCCAGGGATAAGAGTGAACATTCTGGTGCGTTGGGGTTAAATTTTTTGAAATATTAATTCAAATTTCAACTATTCTGTATTATATAATTGTTATTCCTTGATTATAATCATGTCTGGGATAAAAGTGTTACCTCATTAAATTAAACTATTTATAAAAACCAACCTGACACAAATAAGTTAAAGGATAGTTCCAGAAATTTGAAAAAATATTTTAATCTCGAACATAACTTTGTATAGATTGAGGATTGTGTTAGAAATGCTGGAGGGTAGAAATCAATGAATTTCAATTATGATATTAATAAGGAACCCTTGTAAAGTAAAATTCTTATAGTTGCAGAAGACTTAAATTGTAAAGAAGGTTATTTCTAAGGCAACGAGTTATTCATATTATATATAATATATAAGCTTAGTTTATCATGTATGAAGTTTAAGATGTATGTTTACAAATTGTTCTTCATAAATGAAGTTATTACACAGAAGTGCATGTTATAATGAATTACGTTTGAGAAGGAGACAAAAGTTATGCAATTACTTTTTAACTAGTTATACGAAACAGAGTATTGAAACTTTCTTTTTGCAAGTTAGTTTTGCAACTACTTATCTAGAATGATTTAGATTTTTAAAGAAATAAATGTGTTTCGCGTGGAAAATTTTCACAGTATTCTTATTAAACCTGAAGAATTTTTTTAATCCTCGATTTTTAAAAAAATGTATGCAAACAATAAATTATAGGTTAAAATACATGGCCTTCCTGCCTACTAAAGCCTTTTATTTTAGCCCATGAACTAAAAGAGTTGGAGAAAAATATTTTAGAGTGACGTTTATTATTATTTTAAGACATCGCATAAAATATTTTTATCAATATATTAATTAATACAAAACAGTTTTACAGGAATTACAAATTCCAAAGAAAATACTACTAATTTCGTAAATACAGCATCCCATTTCTTTTAATTGTATGGTAACAAATCCAATCAATGGATATTTTTCGCCCAATGTTCAGATAACCTTATGTTCAGAGTGACGTTTATTATTATTTTAAGACATCGCTTAAAATATTTTTATCGATATATTAATTAATACAAAACGGTTTTACAGGAATTACAAATTCCAAAGAAAATACTACTAATTTCGTAAATACAGCATCCCATTTCTTTTAATTGTATGGTAACAAATCCAATCAATGGATATTTTTCGCCCAATGTTCAGATAACCTTATGTTCAGAGTGACGTTTATTATTATTTTAAGACATCGCTTAAAATATTTTTATCGATATATTAATTAATACAAAACGGTTTTACAGGAATTACAAATTCCAAAGAAAATACTACTAATTTCGTAAATACAGCATCCCATTTCTTTTAATTGTATGGTAACAAATCCAATCAATGGATATTTTTCGCCCAATGTTCAGATAACCTTATGTTCAGAGTGACGTTTATTATTATTTTAAGACATCGCTTAAAATATTTTTATCGATATATTAATTAATACAAAACGGTTTTACAGGAATTACAAATTCCAAAGAAAATACTACTAATTTCGTAAATACAGCATCCCATTTCTTTTAATTGTATGGTAACAAATCCAATCAATGGATATTTTTCGCCCAATGTTCAGATAACCTTATGTTCAGAGTGACGTTTATTATTATTTTAAGACATCGCTTAAAATATTTTTATCGATATATTAATTAATACAAAACGGTTTTACAGGAATTACAAATTCCAAAGAAAATACTACTAATTTCGTAAATACAGCATCCCATTTCTTTTAATTGTATGGTAACAAATCCAATCAATGGATATTTTTCGCCCAATGTTCAGATAACCTTATGTTCAGAGTGACGTTTATTATTATTTTAAGACATCGCTTAAAATATTTTTATCGATATATTAATTAATACAAAACGGTTTTACAGGAATTACAAATTCCAAAGAAAATACTACTAATTTCGTAAATACAGCATCCCATTTCTTTTAATTGTATGGTAACAAATCCAATCAATGGATATTTTTCGCCCAATGTTCAGATAACCTTATGTTCAGAGTGACGTTTATTATTATTTTAAGACATCGCTTAAAATATTTTTATCGATATATTAATTAATACAAAACGGTTTTACAGGAATTACAAATTCCAAAGAAAATACTACTAATTTCGTAAATACAGCATCCCATTTCTTTTAATTGTATGGTAACAAATCCAATCAATGGATATTTTTCGCCCAATGTTCAGATAACCTTATGTTCAGAGTGACGTTTATTATTATTTTAAGACATCGCTTAAAATATTTTTATCGATATATTAATTAATACAAAACGGTTTTACAGGAATTACAAATTCCAAAGAAAATACTACTAATTTCGTAAATACAGCATCCCATTTCTTTTAATTGTATGGTAACAAATCCGATCAATGGATATTTCTCGCCCAATGTTCAGATAACCTTGATGAATAATTAAACATAATATGTACTTGCATTCTGCATAGTATGAGAAAAACTGTAACTTAATTAACTAAATAAATATAATGATAAATAATTAAATTAAATTATCCAGTAGTTAATGTTTAAAAATGGTTTTATTCCAAGATGGTTTTCATTGGATGTTTAATTGATTAGCCATATCGGATGTATCCCCTTTAAAATTTTAATTATTTTCATCTAAGTAAAACATTAATTTGCAGTGGTTTATTATTTAGAATAAATTTTCATAATTCTTATTATTAGGGTGCCTGAACAGTATAGCAAGTATATACATGGTTTTAAAATTAATGTTTTGGAATCTACAAAAATTTTATTTGTAATCTTCTAAAAACATGTAAATAAAATTAGTCTCGAAACTTTTGTGTATTGCACTGTATTAATATAAGATTCTTTTGCTGTTTATTTAGTGCAAATATATATAGGTATAAAATTATAAGTATACATATATTTTATTGATATTTAGTATCATTGATTTGTATAGTGTTGTATTTTTATTAGTTTATTATACTTTAGTTACACCATTAGTAAAAATGTAATTGAGTTTAAATGCGCTGACATTTCAATCAACAGGTACATACTTTATAATTATCTGTTAAAAATTAAATAGATACAAATAATTTTGTCAACTGTAAATATATTACCTTACTCAAAGTATTATATTCCTAACAATCTACGTTAAAACCGTAGTTAATTATAAAAAACGTGCAATACTGAATGGGACCTGTGATCATTTAAATCGGAATTACGATAGCATTATAGACAAAAGTAAATAACGCATTTATCCACAACAACTAAGTAACATAATGCCTCAATGAACTCATTAAAGAAACTTGAGAGCGTCTTGAAAACGGTACACTGGAGCCTTGACATGGAATTAAGTAACTTTCTATTAAAGCCATTCAAAAACAAAGTTTCCTTTCTACAATATCACTATTTTATCATGCTCGTAAATAAAGAAACACAATTAACTAAATTATTAAAAAATCAAATTTTTTATTAGGATTACAAAAACAAAGAGTGTTAATTTTAAAAGCCATGTTAATAGCGTGAAAACTAATAAACCTGTTTTAGAAACATAATTCAAACCTCAACGAAATAATTATTTATTGCCCGTAATAAACAACTGTAGTTTAGTATAATTTTCTAATGGATCGACCTGGCTTTGATGCGTAAAAGTACTCAATGGAAATTTATTCCAGAACTCTTCCTTGTCGAATGGTAACTCTATAGGCTTTTCACTATATGTTATCCTTTACAAATAAGTGATTGCAAAACCAAACTACAAGTTATGAAAAAACCAAACTACTGTTGAATGTCGAATTTATTATTTGTATACATGTTACTAGTGTAATGTATTCAATAAGTGGCCATTCTCAAACCCTAAACGCTAACTTGGATCTCTTACATCAGATTTACAAAGCTGTGTCCAAGAGCCTAATGATTCAATGATAAATAGTTAAAGATTAGTTTTTATTTCATGGATGTAATCAAATACCAACATTGAAATACTATTAGAAAAATATTGTTTTGTGAGCCCCAATACTTCACGTAATTAAAACATCACAAATTATAAACATGTTTTCTGCTTGGATGAAATTATACTGCTGCTGTAAAGTCACGAGTACATTGAATTTCACAATCTTAATAGATGGGTAGTCAAGTAACTGATGTTGTAAAAATTTAAAGTTTTCTAAAAAGGTTGTTAAAAAAAACTATTGGCTAATCGTTTACGATACTATTACTTGAGGGGGTAAAAACTTTTATTTATGTATGTCTACATGTCTAGGTTCATATGATGTCTCGTTGGTAACCTATTGATTTTAAACTTCCCATTAATGTTCATTTATATATTATAAGCCATCCCAAATTTGTTCATGCCACTCCTATAAACAGAGCTGGGCATTAGTCTACATATTTAAGTTGCTGTTATGGATTACCATGACAGTAATGAACATATTCCACAATAAGGAAATAAAATGAGTTCATCATGACATTTTGACAAAGTAATGCATATAATAGTACTAGCTGAAATTATACCGTCATTACTTGGTGAATGTAAGAGTAGACTTTTATTATTTTAACGGTTTTAATAAAACGCAGCACAATCAATTTAATGTTTGGTAAAATATCTTTAAAAAATTCATAACGTGTAGTCTTTAAATATTGCAAGCTACATATTATAATAAAATAAAATCGATGACGACACATGTCCATCAATTGGATTTGGCTAGGCGTCATTCTAACTTACACTTTCATGAGTACACTTTTAATTACTCTTTTATCTTGCTGGGGCATTAGTGATTTTTTAGCATGTTTGTATATATATATATATACAATGTATATATATATATATACAATGTATATATATATATATATATATACAATGTATATATATATATACAATTTTATTACATATATATATTCAATCTGCACGGTGAACATATCAATATTGAAATCAGCTAGACTCTGAAAATGTTCATCCAATTTCAGAGAAGCCTGTAACGCTACATGTAGTTGTATTCCTCTTTGTACAGTGAATTAACAATATTTTTCTTTATGCAGTTTTAGGTCAATATGTTGAATAATATTCTATCACCTGTTCATTAGGTTGATTAAACGTCACAATCAAGATTATGCTAATGAACTACAAGATTGTTCTAATTTACTCGTTATGTTACTTAGCATACCACAACGAGATAACCTGGAGAGTTTTCTCCACCTTGTCACTTGTGTGACGTAAGACCACAGTGTAAATGCAATTCTTGAAAGTTCAGTTAGGATAATATTAATAACCATTGTTGTACTGTTTATGATATAGCAGTATGGTGGAATACATAAAAAAGCTCCAAACAGTTTCACTAGAGTATCCAAGAAGATATTTTATGGCTGTTCCATCTTATGTAAAATTTAGGTCGAAACTGTAAATAAATAGATTCATTTTTAATTAGTGGTTGATAGTGGCTTAAAAGGAAATTTTGAAATTCGAAAACTTTAAACTACTTAGTAACATAATTGCGATGTATTATAAGTCCTGGTAAATCTTACAAATCTAAGTAGGGATACATTTTATAGATATTATTAAATGTTCATCGTTCATATTAAAAGAGTCAAAGCTGACTCTAATGTCATTTTTGCACGTGTAGGGCATTTTTGGTTAAAATTCATTATATTTACAATGTCACAGCTGAGTTCACCATGGTACCCCTATAAAGAAAATACAAACACACAGGTCTCTAAAATTTTATTCGAACGAAAAGCGAATACACCTAGCCCTCCTTATAAATTACGGTCTGAAAACTTTTGCCTTGCTGTTCTGACGAAGTAAACATACATACTTAGGACTAATAAGCTTACTTCCGTTATATAATTCTTCGATCCGGACATGTCATAAATTAATTACGGTGTCTCAGTTTGCCTTATTCCAATTCATATATCTATAAAGGTATGTAGCTGTCAGAAATATACATCAGTCAAAAAGAGTCTACTTCCAGGTTTTGTAATCTACTCTCTGTCTAAAATACCTACGCAATAGGTGAGTTTACCTTGTTGCCCAATGAAGAAACTAACATACTTACGTCGGATCGAAAAACATTTATGCCCTAATAGGAAATCCTAACAACTTCCTATCTACTTATGGTATAAGGAAAAATCCTTGTTAAGTTTATGGAACATTGAGCAATAAAGTACCTATATAAAATTATGCGCTAAAGAAGCATTTTTTCTAACAGTAGTATGAGAAATAATAGATCTTTAAGGCATGTTAGTATTTATTTATAAACTTTTTCATAAGTCACTAGAAAAATAAAATAGTTCCGAAGGCCGAGTAGTCTAGGCCGTTGGACTTTGAGTCTGAGTTAGAGATAGCGCAGGTTCCACCTGTCGGTGATGACCGTTGCACTTTTTATTAGTACCATCGACTTTGTACTGTATCGACTCTCCCCCTTATTCTGTTTGATAAGATCCTCCTAATTTTAAAGTTAACATATATCTTTACCGGATTTTTATTGAAGAACTTTTACTCGAAACTTTACTGAACCAGGTGTTTAGGTTCAGGTAAATTAGGATTAATATGAAACATAGATACGAAATTATTGTATTAACTTAACAATATTAAAGGTACATTTTCTAATTATTCTCTTCATATATTTTCTTTCTATAAATTTGAATTAAGATTTTACCAAATATTTAGTCATGATGGACTAGGCGTTTTCAAGATTAGCCACTCATATTGCTATCAACTATTTACATTTGATTAACTATTTAAAATTTTAACTCAGACTTCTTGTCCTACTGGATACACCACATAATCAGTATTATCTAAGTACTTAAATGTTGCAGTGGTAAACCAAGATTAGCCTTTGTATAAGCTCTAAATCGAGGCAAGAACATTGTTGAGAACTTTAATGAAACTGTTTAAGATTCCATTTCAAGATTTATGTCCTACGCTGTTCTGACAATTTCAAGAAATTCACTACTTGCTGAAATTTTGTTATACAAATTTAAAGCATCGTTTGGAGCAACTAGATTAATTGACGTACTCTAATCGAGCGTAATAAAATTCTTTTACATAAAGGCTCGTAATCGTAATGACTGGGATATATAATAATAATAACCGTGTTCAACTCTTTACATATTTTTATTTCCAAGTAATTATAATAGGTGAAGTCAGAAAACGTAGGATGAGAGAATGACAAGTATGAAAAAAGTTTACCACTCACGTACTAAAATGCATTTGTGCAGGTAATAAAATAAAACTTCATAAACAAATAAATTGTCTTGCTACACCAATGACTGACTAAAGCAGCTAATTCAACTTTTGCAAAAACAACTCTAAGTGCATGACTTACAAGCAATATCACAAAGTATGTACTTTCACACTTGGAGAGTATTTGTCTTATCTTATTCCTCCAAGAACTATGCAGATATTAGTAAACATATGAAGTAGAGTGATACATTTGATATATTATAATTTATGACATGTTTCGAATTAACTATATATTCTATATATATTTATGTGTGTGTGTGTGTGTGTCAAATGTTATCATGACATTCTGCCAAATTAAAAAAGTGTAAAACTATACAGGGTGATTCAAAACTAAACGGCAAACTCTCGAGAGCTTATTCTATAGCTAAAAAAAAGTAAAAAAGTTCATATAACCATATGCCCGGAAACGCTTCGTTAGCGAGTTACGCCTAGCGAAAGATTTCGCCCGGATTTCAGAACCCTTGGTGAAGTCAGGCCGTATAAAAATGGTAAAGGTAGTTACAAAGATACAAATACGATTGTTTTTTTATGTTTTTATATCTGAAAAATTTATTAAAATTCTTCCCAGAGCTGTAAATGCAATACTTTCAGAGATATCTTACGTAAAACACAAGACTTGGTGCAAAGAAATAACACATTTTTGTGTTTAACGTAAGATTACTTCCATAAATGTTAAATAAAGGTCATTTTTTTCTTAAACAGATTTGTAGAAGATTTAATTCTGAAAAGATTCATGCGAATTACTTAGGAAAAAAATTAATAATAGGTATTGAAATTTAGCTTTATTTAAAAATAAAACAGACGCACAAAAATGCATATTCTTATCTGCATAAAATATTAACTAATGTTTAGGTTGTGAGTAACAGCTGATCATTTATTCAACACTTTTTATCGTCATATTTTCTTTGCAAAGGTTGGCAATATCAGCTGATCAACAATTAAATTCATGAAGTAATATTTGAATAACCATTTTGGAGGTTTTTGTATTGTGGCGTGTGAAGATTGTATTTTGTGAGATCCTGTGATTATTTGGAAATATTTTATACAAGTGTATAAAATATTTTATGAAATATTTTTATATAAGTGTATGTAATTATCTTAGTAAATAATGGCAGATAATGTAAATGGTATGTATTCGTTTGAAGAGTATACGGACATGATACTGATTTACGGCAAAGTTAACAAGAATGGTTTAGCTGCAGTTCAGGAATATCGTGATACTTTTCCACATCGAAGAACACCTGATCGCAAAACATTTGAAGCTGTGGAGAGACGACTTAGAGAAACTGGTAGCTTTAAACCGAAGCGAATAGATACTGGTCGTCAACGTAGCGCAAGGAACTATAATAATGAACAAGCAATAATAAATGCTGTAGAATTATCACCAACCACAAGCACCAGACGATTATCACGTCAGTTAAATATTTGCCAGTCAAGCGTATGGCGGACACTTCATGAAGCACAGTTGTACCCATTCCATATAACACGTGTTCAAGACTTATTACCGTAAGATCTTAATAAACGGAAGATGTTCTGCCGCTGGTTAAGAAGAAATTGTTTACGACATCAGTATTTTCTTCGGCGTATTCTCGTTACTGATGAATCCTGTTTTACTAGAAATGGAATTGTAAATTTTCGTAATACCCATACTTGGGCGTACGACAACCCACATGAAACTGCGACGAGGCATTTTCAACATACATTTTCAGTCAATGTATGGCTTGGTGTTCTGGGTGATAATTTGATTGGTCCATTTTTCCTACCTAATCGACTTAATGGAGTAGCTTACTTAAATTTTTTAAGAACAAACCTGCCTACCCTCTTGGAAGATATTCCTGTTCAAAACAGAATAAATGCATGGTTTATGCACGACGGAGCACCTCCACATTTTTCTAATGATGTGAAAAATTATTTAAATGATACATACGGTAGACAATGGATTGGTCGAAATGGACCAGTAAAATGGCCACCACGTTCTCCTGACCTCACGCCAGCAGACTTTTTCTTATGGGGTTGGATGAAGTCAATTGTTTATTCAAAACGGATTAACACCATAGAGGAGTTACGTAATCGCATTACAGAGGCGGCAGAAACTATCAAGAATGCTCCAAACGTTATGAAACGCGCTAGAAAAGAGTGGATTCGTCGTGCGAAAACGTGCATTGCTAACAACGGAGGACACTTTGAGCAACTATTATAGGTGATTATTACAGTTTTATAAAGGTAAATACATTTTATGTTAATGTTCAGTCTAGAATAAATGATCAGCTGTTACTCACAACCTAAACATTAGTTAATATTTTATGCAGATAAGAATATGCATTTTTGTACGTCTGTTTTATTTTTAAATAAAGCTAAATTTCAATACCTATTATTAAATTTTTTCCCAAGTAATTCACATGAATCTTTTTAGAATTAAATGTTCTACAAATCTGTTTAAGAAAAAAATGACCTTTCTTTAACATTTATGGAAGTAATCTTACGTTAAACACAAAAATGTGTTATTTCTTTGCACCAATTCTTGTGTTTTACGTAAGATATCTCTGAAAGTATTGCATTTACAGCTCTGGGAAGAATTTTAATAAATTTTTCAGATATAAAAACATAAAAAACAATCGTATTTGTATATTTGTAACTACCTTTACCATTTTTATACGGCCTGACTTCACCAAGGTTTCTGAAATCCGGGCGAAATCTTTCGCTAGGCGTAACTCGCTAACGAAGCGTTTCCGGGCATATGGTTATATGAACTTTTTTACTTCTTTTAAGCTATAGAATAAGCTCCCGAGAGATTGTCGTTTAGTTTTGAATCACCCTGTATTTAGGGACTGGTTACTCTTAGATCGAAATTGCAAATGTAATATTCAATTTATGTAATGTTCATAATAAATTGAAAATGAAAATTTTATTGTAACTCCCCTTTATTGACGATGAATATTCAACACAATGAATTTGATATATTTTCTTATTCGAGTTTATATCAATTTGAGAATTTAAATATTCACATATTAATCTTAACTTGAAGAATATTTTTCAGAAATTTAATTTTCTATGAATAAAAGGTATGCAATAAAAATAAAAGTACTTAATTCCATGTTACACAATCAAACAAAACCATACATTATATGCTACAAGAACCCATTATTGCTAGTAGAACCAATGGAGTTAGTAAAACTATTATTATTTAAAATCGGTATTCATCAAAGCACATCAGATGGCATTGACAAAATCTGCTAATAGCTCAGCTGGATTTATTTAAATACTCTAACAGGGTCATAAACGTTTAAGGCACTCTTTATTTCTTTTTACGTCCTGACACTAAGTAAACAATTTTAAAGTAAAATGCATTTATTTAAAATGCAACACCAATACTAAGTTAATTTAAACTTATACAAATATTATAATCAAAATTAATATGGATAGTTTCATTGCATAAATAAGTCTATTTAATTATGTTATGAATTTGCATTGCATAAAATCAATTTTGCTGTTTACTTCCATTTGTAACGTGGCCATCTACAAGAACTGCATGATTAGTTTTCTTCATTTAGTCTTGATATGTATTATAATTTAGAAATTATTTTAGATTAAAGCTTGTCCGCTATTACTCAAACTCTATACAAAACCACATTTTGCGTATCATTTTTGAACATCTAGTATAATTGCAATAGACCTAAATGTTTTACCAATATTACTAACATTTAAAATGGTCCGTTTTTCAACTATATACATCTCAGTAAGTGAAAAAGTTTTATATAAAATTAGATCAAATGGCACCATTTTCTAATGCCATACAGAATAATGATATAAGTATAGTATTGCATAAAAATTTAACTACGTTGCTTGTGATTTTATCAGCATAATAGCCTTCCCTGTGTTTAAATTTTGTTTGGTAATGCAATACGTTCAGGCAATGTTTGAAAATACACCAAACAGTTTAAATGGGTTCCAGATGCAAATTTAAAGACACCTACATTAAGTGCAGAGTCGATAAAGTGTGTAATCAACATTTAAAATCATTAGACTTTAAAATGAGGTAATACCATTTACATTAAAAGATTTTCATTTACATACTGTACACTTAAACACACCTATAAATACATATAATTGCAAAACATATTTATGAAAGATACTACTGTGTTCTCGTTAACATAAATTCTTATATTTAATTTGCTGAGTAATGTTTACACAACCGAGTTCTGAATTTATGACCATCAGTAATGTAGAATTTACCCTATAGTATAATATACCAGTTGATATTATAATTATAGAATTGATATGAGTACTATTTTTCGGTGAATAAATTTTTATTTCCTCTCACTAAACAACACAAAAACTGAATTTACATGAATATAGCTTCTACCCAATGGTAATAAACAGAAATTGAAATGATAAATAATATTCGAAAACTTATGTAAAGGACATAATCATGAATAATCTCAAGACTGCATGCACTATACTGATTTTGAAGTCTAATTATCTTATAAAAAGTATTTTTGAGACTCAACTAATTTTATTAACTAAAAAAGTTTTTTTTAAATATTTTCCTACTATTAGGAATAAAAAGTTAAATTATCTAACTTGAATAAATTAGATGAACTTAGAATACCAAAACAATATGTGAATGTTTTCAGAAGATGGATGCTTTCAGATTGATTATATAAATCTGTTCCCTAATAACTATTGCGTCAGAAAAATATTTCAGAGGATTTCACATAAAGTAACAAAATAATTTTTTTTCTTTCAACATTTCAATGATTGATTATTCATTTTCATTCAAGGATACAAGGTTGTTATAAAATTGTTTTATAATACATATTTGTTTTGTATTACGCATAGAATATAAGCATAATTTTAAAACTCTCTAAAATCCAAATAGTATCGTTGCGAAATCATGAGGCTCAGTTTAAAATGTTATAAACAAATTATCCATAAATAAACAAAACAGTGACATTTTTATAGTTAAGTATTGGCTGGGGGTTACAAAAAATATTATTTGAGGGGATCAATAAATTTGATACTCTGTCTGGCCAGACGTTATCCCGACAGATAGCGAACTGACCTATAAGTTAGAAATAGTGCATGAAGCTTTCCTTTGCACGTAGAAAAGCTTTGTTTATAATGGTGCATGTCACTTCAGTGGATTTAGTTGAGAATCCAATAGGAAAAATGGATTTTTGTTGAAAAAAAAGGAATTGGTTTCACTGGTTTTAGTAATACATTGTTTCGTACTTCCGCAAACATAATAAAACCCTCAACTTAGGCCTAAGAGTTTAGACAATCCAACGCAGAACTATTTAAAATAAGCTCATAGCAGTTAAATATTATATATATATATATATATATATATATATATATATATATATATATATATATATAAACAGGTTTTTACTATAAAAGAAAGATATCCGATCATACCAACCCAATATTTTTAATATATTTGAAAGACAGATTTTACTATATGTAATTAAAGTGCACATTTAATAAGTATCTTTATAATTAAATGAGATAAGGAAGAAGCTAAACTATCAAACATATTATGCTGCATTTAGATTCCCATTGGTTAGGTTTTGAACTTTTGCAGCCAAGTGAAGTGAGATTTAAGCGTGAATACATTAGGTAATCTTCAATCTCCAGAAAGAGCCCTGGAACTACTATAAGAGACTAGGAATACAATGAGGGTATCTGCGTGTATGTGTGTGTGGTGGGCGGGGGGTTATATTGAACTTCAATACGGTGCGGCATGTGGAGAAAGGCTTTCTTATTGGTTATCTCTAACCGTCACTAATAACTATAAATTTATGGAGAATAACAATGTTGTATCTGTTTATTTCAATCTTACAAAATGTGTCCACACTTCATCGATATATGCCAAAAAAACAAGAAGTTTTTAAGGTTAATCTTTTATATCAAATTTGTATGTTAATTATTGCAATTATATCTCATTTCCTGTTTATTCCAATGTTTATTACAAGTGAGATGATACTATGAGTTGAATGATTTGCATATTCTCTAATGATCTGTTAATGAGGACATAGTTTAAAATTGTCGTGTTTTCCGATTTTAAAACTATGTTTTCAACGAGTATTTTGTAAATAGTAAGCAATAAATAGTGTATTTATTATTTTTAAGTAGTAAATTTGAAATTAATAAGGTATATATCTTCAATGAAAACAGAAAAATTTAACATGAAATTTCTCTTATTTAGTGTAAGCATGAAATTTTCAAGAGATATAGGTAAATAAGTAACATATTACAAAAAATTAGAAACAAAATAAAAATAATATGTTAATAAAACTAATTTTGAACTAGGTACAAACAGTAAATAATTTTGCATAATACAAGTAATACAAAGTTATAAATTCAATTTGTAGTTAAAGGTGCAATTTTATTAAATAAAACAAATAAAATTGTAAAGGATAATTTATATCTACAACTATCCATACCTCAAATTTAGACCATCCGAATTCCACAAATAGGCATACCTTACATTTAGACCATCCGGATCTATTTCTATCCATACCTTAAATTTAGAATCAAACTAACAATATTAAAATATTCCTGAAATATTATAAGGCCAATAAGTGAAACAAACATATGCAGCAAAAATGTGTCTCTAACATTTCTGAAGTTAGAGTGTGTTAAATTTAGATATATATTATAGTGCATAATACCATACTTCAAGCCGGCTGAAGTGACAAAAAATAACAAAATAACTTTACAACCGGTATGCTGCTCAACCAATGAATAACGTTAGCGATTACTTCAATAATGTACTCTATTATCAATGACAGCACCTCTTGTAAACAGTCTTTTGAACATTTCATGGTAAATCTGTTGTCCTCCCTCTGCCTACTTTTATTTATCAGTGACATATTTCATTCAGAATTAAAAGCATCTGCAGTATTGAATAATCCATCCATACTCATTGAAACACTGAAGAGAAATGTCTATTAATCGTAGTTTACAGCTGCCTCCTTTTCCTCTACAGTAGCATTTCATCGATATTCACAATAAGAATATACCGTTAAAGTGTTGCTGCAAAACATGACGAGTTTTTCAGGCATTCAAATAATTGTATTAGACCAGTATTCATGATGTCGGTAACAATGCTGCAGTATTTTCTTTGTACTTTTAGAACTATGTGATCATCATAACTCTGGGCGTATATATCCGCTCGCATCCGGTCTTGTAAGAGAACATCGAACACAACGTTCCAGAGTAAAGTTGATAAGACGCCCCTTTGTGGACAGCCCTTAACTGGAGAAATAGTCACAGACTTGTCATATAAAGTACGTATTCTACATAATGGTATGATGCATAGCGTTGATCCAGTTTTTAACAGTTCGATCATCATCATGTCATTGTTCATCACAAACCATGGTTATATCCGATTTATTGCCAATTTCTCATTCAATATCAAGGTCACAGTGCGATTTCCTTAGCATAAACATTACTCTAAACTGATTCATTATACGTATTTAATAATTACTGAAAAATCACTTGTGTTTTACTTTACAAGAATATATAGCATACCAAGCAGCCAATAAACAGCTACTTATCAATCAATAATAAGATAAAACATTTGTCCTTCATCTCTCTCTTACCAAATAAACTTTTTCTATTAAACGTCATAAAAGGTAATATTAAGTATTATTGTCCTAATAACACTAAAACTAATAAAATGAACGATTAATGTTAATATTATCTGTTCCTTAATATTATTATTAACTATAAAAGTGTAAATTAATTGGTTTTGGGATGTCTGTGATAGCCTGCCAACACTTAAGAGTGGTATAGACAAGACGGCCGTCTCATATCTAGTAAAGTATCCCTGGCACACTGCCATATCATCAAGTACGTCACACAAACATCGTCACATATAGCCTCTTCTGGGACGGTTATGTATATTACTCGTATTACTGCAACCTTCTTTCACCTAATTTTATGAATTATAAAGTTTTTGTAAATGAGAGGAAAAAATTTAGGTCAACCCCGCCTTGTAATCCAATGTAAATAAAGTGTTAGTAATTAAATAAATGGTCTTAAATATTTTAATAAAGTTTATGAAGGAAAGAATGAGCAATCTTCGAGTTGGATAAAAATTAAAATTTTGTTGAAAACGAAACGAGACAAGCTCTGAAATTCCGACATAAATGGTGACAAAGGGGACTTATGTCATAGTAAGAGAGAATGTTCTGTTTATATGTGAAATGTTGTGGAGGTGAGAAACGGAACAACACTGGTCACACGCTTCGGACGGCGCGCGGCGCACAGGCAGTTCCAACAGCTACGGTACGGACTCAGGGTACGACACGGCTGCATCGACGCTCACGAACTGACTGAAGTAACTGAGGGTGACAGGACGTACATAGATAGATGTCGACAGGAGGAGACCGGAAAGGACAAAATTCCTTGGACTGGGAAAGACTGACCTGCTGTGGATAGTAAAATTAGAATTGTGAGGGTATTAGGGTTCGTTATCTCGAGTCATTGACCTACATTCCTTTGATAACGGTCAACTATTATTTGTGTAACTGTTCTGTCTGTTCCAAAAACATTGGTGGGTAACTAAATGATGTACGTTTTAAAAACATTTTTAATTGCTAATTGTTTTTAGAAGTACAGGAGGGGGAGTAATGTAGCCTTTTTAAAGCTACATTGGTTTTTTTTTAAATTAAAACTTAAATTAAATAAAAATTTTAGGATCGAAATATTGGGATTTAATTTTAGATTACATTGTAAAATGTTAGGGTAAAAACGAACATGTAATCCTTTGGCAAGTTAGTACTAGTAGTTTTAAATTGTTAGGAAGGCAGGTTGACTGCCTTGAATTGATTAGAACTTGTCTTGTTGTGAGTATTGTTCTCCTGGTTTGATACAGCTGGACCAATGAGACAGCACCGCGGATGTCCTGCAAGGTTGGTTAGAAAGGGAAGTATTTAAGCGCCAATGTCAGAGGGGGAAGTAGTAGATATTATTGAAACAGGTTTAAACCCAGACACCCGCAATAAAATGATATTTATGGGAAATCCTACTTCGCTCAAAGAGTTGGATGAAATCTGCATAAGGTGCCAAAATATTGAGAGTGCGGATAAGTTGAGGATGGTTCAACAAGGCACCTCAAGTAGGGAAAGTAGGCCTATAACTAATCAATTAGGCCATGACAATCGAGTTGTATGTTTTAGATGTAAGAAAATAGGACATTACGCTAGAGACTGTAGAACTTGGCATGGTAATGAGGTTAGTAATCAACCTAAATTGACTGTTGAAAGGCCACCCCGTTTCTCCAATATTCCAAAAACTTGTAAAAGGGGAGGGCTTAGAAAAAGTTAGCTTAGATTCTAACTCTTCCCGTAAACTGGACACTCAAACAGATTTTAAATATAGTCCCCAACACAAATCCGGACATATTAAACACATGTGGCAGAAACGCCATGTGGAAAGCCAAAGTACCTTTCCAAGTGTAATAGTAAATATAGAAAACAAAGTTAATGTGAAATTTTTGTTAGACACTGGAAGTACACCAAATTTAATCAGTGCGAAACTTTATAATCATTTAAGGGAAGCGATTTAGTAAACAAATTGTTAAAATCTAAGGTACATTGTGTTAGTGCTGGAAACAAAAAATTAAATGTAGTAGGAGAAGTAAATCTTAAAATTAAAATTGACAACTTATCCTGGAAGGTTAATCTAGTAGTAATTAATAACTTATCACAATGTGGAATTTTAGGGACTAACTTCATTAAATCAACTGGATTGTTGATTGATTTAAAAAAACAATGTGTGTAAATTCGATTTTAACTTGAACAAGTCAGTGCAATTAATTCAAAACACTAGCTCTAATGTGTTAAATATAAATCATAATTATAAGATAGGGAGTTCCGAAGCTACACAGCAAGTTTTAGAAATCATTGAAGAGTATCCTGAAGCCTTTTCTGAACGTCTAGGGAAATCTCTTGATTTCGAGTACAAAATCCAACTAAAGAATGATGCTATAGTCAAACTGCGGCCTTATCCACTAAACCCTCTGAAGATGGTGAGAATGAAGGAGATCATCGGTGAGCTACAAGAATACGATGTTATCGAGCCAA
The DNA here is from genome assembly GCF_021130785.1 of Homalodisca vitripennis. Lineage (NCBI taxonomy): Eukaryota > Metazoa > Arthropoda > Insecta > Hemiptera > Cicadellidae > Homalodisca > Homalodisca vitripennis. The sequence continues at coordinate 44,776,635 of NC_060214.1, forward strand.
GCCTAAGTGAGTACTCCAGTCCGGCCTTTTTGGTGCGAAAGCAACCGGGAAAAAAAGGTTGGTGATAAATTATAAGAAATTAAATAATAAGATTGAGGCTGTAAATTTTCCAATTGGGGATCTCCATTCTTTATACCCGCATTTAAGTGGTCACCGCTATTTCAGTATCATAGACTTATCAAAAGCTTATCATCAAATTAGATTAGCTGATGAAAGCCAAAATTTGACAACTTTCTCTGTTCCATTCGGTAGTTATAAATTTAAAAGATTGCCATTTGGACTTCTTGTGGGCAGTGACGTTTTAACTGCTTATTTAAATTCAGTGCTTAGACACTTAAAATTTAAATGTGTTTTAACATACTTAGATGATATTATAGTATACTCTAAGGGTTTAGATGAACATTATGCCCACTTATGGGAAGTTTTACGCTGTTTGAGGAACCATAATCTGACAGCAAATGTTAATAAAGTTAAATTTTTTTAAAGGAAATACATTTTCTGGGACACATTGTGAGTGAAAATAAATTAAAAATTGACCCAGAAAGAACTGTAAATATTCAACAATGCAGGAGACCTAAAAACAAAAAGGACATTGCACGGTTTATAGGAATGACGTCCTATATTTCTAAATTTATTGAAAACTATGCGGACATAGCGGCTCCTCTGAACTCTATGAGGAAGAAATGTGCAGTCTTCCGGTGGACCGAAGAGTGTGAAAAATCGTTTGTGCAGTTAAGGGCAGTCTGACCGAAGAAAAATTTTTTTGTGTGATTTTTAGTTTATAACACTTTATTTTTCTTTGGAATCTCCTCTTTGTAACGATATATAACACATATGGTACAGAAAATTCTAAATAAGTGAAAAAAAAAATTATTTTAAATAACCTTACACACCAAAAAGTCAATCCAGCCCCGCTACTATAGCAGACTCATAAAAGCAACCCGTGAAAATGATAACTATGACCACACCAAGCACTTCCATTTGCCTAAGGTGACACTTCAAGAGATCAAACCTATATTCAGGGATCTTGCCAAGCCAGAACTGTTGCAAAAATGTCTCAGAGGTAAATCTCAAAACCCCAATGAATCTTTGAACAATGTTATCTGGAGTAAAATACCTAAAAGAACATTTGTAAATCTTGAAACCTTGAAATTTGGTGTATTTGAAGCTGTTTTGACATTCAACAGTGGACACTTAGCTAAAATAAAATTAATGGAACACTTAGGCCAACAAATTGGAAGGATTTTACTTCAAACTGCAAGACGTCTTGATTTCGACCGTGTTTCAAAAGCTGAAAAAGCTGTTTCCGATGTGGAAAAAAATTAGACAGTCTATAAATGTTGCCAAAAGGAAGTTAGAGTACTTGTATGAGGCAGAAGATGATCCAGACAATCCTAGTTACTGTGCTGGACATTATTAAAAGTAAGAAAATTTATTTATTAAATATATTCTTTTGTTTTTTGCTGTTTACCGAAACTTAAATTTTTTTAAACTGTAACTGTATAAAACCTACACCGATTGAGATACCTTAATGAAATTTTTAACACACATTCCTTGGCTAAAATACTAGTGCCCTAGGAAAGGGTTTTGGGATATAATTATACTAATATGATTAAAAAATATTTATATATTTAAACTTTAAATTTTAAATACAAAAATTTAAAAAATTCATAATTTATTTATTAAAAGAAAAAACTAAAAACCTCTACTAGGGCGCTAGAAAAATACATGATCTTCAAAATAAAACCAAAAAGCAGTAAGCTATCTTAAATAGTTTTCAAGTTATGCAACATATAGTTAACATTGCGTTCTTATGGGAGTCGGACTCCCCTTAAAGAATAAGATATCTAATCCCCCTGTGTTAGCTATTCCTGACTTTAATAAAGAGTCACCCTGCAGTGTGATGCGAGTGACAGGGCTATTGGAGCTTGATTATTGCAAGAAGATAACAATAAGAACTTATAACCTGTGGCTTATTACTCGAGAAAATTTACTGAAAATGAAGAGAAATTAAGTACTATTAAGTACTTACCACAAGGAGGCTCTGGCAGTGGTGTGCTCAATAAATAAATTAAGGGAATTTCTTGAAGTAAGGAAGTTTTAACTTGTACACTGATAACTCCGCACTTTCTTGGGTCTTGAGCAACCACACTAAACTAGGGAAACTTAGTAGATGGGTGGAAACAATTTTATCAATTCCTTTCACTGTAACGCACATTAAGGGGAGTGATAATGTGACTGCAGTCTGTTTGTCACGGCTGTTTAATGACAATGATGACGTTAATGGAGAGGTGTTGAAAGAAGTGTCAAATAATTGTGTTGTAAATGTGTGTACAAATAATGTAGTAAATGTAATGTATGTAAATGTAAACTGGTAATGTAAATAACTTCTACCCTTTCTTACCCAAAGATTTAGAAGTGGAGCAGAATAAGGATAAATTTGTGCAAGAACAGTGAAAAAACATTAGTAGTGATGATGAGCGCAAAGGTTTTTGGGTAGAAAAAAGAATTTTATTGTATAAAAATTTGAGATCTAAATCCCCTAAAATAGTTCTCCCCGAATCTATGTTTAAGGCGGTCTTTGATTAATATCATAATAGCCAAAATGGGGGGCATTTTGGAGTTAATAAAACATTAAGGAAAATTACAGCGGTGTTTTACCATCCTAATCTGAATGGGTTTGTGAAATCAATGTTAAAAGGTGTTCTATTTGTCTTACCAGCAAACCTACTAACTGGAGGGACCGTGGTGAACTGCATGTAAACATTTCGACACGTCCACTACAGAAAATCTACATGGATGTATTTGGACCTCTACCTAGATCTTCAAAGCAGAATGAATACATCCTAATCATGGTGGACGACTTCACAAAGTACAATTGGATCGTACCTCTCAAGAAAGTAAATTCAGGTATGGTGTTGCAAGCTTTAGAGAATAATATTTTTAAAAACTTGGGTTTGGCGGAAGTTATTGTAAGCGACAACGCTACTTACTTCACCAGCAAGGAATTAAGGGCAAATCTTTTCAAATGGGGTGTAAAATTAATCACTAAAATCCCGTACAACCCCGTGGGTAACTAAATTATGTACGTTTTAAAAACATTTTTAATTGCTAATTGTTGTTAAATTTCTTTTATCAACTGCAGGGCCGTATTTAGAAGTACAGGAGGGGGAGTAATGTAGCGTTTTTAAAGCTACATTGATTTTTTTTTTAATTAAAACTTAAATTAAATAAAAATTTTAGGATCGAAATATTGAGATTTAATTTTAGATTACATTGTAAAATGTTAGGGTAAAAACGAACATGTAATCCTTTGGCAAGTTAGTACTAGTAGTTTTAAATTGTTACGAAGGCAGGTTGACTGCCTTGAATTGATTAGAACTTGTCTTGTTGTGAGTATTGTTCTCCTAGTTTGATACAGCTGGACCAATGAGAGAGCACCGCGGATGTCCTGCAAGGTTGGTTGGAAAGGGAAGTATTAAACGCCCGCTAATAATTTTCGCCCTTCTTTTGGTTATTTTCGTGATTAAGTTGATTACAGTGCGCCGTGTTTCTTAAATTTTTCTCCGCGAGGGATTTTGAGGTAAGCACCAAATTTATTGTACGTTTTATTGAAATAGTCTTCCTGATTTGATATTAAATTAATTTTGTCGTCTTTTTTATATGAAAAATTTAATCCATAGAAACTGCAGAGCAATCTGAATAACTTATTCTCGAGGAACAATAGAGCATAATTGAATCATACAAGTTACATTTGGTTCATGCTTGCAAGAAAAGTGAATTAAAATTTAACTTTGTTAATAACTTTAATTGAGATTTGGAAAAGTTATAATTTATTAATATTAACTGGAACTGTTTTATTGTGAATTATTAATTGGAAATTAATTGAACCTTAATAACTGTTAGAGAGAGTTGTAATCTGAATTGCAGAGACTTGAAAATAAAGAGTCATCTAGTGGGAAGAGAAGTATAAGTTTTTATTTTAAATTTTGAGTGAACTTAGAAGTGAAAATTTTTATTTTAGTTACTTCCAGTGGTATTTCATTTTTATTTTAAAACTTTATTATTTTATTTTAGAAGAGCTCTGATTTTTAGTTTGATATATTTGATTAATATTTTTATTTCTTGCCAAAGGAATTTTTAAATTTACTAAAAGGTTTGTCAATTCTTTGTGGAAAATAGAGTGATAAAAATTCTGAAACGTTGAACTTATTAATTTGCCAGTTTAAAATAAATCCATTATTTTTATTTAGAACTGTGATTTTTATTTTAGACAAAACATATAATATTTAATAGTTAACAAATTTAGTAATAAATTGTACTGAATATTAACTAGGAGCTTAGTAATCAAAAAATATTTTATATCGTCTTGGATGTCTTATTGATAATTTAAATATTAATACTCTGGAATATTAATATCAACCATCCAAGTCGTTATAAATATCCATTAATAATTTTAAAGTTCATAACGAGCTTTATCTTCCTTTTCCATAAAGCATCTGTCCCTTATATATCGCATTTTAATAATAATTACATAGTGAAATAAAAAGTGTAATAATGTATTATTAAAAAAATACTTAATATGTCACTGTACAACTTTCTGTATGCAATAGTTATTAATAGCTAAATATTCATAACATTAATGTAAATGAGAACATAAAATCTTAATTTCTAAAAAAATGGAATCTGAATAAAAATATGGGTGGAAAACAATATAATTTTAACTAGGCGCACAATAAAAAAGAGTAATTTGTCGATAAATTATTTGTAACTCGATTGTTTTAAAAATTCAATCGGTAGGTGAAAAATTTAAACTCAAGTAGTGCCATTAGTTCAATTTTGCAAATAAATAATTATTTGGGTAAGCATCAAGATCCTTATAGTAAAAAGGAAAACCTTAACTCTAAAGGGAAACTAATTCATATAACTATAATATTTTAAACGTGTTTTTATTTAAAATTTTATAATATGTTATTAAGTATAACTATAGTAAGAAATTGTCATTTTGTCATCCTTTTTATACAGGGTGTCCAAAAAGTCCCGGGTCGGTTCAATATTTTTCAAAATATTTAAAATAGAGCTACAAAACCTTACAAAAAGTTACTGAACATAAAAATCTATTTTATCACATATTCAGTGATCCGCTACTTCCTCAGGGGGTCGGCCCGCTAGGAGTTAGAAGACAATCTTAAATGTAAGCATAGGTTGATATGCGTATCAAATAAAAGGTCTTTATTAGTAGAGTACAGAGCCGCAAACCCGTCCTCAAACGAATAACCGAGACAAAAATGACAGCCGTTCCCGGAACTTTTTGGACACTCTGTATACATTGTATAAACACAAAGAATTTAACATAATTCATGAGGCACCTTCTGTAACCTTACTGAAACAAAACCAAGTGCTCTGTTACACTGACATTTTTCAAGCCGTGCTAAAACTATTTTATTTGGAAACACATATTTCTCAACTATATGGATTTTGAAGGAATAAAAACAACATATTTTTGTAAACTTCTGCAAGTTGATAGTATATTATTATTTTAATGAACTTTAACTGTTAAATATTTTCCGTTACAAAAGTTAAATTTTATTACTATGAAAAGACAATCATAAGGACTTGTTCCAATACTACAGTATAAATACTATAAAACAGACGTATTGAATTTAAATTATTATACATAACTTATATAAGTACTTTGATTAATTTGTTATTTTGATTTATTCAGTGGTTTTAAGATATGAAACAATTGGACATATCTGTATGACTCTTTTAAAGTTAGACAATAGAAACCTAAGTTTTTTTAACTTGAACATGTTATTTAAATTTTAATTAAACTTCATTTTAACTGTTCAGATCTGTTGATTCCTTTCTTCTTCAGTGCAATGCAATGTATTACAAACTAATAAGTATAGAGTTCACTCAAAAGGGTTCACTTCTTAGTGGTTTATAATTATAATTAAGGTATATAATAAAGTATGAGTAAACTGTAATTAAGAAAAGGCGATGTTAAATAACTTATTTTACTTAATTTATCACATTTACATATTTTTATATTCCAATTCGTATATACCTCAATATTCTTAATGAGTCTTATACATCTTTAAAAAAAAATTCGGAAGTTCTTTAGTTCTTAGTTTCTTTAGTTATATAATATTAAATCAAACAATACATGATTTGAAATTAGATTATATAATTGGAAACTTCAAATTTTATGGGCAGGATGTGAGCCAATCTTATCTACGAATCCGCGAAAAGTATCCATTCTCTGGCATCGGTTATTTCACTTCCATCTATAGCTAAGGTCTTATAGTTGGTGTGGTCTGGTGACTACTTTGATACGTTAACCTCTTCATAGAGTGCTACATCTATGTGACTGAAGATATATTGTAGAATGACGCAAGGCATTTTGTGGTGACGTACTAGCTGATAATATAGTCCCGAACCCGATTTCCTGGCAAACAGCATGATTATTCTTGATATCAGTAGAGAAATGTACTCCAATAAGAAATCGCGTTACAGTCTGGCTAGTTTGTAGGATATGCAAATTGTAGAGTTTAAAAGGGCAAAAATATAATGAATTACTTTTTTGTCGAATCATATTTTTCTTACCTTCACACACATAAAACCAACCGTAATACACTTAATACATTTTAGCTAACCATTTACTATCACTTCCAGTGCTAAAGGGTTATTTTTAAATGTATTGTGTTAGATAAAGTCTAACCAAAGATTTTTACTTTTAGCATTTTTGAACCTACCATCTTGACTTTCACCTGACCGTTTCAAAGGGTGTCTTCGGTGTCATATTCTGACATTCTTATGCCTTAGAACATTTTCTAAGCTATATCAGTACCGTACCGAACAAATCGCTGGAACCTAAACTGCGTTGAAAATTATGGTTACTTAAAAGGAAATATATTGACTATAAATGCTAACAATTTAAAAATTAAAAATTTTTTACTCGGAACAGTTGATTACATTTGACAGACTTTTTCAATTAATATTAAACAGCTTTAGGGACTAAGATGGAATTTTTTGCTACTCTAAAGTTCAGTGGATCGTAGCCTGGGGAAATTTTCTAAATAAGAATGGGCCAACTTTCATCCCACGAACCCCAAGAATGTGAATGTGAGTGTCCATGTAAAACTTCAATGACATCGGTTGAGTTTACGCGTGAAAATAAAGCAAAAAATTTGAACATTTTTATTTATAATATATATGAATATTTAATGAAGATACAACACTGAGTATAAAACAGTTTAGCAGGTTCTAAGAGACAAACATGTTTTAGGTTATATTTTATTAGAGCAGCCTCGTATTGTTCTCTCTACTGCCTCACCAGTATACCAGTACCCTGATGTGACCCATAACATTACAAGCGGTGTAATAACATTAAACGCTCTTTTAAGTGGTACCTACTTTATTATCCAATATCTTCCATGTAATCTATGTGACGATGTGACAAACACATGTTAGGGTAGTATATTCTATTAGGGTAGCCTCATATTTTTCTCTCTACTGCCTCACCAGTATATCACTACGCTGATGTGAGCCCTAACATTACAAGCGCTGTAATAACATTAAACGCTCTGTTTAGTGGTATTTTATTACACAATATCTCCCATGTAATCGATGTGACGATGTGAGGAGTATTCAATTGCAATACAAAGTGCTTATGTGAAAGAGTAAACAAAGAAATTAAGTACTAAAAAGTTTATTCTCATTTTATAGACAATTAAAATGGGTATTAATAAAGGAAATAAGGCTTCGTTAAAATCGTAAAGAGTAAAACGACATAATTTAGTATGAGAAAGAATAGTAAGGAAAGAATATATATTTAACAGATAAGATAAGCTTATTTCTGTCAAAAGAGTAATGCTATAGCTTTTATAAGTCTTTAAATTTGAAGCCAAAGTTACATAGAATCTTTGGTTTTTATAACTAATACTTGATATAACTATAATGCACAGTTATAAGCAGATTAAAAATTAAGCTATTTACGTATTAATTTATTTATAAGCAGACACATTTTTTGTTAATATTTTTCAACACGTATATCTGGAGTTAATACAATAGTTTAAGGGCATAGTCTAGCGAGATTTAATTTAATATGAGTGTCTGTATTTATATGCATATATTTTATTTTTTTAAGTAACTTCAGCGAAGCCGGTTACGACACATAGTGTGATTTACTTCTACCTTTTAATAAATTTAATACTTTGTTATATTAACTCTTAGACCCCATTAAGAGGTTATTTGACAAATAGGAATCTATGAATTTGTTTATATAAATACCTTAACTAATTTTCCATACATATATACTATACTAGCTGTTACCCGTGGCGTCACTCATGGTTGTTAAAATCAGAGTCCGTGGCCTACTCTGTCAAAGCATTTATTATGTAATATTATGGTCCTCTATAGTATTTTTCAAATTTACGTAGACACACGATCAGGTTGATAATACTTGAATGTTAATGATTAGATGATCAGAGGTTGAGTATTATCTATTATATCAAGTTTGGCGTGTATAAGAGTATTTCTGTTTCTATTTTCTAGCACATAATTAGAAATGTCTGAGAAATATCTGAAATCGTGTTATCTATTAAAAAATTTCTTAACAACGCATACATAAATACGTTTAAAACACAAATTATACATTGAAAAACACAATTGATAGATCTATTTTCGCAGTGATATCATTTTAAACATTATCAAGTACAACTAAGCAATATTTTATCAGCTAACTGATTTTATTTAAGTCGTTTGGAGTTATTTTAACAATCACGTTCATATAACATATAACACGTATGTAATAATTAGAATGAGTAGCTATAATACAATCAGCATACTAAAGATAGGATATTCTGTTATTCAATTATTGTGAGTAATATTAGAATAATATATTTCATAATTTTACAATGTTAATCAAAATACCTGTATGATAATATCCTATATACCAATGTGAGAAGAACTGGCTGATATCGACAATTCACTTTGTTTAGTGCACCAATTTCATACGTACACGTTCATAATGTGTAATCTGTAATTACAGTCTTTTATGTGATTTTAGGCTATATCATTACCAATAGAAGCGAAAATGGAACAGACAGTTGAAATACAGTTTGTACAATGATTGTTCCACGAACAAATTACTACCCAATAATGTATTGCTAGAGTAAAAGCACTACACGAATATAGTTTCCACTACGCTAAATTACTTCTCTTGCAATACACTGTTGGTTAAACATTTTGGATATCATCTGCTTTTATCATACTCGAATCTAGAACTACAAAAATACAAACACGTTATTAGTTGAAACAAATAAATTATTAATTTAACTATATCCTAAGCAGTTTTATTTCTAAGATATACTTTTATAAATTCAAATTATTAGGGATCGGTATCCATCTGTACGTTGGTCTGCCCACAGAATTATCGCAGGACTGTGATAACTGTTGATATAAAGGTTCTCGGTACTATTAATTAAATCCTTTTCTTTTAATCCAAAGATAACTAGTCATTTGCGTTAAAAAAGGATTTTTTTCATTTGGTACGGTACGTCTTCTGTTCTGTAATGATTACGGGTAATTACTTATTTCTTCAGGGATGTAAAGTTGCGGTCAAGTGATTTTCCCATAATGAGCACCATTCGAAGAGCAATTTATTGAATATTAGGGCCAAGAACAATGCCTTGGGAAATGAGACTCGACTAAGACAGTTCTAGGAAATATAGTATATTTGCACCCTAAGAACATTAGACTAGTCTCCAACGTTCAAGGAAGATTGACATATACGTTCATGGTTAATGGAGATATGAGAGAGAATTAGTAGAAAGTCAGTTTGATTTTTATTCACGGCTTCAACCTTACTTTTAATCTGCAAGACACCAAATTTCCATTAAAATTTATTTATCACAGTATTAACGAAGTTTTAAGTAAAGACATTTTATAATTTTCATTGAAATCAAACGAATAGAATAAATTGATAGTTTGTATTGAAAAATCCTAATTTAAAACTAATTCATATGTAAAAATAGTAACAGCTCAGTATGTCCGTTTATAATAAATTACGGTTATGATGACGAAGCCATTTATTTCCATTACTAGCTGCCCAAGAACATAGTTTCTGTCGTTTTATTGCAGTACAAGTTTCGATAAAGTTGATATAAAAGATTGTAATGTAAAATCAATGTTTGTATTTACTAGGTAATATGTTGAATATTACGGTACTATAAAAACTGAGTTCCACTTTTCTTTGGGAAAACAAAGAATGTCCAGAAGTGGTACATCACCGCCAATTTCAAGGTATTCCGCTTAAAATGGCTGGAGTAATATGTTTAATTTACTGCGGAGGATTTGTTGGAGTAAATGTTGCTCTGTTGATAGTAAAAACTGTTTAAGCCTAATTATGAGGGAATATTTTTTCATGCCTTCTCCCTTCTTCACTTTCGCTCGAACAGAGCGAACATGCTCTTCTTCTGTGGTTTAGAAAGTGTCAGAACGGTTCGTAGATGAACCTAAGTTGAGGAAACCTTTTAGGATTTTTCATTAAAGAGATTTTCAGCACTGTTACTCATCCCCCACAAAAAATAAAGGATGAGCTATAGGTCAAAATGGCTTCCTGAGCGCAAATTGAGTGCAGTGGTCAGCCATTATGTGAATAAATGAAACAAAAGGGGTGGCTAGATAAATAAATCGCAAAAAACTCTATAAGTACAAGTTTAATAAGAACAACCTAAATAATGTAATGTTTTACCCTGAAAAAACTTACTATAATCAGTTAAACATTGTGTTGTAACATACTGACTGGTCAAAACTACAATAAGTACTTTACTATTTATAAAATGTTTACGAAACCTATTCTACATTAGTAATATGAAAAAAATGGTTTTATATTCATCTCACCTCAAAACAGACTTATTATATTTGCAATAACATTCAGGCCAGGTAGGAAGAACAAATAACAATTCAACGCTGGTACCTCACTGATTATGATTGTACCATCAGCCTGATTGCAGACGTGCCTCAGTTACAATCCTTCTCTATAGTGTTTTCAAACTCAAAACCCTGATAAGTAATTAGTGACTGTGATCTGAACAAATTTATATTGATTATATTATTTTTGCTTACTATCACAACCAAAGCGTAAACATTTGTTTTTGGATTTTTTAAATATCAATATTTAGAGTGATTGCACTATTATTTAAGTAAAATTAATGATAATATTTATCCATATAAATTTTGTATAGCATAAGTAACAAATCTACTTTCTAAATCAAAATCCAATTATAAAAACTTAGTGAATAAAAATTACGTAGAAATAAAAAACAGGATAAATAGACTTATATGGTATTTTCCTGTATCGGAAATACCATTAGTTTGTTTATATCGATACACGAACCAACTATTAAGAGGCTATAGTTAATATTTATACTTTTCTTACATATTAACGGGTTCAACATCTCTTAAGCGAAACGCGACTGTCATGTGAGTCGGAAAAGAGGAAACAAATATGCTTGCAGAATTGTTTGATTAGAATTTAAAGCCAAAGATATTATATACAAAAATGTAAAGCTGACTTATTCAGAATTTAAGGATTTAATTGGGAAAGTCCAGATTCATGATTTGATGTGAGTGTGACAATACCTAATGTAAAAATAAAACGGGATCCTCATAAGAGATTATATATTTACTAGATGTCTCTACGTTTATGTTCATATTGACGTACCATAAGTGAAAGACTTTGTCCCACATGAATTTGTTCCTTTACCTGATACGGAGCTCACTAGGAGCGTGAAACAGATTTTTAGGGAATGCCTAGGGTAAGTTGAAATTGCTTTTACAGAAAACCTGGATATTATGTAATTATAAAGCTACACATACATTTCTCTTGTTCAAAGGAGAAACGCAACTGATTATAAGGTATGTCCGTCAGTCCATAAGCGGGCACAGTGCGACAGATCTCGATTAAATGGCCTAGTGCCCTGAAATACTATATAGTAAATAAATATTATAAATAAATCAACATGTCAACTTTATTGCGCTAGCCTATCTGTCCTATGTCTGCATGTGTGTGCAATACCTCTTGGTAGAAATATACCAGAATCCTTAAACTTTGTATATAGGATTCTCTTGAACAAAGCAATGATTGCTTTGATTTTGGTTTCATTTATATTATAAATGATCAAAGGTCAGTACGTTTGTTCAAGCGTTGAACCTGTTCTGTCGAGAACTTCGATAACTTTATTTATGTAATATGAGAACTCATTATCATCACATATTTAGCTCAAAGATTTAATCATATTTTTTGTGGATTGGGATATAATAATAACTGATGCAGGTGTGGTAGATAAAACCTGTGTTATAGAGCCCGAGTAACTGAAACTGTTTTAGATGGACATAAAATTATTTACTGTGATTCAATTCAGTTCTCTATTTGTAATTGGGATGAGCGATAAAGCATATATGCACCTTTTACAATAATGGTAAAATACCAAATTACTTGAAATAAAAAGTTTTTCTTTAATTTTTTTAATTGGATTTGTTACACGTCTGTAAACTGCATTTATTTTATTCCTGCGATTCAAAATATAAACCAATCTGAAATATTAAACGTGTGAAATAAAAGTAGTAAAAAGCACTGACTTCAAAATAGTTGTGACAAAAGTTTACTTAACTTGTATTAGAATTTAATAATTAGTATTTTAACTTTTTCTGAATAGTGTATTACGATTACCGTACTTTATATATTGGCTTATTTATAACTAATTGGATTGCCCTAGAACCATATAAGGCTGATTATATAATATGACAAAAATATTATTTTTAATGGTTGTAGATTTTTAAAAAATATTGGAATGCACGTAAATAATATAATTACAAACAAATTAAAAAACGTTTACTTAATGTTATGAAATACAATCTAGATTAGATTTTTATAGCATAACCTTTACACTAAACAGTTGTGTATTCAATCACAGTCGAACAAATAGGTAGCTAATTGTATTGTTTCATTCATCAGATACTTTGTTAAGGCCGAAGAAAAGTAGAAGTAGCTGTATTAAACGCCTAACAAGTTTCCACTGGAGCGAGGATTTCCTGGGATTTACGAGTAATTGTTCCTCATTGTTCAACTAAAGACCCGGTTTCGTTGTCACAGTCGTTCTGTCGAGCGATATTTTGTCTTCATCGTTTTAATATTTATAAACTACAACAGAACTAAGTGTTATTATTAGCTAAAGGTTATGGAATATCTTTTTAATTTTGTTTTTAATTTGAAGAAATTCCCCCCCCACCCCCCCCCCCCCCCACCCCCCCCCCCCCCCACCCCCCCCCCCCCCCACCCCCCCCCCCCCCCACCCCCCCCCCCCCCCACCCCCCCCCCAATGAATATTTTATTTATATGTTATTTACAAATGCTAAATTAAAAGCAAGACTATTTCCCATTCAAATCCCCTAATTTATCCAAAGAAATACATGCCATAAATCCATTTTCCTATGTAATGATGACGAAACGAGCTGGCCCGTTTTATAGTTAACGCTGTAAGAAATCTATATTATAATAACGACATAGAAGTGTCATAATCTTTGGTTAAAAAAACATTTCATGTAGGCTTCAATTTAACAAAGAAACTTATTTGTGATATCAATGTTTATGTTGTGGAATTAAATAAGGCTATTGGCCATTTATACAATTTTAGCGTATATATATATTATATATATATATATATATATATATATATATATATATGCTCCCGGCGGTGAGCAAGTACTTTTTTGTGATTCAATGTTTATTGAAATTATATATATATACTAATATATATGCTCCCGGCGGAGTCAAAGTACCTTTTTGTCGATTCAATTGTTTATTGAAATTTATATATATATATAATATATATATATATATATATATAAGTAGATTATGTAATATGGGGTTCCTGGCGCACTTTCGGAGCCAACCGAAAAGCAATGTAAAATACTGTTCAATGTACCATAAAGGAAGCTGAGAAATAACACAGCAAATCTCAATGAAAAATTAACCGAATCTACAGTCGTTCGTCTCCAAAAGCGATCGGTACATTACTATCTACTCTGTGGAATGAAAAATTAACCAAATCTACAGCTGTTTGCTTCTACTTTCTTAAGCTGTGCTTTGTAAAATGTTTGTCAAATCTGCTACGAATAAAGGATTTATCTTAATAAAATTTAATCAATTTAAAACATTTTACTAAAAACATACTGTACTTTAATAAAAAACTTTTCTACTAAATAAACAACATGAACTCACCAAGCTCTCTTCAGTTTCTAGCATTTCAAAAACTTACAAAGAAAGACAATTTTAACGAGTTCAACGAATTACCAAAACATTTTAAAGAACAGTTGATTACTTTCCTTAAATGATACAGAATTCAAAGAACTTGTAAAGTCTTTTGCAGAAAAAACGTCTAATGGAGTGTTTTACTATCGGCAAAAAACTAAAAAAGTAAGGGATTACATATTTAATATAATTACGAAAGATATTGAAAAGAAAGTAAAAAATAAACAAACAGAGAGTTTTCATCGTTTTTTATGACATTTTTCCCATATTTATACGTTCTTTCAAGATAATCAAGACTTAATTGATGAATTTCTTAGGAATTTTTGTGAGTATCAAGATTTATCAACACAATTCATTAAAGAGCATTATAGAATTTTTCTTATAGAATATAGCCACATTTTGTGTGAAACAAAAGGTATTACTGTAGATAATATTCCATGTGATTCCTATGAAGAAAGACACCAACTATGGTTATCAAAAACAGTACTATGACGTGGGGAGGGACTGCAAGTTTTAGAGACTTTATTTCTACAAAGTTAATTGTTATAATTTCTTTATCTTTTATAGTCTTCTTTCCAGTAACAATCAAGTGTAATTTTTTCATTTTTGTTTAATTCTTTAATCTTTTTCTCATCCAAAACAGTGAAAAATCCGTTCGGCAAGTGTACTTTACAATCTTCCAACTCGGCAATTATTGTAAACCCGAATTTATCTTTCATTTTCTCAAAATTCATGATTTTGTACTTCTTTTTTTCTTCTAATAATTCATTCAACTTCTTATACTCTTTAAACTTACATTCTCCCAATATCATTTAAACTCCTTCAAGAACTCCATTTAAATAGAAAAAATTTAAAGACGGAAAAAATGAAATTCGCTAAACCTTCACTCGAGAAGTCGGGGAGAATGTGAGTAAAACCGCATTCTTTTTCAAGAGGTTCTTCGTTTAATTTCTCCAAATGTACTATAAAATCATCGAGGATTTCTGGTTCAAAATCATAAACAAAATTCTACATCTAGATAATGAAAAAAATACAGGTAATATCTTTTCATAAATAAACGTGTGTATTTAAACCAACAAACCTAATGTATTCTTTGAAAAGGAAAATAATTTTGTCAATGGTTCCAAGAGATAAGTAAAAATTTTTATTCTGTTTTCTAAATTCTGTAACAAATTTTGTTTGCTTCTTGTCTCCATATTGCAATTTTGTAAGCAGATTATTCAAATGTGTTAGTTTATTTCGAAATTTCTTAGGTTTAGGTCTTTCGTACAAAATTAAATTTACAATCTCTACAAACTAAATATCTTTTATCAATAATTTCTCCTCTATTAGATAACACTTGTAACAGTTTGGCATTATACTCTTCATTTAAAACAAAAAGATTTTTTTTATAAATGGAGATTATGGAACTAAGTCTGCCGAGATATAAATTTTTCAGCGCAAATGTTTGTGTTTACATTTCTACAACAGAGATAAATAGAAAATAATTTCATTCTATTGTACAACTATTTAGGATATTATGTGTACGATTATAAAGATTATTACGGGAGAAATCGAGATTTTTCATCAGCGAAAGAGTATATTTTTTGAAGTTTTAGAGGGAATGAAAGAGAATAATATGAACATCATTAACTACTGAATTTCTCTAATAATCGTTCTTAATCACATCATAGGCTAAAAATTTCTCAGAGACAACAACAACATAACAAATCGCGTTTGTAACAGCTTTTTGAAAATCCATATTGATAATTATATCGTTCTTTGAACCAGAAATATTTGTCAAACTCTTTGTTGTATCAATGACATAAATAGGTCTATTCGCTAAAAATTCTTTAGGATTGTAATACATTTCCTTATTATTACAGTTAAACTTTCTTAAAATCTTGATACATCTGATACATGATTCTGAAAAGACCTCCGGAAATGTTTAAATTTTGTAATTTCATCTGGATAATAAGAACCGTTCAATTTTACTCTGATATTTTTTACATCCAAACTATCAAACTTTGAAGGATTTTTTTCTTGATTATTCTGTCTATCTGTTTGAAAACCTATAATAACGAACTTGGGATTGAAGATATTTCTATAAATGTTTGTGATATCGAACGAATAAGTTGTTCCGGAAATACCTTTTTGTTCAATACATTGCCAATCTAGAAAATTAAACGTAATGTTTTGACTTTTTGTAATTTCATCAATCAACCTTATTTTACTCGTGATTTTATAATCAATCATTGGAACTCTAATAAAAAAAAATCTGTAATTGTTATTTTTTCCATCAACAGGCATAACATTTCCAGTTGCAGTCTTCAGAATCACATCATCGTCTTCTGCTCTTATAAAACTTAGATAAAATCCTCCTTTATAGATCGGAATAGTAACATTTTTCAAAAAATCCTAATCCAAAATGAGATAAATTTCCAGCTGCTTCAAAAACACCAAATTTAAAATCTGATTCAAAGCCATTAGAAGTTTGAGAAATAACATCACTTTTTGAATACGAAATAGTTCCTTTAATTGTGCTTAATTGGCCCACAGTTTTCGACTTCTTCTATCAATTTATTGTGTTTTTCTTACTTCAATCTTAGAAAATAAAAAACGGTATAAAATTATCGATTAATCTAACATTATCAGTTCCAAGATATGCTTGACCATCTTGTTTTGTTAAAGTTCCAGAAATATAAAACTGGAAGTTAGACGAGCAAAAGTTATCTCCAAAATCCAATATTAAACTCAGTTCTTTTATTCGGTTCATTCAAATGTTGTTTACTAATTGGATAGAAATTTTTAAACTCCGCCCTTTCAATATCACTAGCATATTTTCTGTAGTCCGCCATTTAATAAGAGAAAATTTTTTTAAACATCGTGTATCATTTTTTCATCGATCTAATGTACGTTTTTATAAGAAAAGATATAAATTTTAGTAAAAATAATTAAAAAGATTAGAGTCATTTTTAATGATCTACTTCGTCATATTCAGGATTCTCTTCCTTAAATTTTGCGATCTCGGTCACATATTTCAATAAAATTTGCACAGGATAGTAACCGCTATCTATAATATTGTTCCAATCAACTGTATCTTTATTTTCATCCAAAAACTTTATACTCAAGTGTTGATAGAGACAAAGAACAGACATATGATCTTTTAATTGATAATGTATATTTTCTTGAATGAACTCTGATGATAAAGTTTGATATTTAGCAATGTTATACCAATTCAATTTGTTTACGTATAATCTCATCATATCTTCGGATAATTCATATTTTTGAGAAATATCATCCCAATGTTCTTTTTTCAAATCTCTTTCGTGTTGCATTATAAAAAGATCGAAAGCACTGTAATGTCCCGCCATCTCTATTTATTAAGAAAAAATTTCAAAATCAAGTTTTTATAAATTGGCTCTTTTTAGTGTTACATTCAGCACATTTTCCAGATATTCTCTTAACTCCGTTAATGTTTGCATAGTATTTTATATCGTTTGTGGCAGTTTTCTCTTTACATCTCACACAATATATGAGCGCCATTTATATAAGGAAAATTAGTCATCGTAACCACCTACTCCATTAAATCTGTTGTCGATGTTTTCAAAAGTTTTATCGACATCTTCTTTAAATTTATTAAAGTTTTCTTCTAGTTTATTTACTTTATCGAGATATAAAGAGTATCGATCATCTATACTTTTAAG
Organism: Homalodisca vitripennis; assembly: GCF_021130785.1. Taxonomy (NCBI): domain Eukaryota; kingdom Metazoa; phylum Arthropoda; class Insecta; order Hemiptera; family Cicadellidae; genus Homalodisca; species Homalodisca vitripennis. Next base: position 44,794,641 of record NC_060214.1, read on the forward strand.
TAATTCATTATTATGTGTTGCTTTCTCATTGAAACGTGTACCAAAATCTTTAAAAAAGTTTACTTTCTCATTGAAATGTGTATCAAAATCTTCCAGAATTTTGTTAATTACTTCACCAACTAATACATTAACATCATTTTTATATGTATTAAAGTTTTTCTTCTAAGTTTATTTACTTTATCAAGTAATTCACCAACATCGTCTACTGATCTTCTATTTCTGGCTTCTAACTTGTCATAGACTTCTGTTGTAAAATCTTTAACATGCTGTTTATGATTCTCGTAATTTTGTTTTAGTTCATTAAACATTTTAATAGGATCTTCTAATTGAATCATTACAACAACATCAAATGGATTAATTCCTTTACTAACACTGCTAATTCTTTTTCCTTTAAAATCTAAGGCATTTTTAACATTCGGATCATGTAAATCAACAACATCGATGTTTTCTGATAATTTTAGAAGTTTTAAAATTTGTTCTTTAACAACAACATCATGTTTGTCAATACCAGGTCGAACACCGACAATTCTTTTTTTATTAGCCAAACTAAACATAATTCTTTTCAACTTTGATCGCTTCAGTAATTTTATCAGCTTTTTCGATATGAGACATTAAATCGGTAAATATTTTTTTTGCACCATCTTCAAATTCTTTTTCCAATGTTTTTTTTTATCAGCAACTTCATTTGAACTCATGAAATTTGCAAGTTAAGTTTGTTATCATATTCTGCTTTAAAATCTTCAATCTCGACAGCAAACATATCTGAATCTGGAAGGTTTTGTAATAAATTTTCTAACTTGTTATCAAACTCATTTCTCAAACTATCAAAATTCAAACTATTATCTACATTTTGAATAATTTGTGTTCCAAATACGTCAAAAAATATTTTGTGAATCCATATTTATTAAGCAATAATTTGTTAACAACTTCTTTAAAAATCTTTACCAGTACTCAATTCATTCAACACAAAAACACATAAAATGACCACAAATTGGGGGATCTTTATAGTCTTGAATCTGAGAATCATTGTAGTAGACGCTTGATTTTTTCAAATATTTAATCAATTCTATAGGTGGTTTGTCCTCAATTCTTCCATACGAAATCAAAATAACAGGCATTCTTATCATTCTTATAATAACAAACCCAATGCGTTCCACTTCCCATAATCGAGTCTAAATTCACAATTCCACATTCAAATTTCTTAACTTTTTCAGGTAATGTATCTCTCATGAAGATTCCTCTAAAATGTTTAATGTTTTTGCAGATTCCTTCCAATTCTCCGAATGTTAAAGGTTCAAATTTTTTTTCCGATGTTTGATTTCACGTAATTCAAAGTTTTTTCATCTAATCCAGATCCTGTAACATCTTCCAACTCTTTATCTAACCAATTTAAAATGTTTCGAACAATAGGAATCACATCTTTTTTAACGATTGGAGCAGCTTTACGAACATAAGGAACAACATTTTTAACAACTGGAATATTTTCTCCAAAATCTAATAAATCTTTCAAAAGTCCACCATTTTTGAGTTCTTTCAACTGATTATAAGAAAATTCTATTCTGGTTCCTTTATTGTTTTTCTTATGTTTTTCGAGTTTATTGTATTGTCTATTTGTTAAAAATATCTTATCTTCGCCATTTTTTAGTTGATCTATTTTAAATTGAATACTAACGGGTATTTTCTTCTTAAAAGCGGATTTTATTTTTTCTTTCTGATTTTTGCTGAAATTTACGTTCACCTCCATTTATATAGTTAAAATTTCAAGTTCTCTTCGATTCCCATTCCTAGTTTTCTCTTCAAAAACATTGCTCCAGCTGTTGGAAGCGCAACAAATCTTTCACCTAAACTAGCATCTTTTGATAAAAATCTATCCATTGCCTTATCTTGCAAAACTTTATCTGCGATATGTCTGGAATTTGTGTCTCTATGTTTTGCATAAAAAATATCGTGTTCATTAGCAGCTTGATCTAATTTATTTATACCAGGATCTCCTCTTTTTAGTCTTTTTTCGAGTTTTGTGCCAGGCCCCAGATACTGATAAGTTGGTACGTGTAATTCAAAAGGTAAATTGTTGATAAAATCATTCAAAAGTCCACTACCCTCAATCATAGATGAACTTATTGCCGGCAAAACTCGTTTTAAATATTTAATTCCATCAGGTTTTTCAATCATTTCATCAAGTTTGTTCGAAATAAAATCTTTAATCGCTTTCTTTTCGTTCAAAAAATTGTTGTTTCCAGCCTTTTCTTGAGCATAAATATAATTAATAATTCCATCGAGTTTTGTCAAATCGTCGATATATCTGTATTCAATCTTATTATCACTGTATTTTCTCACACCTGATCCTTCGATTCTTTTTTCCCAAATTGGTTTAATCAAATTGAGATATTTTTTACCTTTACTTGACTTTGGTTTCTTAGTTGATGGATCATTATTTTTGTAAATTGAATCAGATTTCCATAAAATTTCAGTATACTTTTTCAAGTCTTCTTCAGAATATAAACCGTCTTTTGGAACATCAGTGCCTGTTAATAATCTCCATAAACCTTGAGTTCCTTCATATGTTTTTTCATTAATAATGATATCATTATGCTCAACATTCACGGGAAAATTTCCAATCATAAAACTTTTCTTTTTTCTGTCCCAATACAAACCAAATTTATCATCCTTTGCTCTAGGAAGAAATTTTTTTACCAATTTCACCAATTATTATATCCGTTGTTCCAGGACTTATTGGTTCAACTATGGTAGAGTCTTCAATGATTCGAGGTCTAAATGGTGTTGAAGATGGTAATTTTGGCAATTCAAACTCAGATTCTGGTATCGAAATATCAGCAAATTGTCGTACAACTGGAACCAAATTCATTAAATTTTGATTATCGCTTAAAACATTTTCAATTTTGCCCTCAACATTTTTTATTGCAGATGTTACAGGTTGATTAATTTTTTGAATAAATTCTTGTTCTTTTTCATCAATTCGAATCTGTTCTTTAAATTCTTTGATTAATTTCTTTTCTATTTGATCAAGTTTTTTTTGCTTCTTCTGAAGTTACGTTCGCCATTTATTTAGGAAAATTTTGAAACGTGGAACGTAAAAACGTGAACGTGGAACGTAAAACGTGAACGTGGAACGTAAAAAACGTGAACGTGGAACGTTAAAACGTGAACGTGGAACGTGAAACACGAACGTGAAACATGAACGTGAAACATGAACGTGAAACATGAACGTGAACGTGGAACGTGAACGTGGAACGTGAACAGATTTACCGTTTTTTTCTGTTATTTTCATAATGTAAATAAAAAGTAAAGATAATGTAAAAATAATTGTAACAAATATTTTATCGAGACCACTGAGCAGCATTTATATTAGAAAATTTATTCAGATATTTACCATTTTTAGGCTTCAAAGTTAGATTAATAGTTAAAAATCCGTAGTCTTCCTTCCAAATTTTATCACATAACTCAATAAAGTGGTTGAAACTCATATCAGATCCCACATAATTGTTATAAATCTTTCTCGAATAGTGATCATCTTGCTTAAAAATACACAACATATTCAGGTTATTTCTTATAACTTGTTTATCAACCTTTGAAAAGCATTGGGAAAGATAGATACAAGATATGTTTTTGTGACGGGACATTACGAAATATTCCTTAATAACGTCTTGATTTTCTAAAATACAATCATCAAAAACGATTAACGAATTGGGTTTACATTCGCTTAACGGAACTATGTCCTCAGAAGCATTATAAAAATGTGATACCTTTTTGCTTAAGTTTTTCTCAATATTTTCAAATCTTTCTTGCAATTTTTTATAAGCGTCTTGTTCTAAAGATTTACTAAAAACATACAAATTGGAATAAGGAATCAACCTATTGTAGATAAAATTCAATAGTAAAGTTGTTTTTCCACATCCACTTGAACCAACAATTAACAATCTGATTGGTTGATCTTTCTTATTTTCTTCAAACGTTTGAAGTTTTATCTGATCTTTTTGCTTTAAAAATTTCTCCATTTAAATAGAAGATTTTCATCTTGAAGCAACGCTTGCGAAAATTAAGCTGTTCAAGTTGACTTCAGAAAGCTCTAAATTAGTTTTAAACTTGGAACATCCTATACACTTAGAGGAAGAATCAAATTATTTTATCGGTTTAAGCGGTTTTTATTCTGACAATTTTGTAATAAATATTAGTGAAAGTTCTCCTTATTGCATAGGATTTAGTGAGAAGAACATAACAAAATACTATGGTTTAAACAAAGGATATTATACTTTCGATCAAATAAAAAATTCCCTTAAAAATTATCTGAAAACATTCAAAACAATCAGATAAATCTTTAAACTTTGACGAAAACAAGTTTGAAATGCAAAAAAATTATCTCTCTAATAAAATTAAAATAAAATCACCAGTAAGAATAATGTTTTTCAGCAATTATTGTAGATTTGTTAGGGTTTGTTCAAGAAACTATTGAGCCAAATCAGGTATATTTAGGAAATAAAACGCCAAAATTTAGACCGTTCGATGTAATTGAAGTACATTGTAATCTCGTTGAACCTAGTTTTTGAAAATCATACCGAACATCTTCACAAAGAATCTGAAATTTTGTACACTTTTTTTCCAAATGTTGCTTATGGATCAAAAATCAGTGAAAAACCGAATGAAATCGATTATATTCCAATTAGAAAAAATATTAAAAGAATTCAAAAAATCGTTCTAACTATACAAGACTCTGAGGGAAATTTATTAAATAATGAGAGTAAAACAACAATATATTTAAGATTGAAAAAGGAATAAAATGGACCCCCCAAAATATAAAAAAAGCTTCGAAAACATACATTCTGAAGGTAGGGGTGATTCGCCCCGGCCTTCAAACTTTCAAAAAAAACACTGTTTTCATTAATGAATCTGGGCTTTATTCTCAAAAATAAAAATTACTAGTTAAATGGAGTCAGTTGTAGACCTACATTCAATAACAAAGACATTGTAACGATTGTAGACTAAAACAATGTAATCTGGTTTAAAGCTAAAGATGTTGCAGAAGTATTAGAATATGAAAATACTAGACAAGCTATCATAAATAATATTGATAATGACGAGAAAATAGCCTTTAAATATATAAATTACAAGAGTCTATGCCATAGACCCTTTCAAAATCTTCATCCTGACACTATTTTCATTAATGAATCTGGCCTTTATTCTCGAAATACAAATTACTAGTTAAATTTCTTTTCTATCTAAATGGAGTCAGTTGTGAATCTACTCAAATTCAATAATAAAGAAATTTTAACATTTGTTGACGAAAATAATGAATTTTGGTTTAAAGCAAAAGATATTGCAGAAATATTGGAATTTAAAAATACGATGAAAGCGATTAGAGATCACGTTAAAGACAAATATAAAAAAAGCTACGATAACATAGATTCAGAAGGGGGGAACGAATCGTTCTTACCTTCAAACTTTCAAAAAAACACTATTTTCATTAATGAACCGGGCATATATTCTTTAATACTGAAATCAAAAACGAAGATAGCAGAAACGTTTCAAGATTGGGTTTTAGAAGAAGTTTTGCCAAGTATTCGTAAATTTGGTGAGTACAAACTTGAAAACAAGATTAAATATTTAGAGGACGAAGTTAAACACTTGCAAATTAAAGATGAAATGAAATCATTGAAAATAGAGAATCAAGAATTGCGAATGGAATTAATGAAGAGAGATATGGTATGTAAAGATTTTGATAAGAAAAAAACACCATGTTTTTGTGTTAATTAAGAAGAATCACATGTGGGAATATCCTTATTACGTTATCAGAGCTCAGAAACGAGAAATACCAAACCGATTAAAACATCTAAAAATAAATTATCCTGAATTAGAGATTTTGTTCATTGATGACGAACCAAATTCTATAAATCTCTACAACCAAATGAAAGAATCTTTGAATATTTTATACAACGGAAATCATTTTACTACAAATATGGCAGAATCTCGACTGATTTATAGAATATCTAAATTACACGATGAAAATGTTAATAAATTTTATTAAACTCTCGATTTATTATATTTTGTTTGTAAATGTTTAGCATAACTAGGTAACCATTGTAAAATCTTTTTTTCATATTCACAAGGCATTTCGTTTTTATAACTTTCGCTGAAAATTTTTTTAGCACAATCTTTGCAAAAAGCATCTTTTCTATCTTTACTATACTGCCAGTTATTAAATTCAGAAATATTTTTAATTTCTTTACAAAAGTAACACTTTTTCTCTTCTAAAGTTAATTTGTTTCATTTTAACGTATAATTCCTTACAATAACAGTCTTTTTCTATTCTCTTCTTGACACTTTGTACATTTCTTTTGAGACTCCATTTATATAGAAAAAATTATTACACGATGAAAATGTTAAACTCTTAACTTATGATATTTGGTTTGTAAATGTTTTTGATAATTATTTAACCATTTTATAGTTCTTCCACATTCACATTGAGTATCTTCATAATATAATCTATGGTGATTCTTCTTTACACAATCTTTACAATATGAGTCTTTCTTATCTCTACTATAGTGATCACTATTAAACTCTGAAATTTTTTTAGTTTCTTTACATTTAAGACATTCTTTATCTTCCAAAGTTAATTTTTCTATTTTTATCATATAATTATTTATGATATTCCCTTTCACAATCTTTGCAATTATAATGCATTCCATCTTTCCTATTTTTATCTTTATAAAATTCATTTAAATCTTTAAATTCTTTGCACTTTGTACATTTCTTTTGATGCGCCATTTATATATAGAAAATTTATATTACAGTTTTGACTTCTTCAATTCATATTCATAAAACTTTCCGGTTATTTCTTCATTATTTAAATCTTTTTATACTATAAGTTACAGGATCTGTGTTATTAATTTGATAAATTACAAAGATTTCTCTTGACCAATTGTTCTTATATTTGTTCGAAAATGTTTGTTTTTTACTAACAATTCTTACATGATCATTGACTTTAAATTTAGTTTTCGTGTGAATTTCAGGTGGAACATACTTGAAAACGGTCTCTAATAACTCCTTTTCTGCATCCTTATCTACGTCTTTCGGTTTCATTTTGATTGTGCTGTGAACTGTATCGTTATAATTGTTTACGATTTTTTGAAGAATATCGATCCATTTAAAGTTTTTATTAATCTCAAAAATTACTTTCATTCTCTCATTTTGAGTTCTGTTATATCTCTCTACAATACTTGATTTCTCTTCGTTTTCAGTATGATAAATCTTAATGTTGTATTTCCTCAAACCATCGTTAAATTCTTTATTTTTAAACTCTAAACCCTTATCTGTATGAAGTAGGTTAGGAGGTTTGTGATTGATCCTTATGGCATCTTTTACTATATCTTCGAAAGCTTTTGAAATATCCTTGCCGTTTTTTCTTTTGATAGCTCTTGACCAAGCATATTTTGAGAAAGTATCAATAACATTTAACATATACTTAAATCCATCATTTTGATCTGAATAGTTAGACATTATAACTAAATCTGCTGCCCATAAATCGTCAATTCCTAATGTTATAATTTTTTCTCTTTTTAAACTTTTTTCGTACCGGTGCATGAATTTTCTCTAGCTTCAATCTCGATTTCTTCCTTATTCTTAGATTCTTTCTTTACTTTGTTTTTCATAAGGATTCTTTATAAACTTACTCTTGTTTGTCTTACATTTTGAACATTTTGCTGCAATTCTATACAATCCGTTTTGAGTTTGAACAATTTTAGAATCTATATTTTTCGTTTTCTTTTTACACTTGTGACAGTGAATTAAATCATCTTCCATTTACATATCAAAGTTTCCAAGTTTATTTAATTCGTCTAATATATCAGATTTTGCTTCATTTTTATAGCCATACGGTACTGTATCGATCTTATTTTCTAGGACAATTCTCTTATCATCTTTAGCGTTCAGTGCCAGCTTGTTTATGGTAACTGTGTACAACTCATGTTTATAGCTTTTGATGACTGTCATCTCCCTAAATTCTTCTTTATCTTCGAACAAACATCTCTTCAAGTTTTCGATATTTATTATTTTATTTACAACGCTTCTCTTAATTCCTTTACACCTAACTGGGTTTTTATCTAGATATTTGTACGAGTACATCTTAGACCTTAAACCACAAAATTCTTCTAAAACTTCGCTATTTAACTCATCTTTGAATTTCCCTATTACCTTCTTATTTTTAGTAGTGAAACATTCATGATCTTTTGGATAATCACTTGTATCAAAGTCATCTATATTTTCTTTAATAATTTTAAAAGGATCTCGTTTCAATTCTAGAAAATAACTGTCTGTATCCATGTAACACAGATTCAAATCTGGATCAAACTTCATTAATTTGTTGTAATAAAAACTCGTACATTAGCAATTTTGAGAGGTCGAGAACTGAAAATCCTATGTAAATCGGTTTGTTAAATTTAACCTTTTGTTTGTACATGTGACTCGCTATACAGTTGTCGTCAAAGATGTTAAAGCATTTGAAATTTGTTTTCTTAGCTTGTTTCATTGAAAAATTCTTCATTTCCAAGCTTAATATCACATCTGTTTCTCACATTTTCCATAGATTTTCCAAAAACTGAGTTGTTCATCAGCTTATAAAAGTCCTTTTCAAAGTCGCTTGTAGCTTTGGTTCTCATGTTTGTGTTAAAATCAATGTAATCTTTCATAAAAGGCTTCTGATCGAATGCTATCACTCTATTCACATGTTTCAAAATCATTCCTTGTTCCAGATAGAATTTCAAATTTCTCGAAATGAACAACGTATTCAGTTTTATCTAATAGAGTGGTGCACAACTTATTTTTATAATGTTCAGGAGCAAGAGGTAAATCCTTGTGATGTTCGTGTAAATTTGTTGGATATCCAAGATCGACTTCGAGAATATAGCCATAATCTTCGTCGCCAGTGAGTTCTAAAATTGTTTCTTGCCACTCTTCTTTTGTATACGTTTTAGGATCCATTCCACTTGATATCACTAAACGGCAGTTTTTGCATAAGACCATACCCATAAAGGTTGTTTGCATCGAGATAGAGTAAATAGTTTTCGGGCTTTGTCTTATCAAAATCTTTTAAATATTTGTTATTTGCTTTCACATATCGTTTAATACACTGAGAAATGCCCCCGCGAATGCCTTTTTCAATCATCAAATACATATTATAATCGTTAATTAGCTGAAGCTCAATTTTCGTTAATTTTTAACATTGCGTCCCATGCGAGACTGGGAGCTGTTAGATAGTGTGCCGGATCGAGTTTATAACAATTAAGGCAAATGTTTCTGAAATTTTCGAATATATCAGCAAGCAATAAAACATCTTGGATATTGTACAAATCAGAGTAATTTCCTAGATTTTTCTCTTTTAATTTGTTCCAAACATTTAAGTAGTGTTGAAAATCTTTCTCAGATATGCTCTCATCTGTCAAAAGTGAATAGAAATCTTGAATTCTCAATTCTTCTGTGTAATCAAGTTTTTCAATACTGTCGATAAATTCATAGGGAAATATTCCTTTTCCAGATAGAATTTTAAAAATCTCGTCGTCGTCATTTGGCTGTCTTTCTATTATCTCATTCAATATTCTTCCATCTTGTATAAAATGATTTGTATGTTTGAAGTCTTCTCTCTTTAGATTTTTAGCTAACTTTTCTATAGACGAGGCCATGAATCTGAACGTGTCTACAAACGAAAACTTGATGAATTTTCTTGGCTTATCACCTTCGAATTCATAGCCATATCCAGAATTTACAGAATAATTTATATATTTTTCATCGGTGTTTGCGATCAAATCAACATTTCCATATTGTTTAGCCAATTCTTTTATGTACAAATGAGTATCGTAATTTGACATATTGTGGCAGAAAACGGGAATATTCTGAGGAAATTTCAAATTTAGATTGCAACATGCATGAGCTGCGCCTCGAAACTTGCCGGTTAAATGACAATGATCTCTCACTTTATTATAACTCTTATCTTTCCAACTATCAGGAGTAAAACCATACTGAATTGACCCAACATCATAAGCAGACCATTCACAGATATGACAAACGTTTGAATTTTGATACGAAATTTCTTCTTCTTCTGTCAATTTCATAGGTTTCATGTTCTTAGAATTATATTTTTTCGCTATGTATTTCGATAATTTATTGAGTTCTTCAAACAATTTTGTCGGGACGTTTTTCAAATCTTCTTCAATTTTGGCACGATAACATATCGGTTTGTACATGTGATTGGTCACATTCGACACTAAATATAGAGTAAAACCATAAGGAATGTGCCTCTGAATCTTGGTTGTAGTCGATCTTTGTGGATTGTTCTTGCATGTCGGAATTTTTTCTAATATGCTCTCAAAGTCCATATAAATTACGTACGGATGGTTAAATTTCTTTTGATAATTAGTAAATTTAGTTGTTTGACCTGGAAATGGCATAATTGGCTTACAAACTTCATGATTTTTACAAATTTCTAAGTGATCTGTTAAATCTCCAGATTTGTAAAAATGGCTTAAACATCTTCTACACAAAAATTTTCTTTCTTTATGTTTAGACAACTGCGAAGAAACAAGCTTATTTAAATCGGTTATCAAAACATAATGAGATTTATCATCTTGTTTAACATACAATAAATCAATGTTTGTTTCAGCGTCATATTTTTCAGAAATTTGTAACGGAACAATGTTAATATCATCAAAACTGTAGACATTGATAGAAATTGTTGGATACTTATACTTGGAATTGTAGCTTCGTTTTTCAAATATTTGTATATCTTTCAGAGACATTGGATACTCAAAACCTGAAAATATTTTCGTCATTCACAAAATTTTTTGTATTGTTTTACACGTTCACAGTCTCTTTCTGGTTTTTCAATAGCACATCTTATTGAGTAAATAAAGCAAAAATCATCTCTATTTTTTATATTTATACAAGCTTTTTTATCTTTGATATTCTTTGGTAAATCGATGTATGATCCTGCATTCATCATTTCGTGTTTGTTAAGGCTCAAAACTAGTTGTTTACAACTTTTAAATGTCCATCCGGAACCTTTATTTGGATTATTCGTTTGTTCTCGATGTGTTAATTTATTAAATTGCTTAGTAATAAAGTCGTTTACGTCAAAGATTTCGTCTGCTTTGATAGTAAAATACATTAGACATGTTTGCGGTTCACCATTCACTAAAAGTTCGTTCGTATTCACATTCCAAAGAGAGATAGCCCTTCATATTTTTAACATTTTCTTGAAATTTCTCGATTAAACTTTTAATTTCTGACCTCATAATTGAATGATATTTGTAAATTGACATGGAATTATCGTTTAAGTTTGTTAAAATGTATTGCTTGAAAAGACCGTGTATTGAGGATAAAACTTCTACATCAATGATATTTTCGGATTTTACTTTAAGAGTTTTATCAATTTCTTCGATCATTTCAGACTTGGTTTTATCGTTAGTACCGATAGCCAACTTTTCAGCTATTGAATGAAGTTTTTCATCATTAAATAGGTCGAGATTTTTCTTTTCAACTTTGAAATTTCTCTTTAATTCACGTAATTTCTCAATATTAAACATGTTTTCGTGATCGGCAATTTTATTTTCTCTGGCCCACTGTCTTAAATAATTTAGTTCATTATTGTAAATTTGCTTGTTTTTTTCGTGACTTTTAGAATTATAATGGCGATCATAGTTTTTTTCTTAAAATTTCTATTTTGCAGAACGGACATGATATTTTTTCGCGCTCCATTTAGATAGAAAAATTTATTTAACTAAATGGTGCTTGTAAACCAACGATTGCGCCTCTCACGGCGTGATATCACTACGGATATGACGCAGGCGAAGCGATTATCGTGATGGTCGGTCTGTAGTAGCACACCTCGACTGTCATTGATACACACAGCGCAATCTTTCGGAACTAAAATGTCGGTAATGCAGATTTGTTTTTAAGAATAAAAATTGTGTTCACGTTTACTATTATAACATTTTCTTTTTCAAAATGTTAGATAATTTTACCTATTTTAAATATGCATACATTTTGTTACTTGTAATTTTCAAATTATATTTTAAATTAATTTCTTAAATTTTTACTTCTCGATTGGATGTTGTATTGTGTTGCTGAGTATATATGTCCGCGAATTCGGTTTGGTCGGTTAGGAAGTTTACTTCTGAACTGTTTCAATGCGAGTGGCCATAGCGGAGAAACACCAAGTTCAGAAGTATTCAGATCGTATTCCGGAACCATTTCTCTATCCGTATCTCGCTCTTCTCTCTCTCTCTAGCCTGAATATAGATCCTAGCCTATAAACGGCAGAAGTGATCGTGTCATAGGCATAAAAAGAGAGGGAGAGAGAAAGAGACAGAGGGAGGAGAAAAGGTCGACCGAGAAATGGTTTTGCACTTTTTGACTTTGAATTTTTTCTATTTAAATGGAGTTCTTGAAGGAGTTAAATGATATTGGAGAATGTAAGTTTAAAGAGTATAAGAAGTTGAATGAATTAGAAGAAAAAAAGAAGTACAAAATCATGAATTTGGAGAAAATGAAAGATAAATTCGGGTTTACAATAATTGCCGAGTTGGAAGATTGTAAAGTACACTTGCCGAACAGATTTTTGACTGTTTTGGATGAGAAAAAGATTAAAGAATTAAACAAAAATGAAAAATTACACTTGATTGTTACTGGAAAGAAGACTATAAAAGATAAAGAAAATTATAACAATTAAACTTTGTAGAATAAAGTCTCTAAAACTTGCAGTCCCTCCCCACGTCATAGTACTGTTTTGATAACCATAGTTGGTGTCTTTCTTCATAGGAATCACATGGAATATTATCTACAGTAATACCTTTTGTTTCACACAAAATGTGGCTATATTCTATAAGAAAAATTCTATAATGCTCTTTAATGAATTGTGTTGATAAATCTTGATACTCACAAAAATTCCTAAGAAATTCATCAATTAAGTCTTGATTATCTTGAAAGAACGTATAATATGGGAAAAATGTCATAAAAAAACGATGAAAACTCTCTGTTTGTTTATTTTTTACTTTCTTTTCAATATCTTTCGTAATTATATTAAATATGTAATCCCTTACTTTTTTAGTTTTTTGCCGATAGTAAAACACTCCATTAGACGTTTTTTCTGCAAAAGACTTTACAAGTTCTTTGAATTCTGTATCATTTAAGGAAAGTATCAACTGTCTCAATCTCAATCAACAAGTATCAATCTTTAAAATGTTTTGGTAATTCGTTTGAACTCGTTAAAATTGTCTTTCTTTGTAAGTTTTTGAAATGCTAGAAACTGAAGAGAGCTTGGTGAGTTCATGTTGTTTATTTAGTAGAAAAGTTTTTTATTAAAGTACAGTATGTTTTTTAGTAAAAATGTTTTAAATTGATTAAATTTTATTAAGATAAATCCTTTATTCGTAGCAGATTTGACAACATTTTACAAAGCACAGCTTAAGAAAGTAGAAGCAAACAGCTGTAGATTTGGTTAATTTTTCATTCCACAGAGTAGATAGTAATGTACCGATCGCTTTTGGAGACGAACGACTGTAGATTCGGTTAATTTTTCATTGAGATTTGCTGTGTTATTTCTCAGCTTCCTTTATGGTACATTGAACAGTATTTTACATTGCTTTTCGGTCGGCTCCGAAAGTGCGCCAGGAACCCCATATTACTATCTACTTATATATATATATACATTAAATTGTATAAATGGCAATAGCCTTATTTAATAATATACATTTGTAAATAAACTTATATACTTTTTTATTTAAATATTTGCTTCAATCAACACTTGAATTATACAGTGAAACTACAGTATAAGTTTAAAAAAAGCCTAAACTTATTATTAGAAGCAAACCTGTTAGTTTAATCGTTTAACTAATAAAAAAGACGTCGCTTATAAAATATTATTGGTAAGTAAAACTCATGAACGTCTATGTGTCAGCAGTTGTATTTGCCCCATTGAATCAACTCTATTATTGACTGCAAAGCCAAATTAACCTTTTTGTTTTCCTTCAGTATATTTTAGTTAAATAGTAGGGTATCTTAAACTGATTCACTCGGTTTTTTTACGTCTGTTAGGTTTAATATTAATGAAACAGTGAAGTGGCTACAGAATAAGTATCAAGTACGAGCTGGCAATGAGGGATATCAAAATTTTAAAGACGAAATGATTTTCTTAATATTGTAGAAAAAGTGAACTGAGAATTTCGGTTTCCAACAATGTTGTTATCAATATGTAGATGTATACAAGGTCTATAGTTGCTGTAACTACAACCCTAATTTAACACTTAAATGAGAGTGATTGTAGAAGAATATTTGAGAATAATTCAAATAAATTTATTTTAACTTTTTCAACATTTATTTATCACAATAAACGGTCAACCGTATGACGTGTATATTAGATTTACTGCTAATATTTTAGGTAATATTATATTAGGTTTTATATAACAAGGTATACAAGAAAATAGCAACATTTATCTTATTTTAGGTTCAATATGTTCAAGTTCTATGTACATTTTAAATATATACTACACAATGTTCATCCCATTACGTTTTTTTGTACTGCATACGAAATCCGGTGAATTACAACAAGTGTATCGTAGGTAGTATAACATTCCTTTTGACATATTTTACCTCTTTTTTGAGCCTCAGATTTCAGCTATAGTGGCTTCGATGTACACTGATATTCTATTCGCAAAGGACAGCATTTTCATGCTTATGCTTATTTGCAAAGTAAACTATTAACCGTGTCCAGGCATCATTGGTCTTTCCCGGGATTCCAATTCGTGGTCTCTCTCAGTTAGTTTTAAGAGAACTATACCCATTAATATAAGAAAGAGGACAAATATTTTGAGGTTCCGTCAACCACCGATTAATCAGATAATGAAAAAGCAACAGAGGTATGAGTTATTTTATAGATGATATGGAAAATATTACTAGGGGAGTGAGATCTCTTTAGGAATTCCTGAGGTTATATCCTAGGAATACGAGATCTAGAAGTTTATTTGGCTTTAACGATACCGTACTCTATTCCGAAATAGCTGAGTGTCCCTTATAGGTTACGATTATGAGATACGTTATTTGATACCAAAACAGTAAAATCAAAAACTGGCGTGTAGATTTACAAAAGAGTCAAGACTGATAACTTATAACCGAACATATTGTAATATCTCGTTAGGAAGCAATTAAACGGCTTTTGACCTGTTTAGTTAACAAGAGCACCTAAGTGACATATTGATTTTATAACTTTGAGTAATTTTTTCAAGGTTCGTTTTTGGTAAATATACTATTACCAAAAGTAAACCTTGAAAAAATACTCAACTGTATAAAATCAATATTTCACTTAGGTGTTCTGGTTAACTGATATATTTAATATATCTAGCTTTAGTAATACAAGGTGAATACTGGACATATCAGTAAATTAAACTAGAATAACTACCTCTTTGTCAGTGAAGTCTTAATAACTACTGTTTGTAAGACATTTAACAGTAGATCGTTTTCTGGATAGCTCAGAGGAGCTGAATTGACGACAGAGTATTCCAAAACGTCTTTTCCAAATCTTGGATATAGCTCACTCAATTATAGTTCAATTAATTGTCTGTTTTTTATGACTTGTTTGTAACAATCTTTGTGAACAAGGTTAGATTAAAAATAAATAATGGTACATTACATAGTTTATTATAGTGCAAAACCAAAATATAAAATTACTAACATAATTTTAACACCATGATACATTAATCTGCGTACAAACTTTGAAATAAAATAGCTCAAGTCTCTCAGAACAGAAACTGATCACAAAATTAAACGGTAAAAGTTGCCGTGACAAGAATATCTAATTCTGTTACTCTACGAAATCAGTAACTAACTTCGGTGCAATATCAGTTAGTGTCCAGAGTAATAGCATGATCAAGACTGATCACTTGTAACCGAACAGTTTCTAATATCTTTATATCAAGCATTTGCTTGCTCAGTTTACCAGTGCATAAAAGATATGCATTGATGGTATAATTTTGAGTAATTGTTTTCAAGGATTACTTTTTGTATTAATTTATTTATATATCGAACTCAATTGTTCCAAGTAAAACAAGCAATAAATACTGAACAAATCAGTGAATTAAATTAGAAGAATTATCACTCCGTCAGTGAAATCTTAATAATTTGTTTTACGAAGATTACAGAAGACAATTCTCTTGATAGATCAGAAGCGCTGATAGGAATACAGAGTACTCCCAAAGTTAAACTATTACGTTTACGACTCTACGATTTCTCCTAAGTTCTGTTGAAACAACGGCTGTCTTATAATCCAGGTAAGTCTTGGGTTTTATACGTTATCTCTCCTTTTGGTATCCTAAACTCAATTAGTTAAAAGGTAAATGTAATGAAATGAGACAGTTTTCTTACTGATCTACGAAATATATAAATGTTTATTTAAGTGGTAATGAGTTTGACTAGTTAATTTGTTCCTTAAGTGTCCGAAGTTGGTGCTCGGTTGCATTTAAGATGTTCAACCTGTGGTAGATGTTTAAATACCGAGGAGATGAGCCCTGTTGTCCAGAAAACATTGTCATTTATTTACACTATCACTGAGATGAGTAAGAGATAACAAGATTTTAAAGTTTTTTAATTATGAAATCGAAAAAAACGAAATAATACATTCACGCATCACGGTTCATTAGAAAGCACATTCATTGAAAACCAATTGCTACAAATGTAACTTATATGATTATTTAGAATCCTAGAACTTCAGTAACAAGACTTACGAACTGAATTTAATAAAAAGCTTCTACATCGATTTGTTTCGTTATCATGTGTCATGAAGAACTGTTAAACGAAAATGTATACATTTTAAGTTTCGTAAACGCATATCGTTACCTATCAACTCAAAAAGTTGAACTCGTTTTTAAATTTTTATAGCAAAATATGGAATAATCTGATGATCAGTTTACATTAAATAGGTTTTTATGGTAATAAAAGCTATTCATTTGAAGTAGCTGTAGTAATAATAAAAGTCATTGAGCGTACTAATATACCTCAACTGTTTTAAAGTGAACACTATTACAATAAATTTATTGCTTATAAATAAATTCTCATGATAATTAAACGCTTTTTAATGAATTATGATAATGTTGGATTAGTATTCGAAATTCTATTGTAAATAATGTATACGAATAAAATAGCATTCTTAGGGTTTTTGCACGGAATACCTTGCACTTTAACAAATGTTTCTTAAAAAGATCTTTTTAAATTGACGATGAATGTAAGAAATACTTTTTATTTACTGAAAGATGTTTAAATTTGGAATTGGTGAATGTCAAAGGTGAAAGATTGGTGAGTCCGAAACGCTGAATCCGAACTTCAAATAATCTGTTTTAGGAACAACATATTTGGTTAAATAAATGTTTTCATGCTGTATTTCATATGAAAATCGACAACGTACGCTGTAAGATACTTTTTTATCTGAGAATATTCCTCTGTGTAAAATTTAATTATCATAAAGATGAAGATTTATAAATAATAAATTAAAAAATTTGAATTTTATCTTAAGGGGACCAGGACAGTAAAAAGTTGGTAAAAACTACGTTTTCACTTTTTTATTTATTTTTGTAGACAATTTTCTTGTGAACATTTTGATATACAACACTTTATAATTTAAATTTTATTAGCACTCGTAAAAAAATAAATTCAAAAGTGTGTTTTACGTAAATATGGCTAGGCAACAACACCTCATAGCTAAGCAACGCAACTTATTTGTTATAGTACTCATTACTTTTAATTATGATGATGATTTAGTGTGTTACTGTTGGCTAACCTGCAAACACAACAAGGATAGCAATACTGTGTTTTTTTACATTGATCATAATTGTGTGTTGTGTTGTTTGAGGTTTTGTTTGTTTACTTATAGCAAAATTTTGTGTTTTTATTGAATATAACTTATTATTTCTGTTAGTGGTGTTTACACAGGGTGTCCAAAAAGTCCCAGGTCGGTTAAATATTTTTCAAAATATTTAAAATAGAGCTACAAATCCTTACAAAAAGTTACTGGACGTAACCATCTATTTTATCACATATTCAGTGATCCGCTACTTCCTCAGGGGGGCGGCCCGCTAGGAGTCAGAAGAAAATCTTAAATATAAGCATAGGTTGATATGCATATCAAATAAAAGGTCTTTATTAGTAGAGTACAGAGCCGCAAAACCCGACCTCAAACGGATAACCTAGTAAAAAAATGACAGCCGTTCAAATATGGCTAGAGTTTGGGTTCAAAAAGTCCCGGGTCGGTTTAAATATTTATCAAAATATTTGAAATAGAGCTACAAAACCTTACACAAAGTTACTGGACGTAAAAGTATATTTTATCACATATTCAGTGATCCGCTACTTCCTCAGGGGGGCGGCCCGCTAGGAGTCAGAAGAAAATCTTAAATATAAGCATAGGTTGATATGCATATTAAATAAAAGGTCTTTATTAGTAGAGTACAGAGCCGCAAACCCGAATTTAAACGGATAACCGGCAAGGAAGTACTGAGGAAGTATCGGATCACTGAATATATGATAAAATAGATGTCTATGTCCAGTAATTTTGTGTAAGGTTTTGTAGCTCTATTTTAAATATTTTGAAAAATATTTAACCAACCCGGGACTTTTTGGACACCCTGTATATTATTATAATAGAACGAAGAAGACTTAAGAAGCCAAGAAATGTGTTCAAGAAAAGAAGAAATGTTAGGCAACCTAGAGGTAACGTTGTTCCAGTTTGTAACAATTCCACACCTAGGCCTAGTACTAGCCTAGATTGTGATATTGTTTCAATCCCTATTGAAAGTGCTCCGAAGATAAAAATAGGTGATGTTCAGGAAACATATAAACAATATGAAGATCAAATGAATTAAAATATTTTAATTGACCTAACCTTGCTGAACAATGCATTATCACAATAAAATAACTCATTTTTAAAATAAAT
This sequence comes from Homalodisca vitripennis, assembly GCF_021130785.1. NCBI lineage: Eukaryota > Metazoa > Arthropoda > Insecta > Hemiptera > Cicadellidae > Homalodisca > Homalodisca vitripennis. The sequence continues at coordinate 44,813,620 of NC_060214.1, forward strand.
TTAAGCCTAAAACTTTAAAACATATATATTTTATACTCGTATTTTTTATCAGGCACCTGACAAAGTGTGGAAGTAAAGAACCAAACTGATACTGTTATTACTACCTGATTACTATAGCTATAGTAATAGGTTAATAGGTTAAAATATAGTATTAGTTTGACATAAACAAGAACCATTATCCTTCTCTTCTACAAACATCCATTTTATGTCACGGTAGTGAGTCTTTACTGGAATACTGCCAAAATATTTTATATTTTCATTTTATCTGTTGTTGTGCTTCTTTGTTTAAAACATGCTCTGGTTGGAAACAGCAGAGTACCATAGACAATTATGAGTTACCGTATTTATTCCAGTAAGTTATTATTATTTTTATGCACAGTTTCAGAGTTTGTTAGTTTTAATTTTGTTAAGATTTTAGTTATTTTTTACGTCTGGTTTCATTGAAATATACAACTATAGTTCTATATGTATTGTTAAAAAATTTATACAAACTGTATATCAGAAATTCTCGAACTTGTCTTGCACTCAAAATTGTTCTTTTTTAAGTTGCATAACAAGGTAAAAAGATAAAATTTCGAGTACAATTTATTTTGTACGCACCGTTTAATTTTCGATATCATTAACTAGTTTTACTGACCATTTCAGCATATTGTAATTTTGGAAGTTGTAAAAGCTTTGGTTGTAATTATGAGGATATTATATAAAGATAATCAAGTTCAGGTTCAATCTTCTTCATTTTCTCAAAATACTTATATTAATACAATTTACCTCACAGTGCACCTCAAGCGACGAGTGCGGGAGTTTAGTTCAATCATAATTACAATTATCTTATGGTTCATTGTCCACTTCATATTCCCATAGTATTTTATTTACTTAAACTAAATTTATAAACCAGCCAAAGCAGTATAAATCCAAAAAATAGTATACCACGTGATTATTATAATAATACTTAGAATAAAGCAGCATTAACTGTTATATGTACAAAAATAATGTCATTACAAGCATTAAAATTTTTACAAGCAATAATATATAAATATATAATGTAGGTGATAAGAAGCAATATAACTTGAAATTTAATAACTAAAACAATAAAGTTCCAAGTAACTACAATGAATAAATAAATACGTAGATAAAAAATTAATAATGCAGTGATAAAAATAATAAGTAATAAATTGGTGGTAAACTAAAAAAGTGGTAATCAATAGAATCTGACATTCCCAATCCGCATAAATAAATAATCTATGTATAAATAATCCAAGTGTGCAACCTGTAGTATAAATAATACGTACATGCGACTTTCTAACAGTACAGCTTTAACACACTTTCAAGCAAATTCCTTAGCATAGTTATTTGCTTACAATGCACAACAACAATGAAATAACAAGCAATAGAAATCGACAAGCAACAGACAATAAAAATATATTGTAGGCGGTTTGAAATGTAATAAAATTCAATAAACTATAATTATAAACTATAATAACAAATACTTTAATAAACTATTATATATGAAAACTAATAACAAATAAATAAACATTCTATGAGGCTACAAACAATAAATAAGTAACGAATAAATAATTCAGTAATAACAATAGTACGTAATAAATATTACATTGGTAAACCATTGAGTTTAATGTTTACAAACCAAATGAATAAATAAATATTCTAAGTTGTACAAGCAGTTTAAATAATATATATTGCTGTTATATAGTACAATTTCAACAAACATTTTATCTAATTCTTTTAAAAAGTTAATTACATTGATTTTAACTTTATGTTTTTAGTCAAATATAACCTCAATGCCAAATAATCTCACAAAGTCATTAAACAATTTTGGGCCAAGTTAACAAAACTGATGTATACTAGATGAAAAATGGTACCTTGAGTAAAATATAATTACTAGATTTGGTAGATATATTTTATGGTTTTAGATTGCACGTAAATAAAATCTTGTGGACACAATTGAGGCTTCCTTATAAATCTGTGTGAAAGTTAAAATATTGTGTTCTGTAAAAATGTAGCTCATGCTTTAATTATATTTCACATTGTATATATTTCGCAAGGCATGTCTTTGGCTCATTACAATAGTGATTGGAACAGTGGCATATGCACCTCCAAAATGCAATATCCTATACCTCATGGTACTGTCAAACCAAGACACATACACCTGCTTCAACTGGTGACTCCTAAGAAAATTCTTCAAGTGGCAAAGTGCATTGTTTATTCCTTTTTGTCACATAGTTTACGTATATATTCCACTTCAAATACTCATCAATATATAAACATTAATATTTCACACGTTCAAATATTACTGTACTATAACATTCACAGCTATGTATACATTGATGGGAGTGATAATTGGTTTTTTTTAATCAATTACCTAAATGCTATTTTGGGATATTATCAGATCTACATAAGAGCTTGTGTATAGGACCTAATTCTTCTAAGGTGTACCAAGACAAATTTAAATGCAGTTTTCTCTTACATTATCTTAAAATAATTTAACTATTGATATACTATTAACGAGGAATGTATAGTAACACATTAATTCATATTGTAGAAAAAATATTATTCTCCTCGTAAGTAAATAAACAAACAAAAATTCAAAGCTATTTATATTATCAGACATCTTTTAGCAGTTGCCAGAAAATATATTTAAAAGCATTGCAGAATAATTTATAATAATTTATTTTTATTTTGTTTGTAACTTACCGTTATTTGATCTAAAACGAATGGGTAATAAAATGTCAAAGTGTTTTACATATCTATAGTTACAGTTTAGGTTTCATATGTTGAAGCATAGTAAGTAATATAATAAGATTTATATTTTTATAATTTATCGTGCTATGAAATCTTTTGGGTTTTTAAACGGAATATTTTGTGATATAAATTAATTATAAACGATCGATTGAAGTACAATTCATATCAACAATCAAATTTGGTATTTACTACCTGCACAAGTTTTCTTTAGTTTATGTAGATTACTTCTCGGTCTGGAACTGGATCAGTACCACCAGGTTAGTCGTGGCCGCTCCAGCCATCTGTACAAACAGTGAAAATGTTCATAATTTTATTGATGAAGTTAGATACTTATTTCAAATAACACTTGGGGAAGCCCTGTGGAATATCCAGGTAGCCTTAAAGATTCCAAAGTAATAATTAGTGACACTAATCCCGGAGAAGTAAATTTAGGCGAATACATGTGACGACGTCTCTGTTGAAGTTTCAGAGCTTCTTGGCATGGTGTAATAAAGAATGATATTGATAGAGAGATATATTCCTTCTATACATTACTGGTCCCAGGAAGATACCTATGGTCTATAGATACCTAGTTATCGCTGTGAAGGTAACCGATGATTTCATTCACTTAGCCTATACTCCTACTTAGAAAACTCCTGAAAATATTGAAGGGTGACATCTAAAAGCGTTTATTAAGGTCACTAAATGTTAGAGAAATAAGACAATGCTATGCAATAGAAAATTAACTTTTGTAAATTAAATCGAACAATGCATTCTGAAATACTTTTATTTCTATAAATTTCTAAAAGTACAGCAATACGATATGGGATCGCCTCAACTTGTTTTAACAGTTATTCTGAATATTGCTATTAAATAGTTTTAACTCTTAAGCAAATTATCACCAACAGGATCCTTCTTAAGTTATTACATTAGTCACACAAATAATTAATGTTATTTATTGAATGTTTATCGTATTTAAACTAAAAAAAGACTAATTAATGACATTACATGTGGTTAAATCAACACAAAATTTCAAGAAACATTTAGGTTAACTGCAATAATACACCTATAATTTAAACTTTCTATGTGATATTACAAGTATCATACAGCATACTTTAAATAATATAATAATAATAAAATAATAATATTATAGCATTAAGTATTGAAATATTCTTGAACAAATTTTAATAATTAAATGATTTTTTTATGTCAAATTACACCTTTATTATTTACACCGCAACTTTTAATATCTATGTAATGTACCATTTCTAACTGACTCGAAAATATCGAAAACTATGTGAATAAGAAGTTTTATTCAGATAAAAGTTACGGGGGATGGTATTTTCGCACAGAACCAAATAAACTATTTTAGGTTATAGTGTTCCCTAAAACCTAAAATGCGTTCTAAAAGGAAATGTTCATAGTTCAATGAAAGATTAAGCAGAAACTATATATGAGAACACTAAGAAGCACAATTAAAACAGTAAATAATATGTTTAAATTTAGTAAAGTCTTACTGATATTAGTGTTTCGTTGTGGATCTTGAAAAAGCCACGAGCAGAGAATCTTGCGTTTGTGGTGAGGCGACTGCAGCAAGAACTCATTCAGCTAGAACACATCGGCTTGAGGCATTTAATAAGGAAAAACCTAAAGGTTGTTTATAATAATAATCAATTACGTCATTCACTTTGCACGGATAGTTCATTTTAACCCAGATTGTATTTATGTGTTAGGTTATTTATTCACTAGAATAGAGATAAAATAGCAGATCTCAAAACTGAGAGTTACTGACAGTAAACGTTTTGTTCATTAAATAATTAAAGACATAGTGTTATACGCTCAGCCATAAAGCATTATCCTGATAATTATGTTTTAATAATACGTTTTAAGACCGCCCACTAGGTGACAATCAGTTGACAAATATATACATTTACAGGGAAAAGTCCCACAAAGACTATGATTTGTGAGTGGAGACGAGTACCTTTATCAGTTTGTTTGTAGCTTAATTATTTATGAATAACTGTACAGTAATGTTACACAGATAACAAAATTAAATATATTACAACTTGATTTGACTATTAGATAACGGTGGTCGATGTGGATGAACTAATGCAATATTTCACTTTCTAATAGTTTACAGTAGTCAGCTTTTTTATAATTTTATTTGATTTAAAACCATATTAACGAGATTAAATCATAAGCTAACTATTTAAATATTTTAAAATTATTAAGTGTGTAGACACATACTCAGTTCGCTAACATGTCATTTCTCTTTTAAAGGTAATTTCCCTACGAATATGCAACCACTTGCGTAATTATATACGACTTTACGTGATATAAAAAAGTAAATTCAATATAATACGTCTTTTCAAAGTTTGCTTATAATCGAAAACACTCTTATATTTAACAAATATACAAGAAACTGAGTTCGTCGTCACTTTGCATTTACAGTTACTTAGATGCATGCTCCAACTTTCTAGTTTTTGTCAGTAATCCCGGTTAGCATAACATATTAACCAAGAACTTTCCCGTTTGGCATATGACATTTTACGTTAAGTTAAAAGATTTAACCTTTGTATAATACTAACCAATCCATTAAAGTAGGTTCACATCTGAAAGGTACAGTTATTACCAATAATTATTGTATCTATAAATGTTTCTAAATCAAATCACAGAGAAAATCAAATGATCAATAACTACTCGTAAATTATAGTTTATTTCGATTCGTGGGCTCATTTTCTAATTGAACAAAAATATATACAAGATTTACATTTCGAGATAGAGAAATTATGATTTTAATTCTCTAGACAGATTAAATGGTAATCCCAAAAATTTTAGCTTCTACGTCAATTACAGCTTGACTCTTTGCGTACAGTCAGAGTTAAATCGGATCTCGTTCTTTACCAACAAGTGGGAGAGTATTCTTTGAACGCTTTATAACATATATTCATTTTAATGGGGGATATTTCTTACCGAATCGTAGTTTTCTGTAGGTTTTAAGTTTACTAATTATTTAACCTTCCTTCACGTGCAAACCCTATTTATATAACTATACAATTTATACAACTATACAACTTATATTAGCTTTAAATCATTAATATTATATTAGTTTCTCACTAACGAAATCTCAAATATGATAATAATGCAAGGCTATGATTTCATTACCTCGTTCCTAAAGTTTGGATCCATATTTTTGTTTAACAATTTGCAAACCATCAATGATGTATTTTCAGCCTGCAAAAATATCAATCATTTGAAACTCATCACAGATTTATAAAACTTTTTATTCTAGTATTACACTTCTATTGAAATATAGGCAAGCATTGGGTTTGAAAAATCCTTTATTTATGCAAACAAATGCTATTTTCTTACATTTATGCGTGTAGGGTACAATCGAGTTTCGAATGTTAGTAGCACAAAAGAGGGGCAATGGTTAATTTCGTCAATTAAATATTAATCACTTTAATAGCATTCAGCTCCTTTTTTATCGATGGCATAATAATGAAAATCTTGGGACTAAACGAGATATTCTTTAACAACTTTTAAAATACTTTAATCAAATCACTTTTAATATTATTTATTTTAGACATGAACAAGAAGGTGTGTTTCAAAAGGCGTAAACAATAGTACAGTTATAATTTTTTACTGATGAGTATAATTTCTCTTACGAGTATCAATACAGGGAATCATTTTGGTGGGAGTTAACGTTAATATAGGTACTTGTTACGTAAATAAATAATTAATTATAACTTTCTCAACAAAAGACTAACCCAGTTCGTGACTTCAGTGCTTGAGTTAACAACCAGAATCGCATAGCAGATGAGAACCAGGACCCAGATTGCATCCATAGTCATGTCCAACACGTTACCAGATCTGACGTGCAAGAAGAAGAAGTAGGACGTGACAGTGACGTGAACAAATAATGAGAGCATAACGGCCATCAGCTGATCGCAGTAGAAATCATTAGCCTTGTGTACGACGTCACACAGCATCCAGTAGGTGTTCATCAGAGCCTTAATTTGCTGTATTTTTGAGACAGTACTACCTGAGATCACAGATAAGGTAATGAAAGTACATGCAAATATATTTGTAAGAATTATTGTTTTGAAGTAATCTGCAGTATAAATAAATATGTAGTAATCTCCTACGTGCTGAAAATTACCAAAAAGGATACGTACTTTTTACGTTTACTACAAATCATTTTATGTCAATACCTCCCTTTCTTCCATTCTCACTTTCAGTGATAATACTAAAATTACTAACTTATTCACTCACTTGTACGAAAGATGGCAACATCAGCCAGGCTGCGGTCTATCACCGTTGGTTCAATTATGCTGGAGATAACCTGTTCTCTCATCTTGTCAGTCACCATCTTGAATGCAAAGGTGATACTTTGAGTGACGTGGGTAAAGTGGAAGAGAAAGGCAAGTAGGGTGCATTCCAGGAATAGGAAGGTTGCATAACTCACTACAATGAGAACTTGTGTATCGTTCATCATGAGCTTTACGTAGTTGATTATAAAAAGGAAAGTTCTGACGATGGAGACTACTGTGACATTCACTTGGATCTTGACCTCTCTGTTCTTGTACTGAAGGTCTCGATAGATTCGATCCAGTTTGCCAAAGACGTCAACTATCCTCGAGTACTTCCATGTGCCGCTGAAGAACGTGGAAGCTGCCATAATTTGCAGAGCCACCAAGTCCAGAATCATTGAGAATTGCATGGGTCTATTCTTTTCATTACCGAATCTTCCCCTCGTGATAGTTATATACATACCGATAAAAGAGAGAGCTTCTTGTAGTATGAAGAATACTAAACTCCATATGAAGCCAGTTATAGAAAATGTCAGTTCCTTGTGAGCTTTAGGCCTCGAAGTAATTTTCAGTGGCAGACCTCCAAATGCACGCCAACCCCAAAGGATATAACTTGGGATATACTTCATGGTGCATTAGAGCGTGCTACAAACTTCCAGCAGGGAATTGTACGCACTAGGGAATACTTGATAATTTTTTATGCTTCATCATATTTTATTTATTCAAACACATTGTACGAAATATTGATGAAAAGATTTATTGGTTTGACCTTTATTGTTGGTCACCACTTTCATCACATGTATTTGATTGTTGTTAGTGGAATTGAAATATGTATTCATTAAAGTAATGTGTAACGCGAAGTTTACAAAAGACAGATTATTGTCAATCAAATAAATGGTTAAAAACAAACTAAATGGTTAAATTAGTAAATTGAATAACGAAAATAAATATATTTATAATCAAAGTGATTTTTATTGCTCTAAAAGAAACGCTAGATTCTCCAATATTTTAAAATTTGTTTAATAAGGCTTTTCGACAACTAAATTCGACCTTTCACATCTGTAAGAAGTCTATTCAAACTATGTAAGTTAATGAGATGGGACATTGCATGTCGAAAGGCCTTATAAAATTTATTTAAAATTATTGGAGTATTGTGTCTTTCTTATAGAGGTATAATTTATTTTCTGATAAGACGAGCACCTCATTCAATAAATTGCTTATTTTATAAAATCATGTATAGGATTGTACAATATAAAAGCCTCAAAATTTCATTTCCCTGATGTAAACCTTATTTATTTGCTATTAACTTTATTACAAACAAACAGAAAATTAAACATACTTCAAAATAAAATGTTATCATATTATTAAAATGAATCCAAATAATACTAATTATACGTAAATATTGATATACTAATTTCAATCTAATCTATAATAATTAAATAGAAACAATCAAAAGTTATACAATTAAAAAACTTAAAATATATATCGAAAATAATCGTAAAATATAAAACCCACGATAAAGTGGATTGTTAAATTGACGAAAAAACTGTTAAATTACTCTTAAATATAAAAGAGACTTGAACGCCTTATTAAAATACACTCTAAAATAGTACTGTACAGTACGTAAATAATAAACAGAGTAATCAGGATTTTCCGTATATTTTTCGTCATCCAGTTAATACAATCAGTAACAGCATGTTTCGAGATCTGCAATGTAATATCATTGAACTACCGTCCTAGGTTAAAATATAAAAAAACATGCCGATGCCGTAGCGTTGTGTGACACACGTAAGTCGGGAAACACAACAACCATGTTGTGTGTATATCCCTGTACTTACTATAAAACATGCAATTAATGAAAACTAAACACTCATTATTAAAACTGAACTGCAGAATTCAGGTTGCAATAGGTACCAAATGGAACTAACCAGAGGCCAATAGTACTTGTAAAACGCGATCGTCACGGCAGAAATAAGACAGAGGCAAAAGAAGAGAGATGAGGGTGGGATTTTTCCTATTTGTTAATTCTAGATGAACTTCTTAAACCTCCGCATTGACTTATTACAAATCTCTTATGTACTTGAAAATGTACGATTAATTGTTAGTTAATGTTTGCAGAATTGTGGTTTTTATTAAGTAAATGTTTCAGAGGTATTTCGTCTTCCGATTATATTATATTTTAGTTACTTAAAAAAATTATGAGAAACTTCTTGTCTTTACATTAAATTTTGATACCTCTTAAGGTTTCAAGACAGCGGGCAATCAAATGAATGGGAAAATAAATGGTTACTATATTTGTAGAGACGTAAACGCTTATTGATAGGTAAAGACTGAAGGCTTGGTTTCTATTATGATGAATGTTATTAGAATGACAATTACCATTAAAATGCGGTAATAAAAGAAATTAAAATGTAAAATTTTGATTAGAGTTACTGCTGCAGGTTTCTCTACGCAATGTGTGCTAGCTCCAGTGAGTTGATCTTAACTCAACATTCAAAGTTCTGTCCGCATCTGAGATGTCCTAATCCTATATTTGCTGTTTCTTGTTAACTGAAACAAGGAAGTACACTTCCACCGTCTAATACCTGTCGTCATTGTCTTGAACACCATTCACGTCTGAGTTTATCTCCTTCCATGACACTGTATTTGCTGTTATTAACTCAAACAGGGAAACTATAATTCCAGTTGTCTTCATTTTCTGAATAGCATTTAGTCTGATAGAAATCTTTGCTAATAACGTCTATGTTGAGTCAGTTACAAAATTGTTCTGCAATTTGAAAAACTTTAATCTTATTTTTTGAGACTTGCTAACAATTAATTCTGCTTTCAGTTTAACTTTAATGTATACTTTCTACCCTTTACATATTATAAGACATGTTTTACAGTACTAAAATAAACTGTGATTTATAACAGAATTAATATAACGTTGTTTAATCACTAGATTGTATATATCAAATCCCTGTATAAAAGTCTTACTAACTTGATTTTCCACATTAATTAAGAATACTACAAGATTGCAAGAGACTGGATGTATACAGTATGTTTCCTTTTTTAACTTAGAAGGAAAGACTTTTTTAGGCAAGTTCAGGGAGAAGAACAAGATGACAGCTCAAGATGCCAACACGTCCTTTCCAAAAGGCAGTATGTACGAAAACGAGCATCTATCTCCGGACAATAAGGGATTCCTGTCAAACTTAAAAGCCAGGTATAAAGAAATAGTATATACGTATGCATAGTGTAGAGACGGCAAAGTCTTTGTGCGGAAGTGCCAGGGTGAAAAGTATAAAAAAGTTGACAGTTATGATGAACTAAGCAACTTTCAGTTATTTTTTGTTAACGTGCTAGTCTTAAAAGCAAATTTCAACAGATATGTCATTGTGTTTACTTTATATCTGTCAATCACCAGAATTTCCTTAACTTCCAATAGGCTATGTCAAATAGTGTAAACATATCGATGTGTTTTCGATCCCCAAAATAACACTGATTATCTGAATTTCATTTACATCATACTTCTTAATGCGGAAAATTTTTGATAGATTTATCGCGGAAATAAATAACAGAAATGGGTAAATACATTTTATAATAATTAGCGAAATTTGGATAGTTTCTGACTAAATTAATTTATATTACATACCAGGATATAAGTTGTTTGCTCAGTGCAATGATACATACACATCAGGTGGTGTTATCTGTTATGTAGACAATGGTATAGATTAGAAATAGATATGATCTCAGCCGATGCCTTATTGTTGAATATTACTATCAATAAACGCTATTTTAGATTGTTTTGTTTGTATAAGCTCCAATGCACTTCTGAAAATTTGTTTATTAGCGAGTTAACTGAAATAATTAAGAATATTCATAGTAATGTAGTTTATGTTGGCGACATAAATGTGAATATTCTTGATAATAAACCAATTGTGGATTAATATATAAATTTACTTAATAATCATGGTTTCATGTCATTAATAAACACACCTACTAGAATTACTGTTACACCTAAAACTTGTATAGATCATCTTTTTGTTAGAAGTAAAAACATAAATTCCTTTAAAAGTGCAGTTTTTGATCATGGTATTACAGACCATTTCATTTTGGGACTCGTTTACAACAATGTGTACAACCAATCACCTAATGTGAATACTTTTAACAATAACGACAAACTTCAAGTCGATTATGATTTAGTTAAAGAGAAACTGAAAGTCATTAATTGGGATATAGTCTACAGTGATAATGATGTAAATAGTTGTTATTGTAAATTTAATGATATTCTGTGTTCAATTGTAACTTTAAGTTGTAAAAGGATAAGCGGGGGTAATAAATTACAGAAATCCAAATCATTAAGTCCATGGACCTTTGATATTTTGAATTGTATTAATAGGCGTAAGAGGCTTTACAAGGTTTTGTAAAAAACCAATATTATTCTAAATTATTATTAGACTGTAACAAAAACGTGTCACGGCAGTGGACAATAATAAATAGTTTAACAGGTCAAGTCTCGGACAAAAGTATTGACAATATTGAATTGGCGGACGGTACTATTGTAACAGATCCTTGCGTTATCGCGGAGTAGGTAAATGACCACCTTATCTCAGTACATTCTGACCGTCCTAGTACAGTCCCGACTGCCTTCCTACTTCCAATACTCACTTCCCAACAATCCTTTTTCATTGCGCCAACTACAGAGGACGAGATAAAGTCCGTCGTAAGAAGTTTTAAAAAATAAAAAAAAAAATCTACTGGATATGATAATATTTCTGCGAAACTTTTAAATTTATTGTTGATGATGTAGCGCCAGAACTGACTTATGTTATCAATAACAGTTTTAGTCAGGGTATATTTCCAGAAAGCCTAAAATTGAGTTCTGTTGTACCAGTTCTTAAAAGTAAAACTTCCTCAAACTTCCAAATTATTAGAAAAACTAATGGTTATAAGATGGCATACATATTTGGTTATAAAGTACTAAGATTGTTTTTTATTAGAATTTGGACCTCACAAGATTCCAGACGATGTTGTGAAGTCCCAATTCTAATAAAAAACAATCTTAGTACTTTGAACACAAAAAGATTTTGAATAGGTTTAATATTTATTTATTTATAGAGGGAAAAGGAACTTTCCCTTTTTAGTTTTTTAACATGATACGTAAAAAGTAGTTTTGGGAGGTTCTTAATTTTTCAATCAGATACTTATATGTCCCGCCCCAAAATATTATACCATATTGCAATCTAGGGTTTATCAAGCCAAAATAGAGGGAACGTAGAAAGATTAGAATTGGGACTGTAGGCAATGATAATATACACTATTTGAGTACTGTGATGTCATAAGGTGTAAAGAGTTTCATGGTCCATGTATATATTATACACTGCTTTTTATCATTGTTTACTGGTAATGTATTGATATTTATTAGTATTTATTGTTAATTATATTTGTGTATGTATTGTGGTGTATAATTTATTTATTTTGTGTATTTGTGTATTGTATGTAATTTATTTTCTGAATTGTATTATTACATAAATATTTTTTGTAGATACCCAAGTGGCAGCTAAAGTAATATAAGATGCTAGACTCTCGTAAATGTGTATTTATCGTTTTGTTTTCAATTTACTAACTGGCCACACTGCTTGTAAAAGTGGTCAGTCAATTTCCAAAAATGATAATGTTTATAACTATGTTTATATTGATTGGAAATAAATTCATTTAATAAAAATTCGCTACTGGCTGGTTTAACTCTCAGGTTGAACCTACAGTGAATATCCGTTACGTCTGGAGATCCTATGGATGTCCAGGAGTGGCTCATCATTATCAGAAAAGTTCACGGTATCGAATGGCGGATTAGTATATCAGAGCATTACTTTCGTAATGGGTAAAACTTTATTAGTTTTAAAGCCCTTTAGTCCACTAGAGCTGTATTATTCTCTAGTGGTCAACCAATTAATATCAAATCGCTCTTGATGAATTTTTAGTTACTCTAGTATATAAAAATTATATGGAGATAAAACATTAATGTTTACTTGGTTCACACTACGTCAAATATTACCCGTTAAAACTATTATAAAATGGAATCTTTTTAGCTCTTTTGTGAAGATCCATGGCAGCTCAATATGAACGAAAACACGAATAATATGGCAGAGCTGTAAGAGTATATAGGTTACCTGCAATTTAGTAAAGGCTACTACTCGAGACGCTGCATAAATTTCATTTATGTGTCACTTTGTGTTTGTCTATGCCTGTCTCTGTGTCTGTCTGTACGGTATTTCGAAGACGAACTTACCTACAGACTTCATATTTTATACAAAACTTTACATTTAAATAAGCAACACTGAGGTGATGCTTTATATAGCTCCATGGGATGTAGCCAAAATTTAACGAATATTTTAACAATGCTGTTACAGGTAACCATAACGGCAACAAGAAAATAATAAAAGCATTATTTGTAAATTAACTAAGTACGTCCTGTGAGATCTTAAAATGTTGCAGTTTGGTTCATATAATAAAACCAAGAGTAAAACTAGAGTAAACATTGTAGTGCCTTCTCCGGCTGACTAGAAGTTTTGTTATTTGAACATTGAAAATGAATATTAACTTGATGATTAAAAATGTGAGTGTATAATACGCAATATATTACAAAAATTGTATTGGCCTTAAGCTATAATTTTCGGATGGTACTTTATCCTCACACATACAAGGTGTGGTCTTTCATGGCGCATGCGTAACTACGGATTTGGGTTAAGGCTAATAATTTGTTGAAATTTCTTTTCTTTGTGATTCTATGTCTTTTAATCAACCCAGTAATTCCTTGAGAGTTACTTGTGTTACAAATATATACTTTTGAGTACAATCTCAGGATATTCAGGAATGATAAGGTGTGGAATAAGAATGGCCTCCATTAAAGATTCCATAACTAGTCGGGTACTATCTCAGCCATGATCATGGAAATAGGAGAAGATAGTCTGTTTCAGACTCTTCCATTCAAAGCTGGCAGGGGAATCAATACTTCTTATGTTAGGTTTTAAAATCTTTATAATTAAGGAAAACGCCATAAACTCCTACTGTAGTCATATGCATTAAATTATACCTATTGACAAGTCCTTTTTATCCGATTTGTTTAAAATTTACGGTGATTTGATGTACAGATCATTGAACTCTATTAGGTATGCCAGGATTCAGTGACACATCGACTTGTATTCCATAATGGTTCTACTGGAAGGTATTAGCCAGGGATAAGAGTGAACCTTCTGGTGCGTTGGGGTTAAATTTTTTGAAATATTAATTCAAATTTCAACTATTCTGTATTATATAATTGTTATTCCTTGAAAATAATCATGTCTGGGATAAAAGTGTTACCTCATTAAATTAAACTATTTATAAACACCAACCTGACACAAATAACTCAATGGATAGTTCCAGAAATTTGAAAAAATATTTTAATCTCGAACATAACTTTGTATAGATTGAGGATTATGTTAGAAATGCTGGAGGGGATAAATCAATGAATTTCAATTATGATATTAATAAGAAAGCCTTGTAAAGCGAAATTCTTATAGTTGCAGAAGACTAATGTAATGAAGGTTATTTCCAAGACAACGAATTATTCATATTATATATAATATAAACTCAGTTTATCATGTATGAAGTTTAAGATTTATGTTTACAAATTGTTCTTCATAAATGAAGTTATTATACAGAAGTGCATATTATAATGAAGTACGTTTGAGAAGGAGACAAAAAGTGATGCAATTACTTTTTAACTAGTTATACTAAACAGAGTGTTTAAACTTTCTTTTTGCAAGTAAGTTTTGCAATTATATATAAATGTGTTTCGCGTGGAAACTTTTCACAGTATTCTTATTTAACCTGAAGAATTTTTTTAATCCTCGATTATTAAAAAATGTATGCAAACAATAAATTATAGGTTAAAATAAATAGCCTTCCTGCCTACTAAAGCCTTTTATTTTAGCCCATGAACTAAAAGAGTTGGAGAACAATATTTCAGAGTGATGTTTATTATTATTTTAAGACATCGCTTGAAATATTTTTATCGATATATTAATTAATACAAAACGGTTTTACAGGAATTACAAATTCCAAATAAAATACTACTAATTTCGTAAATACAGCATCCCATTTCTTTTAATTGTATGGTAACAAATCCAATCAATGGATATTTTTCGCTTAATGTTCAGATAATCTTGATGAATAATTAAACATAATATGTACTTGCATTCTGCATAGTATGAGAAAAACTGTAACTTAATTAATTAAATAAATATAATGATAAATAATTAAATTTAATTCTCCAGTAGTTAATGTTTAAAAATGGTTTTATTCCAAGATGGTTTTCATTGGATGTTTTAATTGATTAGCCATTTCGGATGTATCCCCTTTAAAATTTTAACTATTTTCATCTAAGTAAAACATTAATTTAGAATAAGTAGTTGTTTATAATTTAGAATAAATTTTCATAATTCTTATTATTAGGGAGCCTGAACAGTATAGCAAGTATATACATGGTTTTTAAAATTAATGTTTTTTAATCTACAATAAATTTATTTTTAATCTTCTAAAAACATGTAAATAAAGTTAGTCTTAAAACTTTTGTGTATTGCACTGTATTACTATATGATTCTTTTGCTGTTTATTTAGTGTAAATATATATAGGTATAAAATTATAAGTATACATACATTTTATTGATATTTAGTATCATGGATTTGTTTAGTGTTGTATTTTTATTAGTTTATTATACTTTAGTTACACCATTAGTAAAAACTTAATTGAGTTTAAATGCGCTGACATTTGAATCAACAGTTACATACTTTATAATTATCTGTTACAAATTAAATAGATACAAATACTTTTGTCAACTGTAAATATATTACCTTACACAAAGTATTATATTCCTAACAATCTGCGTTGAAACCGTAGGTAATTATAAAAAAACGTGCAATACTGAATGGGACCTGTGATCATTTAAATCGGAATTACGATAGCATTATAGACAACAGTAAATAACGCATTTATCAACAACAACTAAGTAACATAATGCCTCACTGAACTCATTAAAGAAACTTGAGAGTGTCTTGAAAACAGTACACTGGAGCCTTGACATGGAATTAAGTAACTTTCTATTAAAGCCATTCAAAAACAAAGTTTCCTTTCCACAATATCACTATTCCATCATGCTCGTAAATAAAGAAACAAAATTAACTAAATTATTAAAAAATCTAATTTTTTATTAGGATTACAAAAACAAAGAGTGTTACTTTTAAAAGCCGTGTTAATAGCGTGGAAACTAATAAACCTGTTTTAGAAACATAATTCAAACCTCAACGAAATAATTATTTATTGCCCGTAATAAACAACTGTAGCTTAGTATAATTTTCTAATGGATCGACCTGGCTTTGATGCATAAAAGTACTCAATGGAAATTTATTCCAGAACTCTTCCTTGTCATAAAAGTACTCAATGGAAATTTATTCCAGAACTCTTCCTTGTCGAATGGTAACTCTATAGGCTTTTCACTATATGTTATCCTTTACAAATAAGTGATTGCAAAACCAAACTACAAGTTATGAAAAAACCAAACTATTGTTGAATGTCTAATTTGTTATTTGTATACATGTTACTAGTGTAATTTATTCAATAAGTGGCCATTCTCAAACCCTAAACGCTAACTTGTATCTCTTACATTAGATTTACAAAGCTGTGTCCAAGAGCTTAATCATTCAATGATAAATAGTAAAGGTTAGTTTTCATTTTATGGATTTAATCAAATACCAACATTGAAATACTATTAGAAAAATATTGTTTTGTGAGCCCCAATACTTCACGTAATTAAAGCATCACAAATTATAAACATTTTTTCTGCTTGGATGAAATTATAATGCTGCTGTAAAGTCACGAGTACATTCAATTTTCACAATCTTAATAGATGGATAGTGAAGTAATTAATGTTGTAAAAATTTAAAGTTTTCTGATAAAGTTGTTCAAAAAAACTATTGGCTAATCGTTTACGATACTATTACTTGAGGCGGTAAAAACTTTTATTTATGTATGTCTACATGTCTAGGTCCATATTATGTCTCGTGGGTAACCTATTGATTTTAAACTTCCCATTAATGTTCATTTATATATTATAAGCCACCCCAAATTTGTTCATGCCACTTCTATAAACTGAGCTGGGCATTAGTCTACATATTTAAGTTGCTGTTATGGATTACCATGACAGTAATGAGCATATTCCACAATAAGGAAATAAAATGAGTTCATCATGACATTTTGACAAAGTGATGCATATAATAGTACTAGCTGAAATTATACCGTCATTACTTGGTGAATGTAAGAGTAGACTTTTATTATTTTAACGGTGTTAATAAAACGCAGCACAATGAATTTAATATTTGGTAAGATATCTTTAAAAAAAGTCATAACGTATAATCTTTAAATTTTGCATGCTATATATTATTATAAAATAAAAAGTCATTCTAACCTACACTTTCATGAGTACACTTTTAAAATTACTCTTTGATCTTGCTGGGACATTAGTGATTTTTTAGTATGTTTGTATATATATATATATATATATATATATATATATATATATATATATATATATATATATATATATATATATATATATATATATATTCAATCTGCACGGTGAACATATCAATATTGAAATCAGCTAGACTCTAGAAAATTTTCATGCAATTTCAGAGAAGCCTGTAACGCTACATGTAGTTTTATTCCTCTTTGTACAGTAAATTAACAATATTTTTCTTTATGCAGTTTTAGTTCAATATGTTGAATAATATTCTATCACCTGTTCATTAGGTTGACTAAACGTCACAATCAAGTTTATGCTAAGGAACTACAAGATTGTTGTAATCCACTCGTTATGTTACTTAGGATACCAAAACGAGATAACCTGGAGAGTTTTCTCCACTTTGTCACTTGTGGGACGTAAGACCACAGTGTAAATGCAATTCTTGAAAGTTCAGTTAGGATAATATTAATAACCATTGTTGTACTGTTTATGATATAGCAGTATGGTGGAATACATAAAAAAAGCTCCAAACAGTTTCACTAGAGTATCCAAGAAGATATTTTATGGCTGTTCCATCTTATGTAAAATTTAGGTCGAAACTGTAAATAAATAGATTCATTTTTAATTAGTGGTTGATAGTGGCTTCAAAGGAAATTTTGAAACTCGAAGACTTTAAACTACTTAGTAATATAATTACTACGATGTATTATAAGTCCTGGTAGATTTTACAAATCTAAGTAGGGATACATTTTATAGATATTATTAAATGTTCATCGTTCATATTAAAAGAGTCAAAGCTGACTCTAATGTCATTTTTGCACGTGTAGGGCATTTTTGGTTAAAATTCATTATATTTACAACGTCACAGCTGAGTTCACCATGGTACCCTTATAAAGAAAATACAAATAACATTAAAACCTTTGCCTTGCTGTTCTGACGAAGTAAACATACATACATACTTAGGACTAATAAGTTTACTTCCGTTATATGATTCTTCGATCCGGAGATGTCATAAATTAATTACGGTGTCTCAGTTTACCTTATTCCAATTCATAAAAACTATAAAGGTATGTAGCTGTCAGAAATATACTTCAGTCAAAAAGAGTCTACTTCCAGCTTTTTTAATCTACTCTCTGTCTAAAAATACCGACGCAATAGGCGAGTTTACCTTGTTGCCCAATGAAGAAACTAACATACTTACGTCGGATCGAAAAACATTTATGCCCTAATAGGAAATCCTAACAACTTCCTATCTACTTATGGTATAAGGAAAAATCCTTGTTAAGTTTATGGAACATTGAGCAATAAAGTACCTATATAAAATTATGCACTATAGAAGCATTTTTTTCTAACAGTAGTATGAGAAATAATAGATCTTTAAGGCATGTTAGTATTTATTTACAAGCTTTTTTATAAGTCACTAGAAAAATAAAAAAGTTCCGATTGCCGAGTAGTCTAGCCCGTTGGACTTTGAGTCTGAGTTAGAGATAGCGCAGGTTTCCACCCGTCGGTGACCGTTGCACTTTTTATCAGTACCATCGACTTTGTACTGTATCGACTTTCCCCCTTATTCTGTTTGATAAGATCCTCGCACAGGCCAGTAGCCTATGAGGACAGGCAGAATAAGGCATAAGAAGTGATCGGCTTTTCATTAAAAACAAAATGCCATACCGAAACGTAAGGTTTTTGTATCCCACGTGAAAACATTCACAACTTTGATCGTTGAATCAACCTAGAATAAAAGTTATATATTAAATTTTTATTTCCTGTATAAACTACAGGAAACTACACTACACTACACTACAAATCCTGCAGTTCTGTATAATAAATATATATATATATATTTATTAGCCAGAACCAAGATTAGCCTTTGTATAAGCTCTAAATCGAGGCAAGAACATTGTTGAGAACTTTAATGAAACTGTTTAAGATTCCATTTCAAGTTTTATGTCCTACGCTGTTCTGACAATTCCAAGAAATTCACTCTTGCTGAAATTTTGTTATACAAATTTAAACCATCGTTTTGGAGCAACTACATTAATTGACGTACTCTAATCAAGCGTAATAAAATTCTTTTACATAAAGGCTCGTAATCGTAATGACTGGGATAATCATAATAACCGTGTTCAACTCTTTACATATTTTTATTTCCAAGTAATTAAAATAGGTGAAGTCAGAAAACGTAGGATGAGAGAATGACGAGTATGAAAAAAAGTTTATCACTCACGTACTACAATGCATTTGTGCAGGTAATAAAATAAAACTTCATAAACAAATAAATTGTCTTGCTACACCAATGACTGACTAAAGCAGCTAATTCAACTGTTGCGAAAACAACTCTAACTGCATGACTTACAAGCAATATCACAAAGTCTGTACTTTCACACTTGGAGAGTATTTGTCTTATCTTATTCCTCCAAGAACTATACAGATATTAGTAAACATATGAAGTGGAGTGATACATTTGATATATTATATGACATGTTTCGAATTAACTATATATTCTATATATATTTATGTGTGTGTGTGTGTGTGTGTGTGTGTGTGTGTGTGTGTGTGTGTGTGTGTGTGTGTGTGTGTGTGTGTGTGTGTGTCAAGGGTTATCATGACATTCTGCCAAATTTAAAAAGTGTAAAACTATATTTAGGGACTGGTTACTCTTAGATCGAAATTGCAAATGTAATATTCAATTTATGTAATGTTCATATTAAATTGAAAATGAAAATGTTATTGTAAATCCCCTTTATTGACGATGAATACTCAACACAATGAATTTGATATATTTTCTTATTCGAGTTTATATCAATTTGAGAATTTAAATATTCAAATATTAATTTTAACTTGAAGAATATTTTTCAAAAATTTAATTTTCTATGAATAAAAGGTATGCAATAAAAATAAAAGTACTTAATTCCATGTTACACAATGAAACAAAACCATACATTATATGCTACAAGAACCCATTATTGCTAGTAGAACCAATGGAGTTAGTAAAACTATTATTATTTAAAATCGGTATTCATCAAAGCACATCAGATGGCATTGACAAAATCTGCTAATAGCTCAGCTGGATTTATTTAAATACTCTAACAGGGTCATAAACGTTTAAGGCACTCTTTATTTCCTTTTACGTCCTGACACTAAGTAAACAATTTTAAAGTAAAATGCATTTATTTAAAATGCAACACCAATACTAAGTTAATTTAAACCTATACAAATATTATAATCAAAATTAATATGGATAGTTTCATTGCATAAATAAGTCTATTTAATTATGTTATGAATTTGCATTGCATAAAATCAATTTTGTTGTTTACTTCCATTTGTAATGTAGCCATCTACAAGAACTGCATGATTAGTTTTGTTCATTTAGTCTTGATATATATTATAATTTAGGAATTATTTTAGATTAAAGCTTGTCCGCTATTACTCAAACTCTTTATACAAAACCACATTTTGCGTATCATTTTTTAACATGTAGTATAATTGCAATAAACCTAAATGTTTTACCAATATTACTAACATTTAAAATGGTCCGTTTTTTCAACTATATACATCTCAGTAAGTGAAAAAGTTTTTATATAAAATTAGAACAAATTGCACCATTTTCTAATGCTATACAGAATCATGATATAAGTATAGTAATGCATAAAAATTTAACTACGTTGCTTGTGATTTTATCAGCATAATAGCCTTCCCTTTTGTTTAAATTTTCTTTGGTAAAGCAATACGTTCAGGCAATGTTTGAAACAGTTTAAATGGGTTCCAGATGCAAATTTAAAGACACCTACATTGAGTGCAGAGTCGATAAAGTGTGTAATCAACATTTAAAATCATTAGACTTTAAAATGAGGTAATACCATTTACATTAAAAGATTTTCATTTACATACTGTACACTTAAAACACACCTATAAATACATATAATTGCAAAACATATTTATGAAAGATACTACTGTGTTCTCATTAACATAAATTCTTATATTTAATTTGCTGAGTATTGCTTACACAACGGAGTTCTGAATTTATGACCATCAGTTATGTAGAATTTCCCCTATAGTATAATATACCAGTTGATATTATAATTATAGAATTGATATGAGTACTATTTTTCGGTGAATACATTTTTATTTCCTCTCACTAAAACAACACAAAAAGTAAATGTACATGAAATATAATTTTGTTCCGGAACATTGGATAAAAAATAATATAACGTTGTACTAGCTAAACTAGGTTGTGAAATGTTGCATTATATAAAATGGAACTAACTAACGATACAAACTTCAATACGGTGCGGCATGTGGAGAAAGGCTTTCTTATTGGTTATCTCTAACTGTCACTAATCACTATAAATTTATGGAGAATAACAATGTTGTATCTGTTTATTTCCATCTTACAAAATGTGTCCACACTTAATCCATATATGCCAAAAAAACAAGATGTTTTTAAGGTTAATCTTTTATATCAAATTTGTATATGTTAATTATTGCATTTATATCTCATTTTCTCTTTATTTCAATGTTTATTACAAGTGAGATGATACTATGAGTTGAATGATTTGCATATTCTCTAATGATCTGTTAAAGAGGACATTGTAAAGGATAATTTATATCTATAACTTTGTATACCTCAAATTTAGACCATCCGAATTCCACAAATAGGCATACTTTAAATTTAGACCATCCGGATCTACTACTATCCATACCTTAAATTTAGAATCAAACTAACAGTATTAAAATATTCTTGTACTATTATAAGGCCAATAAGTGAAACAAACATATGCAACAAAAATGTGTCTCTAACATTTCTGAAGTTAGAGTGTGTTAAATTTAGATATATATTATAGTGCATAATACCATACTTCAAGCCGGCTGAAGTGACAAAAAATAACAAAATAACTTTACAACCGGTATGCTGCTCAACCAATGAATAACGTTAGCGATTACTTCAATAATGTACTCTATTATCAATGACAGCACCTCTTGTAAACAGTATTTTGAACATTTCAGGGTAAATCTGTTGTCCTCTCCCTCTGTCTACTTTTATTTATCAGTGAAATATTTCATTTAGAATTAAAAGCATCTGCAGTATCGAATAATCCATCCATACTCATTGAAACACTGAAGAGAAAGGTGTATAAATCGTGGTTTACAGCTGCTTCCTTTTCCTCTACAGTAGTATTTCATTGATATCCACAATAAGAATATACCGTTAAAGTGTTTTTTCTGCAAAACATGACAAGTATTTCAGGCATTCAAATAATTGTATTAGACCAGTATTCATGATGTTGGCAACAATGCTGCAGTATTTTCCTTGTACTTTTAGAACTATGTGATCATCATAACTCTGGGCGTATATACCCGCTCGCATCGGGTCTTGTAAGAGAACATCGAACACAACGTTCTAGAGTAAAGTTGATAAGAACGCCCCTTTCCACAGACTTGTCATATAAAGTACATACTCTACAACATGGTATGAGGCATAGCGTTGATCCAGTTCGATCAGCATCGTGTCATTGTTCAGCACAAACCATGGCTCTATCCGATTTATTGTCAATAGCTCTTTTAATATCAAGGTCACAGTGCGATTTCCTTAGCATCAACATTACTCTAAACTGATATACGTATTTAATAATTACTGAAAAATCACTAGTGTTTTACTTTACAAGAAAATATATTATGGCAAACAGCCAAGAAACAACTAATTATCAATCTTTAATAAGATAAAACATTTGTCTCCTTAATCTCTCTCTTACCAAAATATACTTTTCCTATTAAACGTCATAAAAGGTAATATTAAGTTTTGTTGTCTACTAACACTAAAACTAATGAAATGAACGATTAATGTACTTAATATTATCTGTTACTTAATATTATTATTAACTATAAAAGTTGTAAATTAATTGGTTTTGGGATTTCTTGTGACAGCCAGCCAACACTTAAGAGTGGTATAGACAAGACGACTGTCTCATATCTTGTAAAGTATCCCTGGCATACTGCCATATCTTTAAGTACGTCACACAAACATCTTCACATAGCCTACTCTAGGATGTTTAAATAATTACTCGTACTACTGTAACCTTCTTACTCCTAATTTTATGTTTTATAAAGTTTTAATAAATGATATAAAACAATAAATTACAGAGAAAATCTTATTTTTTTAGTTTATAACGAGTTTCATTTTACTTTTCCATAAAGCATCTGTCCCTTATATATCGCACTTTAATAATAATGATGTACCGATTGTATTAAATAATAATTCTGGGGTAACTAGATTACCGGTGGAAGGAGTAGGCCCAGAAGAATGATAAGGACTGGACTGTACAAAGTGGCTGATGTCAGCGAGGCGCGCATCGCAGATGGCAGTGTTTTGATAACGAAATTTAAAGGTGGGGTTAGGTAGACGTGCCTTACCTCCCGTCTCAGTTAATCGGAAATGATTGTAACGAGTAGAGTTTGAAAGTGCTTGGAGTAAATCTTTTTTCTAATCGTTATCGAACCTGCGGGTAAGTGAACTTTTTAACTGGAATTCAGTCAATATACATTCTTAGTGGAATAACTTTGGAGAAAGAAATATTGTAAAAAATTTAATTTAATGGGAATTTAGGAACTTGTCCTTTTGATCTTTGCAATATAAAACTTGTTGGTGCAGTGAGCACATGTATTTAAAATTTTATGTAAAAAATACTAAAAGAGAAAAATACACTGAAGAATAGTTTTTAAAGTAAAGGAAAGAATATTAGTAACAAAATAAAATTTAATTTTGAAGATAAATTAAAGTGAAGAATTGCCAGATCAGATTAGAGTGTGAAAGCTTTTGAATTTTGAATAAAAAGCTGTAAGAACTTGGTACATGTTTGGAGTGAAGAATATATTACAAGTTTGAATTTAAAAGTCATCAAGAAGTTTTTATTTTTATTCCAGTAATTATTTTTAAAAAGAAGTTTTATTTTAGTTGGAACTTATTTATTTCAGAAGATTTTCTTTTATTTTTAAAATTTTATAAAAGTTTTAAATTTCAAAGCTAACCCCTCATGTTCCAGTAAAAGGGTACAATGACATAGTGTAAATAAAATGTGAAATAATGCATTATTTAAAAAAACATAATTAACATGTAACTGTACGTCTTTCTGTATTTAATAGTTATTAATAGCTAAATATTCATATTATTAATGTAAATGAGTACATAAAAAAAAATTAATTTAAAAAAAGAAAATAATAATAAATGATATGGGTGGAAAACAATATATTTTTAACTAGGAGCACAATTGAAAAAGAGTTTTTGGTCGATACATTATTTGTAATTCGATTGTTTTAAAAATTCAATCTTTAGTTCAGAAAATTTAAAACTCAAGTAACCATTAGTTAAATTTTGCAAATAAATATTTTTTTTAAGCATTAAGATCCTTATAGTTATAAGGTGAGCCGGTTCAATACCTATATCTCCCCGGCTCATGTGTGTTTTTATATAGTGTATGTGTGTGTGGTTTATTGGCTGCAGAGCCCACTGACCATTTGAAGGCGTTTGGCCTTTCCGGTAGAGTGGCGTCAAGACTCCGAGCCGTGGTGTACAAGTTAGGAGTAGCTCCAGTTTAATATTTTGTTTAATTAAGTGTTTGTTAGTTTTGCTGAGCTGTTTTCCTTCTGACATGTGCGGCTAAGTTTACGGCCCCTCACTGATGAGTAAGTTTTGCTTTCTTTTAAATTTTAGTGATTTTTATTTTTCAAACTGTGAAGGTTAAGAGCACATGGTTTTCCAAATTGTAGTTTTGCCTTTTATTAAATTTTAGTACTTCTGGCTGTTAACTAATTTTTAAATTGGCTTTCAAATTAATTCTCTTACACCTTTTATTAGTTTTCACCCTTTCTATTCGGCTTAAATTAATTTTCTGTCTCTCAGTGAGGACCAGTCCTAGGCTATATGTTACAGTTCATTTTTATTCTGCAGCCAATATTGTTTGTTATGTGTCACTTGTTATGTAGTTTTTGTAAACAAACCCAGAGAGACTGCTGAAGGTTCATTTTACTAAATTTTTAAGCCTTTCTGAGAGATGTAACGTTCTTCGGGTCTTTTAGCCCATAACTCCCCCTTATAGCCTACTTGGTTAATTTAAGGGCCTTCTGCCATCAAATTTTAAATTTAGATTCCTGTTAATAGGCTGCTACTTATGGCCATCAGTTTTTTTTCTAATAATTTAATTTTTTTTTTACCAAGAGTAAAACGCTTAAATTTTTATTCTGTGACAGAGGGGATTTTCATACTAACTTTCTTTGGGGTTGTTTGTTTTGAGTTGGGAATTTTATTTTAAGTGCAAGATGCCCTTCCCCTGCTTTTCACCCAATTTTGAGCCAATTCTGTCAATAAATGCCTGTTTTAAAAATGTTTTAACCAAATTGTTACGTATGGTAGGCTACTGCGTATACCTCAAATAAATTTCTTTATAACTTATTGTTTTTAGTCTTTTAAATGGAATATCTTGTTTATTTATTGTTTTATAATGTTACCAGCTTCTATATTAAGGTTTATTTTAATTTTTATCAGTAATTGATTGGTCTGTGATATTTTGAAATTTTGGTAATTTAACTTAACTTAAAATTCTTGATAGATAACTTTTGGCAACTTTACTTTTATTAAAATCTATATTGTTTGGCAACTATTTATTAATTATTATTAACTTTAAAAGGGTACTAGGCTGAAACCTGGTTTCAGGGTCCAGGAGATGAGTTGATTTTCTGCTGTCATCTCTCCATCATGCGTGGTCGCAGAGAACCTTCGCTTTTGCGCTCTGCTGAAGGACGGCCACCATGATAGACATTTCTACTAGTCAACATCTGTGATACCCTGCTCATATTCTTTATTTATTTGTTATTGTTATTGTTGCCATTTATATAGTTTATATTTTGTTATTTAATTTTAAGTTAGTTTTAGATATTATTTAGTTATTTCTTGGATTTCATTAGGAGGCCCCCCCCCCCCCCCCACCCCCCCCCCCCCCCACCCCCCCCCCCCCCCACCCCCCCCCCCCCCCACCCCCCCCCCCCCCCACCCCCCCCCCCCCCCACCCCCCCCCATTGAGGCCTGTTCACTTTCGTGATATCACGCTAAATTTATAACGCCCAGTAAAACGTGGATATGGATCTTTAGCGAACTTTGTATTTTGTATATAGCAATAAACGGATGCATAAACTATCCAACAAAACCCAATAAACTTCTTAACCGAATAATCGATTATGATAACTCATTGAATTTGTTGACGAAGACCTAAAAAAGCTGAAATAATTTTTGATATCATTAAAACAATATATGATATCAAAATTATGTTGCTATTTAAATTATCTTGTAAAAATATATAAAATTTTTCCCAAAAGTATTCTGAAAATTATAGATCCTTTTTATGTTCCTACCTACATTTGATTGGTAATAAATTGATATTTTAGATATCAATTATAAACTAAATATATATGTTTAACATTCATCATAAATTGTAAATTCACTGTTTTATTAAAAAATTTTATAAGGCTATTGCCATTTATACCAATTTGATTAATGTAAACAAAAGTCGTTTCAGAGGTATTTGGTCTTCCGATCTTATTTTAGTTTAGTTATTTAAACGCATATGTGACAGATACGGCAAAATACAATGTAATTTAATCCTAAAAAGTAAGAGCTCTGTGGTGTAATGGTAGCACAGTTCACCCGGCAAGTGAGAGATCCGGGTTCGAGTCCCGTCAGAAGCAAGTACATTTTGTGATTCACTGTTTTTATTGAACAATTAATAAGGCTATTGCCATTTATACAAAATTGATTAATGTATATATGTTTATATATACGAGGGCAAATCAAATATAAACGGTTAATTTTGCTGTTGACTGTACCAAACACGTTCGGACGTGATGCGGCTGTGGGTGATTGTCGTTTTGCTTAATAGGAGTGGGGGGACTGCTTGCTTCACACTAGCGTTGTGTTCTGCCTTCAGTTACAGCCAGTCCGAGTGAGAGGTACATCCATCTGTTGCGCAAATGCATCGTCATTAAATATTTTTAACAAATGAAGGTTGTTAAGCCTTCAGAAAATTTATACTCGTTTGCAGGCACAGTTTGGGGACACTACTCTGTCTCCAAAATCGAGTGTATACGTGGGCCAGAGAATTTAGGGATGGCCGGAGAACGTGTTTGAAAACGAAAGTCACGGTCGACGCCCAAGGTCTAGTCTTACACAGATGACAACATTAGTGCGGTTCGACGGCTTATTGAAGGTGATCGCCGGTTTAACTGTTCAAGAAATCTCGTCGGAAATTGGTATCAGCTACGGGAAGTGTTCAGTCTGCAATCACAGACCACCTTGGCTTCAGAAAAATTAGTGCTCGCTGGGTTCCGAGGTTGTTGACCGGAAATCAAAAACAGGTCAGGTCGGAGATTGCTGGGAGACTTCTGCAACGATTTCAAGAAGAAGGTGAAGATTTTTTTGAGGCGTATCGTCACATGTGATGAGTCGTGGGTCCACCATTACACTCCCGAATCGAAAATGGCAAGTAAGGAGTGGCGAAGGAAGGATGAAGGCTGCCCAGTGAAAGCCAAAACTCGTCTCTCAGCCGGAAAAGTTCTTGCAACAATTTTTGTTGACTCAAGGGGAGTTCTACTCATTGATTTTCTTCACGATCAACGAACAGTGAATGCGGCTTACTACTGCCAGGTGCTACAGTCAGTAAAAACCAGTTTACCGGAACAAAAGACGAGGTATGCCCATTAGAGATGTCATCCTTCTCCATGACAACGCAAGGCCTCACACCGCATTGTTGACAAGGGATAAATTTGAAGAAATGGGCTGGGAAACTCTCGAACACACTCCTTACAGTCCAGACCTGTCCCCTTGTGACTATTTTTTCTTTGCGCCCCTGAAAGAACCACTTGGAGAAAAAACGATTTGAAAAACAATGAAGACGGTCGTCGAATAGCACGTGCGCGATTGGTTAAACAACTCGCCCTCAATCTTTTTATGAACAGGGAATATTCAAGCTTCCAAATCGGTGGCAGAAATGTGTAGATAATGCAGGAGACTACATTGAAAAAATTTTGAAGGTATAGTTTCTATATAATATTATTCAATAAATATAATTTTGAAAATTACCGTTTATATTTGATTTGCCCTCGTATATATATATATATATATATATATATATATATATATATATATATATATTTGTGTGTGTGTGTGTGTATGTGTGTGCGTGTGTGCGTATGTCCATTCTTCCTAATGAAATCTTGAAAGGCCGAGGATCTAGCCCCAACATTACTTATCCTGAATTTCTTGCCAAATTTCTCTTAGGACAAAGTGCAATTTGAGGTTTCTGAAATTTATCTTTCAAGTGAAAATGATTTAAGTGAATACAACGTGTTTACGTGAATTAAAAATCACACCCAAACTAAGGTGCTTTTGTTTTTATATCCGATACTTTGTTGATAAAACGTAAAATCATAACAAATCTCAAAAAAGTAACATCTAATATAATCAAAGATTAATAAATAAAGTTAAAGATAATTTCATTTTGGGATTGCCTCAGGTGCAACATTGTCTCGATATACGGGCTACAATAAACGCGGTAAAACCCCGTTGGTAATAATGAAAACAAGTCACATAATAAACTTAATATGTATAGATATTATATTTAATTAGTTTTAAAAAAACAAATTAATTATCCTGTTTTAATCAAAAATTACAACTTTGGGATAAGTAGTGTATATCTTCAAGTTTGTACACAATGCGTTGAGATTGGATTTTGTGTTTTTTTTTCAAAACCTTTCTTTCTTATATCATAATTTCACAAAAGGTCATTGTAAAAACATTAAACTGATAATCTGAAAAAACTTTTAGAATAACATGCATCATTATTAAACAAGATATTGCCGTTCCAGAAATTAAGCATCATATCATTTGTCAGTTATGTAGGCCAGTTCGTTTTACAGACATTGTTGCTTCATATTATTCAGCCTCTTTTTAGATATGTTTCGCTAGTACTCAGACAATTATAACGGTTTAAAAAGTATAAATTATAATTTAAACCAGTTAATAAATGAGAAGACCACAATAGCTTGAAAACAGAGCTAACAATCAAGCGGAAGTTCCTGTCAAGAGCAAGAAGTGAGAGGATACCAGTTAAGCTCCTATTGATTCGTACGCTCTATTATCATAACGTAAAATGTACGGAAAATATTAATTACATTGTATGATTGTTTCATTGCCTTATTTATTTATATTAATTTTCTAATATATTATATTCATAAATATTAGAGTATATTAGATAACAGTTAATGAAGGAAAACACTAAAGAAATCTTTTATTTGGGTTTGTTTGTTTATAATTTAGCAGAAAGCTTTATTTTTGTATAAGGAAAGTTTCATCAAGGTAATGTAGGATTTAGCTCTTCATCTCAACAAATTTGAGATGTTTCGTGTTGCCATGACAGTGCTTGGGTAAGTAAATAATTAATATTATGAATTGTTTATTCCCAACTCCAAATCTTTCTTATAACTTGTCACTTGCATTAGAGTGAGTTTCAGTCGGCATTCTAAAATATAGCTTAGTACTGCTTAAAGTTTAGGAAAGGTTAGTAACTAAGGTGTAACAGGGCGTAATGTGATGTTAACATCATTATTTTAATTTACGGAGAAGAGTATCGTAAAACAATGGTAATCACCTTATGTTTTTGCCAGGATTAAATTCGGTTTCGTAAGCTAAACTCAGCACAAACAATAATCTCAAGGATATGATTCCACATAATTCTTGAGAACTTGTATGGTTTATGGTTACTGTTTTTATATTATGCAATATAGCACAACTGTAACCTGACTTTTCAGAACTATACTATGTTCCTACTATGTTATAAATCCAAACCAATAGCTATATGAACCATCCTTCATTAATATAATCTCCAAATACGTACTTTGCTATTTTGTATCTCCAATCCGTACAACACCATTTACATCGAAGACTGACTATGTAACTTATGAAAACATAGTCTCTTCTATTGACTCGTTGATTGCCTAGGACAATCGTTAAAGGGCCCACCTCCCTAAGGGACTCATTTAACAGTCTCTTTCTCATAGTACGAGTGAATGGTCTGTTATTTTACCATGCATTTGTTTTTAGCTTACTAGCCATGCCAGCTGGTAGTTGTGTCATGCCATAAACCAATCAATGATAATGATATCAAATTCACAAAATTAAAACAAGCAATATGTGTCGCTATAATTTAATGAATAGTGTACCTAGTTGTTGTTCTTAGGTTTCCAACAATTCATGAAGGCTTACTTTCCTTATTTATCTCTGTCTCTTCATAGTATGCCTCTTTATGTTTTAAATTGCTGATATACATCAATAATCATTCTATACTTACGCCATTATTTAATTTTCTGTTTACAATATATGCAAAGATGGTAGATTGTCCACTTCCCTTGGCCGAAAGATTTATTGAAATTATTTATTTATTATAATGTTTTGTATTGCTCTTTATCTTAAACAATAATCACCACGATAATACGTTTCATACATTGATGTTAATATTCATAACTCAAAATACATTATTCCCATGTACTGACTGATATTTCACTTAACATTCATCAGATACGTAATCAATATATTTACATTCTCAATATACATTGTTTTATTTCATTTTCAGGATAAAAATCATTAGTAATCAGTATACAAATCAATGCATGACATCATAATCTACTATTTATTCCAGTGGTTACCTACAGCTCGTTCTTTAACAGCTATAAAATGATATTGTCTTATTTTAATAAAATATCGACTTCCAATAATTCTTTAATACTTTACTTAACAGTTATATTATATAATATTATATTAAAGCACGACATAGTTTGTAAGTAGATAAAGTTGCCTTATGTTTACCGTAATTATATTATGTGATTTGTTGAGTTGAAAGGCACCAACTTAAAACAAATAAGCTAATTCTGAATAATACGCAACAACTAATAAATCCTGCTATATTTTTAATACTG
Organism: Homalodisca vitripennis; assembly: GCF_021130785.1. NCBI lineage: Eukaryota > Metazoa > Arthropoda > Insecta > Hemiptera > Cicadellidae > Homalodisca > Homalodisca vitripennis. Next base: position 44,845,229 of record NC_060214.1, read on the forward strand.
TTTTATGTGAACTTGTAGTTTATATACATATATTATTGCTGTTATTGGTTTAGAATATTTATTGTATAAAGAATTTAATTTGACACTTTATACTTGTATTTTACGTTATCCCTTAGGTGTTATTTTAACGTATTCCTGTGTTATAATTAACATATTTATTATTGTTATTTATTAATGTATTACTATATTTATCCTATGTTGCTAAGTTATTTGTGTTCTGTATAAGTAACCAGTATAAACATAAAAAACATGTTTACTAATTTAACACGATATTTTTATGTTTATATTGATAGATCTTGTTTTCAAATTATTGTACATTGGGTTTACCGTTGGAAGTAAAATAAATAAATATACATAAATGTATAAATAAATATATATCCTGTTTGGAGCCTTAAATTACAGTTTCATTTAAAAAATTGTCAATTGGATTATTATTTACATCATAGCACTCTTTATGTAGGTGGTTTAAGACTGTTTACACTTTTGTATAGTTTAAGATAAATTTTAGTCTTGTATTTTTACAATAAATTCCTAGTAAGTAAATCAATATATCACACCACAAATAATTTCAAGTTTATAGCAATAGTAAGTATCATACTTTACGTGGGAACAAACTCCAAAATGTCAGTATCCTCACCGGTATAATTTTCATGTACTGATGAATAAGCTCGAATACTGTCTATTACAATTACAATATCGTTAATTATAATACAATTCAATTTATTATAAAATAATTTCTTAAGTGGCAATGGGTGTACTAAAAGTGAAGCACTGTAAAATATAAAAAGTGTAAGTAGCTCTTTTGCAGAATAAATAATACTTGTAATAGTTATGTAAATAATAGTTGCATTATGTTGTAGTTTTGTTTAAACTAAAACTAGTTTATTATAGAGTTGGCATGAACTGATTTCAAATTATCCATACAGAAATTATATAGTCAATTTAATATTTTTGAGATTTAATTTTTCTGTCATAGTGAAAACATTGTTGAATCACAAAATTATAAGTTTATAACAACAGTAATCGTGATATCACACCTAATCACAAAGTCCAAGATGGTATTATCGTTAACGTTGTAATTCCCCAGTACATATAAATAAGTACCAATAATCTCTGACCGAATTAGGAAGAAATTTTGGCCGTCAGTTTTTTTGTAGCTGCCTGAAAGTAAGTCTTCCTCGATTGCAGAGAATTTCACATTTTTAAGTGATTTAGGTGATTTGAAATAAATTGCCTGTACAAAGAGGTAGCATGTACAAAGAGGAATCTGATAAAAGTAATACGTTTTACTAAACTATGCACATCATTACAATAAAACTCTGTGTTCGTTTTTTACGTGATCCTCTATCTGTTCAGCATTCCTATTTTACCTATTTAAAAAATAATTATGTATACAAAGTTGATTTATAATTTTGAATAATACGAATTACTTATTTATTGCTGTCCCATTTAGTGGTCCCTTAATTTACACAATTTGCAGCTAGGAATGAGGTTGAAATTAAGCAATCTCTAAGCTTGTACATGTGTTTCCATTAACTTACACGTTGTTTTAAACATTTTAACTAAAAGGGTGACAGAACTTATTAGCCAACGCCATATTTAATAAAAATACAACAATAACTTGTGTGGATTAGAATTAATCCTGTTTGCTGTGAGCAAAAGTATAATAAAACAGTTTAAGCGAAGAAGGTAAATATATTATAAACTTCCATTGTAAAATAATGTTTTAACTTTAAAAGTATAAATTATAGAAGCACATACTGTAGAATAAGTTTTGTTTTGAATTATATTTATAGACTTTTTCTACATTATTCATTAATTTTTCAAGACTTGCATAAAAGAACACATTCCTAATCTGGATACTTATTAATTAATGTTTGTAATATGTAATGATGACAAATGTTCCGACGTTGTATAATACTTTCAAATTATCCATTTAGCGTCAAGTATGTTTTACAGATATAAATGTGTATTCTTTATCAAAGACTGCCAGCCTTTTGTTGATTTATAGTTATCTTCTGTGTTGGATATAGATGTTAATCTTTAGGAAAAAGTTTTTAGATGGCCAATTTGTTCAGTTTATGAGAGGAGATCTGTTATGTTTAGAAAGATAAGCAGAAAATCCAGCACGGAGGCAACAATGTTGTTTAAGGGGGAAACCAATAAAATTAAAAAGGGAAACATTTACATCGGAAGATGGAAGGACGAGGTTGAGCATTATAGTGAAATCACGCAGTAAGGATAGATGCCAACTCACCGAAGTTCTTGCCTAGCTTCATCCGTGGAGGGAGGCCTTGCAGGTCGCCAAGTGCTTCTAGCGCTGCAGAGACATCCTCGGAAGAACAGGTCACTTTCTGTTTTCACTAAGAACAGTTACAGGCATCGAGGCATGAAAGAAGTTCAGGAAGGAATCATCTCATCGCACACTAGGAGAAATCACCGCGGCACTATTTCAAAGAACGCGTTCACCAAGGGCATCAGGACCGGGGCGACACTCTTACTACAACTAGAACAAAATGCTATGCCTTGGTGAGCGATCACGTCCGGAGTGAGTGACGTTAGATTGACCAAGTACAACTTCTAACGAGTACGAGAAGAGAGGACATCGAAACCCAAGATGGCACTTCTTTTCCAAAGAGAGAACAGAGAGCGAGCCTTTGTGAGTAACTACAACAGGAGCAAACCACGTCCGATGATACCGACGACGATACACTTGGGCTATTGTTCGGGCGTCTAAGAGACTCTATTGGACGGCGGACAGACAGACAGACGGGACCACTCGATGTGACCACCAATGAGAGATGGCCGTTAGATCACACAATAAATAAATCGGTTACTGGATAAACTCACCATTTTATTGATTAAGTATAGGAATTCTCTAAATTATTTCCTCTGCTATGAAAGAGTATTGTATTTAATGTTAAAAACTCATTCCAATTATTCTGAATATGCAAATAATATTCAAGATGGTAATCATTCTGACCAAATACATGTCATAATAAACAACTAAAATCTGTCATACTTCCATCTGTAGCGCTGGGCTAAACTGTTCACGACAGTAGTGATTGTTCACTTTTTAAACAACCCAGTGAATATTGATGCTATAGTTTATTACACAATATGGTTCGCTAATGATCACAAATTCACCTTGAATTTATTTAAGTAAGTAATAATGAAAACAAACATTGTTCATTACATTTATCATTATTTCAATACTTAAATAAATATAAACACGCTTATTTAAGTAAGATTTTCACAATAATATTAGAACAGCTTTATATTTAAGTAAATTGTGTATTTATTTATTTGTTACGATGTAAGATTAACACGATAATTAATTATTTATGACACGTAAAAACGAATTATCAATGGAATTCACTACTTTACTACCGGTACCAAATTTACCTCTTTATAAACAGAAATATTCTAACCACAAAATAAATAAAATACTTTTCGGATATGTGAAAGTGTGAAAATTGCATCCTTTTGAAATTACGTAAATTATTATTTATGTTATGAATACGGAAGAACTACACGTTTAGAAAATAGAAGTTCATGCAATAGCACGACAAAACATACAAACCTTATGTCATCAAGTACTTGTGTCAGAATAAAAATAAAATATACTGGCAACCATATCTGCTGTATTCACTCTAAAAACTAACACTATTAACTTATTAACCACGCATGCCATTATAATAATTAGTAGCTTATATTAAACGCAATTAGCATAGGAGATTTCTATTTCTATACCATCAAAGCCACAGTTTAGCTTGCCATTAAACCTAATGGATCTCTAATACAATTAGGTTTATTAGTGTGCATTATAATTGATAAGTACTACAAGTATCATCCGCATTATGTTCATATAATATTATACTTTAATTGGTTTTCTAATAAATACAATTTGTTTGTAAAATTTGTTTTCACGGATAACAAACTAATTAAAATATATAATGCACTTTGAATTCTTTGGTGGAATAGCGACAAATATATGTATAATATTTATAAAGTTTTTCCTAATTTAGATTTCCCCTAATATTATTAACATGTAAATTTTACATAACTCCGATGACCTCTCAACTGGCTACGCACAGAGAGCTAATGGCAGAGATCACCTAATTTCTGATTTATCGGAGATCACACTGTTCTTTGAGCTAGCAATGTCTTAGTAACCTCTCTTAGTAAACCAACGGGAATTTTCATTTGGGCTTCTCCCTCGTGCTGCGCTTTGATAGCCCTATTTCCTATCGACGTGTCTGACTCCCCCCCCTCTCAAACTCTCGTCACATTTAGGCTAAATTTTACTTACAGATGATCCTGTCATAAAACACATTTTTAATTTTATATAATTCTAGTAGACTTGTGTTGATGCTTTGTGATAAAAGTGGATAGTAGTTCTCTCTATGTGAGCTGTTTACTCTGCCGTGCTATTGTGCTGATAAGACTATTTTGATCATGACCAATCAGAATGGGGCCTGGGGCCGTGGAGAACCGATAATCACACGGCTTTCCTCTTATTTTTACTCTCTAAAAGCCCCGATTTATATTCATGTAATAATCCTCAATCTATTCTGCCTTGTTGAATATGTATAAGTGTTAATTTGGTCATATTTGCTTTTTAAAATTCTGCTTTCAAATATTTCCTTTTTTATGTATAATTTGCCCAATTAAAAGCCATTTCGTTACTCACAAACCTAATTTTAAATAAATATAAAATATTTATAACTCAAGGGACTAGATAATGTATAGCTTTTTGTCTTTTGGGCAATATCTACAGCACGAACAGTCCTATGAACAGGGAATTCTGCATAAAGCTTTACTTATGATTAGCCTACCTAATGTTTGATGAGATTGTAAAGTACAGTGATATAACATTTAAAATCATCAAATTTTCACGAGCTATCTGTGAGAAATCTCGAGAAATATGTCGTTTGCATATGTTCTGCATGAAACCTCATTTATACAAATTTAAGAATAATATATATGATATTTCATGTCCTTACACTGAATTTGGCTGATCTTCAATGGCTGGTACAAATTCTCTTCATTCTCGTAAACTATTTTATATTTTTATATGTAACATAGTTAGGCGTATAATGAGGGTAACTTGATCGGGTAGAACTTTCGTTACGTATTATGAAGTCATTCAGTAACGTTTTATAGGTTTATTTGTTTATGAAAAAGGTAGAGTTTTATAAAGGTACTTGTTCCTCAATTGGATTTGGCTCAGTCAGGAAACCCTATTAATCAGCGTAATATCTTTTGAATTAATTTAGCTATGAATTGGAAAGCATGTATATTTTAATTAAAATTAACTTTCATTTCAAATTTTTCAACACTAAATATTTTAGGAAACATTTTTGTATGTGTATTTTTTTTGTCTCCGGCGAAGGTATTACTAGATATAAATACATGAGAAAGGATTATAAAATCATTGGTATCCTAAATGCTCATCTCAGATTGATTCCACACGATTGAAAGGACCCCGCGCGAAATTGTTGGTGAAACTATGATATTTCGTACAGGATTCACAAAAACATTGATGCACGGGCACGAATTGTATGATCATTTATATATTCTCGACGAATTACACAAAATCTACATCTGTTACAGGTGCAAGCATTCGCAAGCACAGTTCTGTATTGACTCATATATATAAAACATGTAAAATTTAACAATTCCACCCAACGCGTCGAAAAGAGGCCATAGCGGTAACCGAGTCCTGAAGGCGATTGAACCTTAAACAAAAATAAGGATCTATGGTTTTCATGTTGACACCGTTGTAGGTTTTTTTGGAAGGCAGGGTGTCCATTTGCTATTGCTTACGGATTGGTTACTGTTGCAATATCATGTTTGATGTATTATAGAAAAATAATTTTTATATGTAGTAATATTATATTCATTTTTAACTACCCCACTCAGTATTAAGAAATAAACTTGTATAATTATAAATTTTATAAATAGACCACACCGACAAAATTTGTAAAATTTAGCAAAGCCATAACTTGGTAATACTAATTGTCCATTAATAAATAAAAAATTAAATAATAAATAATTACTATTTATTATCAACTAGGATTATAGCAATGGAAACAAGTATAACTTGGTAGAGGGTGTTCTACGAATTAGCAAAATAATTCACATGAATTCTATCAGGATTCAAAAAATTATTACACAAGTAAAACATGCCTGCCATAAATGGAATAGTAACAAATAACGATGCATTTGAGTTACATATATAAACATATTGTATGAAAAGCACTGGCAAGGAACCAAAGTATCCAGTCATCGCTGCAGTAACATAAACAGTTACACTGTGGGTGGAAATTATGTACGAGTCTTATAATATCACCCTTACAACGTTATGCAATGTAACAAGATTATTAACATAAAACAAGAATAAACTACAAAACCTTCTTGTATGTGGGTTAGCACTGAGTAGATTTGAAAGGTAATATTATATCTGACATTTTCTATGTATGTTACATAAAAAGCATAAAATTACGTTTCGAGAGGTTATACCCACCATCTTCTTCAATTTTAAAAGAACCCTAGGGCAATAAAACCTAGAAAATGTGTCATTAGACTTACACTGAACGTTGAAATAATTATAAAGTGATAGCTAACAAACTATATAAAGTCCAGACTGGAGAGAATGAACCAAAGCGATGTCATTACACAAGAGATAAGAACACAAAGACGTTACACTCGAACCAGTGAAAATACAACGAGTATACTTTTCCAAAAATAATACTTGACATATGTACAAATTTTAAATGGGTCATTAAAAAAAACAATTAAATATTTGTAAATGAGACTTTGCTAAATGTAAAGTTTTAAAATAATAATACATCCTGAAAAGTTAGGCTGAATCGTAAGATAAGTAAGGTTTTATACTCGTATATAATAATGTTTATGAAACAATACTTTTGGTTTGGCTCCTGTTGGTTAAATCGAAAATAAATTTGATAGGTACGATGGAAAATGTTCACTGCAATCTTTATTATACATTTACATATAGAAAACTATAAATGTTAATTAAGGCAACCAATTTATTTTATATTAGATGACAATAGTATTCAAACTATTAAACTCTTATTTTGTTCTATAAGAATGTTATTAATCCGTAAAATTCTTTACAGATTATAAACTTTATTATCTCAACATTCTTGTTATTTATCTATTATCCATAAATATATCCTCGTAATAAATTGTATTAGTAATAGGTATTTACGAAGTCTCAAAAAGAATAATTTTAATATTATTTTTGTCACAAATTTAAAGTTTGGTACAAGCTAATAACTCGACACAAAAAAAAAAATTCAAATTATATACGCCTTATCTGCCACCATTGCCAAAGCTTAACTTTTGGAATATTGGTGTGAAGTAATTTAATATTTTAAATACGAAACTGACGGCGTTTCCTTAAATCAACACCAAGGGGTCACAGCCAGTAATAAAAATAATACAGATCCTTGATATTAACAAGAGCGTTTAAATCCCTAGAATGTAAGCAGGAAATCCAGTGGTCTGTCTAGAGCTCTGTTTTATTTTAAATTTGTTGGCAGTTAACAGGACTATTAAAATTTAAAAGACATATTAAACTGAACTGTGTGTCATTAGAAATACTTTGATTCGTCCAGTTTAACTTGCCTTTTACTAATAATTTCCAACGAAACATCGATTTATGTAACTATATATAAACCTATTATACAGTGACTGATAATGCAAGGAGCTGAGAGACCTCGACATGTAATATTTAATTACAGCTAAATACAAATCTAATAGTCGTGTCTCTCTGAGTTTTAGGATTAGTTTAGATCTGTTGTTATGCTATAAGTTTGTCAATAAATGTACATGGTTATGAAAGTTAACAGAGTTTAAAAATATATGTCACCACAAATATGTTTTCTTTCGAGTCTTGCTATTTGATCTGTCTATAGTTAATTATCAATGAAATCTAAATTTATAACATTGAATCTACTTGAAAATTGTTAGTAATACTAACCGTCAAAGATAATAATACAAAATTTAATCACAGTCAAATAAAATCTAATTAATAGCCGATTTACCTAACACAAAGGCACAATGCCAGACTGTAGTGATCAGTGACGTTGTCACAGGCATTCTTCACACAGTGTTACATTCCTCTTTCATGAAATGTTCAGTGAAACAAAGATTGACTAATTGATGTGACCACAATGTGGACGATTGCTGTTTTATTTACAGTTAATTAACGATTGTATTGTGTTCTTTCCGGTCATTGTTTCCTTAGTTATTTAGTGTTATATGATGTGTTCCTGGCAGTTCTGTTACATGCATCACATCATGATAGACAGCACCAATAATACAATTCTTAAAACTTTTTATATAACACTTCTTTATTAGAAACAGAATGAGGATTTGGTTTTGGTGTCTGTTACGGACCAAAATAGTCACCAGGGGTTAAATAGAGATCAGAGATGATTTTAAGTTTTTTTCCTGTCGTCAGAAAAAACTACTGACAATACTTGCCAAGAGAGCAACTATAAGAAACAAAATTTTGGATAGTACCCAATATAATGAATGTTAGATTGAACATAAAAAACAAGATAGTGTGAATTTGGTTTTAGGGAGTGTCTTCAATGTGAATTTTAATGCTTTAGAATTTGGAGTAGGGCAGTGGGGAGAAGTAAGAAAATCGTAGACTATAAATAACTCACCTTGGAGGTAGCTCTTGAATAATATATGCTATTTAATTAGCTGATATTAATTTTTACACATTTAATAACAACATATAGACGTCTTGTAAAAAACTTAGTTACATAACTTGCTCTTTAATATCTTAACATGTTTACAATAAACATTGTATCTTCATGAGTTGGCTATAGTTTAAATACTGTTAACTTGTCTGACTGTATATTAAGCATACTGAGTATAAAATTTAAATAAATAGTGTTAGTAATTTAAATGTGTAAATGTTCACGGAACTTTAACATGGCATTTTTAAAATCCTTTATCATTTCGTTAAAGATATTTAGTGCGAATTTGTCAAATTCTTTGACATTTCACGTTTACATATTTGTATAATGTTTTAACTTATATAACCTAATGCCCTTAATACCCCTTCTTCTCAAAAAAAAAGTTTAATTTTTAAAGTTTAGCCAATTTATTAAACACGATTTTTTAAATTTTAAATCAAAAATACCATTTTCCTCATTTAATGTTACATATTGAACAACCAATTTCAAAACCAATAAAGATGTTTCATTTTGGGAATAAAATATTTTTTAACAAGAACGTCTTTGCTAAGTTTTTTATTAGCCCATATCAGATAGTTATTAAATTATACTGGAATCAAATTCACGTGTTTTATCTACTAATGTTGAGTAGTATTAAAGGAAAGGCTGCAAACAGCATATTCAATATCTATACATATATACTCCTTTATTTATGAAAAGTTGTAAATTGCCATTTATAATCGGTTTAAGACATTTTTAAAGATATCAATTACAGTAATTAAACTAAAAAAATACATCAAAGCTAACTTATTTTTTCTTTGATATGATATCTATAAAAAATATCCACATTCCTCTCGGTAGAGTAAGAAATAATGTATATATTCCATCAAACGATTTTTACAAACAATGTTGTGTTGATACAAAATCCAATCTCACCGCCCTTGTTTATAAGCTTGGAGATATTCTCACTTTTATCCAAGTTGTTCTGATAAAAATAATACTACATATTTGGATATATTTATTCTTGTATAGTTTTCAAAACTGAGTTGTTAACGCAAATATTGTGGCACGTACATCGGTACACTGCTGCACCTGAGAGAATCTTGAGGGCAAGAAATGTTTATCTTCGTTTAGTAATATTATATTCCCGTCTTTTTCTTAGATGCAACGAAAAATTTGTTGAGCTTGTACGTAAAAAATATAAAAACACTTAACTGTGTTGTATTTTTAACATTTGCATGAATAATGTTTTCATAAAGGAACAAGAATTTAAAGTTCTGTCATTGCACTTAGTCCTAAGAGGACATTCTCACTATTTTGAAACTATATTCATTATGGATACAGGTGAGGGGAGGTTCTTTTCGTGTCAAGATTATATTAGGGAGGATTGATTACTATAAATCAGACATCCTAGTTAAAAGAAGAGATGTTTTTTATATTCCAGTCTCTTCCAGCCAATGTTGTTAGGTAGTAGTAATTATTTAAGCCTCAATAAAGAAGCTCTTCCCAATACAACAGTCACCTTCCGCAGCAACCTCTAACGATCTGTCCTTTTACCCCAATACCACATGTAGAGGGTTTTCCAGTTTTAAGTGACACATACTGTATGTGTTTTCTGTACTCAGTATAGATGCAGCTGGAAGGTAAGGACCACCCACAAGTGAACCCTAACGCGAACCTGTCTCTTTTACTATCCAAATTGTATAAATAAATATCAGATTCGTTAGCAAAATATTGGGTACAGTATCCTGAAATTTTGTTTTAAATAACTCTTTTATGCTGCAGATATTTATCCAAACGTCGTTCAAGAAATTTGTATACAAGGAACTGTTTTTTCTTTAAAAAATCCCACTAATATACTAATTTAATGTAAATGGTTTTTTATTTCAACTTCATTAAGTTTGATACTTAATGCCCAAATAAAAACTTTATTTAATTAAATGCAAAGTTTTACTGTTATTTATAGGATACGTATAAACTTACGATCTAACATATTGCTGACGTATTTTTACGAATCCCGACGATAATGACTCAGCTGTTTTGTAATGGAATGCTTCTTGAGTACAAAAAATTTCATTTGCCGTTATAAAACTAATACTTCATAAACATGTGTTAAATTAACGATGTAAATGTTTGTTTAGAAATAGAATATATAGTTAAACTTCTTGATTTAGTCAATACACATACATATTTTTGTATATACATTATGCACAATAATATTCATAATTGGACTCAAATTAATTTTTTGTGCGTTAACCAAGCCTTATAATCAAGTGGCTGGGGTAGTTTAATTTATGTCTGTCTATCTTCCTGCATTATATCTTGGTACATATTGAGGGTTCTGAAGAGCAATGTGTATTATTGTTTAGACTAATGTAAGCACAAATGGACGATAGACTTCTCTATACTTCTAATACCGAATGAGTTACCACTTATAAATTTGCGTGCACACAGATATAAAAATTTACGCGAGTTTCCCAACAGTTTCATCTTTATTGAAGTATTGAAATTCGACGATGTTTATATATTTTTAAATTTTATATGCTTAATTCTTTTTTATAAGCCTAAGTTTATACATTGTATATTTTGCGTTGTATAGTTATGCGGTTTCTGTTAAACTTATACAGAAATGATTGTAAAAGGAAGCCTATTGTTGAAAACATAAAAATCAATTTGACTCCCGACTTAGGGTTTGGTCACCAGTTTACTATCTCAAGAAGAATTATCTAAATTTGAAATTGAACATAAGAATACAATCTCTGAGGTAAGTTCAATGTAAGAAGACGCACATATACAGTATTGTTACAAACAATTACACTTAATTAGCTTATACCTGTCAGTACATTTGGATCGTAAAAAATATGTACTTAAATCTGTGCAACCCAATGGATATAAAAAAAAACTGTACATAACCAACCGTCCGTGTTATGACATTGTGTTAAAAAGGGTAGTTCAATAGGTCTAATTACTGTGCAGCAAGCCTTTTGAATTAATTTAAAAAATATTTTAAAGCTATAAAATCCACCTCTGAGATTTGTTAGCCTAATCAGTACAGACAACAATCTCAAGATTCCTTATAAATATGGAAATGTTTCTTGATTGAAGTCCTGCATTGGACATAAGGACACGTTTTACCTCTTTGTTGAGTGTGTATATTACTTGTTCTTATTATTTATTCCCTTTCTTTTTTTCCAACAGAATCTGGCAATTCAATACAAAAATAATATAATGTGAAATAATTTACAAACATTAACACAGCATTTTTTAAACAATAATAACAATACTTATGCCATATACAATGATATTTCAACTATACTACAGTCAATTTAACTATGGAATATGAGAATATTGTCAAGTACACGAATTACAAAATTCAAAGCGTTTGCAATAGCAATAAAACAATAATTACCGATTAAGTAGTTAACAATAAATCGAAACGAGGTCATGGGTTTCAAATAAATACGAAAAGAATAATAAGGATAGCAACAAATGAGGATGGAGGAAAAATTTTAAACCAACAATTAGTAGTGGAAAATTATTATAAGAACGTGGGGTGCGTGTATCCAAATCAATTATCCTCTACGACCGCTTATCCTTCATTAATATAGATTTTAATATATATTCTGTTATTTCGGTTGCTGATAACATGAATTACTATTAACTCATTACCAATATTTATTGCCCACTATAAAAGCGATGAAATGGGAGGTCCCCTCACTTCATTTTTTGATTACGGAGCGTATGCCTTTGTTGGAGGGGCCAGACGATTTATATATCATTCGTTTACTCATGGGGAAAGTAATGGCCAGATATTATGTCTATTCTGATGCTACTGCTCTAAAATATTTAAGTGGGAATCTTTAAAATAATTTGTTCTACCTACTTCCATAAAAAACAAGCAATTACTGAGTTATTGAGATTTCTTATCTACATATTTTATCCACTAAAAATATGCTGTGATATGTTTTTAAGGTATAAATAGCTGTACGTCCATTCTTTACATAAAAGATTGTCTTGCTTCAGGATCTTTACTCTGTAGCTTGAACTCCGAAGTGGAAACAACATTAAAATGGTTCATTCTTTAAAACATATCATGTTTCAGGTAAGGTCGCTTGTCGTAAACACATTCTTATTTTACCAAAAGGCATACAAGTACTGAAACGTTCGTGGAAAAGAATAAGAAGCCTGAATTACACTTAAAAATGTGTACAGCGTTGAAAGTGAACAAATCAACTCAGTCTTCATTGATAGTTGTTTTTAACAGTACGGATTTGTGTATCACATCCGCTTGTAGTTATTTGATGTATTAAACCAACCATACGTACTAATATCATCTTATGGACATAATTTATTATTTTTTTAAATTTCGTCATATTGGTTCACAAATTGATTAAGGCATTATTTCATTATTTATCTCTAACGTTTCTGAGTATTTCCCTTTGTGGTTTAGAAATTCTGGTAAAAGCCCACCATGATCATGCTGATAATTTTTTCTGTAGTTGATACATTGATGAATTTTTAGTTGAACAAATGAAAGAAAAATAGAATTTAGTTGGTTAAACGCAATAATAATATTTTTTACTACCATAAGCTTGGGGGTTTCAGATGAAAACCCTCTAAAAATCACATATTAGACTCATAACAATAATCTATATATACCAATATATTATACTTAGAGTCAGCAAAGCAACGAATATTCAAACTGCTACATTATATATTTTTTAGCTATTCTTATAATAAATATTTTTAAATTTTATAACCCTGTTAAATCAGAATAAGCAACAATAAATTATTCGAAATTAACTTTAATAAGAAAATAGGACAACGTTTTTGACAGTGAAACTATTGAAAATGTAAAGTTGTAAACATTTGTCACTATGTTATGTATAATTTAGAGAAAATTAGTTTATAGAAAGAAAAAAACATATAATATTTAATTAAATATATATAATTTACAATGTATTTACTGAATTCAAATTAGGCATTGCACCATTTTATAGGTTTATTTTAAATCGTTAGTTTGATGACACTTGAAGCAGAAAGGATCACACTGGATGATTTATCAGTAAAAATATATTTCAGGAAATTACTGAAATATTTTTGAAGATAATTAATTATGTATTTAAAAGTCACATTTTATTCATTTATGAGTTTGTGACTGTAAGGTCTTCGTCATTCGTTTTGAATAAATTGAAACTCAAATCTTGACTTCTGTAATAATAATATAGCCTAAATTCATGCTTACCAATAGAACAAAATATGTAAATCAGTCTTTCGTTGAGAACAAATTCGAATAGCAAAGAAACTTAAGGTAATACAAAGGATATAATTGTGAACAACGACAATCATTATTATGATAAAATATTTAAATTTCATTTAATGTATTTTAAACATAAGTATTAAGTAGAATATTTTTTAAATTTTTGAATTCCGTCGTTGCAATATATAGGGAGAACGATTACCTCTGTATGTATATATGAAAGTTTGGAATAACTTTAAAGTGAAAATGTATATAAACATTTTCTGAATCTATTTCACACAGTGTTATAATAGCGCACGTAACGTATACATTTTTGGAGACACGTTTATGTTTACTATTTAATGCAATAACTTAGTATTTATGGTTTAAAACAGCATCAAAGAATACTCTAAAAACTAAATTATGAATTAACTTTTCTATTTAGTTTTCGTAGTTTTTAATTTTTTAATGATCTTAAACGTGCTTAAAACCCCGATGGGTCCTTCTTAAGATGGTATGTCTATCTGTGGTAAAACGTTCTTCAGGAAGGTCCTAATCATTCTGATAAAAATCTTCTAAGGCAGCATTGTTTCTTTTACATCATTTCAGTAAAGAATTCTTTAATTTTTTTGATACAAAGTTTCATTGGTTTATTTAAATAAAATAATCCTGCAAACTTCTTAATATATATTGAATTATAGTTCCTAACAATCTTTTCCAAGGCATGTGTAAAAAATATTTCCATAAAAATTTGCGCTGTAATCTGATATTAAAGCTAACTTATATAATTGTCATAGTATTGTAGAAAACGAATATCATATTAAAATTTAAGAATATATATATATATATATATATATATATATATATATATATATAAAGTTATTTATGAACATTATTTCTCAATATAAAAACCGTCGTCCAAAGTATATCTAAAGATAAAATTTGTGCTAAAAATTTATTTTGCTAACTAAATTGGAATATTACTGTAAAATTCTATTTAAAATATAATTACTTCCAAAAAGTTCATATATACAGACAAGTTTTGTTAATATTCACTTTGCCATATGATATTAAATATCTTAGCAATTAAAAGTTTAATTTTGAATTGCATGATTACTTGTAAAACATTTTTTGTAAATATCATGTGGTTTAAATAATCTAACAACAATATAAACGTCAATATGTTGTGGTTAACACAAAATTTGAGGTACTGTATCGAGGGATATTTGTGGTTAACCAAACTTCCCTCCACTTCCTATGTTTCCCAGAGTATTTCCGGTTATTCAGTCGCTGTCCGATTTATTTCATATAGGTACATTACAATCATACCATTTATATTGTTGAAAAATAATGTTTTTATAACAGGCCGTATACTGTTAAATGGTATTTCTTGGACTAGATTTCACAATTTTTAAAAAATTATCCCGCTTTAGTAGTACTTGCATAACTAAACCAAACTAATTCCAATTGGACTAAAGACCAATCTCCTTTGAAGCCGTATTCTGCTCGTCTAATGTGCCACTAGCCTGTGTGACGATATTATTAAACACAGTCGATGCAGTACAAGGTCACGGTCAGGTACAGGATTCAACCTGCGCTATTTCAAACTTAGAACCAAAAACAGTCTTAGACAGCTCGGCCAACTCCACTTCCACACTAGTTTTGAAGAGTGATGTTAATTATTTAGATTAAATAATGAAATGTGGCACGCAGAATGTAGAATTATCAAAATTAAACAATCCGTGTAGTCAAACATTGATTACCCTGAAAATTTTAATTCCAAATGTTGGATTGGCAGAACAGACTGAGTATTAGAAGGCTTATGTCATAGATCGAACTAAATTCTAAACTATTTACTGATATCTATGAAAAAAATTATCGGACCTGCCAAATTTTTAATGTTGAAACCCTACTTACTTTACGTTTATACAAGGACATTAAAAAATGCATTAAATTGTAAGGTAAGAAATTTTTATTCGGTTTTTGGAACGTAACATTAGATTATATCAGGGTTTTATCGTCTTTATATGTTACATTTCATTTTCCAAGGTACCCGTACCTAAAGTGGTAAATTAAACTATCTTGTGTAGGGGTGAAATAAATAGTTTGCTATTAAAATTCATATTTATTACTTTATGTTTACTTGAAAAATTAACTAATGCGTTATCTAAGTAAAATTACGTAAATTTGTAGATATTTTTAAAGAACGATTTTTCACGCTTAGTCCGTTAATGAAAACAAAGTAAAACAAAATAATTTTTGAGTGTGGTGTTAATCAATAATTTGATATTACATCAATGAAATATTAATTGTAATTTATAAAATTTTATAAATGCCTACTGTTACAATTTTTATATGCTAAATGTGTATTGCTGATCCCTGTTACGATTTAAAATTACATCAAAACAAAAGGATGTTGCTATAAATAAAATATGTGATCCTTCATTTGAGTGTGTGTGTTGCTATTGCTGATTGAAACCTATTTACTAAATGTTCTTTCTCAAAGTAGCCCTAGCTTGAAATATATTTTAAATCACAGTCAAGACTCAATTGATGAATCCTCATTCAGACTTTGCATGACATAGAATTTAATCATAACATTAAAAGAGTAGTGTGTGTCTTTATTTAATTAATAATAATATCTGTATAGTCCTTGTAATTAATACATTTTTGCATATTATTAAAAGAAAATTATATAATTTTTATTTTGACACGTAATAATCAATCTTGAAATATATTTGCATAACAATATATATATACATATATATATATATATATATATATATATATATATATATATATATATATTACTAAATTAAAAAATACATAGTTTTTATATGTAAAAAACTATGAGGTTCCATTAGGAGGTTGGTTTCATGGAAGATATAGTGGAACACACACACGAACACACACACACACACATATATATGCTCTTTGTATACTTTTTTAAATATCTCCCACTCCAGCAGAATCGCGTCATTGTACAACGACAGGAAATAATAAATAAGGACTCTTTGTGAGGAATGATTATCCACCTGCCTTTGTGATTAAAAGTGACTGTCACAAATTATTGTTTTTAATAACAAAAGGTTACAAGGTAGGCAAGTACTACTTTTTTGAGATGTCCCTTTGTTATTAGTTAGTTCTAGCTTTGATCATATTACTTCTTCATCATTGTTACATAACGCTCGTTAAATTCGTAAGAGACTTTAACCTTTTGCTACCAGATATTTTTTCTTACCTTACGAGTTATAACTTACCTATAATTCATTAATTGAATTACAGGAACATATGGGAAATATTGAAAAGACCCAAAATCCAAATAAAATGTGCTTAAAATATACCTTTTCTATCTGAAATAAGCATTCAGTACCCAACATTTTACTAAAAAAAAACCTATGTTTAAATAAGTTATTAACGTAGTAAGAGAAACAGTTCCTAGGAATGGTTCTTTTCTGTATGGTTTATTCTTTTAGTTAAACTTATACTTGGTACATCAAACTATGATGTATTACTTATATCTTGGCAACCTTGTGGATGTCTATGAATATTAGGGGAAATAGTAGATCATTAGAGTTTACGCAGTGGAAGATGGCAGATGGATATTGTGGAGTTTCCTGATTGAGGATGTTGCTAGCCTAAACATGAGAAAGGAATGTCCCAACCCGCTTTGAATATAAGAGGCTGGCAGGGAATTAGCCTCATCTCTCTACTTTCAAAATAACATGTCTCAATTTACAGTGAACCCAACCCTTGCCGTTGAGATCTTGACAGAAAGAGGATCTATCACCAATCTAACTCGTCCTAAATATCATATCAAGAAAGCGCTAAGGTCCTTTAAGACTAAGTTTAATCAGAGGTTGTCTCAGTTTCTTGTCGTAAACAAAAAAGTATTTACGCGATTTAAAAAAAAACACACGAGAAGACGATTTTGGCATTTATTGACCAACTAAGGTGCTTTGTAAATCCTACAATCTTAAAAAATGTTTCGTAGCGCTATAGTATTTAAGCTTAATTAGGAGCAGCAATGTTTCGATATATGAGACACAATATAATCATTTATACCATACTCATTTGTCAGTATTGGACATATTTTTGGAATAATCCTAAAACATATCCAGAGGAATAATTTTTTTAATTACTGTGGAGTCAGGAAATGAAAGTAATGTTGAAATTCTAGAAAAGCTTGAGGATAGATATTAGATACATCCCCGTATCCTCAAGCTTGTAAACAAGGGCGATGAGATTGGATTTTGTGTCTACACAAGATTGTTTGTTTAAACAGAATGATGGAATATATATTGTGTTTTCTTATTCTACCCAGAAGAATAAGAATACTGTTTGCACTCCTTGTGATCGAGTGACGTTTACACGCAAAAGGTTAATTTGAATTTACTTCTGGTGCAAAAAGAAATCAATACGACATTGGAAAATGAATAAAAGTAAGGAAACATATGTTCGTTTACTGTATTAGCTGATTGTTAAAAGAATAATTCAAGATTATAAAAATAATTAAAGGAAGTTCCTGTATAAAAAACACTTCATCAGTGTTAATTTAATAATAGTATTAGTTGATAGTAATTTTCTATAACTCGTAGTCTCTTAATTATTAGTCTAAGTAAAAATTGTAGAATTTTAGCTTAACGCCATTGTCATGAGTATTTGTAAACATGTAAGAAAAAAGTTAAGAATAAATGTAAATAAGATTTTTTTACACGATCAATTAGGTTTTTTTACCGTGTCTCTTAAATGTAGGTGAAATAAAACGTGCAGTCAAAAATCAGCTATTTATATAGTATTTATCACTCAAGCAAACTCAAAGATGCCTACTTAGAGCCTACAATTTATCTTATTTCTGCTCCCTACTTTTTGCATATAAATGCCCGTTGTAGGTACTACTGACAAATTCGTATTCCAGTGTCGATAGCCTTATATTTGGTGTGAAAAATATTGTTCTTGGAGGACGATGCTCCTATATATACTAAAGGGAAATTCCAGAGTAACGTAAATGAGGCTGCAATATATTCAATAGAGCTAGTGACTGGTTTAATTCCAACATACTGACACCGAATGGAGATAAAACCGAAGGGAAATTTTGCTTCCTTACACCGAAATCAGGCTTCTAGCACAATGCCAGTGCTATGTTACTTGGATTCACCCTTCTTCTTAAATTTATTGCAATACAGATAGAAGTCCATTGGTGAGTAGTCTTCTAGTTTAATAAACTGTTGCGTATTGTGTCAATAGTATAAAACTCGCTTTTCCATAGTCGGACTTCCTATGACTTGTTACGGTTGGGAAATTCCTCTAACACTTCTTGAATTCTTTAACTGCAGAAAAGTACATTTCATCCATCGACAGAAATGGAAGATTAAATTTATTTCGACTAATATTTGAAAAACTTAGCATATTGTTACTTTACACTCAATACGTATTTTACTGTTATTTGTTTGAAGCTTATCTGACACAGTTTCAAACCTAGGGTCATATATACTCCTACGATACTTGGAAGCGTATTTGGATATCAACATTCCCCCACTCAATACTTTCACTCTGAGAATAATTTCCTTAATGTGGCTATTAATGTTTCAAAAGTCTGCCTGCACAAATATGATTGCTGGGTGGTCTTGACCGAAGTACAGAGGTGGTTTTAGGACTCTCTGCCTCTACGTATATAATTATAAAGAATATTTTATATCATTGAATATGTTTACACATTTTTTAAACAGTTTAAGAGCGCTGGTACCTGAAAGAGAATAATGTATATTTTTATACTAATCTGAAAATATTAAAAGATATATAGAAGGAGAGTATTTCATAGTTTTTATGCCCGGTCGGATAAGATTACATTTAACGGTTAGCATATTAAAACATATGAATAGTAAATATTAATTTAAAATATTTATTAAAACCTAAAATATGCTAATTCTAAAACAACAAAATTAAATAAAATTTAAAATAATCCCTCCGAGCTCCGTCCCGAAGATGTAGTAGATTAATGGCAACCGGAAGATTGCTATTTATCCATTGCATTGGGATTTAAGTGAACACCAAACTAAAAAAAACTAAAAAAATTAAATTAACTGTTAACATTGGAAATGCCATAAGCGTCCTATAACGGCTTGTATTTTCCCCACCTATGTTCATAAATAATGGAGTTTTTCAATTTATAAAAGTTTTACCTCACGACTAAATCTACGTTCCAAGCTAATTAACAAACCCAATCAAGATATTCATAAGATTAATGTTTGTACCAATTTTAAACGTATATCACCATTCCAAACATCGGTTGATGGTGACAGGAAAGTTCTTATAAGATTTACAGGTAATCATATCTTAAAAATCGTTTACGGCACGATAAAAGTTGTGTATTTTGAAGATTTTCTATTATAATTAAAATATTTACACCGTATTATGATAGTGTATTAAATCTTTCTAAAAGAAAGGCTACGATAACAGTCACTAGTTAGTGTTACATATAAAATTTATATATTTTTTTTTTAATTAGTGCTACCCCCACCCCCCCCCCCCCCCACCCCCCCCCCCCCCCACCCCCCCCCCCCCCCACCCCCCCCCCCCCCCACCCCCCCCCCCCCCCACCCCCCCCCCCCCCAGCATAGTGATAAATTAATATTTTATGGGAGAAGTATTACGTTATTAATACATAGAATTTTTTTAGCTAGTGTATATAAAAAATATAATAATCTATTAGAAACGAAAAATCCCAATGTAAAAAACTTATTTTTTAAACTGTTAATTGTGCCTAATTTTAACACTGGTTATATTATCTTACTTACAATTATTCTGATTAATTTAAACTTTAAATTATAGTTAGGGTTGAATTGTTCATTGCTTAAAATTTACAAATTTATTTAATATACACTTTACTTAATTATAATATTAAATTTAAAACTACATTTTTGTTGTAAAATAAAGTATATTGATGATAGATGCTGGACACTATGTACAGGATTAGTTTCCCTCACGATCTCATGTAAACATGACAAATTAACTACTCTATATTTCTTGTAATCTAAACCTTAAATAAAAATGTTAATTATAATGAAACAGAGCCATGAAGTCTGAATAAAAGTAGTTTATGTTTATGTTACTCGTTAAATAAAACTATACATTAAATGTCCGCAAGAACCCATAATTCCGAGTGGTACATAATTAATTTATTCAAACCAATGGGACGTTCAATAAATTGTCGTCAAAACACACCATATGGCATTTTAAAATCTGCTAAAGCACTTTAAATCCTCTTAACAGAGAGATAAACGTTCACAGCGTTAATGTTTTATTATTTAATTCCGACCTGGAAATGAAGTTCAAATTTTTAAATTTAAATATATCACTAATACTAAGCTCATTTAAATATACTAACATCTTTTTCATAAATTAAAAGTTAATTTTATTTGATTTTTACATTTTTTTTTAACTAATGGTATAACATATTATTAAGTTTCTTGCTTACCAGGGTTCAAAATGCAGTTTTCATGCAAAATTTTAATACACCTACATTGGTTGCAGACTCGATAACACGTGTAATCAACATTTAAAATCATTTGACTTTAAAATGAGGCAGTACAATTTCCATTTAAGGAAATTTATTTTCAATTGCATACACACACCCACAGTTCGTTTTTCCCTGCTTTAGATTAAATATTTTGCAGTAAGGAATTAATTTCAGGCAACGCTTGGAAACACACCAAACAGTGTAAATGGGTTCCAAATTAACTTTTCATGCATATTTAAAGACTTATACATTGAGTGCAGATCCGATAAAACGTGTAATCAACCTTTAAAAGCATTTGACTTTACAATGAAACAATACCATTTGCATTTATTGATTTTCGTTTACGTAAATATACATCAAAACATTCACAAACACATATAATTGTAACAATGATTACTGTAATTGTAGATTACTGTTTTTAATGAATGTGTTAGTTTGGTGACAAACTTGTCAAAGAGTTCCGGTGCAATTTCAGGAAGATATCAGGTTTTACTAGTATGCTTGACCTGCATATATTATAACGTGTTCTATTTCTTAAAACAGTTAAGAAACTGGAAAAAAAGGAATTAACATAAAATATTACTCTTTTTATATTTAATTAATACGTGGATGTATTAAGTCGATTTTGTAATGATTTTATTTTTAAATATTGTAACATATATATAATAATATATAATTTTAAAAGCGTATACTCACTTAGCACAAATTTGTCTAGTTCCTAATATCTCAGGAACATATATATACATAATTTCTCTTAGCAGACTACCACCTTAAAGAATACCACTTACGGTAAGTCTCTATAATAACAATAATGGTTAGTGCTATTATTATTTTTTTCAATTTGGTATTAGAAGCTTTAAGTTTTTTGTTTTATAATTTTCTATTATTTTGTAATTTTTTTATATGACTGGACTTATTAATAAATTGTATATTTTGCTTTATACAAAAAAATTAAGATATGTCATATTTATATTAATAAAGAAAATATAATTTATCAATTATTAATATTAGCTGTTACAAAATACTGCAATAATGCAGCTACTAGATGAACTACTTGTGGTTTTATTTAAAAATCTTGTTGTGTTCTTAACATTGTAAAAAATGTTAATTGGACGATTCTTATAATTTCCATCCTTTACCTTTACTTAGTTTGAATGCCGACAGTTTTAACTTTTTCTCAGAGAAAGATTCTACAGAAAGAAATGTTATGTATATTATTTACCTTTTATTAGATAAATTAAAATTCCTTCATTCAGGGTTAAATAGTTCAGCGCTACCTTAATGCAAAATGGCACTTTGCATATTGTAATTTGGCATATCGATACGTTTCAAGTGCATCTGTACGCTAGAGAGAAGCATGCGGAGGTTATATGAGCGCATAATCAGCATGCCAATATACCCAGTCTCCATACAAGGTACAGAAATTGATTGTGCAGTAATCAGATTGGCAAAGCAATCCCAACCTTGGCTCCATAATACACTCTAGGAGTAGCTTTGCGTTTAGTAACACTTAGTCAATGATGTAAATATTGAATACAACACATTGATAACTAAAATAGCTATTTAAAACATATTTCCAAATGGATTGATTTATTTTCGTGGTAGGTTTGATATGTTTTGGCAAATATCGCAGGTTTATCTGCTATATCACAATATATTATATAAGTTTCGCAGTTTAAAAATAAATTTTTACTAACTAAAGAATATGGGCATTGCAAATTATAGTATTGTTGTATATTACTTATGGACTTCTAATATAGAATAAATATTTCAACACGAAACCCTGGTAAAATGTAAACAAACGATATGTACTGTACATTTAAATGCCTATTTTATGTGTATTATTGTAAACTATTGTGTTTACTTTAGTATCTTTGGACATTAGGATCATCGAACTCATAATAATATCACCGATTAAATATTGTAATACACAATATACAGATAACTATTTAACATGGTTAATGAACTACATTAAATCATTTTCTATTATACAATAGACAAAATATAAAATAAAACATGTATATAGATGTTTTTGTTTTATATAAAACATCTTCAAAAACCATTTTAATAATCCTGTTTTGAGAATATTATTGGTTAAATACCGTCTTTTGGATGATACCTTAAGCAATACATATATAAATAATGAATAAAATTTTGATTTACAATTAAATCTTTTTACAATTTATATTTACCTTTTCAATTTATCGTGAAATAAATTGTAAAAAAGAAAATTAAAGTATTTTTAATCCTTTCGTATGTGTTTGGTCAATAATGCATACATGTATTATAAAAAATTATAAGGAAGGCAATTTTGAAACAAAGTAAAACAACTAACTGTTAATTGTAACAAAGTAGTGAAACTATAAAACAACCTAATTTATCAGCATTTAGCTCCATACAAATAGATAAAAATTGCATTAAAACACTTCAAATGCCATAGTAGAAAAATATGGCATTGCATGATCTAGCCAGGATTATAAATTTATTCTTTCACGCTTGAAGCCATAAGAGTAATCTCAAATTATATTTATTTAGATGCTGTGAAATTTAACCCTAACTCAGTAGTAAGTAATGGGGGGAAACTACTTATGATTATGTTTTACTTATATTAAAATATACATTTTAATTTTTTATAAAATACTGTTTCAGAAACTGAGGTGTTATGCGTGGAAATGGTTTACTAGAGCACAAGTGGTAGACATTTCAAACAAAATCATTAAAATATTAAAAGATCCCACTGCAATATACAGAGGTATATAAAACACTAGTGATGAATTGTAGGAGCATTTTTTTTATACGTACATTAACATTTCCTATCAGTTTTTGGACTTTAAAGTAACTTTTATATGTTTTAATAAAAGTTCTATTCTTAAAGACGATTCCAATAGTAGAGGGAAATAAGTAATTTTATGCAATTGAAGAGGTAAATGGAATGTTTTTTAAGAGTAAAAATGATCCTTAGCTTGTTTGACACAAAGCTGCAAAGAGAAGCCACGGCTTATTGGTTACAATCGTAATAACATTATAAATTAGAAAGTGCGTTTATTGGTTAGTTTTTATTTCACTCATAAATTATAAAACTGATTGTACTGAAATTTTACATGATCATTCTTAGAGTTTCTGGGATAAATATAGGTCTATTATCACTTTGAAAATCCTTCAAGGCTACACCTTACTGGTCTAACATTTATAAATTCAATCTTGATCTGTAAAATTGCAAAGTATTACTTAAAAACCCAGTTAATATTGAAATTGAACTGTTAAGTGTTCAGGTTGAATTTTGACAGCACGACTATATGTTTAATTAATTTAACCAATATATTGAATCCGTTTTCGTTTATAGAGTGATTTCGGATCAATGAATTGAATTGTGAATGTGCACATGTAAGGTACAAAATTTGGTTTCGTCAGTGGGAGAGCATATTTAGAGTAGCTGAAGTAACAACAAATGGAGGGACGGGGCATTAGCACGGTTTAACAAATCATTCTTCCCGTGACTACAGTTTGAAGAAACAAGCGACGCAGTGAGTCCGTGATTATAGTAAGTGGAATCGCAAAGCATTACGAAAAACACTAAATGCAATTTTTATGACAAACAATCGACGAGAAGTCACACATCCATTCCTCAATGATGATTTTAGTTACATATACGATACTGATTAGGTACATAAATACCGGTATAATTTCTAGTCTGGACCTAGGAAATAATGGGATAATAATAAAATGGATGGGAAGCTAGAACATGTACTTTACTGTATCATGTATCAAATTTACATATGGATAGCAAACTGTCATAATGTAAGTAAACTTTATGTTGATTTTAGTCTTTTATATTCTATAAATATCTACTATCCACAAAGTTTAGAAAACTGTATTGTTTTAAATCAAATCACGTTACAAAATTATAAGTAGGTTTATATGTTCTTTCTCGGGGCACAATAATTAAATTAAATTTTTCTTGTAAATGTAATATATTTTAGTTTTAAATTCATTATTAGTACTATTTATTACGAGCATTAAAAAATTGTTACCTGATTAATTATATATGATTTAATCTCGTTAGAAAAGCATATTATGGGACCCTATCGTATTACATCACATGTGCTTTCATTAAGAAAGCTACGAAATTTGACTTTAGGTTTCCTCTAAATACAGTAGATATACAATTGTTTAAGTCATACTGAAATTGTAGAAGGTATTAAATAAAATGTACGGATTGTTGCATATAAATTGCAGAGGGAGCTGCTGTTGTATGCTAGTTTAGTATAATTATAGAGAAACCTTCACTGTCCGGCTCTGTACCTAGTGGTCTGTTAGTACTCTCAATCCACGTTTACTGTAGAGAACCTGTTAAACTTCTGTACAACAACTGTCTAGCTATTATACATGTACTTAACATCATCTCTTTTCCCTGGACTTCTTGATTTTTATGAATAAGTCAATCGCGGCCACTGAGTTATCACAGCATAGTATGTTATTACTTCTATATGGTTTTGACAAGCACATTCAATGGGATTTTATTTAGTTATTTTTGCTTGTGGCCTTCGTACTTTTTTAGAGATATATATTTTTATATATTTCGCTTCCAAGTACGACTCCTACTTAACTACTAGCCGACCCTGTCTAGTTTGCTTGCCGGATAATTCCTGGGTATACTTCAGTTATTTTCATGGACATCTCTTGACATCATCTAGTATTTGTAAGTTTTTTGTTACTGTTGTGCAGTCTATCTATCTACCAAATATCTTGAAAAAAGGTTTCATCCTTTTATTATACATTTACATAAAGATTAAATTATCTATAGACATGTCTCTATCCATGGGACTTGCCAGAACGTTATTGAAGCATACCACTCAGTAGGCTGGAAGTGTTTCTCTCCTGACTGTCTAGGGAATGTAAACATATTCTATTTTCTGTATTGTTGTATGCATCTCTTTATATCCACAGGATATCTCGAGAATCTGTACACAAAGAAACGAGCCTTAGACTTATTTTGCTTAAAAGCCCATTGAAGCGAGGTACATGGCATTTTTTGTGGCGTAACTTCTTGAATGTAAGATCAAAAGTAGTCACATGAAAATATCAGATTTTGCTTTTAAATTTGGTACCATACGTATATTTGTGGTTATGAAAATATGTACTTATTTAAGGTACTCTAAGAATAAGATTGTGAATTATTAATATTTTTAGATTTGAGAAACAACTGAATCATTACTCTTTTAATAATATTTAATATTACATTATTTTCATAATCAGCCAATATTTTCTTTTCACGATACATGATTTTAAGTAGTTGTATTCAACTAGCAGTAGCAGTTGTGACTTCGCTCTCAATTTCGTAGTTTTTTGCAGCCGTGTAGGCACTTCTGGTTCGACTGAATTATAATTCCGACGAAATGATAGGTTATGTTATATTTTTCCACGATAAAAATTATGTCCAAAGTGTATATGTGTAGTAATTGTAATTTACTCTAATCATAGTATTTTGCCATAGCTAATATCTGATCTTCTAGAAGTTGCTGTTTTTCACGCAATTTAGTAGACTTTGCACGTGTAAGACCACTATTGGTTTGAATTAATTATATTTCATACAACAATATGAAGTTTGCCTTGTTGCCATGATCAAGAACATTTGTAATAAATATATATTTATAGCAATGTAATTTACTTTGTTCTTAGTATTTTCCGTTCTATACTTGATTTTGCTTTGTTTCCGATGAAGAAAATATATATCACATATAAGAAAAGCCTACATAAAAAATTATATTAGTTGTTTATTTATCTCAGAGACCATAACAATGTCCATGTAAAATGTCATTACAATCGGGCGAAAAGTTTATGCGTGAAATCAAAACAAAGAAATACAGGTTTTATCGCTTTTATAATATTATTAGTATTTTATAAATGTATATTCGTAATTTCTGAATCGTTTCATTATAAAATTTTTATTGTATTATGAAATTACAACTGTATAACTCTTTTAAGATATCATCATATTACCAGAGAATAAGACAATAGTTACAGTGATATTATAGTAACAAAATATGTCGTAAGATAGATTGGCCTACACAATACTTTTTTCTGTTATATTTTTATCCGAGCCGTTGTTGAGAAAATAATAAATAAATGTATATATATATATATATATATATATATATATATATATATAATATATATATATGTAATCCCTGGCCCGATTAACTATACCTATAAGGTTATTTCACTCACATCACTTCACTAGTATAAATGAGTATAAATGAGTATAAATGATAAAAAGTTCACATTTTTTATTATTAGAATAGTGGTAAACATGTATAAAACCAGATATATTACTGGCAACTTAAAGGCTTTTAACCTTGTATATAAAGAGAAGCTTCTTTAAAAACACAGTTGTTCATATTTTAATTTTGGAACTGCAACATTTTACATTCTTATTTTTGAGCTTTACATTGTTCTCCGTTAATTATGTGACTCTCGTTTAGTAAAATGAAAGAACAAATACAATCTTATACAGTTTCGGGTAACATTACTATTCATGAGCCATTTCTAAAACGTCCGTTCATGAAACAAGGACAAAGACTAAGATACAGTGACTATCTCCAGGCCGTGCTGAAACCTTGTACTCAGGATCTGATATTCTCTATCTGAATGGCTTAGAGGCACTTAAAACAAGGATTATCTGTAGCTTTGTTCCTTCATGTTTACCATCAAGTATTATTACCTCTTTCTCCAGACTGGTGTAATTTGGTACGTTTTTATGTTGCCTATAATTATAATAGACAAAAGTTATACACAATATTAGTATTGCACTCTGAGATACCCCATGATTATAGAACACAATATTCTATTTGACGTTTTATACTATTACCAGACCTAAACAAAATATTTATCATAGTATAGATTCATACATTTGAAAAAACCATACTATACATTCCTAAAATGTAGGAAATATTTTGGTATGTGGTTTATATACGTAAGAAAAATAATTATATTTTTCATCTAAAATTTTTTTCTATTTTGCTACGTTTGCAGTCTGTAATGTATGTATTTTTAATAAAGCTGTATAAGTCGGAAACGGTTATAGTTATGGGTTTGTAATATTGCATGCTTATACATAATATTAGAGTTTTATATTTCTGCTGAAAAATGGTCTTTGGTTGATGGCATTTTAATTATTTGAAGTAACATTTCTGGGAAAGCGATGGTAAAGAACACTTCTTTATCACACTTAAAAGGTAACTTTTAAACAAAATAGTTGATACTTTTTTATGAAAGAATGGTAAATAAAGCACTAATTGCATGTTACCATAGCCTTGTACTTCAGCCTATAACAATACAGATGGCATAAAATGAGAAAGCATAAAATTATTAACCACCCTCAAAAAAGAAGGCTTTGCGCAATTCTGTCAACCATAAATGCTACTTTTTTAAAATCTATTCTGATTATTTCCTAAACACCGAACCCGCTTTATGGTAAACTTTTTTAAACGATAGACTAATGTCCCTAATTAGTGCTATTTATGACTTGTATGAAATGGACCAGTACCTGATGAGGAAATCACTTTGGAAATGTTACATTTAATAAAACCGTATGAATGTTAGCATAAAAAAAAACAATTAGCGGAGATGCGATTTCCTTTCGATTATTAGGACTTAACTCAGAATTTCTAAATAGCAAATATTACTTCACAGGTTTGTCTTCGGAATGACGTCCCTACTCGAGGCCATATAAATACGTGGTGCACACACATAAATGGGTTTATTCTGAGCGTATTGGGCTGGGGTTTTCTGACCATGTGTCGTATGTTTCTCAGAGAGCACTGGGGAGACTGCGAGGCATGTATACGCTGAGATCCACCCTTCCAGAGTCCGTTAAGCTGCGTCTTGTCCTGTCTGTCGTGTTGCCAATTTTTTTATTACTGTTTTCCTGCATACGGCAATAGCATCTCAAAGGAAGACGCAGAACGAATTGAAAGAATGCAAAACACTGCAATTCGATTTGTATACGGGCTCTGTCGAAGAGATCACGTGCCACCCTTTCGAGATGCTGCAGGACTCATGACCATGGATGCCGTGTGTAGGATGCAGACTTGCTGCCTTGTAAACAATGTACTGTTCCAGCGGGAGCCACGGTACCTGGCAGAAAGGCTGTGCAGTCGTGCTGAGATTGTTTGCCGCAACACTCGGCAGAGTGACCAACTTCACTTTAGCCAAGTGAGGTTGGAGATTGGTCGAAGGGGAATTTTCCATTTTGGTCCAAAGTTGTACAACGGTCTCCCTTGTGACCTTAAATTGCTTAAAGGTCGCCATTTTAAAACTTCAGCTAAAGAAGCAACTCTTTTCACTGGAGTGAACGTTTTATACTTTTAACTTTGTACTTTTAACTGTTTTAAATAAGTTTAGTGTCTAAAATATACTGTATCATGTTGACGTGAGTTATTATGAAAAACAGAGGTATCTGATAATTGCTTGAAATAAAAGGCACGTTTATTTCTTTATTTATTTATTTAAATGTATTATTCAATAGGCTGGAACAGTTACTATTTGTTTTCCAGACAATGTAAGAATATCTTTGTTGTATAATTTATAGTCTGTCCGTATTACGGGAATCTCAAGGATGAAATATTTAAAGGTATATACTTAAAAAAGAGAAGCCTGTTACGCAAAACTTAACGTGACACTTCAATTTGGTTAAGCATCAATTTACTATTATTACGGTCCTATATAGTTCTGGAAAGAAATGTATGGAAAATTACTTATATTTGATTGAATAATAGGGTTTAATATTAAATCCATATGCAAAGTCTGAACACCTATTGAAATATTATTTAATTTTATAATAAATTTCTAAATTTTTAAAGAATTAATAACATTAAGAGCGTGTAATTAAATGCGATAAACTAAAGCCTGCATATTTGGAAATAGGCAGCATTTACTCCTACGGGTGTATTACGGGGAATTCAACTGACAGATTTGACATCTAATTTTAGATACGTCATTCATGTTGATTAATAGATCGCACTACTCCACTTCCGGCCATGACTCAATTCCTTACGGCAACTGTTAATTGATCTCGTTCATCATGAAATATGTACCTCCGATAAATATACTAATAACTCTCTTGTACACAAATTTACGGCCAAAGTATTTTGAACAGATTTTGAGAATGTTATCCATTCGAATTTTTTATAGTAATAACTCTCCTCTTCTGATTAGTATGGTTTCATACTTAAAAACTAAATTTTATTTGCTACAGCCAATAATATCAAACAGTACGTGATACTGAAGAATGTGCTTCATAGTGCTTTTTGAATAAGGGAAGCTTTCTTTAGGGTGGTCAGTATAATCTATTAAGGATGCTTGAATAAAATGGTGTTAGGGGTTCTTAAACATTAACCTCCCCCCCAGGGAATTTCCTGGCATGACTAGAAAAAACTCCTGAGCAAATTAAACTCCCTAAACAAGTTTATAAATACTAACTTAGTGTATGTTTTTTATTATATTTACACTCAACAGTTCACACTAGCTGCGCAGTGCAGACTTTTCTCCCAAGCTATTTCTCTGATTTAATCTTACACACTTTTCACCCTTGCAGGCTTTTCTTTGAAGCCCGATAGCGGGCGAACCGTTAGAGCTAGCTCAAATCTTAGTGAAAATCGTTAGTCAAGAATGAAGTGAACTACAAAAAACGTCTAAAGATTTTTCTCTGTATCTTTATTGGTTTGGCCGCCAAAACGCGATTATGTGTAAAATTTGTGTAATTTTTACTTAAAATCTGCCGGGCCTTATGGCAGATAAACAGTTTGTTGTAGCTCCAAAAAACATGTTTATTACGATATAGGAAAATTAGTTCATCTACAAAACATGTCTAGTGACATTTTGCTCTATCCACAATGGGTTGACCGAAAAAACCCATTTAAAAGTATTAAATTTTTAAGTTTAAGTGAGCTCCATTGCAGTCAAAAATTAAACTTTAACCCAATATAAAAAATTGATTTTAATACAAAATAATGCTTTCAACAAAAAATGAGCGGTGAATTTTTGCTCTATCTCCTTTCGTTTGGATGATAAATGGTAATATTTTGTAATCTTGACGTGACATTTTGGTTTCTGGAGTCGAAACTAGCAGTCAAACTACTGAATCTAGCTTAAATATAAAAACCATTTCTAAATATACACTGATAAGATCTAGAAAAAAGGCCAAGTATCTTTTTTGTCTGTCTCCATCGGTTTGGTCAAAAAACGTGATTAAGTGCAAAATTTGTGAAATTTTCACGTAAAATCCAGACTCCGGGCTCTGAGACAAAACTTTTTACATTTTTTCATCCTTGCAGGCTTTCCTTTGAAGCCCGATAGCGGGCGAACCGTTAGAGCTAGCTCGAATCTGAGGAAAAAATCGTTAGTCAGGAATGAAGTGAACTACAAAAAAGGTCCAATGACTTTTCTCTATATCTTTATGTATTAAACCCTCGGTAACATTTACCCCCCCCAACCCGAAATTTCCTGGTATGACCAAATAATCTTCTGAGTAAATTAAATCCCTGATGTCGTAACCCCCGGTAACATTAACCCCCCTACAGGGAATTTCCTGGGTTGAATCGTTGAACTCCTGAGCAAATTATACTCCCTTAAAATTTTAAAATTGTAACTTAGAATCTGTTTTTATTATCATTACACTAAATAATTCGCAATAGCTGACCAGTGCAAACCTTTCTTCCATGCTGTGTATTGGCTAAACCGAAACTCGGAAGCTAAAATCCAAGGTCAGAATCGAAAATTTCCGACAAGAAAGGTCCAGTCACTTTTTTTTCTCGTATCTCTAATGGTTAAGCTACAAAACGCCCTCAAAGTCCGAAGTTTGGCTGAATCCGGAATGAATCAGTAAAATAGGTCTACTTTAAACATCTAGATCACTAATCTAATGCTCGGACTTAACCTGTCTCCGAATTCCGCTTATCCCGCACTTAGCCAACTCCCAAAAGTAGGGGCCTGGGGGCGTAGCCCCCAGCGAGCCGAAGGCGAGTTTATATATATACTTATATATATAAAAAATTTATATATGTATGTATAATTTATGTTATACTTAAATTATTAAGATGTAAATAATTTAAGATAATTCTTAAATTATTTACAAATAAATTATTAATATCTTATTACTTTACAGATAAATTAAACATCGTTATTAGTTTAACGCTAATGGTATAATTGGTTCGTATTTTAGTA
Organism: Homalodisca vitripennis; assembly: GCF_021130785.1. NCBI lineage: Eukaryota > Metazoa > Arthropoda > Insecta > Hemiptera > Cicadellidae > Homalodisca > Homalodisca vitripennis. Next base: position 44,877,933 of record NC_060214.1, read on the forward strand.
TGTTTGTAATATATTCGACTTATGTTTTAACGCAATTTTTTTAATTTAATATTTTATTTGTATCTTATTGCCTAATTAGTCTACAAGCCAAAATTGAATAAGACATCTCATCTAATCGTCAATTATTAATTGGTCTGTTACAGTTCCTTACTTTTAACGTTGGTCAATCGTGTTGTATTTTAATTTATTTATAATTTACTTTACACTATGTAGGATGTTTAAGTTTAATTCATTTCTAAATTATATTTTGTACAAGTAAAGCAATTTTATCAATCTTTATTCTAACTATACATTTGTTATTTAAAACCTCTGTACCAGGGGCCATTAAGGGAACCTAATCAGTACGAAGGTGTTAAATTTGTATATTAAAAGTAGTTATTTATAAACTACTAGAAATACATTGACACTCATAAATTACATATCAAAACAATTAAAATATATGGTTCACTCTTGAGCCCAGCACTCCTACACTTTGGCCACCGTATTATTGCTTGATATTTAGGTAGCGTGCTTGAACATTTGCCATACAAATATATGTGACCACATAGGGTAACTCTTTGTGTTGGTCGATGTACAAGGCACACTAGGGAACTAGGAGTTGGCTGAGCTGGTGACTTTGGCTGGAGCTGGTCATGCCATTGCAGAAAAATTAGTCGAATTAGAGTACGTAACGTCCGAACTATAATTCTATGACTGTTGACATTTGTTTTATGCATCTATAAGCACAATACCCAAGAAAATGTATTTGTGGATAACTTCCTTGTACTACGATATTATTTAAATAATTAAATTTGTATAGAATTTATAAAAATCTATTACTGAAATATACTTAAAACGCGTTATTTTAGTTGTGCTTGGTAAGACATATGATATGTGTTACTGAGATATTGCGTTCAAAACTTATAGAGTCACTTCTTTGTTTATGCCTGTTAATAACTTTTGATACTTGTGTTATACTTCTATGTTCACGATAACCAAGGAAACTTATTAGTGCGTGTATCAGATACACAATTGTTAAAATGATGATACAAATCCTTATAATATTATAATGCGTATGTGTCTGTTTGTTTTGCTTTTACGCGTAAACTATTCAACTGATTATATAGAAAATGTGTAATGACATATTTAGGGTCCCCTGGAGTCAATATATGCCTATTATTATTTCTTAAATATTTTAGGACTACGCTCCACTAGCCTTTAAAGTGGTAAAAATTCCGCTCTTGGTCTATAAAGTTGTGAATTATTAATGGAAAGAACATTTATTTCTTCTGTGTAAACATTATTTATTTCTTCAATTTGCTTTCATTTATATTGTGTACATTCTCTAAGGAATAACACATGTTTATACAAAGGTTTAGATTTGAGGTATTAGGTGAGTACATACACACTTTAAAAAATATATAAAAAGTAGATAATCAAAATTGGACACCGAAGACTCCCTTTGAAGCAGTCAGTTTGAAATGTATTAGATGCAATTTCACTGTACCATGCTTTGGAAACTAATGCACTAATTCTAACTCAGAATGTTCACAATATATTAACAATATATTTAGATTATAAAGAATAAAAATTATATTGATAACGTGTGACATAATACACTTTTAGTACAGAACCCAATTGAAGAAAAAATATTTTCTCACAGCACAAAAAAACAATAATGCATACTTTTGTGAGGAAAATGAAAATAATTTAAAAGTCCTCGCGTTCCAGGTATGTGTCATATATAAAAGAAAGACATAACTCTTGTTTACTCTACTTAGCTTTTAATTTTGTACCACACGTATAGATACGAAACTGAAGACGCTAGACGTACACAAATTATTTCTTACAATACCTTACATTGGGTTACCATAGATTTTATTTTCTTGATGCTTCTTAATCTTCGACTTCAAATCTCTGATTGATGTTACCATTTCAGGCTTATGAAATAAAGAAGTGAATGATAACTTTGATTTTATTAGTTACTAAGAGGTAACTCATCTAATGCTATACATTTGAAGCAAGTAAAGAGTTGGTTCTGAGACAATCCTGTGTAGTGGGAAGCAAAAGTAGCTCAGGTGGTAAATATAAAAAAAAATTTACCTGGTGAAGCCCAAGTTACGGATTTCAAAACTAATTTAAATAATCACCGGACCTCAGCATACTTACTCCGTAAGAATGATTTATTTTTGTGTAACTAATACAATTAAATATGATAACTCCAATTGGTATTATAAACTAAATTTTAAACGACTCATGTTAAAGTCATGTGTAAATGTAATAAAAGACTTAAAATGCGTAATTACTTTACATTCTTATTAAATACATTGGGTAAAGGTCACTGCGGTTATGGTTCATCAGTCGCATAAATTACGGCAGTTATAATGCGGTAATATACTTTGTGAGAACCGTGTTTTGTAATAGACCACTTCATTTTTCCCAATATAGATTGCACAATAAGCTAGTTAAAAACGTTATATCGATAAAAAAAGGTAATTACCGTTAAAGAAATTTCAACAACCCTGCACAAAAGTTAAGCTAAATAGGGACAAAACACGAATAAAACAAAGAAAGATAGCAAAGGGGATATTGCCCATCCTGTGGTTAGTGCATGGTCAACAAGAATATTAGCAATTGTTAGGGTAATTTTATAATAGCGGTTTTTCTACTTTACTTGACAGTTCCTAGTCTAAAGAATATCTATAAGTTAGCTTATTTATTAAATAGACGCTTTCTTTTCAAATAGATTGTATTTATTGTTAAAGAATTAACCCATCTTTTTAATAAATAAATAGATATTAAGGATGAAGTCACTGTTGATTCATCCATGAAATTCTACTCATACCAAGTTTTATAATTATTAACTACTAAATAATTTACTTTATATATCTATAATAATCAAATATAATAATAATAAAAACATATTCCAACTGTAAATGACATATTCTATACCAATTCAATATAAGTTACCGAAACCTAATCAAACTAGTTACGAGCAAAGTACTTCTCTTAAGTCTTTCTCATCCTTGCTTCTCTCTGTAATGTCTTGTGGTTCAATTTCTGGCATTGCTAAAGGTTTGGAAATAATGCCAAGTCTGGTTTGTCGCCAGGTGGGATTTCCATTAGAAGTTAACACTTTGGATTTAACTAAAGTTCCTTAATCTAACCATTCTAGATCGATGAAGAGTCAGTGTAGAATAATTATCGTTTAAATTGTATGGTTTAAATTTATCTAACAAAAAAGCCTTAAAAACGGCTTGCCTTTAATCGAAGATACAATAAAGTGTAAATGTAAGATAATTTTAGAAATAATATTTCAAAGTCATAGGTAGTAAAGATAAGTTATCATCAAGCCTGAACCACATTGTATTTGGGTCGCGTGTCTAGAATATTAAGACTTATACTAGAATATATTTGTGTGATGTTACTGTTATTACCTTGGCTAAGTACATTATATGTTTCATTGAATTTTATTCCGAAGTGTATACAATTTTAAAATACGTTTTTAGCACAATCTGAATAATAAATATAGTTTTTTACTCAGTAAAGGTGTTGATTCTATACATAAAATATTTTCAAGTAGTAGTAGTTGTATTATATAATATACAATTTATAAAAAAATCCAATTTTTTCAAGATCGGTGGTTTAAATCTAGGTATATTACATGTTCCCTTAATTTGAGTACTCACCAGTAATATTGAAATAAGCCTGTTAGTAACGGTATACACTGGGAAAATCCCTTTTGTTCTAATATGCTCCGCATATAAATTATTATCCTCGATTTAAAATTATAGGTAAGATAATTTATGCGTTGCTTTATCAGGGATAAAATAAAAAAACTGCTAATGGTAAAATTGTGAAGTCCTTGCAGTTTCTATCAGACATAACTTCATGGTTAATTTTTAACACAAGAATATTGTGTAGTAACATTTAATTTCAGTTATTTTGCACCAAATTAACAAGGTGTAAACCAAATTATGGAATATTCAATGAGAGATGAATTTTAGTTTTGAATTCAAAATATAATTCCTGATTAATACTATAGATTTTTTAAACTATTTTTTAGTCTAGAGTCTTGTATTTAGTTCGCCAAAATTTAAAGTTATAATCATGAAACACGCGGTTTTTTTTTCAATAATATCAGATTTGGGTTGTTGATAAATTATTAAATAGTAGTAAACTCTGTCTACTGTCAAATTTCTACATTGTAGTAGGATTTTTTGTGCAAATATCATTGATCCTGAAGTCCCCACTCTATGTCATTCTTTTCAGTAGTGAAATATTGTATAAACCATTGTTTACATGCAATCGTGAATTTTGTACTTTAATCCAGATTAGTGCCCTTTAATTACTCCAAAGGGCACCATCGAATTATTATCTCGGCACACAATATCCATAATAGGTATGTGATTTACTGTAATAGACGCAAGTTGTTTTTCTTATTTTTTGCAAGAATCATGGTAACAATTATTTCGAGGATAATGAAAATGTTACAAGTCAATACATAAAAAAAAATTTTTAGTGTTCACTTTTCGTGGTTTAAATATGGTAAAGTATTTTTTTTCCTGTAACAGTACTTTTGCGAAAAGTGCAGCAGTGAAATAAATAAATAAAACATCCAGACTGTTTTACATTGTAGTACATTCGAAAGCAAACTTTTACGATTCTTTGTAGTATATTTTTTGATTGAACTAAAACCAGTGTATAGGGTGTTGGAATGAACTTATGTCATTCATCTATACGCGAACTATATTATCGATTTTATTTTTTGTATTTTATGATACTCTTGGTTCCTATTGAAAATATTACAATTAGTCACAAAAATTACAAGATTATAAAACATCGTATGTCTAATATTCACCTAAAATATTTAGTAAAATTTTCAGTGTATTATTACTTATATTAATTTACTTGTTATCTATTTAATACCTAAGCACTAATAATCTCTAAGAAACGACTTAGAATAGATTTTGGCCTCTACCTCCTATGCCAGCGGATTGAGAGTGTGTCTCACTCAATTACAGCGATGTTCACAGTTTCAAGAGGTATAGGTAAAAATGGCCTCATTCCTAAACTTGTGTAATTTTTGTTCCTTATATGTTCTCCCTTTGTCTATGAGGTTATTTTTACGGTAGCATATACGGAGAAGAAACTGTCCCGATAATTATTATACATTTCATATTATAATCATAAAAATATATTAATAATAAATAAATAGTTACAGTAATATTGTTATTCTTAGAATTCAAAGTAACTACCCCCCCCCCCCCCCACCCCCCCCCCCCCCCACCCCCCCCCCCCCCCACCCCCCCCCCCCCCCACCCCCCCCCCCCCCCACCCCCCCCCCCCCCCACCAAAATTGTATAAATATAATAAAAAAAATTATATTTTAACCTTGATACATTGGAATTAAGTGGCCAGATTAGTTCATTTGTGTCTGATTTAAAGCTTGGAATTGAATCTATATTCCGATGTGTTAGTTACATATTGATCTTTAGGAGCGACATATTACTAACCGAAATAGTGGAGTTTGAAGTCGAAGAAATAATCAATAGGTCTGATTGTTTAATCAATTTTGTCACTATGACTGTTGGATTAGATGGGGCTCTCTTAGTTTTTAAAGGATTTTCAAGAGTGGAAATAAGAGATTATAATTTGCTCTGACCACTTTTACTGAAGAGTTTGTCATCCTGTTTTCAAAAAACACATGGATTATAAAGATTTACGTCTTTATAGTAAGTGCAAAATGATATTCTCGAAAAATGTTTTTCCTAACCGGAAAAGTTACCAATCTTAATCATTCCTGTCAGTCCGAAAGCAAAGATCTAAGATCCTTTTAGGAGTAAGTGCAATGAAAGGTTTGTTTTAATAGGAACAGAACTGATACCAATATAAAAAGTACAGAAATACGCCAAGTCTTCAGTCACTTCAATGACTAGTAAGGAGTTTGCATTTAAGATCACTTCTTATTTAAGCCACAATGAGGTTTCCATTGGTCGTTGTATTTTATTTATTAGTTAAATTCCCACGGTATAAACGATTTTGCAAATTACATTACTTAAGATGACCAACAATAGCAAATGTTCATACAAATAGTACGGTATTAAAAATCAAATTCAACATCTAACCATGCCTATGACATAGTAAATGGAACACGCATAACAAATATATAACTAAAACAATTTGAAACATAACAAAAGTGGTATCAATAACAATAGTGCAATAATAAGTTGTAAGAAATAAGAATGCAAAAACGACATTAATAACAATGATAACAAACTATAGACTAAATCAACAAAGATAACAACGGAATAGTGGAGTAACTATTAATATAATACTGTGTAGGACTCGATAAGCCTCAACTCCGACCTCAAATGTCTCCAGCCTCACTGTCAACACAGCACGCCTCCAAGCTCCCAGTCGATTGCAGAAAAAGTCAAACTCCACTGCACATATTCCCTTATTTGAAGACTGACGTTCAAAATTCAGAAAGGTTATCTCTTAGGCTGTGTTTTCTTCAAAGAATGAATTAGACAATTAAATTTTTTGAAAAAAATCTTAAACGTTACTAGTTTGGTGAATTAGATGTATGCAAATCAGTGGATACAGTGATATTCATTGACTACAGCACTTTCCACCCCTCAGATTTTATAATGGTATGAAAATAACTATGGATCTATAAGTTAAAATTGCCTATATCACACAAACAAGTACTATTGTGAGACGTATTTGGGTCATAATCTGCCAAGATGTCAAAAGGGTTTTCAGAAATTATTATGAGATTGATTTCATTAAAAATATTTTCATAAATTCTATTTTAAAACTACCCTGATATTTAAAAAATTATATTTATTCATATTTCAAAACACATGAAATCTCCATAACAAATAATATTGCTTATTTTAGTAGCTTCAGCTAATATTGATCTATCGAGTCTTCTCCCACTTGAGAAATTGGAATACAGCCTCTCCATATTTTCCTTTCAACGCAAGGATGTTTGGCTTCTGATAAAGATGCTATTGAGATTTTCGCTGTTGTATACAATAACGACATGAATGCTTTATCGAATCATCTATTAAGAATAAATAGAAATAGTTTTTTGGGTATAATGAAAATTCTGATTTACTTAAAAGAGATTCTTCTCGTGTTTTATTGTTTATAATTGGTACTTTTTTAGAATAATAGATCAAATTTCAATAATTTTTAATGTAGTAAGACTACTATTTATATAAAAACAAAAATATTTCTTCGGAAATTGCTAATAAATAACAGTTTTTTTTAAAGTTCAATATTAGTACAATTTCCAGATTATTCTTAACCCTTCAACTGTTGTTCATCAAAATGTTGATGAACACAACCCATTGTGGATTGTTGTTCATCAAAATTTTGATGAACAAACATTCTCTTGCATAATCACTTATTACAGTGTATTCAGGCAACGTTATCGATTCGATTCATGCACCATTTGATTCGGGAAAAAAAAGCCTAAGACATACTATAGTTTTATTCCTCTTTGTGTTGTAGTTGCAACGTACTAAGTTCGTAGTTTGGAACGTAAAAGATGTGACCGCCATGTTGTCGATGCAGTCTGAGTTGTTGATGAGACGAGTCGTGTTTTATTAGTAAGTTTTAGTAGGTTTATTTGTGTTTTAGTGTTGTGTTTCGTGTGTGGTGAATTGTTTAAATATTGCAGAAGTGCAAATAAATATATTTTAGAATAAATAAATTTCTCGAAAAATTTTTCGCAAAAGTTTTAAGTAATGACAAAATGAAACTTTTTTCGACTCTTCAAAAAAAAAGTTATGGAAATTTATTTTACTACTGCTGTATAGTTTACTTCATTCTGAGTAATAAAATATGCAATACAACATGTATTGAAGTAAAACTGTATTAGTAAAACTTTTATTAGCAAACTCTTACATATACACACCCTATTTTCACAATTTATGCGCATCGCTGCTTTTTGTTATATAGTGTTTATTATAGTTTCATAAATTTGTATAATGCTTATGTGTTTCTGAAACTAGAATAAATTTTACACAAAATGGCTATCTCAACTTTTATAGTTTTCTTACTATAACTTGGTTTGCTAGGTATGGTCCCCCCCAAATTTAAAAAAAGTGTAAATTTTGAATTTCATGGAAAAAAATTTTTAGTTAACATTGTTTTAAGGCCCAAAATTTAAATACTAATATTATTATATGTTTAATTCTGAACAAAAAAAATATATACTTCTATATATATTACTTTTAATTTATATTTTTAATAAATTTTTTAAAAAAACCCTTGCACGAAGCTCGAAAACATGCCGCCACTACAGGAAAAAATGACTGCCAGTTGGAGGGTTAACCAAGTCGTTTGCATTAAAATGCTTGAGACTGGTGGCAGAAATTCGGTGCACCAATCAGTTACAATTTTTCACGTAAAATGTTTTTGTTTAGTTTGAATCTGTTGTTTTTTGCTAGAAAGCCCATATTTGTATTATATTATGGTAATGAGGCTAACATATTTAAGATCTTATACAAGCAATATATTTAGACTTGGACTTGTGTAAAAGAAATATGTATAAAATGCCCACGCGATTATTATACGTAAAAGATGGCGCTCCAAACCTATCAATTTTACAAATTTGTAAATCTTACACACGTGACAAATAATATGCATTTACCACCACAAAACTTAAAGAGAATACATAATCTTATAATGTCAGTCAGTTTTTTTAATTGTTGATTCTATTTTATAGCAAAACAACTTCGGGTCTATATTACAATCTGAAAATTGACAGATTGCAAAAATATCCCAAATAGTAGGTAGTCTCTTACACTGACTGAAGCGATAACACTAAAAAATTAACTGGTGGTTTTTCATAGTTAATTATTAGTAGAGGTTATCCCATTGTCATATTTTAAAATAATATTCGGACTGTCAGTGGTTCGAAAAGATTAAGGGATTTCAAACATTTGCCAATTGTTTTGTGATATAAAATGTATAACTCTACGTTTGAGGGTTGAAATCTACTGCGTTGAAATAAGTATTTTATTTTTGAAATAAGTAAATTTGTATCATATCCGAGAAAAGCTTAGAGTCTAGACAGAAGAAAATAAAAACAAGGGTTGCCACTGCAAATAAGATAATAGCACAGTAAAATACGCAACACAGCAATGGAATTGAAACATTAAAAAGAAAATAAGTGCCGGCATTTACTAAAGTATCTTAGCGTATCCTCTGAAACTATGAGACAAGAAGGCGATGATCGGGATGGGGAAGGGTAAAGGAATTCTCCATTGCGTTCTAACTTCCAAGTGAAATGTTATATTTCTATTTGGATAGCAAAGCAATAAACATATTTAAATTACATAAGCAAATTGAATTAAGATTTTTCTGACAAAATATGAGCATACTATTATAAAAACCATGTTAAACTTCTTTTAACTAACCTTTTTTTACAAATACAGAATGTATTTAACTATTCTAAACAAACATAGTATTTTAAATACACATAAAGTACATGTGAAGGTAACAGCAATATTGAGAAAAATACCATACGTCATTTTTAGTAAATAAGTAATATTTTATATATCAGTTAATTGAAAGTTAGACGTTGTTCGGTTAGTATAAAGTTTGCGGCTACAGTATATTAGGGCAAGGTTGGGCAAGACAGTTATAGAACCGTTATCGTGGTCTATATAATGGAGCTTATATCTTTTACAAGTCCGCAGTGTGCGTATATATCTGTGGCCACGGTCTGGTCTTTGGCGTTAAAATCTCGCTTTATTTTGGTCAACTTTATCTATCTATAAATTGCAGAATAACGACAATATATTATGGATATTCTTTAGTACTTCTAGCAACAATTTTCCAGTTATATATCTGAGTACTGTATTAAGCCTTTATTCCAAACATATAACAAAGAAGCCAGTTCCATGTACAGGAATGGTGACTACAAAACTTGATATTTACTTTATCACCAAAATTTAATTCACAATACTTCAAAAAAATTTAATTAAATTTTCAGACTCTGAAATATGGGAAACTTTAGAAATTTTAATTACAGTATTATAAAAATAAAAGATATTAACTATACGCTGGTACGGGACTTACTACTTTGAAGATTACGGAGGCAGATCGGAAACTAAAACGCACTAAAGAAATTAAATACTTGAAATTGAATTTTACACGCGATAAAATAATTACTCTAAATCCCAAATATAGGGTTAGAGAAAGAACTTCAGCTTCTTAACTGGACCGGTACACCTTCTCGTGGAAACTCCAAGACTCGAATGACCCCCTCCCTCTCTCCAGCGAGCCGGGTCGGAACGTATCACCGTAGCTCGATCAGCTGATTGACCGGTCTAACTGAACAAACAATGTCCACGCACCGCGTCTAGTTAACAAGAGCCTACTTCCTTTTCAGCATAAATAATTAGAACTCTGGTACACTATTATGAACTCAGCGCGGTATGTTGTAATGTTGAATAACTTTGTATTAAGTTACTAGGAGCTGGATATTGATACTGATACTCTGTACTTTCGGCAAGAGGGCGCCGTTGCGCAACGCTGCTAACCTACGCATGACAGATCATCGAAATATCTTTTATGGTCATTTTCAAAATTTTCCGAGAAATCTACATAAACAGGAGTACAGAGAGTTTATCAAGAAATGCTGGAACGTGTTTTGGAAGTTTTTATAGCCGTCTTGGGGATTGTCAGTGGTTTCATGGTCACCATGTAAGGTTCGGTTTTGAACAAAAAATAATTAACGTTTACTATGTAAGATTGCACATTATTACCCATGGCACTGTATCTTATTTGCTAGTAAAACGTTAAAATTATTAAATTTGTGATATATCGATCATCTAGATGGCTGTATGATGTAGAGTGAATAGGTATATTACATCCATGAATTGTCTATAAGTACTAAGTAATGTATTTTGAAGCTATGTAATAATGTAATAATAAGCTATGTAATTTATGTGAAGCTTCCTGCTAAATTTAAGTCTATATATAATTTCGTTCTTGATATATAGTAGGACTATACAAACATAAATTTACATTTTCTAGCTCAGTAAGGTTTTTAACGGTTTTAAAGGTACATTTAATATTATAGATAAAATAGTGTATTGTATTTGGAATACTTGTTAAACTTTACGTGGTGGAGAGAACGTGTAACTACTTTCACCCAGTTCTTGCCTCTTTGTTTTAAGGACTTGTATGTTTTATTCTTGCATCGTAATATACAGGGCTACAATAAATCCTCAATAAAATGTATAAGACTTTAATTTATTTACCATGGACTTCAATGAATTTTTTACTAATATAACGTCACACTTTAGTATAAGAGCCAACTATGAAGCAGTGCACACATCTCGATTTGCTTATTTACACGTTTTTTGTGTTTATCTCAGTCTTATGTAATAATTGTAATATACAATCAAGTTTGTATTGATAACTGAGTGTTGGCCTATTTTACACTGATGGAAGAAGAAATTATTTTTATTTGTCTATGCTGTCTTGTATGGATTGAATGCAGAATGCTTTCAGAATAAGAAACAGAATTGAACGCTAGTACAAAATCAACGTTTACAAGTATACTTATCCTTTATTGTAACTATAATTAGTAAATAATAAACTAAGTTATTGATTCAAGATAAGTTAAACTCGTCTAAACATCTAAAGACTGAGTGCATTTGCATAATTGTTCACACAACTCATGGAATAGGCAACAATATACACAGAAAAAAACTACATATTTACATGTTATTACAATACTGTTAATTACATACATTACTACATACATACATACATACATTACTGTACATATGAATTACTATTAATTATAATTATTAATAAACACGAACTATATGAGCAGAATTGAAAACGTGGGAAAATTGAAATAAAAATAAAATTGTATGAACATGGAAGGAATGGTAGGAATGGAACCATACAAATTATATAAGTATGAATGGAAATATTTAATTATTAGAAATAGGAAAGGACTGTTGAATAAGGCAAGATCCTATTTCTTCTTAATGTTTTACATCTCCGCGAAAGCCAAATACCCAAAATATAGATACAACGAACAGCGAATGTACCAAAGTGATAGGAAATAAAACAAGGATAAAATTAAGGATCAGATTAGACGTATACTTCGCTCACTAATAATCAGCTGATCGCTCAGAAACTGTACTTACAGTGAAGATATCCTACAACTACATCTGATTACATCAGTTTAACATCCACCTTCAAGTACTAAAGTAAAAAACAAAAATGATGGCGTATTGGTGTATGTGAGTGGAGAGAGTGAGTGTGTCTGTGAGAGAGTTAGAGCTTGGTGATGTGTACGGTATGAGTCTGGACTTTACTTATCTAAACAAACAATGCAACCTACTTACAGTGTACAGGACACACGATAGTGACCTTGACAATTTTTACTACAGCACTAAACAACTATTATGGGGACATGATTAATAACAAGACGTATATACTAGTGGGGGATATTAATGCTAACTTGATACTTACTGACAACAAGACTGAACGCTACCTGGATGTGTTGTATGACGCTGGGTTTATGTGTGGGATTGACAAACCAACAAGAGTAGTGGGAGAGAGTAAAACCTGCATCGACCACGTCTTCATACATCACGATAATTTCACAAATGTACAGACTGGAGTGATCGAAAATGCTAGCAGGACACTTAACAGTAGTACTTATATAGATAAAAAAAAATTAACCGCAGAGATAAATAACAGCAATTGGGCATGTGTTACGGAAGCTACCGATTTGAATACCGCTATCAACAGATTTTTTGGAACTATAAGTGTTTGTTTAGAAAAATCAAAAAAAATCCATGAAAGTAAAACCTGCATTTTTAAGACCTATAAAACCCTGGATTACTGAAGGAATAGTACGATCTATAAGAAGACGAGAAAAAGCTTAGTAAGGTAGTTAAATCGCAACCCTTTAACAATAATATAAAAGTTGTTTACTTACGATATAGAAATAGGTTGAATAGTATTATTAAAAATGTTAAAATACAATACTATAGAGAAAAAACTCAACGAAGCAAAGTATGATCCAAAAAGCTTTTGGAAAACTGTCAAACGAACTTGCGGGTAGAAAAAACAAAAAAGATATATTTCCATTGGAACATTTTACAACTAATCACACAGTAGGATCTGGAGAAATTAAGTTAAAGGTAGCAGAAGAATTTAATCAATATTTCTCTCAAGTCGGTTCTAATCTGGCGAATGCGATTGATTCAAGCGGGCCCACCTGTAGTAGACGACACTGACTATGCGACTTACTCGACCTTTACACTTCACACTGTCACGGAGGATGACTTACAACGGCACGTCAACCAACTACGTGGTGGCTCAGCTCCGGGCTATGACGGAATATCTGCTTCCTTTTTAAAAGACAATTTAAGTGTATTGGGGAAACCGCTGCTACATATAATAAACGAAAGCATCCGCTCTGGAAAATTCCCCAACGCGTTCAAAATTGCTAAAGTGGTACCAATTTATAAATCAAATGAATATACAATCAAATCTAACTACAGGCCTATATCATTATTGAGCGTTTTCACTAAGTTAATTGAGAAGATAGTAAACGAACAGTTAACTGAGTATTTAAATACCAATAATATTTTAACAGACTCGCAGTATGGTTTCAGAAAATCTAGAAACACTGCAGATGCACTTTTTTGTTTGAATAAAGATATCAACGAGGCTGTTAGTAGCAACAGGCGTTGTCTGTTGGTGTTTCTGGATCTCGCAAAAGCGTTTGATTCGGTAGATAGGGTCAAACTGTTAAGTAAATTAGAGTTAATTGGCGTTAAAGGAAATTCATTAAATTGGTTTAAATCTTATTTAGAAAATAGGAAGCAGTTTGTTACAATTAATGGCGTCAATAGTAGGGAAACCACCATAGATTACGGCGTCATTCAAGGGAGTACGCTCGGCCCCACATTATTCCTCATAAACGCGAATAAACCTTGCTAAAATAAATATAAACGGGTAAGCTTTATCTCTTTGCCGATGATACAGCGATATTCTTTGATGGTAAGAGTTGGGAGGAAGTCAGAGGCAAGGCCACCAAAGATATTGAGTCTGTTAAAAAATGGCTAGACCACAATCTACTCACACTTAATGTTCGAAAAACAAAATTCCTGCCGATATCATTAAGAGACAGAGGAGACATACCAATCCAAAACATTAAACTGCATAGTTGTGGGAAATTTCGACAACACAACGTGTAATTGTGAGGAAATTGAAAGTGTGACGAGTTATAAATATCTGGGTGTTTTTTTTGATCGCAAGCTAAGCTGGACAGAACATATAGATTATTTAAATAAAAAACTTAGAAAACTTATTTATGCATTTAGACAAATTAGTCACTTTTTAAATTTACAGGAAATTAGAATGACCTATTGCGCGTATGTACAGTCTATTTTAGAAAATGGACTGATAGCATATTGGTGGAGCGTACAAAACAATTCTACAACCGTTATTTAGTTTACACAAAAGGCAATAGGTTAAAGCAGCTCTAAGAGTAAATAGGCGATACTCTACAAATGCCGTTTTTGACAGCTTAAAAGTTTTTGACATACGACAGTTATTTGTTAGGAAATTGTTGATGCATATACACAAGCGATTTGACGAAATCTTCGACGAAATAAACCACGACTACAACACAAGAAATGCGGACAATGTTGGAATACGTGTACCAAGACTTTCAAGGACTTACTCGACCACTAATCCGTTCATTATAGCCCACTATTTATACAGAAATATACCTGAAGACCTACAGCACAACAACTTTTATACAAGCACGACATATAAAAAGAAAATTAATACATGGTTACTGGAGGTTGGAAGGGACAGAACTGAACAAATTATAACATCAATCTATAGATAAAAAACAATTATAAACTTAACTTTCGACCTAACGTAGTACAAATGTGTTGTCTTTGTTGCGCTGGCGTGTGTCAGTGTGTGCGGTGTGCGTGTGCGTGAGTGCGTGCGTGTGCGTGTGTGTGTGTGTGTGTGTGTGTGTGTGTGTGTGTGTGTGTGTGTGTGTGTGTGTGTGTGTGTGTGTGTGTGTGTGTGTGTGTGATTGGGGACGTAAGTCATTAGGTGGTGGGTGGGGGGTGGGAGGGTTGCAACTGCCATAGTCTTCTCCCATGTAACCAAACAAATCTGTAGTATATTCTTTTTAAATTATTAAAAACTTAATCAATTAATAATTTTAATTTTAAATATTTTTATATTTATTTCTACAGAAATTTTAATTATTTTGATAGATATCCTTTTTAGTTTGTTGTAATTAGGCTATAAAGTATAAGTAACAATGCGGTACAGTACAAGACTCATTCTCAAAACACAAGTTCTTACTTAGTTTGGGAATTAATTTCTAAGTTTTATTTTATAGAGATTTACAGCAACGTAACTAGTTATTGTAGTATATTCTATTCACTTAAGAAAATACATGTAAACTAAATGTAAATAATTTTTGATGAAGAAATAAATACTTTTTGACTTGACTTTGACCTAGCATTTTTGTCCTTCTATAATCTAAAGCACCTTGAAATAGCAATATTAACAATAGTTTACAATAAAAACAATTAAAAAACCTTAGTGATAAATCGCTTTTTGTGAGGTATTTATATGTGGAACCTGCAAACCATAGTTTTTTATTCTCACATTAATTTAGCATATCGCTTGGAAACAGTAAATATATAAAAGTTGTCTCACAGCTACACACAGATTACATTGATTTACACCCAGTATTATTGTTCCTCATGATTATCTGGATAGGTTATTCTATTGTAACCATTACTGGGGACCTAATATTCGTTGTTACTCTCCTGGGAAATTCGCACTCATTCCGCTCTAATTTAATCTACTTTACAAGTCACTTATGGTTATAGAGTTATCTATCATAGCTTTTACTTTGGAAATCCAAATAAGTCCCAAAGGGTACTTGCGCTTTAACAATTATTGATTAATAAAACCTCGCCTAGTGTTTTAAATGAAATGTGTAATTATTACTTCAATTTCAATGAGAAATTTTGATATTTATCTATTTGTATGTGACGAGTATTTACAACCTGTTTATTTCCAAAATGTTTAAGGGATAGCCCCTTAAAAAATGAATCACAATTACAGTTTTCTTGTTGGGTAGATGGGAATTTTAAGATTAACTTTACATGATTACTTAAAAATTTTAACTGAAAAACCTTTCAAAGGCAAGGTCCTTAAGTACATATTATTATTACGTATTATTTGAGTAGAATGGCTACCACTTTCATAACTTCTACTCCTCTTCTAGTAACTACCGACTAGAAATAACCCTTTTTAGACTACAGCTTCAATGTCTCGTGCCAAGACGCCGACGCCTGGGTTGTGAGTGTACATATTGCGAAGGGAAGTAAAATCTTAAAGTTTTATAAAGTAAAATATCGTAGGCATAATTCCATAGAACATTGGATATTTTAGGCCCACCTATCAGATATACATTTATAGTTCTTGTACTCTAATTGGCAGCAACGTGGCAAGGCATACATTTAATTTACTAACTAAAAGTGGTGCTTGTAAGTTTCATTAATTAAATTGAACTTATAAGTAAACTTTGCAATTCGAGTGTTTATTGCTACGACCTCAAAAGTCACCACCCCCATGTGTTATCGTCATTCGGTACAGTTGATTTAGATTTATTTGCATTATGATTAAATCTATCTTTACTATTGTAATTGTAACATGTCATTTTTACAGGGGGTTTTAAATAAGGCTTTTTTATTTTTTTGAGAGGAAAATATGTTTTAGTTTAATGACATGTTATGATTTTTATTTCTTCCCCCCACAATCATTCTCCAGTAGCCCAACATGAACGTAGGAGACGTCAGCTGGCGGGGTCCGGCTCGACCGGGTAAAGCGGAGTTTCAGGATACATCCGCCGGAGTTCGCTTCAAGGGCTGAAGCGCCTTACAGCGGACGACTCCAGTACTACAGTACGTAAGTACGCTGTGCCTGGCTTCCTCGCTCTCTCGGTCGCTGGCTCTCGGTCGCTGTCTCTCGGTCGCTGGCTCTCGGTCGCTGTCTCTCGGTCGCTGTCTTTCGGTCGGTGTCTAGCAGTCGAAGTCGTCGAGTCGGAGTCGCAGCCCCCACACACGCCACGATAAGGTGCAAGTAAGTAGGTACTTATTTACCTGCCAAAACACGCTTTTACCTGAACTTGCCTAGTCACTAACGATAGGATAAGTACATGACATTACGTACTTAAGCTGCTAACAGAATATAATTATAGATATAAAGTGTAGCAAGAAAACAGATCAGTACGAATAGGATTAGGTTCTATTACTAGTAAAGAAGAGTTTAAATTAAGTTTTACTCAATTTATCGTTTCTTTTCGAGGCCGCTGGGTCGCTTGACGTACGTTGGCACCAGCGTTCCTGAGCTTCGGGCTAGGCGTAATTTAATTTAGTTTTACTTAGTTTATCGTTTCTTTTCGAGGCCGCTGGGTCGCTTGACGTACGTTGGCACCAGCGTTCCTAAGCTTCGGGCTAGGCGTAATTTAATTTAATTTTACTTAGTTTATCGTTTCTTTTCGAGGCCGCTGGGTTGCTTGACGTACGTTGGCACCAGTGTTCCTGAACTTCGGGCTAGGCGTAATTTAATTTAGTTTTACTTAGTTTATCGTTTCTTTTCGAGGCCACTGGGTTGCTTGACGTACGTTGGCACCAGCGTTCCTGAGCTTCGGGCTAGGTTAAATTTAGTTTAATTTTATTTAGTTTATCGTTTCTTTTCGAGGCCGCTGGGTCGCTTGACGTACGTTGGCACCAGCGTTCCTGAGCTTCGGGCTAGGCGTAATTTAATTTAGTTTTACTTAGTGTATCGTTTCTTTTCGAGGCCGCTGGGTCGCTTGACGTACGTTGGCACCGGCGTTCCTTAGCTTCGAGCTCTAGGTGAGCTAGGCGCGATTCCGAGCGAGCTCGTGTTTACATTTAGTTTTTATTTAGTTTATCGTATCTTTTCGAGGCCGCTGGGTCGCTTGACGTACGTTGGCACCGGCGTTCCTTAGCATCGGGCAGGACGTAATTTAGTTAAGCTTTGATTTAGTTGAGCTTTTATTTAGTTTATCGTATCTTTTCGAGGCCGCTGGGTCGCTTGACGTACGTTGGCACCAGCGTTTCCTTAGTTTCGAGCTCTAGGCGAGCTAGGCGCGATTTCGAGCGAGCTAGTGTTTACATTTAGCTTTTATTTAGTTTATCGTTTCTGGTCGAGGCCGCTGGGTCGCTTGACGTACGTTGGCACCAGCGTTCCTTAGTTTCGAGCTCTAGGCGAGCTAGGCGCGATTTCGAGCGAGCTAGTGTTTACATTTAGTTTTTATTTAGTTTATCGTTTCTTTTCGAGGCCGCTGGGTCGCTTGACGTACGTTGGCACCAGCGTTCCTTAGCTTCGAGCTCGAGTCGAGCTAGGCGCGAATTTGAGTGAACTAGTGTTCGCATTTAGTTTTTATTCAGTTCATCGATTCTTTTCGAGTCCGCTGGATCGCTTGACGTACGTTGGCACCAGCGTTCCTTAGTTTCGAGCTCGAGTCGAGCTATGTGTGATTTCGAGCGAACTAGTGTTCGCATTTAGATTTATTTAGTTATCATTTCTCTTTTTTGGCCGCTGGGTCGCTTGTCGTAAGTCGGCTCCAGCGTTCCTCGTTTTCGAGCTTCAGTTGAAACTAACAACTGTCGTATTAGGAGACGTTTAGGTAGTGGAACAGTCATCCTAAAGCAAATGCTGACGCCTTCCCTTTATTCCCTTTCGTTTCCGAGTCTGCGATGATGAAAGCATGTTGATCCGTTGATCATCGGTGCTGTATTTGCTTCGGCTTTTGGTTTCACATTAATTCGGTTCTGAGCTGAACTTGGAAACTACCTCTCCCTTTCGAACCCTGGATTTTACCCCTCTCGACTGTTCTATCCGGTGTGTCTTAGGGTTATATATTTTTATAAACTATCCCTGACCCGATTAAACGTTATAAATTTGGCGCCCGAACAATTGGACGAAATTAAACGATAGTTTTCTGAATATTTAATTTAGTTTTCTGATTATTTAAGGAAATTAGTTTAAAATGTTTGAAAACGTTATATTTTGCAAGTTCTTTGCTGTTTTACGCTGGCTGTTGGGAGTATTTTATATCTTGCCAACCTCAAACAAAAGGGTCGATTTAGATAAGGCTAACGATACTAAGGGTGATAAAGATACCCCTGTACCATTGTCAACAGAAACTCGACCTTCGGCCACACTTAATGTCCCCACTAGGCAACCGGAAACAATAAAAGATAAATCCCCAACGGAAAATGAGCCATATGTTGGATGGGTCTATCGCTTAGACAAAACCCAACTACGTAACGAATTATTAAAATACAATCTTGATAGTGAGGGAAAAGTCGACGAATTAAGGAAACGATACGTAGCATATTTACGGTCGGATAAATTAACGACTTCAGAGCGTGAGGTCGAGAACGAAAATAATAGGATGGACTATGCGGGCGTATTAGGAGGCAATTCCGTATCTCACACCCACAGGGTACTGAGCAGCAACGAGCAAAACCAAAGCATGGCTCTTCGTGAAATTCTTGGACTCCCTCCTAACGCTGACAGCAAAACTCTAAGGGAAATGATTTTATCGTTAAAAACCACTAGAGAATCCCAGCTTTCCAGCTAATGGCACGATGGGAACTCCGCACACAAACGTAGTACATAGCCACCAATCGATGTTACCGGACTATTCACTTCCGACGTACACACAAACGAATCCGGTGGGACTACAAAAACGACCAGGTTGTTTCGATCTGCAGAATGACTCGCATAACTTATGCAACCTAGTAAGAAAATGGAATCTTCGTTTTGACGGAGTGAAAGGACCGATCTCGTTCTTAGAGAGATTGGATGAGCTACTCGACGCGTACGGCATTGAACGAAACGACATCCTTACAGCCTTGCCAGAGATTTTCCAAAACTCTGCACTTCTGTGGTATAGGAACAATAAGGACTTGATGGAACAATTATGTGGATTTTCGGCGTTACAAAGACAAAACCCGCTCAAATAGAAAACAAAATGAGTTGCACCATTCATGGCGAGGCGAAACCACACGCAAAGACGGACGACAGAAACCAAAATTGTCAAACCTAACGTTCAAAAAGATAAACGTGAGCTTAACGTGAGGCTCCAAACCCCAGTTAACACGGTGAGGCGTATACGCGACGACACCATATGTTGGAAACTGCGAAAAAAAGGGGGCATTTTTTTCGAGAATGCCAGAGGCCCAAGACCTTGAGGTGTTTTTATTGTAAGCGACAAGGTATATAGCAACTACCGCTTGCACTTGCCAGACGGGAAACGGTCGGTGGACTCAGCCGAGAAGGGGTCACCTGAACCCCAACCGAAGAAATTAAGAACGACCCCAGAAGACTGGCAGAGTTGGCTTCGCACAATAGCGAATTTTTCTGGATCAGTACAGAGCAGCAGAAACATGGACAGCAGACCACACATCGAAATACAAATCTACGGTAGCATATTTTCTGCTCTAATAGATACTGGAGCAACGATTTCAATGGTGGGAAAGAGACTAGCTGAGCATTTGAGAAGAAACGGGAAATGTACCATTTAAACGCCCGATGAAAATCCGGATGGCTGATGGCTCACAGACATCGTTAGAAGAATATTATACGTTCGAAGGCTTGATCTCCTATAGAGATTACGACGCATACGTTCGAAGCACTTTGCGTGCCGTCACTTACTTCGGACCTGATAGTTGGTGTCGATTCGATTGAATCGTTGGGGTTGCTGACATATGATTTCCCTTCCCAGACGAGACATGAACGTAATATCTTCTTAAAGAGGAGTGATGTAGGGGATGTTAGCGGATTGAATCAGCTATCAGAAGATGAACAAGAGGTCTTAGAAAAATTTCTAACAGAGGAGTTGCCTAAATTCGATGATGTTACGGGTAAAACAACACTAGTTGAACACAAGATTCGCCTGATCGATAATACACCTATTAAACAAAGGTACTATACGAGAAATCCGGCAATGCAGGCTGTACTAGAAAAAGAGTTAGAGCGTATGATCGAAGCTGAAGTGATCGAACCGTCTTCGAGTCCGTGGAGCTCACCGATTGTACTTACCAAAAAACCATCTGGTGCATACAGAGTTTGTATCGATTTTCGGCGTCTAAATGCAGTCACGGTGAAGGATGCTTACCCCTTGCCACAAATCAACCCCATTCTAGAAAAACTCAAGGAAGCCCGCTATATTTCGACCATCGACCTCAAAGATGGATATTGGCAGGTCCCTTTATCAGAGGAAAGTCGGCCGCTGACAGCATTCACTGTACCTGGAAAAGGATTGTTCCAATTTCGCGTCATGCCATTTGGTTTGCATTCGGCTGGGGCTACCTTCCAGCGCCTCTTGGACACCGTTATAGGACCAGAATTGGAACCTAAAGTGTTTGCCTATCTGGATGACTTGGTTCTCGTGAGCCCTAACTTCGAGGCTCATCTAGAGCTTCTTCAAGAGGTTTTTCAACGACTAAGAAGAGCAGGTCTGAAACTTAACCCTGCCAAATGTCACTTCTGCAAAACTGAACTGAAGTATTTGGGTCACGTTGTGAACGACAGGGGCATTAAGACAGATCCAGAGAAAGTTCGAGCCATTGTAGAATTTCCTAGGCCGTCCAATTTGAAAAACTCTAAGAGGCTTCCTTGGTATGGCCTCGTGGTATCGGAGGTTCGTCCCCAACTTCGCATCTCTGACCACCCCCCTCACGAGACTGTTGAAGAAAGATACTAGATGGCAATGGACGGAAGAACAGGAGAGTTCATTCAAGACTCTTAAGGAAAAATTAACGATTACGCCTATCCTAGCCTGTCCTGATTTTGGACAAACGTTTGTTTTAAGAGTGGACGCCTCGGGCGATGGCCTTGGAGCATCGTTAACACAAACACAGAACGGAAAAGAAGTTGTGATTGCGTACGGTAGCAGATTGTTGACGGGCAATGAACGCAAATTCTCAGTCACAGAAAAAGAATGCTTAGCGCTTGTCTGGGCCGTAAAAAAATTTCGCCCATACCTAGAGGGATATCACTTTATCGCAGAATCGGACCATCAGGCTTTGAGATGGTTACAAAAGTTAGAGACTCCTTCTGGTCGGCTGGCCCGCTAGGTGTTGGAACTCCAGCAACATGATATGGAGATACGATACCGAAAAGGAGCCCTAAACAAAGTGGCTGACGCTCTGTCTCGGAACCCGGTATATGAGCAACAAATTCAGCATATAGGATCATTTACGGCTGAAAATTGTTCAGCTCAGAAAAGAAGGCAGGTAAACAGAAGACCACGTCAGGAAGAAATTACGCATGAATCCAATGATGTAGTGATGGTTGATAGGAACCTATGGTATAAAAGGCTATACAAGATGGCCACAAAGGGTGACTCAAATCTAATTATAAAAGATGGGAACCTCTATCGTCGAATAGTAGTAAAAGGAAATAACGGACGCAGACAAGCCCACTGGAAAATGTGTGTTCGCGAAGAAGACCGCCCGGAAGTACTGCAAGAAAATCACGATAAAGAAACTGCAGGTCATCTGGGTGTTAGAAAAACCGCCTTAAAGCTCTCCCAGTGTTATTACTGGCCAGGGTGGTTTCGTGACGTAAAGGCATACGTAAAAAAAATGTCTGATATGTCAACGATATAACGTTGAACAAACGAAGCCCGCCGGGAAAATGTACTTTCGTAAGCCACAAGGTCCGTGGTATACGGTTACCGCAGATATAGTGGGCCCCTTACCACGATCGAAGAGTGGAAATCGGTTTATACTAGTGTGTCAAGATTACTACAGCAAGTGGTTAGAACTTAGTCTACTTAGATCGGCCACAGCAGCTAATGTGGTAAAGAATTTCAAAGAGATGATTTTGTTCAGATACGGTGCACCCAGCGTTTTAATAACCGATAATGGGTCACAATTTGTTTCGAAAATTTTTCGGGATCTTTGTAGGGACTGGAACGTCGACTGTCAACTGACGGCCCCTTATAGTCCTCAGAGCAATCCAGTAGAACGTTCTAACCGCGTCATCAAAACCTTGATATCGCAATTCGTTGGTGAAGACCACCGATCGTGGGATGCTAAACTAAGTGAGTTTAGATATGCATTAAACACGGCGAACCACGAATCAACAAAACTTCACGCCAGCCATGCTTAACTTTGGACGCGAGCTGAGACTACCTAGAGCAATATGTGGACCTGCGTTTGAGTACTCCGGCGACCAGGAAACGACTACACGAGAAGAACGACACGAACAACGAATGGAAGAATTTAAAAGGATTTATCAAAGCTGTCATCGCAATTTAGCCCGTGCCTTCCAGAGGCAGTCACGATATTATGACCTCAGGCGACGAGATCATAATCTCCGTGTTGGACGATTGGTGTGGAAAAAGACACCATACCCTGTCTTCAGCTCCTGACGCGTACGCATCGAAGCTGGCGCCTCGTTTTGTAGGCCCATTTGAAGTAATTAGGTTTAAAAGCCCAAATATCGTAGAGTTGAAAGACCGCTCGACGAACAAGACTCAAACGGCCCACGTAAAAGACGTAAAAACGTATACGGGATCCAACTGATGGAAATCAATCTGCAGTTTACAGTTGTTACAGAAGAGTCCTTAAGTTTAACTTTTTTCTCGCTTTGTTTCCCCGAAGTGGGTGGGGGATGTAACATGTCATTTTTACAGGGGGTTTAAATAAGGCTTTTTTATTTTTTTGAGAGGAAAATATGTTTTTAGTTTAATGACATGTTATGATTTTTATTTCTTCCCCCCACAATCATTCTCCAGTAGCCCAACATGAACGTAGGAGACGTCAGCTGGCGGGGTCCGGCTCGACCGGGTTAAAGCGGAGTTTCAGGATACATCCGCCGGAGTTCGCTTCAAGGGCTGAAGCGCCTTACAGCGGACGACTCCAGTACTACAGTACGTAAGTACGCTGTGCCTGGCTTCCTCGCTCTCTCGGTCGCTGGCTCTCGGTCGCTGTCTCTCGGTCGCTGGCTCTCGGTCGCTGTCTTTCGGTCGGTGTCTAGCAGTCGAAGTCGTCGAGTCGGAGTCGCAGCCCCCACACACGCCACGATAAGGTGCAAGTAAGTAGGTACTTATTTACCTGCCAAAACACGCTTTTACCTGAACTTGCCTAGTCACTAACGATAGGATAAGTACATGACATTACGTACTTAAGCTGCTAACAGAATATAATTATAGATATAAAGTGTAGCAAGAAAACAGATCAGTACGAATAGGATTAGGTTCTATTACTAGTAAAGAAGAGTTTAAATTAAGTTTTACTCAATTTATCGTTTCTTTTCGAGGCCGCTGGGTCGCTTGACGTACGTTGGCACCAGCGTTCCTGAGCTTCGGGCTAGGCGTAATTTAATTTAGTTTTACTTAGTTTATCGTTTCTTTTCGAGGCCGCTGGGTCGCTTGACGTACGTTGGCACCAGCGTTCCTAAGCTTCGGGCTAGGCGTAATTTAATTTAATTTTACTTAGTTTATCGTTTCTTTTCGAGGCCGCTGGGTTGCTTGACGTACGTTGGCACCAGTGTTCCTGAACTTCGGGCTAGGCGTAATTTAATTTAGTTTTACTTAGTTTATCGTTTCTTTTCGAGGCCACTGGGTTGCTTGACGTACGTTGGCACCAGCGTTCCTGAGCTTCGGGCTAGGTTAAATTTAGTTTTAATTTTATTTAGTTTATCGTTTCTTTTCGAGGCCGCTGGGTTGCTTGACGTACGTTGGCACCAGTGTTCCTGAACTTCGGGCTAGGCGTAATTTAATTTAGTTTTACTTAGTTTATCGTTTCTTTTCGAGGCCACTGGGTTGCTTGACGTACGTTGGCACCAGCGTTCCTGAGCTTCGGGCTAGGTTAAATTTAGTTTAATTTTATTTAGTTTATCGTTTCTTTTCGAGGCCGCTGGGTCGCTTGACGTACGTTGGCACCAGCGTTCCTGAGCTTCGGGCTAGGCGTAATTTAATTAGTTTTACTTAGTGTATCGTTTCTTTTCGAGGCCGCTGGGTCGCTTGACGTACGTTGGCACCGGCGTTCCTTAGCTTCGAGCTCTAGGTGAGCTAGGCGCGATTCCGAGCGAGCTCGTGTTTACATTTAGTTTTTATTTAGTTTATCGTATCTTTTCGAGGCCGCTGGGTCGCTTGACGTACGTTGGCACCGGCGTTCCTTAGCATCGGGCAGGACGTAATTTAGTTAAGCTTTGATTTAGTTGAGCTTTTATTTAGTTTATCGTATCTTTTCGAGGCCGCTGGGTCGCTTGACGTACGTTGGCACCAGCGTTCCTTAGTTTCGAGCTCTAGGCGAGCTAGGCGCGATTTCGAGCGAGCTAGTGTTTACATTTAGCTTTTATTTAGTTTATCGTTTCTGGTCGAGGCCGCTGGGTCGCTTGACGTACGTTGGCACCAGCGTTCCTTAGTTTCGAGCTCTAGGCGAGCTAGGCGCGATTTCGAGCGAGCTAGTGTTTACATTTAGTTTTTATTTAGTTTATCGTTTCTTTTCGAGGCCGCTGGGTCGCTTGACGTACGTTGGCACCAGCGTTCCTTAGCTTCGAGCTCGAGTCGAGCTAGGCGCGAATTTGAGTGAACTAGTGTTCGCATTTAGTTTTTATTCAGTTCATCGATTCTTTTCGAGTCCGCTGGATCGCTTGACGTACGTTGGCACCAGCGTTCCTTAGTTTCGAGCTCGAGTCGAGCTATGTGTGATTTCGAGCGAACTAGTGTTCGCATTTAGATTTATTTAGTTATCATTTCTCTTTTTTGGCCGCTGGGTCGCTTGTCGTAAGTCGGCTCCAGCGTTCCTCGTTTTCGAGCTTCAGTTGAACTAACAACTGTCGTATTAGGAGACGTTTAGGTAGTGGAACAGTCATCCTAAAGCAAATGCTGACGCCTTCCCTTTATTCCCTTTCGTTTCCGAGTCTGCGATGATGAAAGCATGTTGATCCGTTGATCATCGGTGCTGTATTTGCTTCGGCTTTTGGTTTCACATTAATTCGGTTCTGAGCTGAACTTGGAAACTACCTCTCCCTTTCGAACCCTGGATTTTACCCCTCTCGACTGTTCTATCCGGTGTCTTAGGGTTATATATTTTTATAAACTATCCCTGACCCGATTAAACGTTATATAATATATAACCAAATAATTGTATATGATTGTTTTTACTTTTAAGTCTTATTACATTCAACCAGGTATGTCGCGTAACCTTCCCCTTTATTAGGCAATTTATGTTACTCTAAAGTCCCATTCCATTTAACGAACGTTTTCTGTCTCATCCAATGGAAATTGATATGTAATGTTGGATAGGTCCATTTGAAATGGATATCTGTCATGGATATCTGTAAATAAAGAATCTCAAGAAATCTGTCATGGCCGTCACCTCTCATTTGAATATGATTTCTTTAATAGTACACATTTTCCATCTACCAGCTTGAAACATTATATCGGCTTAGCTATAGTTAAATAATATTTTTACAAACAGATTAATGATTGGATCAATTATAGCGTGCATTGATACAAATTATCATTTTGTGTATTCGAGAATGAGGAAACTTTAACTTATATGTATGTTTTCTTGCTTACTCCATGTCGAAAGTGTGTTAAAACACAGCATTTCTTGAAATAATTCAGCTTTCATCTGAGATCCGACTTCAATTTTTCATGATAACACTAATTTTAAGTTAAAACAAAATTTCGCATGATAAACAAATCCTCCTGAACAGGCGAATCGAAAGCTGTATCGCGCTTAGTTAAACCATGCCTAATAACATTCCAGTTTACCTGAAACGTTACCAATTATATACCGGTACCCACATAACTAACAGGGATATTGATGGAAACGGGATTTTTCCAGACATTTGCCATCGTTCAGTGAAACAAGAAATCAGTAACGCTACGTTTCGAGATCTGCAATCTGATTCTAGATCAAATTGCAGATCTCGAAACGTAGTGTTACTGATTTCTTGTTTCACTGAACGACGGCAAATGTCCGGAAAAATCCTGTTTCCTTCAAAATCCTTCCATCATCAAAAATAACCTTCAAACAAAGTAACAAGGATAAATACGTCTAAATTATTAAAGATTCAAAGATTTTTGATAATTTAAAATTATCTGATTTGTTGCAGATATTTTTTATATCTTGATAATTTTTAAGGTTTCTTTTGCTTTGTTGAAAAGGTGTTTTACCTTACTTTTCAATGATGCTTAGAAAAAAAACGAACATACAGCCAGCACACCAATTAATTGAGACTCAGATTTTATTTAAATCACAATAATATTCCGTTTAGTATTGATGGAATAAGGAGAATTTTTTCTGAAATTTATCGTCTGAAACACGAAACCGCTGCACTTTTGAGCTTCGGGGAGGTTGATTTGCTCCTTTTATATCTATGCATGTTGAAAGTACTCCATTATACCTTTAATGTTAAAGAAATTTGTACAGGGTTAATGTAGCCTACCTGAGTTCGCGATGACGTCTTTTATAGATTAGGTTTACGTAATATAGACTACGATCGTATACAGTAGGTTAAATTTAAGATTACCTAACGTTCTTGATCTTGCCTGTTACAAAATAGCTAATTATAAGTGGTCAAACATTGAGTTTAAAACAAATTTAAATAAATTGAGTAAATGTGTGTAAGTATAAGTAAGCTATTACTCATCAGTCACAGGTATAGCCATCGCATTGCGCTATTATTATCTTATGTCACGCTCCATTAACATGGTACAATCACACGGTGATCGACTTTCTGCATGGTGATCTCACGCCACTGATCAGACCAAGGCGGGGTCTTGACCTACCCGCATGAAGTGAATTAAACCACACGGAATGCTTCTCATACGATTAGCTAAAAAATTATAATTTATAGACATTTAAAACTGGAGGGGTCAGTGAAAAGAATTTCAGCTCTAATCCACCGAGGAAATGATAAACGACACAGATTTAACTTATATTATATTTTAAATAAGTCCTGTTGTTTCAAATACTTTCACTGAAAATTATTTAATCTTATGTGATTTAGTAAAAGAACAACGTGTGACAAATCAGGGGCTTTAATAACACATTTTATGTTTCTGCTAACATAAATTTCAGACACACAATTTTATTTAAAACGAATGAGGTAAAAATATTCCAAACTTTTAACATGCTATTAAAGTAATAAATATACTTCATTCCTAATGTTAATGGTTCCAGCATATAATTACGGATACGTGCACATGAAAATAGAACATAATTAAAGTAGAAAGTAACTTCATAGGTCTATCCCTCTCTCAACAGAGTTGCCCATTTTACTTGTAGTGGTTTCTGTAACTCAGGGGATGAAAGGGAAGGGCGTACCTACCGAGGATAAACCTCAGTTAAAGCTAACGAGAACTCTAATGACGTCATCAGAGAGGATATCTGGTTAGGGAATATCCGGTCAAAGTTACGTGGTCAGTTTATGATCATCGCCTTACGAAATACTGTTTAAAGGTTAGTAAGCTTTAAATGAATACTTGTTTAAGTGCTTCTACTTAATGTTTACCGCTAGGAAAAAAGCATAAAATAGTTTTTATCCTCATAGAATTAGCATTCTATTTATATAGCTTCAATTAAAACTGTGTTAAATAGTAGTAACAATTGAAACAAACACTTAGAAGCACATTTTAAAATTGAAATTGATATTATTCATGCAAATTCTCAGATTTATAAAATATCTCAACTCAAATAATTTTATACTCATTGTATTTGACAAATAAAAATACAAAACATTTTTGTAAAAAAAATGTTGAAATGCAATATTTTTAATATATTTGTTTTAGATGGAACTTACCAGTTTGCACGATCATCAGCATGCAGTTTAATCAAGTTAAAGCTAAATATTTTGTATGAAAAATTAAACACCAATTACCACTTGAACACGGCAGTATTATTGGATTAAGGTTAATACCATTTTATATAACGGGTTATGCAAATATATAAAGTCAGTCTGCGATATACGTCTCAGGCAAAATATTTTCACTTCACTGATTGTTGTAATAAACTATTATTATTAGCTATTAAAGGTAATAATTATTTATTATTGTACTTCGATATAGACTGTTTAAGCGCCACTGCTTATTGGTGTGATAAAAAAAATTCATTTCAATTGGTGGTGTCAGTTTGCACTAGATAAATCTGTAATAGCGTGCAAAATGATCGTATTAAAAATAAACTACTTGTCCAAGGATGAGCTGACCTTTAAACTACTAGCCAGGTACATTAGTCCAGGTTAGAAAATCACAGAAAACTGACCATAAAAAACTATGTTAAAAAAAACTGTGTGCATACGTGACCACGGGTGCTAAAGTGTATGTAGTTTAATAAAAAAACATGAACTTGTTTAGAGATACCTTTAGTTGAAAACATTTTTATTAGAAGACAATTAATTAGTTTATTAGGGAACAGTTGTACAAAAGTTGTTTGATAAGTCGGCGTTGTATATTTAAAGTGGTATTATAAACTTACACCAAATATTGATAAGACCTCTTCCAAAAAATAGAAACATTGACATTTTTCAGTTACACATATTGAAATATTATATAGCCTACAAGAAACATTTAGTGAAATGATGTAAAGAGTAATGGAGGACAATGAAAGAGAGAGCCCTCTATGGTATGGCAGACCTTACAAAAAATTTAATTTGTGAATTAAAATGTTAAAAATTCTAAGTTGTTTCTTTGACAGTTTGCTTATTCAGTAATATTCTGAAGACATAACTTTCCTAGACTTTAATTCACTGTAGGAGGTTATGTATATTCACTTTGATGAAACCTTCCAGAATGCGGATTGTATTGGCAGGAGAGACTTCACCTGGGAGAGAGTTCTCTTCAACCGTAGAAGTTTTACTCATCTGGGTTCACTGTTAATGGATATAATCTCTGATATTCTGCGATTTCTGGAGGTAGTAATAACTGCACCCGTTCCCTCTTATGCCTGGGATCCTAGGATGAATGTTGTAGCTGACATTTGCTTTGTACACGGTGGCGTCGGTTGTAGGGCAAGCACGGAGAACCCTCTTCTTTTAGGGAGCTACACAGCGGGGAGAGGGGGAGAATCGTAATCACAGCGTCACTGAATTAAACACCAGGTCGTTAATCACCGGTTTTTAAGAGATGTGTTCTATGAGGCTGACTTTAGTTTCGACGTATTTGAGGTGACGTAAACCTCCATCCGAATTCAAAAATGATACTAGGATACACATTGACGTAACTGTCAGGTCACGCAAACAGATGGTGAAACTACAGGTTGGGGGAGTGGTGAGGTGCTTAATATGTAACTGGTAGGTGGTTTGATTTATCAGTAATATTTCCTGCCCAGGAAAGTTAGAAACTCAACTGGTATTAAACATATTTTCATTGTTTCTTTTTATGGTATAAAGGTAACCCTGCATTAGGTACAATCTTCTAGAGAATTTGTTTCATGCCTTGTTTGCTGATTTAGCGATGAAATCCAGTTCAGTAATATACATGGGAGATACAAATTTAAACCTTGTGTCGTATACAGATTAAGATGCAAAGTATGTATGCTGAATATAGAAAATACCTACTGCTGTTGTGATTTGTAATGAACCAACAAGACTTTTTTAAACCACATTCTAGTAGACAAGTCGGTCGAGGTCAAGAGGACTGGTGTTAAAGATGCTCTCAGTATCATTTGCTATATAGATGTAAAAGTTACTGTCCGCAAATTTTCTTGCTTGGACATTGTGTCTTAGAGACCCCCGTTCAAAGCTTATAAGATGTCAGGATCTCTCCAATTTTGACTCAGATCAAGTAGTTCTACAGATATTTCCGATTGTTAACAATAATATCAGGAATATATATAATAAAATGCCTCTATTATCTGCAAATATATGACCAAGAAGAAGGCTCCCTAGAGGAAATAAGTAATCAATCAAGGTTATTATGAAAAATAATTTCTATTTTTGAGAAACTAAATATACCACATACTGAGAAAATTATAGAAAGTATTAAAATATATTGTGCTACAAAACTTTAAAGATACATACTTCACAAAAACGATGAAGTATTGTGGAGTCTTCTAATTGAATCCTGAATCTGCCTAAGAAAAATGTGACGTGATTGACAATATCAATAATTATTTCATGAAAATGGAAGCAGGCAGTGGTACTGAAATGGATATCGGCAATAAGATTCATCCAGACACACAAGGAAAATGAGGCAGACGAGAGTTTTTACTTTTCATGGAACAGAAGAAGATGGTAAACGAGGCATGAAAGAGAGAAAATAAAGGAAATTTGGAAATTATGGACTGTTCATACAGTTGATTTAAATTGTGAGTCAATATGCATTTAGGACCATTTTACATCTAGTACACATCTATATTTGTTTAGCTTGACGGCAATTTCACTTTCACTGACTATGTTTCTCACACCTTCAATTGTGCTCTTGGTAGTCTGAGAGGCCAGCACAGGTTCAGAATACTGCTACTAGAAACTGTGAAGCTGCAGTTCATGCAGTCATAGGCTTTGTCAGTATTAAGCTACTATTATCCTGCCTATTAGAACATCATACCAAGAGGAAAAATGGATAGATTATGGAAATTACAGGATTTTATAACAGGTTCATTTTCAACATCAGGTCTCATGACATTGTTTCTCCTTTTCTTATTGCTGCTCAAAGGCTGCTTATGGCGATAGTATGTAAATTACTGATGTATTGCATGATTCAAAAGGCACTCGTGAATGCAGGATCCACAGTGACTAGTCGAGAGGGTTTTGTACCACGGTGAGGTTTCTCGACGAAGCACCGCCAGAACGAAAACTTCACTACCCTAAGGTGACGCTAGAGGTCCGGTAAAGAGGCTTCACGTATTTCGTCCCCATTCCTATAATGGCCTTCTTGAATACACTAGGACTGTATCTTGTGCTAGCTTTAAAACTAAGCTTAGGAAAGTATTAGGTAAAATATTTTTTAGATAGAACTAGACTAATCCAAGTATTGTTTCATTGTTTATATATGTTTTTTAAGTATTGCAATTTTACAAAATATATCTTGATATGACCAGAATGGATGTATTGTTAAAATACGACCGCTAAATAAAAGGCATATTTTTATAATTTTTTTTCGTAATTAAATCGCTATTGGTACAATCAAGCTGCAAAACTAAACATAAAATATTACCGCCACCGTAGCTACCTGACAATTCGTTGCGCAACATGGCGAACAACTCGCACCTTTCGTGGAATTCTGACAAACGACTTTGAACGAAGATTGGCAAACTTTGCAAAGTAGGGGTGCAACCGATTTCTAAAGGATGGAGTCTTAACTTTTTAAATTATAACTTTGAGAGCTATTGAACCTCAACTTTGTAATGTTTTTCTACCGCTTTTACAGTTTTACGCCAGTTTAATATGCAATATTATAAAAGTGAGACTGCATGATATGTTTGGCATGCAATAATTAGAATTTGATTTAATTAAAATGCCATATTCCATGGGCTATAAGCGAATTATGTCAATTTATGCCTTTTCCTTATTAAGTTGCTTAAATAATAATACGTTTTATAGTTAAAAAGAAATCAGATATTCTATGAAGATGAAGTAGAAAATTACTGAGGTATTACAAGGATAATTACCCTTGTTTCGACATTATAATGGCATATTGTAAATTTAGTTATCTCTTTTAATAAGGATATGTAATAGTAAATATAATGCGAGTTACATGAGCACTTTAGTAGCTTTGGAGCGCTAAGGGGAGTAACATTTTCAGGGGAAAATACTCATTTGGAAGCTAAACGCCGCAAACCCTAGTTTTAAAAGATTAAAGAAAAAGGGAATTTTTAAATAACGGCTATAATCGGAAATATAAGCGACATTTCGTAATTCTATGAAAACAAACTCGAATATAGATTTTAAAATCCATAGAGGAATTCATTATTAAACGGAATGGAGCACCACCGAGGCAGACGTTTGGCGGCCATTGAAATGGGAAAGAGGGAGAGTTGAAAGTACCAAATGTTTTTTTTTCAACGGAGTTTAATGATTGACACATAACGATTACCACCAAACATTTTAATAATAGTTTTATCGTTACCAGCCGAAGACAAATGGACTAGAATATGTCATAGATGACTCTTTTTTATTGATGCTGATATATTTAATTACGTATATCACACAAACGTATAGTCTGTGAAAAAATATATTGTTTGATATTTCAAACATTTTCCTAGCCTTCAATTCTAACCATTTAAAAAATTAGGTTGGCTCACTATTGATTTCTTTATGGAATCAACTCTTGAATCAGTTTTATCAAAATAAGTAGGTTGTGTTCTCATACAGTGAAACTTGTTTCTTGTCTTTGGACTTCTAAAATTGCAATGAAAGAAGAGCCTTGGTTATTTCCCTATCGGTTGTGGCATTTTATATCACCAATATCGTTATAAATTTTCGTTATAAATACGACTAATATTTTCATTGATGAGAAGTTTCCTGTCTCAAAAAGATAGGTTTGTATCGAAAAGAGTACACACCCTAAAATTAATAGAGTAAAACAACGTAAATACTCCAATTGGTCATTAATATAAATAGTGAACTTAATAAACATTTTCATTGTAGTGAAATAAAAAGATCCTAGTGCCCCTTGTTATTGCTTATTCTTAATTTTAATATTTATATATGCAAAGGATTCATGAATGATGAAAGATGAATGAGTGAATGCTCTGTATCTCTAAAGACAAAAGTGTTTTTTCATAATATTTAAAGTAACTGAGCAGGTGGTTTTATAAATATACGGATTCGAAAGAAAGTCCAGGGACGGTTACATATGATTTTGCAATAAAACTAGAGCCAAAAACGTTATATTTTGTTACAATATTGTCTCATATAGGTCTATTAACTATGCTTACACATTTATCTATTCTACTATTTTCACAATGCCTTCACGGACCAATGTAAATTATTCGGTAAAGCTTCATAAAATCCCATGAGGTGACATGCTCCATCATCGATCTAGTTTCTCGTAAAGAAATGAAGCTTCATGCACAATTTAAAACCTATAAGTCAGTTTAATTTTGAGGTATATTGTAGAGTTACAGACAAATATAATTAAATTATTTCATGCTAACGAGTAGGCTAATAGCTTTCGCTTAAGTTCAGCCACCAAACGGTCCTTTGCCTGGCGTGTGTAATCCATTCCTGTCTTTTTTTTAAAGAAATATATACTTAGCCTACCATTCTTTATTCTTGCGGTTTAAAATGAAAATTAAGCTTTAAACTTTAATAATTTAACATTTTAACTTACAATTTCCTGAGCTTTACCTTAATAAGTATTCACTTGCTGCTTATACTTCTGATTCGGTTTGTAATGTTAATGTAAGTTTATCTTTCACCTACATCTCCAAATGGCAACAATTAAAGCTTAATGTCAAAAATTCTTTGTAATACCAAGGAAAACTTATGTAAGGAAAAACCTTTTTGATATAAAGTAATCAATGTAAATAGAACAGGTAAGCCTCGTCAGTTGATTTCACGTTGCCAGTCATTGGATACCCTGGATGAAAAGAATCTGTGCGTTTGTGGGTAGAAATACGCTGGCAAAAGATTCTACAATTTACGGGATGAAAGGTTGCCTTTGAAAGACTTGCATTCAACTTACCTGTTTGCTTTACGGAGATATTGCCTTCCTACCATCGCCTGACTTGTGGCTGCATAGACTCTGTTCAGGTGTTTTGGCCTTTCATTCTACGAGCTTTTAAAGGTAGTTATTTGAGTTTTTATTTGGTTTATTAAAAATACCAAACTATTTTGGTTATTATCAATGCTCTGCATTTGCAAAAAAGTGTGTTGAAAATGAGAAGAATAGTTAAATCTACGATGTTAACAAACCTGGTGGAACATATCACACTAGTTACATGAAATATGACCCCTGCAATGTCATAAACCCTAAAATGTGAGCTCTCCGACGTTTTCTGTGGTGCTAAAGTTGCGGTACTGTGGTGCGCCCAAGCTTCCGTGAAGTGAACTCAACGTTTCTCTCACTCGGTCTGTTGATGGGGTAGCAATTGGTGATAAGTAGACGCGTCTGTTTGGATCGACTCACAAGCGTCGCAACTGAGTGCGCTTTCCGCGTGAAGCGCTGCTAAGGGTGGTAGAGTGGATGATCACGACACTAGCGCTCACTCGGGATGGCACTTCATTAACTATTGACAAAGAGGATGCATGATTTCATCGAAATCCTGTGAATATCAAGAAAGGAAACTGAACATGCACGCGCGATCAGAGCAGCTCCTACACACTGGTCAGACGTCAGGACCTACTGAACTAATTTCTCTAATCTCATCATATAGCACATATTAATGGTTTATCGTGTATTTAACAGAAACAAAGGTAATACAGCGAAAGTGGTTGCGATACTGAGAGATTATTGTGCTTAATGTTATTTTGGTGAGCCAGAGTGTCGTCCACCAGCTTGATTACTTATGTTTAATATACCAAACGTGTTAATGTAATTATTTTTACGTAATTGACTTTGCCAAACACTGTTTTGAAACTCATAACAATAACGAAAATTAAAATACTCCTCTACCACTTTTGGAACACTCTCTTTTATATCCCTGTATACTTTAATAGAGGCACACAGTTTATAGAGAAAGGTATGCATTATTTACGGTCGCCTGCTTCTTGCTGAAAATATACAACAGAAATTATATCGAGAATATATCAGAATATTGGTTTAATAAATAAGTAATGCTCAGTTTTTCTATCTATTATATCATATATTATATTTTAGTATAGTGTAGAAACTTCGATAAAATTTTTTGTTTGGTTTAATTTTTACAATCGGCATTATGTCCGTGTTCAAATTTAGTACTATTTAAAATAATATCTGTAACTTATAAATAAGAAGTTTGTTGTAGTAATGGTATATTTTCACAAAAACCAAAACACTAAACATGTATTATAAACCTTTATTGAATCTTTGAACATCAATATTTACGGAATACATAAAAATTAATATTAATATTTTAAATAATTTTTATTTCTATGATTAGGGTAAACCTTTTTAAATTCCCGACCATTTCTACTAGAGCAAAATATGAATTTTATGAATATTAAATGACCAAAAGAAATATAGCTGAAGTGTGTATTTTAGAATTTGGGTTTGTGTAGTTCTGTTAGAGAGAAATATTTTGATAAATGGAGGTATTAACTCGTCCATTCGATGTCGAGGGACTACGTCGTAAAGTGATGTAAGCTGACATAACAGTTTTTCTGCTATGACTGGTCAGCATGTTATTGACGATTGCTGAGTACTTCAGTGACAAGAAACTGTTTGATTTTATAGCTGAAATAATATCGTACTGGTTTACAAGACGTATATGCACATATGGATCTATATTTTCATTAATTTACTTTGGAGCCTGAGAATGTAAACATCTGTTACTTATTAGAGTAAATTATAGGGGTACAGGGCCAATTTGATTCCTATAAACACACAATTTGGTTTTTATTGAGATCAATGGAGGGATTTTTCGTAGGATAGAAATTGCTCGTCAGTATCGCTAGTTTGGTTGTGAAGTGGTGGCAAAAAATTAATAAATATGAAACGATAATTATTTTCCTCAGATCACTCTTTTCTTAGCATTATGCGTTTAAAAACAGCCATCAGAGACGAAAGAATCAGCCATAGGCGTGAAATTGATTTAAAAATTATAAAACATTACTACAGACATTGTGACTAATGATTGGGTTAGTTTATATATATATATATATATATATATATATATATATATATATGTACGAAGATAGACTTTTTATTTATCGAGAGAGGAAAAAACTATCTGAAAAGAATTATTGTTTTGTATTTTCAACTCTTGTAATATACTCCCTTTTTGACCTACATAAAAAATCGATGTGTTAGCTTCAGGCCAATAACTGTAACTAGAGATTTATCTAAATTATTGGAAAAATGTGTTATAATTCAACTCGAAAAATATTTAAACATCAATAATATTCTTGTACAAAATTAATTCGGTTTCAGAAAAGATACGAATTTGAATGACGATTTATATTTGCTAACTAAAAGTGTTCATGACACGATTAGCCGATAAAAAACCATTATTGATTTTTATAGATTTAGCTAAAGCTTTTGATACAGTTGATAGACAATTATTACTACAAAAATTAAAATATATTGGAATACAAGGGAACTCTTAACACACACAGTTCAATATAGCCAAAACTAAATGTATGGCAATCTCTATACGAACTGACGGCGATTCTTTTGTTTTTAAGCTACGGTTGCATACTTGTGGTGGCCAGGATGGATGCGTTTTGTGTGAATGTATTGATAGGGTGAGTGAGTATAAATACTTGGGTGTAGTTTTTGACAATCGTTTGAAGTGGTGTAGCATCTCACTATATTGCTCATATAATTTTCTCAAAATTACTATACTTTATAAAAACCCAAGACCTTGCACTATTAGTACGTAAAGAAAATTAGCCAATAAATGGTTAGTAGATACTGGGCGAGATGGATTTCGTCAGTATTTTTCCTCAATATACACCTAGCTATGCTTTTTAATGTATTAAATTTCTGTTATATTTTTGTATTACAATCAATGTTAGTCTGAGTGTTTGGTGAGTTTGTATAATCGTTTTGACTGCAGGCCAACGAGGACGTGTATGGTGCGTGCATGTGTGCGTGTGCATGATTGGTGTGTGTGTGTGTGTGTGTGTGTGTGTGTGTGTGTGTGTGTGTGTGTGTGTGTGTGTGTGTGTGTGTGTGTGTGTGTGCGTGGGTGTGTAGGTGTGGTCCAAGTCTCTCTCTACTTATATCGGCTAATTTTTATTGCCTTTCTAAATTGCTCTATTTATGTAAGTTATAAGTTTTTATAAATTACATATTTAAGTCTTCAAAATGTATTTTCTAAACAAGTATATTCCTTTCAAATTTTAGATTATATATTAAATAAATTTACTCAGGTATTCCATGCTCTGGCCTTATATGGTTTATTGTAGAGGTTAAATCTTCATTTTTCATTTGGTAATGAAAATGTTTTTATTAATGACAATTCATTCCCTTATTTTAATTTAAGTTTTTTATGTGTTATTAATAGTGCAGACTGAGGAACTCGTTCCCCACACACAGGCTGATGCCCATGTGGGGATAATTTCCTATAAGATATTTGTTATGTATTCTATTTTACTCTGTACATAAAATTTGGAAATAAATAAATAACGATTTACTTATTTCTTAAAAAAGTGTGCTATCGATTTAAAAAAACCCAGTTTGGGTCCTTATAAAATATAAATTACCTCTCGTCACATATGATTTAGATAATAGGAAATGAAATCGAAAACTTACCTTCAGCAAATATATATATATATATATATATATATATATATATATATATATATATATATATATATATAATCTTATACATTTGTTTTGCCCATTTTGTATGTGGCAGAATTGAATCATCCATTTCTTTCAAGACCATAATGGAGGAATTTTGGATGAGTTTCTTAGCTTTATTAGAAGGTATTAAATGTAGCATTTTTGATCACTAAGATAAGAGACTGAGGAATCCTCAGATAGACTTAATTGTATAAAGTCTTGTTGTTGTTCTATAGTAAAGGCATTATAAGGAGGGATATTGGACAATAAATTATTCTATCAAATTGGAAGAAACGCTTTTTTTGTTCAAGCCTGTATTACTTACATACGAAGGAAGATAGTCTTCTATCGTTGTCTAGTTAAAACTTTAAATACAAATAGTGCATAACAACCTCAACGATTATCTTCTATATTAAATTAGACATATGGATGTTATCATTTTATAA
The DNA here is from genome assembly GCF_021130785.1 of Homalodisca vitripennis. Lineage (NCBI taxonomy): Eukaryota > Metazoa > Arthropoda > Insecta > Hemiptera > Cicadellidae > Homalodisca > Homalodisca vitripennis. The sequence continues at coordinate 44,916,837 of NC_060214.1, forward strand.
AATATCTCTACATTAGTGATGTAACGGACCTCGACAATAATTTGATTATAAGTGACATCGAATTTTGTTTGTATGCAGGTAAAACTGCAGGTTTACCGGTCAGAAGTGAAACCTCTTGGGGAATGATTTTTAAATTTAAATAAATATGTAGGATAATATAAATGCTTTAACATTTTTGTATTACTCTTACTACCAAAGTGAAAAAATAAATACATTGTAAATAGTCTAGACATAGTAGCTAAACATTTATATGATACTGATCATAAAAGTATATACTAATTAGTATCACTCGAAAATCAAAATTTTAATACGCCTCTCATTTACTAACCAGCAATACTAAAAGGTATGACGTAATGAATATATTAGAGGAATAAAAATAATGTTTTCTAAACATGACATTTAAATAAAATATATAAATAATGGCTGAATTGATGTATGAAAAAGCATCAATTTGATTTTGTATTTTCAAAGCAAGATTAAAAATAAAGATTACTCACTGACAAGAAAACAATATAGCTAGTAACAAACAAACAAAGAATAGAACGATTGTAACAGTCAGAGCTTTACAATATTCTGTAGTCTTGTGTCTTGGGGCTTATAGAATAAAAAGATTCAGAGACCTGGAGTGATAACATCGCTGTCCTACATCTACCAGGTGTAAACTTTGTAGCTCAATTCATTTTCTAGATACCCTATGGATTGACAGAAATATACAGAAAACACATGTTTACAGTTGGAAGGCAGTCGCAAAAGTAAATATATACTAAGTTTCATTACTATAAGTTATGCAATTCATTCCAAGACGAGCATTAGAAATTAAAACACATCATTAAGGCCTCGCAGTGAATATCCATTTTTAGTAATTTAATGTTGACCCAACTTTGATCATATGTTGCTTACATTTGTACTCATAACTTTCGTTTATATCATCTTTCTGGTCTTATGAAAAGGGCCTAAGCCAACATAATGCACAGTGAAAAATATTTTAACGTAAACTAATTGGGATAGCCAACAGTCTACCAGTTTAAGTTATTACAATTTGGATTTGAGTTAGTGATAGCACAGGTTTAAGTTATGTCTGTGACTGTAACAATTGTTATCAGTACCATCAACCTGGTTCTCTCTTCTCTTTGTTAAGTTCTTTGCATAGGTCAATGGCCCACGAGGGTCGAGAATAAGGCTTAAAAATTATTAGATTAAACATGTTTTCATTTACAGAAGTAACGAGCTAACTTCAAAACCAACCCTCTTAACATTAAAATTTACATTGTACAACGATATGTAAATAATAAGTTTTAAGTTTAAGTATCTTGATGTAATTATATATAAGAAAGTAAAGTGCCTCAATAAACTTACAAGACATAATGACTTTATCAGTCAGCAATTATGTATAGAAATAGAAGTATAGTAGTATAGAGATATAAGGATTGAATTGTATAATGTAGAGACCAAGGGTAGAGAGGACCTTAAATTCTAGAAATAAGAAGGATTTTACGGGGAGAGGCTCATGGTGTAGGAAACTATAGACTGAAACGTAAGGATAAATGGCTTGCACCCGGGGTAGCCCACAGAAAGGAGTGGTCAAGAGGGTGATAGAACATTTGGAAAAAGAAGTATACGAACTGCCAGATTCAAAGGATGCCAAGGATTGACTAGAATCTTAAGGAATGGCTGACTTATTGGTTATAGACATCCAGGAGATGTAGGGATCAAATAGCTACAACCTATTGAAAAACAATAAGAATTGTAAGGATTAATAATTATACTGTCCGATAGTATAAAGAGATTGAAAATCTCTTTATACCAGAAAATTTAAAGGTAGGAGGAAACATAACCCTTCGATTCAAAAACAATCTAAATATATGAAAGTGTTCTAGAGTAGTAATAATAAATAAATGTAATGGCATTGTAAATGTGAGTACTTGTTGTTATTTACTTTAATTGAATGACGTAAAACTATAGAAACTTGCTAGATCAAGGTTCGCAGACAGAATATAAGCAGATTTGAAAATATTTCATTATTAGCTGAAACTATATTTTTCTTGAAGGCTTTAGCTAGTAAGTACCACTTCAAAGAACCAATTGTAAGTGCGTAATGCATCAGAATTTTTTAAGAGCATAATGTATTTAAGTAGGTGGAATCAGTTATTTACCGTGCTCTAGATTTTAAAACCTGTTTCCAATAAAACAATTTTAGTAGGATCGACGTTCCTACATGAAAGAAATAATCCGACTTCCACGAATTGAAGCTTCCCTTGAGAGTTTTGTCAATAAGCTGGTAAAACAAACTTTTATTATTTTCGCTTGAATGAATTTAGGTTTTAATAATTTACTCTGGATAGTTGGTAAAACGTTGCTAATCGCTTAATGATTTATAGATATTTACGTCAGGCCGTTTTACTATACATCAAAGTTATGTTAAATATTTCAATAGGTGAAACTTACAAGAGTAATTATATCAATAAATTAAAATTGTAACACAAGGAAATGCATTATCCTACAGACTTGTTGGTGCCATCTTTCCTCCATAAGCTGCGTCTTTCTGTTTAGTGCCACTCAATGTCCAATGTTGTGGAAACCACACAAACGAGCTTGGCCTTATATTAACACTACATTGAATAATTCTTCAACACTCTTTTATCTTAAAGACACAATTAGAATAAGACTGACATTTGTCACTGTAAGGGCCTGTATATAGTTAGCTAAAGGGGCATACATTTTATTTAACTTTATGGCTGATGATTTTAAGTATGTCACACTAAAATACATTATCTGACAAAAAAATAATTTCATTCCTTAACCCTTTTGTTACCCTTCCATTCCGATCTTCATTAAAACTAGCGCGTCTGATATCAACTTATTAATTAATAAATTTTTTTTCTGTCAATTTAAAGAAAGATGTAGTTGTGTGCTTATACATTGCTTGTTTTTTTCCAATTTTTATATTGTATGTTTCTTGGCTCATCGACTATGATCAACCCTGTATTATCAGATCAAATAATAAAAATACATAGCTTTCAATTTTGTAAAAAGGATATGCTTCAGTACGCCTTGCTCTGTAATTAAACACTTGAGGAGTACATAAACATGTGAAACGTACGCCACTCCTTTACATGCCCAAGTTATGCTAGCAGTAAAGAAAGAATCTATTTGTAATAAAAATATATTTATATATTCAAGATTACATGTTCTCGTTTTAATTAACCAGAACTTGGTAAGAGGAAAGGGCAGGTTTTAGTTATAAAAAGTAAATTATTTAATATAAAGAAACGAAGCATGCTCACTATTTCCTTACTAATAACGTTGAGTAACAGTTTTGTCTCTGAGATGAAAATAAAATGTATATATTTTTATTACACAGGGTTCATCTAATTTAACAATAGACATTTTCAATAGAAGTATTTTAGTTACCAATCAGCATTAATAAACTGTTTATTAGCTGCATGTATTTATAATTAAATATTTCCCAAAATTGGAAATACTGATATGTGTTTCAAAACATTGCAGCCAATGGTATACATACTAAAAGCTTTGAGCGAACCATATATACCAAAAACGTGCAAACAGAATAATATTAATTTTAAATCCTTGCATGGTTTTGATAAATTTCAGAAGTAAAATGATTTGCAGAATATTTATCTAGTTTTAACCCATTTTTAATAAACAAAATAATTTTAAAATTCATTGTTACAACTTTTATGTAAATAAAAACTCCGTGTCATTGTGAAAAATAGGAACTTGGAGTTTTAAATGCTGATTAGTGAAAAAAGTTATGAATAGTCAAATTATTATATAATGTAATATTTTTACAGATGAAAAGTTCCTACAAATAATATGATGATGATCAGAAAATCGCTTTGGGTAATTATAAATTTTCGAACTGTAGGACCTATCTATCTAGGGTTATGTGGTGATAGATATTTTGATTTTTCTCGATCACAATTAAAAACTACTTGTGACTGATGAGAGTAACGCTTACTTCAAATAAATGTTTCAGACACGTTTACACAGATGACATGACATGTCTGTATATGTTAATTTTTTTTAAGTGATGCCCTAAATCAGTTTTAAAACGAACGTGACGTTAGAGGAAACCCTGTAAATAAGGAATAAATATGCCAATTGAGGTCATAATACCGGTTTATGAGGACAGATTAAAATTCGATTACCGAATATCCTAATTCTTTTTGGATATTGTAGTCCTAATTTGACATGAACAACTTTTTCTAACTATAGTTATAATGTTAGAACCAAAATGTTATTCTGAGCTGTCAATTTAAAAATTAAAAAATAGACATATATTTTTTATCACGCTAAATAAATCATTAAATTCAATTCAATTTTAAGCAATAAGCCGGTTAATATGATTTGTATTATTAAAGGTAATTGAAGTAATTTAATAATGTAAAAGTAAAGTGCCACGTCAACTTAACAGTAAGAAAACAAACAACGTCTAAGAGGATAATTTATGGGTGAACACGACTTAAGTTAGAACGCAGGTATCAGCAGTCAGCACGCACGATAATGCTGCTGAAGTGCTGATTGTAATGCTGTTGCTCTGATAATGGGAGGTTAATTGCTCTGGTTTACCACTAGTTGAACACCACATTGTTATAAGATATATGTTAATTTAACAGCAATGCAGAGTTACAATATTTCATACGATAAATGTAAACCCCTTTGTTTGTTTTCGTTTTGTTTTCACTTCCTATAGTAGCAAAAGCACAAAATAGCAAAAATATGCGTAACGTAAGTTTATAACATATTTCATAATGAATTTTACACATTTATTCCTCTAAAACTTAAATTTATAATGATTAAAGATACAAAACAGCATTAAATTGTGCAACCATCCAAATGTATTTCTTTCGGTAAATAATGTTGAATAAGTTAAAAACTTTTTTTATACGCAATTAGCCTATTCCGAAAATTTCCGTAACTATAGAAACAATAGGTATTAATTTAAGGTTTTTCTCTTTAAAGTCTTTCACAGTTAATATTACGTTGAATTAAGAGAAACAGAGTGTATTTATTTATTCCATTGATTAGTGCAGAGATGGTTGTTTACAGTGAGGAAAACTATAGTGTGGTGAGAGAGAAAATTCCCTTACAAAATGATTTAGTGATTTTTCACCATCACATTTAAACATGCCCGATAATACTTTAGATACGCGTTTAAAACACACATAAAGAAATGTGAAAGAAAGTATTTTTGGATATGTTAAACTGTTTGTATTGTTTAAAATTTCAAGATCTAAATGAATTTTAAATATTTGTCAATCGTTACAGGACATCTTGTTAAAAATGGTTCAGGTGAGATGATAATACTGAAGATGATTAAGACGTTATTTCAGAATATCCTAACTTCATAGCATAACTTTCAGATGATATTCTTTCTCTAGCTACAGTTACAAAAATAGAACCAAAATTTAATTTTAACCAAACAGCAATTTAAAATTGGACATAATAATCTTAATGTAAATTGCAAAAATCATAACATTAAATTTAAGTTCAAACCATAAATGGACAAAATTAATATCCTAGAAAGTAATTGGAGTAATTGAATAATGTAAATAAAACATTTGTAAACGCCCTATATCACCTTAACACTAAGAAAGCAAATGAGAGACTCAGAACGTTTAAGGGCAGAACATTTAGAGATAAAATTAGTGCACTATTTCCAAGGAACAGTTCAGCAAACTTTCATCTAGCATAGTTCGTGCCGAATGCTTCAAAAGCAGTCTTTGCAGTAAAATTCTGACCATCTTATATTTTAGGACATTTTATAAGGTAGATGAGTTTTTAACCAGTGCCTGAAATCTGAATCGGCATGATGATTAATGCTTGAAAAATGTATTCACTATAAATGAAATAGAATAGTAAACAATGTGTTCTCAAAATATTTGATTACAAATGACAGTCTCAATTTTTTTAATTTTAGTTTTTTATAGCGTATATATCTTTGAGCTGAGTCTTAAAAAACAACAAAAATTATCACTAATTAATATGATACAAAAATGTGTATCTTGACACTTAATTATTTCTGATTATGGATACTCATACAATATCACAATGTTGTAAGTATTTTTGTGTTGGTTTGTTAAAGAAATACATAAATTATTGTTATTAAGAAAGGTTTGTTTTAACAGAGATTAAATTTGGATGAATTTTAAACAAAAAAGAAAATGAGATACAGGTTTAATAGAGTTGATTTTGGCTGAAATGAAACTGCGGCAGAAATTCTTATATTTGATTTGGCGACGTTTTGAAGTTAAAAAGATTCTTTCCATTGCGGTTGTAAAATTAAACATTTACTTTAGCCAAACGAGAAAATTATTGGTTTGTCATTTCTGGAAATTGCTTGCAGTGAAATTAATCTAGGCATTCTTTTCGGTAAATGCTAAATTATTGTTGACACAATATATCCAACACGGCAATTTATATTTGGCTTTAGAAAAGGCTTAAAATGCTTGTTTATTATCTTATATCTGCTTGTTCCACTTCTTATAATATAGTTTGTTATAAAACTGGTTAATTAAATTGTTTCCAAGGGATTTAGAGCTTTACGTATAGTTACAATATTACCGTAAATTAGAAGAAACATAATTAAACCCCAGGGTATAATTAAATTTATAGTAATAATTGTGTATGATTTTTGGCTGTTTTAATTTATCTTTTTATAGATTCATGGTCTTAAAGATTGCTATACAATTAATTATAAGTTTAATATGTCACCCTCGTGATTATATTGTATTATGACTCTTAATAGTCATAGAAACTAAACAGGTTATATGGTCAATTAACGTAATAGTTATTATACGAGTATTTATACTAATATGCTGCATCGTGACACTAGAACAGTCTGTAGTTTTATAATTATTTTTTTACTTGTTATATCCTACTTACGGTTATGCATTAACATTATAGCATTAGTAACTAAATTTTATTATTAAAACAACAACCTATAATGACCAATAAAAAAACAACAAATAATAATGGTTGGGAGTGACGATGGCCGAGTGGTCTAAGACGTTGGACTTTGACTCTGAGTTAGAGGTAGCGCAGGTTCGAATCCTGTCTGTGACCGTTGCGCTTTTTATCAGTACCATCGACCTTGTACTGTATCGACTCTCCCCCTTATTCTGTTTGATAAGATCCTCGCACAGGCCAGTGGCCCATGAGGACGGGCAGAATAAGTCATAAAAGGAGATCGGCTTCTCCTTTTAAAATTAAAAACAAAAAAATGTACAGTACCAGTTTTGTTCATGGAACGTTTAGTGTAAATCAATGCTTAATACAAGCAATTGTTTGGACATTTAAACACAAATATCTGCCTGTATTAATGTTGAGGTATACACACTACTTATTATGTATGCCGCATACATATACAATATACTGCGTTATATAACACAATATATTAGAAAGACCAAATACCTCCCTTGATTTTACAGAAATTGCTATTATTATGCCCATGACCAATTTCAGTTACTAGTATTAATACATAATAAATCTTTATTGTGATGTTAAAATTTAACCCCAATTCATCTTCCTCTTAGCGCAACCTCTAGAATCTGATTTATAGGCTTCAGTACTGCAATCTAGAGCTATGTTTGTATGATAATAATAATAATAATAATATAACTTTATTGCGGTAACAATAATAAAATTGCATACAAACGTCACAGAATATTTAAATAATAAAAAGGTAGGCCTACACTTCATTCACTCACGCACACAGTTACATGTTTCTCTCATTCACTCTCATCTTCATTCTCACCAGACAATCCTGCCACTGCCACACCAGAACCAGAGAATGATGAGATCCAAAAGAAATTAGGTGACGAAGAAACTCAAAATGAAAATCAGAGACACTTAAAATACAAAATATTGTGTAATCTAGGTGAAGGGATATTCTCATTGTCACGGTCACTGTGTACAATTGAGAACATTACGATGTTTCAGACACCTCTAAGCACGGTGGAGCACCCGAGGTTTCGACATATAACTATGGTGAGAAGGGTTTATTCCATGTGAGTGTTGGGTTTAGATCCAGGGCATAACAAATTTTCCAAATGTGAGACGCTGCACTCTGCACTAATGGGAAGGTGAAGTAATGTAGCATGTTATGATGGTTGTGATATTTTTAGCATGCATAAGAAACGGTACACAGATTTCATTTTAAACTTCTTCGTCATCAAATTGTTTGCATCTGCAGACTGACATGGCCTTTTAACAGAATAATATGTCTTAGTGATTGTGTCAGATAGTATACGCTACACTAAGTGGAAGGTGAAATGAAGTTTAACCCATCATTCGACTTGATAAAATCTTTCCACACGTTTACATTATGCGTATTAATATTTTGCTGAGCGTTAGTGAAGTCTATTAATAAACGGGTTTATAATTTTATATCTGTCTGTCTGTTTCTCCGCAAGTTATTTTGAGGACAAGGTGAGCTATACAGAACTCGCATGAAGCTTTTTGTCTATGTAGGCATCATCGATTTTGCGGTTACTCACTCCCTGTAGGGACTGTAAAATTTCCTAAAAGCGAATAAAAATGTCATAAATAACTAATGTTTAATTCACGTATTGTAATATAATAGCAAGTACAAATATGTCACCTGTTTAAATTTAATGAGGGATGGACACAAGGGCAATGTTCCGTCTCGCGTATATTATAACCCATTAACCATGTTGTTTAATTTTATGCTCATACAATAATATATCCGGTTATTTGTAGTTGATATTTAAATATTATTGCACAGGAGATTGTTTTAATGTAGAATCCATATTGGAATATTAGAATATTTCATATTGGAAACATACTTGTATTTTCTTTCTTATGCAAGCCCTTTTTTCCTCCTTTTAAGGAAGATAGTGTAGTTAAATAATCACCTTTAAGCTAGTGGCTAGCTAAAAAAATTCTTGTTTCAGTACTTTCAACTGGAAACAATTGTTCGATATATTTAATTATATAGAAAACGTTATCTAACACATTAACAAATCTATCAGTTTACCGATTAGTTTTAGATCTTAGTTTCGCTAAACAACTATTTGGTTTCGTGGTTACGTCATACAGTTTTACTATGCAATGATATTTCCAACCATTGGCACAATAAGATCTTGCTAAATATGTGGAATTGTCAATTCAAAAATTTTTGGGATTAAACTAACAAATAAAGGGGTGCAATAAATAAAGGAAATAATACATTTAGTATCAAGAAACATGTATCGTGTATTAAATACATAATAGGATAAGATTTTCCTTAGCTGGCAAGAGATTCTATCTGTGACACAGAACTTCTCGACGGCAATCAAAGAGGTTTTGTCAGGAACTGTTTAATTAAGACCCAACTCCTAATGAAACTGTCTTCTCGTCTGTCATCCAGACAGAGCGCACAGAACTCAAGTATTCGTACACTAAACTGTGATTAAAACTAACAGATAAATATTACTGCCTGTAATTTAGTCTGAGTTAATAATAAAGATAACGTATTTAACACGATTGTTTTTGCATTCACTTCTACGGAACAATGGACTTATTGAACACGGTTTGAGCAAGTATCGTAGTTATTAGGGAAGGAAATATCAATACTAAGTGAGAACCCCTGGACTGGGGAAGTGAATGGTATTAGGAGGTAGATCTCCACTTCATTGAAATAATTTCTAACAGCGTAAGAAACTCTGGGTTATTTATAAAAAAAGACTTTAATTTAAATTTCAAAAAGTATAACACACAATAGGAATCCGTCAAAAATCACGTATCACATAACTGCCTTTACTGAAGTTGTATGCACATATTCAATTATATAAGTGCTAGTGATAATATATCATATTTTAAAATCGCATACTTGTACACAGTTTATTTTGCGTTTTTCTCGTGACAATCATGGTTAACCTTGAATTAAATGCAACAGTTTCACTAACGTTCAGCAATAACCTATTGATTAACATGTAACTGAATGTTGCAACTTTTTGTGAGTTTTTTAACGACATATCGTGCGGACTAGTCAGACAGAGCAATATAAATCAATATTCCCCCTCAAATTGTAGGTTTCTATAACGCTCAGCCACTAACTTTACGATTCTCCAAATCACTACGCTAAACACTAATGTGTGCTATAATATGGTACATTATTGCATGAATGGACTATACTGGTTGCGCTTAACTTCCTCGTACTTCCGGCCACCTCTGTGAACTTCCGGTCTGATGTTACCTCTTTATTTCCCTGTTTGTAACCACATACATATTTATCTCTCATTTTACTGAATATATCGGTTTTAAGGATGGGAATGTATCTTAAATTCCTTTTAGTTGTTCACCCTTAAATTAGAGTAACTATTTACATATTTCATGTGCTAATTTTAAAGATCAGTAATAATTTCTGAAAAGCATATGCAGGTGGGGTGAACAAAAACTATATGGAGTTAAAAATAGAGAAGGGTCTTAGTATTATTATATAAATTAGAAATGCAGAAAGTTTACGCCACCTCAAAACTGTCATGTAAATAAAGACGGTTCTTTTTGCTGTTAAATACATGATAGTTTGTATAAATAATTTAATTCAATAAGCGATCTGCAACGTTTACCTAACTATTATAATGCAGCCATTAATAAATTAAGGTTACTCCAAAATAATGATTCAACTTTGTTTCTGAATATTCTTTCTCATATAAACTAGTAAAATTACAAACACCATATATTGTTATTTCAATTTTTTAAGTAATGTCTAACCCAACAAGAGGCTCGGTTTAAGGAAGCTCTTGAAATCCGGCACGAAACGAACTGTCTCAATCAATTTATATAGATTACGTTCCTGTAATTTTCTTCTGCCTTAACTTCTTATTAATAATTGAGTAATCTTACTAAATTACCTTATACAGTTCAACAAAATGTTTAAAGTAAAAATCTAATGAGTTACTATTTTAAAACTATATTATCTTTGTGTGAACTTTGCATTTGGATTTGTGCGGATCATAATAGATGAATAGATATGTCCTTCAATATCTAAAAGTACATTTTAGAGAAACCTTTATGTAACATATATTACTAATACTTGTTAAAAATGTATTTATAATTATATGCAATTGCTAACGTTGGAAACAGAAACACTGAAAAACGAAGAGGATTGCATTATTCGTAGGATATATTTGAATTGCATTGCTGTCAAATTTTTAAATATCTTACTACGGTGGTGCAAAGCTGGTAGTAAACAAGAGCAATTAACCTCCCATTATCAGAGCATCAGCATTACCATCAGCACTTCAGCAGCGTTATCGTACGTGCTGACAGCCGATCCGTGCGTTGTAACTTAAGTCATGTTCACGTTCGCCTATAAATTACTTGCACTGAACCGTTTTGAGTCATTTGTCTTCTCGGTGTTAAATTAATAAAGTTAGAACCTTTTATTTTAAGTTCTTCATTTATTCCCTATAATGCAGTATAAATATTTAACGTCTATTGTTTGAAATTACACTTTACGCAACGTGTAATCTAGTACAACGGAATTAGTTATAATTTATAACTTTTGCATGTTCATAACTTCATTTTGGTTTTAATATTATATCATATCACTATATTTTGTGGTTTTATCATTTTAAACTTTAAAACATTATACAAAATCAATATATTACGACACTCTGTCTTCAGTAACCGAGATTCACCTGTATATATTTAGTAACGTTTTTACAGAATGTTCCATATCGAGTGAAACGTATTTATAAACTGGTAGAGGGCATCAAATTAACAAAACATCAACTGTCAAGTTAGAATAAAATGTGTTTTAAGTGTCTGTCTAAATCAAAACATTTATTTTATAAATGTTTTTGTAAATCCTGAACCGATTATTGAAGCATTGATTAGCTATATTGGTCACACTTCATCTTTAACTGAAATTCTGAAAAATAACAATATTATGCTACCAAATATGTTTAAATGATGGACATTTCTAATTGTACATCCAATACCTTATACAATTAAACATTAATTAGAAACTGAAGGTTTTTAATAATGCACAATAAATTATTACTAGATATTTAATTTAATTACAACACGTTTAATATATAAAACAAATTGCAGTTTAGAATATACGAAAAGTTTAAATAAGATGCAGCATCCTTATTTTAGTTAATGAATATACTACATGAAATAACTAATTCGAGCAATAAAAGAACTTATTAACAGTTATAAACACTCGGAAGGCAAATGTAACCAGGATATATTTTTCCTCACTTGATTTTTCCTCATTTTGATGCCTTGATCTAATTTTCTGAAATGTTAACCCGTTGTCAAGAAACACTAATTTTCCCGGCGGAGCAAGTACTTTTTGTCATTCAATGTTTATTGAAAAAATTAAAATTCGGCTATTGCTATCTATACAAATGTAGTGAATTCAATTTATATAGATCTCACGGCATAGATCTGGGAGTCATTATCTGACAGGCATTATTAAAAAGCCATTATATGAACACACGCACGCACTTACACGTTCACCGCAGGCGCTGTGTGCTTAAATTCTGTTAACGCCCATCAAATGATGGATGACGCCTGAAATCAACATTTATTCACACACATCTGCAATTTTTAATTGTACACAACTACTTGCCTCGGAATCGTGTACAGCGTTGACATTGTTTTGATACTTTTTGTCAATAAGCATTCTATATGCCCAAAATTAGGATAAATTAAAACTTAAAATTAAGGAATAGGTGCCAGGATATCGCTATGCGATTTTGGTTTATTACTTGTTAGATGATTTTTTAGTTGGACGTACTTTTAGTATTAGAAAATATGTTAGACGTGAGTTGACCTGTAAGTCTATTGTATCACAATAAAAATATCTGACAGATATTTCCTTATTCCACAGTATACCAATATTCAGTTGATAATACATCTCTTATTAGTAACGAATATTTATAAATCTCACAGAGTAGAAATACAAAGATTCATATTTCAACAATCATGAATAGTCATGTTGGTAATTTCCCACAGTCTTAAACTTTAAATGATAAGTACTATAATTTTAACACATCTAATTACAACATCTTTACGTAGAGTTTCTAAATGAGGGTACCGAAAGTTTGGCAAAATAGTATTATGTATTCTCAGATCATGTGAGGTTTATTTACCTATTGTATAATTGGTTTATGGAGATTCAGACTAAAGTAAGAAACATGCTTTTTCATTTTTGCTATGGCTATTTCCTATCGTCTATTATCCTATATATTATTTAAAATTCGTTAAACGGCCACACGGGATAACCGTTTTTAACAAAGAGACGTTGTGTTTTGCCATTAAGTTTATACTTAGTACGTTATTTTTAGTTCTAATTCCCTACTCAGCTGATGAAGATTATTAATTTTCATACATAAACGACCAGTGCGTCACTGTTACCAAGGAACATTTTGCGACTAAATAAATTTGTCATTGCTGATTCAATTCACTTTGATGCATACTAACAAACCAACGCTGTTTGTTGTTAACTTATAATTAGCAAAAGCCACTATTTTGATTTGCTGATATATTCATTACTCCCTTATCCATTGCTTTCACGCAATTTCATTTTGAAAAAGGAACTCAATGAGCAGATTATCCTTATATGGAATTCCAAACCATCCTGGATAGGCGAGATTCATTTAAATATATTTTCTTATCTCGTCATGTATTTCACATTTAAGTTTAAAAATGGTGCTCTGAATTTGAAGAGTAAAAATATTTGTTGTAATTAGGTACTCTTAAATTTTTAGGATTTTCTCCCAATATTTAATAATAATATTTTGGAAAGTTCACAGGTTTAAAATTAATTGAACTATGGCAGAAAGCAGTTTGCATAAATTTTGATTATGATCGGAAATCAAAGTTGTATTTCAGTTAAAAATCTTATGATATAATAAATTATGGCATTTTACTGAATTTAACAAAAATCACACTAATAAAACCAGAAAAAGACAATGCACGTAACATGATATTCGTAACGTTTAACTGATTGTGATATATGAATGAAACAAACATTTATTATTACCTGTTTTAATCTGTGTAAAATGTTATACATATGGTTCTTGAATTTGACAGGTGATTAAAATAAAATTTGCTATATGATGATTAACTGTAAATATATTGCATATTGGAGTGTTAAAGGATTTTTTAAGGCCAGTAGAACGTAGTCGGAAGGATTTTTAAAATACGAATATGAATTCAAAATTACCATACAATCGTTCTAGTACTTTCTACGTGATAAATTTAAACAATCACACAGACATCATTCGATTTGTATAATTTCTATAGGTGTATGAAAACAAAAGGCAAATATATTATGTGGAAGTTTGTAGTTGTTAATCAATATTATAAAATGACATTTGCACTACAATTTTTTCAATTGTGTTTACTATAATAAAGAATTATTATTATTGAAATCATTTATCTGGTCCAGTCCGCGAAAGTAAGCTGTGGACATCAATCTAAGATTAGTATAAATCGTGTTTACTCTAATACTGATATAAGGTAATTATCATACTTTAACCCTTTTTATACCATCCCAATCGACCGCTCTTTACCAAAACTGGCGTGGCCGACGATCGATTTCAGTGTAAGAAACTTTGTAATTCGATATCATGAAAAACCAGGCTGTGTGCTAAAACAATCCAAAATACTCTTGGCTGCTAAATTAGATTAAATTTTTAGATTTAGAGGGATATAAAGGACTCTTATTTCCGATGTGACGCGTCAACCTATGTTTATTGCGCACCACAATTTGGCTAATAGAGCATGCCTACTCCCGCACCTTCAAAAAGATCGAAAAGTTGCCTAATGTACACGTTGAATTGGTCACCTCGCTGTGAGGTTCAGGTTTGTTTAGCTTCATCAGCTAGTTCGTGATTGGATATTAGTATCTATAAAAGGGTTCTTGTCAAATTATCTGGGGGAAAGTGTTTCGGACTTTAGCTTGTATCACTTCAGCTTGATAACATAATATTGACTGATATCTTGAAATTGAAAGCTCGTGAAATAAGTCTCAAGAAGAAGTTATAGTCTCACGATTTAAGGTAATCTGACCATATTTTGATGACCTTAATGATCTCTTATAAATAGTTAGGCCAAAAGCCGGTACATAACTTAGAATGTGCATTGAGACGCTTCGGCTCCTTTATGAACCGTATCATGAATTTTGTTTTGCTTTTTAAATTGCTAAACTGTAATCTGTGTGAGTCGATGACAAGGCTCTCAGTTACAAGTCTTACAATATCTTGAAAACTTTCTTACTTAAGCTATTTTGTGACAGACTGTTAGTTCACTATCTAGTGCTGGTTCCCGTGGGGGACTGGCATCCTCATCGGCATCAGCCACTGTCCCAGATGGGATCGTGGATGATGTACCATCCTCGTCTTGTGCTGCAACTTCTAAGGGAGTGGCAGGGCAAGGGGAGGAAGCCACCTTCCCTTATCAATATTCCAGTGACAAGGGTAGAAAACCTTTTCCCGCCTCTTGGTTTGGCCCTGAAATTGAGAGCAGTTACCTATCCCTTCCTTTCCTGATGTTCCCACCCCTACTTTACCAACAACCTCAGACTAAGGTGTTATGCAACCCGTGCTGAGAGACTCGTGGCACTGGGGGTATATTCAGTGTCTTCAACGGAGCTTTCTGTGAACCAGGGACACCCAGTCGTAATTACCCTTATCTTCCTAATCGGGTCACTGGGAAGATGGACTGAAAACACCCGGTTCTCATAGGAACAGAATGGAGAACGAAAAAGAAAATAAAAACAAAACTGAAACACAAGAGATAAGCAAAACGCAACCAGAAGAGCTACCGATTGAGCAATTAAGAGTGTCTGAGATGACCCCAATGGAGAATAAAAAGACAGACTTCTCTTGTCACAAGGCGAAGTTCGGCCGGAAGAGCCAAAAAAGAAGAGGTGGGAAGAGAAAAAACCGAGATCTGATAAAACCACAAAACGAAGCCGGTTCCTCAAAAGGGAACTTTGTTGGTGTCGGGGCCCCAGAGCAAGGGAAAACTCATTCCGTACCAGCCCTCAGGGAGGTAATGACCAATAGAGGATGACAGCGGTGCTCCAGATAAACCTACACCACAGCAGAGCAGCTACGGCAACACTCTGCCAGTAGATCCTGGCTGACGACGTAGGCGTGGTCCTGATCCAAGAATCATGAACCGTTGGCAGTCATTTTATGGGGATGAGCACGGCTAAAGGTAATTTGATATACGATTCTGGCAGTAACAACCCTAGAGCATGTATATATGTCAGTAACAAAATCAAATCACTAAAAATGGCACAAATGTGTTCTAGAGACACAGTCGTGACAGAGGTTCACTTGCAGACAGGTGATGGCAACATCAGAATCCTGTTTGCAGCGGTTTACCTCCCATACGATTCTCCAGAACCACCGCCAACTGCGGGGATGAGGCGGATTGTGGAGTTCGGAATCCTTACGCGGAGGCACCTGATTGTCGGTTGTATTGCGAATGCCCACCACACCGCTTGGGGGAGCAGCAACATCAACAATCAGGAAGAGTGCATCTTGAATTTTATAGTAGAATCTAACTTAGTTATTATGAATCAAGGCCGTAAACCAACTTTTGTACAAGGAAGAGGTACAGGCGTAAGAGAAGAGGTCTTAGATAAACTCTGGCTAGCAACTATATTGCAACTAAAGTTTTAAACTGGAGTGTGCTAGATGAAGCATCTGTTTCAGATCATAGGTATATCACCTTTGACATGAGGTCATAAAAAATAAATGAGACCTATAGAAACCCAAAGAAAACACATTGGGTAGCTTTCAATGCAGAGCTAAAAAGCAATCCAGTAAGGGAAAATAGGTATCAGGGGCAAGGGGTCGAGGACATGGCGAACTCTTTGCAAAACGCCATGAAAGAATCGTACCACAAAGCCTGCCCCGTGATAGAAAAAAAATCAAGGAAAAAAAGCATGTTGGTGGAACCAGGGGCTGTAAACCTTGATGAAAAACCTTCGCAGAGCATATAATACATACAAACGTGCAGGGAACTGGGATAGGTAATCTGCTGCCCTAACAGAGTACAATAAAGAGGTGAGAAGAGATAAGAGAAACTCGTGGAGAGAATTCTGTCAGAGTATTGATAAGGTACCTGACTGTGCAAAACTCCAAAAAGTCCTAGCTCGAAACCCCATAAATGTGGTGGGTACTATACTTAGAGAAGATGGGACTTACACCAAGGATCCTGAAGAGACTCTTCAGTGTTTACTGAATACACACTTCCCAGGATATTTTCAAACCAGTGAAACAGTTGTTAGTGAATGGCGGCGAGAACCTAGAGATACCTCGTCTAAGGAGGACTGGAACTGTGCAAAGACTGTTATCAACTACTTAAGGATAAAACGGGGCCTGGAGTCTTTTAAGCCATTCAAATCACCAGGTACCGATGGCATTTTCCCTGCTTTAACTGCAGGAAGGTGGGGACTTGGTGATACCTCTGCTTCTACGACTGTTTAGAACTAGTCTAGCGACAGGAGTCATACCCTCATCCTGGAGGACCTCTAGGGTTATATTTATCCCGAAGCCAGGTAAACCCTCCTACGAGGTTGCAAAGGCTTATAGACCAATAAGCCTAACATCCTTCTTCGTCAAGACCATGGAGAAGGTTCTGGATAGGCATTTAAGGGACACAGTCTTCATCAACCGTCCCTTACATCCAAATTAACATGCCTATCAGAAAGGTAAATCTTGTGAAACAGCCTTACACTGTCTGGTTGGCAAGATTGAGCAAGCTATTGAACAAAAGGAAATAGCTTTAGCAGTATTCCTGGATATAGAAGGAGCTTTTTATAATACGAGTATTCACTCTATAGTATCTAAGCTTACATCCAGGGGTACGGAGAAAACTGTTGTTAGATGGATAAATAACATGCTTAAGAGCAGAAGAGCACGGGCATCTCTGTGTGGAGTCACAAGAGAGGTCAAAACGCAGCGTGGATGTCCACAAGGAGGTGTATTATCACCAACCCTGTGGAACATAGTTGTTGATGACTTACTCTGGACTCTGAATGAACAGGGTATGTATGCTCAAGGCTATGCAGATGATGTTGTCATACTCATATGAGGCAAGCATATGGTTACGTGTCTGGAAATGATGCAGAGAGCACTGGCCATTGTGGAGCGATAGTGTGACGAAGAAGGACTTGCAGTGAATCCTTCGAAGACCGCCATGATACCATTAACAAGTAGGAGGAAACTGGAAATCACACAGCCAGTCCTACGTGGGGGCCAGATACAGATAAGCATGGAGTTCAAATATCTAGGAGTCAAACTAGATGATTAAAAATCACTTGGAATAGTCATCTGGAATACATAATCAGCCGATCTCAGACTACATTAATGATGGTGAGACGTGCGGTAGGATTCACATGGGGGCTTAGACCCGACATGTCACATTGGCTGTACACCAGAGTCATCAGACCAATGATGGTGTATGGCTCAGTGGTGTATGGTGGCCAAAAAGTCTAACAGGTGACTGCCGCAAAAGCCCTGTCAAAGGTACAGCGGTTGGCATGCTTGGGGACAATGGGCGCCATGAGAGGAACACCAACCGCTGCTATGGAAGTAGTGCTAAACCTCCAACCCCTAGACATATTCGTCATAGGAGAGGCTAGGATGGCTGCCTACAGGCTGAAGAGCAATGGGAACTGGCATCATCACCATGCTAGTAAGCACTCCAAGATCGTTGACATTCTCAAACTGGATATTCTAGAAATGATGTCTGACAGAATGGCAAAGGTTACGGACTGGGAAAAACCATTTCAAGTCAACATTGTTGAAAGGAAAGAATGGTCAAAAGGTGAGCCTGACTACATGAAGAAGGTTCAAACCTGGTACACGGATGAGTCAAAGACTCTAAAGGGTACTGGGGCAGTGGTCTGGGGAGTCAGACCTAGTGTTAACTTAAGCTTTAGCCTAGGTAAACTGGCAACTGTCTTTCAGGCTGAAGTTACACCCCTTGCAGAATGTGCAAGAGTTAATGTGGAAAGGGGCTACAAAGGCAAGACCATCTACATTAACTCGGACAGCAGGGCTGCTCTGCAGGGCCTTGGCCAACCATGACTGTAATTCGAAAGACAGTCTGGGAATGCCATAAGGTCATGAAATTGCTGGCGAAAACCAATAAATTTATTCTAACTTGGGTGCCTGGACATAGAGGAATCACAGGCAATGAAGGGGCAGACAGTTGTGCTAACTTGGGAGCCAACTGTCCTCTTACCGGTCCTGAACCAACGTGTGGGGTCTCATATAACTTAGCAAGTAGATCAGTTACCAAGTGGATGGTTAACAAACACCTACAACATTTGAGAAATACTGAGGGGAATGTACAAGTAAAGCGGATGCTCAAGGAACCATCAAGGAACATTGCAGCAGATGCCCTTAGAATGAGTAGAACGGAGATCTGAAAGGTGACTGGTTTTTATTACAGGTCATTGGATATTCCGAAGTTACCTGAACAGAATAGGTATTCCAGTTCAGGAAACACTGTACAGGAAATGTGGCGAGGCTGACGAAACAGCCAAGCATGTCATATTTGAATGTCCGGCATTACAGAGCAAACGCTCAAGATCCCTAGGTGTTGTTATGCATACGGAAGAGGGGTTGGAACAGGAAAGCATTGTTCAGAAGATCTCATGGTTTTGTAAAGGATTTGATACAGCTTAAACCTGGGAGAGGATGCACAATAAGCCGGATGGCTGAGAGGCCTGGCCGTCTGTTAAAAAAAAATCTAGTGCTGGTGATAACAACTGTAAAATCAACTGCTTTGAGTCAAAATTCTCTTTGAGTTTTTAAAATAGAATATTGTTAAAGAAATATTAGGTGTAGGATTCATGCAAAGCCAGGCTTGTTTGTGAGTCCCACCATATTAGATTTTGACTCTCACAAACATAAGACTGTTCTTTCTTGCAGTAAAAATAGTATCACTACTTCTACTGGATACAACATTACTTTTGTTTTTAAAGAATTACTCATTTATATTTCAATAATTAAATCAATTCACATAAATTTTGTGCATGAGTAAAGAAAGGTAGTAAATATTTACAAGTCATTGAGTTATTAGCAACAGTTTTTCAACTGCAATCTAACGTAATCCTTAATATTTCAATCCATTAAGTAAAACTCTCAAGGCGGCAAAGCTTAGTGGGGATTTTAATAAAGAACTATAAATTGCATTATATAACTTCATCTAGTAACTTCGACCCCACAAATAGTTTTTTTATTGAGAAAGCTTTTGAAATCTACAGCACGGTAAAGAACGATTCCATCTACTTAAACAAATTACGCTCTTGAAACTTGCTGATGCATTAAGTTTTTAAAATCATTTCGCATTAGTCTCCAAATTTTGACTAAAACCGTGTAGACAAAACACTTCTGTAGCGTTTAGCAAAACAATTGTTTTCAAATCCACTTATTTTCTGTGCGAACCTGGAATAAGTGCACACTTTATTACTTTTTACTCCTTAATAAATCCAAAATTTATCAACTACTTACAATTAAAATGCCATTACACATTAAAATTATTATTAATATAAAGACAAAACATATGATTCAGCTCACCATATTATACATGTCAATTATATGAATGCACATCTGCGCAAAGGCCCATTCTCCATTTAAAACTCTTGACTTATTAATCATATCATACATTTATCTATTAGAGCAGTGTGTGATTACATGCCGAAGCAGTATACATAACCAGTCCATAAGATTCCAAATATATTTTCCACGTCCACCGTCCTTATAATCATTGTACTTACTTCCTTTACAAGCACCCTTACCTCTTGATCTCTTAATCTCCTGCGACTACATCACAGTATAAGAGCCCAATCAATTTGTTTAAGATTTGCCATCCTTTGACACTGGATGTTCAGTTATTTTCTCAAATATTCACTTACAATCTTTTATACATTTATATTGTTGAATTTCTTGACTATTTTCCCACTACGTCCTTACGATTCCTAGTGTATACGTCTACATTTAACTCAATTTCCCTCCAAGCCCTTTTGATTTCAAGTTCTCCCGTGATGCCTAAAGTATCCTACTACTTTTGCGAAGTCCATTTATAGCTAATGAATTTATGGTCGTCGTGTAAACGGCATTTATTTCTTGATACTTGTTTATTCCATATAATTTAATTTAATCCTGATTCTTAAAATATTTTTAGTCTTCATATTTTTTAATAGTGTTAGCCAAAGCTACCTACTTTTGAAAGAAGGGTAGGTTTGAGCTTAGAATTCCTTAACGGTATATTATGTTGGCTTCAATGCACTTTAAGTGACAACTTTCAGAAAAGATATGGAGAACAAAAATACGTGTATTTCTTAAAAGTTTCACTTTGGTAATATATTTATACTACATTCTTTTGGTTCAACATCTGTTGACTTGAGCGTCTTGTAGTTTTTTGACATGTTTATGTTATTATTGAATATTTAAACTCTGTAAAAGGTTGGAGCACGATACACAGAGTATCACGTAACGTGTTTCGATCAAATCTATAGCTTATGTCCTTATTTATATATTCTAACGTTGAAAAATAGACAGGCAATAAGGCATAAAATACATGTTTACAGCCCCTGGAAGATAGAAGAGAAAATCTTTCAAATGATAAATCTCAATGAAGTTCAGTCAAATTCAGACGTGCACTTTCATCTAAGTAAATCTTGCCTATTTATAAATGAAGTTTCTTGCAATATCCAAAATCTAAAACGAAGTATTTCTCAAAAAATTCTGTAGCTAGTTGGGCTGTGTAAAGGCCGAGCCTAGCATCAAACACGGCATTGCTGATATACAAGAGACGTGCAAACTTTCAAGTCCCTAGCTCAATTCGTTCTTTATTTATTAGTAGAAAAAAGACACTCAGGACGATAGACAAACAGAGGAATTTTCCTAGAATCCTTAGCAATAACCAATAAAGTATGTATATATTCAAGTTTGTAGCTCAATTTATTCCTTAGACATCGCCCTGAGATATATGCTTTGTTAAAGGTCGGCCACATCCTATGAAGGGAAACACGCTTTAATCGGTGTCTGCTTTGTGTATACATAAACTCATACCAACAAATCAACCAAATATCACATGTTAATATTTTATATCAGTGCTCATTTACTAATTTGTTTATTCTACGATTTTCTCTATGCCATCATGATTACCTACAACACGAATGTAAAAATATTTGCTACCACTCAGCCAAACCCATGGAGTGAAAATACACCATCATTAATCTCGGTGACCTTGTATAGAAAATAAGCTTCATGGATAATTTTGATTGGTTCAATTTTTACATATGTGGACAGATTAATATTTCCGAGTTCTGGAGTAATCGCATTCAATAACGCTCAGTACATCGCGATGGTTTACATTGAAACATTTTGATTCGTTCAAAAGAAACCCTAATGAATATATACAAACCAAAATCGAATCCTATTGAATCACTGAACGACATATAATCCAAATGTAGTGATGACTGGTAGATGTAGGGTAGTGATGTTTAGAGTAGCTGAAAAATATCATTGTTCTATAAAATTAAAGATGTAAGATATTATTGAGCCATAGCATATTGTAGAATCGATTTTATTTGGTCACAATGCCAAGAACTCAGAGAATTTAAGTCATTTCAGAGACCTATAGTTTTAGGCCGTAAGCTTACTGATGACACTGATTACAAAAGCCGGGAGTTCAAAGAATGTGTAGGATTCTGCTTTATTTCTAGTCAAGTGAAGCTTCTAAGGAAAAGAAATAATTCACAGTTTAAACTTCACACGGACCAGAGGCTCATGTTCCTTGCCGAAATCCCTCAGGACACGAGTACTTCTGGAGGCCGCAATTGGAAGATAGACGAATCCCGAAGCTAGGAATTTCCAAAGACTGTGAGCTATATATGACCCAAAAATGTCTTAAATAGGGTGTCGGAAACCTAGAGGTCTGGAAACATCTTGAAGCAGGAGACTACCCAAAGCGAGAACCTTGGAGTTATCACGCATTAGGTGTCTTCAAATACCCATATCCATTCTAAATTTGATCCTAATTGGATTGGTTATATGAGAGTGGTAATACAAATTTCATGAGCTCCGAGGCCAAGCTTTCTTAGATAACTGAAGTTTATAAATTTATTCCTTCTCATCGCAAGAAGTTTCAAAATCTGTGAAGTTATGAAGGTTTTCCGAAGCTTTAAGAAACAGAGCCTTTCCGAGACCAAGAACCTTGAAAGTATATATAGAGTATGTATATTTATTTAAAACTGACTTTAGTCATGAACCGTCTGGTGTTTTAAAAGTTTTAAGGGCAAATTCTTCAACTAGAAACTTACTGTGTCAGGGTAATCTCGAAGCAAAAAATTTAAATAATAAAATCTACTAACCATGCAAGAGTTGTTTTACTTAATATTAAATCATCGAGTTATATATATAGATTCATTATTTTACCTACAGTTTATTTCTATGATAAATATGTTATCATTCCTAACATTTGTATTAGAGAATTTATTGTTTTTATAACTATAATGCAAGTATTTAACGTACATGAAAATAATCCATTACGTATAACTATTTGTGTGTATATTCATGTGCTTAAGTAAGCGTGGTTCTCTGAGAGAGATAAAGTTAAATATACTAAGTTATTAACTCACCTATTCAATGATGTCGAGGGACTATGTCGTAAAGTTCTGTAAGCTTACATAACCGTTTTCTGCTAGTCAGCGTGTTGTGTAAATTTTAAAGCTTTACCTTTACAGTGTTTAAATAAAATTCTAAACAGTTTACAAGATATTTTTAATAATACACAGACGTAAATTTTCTTTAAGTCATTTTGGGATCCTGGATAGTGTAAAAACTTACTTGTTAGCCATTATGTTAACTTTATTTCAGTGCTTTTATATATCGTATTTGCCTCGTAAATATCATTAACGAGATTCACTAACAGTAACGCACAAGAAGGTTTTTCGCGTACTCCTAGACCAAAAATATACTTATCCTGACAGTAAAGTAAAAAGTATCCCTTGATATACTTGGACTTGTTATTTTTTTCAAGACCGAATATGATCATATAATATACCTAAACTAGTTTTCAAAAGAGAATTGATGACCAGATTGAACTAATTATTTAGAAGAAGTAAGTATCCCCAGTGTAATGGAGATTAAAGATTTGGTTCGTCAAATTGGAGATATTTAGTTATAATTATTACGAAAATCATAAAAATTTTACCAGGTTCATCCAAAGTATGAGCCCACATAATAATTTTGTATGTATATATTATCATTCCAACTATGTTTTATATTGCGTATATATTAAACTGATATTCAATCACATTCTTTATAGAAATTCGGCTTTATATTTTCGGCGAGAATCCGGTGACCATAAACTGTTTATAGCTTTCATCATAAACCTCGCGTCTCGTAAAGTATATATTGATATAAAAGGCAATGTAAAAATAGAAATATAAGTGTGAAATGTTATTGCAAATTGTTTGTAAAACCATTTTGAGGCAAAGTGAAATAAAAAAAATGTAAATTGTTTATGTTTTAATGATGTAGTAAAGGATATAATACCACTTATAAAACGTAACATGTTTTTAAATAAACGATATTCCTCCAAAGGTCTTAAACCAACAGCTTATAACAGTCATACTTATATGTATTTTTAGACAAGTATAGGGAAAAAATGAGACATCCAGACTTAAGCAAATTGTTCCCTCTTTTTATAACCAGAACCTTAAAGATGAGTCGTTTTATCTCTACATTTGTATCTAATAGAAATCTAAATATCCGGTTTGACAAGATGTTTTAATAGTACCGGAAAGTCCATTTTGATCTTTGACAGTATGGACATAGCTGGACATCGTGTCTTTTCACAGTATATGGTGTTCTTTGTCAATTTAGATAAAAATACAACTATGAAATAGATAAAACTTCTGTACTCGGAATGGGACCGTGCTCTCGCAGTTTCGGATATCCGTGTCGTTGTTTGCCTGTATGTGTATAAGTTTAATGTAATAATATGGATATCCGGTATAGCTAAGCCTAATACCAGAAGCAGAAAATTTATTTAGTTTTTGGCAATCCTATAAATGTTATAAATGCGAAAGTTTGTGAAGATGTATGGATGTCTGATGGTCAATCAAGCACACATTTGTATTTCTATTCTCTAAATATAGGAATCCGGATATCAGTGTGAAAGGTCTTCTCACATTAGCGTAACATTCAAGTCGTTCTTTTTCAATTTAGATCTAAATACTTATAGCTGGAAATTCGGTATTGTAAGGTGTTCTCACAGAAGCGTAAATTTTGTGTTATACTGTAGTGCCTGCATTTATAAATTATGTCTGTATACGAAATTGATTAATATAAAGTTTTTAATAATAGACCACACATAAAACACGATCAATTTAATATAGTGTTACACGTAGTTACGAGTATAAATAATAATAAGTAATATCACTGTCCTGTCTGTAATAAGTACTGAACTATATAGGAAATCATTAATATTTGATTTGCGAAATTCCTTCGTTTGGTTGTTTTGCTTTCACCTATAAGCTGTACTTCAGCTACAAATTGTCCTGAAATTTTACAGGGACATTCCTAGGGTCCCTAGAGTGAACAGGTGCCCATTAATATTTTAAAATCCTTCCAGGCTACGCCCCACTGGTGTTTAAAGCAGCAAAAATCCCATGTTGGTCACTAAAGATGTACAGTATAATGTGAAATTAGAGCGAGTTAAATGTATTCAACTTTTATAAGTAAACATTGTATTATAATAGCACAAACACATGTTTGATTAGGTATATAAATACTCATATAATTCCTAGAATAGACCTAGGATATAATATGATGTTACGAATAGGGATTTACCGTACCATTTATTTTCTATAAATATTCATTGCAGCTGTCATAATGTAAGTATTAAAATGTGTCATTATTGGTATCGATTTTAGTTTTTATTTTAAATAACAATGTTTATATCCATACAATTTAGAAAAATATACTGTTTTGAAACAAATCTCATAACAAAATTATATATAGGTCTATTTAAATTGTTTCTTGGGTAAAATAGTAAATTAAAGTTTTGATTTAGAAATATATTTATTTTAACTACAAGATCGAACCTTGAAATGAGATTTACTCACACTTTTGATAAGCTTCTGGCTCCCTTTCTATGAAAATTGTAACATGAGTGACTTATGTACGTCATTTGACTAATTCCACTTTAAAAATATCACAGGACCCTATTACATAACTAGGGCTTTCACTATGAAAACTAAAATAGTTCAAGTAGTACTGAAATCGTAGGCGCTATTCAAACAAAAATACAGATATTTCATAGAGATTATGGGCAAAGCCACTGGTATGTGCTAGTTCTGTATAAATTAGTATTGTTTGTACTACTATGAGACAAAGCATGAGTATTCTTACACTAGAAGTCCTTTCCGCTTTAAAAAGTTTTAAAACAAACAAACGACTTGGGGTTTCTCTAACAAGCTCACAAACGTCTATTTAAAAGAGCGAGCACACAACATCTGCACTCGTTCTTTTAAAATTAAGCATCAACATTCAGCCTTTTTAATAATAGTTATCGAATTAAGTTTTAGAGCTGACTTGAATTTTGAATTGTTTCTATTTTATAAAATTGTGTATTAAATCTATATACTAAAAATAAGTGACGTTCAGTTTAAAATGTCAAATGCTTTAATACAATATATTTTATTACATTTTGTATAATAATAATTTATATTTGAAAAACATAACCCAATAAAATATTAGAAGCAGAAAGATGAAAATAGGTACTAACTCAAGGCGAATAATAACAGTGGTCCACATTATTCCATTAACTGTTTACCGCAGTGCTATTAGGAAATACTTAATTATTCGGAAAAATTGTTTAAGTATTTATCTAATAATTTATTCCTTTTAAATTCAGTATAATGGGGAATTATTGCAATGTTCTAAAACGCGACCATTGTTTAATAATATACAGTAATATGTAGAAAATACAGTACAGTAACCCCCGCCCCAAACACTTGTTGCCAATTTATATATTTGCCGCTTGTTGTCTTTTAGTATACTTTGTTAGTCCTTGTACGTGGATTCTACTTTAAACAACATAGTAAAACGGTGGATGCCAACTTCGTGGATTGAGGAGACGAATTAAAAATTAGCCAGAACACTACTGCATGGGTTCCAGTCGCTTTCTTTCTCTAAGCCTTTGGACTACTTAGGCCTTAACTGTTCAGTCACTGATATATCATTCCTCAGAATTAGAAAAATAATTAAAATAAAATAAAAACTAATATTAGGATCATTAATGCTACAAAATAAGAATTTGAAAAAAGCTGCATCCCTAAAAGATCATCCTGTGCCAAAAACAAACTTTAAACAAAGAGCCTTAAAAGAATTAGAATGCCTCGAATGTTGTTCAGTTACTTAAAATAGTAATTTCCATAAAGAATATAAGGGAATTTAAAAAGAATTTAATATTTTTCATATTAGTTACGTCAAAACACAATATTAAGAATATCAGTCCAATGTGAAGACGCTCATAAATCACATTTACGCATAATATAGCCGACTGAGCTGAAGGTGCTACTTTCATGATTTTTACTACGCAAATGTAAATTAATGTAGTACCTTCGCACCTAGTAAATACTGGAAAGTAATTTATTTTTTTCATTACACATTCAAGAGATGATATTGCATAATAAAAAGTGCTATAAAATAACGAAAGAAAATCTTGGATAAAAGCCCAAAGAAAATATAGTAAAAAAAGTTTACTTAACAAAGTCTAAGGATGTATTTTTATAAAAAGTATTAATGCTTTAAATAAAAATCTGATTGACTTATTTTAAGATGAAGTGTTTTATTTTATTTTAACGTGGTTTTTTGGTAGTAGTGTTTTAATATAGAAAACATGTGTACAATTTTATTAATTCTAAGGTGTCTTAGTATTGATTATCTAAAATATTTTTGTATATCTTTGAGCATTTAGTAAAATTAAATTTTTGGCGAGATATGACAAAAAAAATTCTATAAAGATCGTTCTATAAATGAGGCGCTTACTTACAGACTATTGCTATATTATAATACGTTTTCAGAAACATTGAGTTGTTATAACAGTTAAAGAAATACTTTCGTTAAATACGATAATCTGTCACGAAGACAACTTAAGAGACATAGTCGATTATAAAGTTATCGGGCTCATTCCTCACGAGTCGAGGCAATAACTGATATTGAACCTTGTTTGTACACCAAAGTTAGTGGCAGATTCTGTTGTGTAACAAGATAAGAACTTCTTGACGCTCCAATATCGATGATCGTGATTAGCCTCTCCCGGAAACAGCGTTGAAAAAATTGCATTTAATTCAAAGTTATTATTTTTAAAGTATGTTCACATAAATCTTATTCCCAAAATGATTGAACTTCAAAATTATTAAACGACCGCTTTTAAATTTTACAGTTCAATTCATCTATATAAGCTTTTCAATAGAGGATTCATAGACATGTATGATTAGAAGCAATTGATTTGTTCTCCAACCGATTGATCTTATGTTTGAATGCATAATTTTTAATAAAGCTATTTAAAATTATCTAAAGTTGTGAATTATTCAATCCGAAACATAATTATAAATATTAAAAATTGAGTAAATAATAGAACAGATTTTTAAGATCGTACTTCAGGTGCAATTGTAGAACATGTATTAGATTTATGAGAATAGTTTTGTATCTTCGAATGAAATGTATATATATATATTATTACACTGTCTTCTTTATTAAATATTTTGTACTCATATTTGCAATGACATACAAGTTGATATGTGTTAATTTATTTAAACGGATATGTACCATCTTTAAATTTGTAATGACCAATAACAATATTTTTAATTATATTGTTTAAATATTTACGAGCGATTTAAGTAATTACTTAAGGTAGAATATATATAAAATCACCCGACTAGCTACAGATATTTAATCGCAGGATTAATACATCTCCAGTGTTTATTGTGAGTGGGACTTTAATATTTTCAATTTCATTTAAAGAAATATTAAAAACCCTTTACACGCACAATTCTAAGTAGTTAAAAAAAACTTTGATTTGTGGTCCCTAACACAAAGATAATTTTAAGTTGGGAAAATTAATGGAATAACTAAGTATATAAAATTTATTTTGTTGTAAATAGGTGTTATGTATGATATTATAAATTCATGATGTTAATTTTTTTATCATTGAATTAATTAAAGAACACACCATGTAGGTCTTTGGAAAATTTGAATAACACGACAGTATCGGAAAGTCTATAGTATGGTTTATTCATGTTTATTACGTCTGTTCAAACCTCTGATAAACGCGAAAAAGCATTGCATACCGTTAATTTAGTAACTGGATGCTTTTTAAACCAGTTTAAATAAACTTAGAGACCAACTTGCACTCAACTTGCATCTTGAATACTGACAGCACTACTAGAAGTTCCGTGGGAATGACGTCAAATGTTTCTTTTTATCCTCTTTCTACATAAGTATAAATGCCCGATGTGTTTATTGACATATAGAACATACTTTATTTGTTTTTAAAATAGATTCAAATAAAAATGATTTCTTTCTATTAAAGCGTATTTTATTTTCAAATAAAATTTTGTAATACCACATCTTCTTTGAAATGTAGTAGTTCATGTAATTATAATAATAATTATTTATACCTTAAAACTGAATGAGTACGAAACCAAATTTTACCCTCAAACACATTTTGGACATAAGTACATCTCAATGTTGATACATTGTAAGCGAAAAATGTTTATATCATATATTCTTGATATTTGTTCCGGGGGCAGTATCCTTACCCATAGTTTCAAGTTCTTCTTTAACTACCAAACTATCGTTGCAATACATTTTAGATTTTCAGAACTGAGCTGTGTCGAAGACAGATAACGCCCATTAGTAAAAATTAATTCACTTATTAAAATAATCGTTATGTCTACACATAAAAGGCAATGCCCTCACTCGCTCGTCACCTATTCTCCAATTTCCCCATATCCCAGAAAGTTTATATTTGGAACACATATGATTCATGACTTAAATATAAAGACCAATATAATGTTTCATGAATACCCCTAAAAGTAAAATGCGTTTATACTTAACATTCCTTATTCCTGATTTCTTTCTCTTAAAGCGTATTTTATTTTTAAATAATATTTTTAATATCACATCTTCTTTGAAATGTGGTAGTTCATGTAATTATAATAATAATTATTTATAACTTAAAACTGAATGAGTACGAAACAAAATTGTACGCTCAAACACATTTTCGATCTTTTTGGACATAAATACATCTCAGTGCTGATACATTGTAAGCGACAAATGTTTATATCATGTATTCTTGATATTTTTTCCGGCAGTATCCTTACCCATAGTTTAAGTTCTTTTATAACTACCAAACTATTGTTGCAATACATTTTAGATAGTCAGAACTGAGCTGTGTTGAAGACAGATAACGCCCATTAGTAAAAATTAATTCACTTATTAAAATCATCGTTATGTCTACACATAAAAGGCAATGTCCTCACTCGCTCAACACCTATTCTCTCCAATTTCCCCATATCCCAGAAAGTTTATATTTGGAACACATATGATTCATGACTTAAATATAAAGACCAATATAATGTTTTATGAATACCCCTAAAAGTCAAATGCGTTGTACTTAACATTCCTTATTCCTAAAACGATAAAATGAATGTCAAACTTGACTCATGACGTTTATATATACACCAATAAGACTGAAAAGGGGTTACAACCCGTAAAAAATATAGAGTTTATTTATCTCCCTTCATATTTTGGCCACTCAATGAGACGTAGTTGCGACTTAGCGAACATTTTTACATAGATGTAATATTTTTTGGACTGCTGATAAAGCCACTGTCAGAGTTCCAATACTTTTTTATTCTAATTTTATGAAATAATTAAAATTACATCTAATGTTATGTGATGCATGTAGTATTAACTAACTTTTATTACAGATGGTAGCAGCGAATAATTCTCAACAATACGTTTATTCAGAATTTTACTTTATAAAAAATGTGTACATAAGATATTAGAAATAGGTTTCTTGTGATATTGTCCGAGGACATCTAGACAGTAGTTGAAGGAACAAAACTGGAGGGATCAGACGTAATATTATTCATTGAACCATTTGGTACGACGCGAATTTTATTTTAGGAAACAAGGGAGACCACAGCAAATGAAACCACAAAGCAATACATCAGACACTATATGCAAATGTGTATGCGAGAAAATTGGTGATGGGACATCGCATTAGTTTGTCACTGATGAGACATTCTATACTAATTAGGTAGATATACATATTGATGTAATGCATAAACTCAACTGAGGAAACAGGATGATACAGTGAACAGGAATGGGTAACATATATTGCACAAGATCAGGCTTACAGATTTGCATACATTCGAGAACGATTACTGAGAGTACGAACAAGTGTGGCGGGGGGCGGGGCGCAAATCAGGCATACATTTCCTAGTAGGGAATTAAACTATCATACATTTTATTAGTAAATCAGAACATTTTGAAAGTTTTATGTATTTGTGAATGTTCGCATAGATTTTTTCTGCTATAATCACCAAAACCATTTCTGATATATAGAAGAGGTTTTGCACCAATATACGTATTTGAAAGAGCAAGATATAACCGGAGTTAGGATTATTCAATTGCGTTGAAACAAACGCTTTTTGGCTGTAGTAGATTTCAAAAACAATAAGTAAATAAGTACATATAAATGTTGCCTCTAAGATTATATTCGCAAAGAAATCACACCACTTTTTATGTAAGAATAACTTGGATCCCCATTCTTTTATCATAACATATAACGTAGGCTAACCAATTTTTTTTTTTAAAATTGTACCACCAGAAACGAAATTCTGAACCTAATTAAAATTAAAGGAGTAATGAACTTGAAAATCAGATAATTTAAAAACCCATCCCAACTAAGCCATCTATTTATATGTATGATAAATGTATTCCCCCTTTTTATTATATATATTAGGCGAAACTTACAAATCTCTACATAAAATCTGAAAAAGTTTGTTTTTTTTATTTTAGAAATATAAAACGTTTACTGAAATTTCTGTTACGAAATAATTATAATAAATTCACTGCAAAATTGTATATAGGCCTCTACAAATTCTTCATCAGGTAAAAATGAAACAAAAAGGTGGCTTCATAGTATATGTAATTAAATAAATTTATTAAGGCCTCGTTCTAAGTACATACGCAAGTATATTGTTTAGGCAAATAAATTAATACAAAAATTAACAGTTACTTTCTGGAACTCATTTAACTACCAACAATTCATTTTAATGAATTAACTAAAAACTTAGCTATTATATTTAATGAAGAAAACTTATTAAGGCCGCGTTAAGTACAAGTTCATTGTTTAGGTATTTAAATTAATACACAGTCCACTCTAACCTTTTATGTAGAATGAGATACTGTTTAATACTTATTAGTTTTGATAGACCAGAGCAAACTGAATACAATTATTTGTTTCTTATTTTCATTTCTTAATGAAAAAAAGTCTAGTCAATAATATACGACAGTATTAATTATGTGTCAAGGTAACATTTTGGAGAGAAGCTTGTGGCAATATGTAGGACCAGGACATGATATATAATGTTTATCACAAAGTTCTATATACAACTCCGCAATGGATATTGGAGAAATTATTGATAACACAGCTCTGTTGCTCGTTGCTTTGAAGCTCCAATCTACTCTCTACATTTATCCTCGGACATGACCGCCTCTCTAATACACACTGAAATAATTAGCAGCTATCTCGGAGTAACTTTAATGACATCCTTTTTATATCAGTCTATGATTTTATGTTAACTAGAAACTTTTTACCAAAAATGTACGTTTTATTTCATATTGAGCAGGATAGAAAGACAAATAGCTCTCAAAACAATACTGACAATTCACTTTAACTTTTATGAATCGTTTATAGCATAAAATATGTTTGCATACATCAAGTATATTTGTAATCGAGGTATGAGTTAAAAACAATACCATTCTACGAATCAGTATTGTTTGTTTTTTAGAAATATTAGAAAAAATATTATTGTTAACCTGGGTTCTTTGAAAATTAATAATTTTAAAATAGGCATGATTTTGTAACACTTTATGTTAAATTTTGAATTTTAAATATAATATAACACAATGCGTAACTTTATGTTTATCAATGTGGTCGGCTCTGATTTTATGATTAAATAAGCATTTAATCAATGTGTCTTCATTTTCATTATCATACAGTTAGTTCAAATATATTGATCCCATTTATTATTGATCATGTCATATTACATGAACTTCGCTTTGTTTTAATCCCAGAAGATGATCTATGTTTGACAGTTATAAAGGCAATATATTTTTAATGAGTCATTGATTAATTAAACGTAATGCGTTTTGTAAATTATGTTAACAATTACTTTCATGTTGTGCTATTAAGAAATTATTAGAAAACTAAAGTAAATGTTGATCGAGCACTATAAAAACTATAAAATATAATGTAACAAAGTATAAAAAATAATTTTAAAATTTCAATAACATTTGAACTAATTAAGGAAAAGCTATATGTATAACTAAACATTTTTAAATGTAAAATAAACTGTTTCTACTACAAAAATACGTTGAAATCAGGAGCCTGGAAGCCAGCGTGGGACAGGAGACGTCTTGCATTAATAAACAGTATGTGTCACTCTGTGTACAAAACTCGACTTTCTCTCTTGTATAGTATTTACATAGCAAAATAGTGTCTTTAATTTTGGATTTAAAACTTGTTTTAAGTCAATTTCTGTGTACGATATCGTTTATTATATAATAAAAGTTATTCAAAACCATCTAGTACTCATATTTTATATTAATTTAAAAATTATTAAAAATGATTTCGTTCAATTACGGCCTGAGAACAATTTTACTGCAGATCGCTAGATTTTTCTACGATACAGCTCAGCATTGTCAATTTCAGCTCATTTTGTTAACTATAATTTAGCAGTCATGGAAAGACAAATAAAACATAAACTAACTAAAACTTTAACTTGAATAATGCATGAATACTTTTATATGTGTTTATTTTCTACAATATGATTATTATGTTAACAAAGGATTCTTTACAACTCCTATTCGAATTTTAAAAACCGATGTCTTAATTATTATAACTTCATTGTCTAATATATTTAAAACTAGAAAATATACGAAGAAAACTTTTTATTTTTAATTGAGTCTCAAAGAATTTATAATAGAAGATGAAGAAACAATACGGGAGATTATCCGTATGTAGCAATAGTATGCAAACTAGCATTTGGTGCCATTCCTACACGTTTTCCGGTAGCGTTGTTAGCACTCAAGATACAAGTTAAGCGCCAGCTGACAAGACATGGAGTTCTCTTCATGAAACATTAATGCCTAAGCCCCTTGACTAGTTCAAATTGGCTTCTAGTATCCAGTTACTCTATCCACAGTATGTGGTACTCTTTATAGAGTATTTGAGTTCAAAGTGTTGAACAAGCTTAAGAAGCTAAAACTATATTTTCTCTTACAAGAATACACTTTATGTAGTTTCTGATAACTATTGTGTCATTAGAATTTTTAAAGTACCACATAGCTTATTTTATAATTTATTAAATTCTAATAGAAACAAACGCAAAGTATGTACTTTATGATACGCTATAAATGTCATACTTCGATCAAACCAATGTGTTTATTCATTTTCCTCGTTTATATACCGTATTTCATTTTCACTCATATTATTATTTATTATTTTAATTTCCAACTGCAATACAATACATATATGATAATATAAATAGATGGTAAAGTAAATATATGAAACATGTAGAATTAGAGATGAGTCAAAGATCATAAACTACTGTAACAGTGTTTATATTTGCACTGCTACTAGATCTCGTAGAAGTATTGCAAGAAGAGGTTATAAAGCTTATGAACTGAACTATTAACTAGAAAATGCCTATAACAAGATCAAACTAATTCAAATTATATGAAAAAAAAAAACAGAAATACCAATAATTTACAAGAACAAAATCATGTAAAAAACAACTGTAATTGATGATAAACAAATTTGAGCGTGTGTGTGTGTGTGTGTGTGTGTGTGTGATAAAAACTTAGGAACAAAGTAATTAGATATTTTTTCAACGACGTGTACCTACGCACAAGCTTACCTATGTATGTACTTTTTTAATATTTTAAGAAATTTTTATGTTTTAAACGAAGTTTTAAATACAACGAAATAGTATGAACAAAACGATTTTATGATAAAAAAATACAATAAGAAATCTGTACTTTCATTACTTTACTTTTTTATTTATCTCTTTTACTTATTCACCTTGATATTTATTTAAATTTAGTGCCTAGTTTTACTTTCATAAAATTTAATAAAAGTTGATAAATATAATTAAAAAATTGTATCCAGTTTTAAAAATTCCAATATTTTAACCTTGATACATTGGAATTGAGTGGCCAGATTAATTCATTTGTGTCTTATTTAAAGCTTGGAATTATACTCGTATATTCGGTACAAAAAATCCGATGTGTAGTTATATATTGATCTTTAGGAGCGACATATTATTAACCGAAATAGTGGAGTTTGAAGTCGAAGAAATAATCAATAGGTCTGATTATTTAATCAATTTAGTCACTATGACTGTTGGAGTATATTGGGCTCTCTTAGTTTTAAAGGATTTTCAAGCGTGGAAATAAGAGATTATAATTTGCTCTGACCACTTTTACTGAAGAGGTTGTCATCTTATTTTCGAAAACCACCTGGATTATAAAGATTTAGTCTTTATAGTAGGTGCAAAATAATATCTCGAAAAGATGTTTTTCCTAACCGCAAAAGTTACCAATCTTAATCATCCCTGTCACTCCGAAAGTTAGATCTAAGATCCTTTTAGGAGTAAGTGCAATGAAAGGTTTGTTTTAATAGAAAACAGAACTGATACCAATATAAAAAGTAAAGAAATACGCAAGTCTTTAGTCACTGCAATGACTAGTAAGGAGTTTTAATTTAAGATCACTTCTTATTCAACCCACAAAGGTTTCCATTGGTTGTTGGATTTTATTTATTTATTTACATTCCCACGGTATAACTATTTTGCAAATTACATTACTTAAGATTACCAACAATAGCAAATGTTCATACAAATAGCAAGGTATTAAAAATCAAATTCAACATCTAACCATGCCTATGACATAGTAAATGAAACACGCATAACAAATATATAACTAAAACAATGTGAAACATAACAAAAGTGGTATCAATAACAATAGTGCAATAATAAGTCGTAAGAAATAAGAATGCAAAAAACGACAACAAACAATAACAATGATAACAACTATAGACTAAATCAACAAAGATAACAACAGAATAATGGAGTAAATATCAATATAATACTGTGTAGGACTCGATAAGCTCACTCTGACTCAAATGTCTCCAGCCCCACTGTCATCAAAGCACGTCTCAAAGCTCCCAGTCTATTGCAGAAAAAGTCAACTCCACTGTACACCTTGTTGCCAATACGATGTATTTTTTGGATAGAGCTGAACTGCAGATAGTTGCGGTTTTAGTGGCCCA
Organism: Homalodisca vitripennis; assembly: GCF_021130785.1. Classification (NCBI taxonomy): domain Eukaryota; kingdom Metazoa; phylum Arthropoda; class Insecta; order Hemiptera; family Cicadellidae; genus Homalodisca; species Homalodisca vitripennis. The sequence goes on from NC_060214.1 coordinate 44,953,494, forward strand.
GCTCGAACAGGCGGCGCGACCTCGTGGCAGAAGAGAGACGAAATGCAATTCGCTCCAAGAGAGAGGAGGGCAAACTACCACAAAGTTGAGAATCTTGTAAAAAAGGCAACAATTACACATTCTTTTCTAAATGACGATAAATATTTTAAAATAAATACTTTTTAAACTCTTATTTATTAATTAGCTGATATGTCTAAAATATTCCTCAGTTATCCCTTCTGCGAAATTTTATAGTTCAATTCTTTTAAACCAAAACCGAAATATACGACGTTTCTACGAATAAAAAAATATTAATGATTAATATATTACATATAATAACTTCCTACTCTATTTTATATATAAGTGCTTTCAAACTTATTCTAAAATATTGTTTTAAAATAATACAAAAAGATAAAAATCATTATAATTCTTATTTGTAATTATGACTGTTGAAAATAAAAGAAGCATTGACAAGAATAATGTATCGGTGACAACACAAGAAACTAATCTGGCACAAGAAAGATTCATTTGAGCAAGAGCCAACACTTGTATGTAGCGTAACAGGACATTGTTCGGTTTATGTTCTAACTATAAGTACTACGAGACAGTTAATGTCAAGACGCGTTCAAAAACACGTTGCAATCCTGTTTGTGTTCGTCCCCTTAGAACATGTTACCAACGTATTTCCCATGTTTTCTTGCTACCTTGTTGTTGATTATTATTTATGTGTCTGGTAGTTTTAGACGTATCAATAAAAAAATAATATGAACAATAAATATTTTTTAATTTTGTAATCTTTTCGATGCCCTCTCGTTTTCAGCTTCGAGATGGCTATCGTGGTTGCCATCAATTTCCATCTTGAGCTAAATTAAAATTATAAAGCGTTGTTGGGAGAGAGCTTATCTATATATATTACTAACCTTCATTTTGAGGTCCTTGTAAATTATACGGTACCTTAATTGCTTGTTAAGTTTCATGAAACAGATTAATGATCCTAATCTGAGGTGAATTGAAAGTAGAGAAAGAAGTCTAACACATCAAAAGATACAGGCGAAATATTAGTGAAAAATCCCACGCTGGAAAAACTCCACATAACAAATATAGTTTCAAGTACAAGTTAGTTGTGCTTATGGCACAAATATTCCCTTATTTGAAGACTAACGTTAAAAATTCAGAAAGGTTTTCTCTTTGGCAGTGTTTTTTTTTTTCAAAGAAATAATTAGAAAATGCAGTTTTTGAAAAAAATTGAACGTTACTAGTGTTGGTGAATTAGATGTATGCAAATCTATGGATACAGTGATAATAATTGACGACAGCACTCTATAACCCCTTATATTTTATAACGGTATGAAAATAAACTATGGATATATCAGTTAAAATTGCCTATATCATACTTAAATTACTATTGTGAGAAGTATTCGGGTTGCAATCTGCTAAGATTTCGAAAGATTTTAAAGGAATTATTATGAGTTTAATACATAAAAGATTTACATAAATTCAACTTAAAACTACAATGTAATTTCAAAATTTTATTTCAAAATTATTCATATTTCAAAATACATGCAAACGCCATAACAAATAATATTGCTTATTTTGGTAGCTTCAGCTGAAAATATTGTACTATCGAGTCTTCTCCCACTTGATAGATTGAATACAGCTTCTCCGTATTTCCTTTCATGCAAGGCTGTTTGGCTCCTGATAAAGATGCTCCTGAGATTCTCGCTGTTTTATATAATAACGACATGAATATTTTATCGAATCATCTATTACAAAATAAACATAAATTGTTTTTTTGAGCGTATAATGAAATTCTGCTTTATTTAAAAAAGATCTTTCTTGTGTTTTATTGCTTATAATTTGTACTATTTAGATTAATAAATCAAATTCGAATAATGTGTAATATAGTAAGACTACTAATTATATAAAAACTGATTTTTTTTCAGAAATTGTTATAAATAACAGGTTTTTTTTTTAAAGTTAATTATTAGTACAATTTTCTGATTATTCTTAACCAAGATGTTTCCATTAAAATGTTTGAGACTGGTGGCAGAAATTCGGTGCACCAATTAGATAAATCTTTTCCCATTGTTTGGTTTGAATCTTTTGTTTTGGCTAGAAAGCCCATAGTTGTATCATACTATGGTAATTGGGCTAACGTATTTAAAATGTTATATGAACGATGTATTATTTAGACTTGGGCTTGTGTATAAGAAATATGTATAAAATGTCCAAGCGATTATTTTCCGTAAAAGATGGCGCCCAAAACCTATCAGTTTTACAAATTTGTAAATCTTACACACGTGGCAAATAATATGCATTTACAACAACAAAACTTAAAGATAATACCCAATCTTATAATGTAAGTTTTTTCAATTATTTAATCAATTTTATAACAAAACAACTTCGGGTCTATATTACAATCTGAAAATTGACAGATTGCAAAAAGATCCTAAATAGTAGGCAGTCTCTTACACTGACTGAAGCGATAACACTATACAATTAACTGGTGGTTTTTTTCATAGTTGATTACTGGTAGAGCTTATTTATCCCATTGTCATAGTTTAAAATGATATTCGGGACTTCAGTGGTTTGAGAATATTATTAAAATTTCAAACATTTGCCATTGTTTTGCTATGCAAAATGTATAACTCTACGTTCGAGGGTTGAAATCTACTGCGTTGAAATAAGTAATCTTTTTGAAATAAGTAAATTTGTATCATATCCGACAACAGCTTAAAGTCTAGACAGGAGAAAAGAAAAACAAGGGTTGTCACTGCAAATAAGATAATATCACACAAAAAAACAACACAACAATAGAATTGAAACACTCAAAAGAAAATAAGTGCCGGCATTTACTAAAGTATCCCAGCGTATCATCTGAAACTATAGGACAAGAAGGCGATGATCGGGATGGGGAAGGGTAAAGGAATCCGCCGCCGGTCCAATGCTTTGTTCCTATGCCTACAAATTTTGTTCTTTGATAGTTTTTTATGGCAGTCTGTTACCGTTCTTGGTAGGTGTTAATTTATTAAGTAGAATGCATATGTATTAAGTTTTTAAACCTCAGGAAAGGAGTAGATTTCGTCATAAAACATCGTGTTACCCATTTTGCCTGAGAAAATTACGGACATTACTGGAACTTACCAAAATTCTGTTTTTATATATTTTTTATTTACTAAGGACTGTTCGTTTCATCGCAACGTGGTCTGTAGTAACAAACTAAGTGTGTTTATAAGCATATTCACTGAGATGAATTACATATATTTGTATTCGTGAAAGTCTATAGGCTTAAACCTTTAAATGTGTAATATATAAAATTTTTGGTGTTTTCTGTGTTTCTATTTTGTCACAAAGAACAACAAAAAGGAAAACTATAATTATCAGTTGCGTTTTAACTTCCATTAAGTTAAATGTTCCATTTATATATGGATAGCATAGCAATAAAATGATTATTAGATTAAATTTTTGGGGTTAAATGTTTTGATTGACAGAAATATTATTAAAACATATATAACTTACGTTGTATTCGGATAGCAAAGCAATAAATTGGTTATTGGAATTAATTATCAGATTAAGTTAATTGATTTACAGACATTAAACATATTTAACTTACCTAATGTTTGGAGAGCAAACCAATAAAATGATTATTGGATTAAATTATCAGATTAAATTAATTGATTTAAAGACATTAAATATATTTAACTTACGTAAGCAAATTGAAATTAGATTTTTCCTAACAAAAATATGTGAATACTATTCTAAAAACCATGTTTAACTTCTTTATACTAACCTTTTTTATAAATACATAATGTGTTTAACTATTCTAAACAAATATAGTATTTCAATAAAAGTGTTCATCTTAGACTATATAACAACCATAAATTAGATGTGAAGGTAACATCAGTATTGGGAAAATACGATAAAGCCATTTTTACTAAATAAGTAATATTTTATATATCAGTTAATTGAAAGTTAGACCTTTTGCTGTTAGTAGAAAGTTTGCGGCTACAGTATATTAAGGCAAGGTTGGGCAAGACAGTTATAGAACGGTTATCTCGGTCTATATAATGGAGCTTATATCTTCTACAAGTCCACAGTGTGCGTATATAACGGTGGCCAAGGTCTGATCTTTGGCGTTAAAACACAGCTTTATTCTGGTCAACTTTATCTATCTATAAATTCCAGAATAACGTCAATATATTATAGATATACTTCAGTACCTCTCGCAACTATTTTCCAGTTATATATCTGAGTACTGTGTTTAAGGCTTTATTCAAAACATATAAGAAGAAGATAATATCATGTACAGGAATGTCAAGGACACTAGTATTACTACATATAGTGACTTTTAGGGCTCTGAACTTAGACCACTCCTCTTACAGTTACTAAATGCATCCTTAATCTCCTATCTAGGGGTTTCTTTCTTCCTTTAGAGGTGTATTTAATAGTAAACCTAACAAACCTTAAATTATGTTTAAGTATTGTACTCAGACTTTCAGTGAATCTTTTAAAAATATTATGTACAAAATATATTGGCGGTATTACCATTTTTATTCTGGGTCTTTTCAAATTTATCACAGCTTCACACTTAAATATATTTATATATATCATAAAGGCCTATAAATAATACATAATTAAAATCAAAAACGTAATAATAAGCGATCAAAATCTTATTTATAAGCAATACTACTCGGCCTTTAATACTTTGACTTAAAAAGTAAATTATAATTAAAATGTTTATATACAAATATATTGGCTTTATAAATACATATTTTGAAACGTGTTTGGAATAATGTAGCCAAAACTCATGGTATTTTAACAAATATACTGGCTATTTCCATACGCGTACTTAAATATCAAGAATTTCCATTTTATGAGTCATTTCTTTTAAAACTCGAATAAGATTAAAGTTAACATTGACTTGTTTTGGGGTTTTATATTATGTAATAAATATTCCAGGTATCTGGATTACAAATTTTGTTTCATATCTAAAAATACATGAGGAGCACTTGGTCTGTCGGTCATATGTCTAATTCTCTCCAAAATAATAATATTAATATTTATAAAATAGTCGCTTTGTTGTTAAGGCTTAAAGGACGTGTACTGCTCGCTCAAAGAGGACGGTGGATTGTGGCTTTTGTGGTTACGCATGGACGGCTATATTTAGACGAAGTGATGAAATAGGTTTTGTATAACTATGTATATAGTATAAGACTTACATAAGGCCTCAGAAAATAATGAATATATTGTTGGACTAATCATATTACAAGACATGAGTACGCCACCGCATGTGTCGCAAAAAAGGCTTCGCCGAGGTACCATAACAATTTAAAGTCCATAGCCACATGTGTTGTTACGTCTCATGTTGAAATGTCGTATTATTGTACTCAAATTGTTTTACAAATTTATTTACGCTAAGTAGGCCTACTTCCCGTTGCCACTATGACCCGTAAGACGAATGTAAATAGGCTGTCTAATGCTGCGCGAAATCGCATTAAGTGCAAGCATAATCATCGAACTCGATCTGGTTATATAGTAATGAAGATTGATTGACTAATTAATTATTATTTCAACGGGTTTTAAATTAAAATTGTTTTATTTTAAACCGAAAAAATCTTGACAAAGCCAACAACGAACAATGTTTTATGATGTATTGAAAATGGGTTTAAGAAAACGTTACAAAAGGGGCAGTTTAAAACCTCAACCTCATATCACAAACTAGGGCATGTGTTGGTAATAACTCCAGAAATAAAGCTATTGAAAATTCTTAAAATCATACAACAGCAGTTACCATTTATGCTGTTTAAACCTACATGGGATACTTATCTTTTAATACGATTGGAATCCATACAATCACGTGACACTGGAGGTGTAAGTATTACAGTACGTTTAAATCTTGTACTTAGACATCAGATCAGCTGTAGCATTTTATTTAAGCACTATAGATTTAAGAGCAGCTGTTTATTTCTCTCACCAGCAATCAGCTGTTCGCTCGGGAACTGTAACTACAGTGAAGTAGGCCTAAAACTAAACGCTGATTATATCAGTTTAACATTCACCCGGCATTGCTGCCCCTCGGGATGATCTGGCTAGTTTATCCTGTTGTTTTAACCAATACTGGAGACCTAATCTTGGTTGTTACCCTCCTGGGAAATTTTAAATCATCCCACTCTGATTAAATTTACTTTACATTTGATCTCTGAAATGGTTAAGAAGTTATCTTGCTGTGGAAATCCCACATTTTGCTCAAAGATTACTTGTTAATATAACAATTATTGATCATAAAATTCTCATTCTCTTTATTTAAAAAAACAAGATATTTAAGTACTAAGTATTAAATTCTAATTATTGTATGTCAGAATTTTAATATTTATATGCTCGGAAATTATTTTTTAACTGCAATCTAATATCCAAGAACCTTTTCTATCGAAAGGCCTCAAAAAATAAGGGTTTTTAAGTATTGGTTTTTGTGTGTTTTAATTGTAATTAAGTTAATAGTAGCCAATAAAAGCTCCATCTCCAAAAAATGTCATTATAATTCAAATTTATGTATGAAGCCAAAATGAATCAGCTAACATATATATGCTGGTGTTAAAAATAATAAATAGTATAAATGTATAAAAAATATAAAATAAATAATAAAAATACTGTGATATTTGGCAGTATTAAGGATGAAAAGGGCTTATAAGTTCGGGAGGTAAAGTCATTTGATGTTAGTGTAAAAAACATACGTAAAATAGGCTATTGTTAAAATTGAAACAAATATTTACTATTAATTTTAATAGTTTTTTCAATTGATAAAGGGGATTTGTGTATTACATGACAATTGTTTAGAAATAAGAAGATATTTTTATTAGTAACATAAAATCATAAATGTACTTTTGGTTTCTTATGAAGTGGAAAAATGTTAAACGCTCTTTATGCCTATGTCACAAATGTTTTGGCTTGGGTTTTTAAAACTAATGGATTAAAGTTTAATTTTTAATGGACAAACATGTATAAGATTTTTTAAATTAAGCTTATAGGTTTACTTATACATTTCAAGTGCAAGGACCTGAAATACACAATACACTTTTAAAATATGGACAGCAAGCGTTTTTTAAAGATGTTCCACTAATGGAAAATCTCATTAGATGATATTCTTCTAACAAAGTTGTAAACTTTTAGGCCAACCTATAGCATATAGTTTTACGAGCACCGTTTAAATTTATAATATTGGCAATATTTCTTTGTAATAATTTTTCCAAAATCTTTCCTTTACCTGTTATTTTAGATCCATAAAATATATAACTCTAATATATTAATCATCCAGTGCAAATATTGTAGTTATGCCGTGACACTGGAAGATTGCACACTATTTACTGTTGTTTTAATGCAGATAAAGGATTTAATGTAGATTTAATGGAGATACTGATTCTTTATTAGATATGAAAACATCCTTAAAATATATGTTCATATGTAATGGAAAATAAAGCTAAGTAGATTAGAAAAAATAATTACAAATCAAAGTCCTCTACAAGGTATGTGGCACGACTTGGGGCTCTACCGCTGAGACACAACGAACCTCAGCACTTCGTGCTTTACTCAGCCGTAGAGTACAAACTTACCGATTCAGCTTAGCAGTGCCCACCTCAGAAAGTGGACTTACAACTGAAATGGGACATGAGGATAATCAGCGGAACTTGGAACGACTTCCACATACTGGATACCAATATTGAGCTTTACACCTCCTCCAGATCTCAGGCGCAAAGCAGTTCTTCTCTGTGAATATAAACGCATCCAAGGCAACCCTTGTTTACCTATAAAGAAGGATACGGATAAATCATGGAGAATAAGACTTGGATCCAGAGGATCAATTAAAAGATCTGCTATTAACGGTCACGTCTAAGTTCGACGCCGAGAACTCCTGGGTATTGGTTTCATATCTATGAAATATCAGTACTTTCGTATATATTGTTAAAATATAGTACTCTTAAAATATACCCAAGTTTTTTACTTAAGAGTAGACTGATAGTGCCACCTAAAATCTAAAATTTTAATTAACGTTATTTATTATGCTTTCTATTACGCTATTGTGAAAGACGTATTTTTATGATGTGGAAAGAACGTATAGTATAGAGTAAATAAGTCTTTGTTTTATGAATCGATATTTATTTCCGTAGAACTGGATGAACACGGCAATTGTTAGTTAATAAATAACATATCTTATAGTTTGATAAAGTATACCAGAAACAAATATTTCTTGGTTTAAATTGCTCTTCTTCTCTATAATTGTATATAAAAAAAATAAATTAAAACAAAGTACTTCAAATAATCTTTAGACATTGTATTATATATAAAAACTCATAAAAAAGGATTACTTTAAATCTTATTTTCTGTTTTTCTAAAAAATAGGAATATGTTTCAATTGTAAATTTAGGCTGGCTCAAAAAATTGGCTTTAGACGTGATATCATATACCAAAAAATTAAATATAGGGTGGAGTGCGGTAATTTGCTGATTTGGAAATGAAATTAAAAAAATTATGAACCTTAGAAAAAATAGCTTTTTTATTTTAATTATATTGAAAAGTAAGGGAATTTTAAAATTACATGGTTTTAAATAATTTATTTGGCAAATTTCGACCTTCGGCATCCACACACTGCTGCATACGTTTTCTGATGTTTTCATTAACTCTAAGAAGCATGTCGACTGGTATTTTGCCAATTTCAGCCTCAATATTGTCCCTTAGGTCTTCCAAGGTGTTGGGACGGTTGATATACATCTTAGACTTCAGGTAACCCCAAAGGAAAAATCGCATGGGGCTAAGTCTGGTGAGCGTGCCGGCCAGTTCACATCACCCCTCAAAGAGATAAGCCGTCCAGGAAACATTTGGCTCAAAAGATTCATGGTAACCCTCGCTGTGTGTACAGTGGCACCATCCTGTTGGAACCATGTATCCTCTAATTGCATTTCCTCAAGAGCCAGCTGAAAAAATCCTGTATCATAGTCAAGTACCGTTCGGAGTTCACAGTTATGGCACGACGGTTATCCTGAAAAAAGTAAGGGCCAATGATGCCTACTCGTGATATGGCACACCACACAGTGACGCGGTCCGAATGCAGAGGTCTCTGGTGGACTTCTCTGAGGTTAGTTTCACTCCAGTACCGCAAGTTTTGCTTGCTGACACACCCACTGAGGTGAAAATGTGCCTCATCAGAAAAGAACACAATTGCGTCACGCGGTATAATTGCAAGCATGTCTTCCCAAGAAGTACTCCGTGTCAAATAGTCCCGTGCTGACAATTGATGGACCACGCACATTTTATACGGGTGAAATCTCAGTTCATCATGGAAATCCGGTGGAGAGAAACGTCTTGAAATGCCAAGAGTAAGTGATTGCTTCCGAGCAGAGCGTTTTGGAGATTGCAGTTCTGCTGCTCTAACTCTATCGATGTTTTCCTGTGTTGTAATCCTTCTCTGAGGCCCCCTTCGTACACATGACACATTCCTGCTGTTCTGAATGCAGTTACCGAATTTACAATTGATTGCCGACCAGGAACACGTCCGCGTGGGGGAACAGCGAATCGTAAACGAAAAGCACGCTGCACTGCAATGATCGAGTGGGCATTTTAAAAATACGCTTGAACACAAAACGACCTCTCCCGTCAGCCACTATAAAGCATGCCCACTCTCCCCTCTCTTCGACCAACAGTGCCGCCACAGCCTGCAGTGCAAAAAAGCAAATTACCGCGCTCCACCCTGTACTTCAAAATCTTCTTTTCTTGTTTGCTATAAAATTAGGATATTTTTTAAATTGTACATTTATGCTGGCCTACAACACAGTCATGTCAAATACACTTATATGACCGGATGAATAGTGTTTGAGCTGAAAATAAGACGTTGCGGAGTATCGATGAGGATATAGGTGAACAATTTTAATAGAGCCCACGTGTTTACCTTCAATGACTTTATTTCAGTATATCGATTACATAACAATAATAGGGAAGACTTCATGCCGGCATTGCAGACACAATATAAAACTGAGGACAATTGGCTACAAGATAAATTGTTGTCAAATTCTCCCAACAACCATCTATTTTCCTCATCATCCATACGACACTTTCCCTCTACATATAATCTATGAGAGGTTAAGTAACAATATATTCTTTCAAAACGAGGGGGAAGAGTTGACATTAACTTTATTTCAGTGCAAAAGGGAAGAGATGGCTGAGTTAAGAGATTGATTACACAAGTAGGGACTTTAAGTATCATAAAAATTTGCAATAAAACTTATAAAATTGTTGTAGGAAACATTTTTTTAAGTAAAAAACATTTTATTTAAAAACAATTTAGTTTCCAGTTCTGTGTAGTTTTTTAGACATGGCTGTAAAGGTCACAGGTGGTGGAAAACATGGATGATAACGCTGTGTCACGAACAACACTGTATATTGTGCAGTCGTCAGCAAATATCTTATAAATATAAATGAATTGTTAGTACAGTTTACTATCGTCTGGACATGCAAGTAGGCCTTGAAGGTAAACATAACTGAAACCAGCAGAGCATTATAATAAGCTGGCAAAATCCTGTTATAAAACATAGTACAATCTCAACACGTAGACTGAACAAGTAAATTAATATTAAAATATCCATATACATTTGAAATATATTGGGAATGATGTTGATGTTGCTAATAATCACACTAATGTAACAATGATTACCTCCATACACGGGTTAAAAATGGTTAGCCGAATACATCCAATATAAAAGTAATGCCGGTGAAACCTCTCGTTTTGTCCCACTTTAACTAGTGTAAAGTGGTTATCATTAATGCAAATGTTTATTATTCTTTTAAAATCAGCTAGCACGTAAATGAATAATGTTTACTTGATATTCAAGAATTTTTGATTTCAAAAGTAATTATTTTATTTACTGATGAATTCAAGCCTCCCGCTCCTTTTTTGTGGTTTTCACACTGGGTATTCGTCATATTAGAATAACATGGTACGTCCAAGAATACAGGGTGAGTTAATGAGAATTCTAAAATATGTTTATGCTGTTATATGATAAATATCACAACAATGAAATACTCAAAGATTGTTTACAAATTAATTCAACATTGTTCGACGTGGCGCTATTCCCAATTAAAAACCAGGCTAAGTTTATTTAAAAATACGGCCTCATGCAAAAACAAATAGTGGACGTCTAAACACTTTTCATACACCAAACAATTTGGAAAGAGTGAAATTTGCAGTTTGGCACTTGGGATTTAAAACAGAAACTTCATTTTTATTCCTACAAAATTTAACTTAAACAGACAGGGTGAGCCAGAAAATTTCTGCTATGATATATTTCCATTAAATATGTGATGCCTAATTTTTTGTGATTTATTGATTATGTGTGATAAAGTACATTTTTATCTTTCTGTTCACGTTAACAAACACAAACCATTCGTTATTGGAGTGCTCATGACCCCAGAGAGCTTCAATCTAAGCCTTTTCACAGCCCCAAAGTGTATAATGTGTAGTTACTACAGAAAGAAGTTTTGGACTTTACTTCTTTGAATATAACTGGGGATACACGGGTACTATGAACTCAGCGCGGTATGTTGTAATTTAAAATAACTTCTTCACTATATTACTAGAGGAGCTGGATATTGATATTGATGCAATGTACTTTTAGAAAGATGATGCCACTGCGCAATACTGCAGACAAATCCATGATCGATCTTAGAAATATATTTGATGGTCGTTTGATCTTAAGATTTGGTGACGTACACTGCACAACTCGATCGCTAAATCTATCACTTTGTGATTTTTTTCATTAGACTATTTGAAGTTAAAGGTATTTCAAACTCTTCCGAGAATTTTCTATTAACAGGATTACATAGGAAGTTCAAGCAGTACCTCAGTAAATGCTGGAAAAAGATTTTGACGGCTTTTTTAGCCGTCTTAGAGATTCTCAGCCGTTTTAATGTTGGCCTTTTAAAGGATATGATTTAACATACTTAGTAAATTTAACTTTCACTGATTAAAATTGTACACGTCTATATATGTTATTTACCAGTTAAATATTAAAATTATTAAATATGTGATATAAAATATTTGAAAGTCTGGTTTAGATTCTCTCAATAATTATAATATTGATATTTATAAAACAGGCAGTTTGGAGTTAAGGGTCGAAGAAGGTATTCTACACACTCAAGTTCAGTCAAGCATCTAGATGGCTGTATTATGTAGAGTGAATGGGTATGTTACATCTATTAACTGTCCACAAGTACTAAATAATATACTTCGTTTAGTATTAATCCTTGATTTTAATACTTATAATATGGAACGTATTCAATGTCTCGGTAAAATGTCATGCCATAGGCTTAGTTAAAGTCAAATGTTAAATTTCAAGTATATACATATTTACTAACATGTCATATTACTGTATTAAAATTGATTTATTTAGCGAAACTCCTCTTAACTGTCCTTACAACCAATTTAAACATGTTCGCTAACACTCAACTAAATCCCATGTAGTGGCATGCACCACATGTTTTATATTTAAAAGTGAGGCTTCTTGCAAAATTTGATCTCTATAGATAATTTTGTTGTGGAGATATAGTCTTAACATATATAAATTACATTTTCCAACTCTTAAGGTGAAAAGACCTAGCTGACTCTCAGTAAGAAAGGTTTTGAAAATATTTTTTTAGTTAAATGTAATAATGTAGGTAAATGGGTGTATCACATTCCGAACACTTATTAAAATTTATGTGATGGAGATAACGTATAACTAGTAGTTCTGCCCCGGTCTTGCTTCTTTGTCTTAAGGACTTGTGTGTTTCATTCCGCGTCGTAATGCACAGGACTAAAAAACTCAAATCAAATATAGAAAATATTAATTTATTTAGCATGGACTACAACACGATAAACTGCAAATTAGTGGTTTACTAATATTTAGGTAACACTTTAATATAGGAGGAAACATTATTGCTTTATTGTTGTTTCATACCATTGTTTAGAGCTGCATAGTGTAAACTCTGTAGCAGTCCAAAACCACAAACATCATACTCCATTTATTGACACGTTTATGTGTTTATCTTACTTATAAAGTGTAATATAGTTTGTATAGAAAATTGAGTGTTGGGACTATTTACCGAGTGGAAGATGAACTCTTTTGTTTGTCTATGATGTCCTGTACGGTTTAAATGCAAAATACGTTCAAAATATAAAAACCAGATTTGAATACTAGTAGAAAATAAACGTTTACAAGTATACTTGTCCTTTAATGTAACTATAAATATTAAAGGCAGTGTTAACCTGACTATTTCAAGTCGTACCTGAACCGGATGGGCAAGACTGGTTCACCGGATTGCGTCTACTGCCCGGGCGTTTCCCGACGATGCGGAACACACCTTCTTCCGCTGTCCGCGTTGGGAAAGGCCCCGCCTGGAGGCCACAAGTAATCTCGGGGTTTTATCGGTGGGATTGTTCGTCACAATTCGTCCGGGGCATCCTCCTGGAAAAGAAATCCGATCTGGACCGCGAAGTTGGCCAGATCCCTTGACCGAGCGGCTGGATAAGGAGCGAGCTCCACGGGCTTAAGCCAAATTTAGGCCTAGCCTTAAGTAATGTGATAAACAATCCCAGGTTAGAATCCTAAAGAGTAGAGGAGGTTTTTTTGTGGGTAAACCCGTTTGTAGAGGAGTCCCACACTACAGGCTGGCCACCTGCGTGCGTAATTGCATTTTTCCTGCCTCTCCCTCAAAGAAAAGTGTTAACCTGATTGATTCAAGGTAAGTGAAACTGGTCTTAATATTTCTAAGACTATGTGTGTTTGAAGTAATTTTAAAAATTCATACCAGCCAATAATATATACAGACATTATATTTACATGTAAGTACTTAGTTACATGTAAATGAATACTGTAGAAAAAGAATTGAAAAAAGTGGGGGAAATGGAAATACAAATGCAACAGTATTAACATGGAAAAAGGAATGGAACCACATAAAATATATGAGGTATAATATAAAAAGTATGATTGTAAATGTTTAAAAATAAAAAAGTATGAATGGATTATACGAATAGTGAAAGATCACCTGTTCTGGTATTCCACTTCATGAAAGTCAAATAGTAGCCTTGTTTGGGAAAGTCCTTCCGCAATTGATACCTGAGCGTCAAACGTACCAAGCATTGTGCGTTCTAATACAACGAATATGTCAAAGCGATAGAACGTAAAACAAAGGATAAAAGTTATTGGCAAAGTAAACTGTATTTCTGAACTAATATCAATAATTGGCTATGTCGCATAGGATAAAGACAAGACATCCCAAATTTTTAATCACAACAACATACATTATTCTCATTTTTGTACACAATATAAAAATTAAAAACTCTAGATTTATAGAGCCATATCTGTGAAAAAGCAAAGTAAGTAAAGTAAAGTAAGTTTATTTTATTTAAGAAGCCCTCTAACACTTAACCTTGTGAACAACAACTTAAAGGTGACTTCCGAACCACCACCAACGTCGGGCTACTTGCAAGGACAGGATCACTCAGCTGTCACCCATATAGTAGCAATCACGGTCGATGTTGCGATAACCGGTTTACCCGCTACACTCACCATTGGCGAAGTGTATGTAGGTCTAGAGCCATATTATCCTCACATAGGGTTGAAACTGGAATCAGTATTGTTATAGTACGTTCAGTGTTGCAGTGTTCACAATAAATTAGGTGTAAAACTAGTTAAATATCTGTTAAGATATCAGATCAGCTGTAGAAATCTGTCACTAGTAATCACTTTATCACTAAGAAACAGTAATTACAGTGAAGGTATCCCTCAATTAAATCTGATTTCATCAGTTTAACATCCCCCTAGCATTGTTGTCCCTCTGTAATCTAAAGTATCTGAAATAGTAACGTTAACAATTGTTTCCTAAACAAAATTGAAAACCTGAGTGAACAAATAATTTTTGTGGGGTATTTGCAACTGGAACCTGCAAAACATACTCTTTTCTTCCCATGGTAATTATTAAGCTGATCGGTCGGAAACAATAACTATATCGAAGCTTTCCCACAGCTACACACAGAGTACATCGATTTACCCAGCATTACGGTCCCTCAGGATCATCTGGATAGTTTATCCTATTGTTACTACTACTAGGGACCTAATCTTAGTTTTTAACCTCCTGGGAAATTCGCAATCATTCCGCTCTAATTTAATCTACTTTAAAAGTGACTTATTGTTATGGAGTTACCTATCATAGCTTTTACTTTGGAAATCCAGATTAGGCTCAATGGGTACTTGCACTTAAAAATTATCGATCACTGAAACCTCGCCTAGTGTTTTAAATCAAATGTGAAATTATCAACTTCAATTTTAATCCACAATCTATTTGTATGTTACGAGTATTTACTTTAAGCTTATGTCCAAAACAAGGGTATAGCCCCTTAAAAAATGAATCACAATTACAATTTTCTTGTTGGGTGAATGGGAATTTTAAGATTACCCTTACAGGATTACTTAAAGAAATTTAACTGAAAAACTTTTCAAAGGAATGGTCCTGAAGTACATATTTACTCTTTTCGTAACTAATGCAAGCTTTTTAATTTGTTTCATATAATAATATTTTCAAAAATCTCATAGGATACAGTTTCCTTGAAAATTGCTGCTGACTATTGGGCCACCCTGTACTGTATAGTTTATCGAGCACCATTCTCACTCGTTATATTAGTGCAGTTTCTTTGTAGTAAATTTTCCGAAACCGTTATTTAAATTATTATTTTGGATCTGAACTATGAATAATGTAATTCTAACAATGGTACAGTGCAAATATTATGTCGAGATATGTGCACGGTTGCATTAGTTGCTATTGTCTGTAATTAATATTAAGGGATAGTACATGCTGGTTTTTTTTACGCAATACGAATAAATATTACAAATATCAGTACGTATGTACAGAACAAATCCCTAAGCAGATACATCAAATCTTTAAAAACAATTATTATATCTGACATGAGACAAGCATTATTGTAAGACCTGGCGGGTTTATCATACAAGCGTTGATAAGCACTAATTATACGTATGCACCTGCACGTTTACTTTATTAACTCTGATTAAACTAACGCCCATAAAACAATAGATAAACTTTAATTGACATTTCCTCTCACAGAAAATGTTTTCCATCATACCCACGGTGGGTTTTAAAAGGTATGAGAAAGGTTTAGCTTTATCAATTGCTGTCAGTTCGCCATATTAGTAAGTGATGCAGGTGTGAGTTGTCCAGTTTTGTTGCTTCTATTTAAATAAGACTCAATACTTAATTGATAACTAAAGATAAGTAATAAAATGCTCTGTTTATTTTATTCTTCAATTCACCTAAACGCTTTTAAAAAATTTAAATGTATTTGGAAAAATTTGTTTAGTATTTATTATCAATGTTTTATTCTGTTTAAGCAAATAATGAGAGCGTATTGTCCTTTTACGAAAAGTTAGTTTTGTAATTACTATTCGTAAGATACAATACAATATCTTCCATCCATTTTTTCCTGGTTTATTTTCTTTTCACATAATAAATAAATGTTTGTGTATTCTATTTTAAACAACATAAAACAATGGATACCAACGACATCTTTCGTGGATGGTAAAGAATTCAAAGTTTAACTAAACTTCCATTGAATTAAGTTCCAGACTTATTCTTACCGTGTCTTTCGATTTCTTCGGTTTTTAAATATTGGGTTACTAAATTATCTCTTCCGCCTTATCATCTCTAAAAACTAAAAAAGTCTGTAAATTCATAAAAAAGCTGGTTTTCGGATTTTATTATCGTTATTGTTAATTTTTTTTAACCTGTTTTGTGTCATATCAACTATCGTCAATATTAAAATTGAAACAGGAGACAGTAAAATGATTTTGGATTCAGGAAAATTGTTGAGTTCTTAAAATAACTGTTGAATAAATGATATGGAGAATTGAGGAAAAACTTTTTGACCATTATAAATTTTAAACAATCCCTGTCCCATTTAAAGGTTCACGTTAATCATTTTACACTTAGTTTAGAGTAACATAGACGCTGTGGTTGAAGGTGTAACTTTCAACACAAATTTTGATCAATGATAAATGTTATAAAATAGCTTATATTATTAGTTGAAGTATTGGGTAGTGATATTGCAAAATACATTCTGCTATACATTATTAGGAGGAAAATATCAATAAAAATGGCTTAAGAAAGGAATGCCAATTAAAATGGAGTTATGTTGATTTATTTATCAATTTATTACATGTTATTGTTGGGTTAAGCAATAATATACTAAGGCTATGTATTTATTAATATACTAATTCTATGTATTTATTTATCTTTTTCTGGATAAAGCTTACAAACAATTCCATAGATATTTTATTTATATTTATATGCTGTGAGGAAAGTTACTTTCATGGAGACAAGAGAAAGGTCTATAAAATAAGCGCTTAAAAAAAGAACCATCAATGTATAATGTGCAGGTGATCGGAAACATTGAATTATCAAATTGAGTTCTAAAGGAAATGTAAAATCTTTTACGAATTTGTTAAATTATGACAAGATTTTAAGATTAATTGTCAGTAATAAAGGCATAACCAATATTAATCCTTGTTAGTACACCAACGATAGTGACATATTCTTATGTGTGATACGATTAGAGCTTCTTGGCTACTAATATGGAGGGTCGTGATCATATTCTGTTGCAAATAGCGTTGTTACGCGATATAATAATGATATATAAAGCAATTGGTAAAATTTTAAACAGTATTATTTATTTGTGTCGGGATGTTTTGAAGGAATATATCGTGCAGTATAACGTATTTTATTTTAAAATATAAAAAAAATTCTCAGCAGTTTATTACATCAATTCGATAGGAAATAATAGTATTATATAAATTTCCCAAACTTAAATGTTACGTAAATAAAGCTGAATGATCGATCCCAGAAAATTAATAATTTATAAGAAGTTATGGTTAGTAAATTTTATAGTATGTGTTTATATAAGGCACAATGTAGGAATATACCACATTTTGTAGTTCGTAACAGGATTCGCAGAGGTTCAATACAAAACTTGCAATTTCTACGTTCTCTTGGCAGACTAAAAAAGAAATTGTGCCAGCATAGTGATAATGACGCTAATCCAAATCCATAGAAGGCCATGTACAATCATATAATTTATTCTAGTCTATGTAAAAATGAAGTATAATGCAACATGTTAAGTCTACAGATAACGTCTTTCTATAGATATCTTATGGATAGTTAGGGTACAGAAACGCCCTAATCCATATAGGAACGTGCACCATTATAGAATTAAAATGATAAAGTTTCATTGAAAATTTCAAATATAAAGATAAAGTATTTCTTGACACAAGATAATTTCACATTTTTTTCATTAAATTGAGTTCCATATCATTGATTAAATAGTAAGACTTTGCACACTAGGTCACAATAAAATTATGTTTTAGGTATTTGAATAGCTAGCTTTAATATTTGACACGTTAATGTTTTTTTAAGAGTACTTAAAATGGATAATTCTGCTATTCTCTCGTTGCCATTATAGTTACTCATAATAACAATGTAAATATGTGCGCTAAAACCCTGTCAAATTCCATGGAATGACAAGCACCGTATTAAATTGAGTGATTCCCTTAAATAAATGAAGCACTATGAAAATACGGTCTCTATTAATACCGTATCAAATTGCTAGACTTCGTTAACTGTGTCAATAATAGCTGTAATCTGGAAGCTCTGTGATCATCCTTTATTCAGCAGATTGTTAGTGGGCTTTAGACTTGGCTTACAGAGCTACCTTCCTGTCATTACTGAACCGTCCTCATACACTTACAGTATGAGAAATACTTTTGTCTTAAAAAATTCCTCAAATCTAAAAATACTACTAAACGCCTTTAACATTTAAAAAATGTGAGGATTATTTTGTTAATATTCAGAAAATTATCTCGAAAAATGACTTACCTACTTGTCGGTCCACACGATTTCTCGGCTATTATCTGATCTATTGACTTTGAAATTTGTCATAAAGCTTACTTTATTTTATAAAGAACACATTTGATTTATAATATTAAATGTGAAGATTTAGTCCATGGGAATTGTCTGAGCGTTAGAAAATATTCTACGTTGGTCTTATGGGTGAATATGATGCCAATGAGACACTCGCAGAATAAATACATTATTAAATAAAATTATTACAATAACATATTTTAAAATATTCATACTTATTTTTTAAATCTTACTCTCATTGGAATGAATTATAAACTTATATTATAACTGCTCGTGCAACCTCAACGAAGTCTGTTTCTTATATATCACTTGCTGTGCGTATCTTATCTACAAAAACCTAATATTGTAACATTTATTTAAGTATACTTTAAAAACATATAAAAGCTGTTTTAGTGTTTTCCAGAGTTGAATATGTTTTAAACCCACCTTTATTAATCAAAGGTGTCAAATAATTAAAAACTGTAATAAATGAGATATTTATTCAACTCTCAATTATTTAGATTCAAAAATTGATAAGATCATCATGCTATTGCTTTGTGCTATAAACGAATACAATTTATGTAGTAATAGATGCACGAAAAAATAGTAATATGTGTAAGTTTTGACTTTCATAAGTTAGTATAGTTTTGTAAATAAAATTAATGTAAAAATATATTATATGTCAAAACTCATTAAACAAATTACAAATAAATATGCTAACAAAATAAAACTGTTACTATATGTTGATAAAAAACTACTTTTCCAAATTGTTTATTTTTTGGAAGAGACCTTTCGAACAAAAGGTTTCATCTTCAGGCAACTCCACAAATAAATATTTACATGTTGTTTGTTACAATTAATATTAAAATAACATATGGTGTAAAAATGTAAATACAAATATTTTGTAAATATTTCAGCCAGTATGAAAAATTTAATTTGACTAGAGTTTAATTTTTGAATATACTGAGAAGAAAGAAGATTGGAATTTTCAATAAGACCATCTTCATTGTTCAAGAGTTTTTCTTTATTTCTGTTTATTTCTAGTGTTTCCCAAGCATTTTAAGTTCATTGGTTTTGTTATTTCTTTTATTAATTTTAGATTTTTAATTGATGTTCTGTGTCCTGATTCAATGCAGTGCTTGGCTACAGCAGATTTGACAACTCTTCCATATTTTTTGTTTGATAAATGCTCTTTAAATCGTTTTTTATTGTTCTTTTTGTTTTTTACAATATAAACACAACAATAACTAACAAAAAATAACATTAACAATATATTTGGTCACATTCATCGAATCCTTTTTTTATAAATTCCCGATTTACTGAATAAAAAATATTTAATACAAGGAATAAACCATTTGGAAAATTAGTGTTTTTATTCAAATTTAGTAATATTTAAAGAATTTTCCAATTGCTCTAAGAGTCTACAATAATGAAACTAGAAGAAATATCCATTTATTTTAATATACTGATTTAATTTATTTGAAACATCTGAGTTACTAAATTCATTTTTCAGAAAGAGTCATATTAAGTTATAAAAATGAATACGTAGCCCTTTGGTGCTCTCTTTATAGAAACTGAAGCACCCATGAAATCTCACTTTAATATTTGTAAAATTTTAGTGATCCTTCAAGACTGCTAAATTAAATAGTTTCCTTCTCCGAATGAGGAAGATTATTTGCATTGAATAAATATTACACACTGGATTAAATTCTTGTTTGCCAATGCCAAGTTGGTGTTCCTGTCTAATATAAAATGTCATAAAAATATTGCATTTATTAAAAAATTAGCTATAGCGCCATATTAACTTCTTGACAACATTTCACCTCGCCCTTCCGATAATGATAAAAACAATATATTTTGTGTAAAGAATCTTTTGTGAAAATATTAATCATATTGTAATAAATAAACACGTATCAAAGTATTCATGCATTATTCGAGTCAAATGTTTATTTAGTGTATATTTTATGTGTCTTTTCCATAACTGCTAAATTATTGTTAACACAAAGAGCTGAAATTGACTAAGCTGAGCTGTATCGTAGAAGCAGTAGCAATTTACAGTAAAAACTATCCTTAGGTTGTAATCGAACGAAAATCCTTTTATAATCATCTTTAGTTAATACAAAGTATGAGTTAACAAACGTTTTGGAATCAATTTTATAATAAAACAATTTTATAATAAAAATCGTATACAGAGTTTGGCTAAAATGAAAGAACTTTATTTCTAGGTTAAAAATTTATTATTGATAATGTATGATTTTAAACAATAACAGTTGTCAAAAAATCATAATTGGTGAATTTTAGGAAACAGACTAACCGAGAAAAGAATACTAACAAGCTCTACACTATGAGAAAATGACGTAGTGAAACTCCTGCTATATGTCCACTAGTAACGAAAAGCCTGTATTCAATTACAATGCACAGTTTCTATTCTATTCTTGCTTATGTTATATTGCTTTACATCTCATGCTAAAAAAATAATTATCAGGTTTAAGATAAATTTTCATCATTGCATTTGTAGTAAATTAAAATTTTGTTGAAAGATGAGAAAAGTTTGGTGTACAAGCTAATTTAGTAAACAGTTATTTATGCAGCAGAATGTAATGCAGATGCAAATCTAATTGTTTCTTGTCTGTGTTTTGTTCAGTGACTTGGCACAAACTAACTATTTAGATTCTCGACAACTGTCTGTCCGTCTGTATGTCCAGACGCAATTATCTAGCCAAATTGTTGTACACAATGAAAGTCTTTTGACTTCAAAGTTTTATAATTTTACATTAGCAACATTAATACGTTTATATATATATATATATATATATATATATATATATATATATATACATGATACATGGTCTTACTAACCTCATTCTTACTAAAATAATGTCAAAATGGAGATGTATGTGTTTTCAAGAAGATAAATGTAACGTCACGAATAGTTTAATAATGATACAACATTGATTGTGAAGAAAATTTTAGAGGATGATATAGGCCTACACAGTTCCTAAAATGTAACATTGAATAAATTATGTGTTTCTTTAAGACATTATCTTTATGGAACTTGTTTTGCCATAACCGTTCAGATAATATGATAAATACGTTGCCATGTGCTTTGCAGAGTATGGGAACCATATTGAAATATGCTTTAATATAGTATTGTTAACCCTAGAATGGTAACGCCTATTTTTCCACACATAAATACGCGTTGTCTCTCAGACTACTTTAGGGAAAAATGAATAAAAATTTATAAAAATTAAATTTTAAATTAAATTTATTTACAAATGACATTATTTACATCTTAGAGGCCATGTTTCCTGATTTTTTTTGATTTCAGTCTTTATTGGAACACTTTACACACAGCATTCCTCGGTGCTCCAATCAAATATGCTTATAAAATTTTGTGCACTGGAATCGAGTCATTCTCCTTTTTTTCGCTGAGCAAACTGCACATATCTTCCTTGTTCCTGCTTCTTCAATAACATTTTGAGCCTCAGATGTTGATCGGCCAACGACAACTTCAATGTTGCGTTTGAGATTCCTTGATAAATTTGGCAGTTTTTGTCTTCCCTGAATGTGCGGAGTTGTTAGTTCATTTCATTAGCAAATGCCCTTCTTGTCATTGGTTAAATTTTTTTGACAATACTTGATGGACATAAATAACAAATGAGTTGATCAAAATGACCAAAAAAACGTTTCATCATGATCACTTTCTTGTTCATTACAATCACTTCGTTCAAGTTTAGATAGTATTTCTCTTATTTCAAAACTAGTGTTCAGTGGATCAGCCATGGTTACATGACCATCCACGGTAAAAATTAACCACAAAAACTAACACTACATTCGCACAAAACAACTTTTCATATATTTACTCAGCAACAAAAAAGTAACATAAACGGTAACGCGTAGTCTACCAGACGACTATGGGCTCACTGAAATGAACTGAGTGAATGAAACAAAATGGAACCCTATCCATCATTGACCTTGGCTGGCAGGGGGAAGGTATTGGTGGTGGGGGGTCGGTCACGTCATGCACCTGCCAACTGGACCGGTTTTTGTAGCTTGCGTCGTCTGAGAGACTACGCGTTGCCATTCTAGGGTTAATGTGTTGCAATGGGCTTTAAGGTAATTTAGCGCCTTTTTGCCATAGACTTCTGAGCTACAAAAATTATTATAATCCACTAATGAAATAAAAAGTTCTGTTCATAAGTTAACAAACCAAATTTTCTCATGATAATGTCATTTTGTTTATTATTAAAGACACCCTTCGCTAACATTGGTATGAATGAATTCTAATTTCAAATATTTACATTTTTTTTGGCTGGACCAATTAATAAATACAAATTGTCATTTAAGCAAAAACTTAGTACTATTTACATAGGGATCTGCCATACTAATTTTCATTTATACTACTAATGTTTATGTGCACAAAACAAATTTTAACGAAATATATCAGTTAAAAAATTGTATCAGGCACGACAAAAGCGAATAATTTATCTACTCTCATACTCTTATTTAGTTGAACTAATCATTATCTTTAGCATAGCAATAGTTTTATGGATTTTAAATTTAGTCATATTAAATAACTGGTATTAAATAGTCTTCCTATTTGCATTTTAAATGGATTTTAAATATACAGGGTTTAAAAAAGTCCCAGACGGGCTTGATAATTCCCGAAACATTA
Source organism: Homalodisca vitripennis (assembly GCF_021130785.1). Lineage (NCBI taxonomy): Eukaryota > Metazoa > Arthropoda > Insecta > Hemiptera > Cicadellidae > Homalodisca > Homalodisca vitripennis. Next base: position 44,977,132 of record NC_060214.1, read on the forward strand.
GAGCTACGGCTATAAAACTTGATGGTTCATTACTGCACCTATAAATCGACTTTGTGAAGTAACCTTTAATTTCATGCTCTACTCGTACTGTGCTCTAATTTTAGAATTCCTTCTAACTCCTTGCGGGAAATTCCGATGACATTTCAATAATTTTAGTTACCTCAAAAGTTAGATTTATAGGTGCAGTAATGATATACCAAGATTTCGTGCTTTACCTGTAATCGTTCGTGAATTATAAAGCCCGTGCGGGACTCTTTTACCATCTGTATATTGTCAAACGCAAAAGTGGTTGCATAATAACAAGGAGTGATAGCTTTGCTATGTGGTAAAAACATGCTCGGAGGGAAAGTGGGATATCCTCTATTGTATCTGTATTTCAGTTAAGTTATTTTAAGTTATTGAAACTTAAATATTGATAACGATACAAAGCATATAAACAAGAATATAAACATTTTTAAATTGTCTACAATTATCTAAATCCTAATTTAAATATAGACGATCCGCACTTAGGAATTAGTTTTTGTCCCTCAATTGCTACATTACAGAAGCAACATTTAAAATTGGGACTATTTAAATAGTAGTTCCAACATATATCTTACATACGAAAGTTTTTTTATATTAAGATGCCTGATTATTTAATCAAACAAAATCAAGTCCACGGGTTTTGGGGAAATGTTGAATTTTGAATGTACATTACTCAGTTATAGGAATCAAGCATAGACATATTTTTACTCTAAAATACCACTCAAAAATACTGCTAAAGAATTTTTAAGAACATTAAACGTTCTTACAAATTACAATACAAACTACAATAAACAAATTTTGTTTATTGTAGATAAAGACAGTCAATATTAAAAGAAATAAATTCACCAGGCACTATTTTTAAATTTTTATGACGAAATTCCTGTTAAGACATAGCCTCCGATGTCACTGAAGAGGCACAGTGTACGGATAAGGTATATAAGTATCGGTATATATATATATATATATATATATATATATATATATATATATTACCGGTAGTATATATATATATATATATATATATATATATATAATAGTATATATATATCGGTATATATATGTATTGGTATATAGGTATTATATCTAGACAAAAACCGATGAAATAGCAACAGGAAATGGGAACCGAAAGCATATATTGTATTGTATTAGATTTATAGATATTCATATCTTCGATAAACAAACATAGGAAATGGTCTATACACATAAATGTAGTTTTAGAGAATTAAACTAACAGTTTTACATTACCTGTAACTCAGGACAGTTCATGTCTTTGTATGTTTATGTGTACGACTGCATAAATTTCTCTATTCCTCATCACGAGTCTTTGTGATGTATTTATAAGAGATTCAGCAACAATTTAGGTCTATTGGAGAGTAATTAAATTTTGATTTTGGATTGAAATAAAATTAAAAATAATGTATAGATCTACATAAACATTAAAGTTATGTAGGTCTCAATAAATCTAATGACAAAATTACTTCTTTTACTTTTAAATTTTACTAACTTTTATGGAATATCACGATTTATTAAGGCCACGTTCCCAGTGCAAAATAAAGTATATTATTTAGGTTTTTTTAATAATACACCGTCTACGCCAACCCTTCAAGGGGGCAATATAGTTAGTGCAATGCATAATGACATATTTTACTGTAACTTCAAATAGAGAGAAAATGCAATGAAACTTTGAAGTTATGCTCAATCCAGGTCATAGTTTTATTTTTTGAAGATATAAAAATAATATTTTTTTTTATATAAAAAAGTGTTTAATTTATGAGAATAGGTAAGGTTTACTAAATAATTTTCTGAGCCTTTTGCTAAGTGAAGTGTTTATTTATATTATTGTATTTGGATTCTCACTTTACAATGTAAGCTACTTTGATTTTTATTTTATTTTCAAATATAATAAATTTTAAAAATAAAATCACTGTACTAATTTTAAAGTTTTCATGATTATGAAAATGGCCACAAAATACTTATTTCATCAGTACAAGAACATAGTGCATAAATGTATAAGGCAAAGTGCAAAATACTACTGCGTAAAGGGCAGTGGGTAAATCATAGATAACACAGCTCGGTTGCCGGTTGCTTTGAAGTTTCAATCTGCACTGTACATCCTCGGACATGAAACTTCTCTGATGGACACTGCAATATTCAGTAGCTATCCCGGAGCAACTGTAATGGCGTTCATTTAATATTAATCTATGTTTTTGATGTTAATTAGAACCTTTGTCACACTGTAGATCTTATTTCTAAGTGGAAAAAGTACCTTAGTTTATTTTTATGTTACTTATTTATCTCGTTATTCAGACACAGAAAGGTAATGAGTTATTAAAACTACTGATGCTTCAAAGTGGGGGAACAATTTAGTTTTCTTTCGATTCACTTTAGAAAAAGACAAGGCTGACCACTACTTTCGTATTATTTAAGAGGTTCACTCCACAGATATTTCAGTATTGTATCAAAATACTCACTCAAAAGGTATTAACGAATTATTTTAATTTTCGTTAACCATTTATAAATAAAATTATTTTAGCTATTCATTAATTGCAAAAGGCAAACAAATATACAGGCAGAAAGACTTGAAATTTTACAGTTCCTCAAGTGATAGGCTTAGCTTATGCTGAACCAATAAATGCTGTATAATTCTAATTTATATTAGTCTTTTGAGCTTAGAATGATTTATGCTTATTATAATATTTAAATATTAATATTTATTATGTGGTTTTTAAGCTTATGGAGTTTTTTAAAACTAGGCGAAGAGAATTTACACAGAATTCAACTTGTTGAAAGCACGGATACCAATCTTGAGATGTAATGAATTAGTCAAGTAAAAGTTGAATGTTTGCTAAACCATAATTCTTTCTCAAAGTTTTACAAGTAACACGTGTTCCTTTTAGTTACAGTAGGGATTTACCTCAAAATATATTATGGTGGAATGCGACCCTTTTGTATTATTCGCGACTTAAATAGTAACAGACATTGAAAAAATAATTTAAAAATAGCGTATAATGTTATCACCTAATAACCATCATGTTATTACAATTTCAGTATTTACTTGTACCTCTCAGCTTTTTGTATTAATTTTGCAAAGAGGCCACTCAGATTTCTAAACATTTGATTGTAGTAAATCGATGAATTTCAATTAATTTTGCAGAGAAATTAAATAACTGCATCAATGCACAAATGGGACAGCTGGTTGGTGACACTCTCACGTAATAGATACCAATCACCCCAAGCCTCTCTTAATATAGAAACCGCTTCTACATTATTACGTTTGTTTTTATTAAATCAATAAATAAATGTTTAATATAAAAATGTATTCTGAGATCCAGAAGATTAATTTAGTTAGTTCTGATGTTCGACACTAGGGCTGCGCCACGACCACCGCAGTGCATGTTACCTTACTTGACGTTCATAATTTTTCGATAAAAACAACCAGCTTCTATTTTACTTAATTAAATGCCGTGCCTAGTGACAACATTAGCGTAGTGATCACCCCTTGTTTCCTTTAACTCCGTCAGCAGTGCTGCACTTGAAAAGCGGACTATAGTTGCAATCATTAATTGCTGCCCCATCAACGGAAATATTTAGGGAGTCGTTTAGTTCACTTCACGGCAGCTTGGGCGCGCCACAGTATCGCGGATGCAGCATCACAGAAATTGTTTCAGCGCTCACATTTCTGAGTTTATAGCATTTCATGTGTTACCTCTTTAGGAAGTATTACAATCAATGGTTCTACTGAGTCCGTGAATTATGTTCTCAAGTGAATTTCAGTGTGATTTGTTCCACCATGTTTACCAACACTGTAGATTTAACAATACTACTCTTCTGTTTTCTTGTTTTCAGCAAATTTTTTCACGACTGATCTTAGCCTTTACAAAATATTTGCAATAATCCAGTAGAGTAGGTTTTGTTTTTAATATTCAGCATAAGACTCCTTGCTGTTTTTTGAAATAGTCCAGGGGTACAAAAATAATATTGAGCTTATCCTGTGACCATCATCGGATTTACCGGCCGCCCTTTATTGGTAGACACATCACGTGGTCCCTTCTGTCTGTCTGCCGCTGTCGTGTGCACACACACGACTCGCTTTAAAAAAGGGGATGCTTAAGTTGTATACCGTATAAAATGTTTCTAAAATTTGAATTTTTAATTCACGTCTTCAAAAATATATTCAAATTAACTAATCTAATTGCAAACATCGAGAAGAGTGTTACATAAGTTTATCAATGCTGTGATTTTTAGAGAAGGATATGCAGAATTTACAAAACTAAATCAATGGATTCATCTTGCCTATTCATCTATACAAACAATAAATCGTACTATCTCCCACAATTCAAAATGATGATTTAATTTTAGCTTATCGATTTTTCTATCTATAATACGAATACCTGTGGCTATGGTACAGTGATTTGGATTCGTAGGTAAACCTGTCTCTGATAAATATTGAGTAAGTGGTGGGGAAAATTGAAAAAAAACAGTATTTTCCTACTTCAGATCTTAGTCTCTGCACTTATGTTTTCATTCCTATCCAAATAATTCTAGAATATTAATTAAGACTAGGTTATAATTTTTGACTTGTGAACTAAACGAAATTGATATTTATACAAAGGTACGTGATAAGCTTGTTTCTCACGTATATTTTGTAAATAGTAGTGTTTAATTTGAAAACTTAACTGTCTTACGATTTCTTTCAGTATATATTTACGCATAACAATAATTCACATCTATTATATGGTTATAAAATTATTATTCTCATTTCCAATTCAATATTATTTATACATTTTTTATCAAATATTACGTAATATAAAAATGTATATATTATTTTAAATCTTGCGAATGTTTGATATACATTATTTAGATTAAGGTAAGTTTAAAAGTAGAATAGGAGAAAATGTTTAACATTAATATAGTTATAAAAAGTTTATAACACTTTCTGAACTTACCCTACGATGTGTGTTTTAAGTTTTCATTTACTTTCCTTGAATATAATAGAGAAAGTCGTTGTGCAACTAAATATATGCATATTTAGATAAAACTTGACTGCAACATTTATCTAAAGGTAAGTAATAAATAAATTTTACGTACGTAAATATTTAAACAGTTAAGCTATACAAACAAGATTGCAATGTAAACAAGTAAATTATGCAAACAAGAGTGCAATGCTGAGAAATAAACTTACACATATTACAGTGTAGCGGTTGTTCTGTGTCACTGCCGTAGCTTGTCATCGATTACACTGTGCCACAACATACTGCTAGTCCCATTACAACATCAGAGTACAGCCTCTGTGCCATCAATCAGGATAATGTTGTCCATATTATCGATGGTCAGTTTATGGTAGAATCTCGAGAGCTATGACTACGTTAGGTAGTCCTCAGTTTAAAGTCATAAATTACACCATGACATCACACACTATTATCTATTCTTTCACCTGTTTTTACATAGAAAAAAAAACAATGTCATGGATTTAAAATACTCCTTGAGACACAATGTCAAACCTGGTTTATGCCTACTCAAACACAGAGGAAATTATTCAGACATGTGAAGTACACTGTGTATGTGTTGATGGGAATTCGATGTTCCGTCTTGTTTTGGATCAATTACTTTGGGAAAAGAAGTTTTTGCTTTAACTTGTCTATTTATACCCACAACAGCTTGTGAACACCTTGAGCACAAAAATCATTAGAATCTGGAATAGGCATAACAGAACATAGTTGCAAATCTAAAACATACACAAGAATTATAAGAAATTATTAAAATTCCACGCTATTCTAGATGGATAATAAGATCACCTTGAAACTAATTATGAAAATAAACTTCCAAAAATAACTCAGTAATTATAAAATCTGTGTAATGTTTTTTAGCCTGTAATAAAGAAACTACAATTATCACTAATTCATGAGACGATCGGTGATTGGTTAAATTTGAGCTCGAATTTATTCATTCACTTTTACGTTTGTAGTACTGGTCCTGCCATTCAGTATAAAAAATTGTTAAATTAAAATAACTGCCTCAGCGAGGACTACCAATCTCAAGGTTTTTAATCCTGTCTGATTAGGAAAATGTATAAGGTAACATCTGCAACACATAGGGTTAAAAAATTAATAAACGTAAAATAATTTGATAAAATGTAATTTGAAGATAGCAATAACAAGATAATAAGGAAACTGAAAAGAAAGGCTTCTTTCCTACCTAATTTCGCAGGAAATTATAACACTAACCTTCGTTTGATAATAAAAAATTAAAGTGCTTTGTTTGGTATAGTAATATTTAAAATTCTGAATAGGTTTTTAAGTATTTCTATTTTACCTCAACATTTAATAAAAAAAAACATGATTTTAACGGGAACAGTTAGAGTTACATTGTCCTTTCTTACACTTAACCAGCATAATAATAATAAAAATTATTCTCTACACTAAAATAAAACCCTACTAAGGATTTAAATTAATAACTAAATGGGACTTAATATTTGTACGGTATTATATTTGCGAGGTAAACAAAGCCATAGATATATTGTTTATATTCCGAAAATTTGTTAATCAGGAAGCCCTTGTTATAGCCCAACAAAATGTGGAATGGAACAGAATAAAGTTGTGATGATATATATATATATATATATATATCAATAAGTTGTATAAGGAATAATTAGCCCACAAATTTAGTAGTAGTTGGCAAAAATAATAAAACCGCACTGTCTGGTCTAATATCTCGGATGTTTAAATGACTATATTATACAGCTGAACTTTAAAATATTTGTGATTCAAAATGCTTTGTTGACTTTCTTACCTTGATAGGCGTAAATAGTGCTTCTATTCAGCGTTAAGTATATAAATGTCCAATCTATCTCGAATGAGGATGGTTAGTCTGAATTTGATCTAAAATTTCACAATTTTATACAAAGTTCACAGGACACTTCGTTAAAAATAGAGCACGGTTGTGACACTAAACTAGACTCTTATTATTACAATTACTTACAGTCGCATGCACAAAGTAAGTACACTCAGTAACGTAAACTCTCTACTGCACTGATCTGGTAATTGGTTTTGCTTTATCATAGTTGATAACGGTATTTGGGATGTATCATGTTACCGTGACCGGGTAAATGGTGTTGCCAATTACTGCAGGCAGGAGTTGAAGGTATATAATTTTTATCGAATAAAGGTAATGTAATCCTGGTTTTAGATGAAAGGATATGCAATGTAATAGCCTCCTTTTGGGTTTTGCTTCGATTCTCTGTAAAAAAATTTGCCAATAATTTGATGTTGGGAAATAAATTTTCCAAATAGTTAATGAAGCTATGTTACCATGGTTTTAAGCATTCCTTGAAATCTTTGAAAATGTTGAATATTGGAGGAATAAATACAAATTATTAAAGCAAAATTTATTGTAATAATTGTATTGTGTTTAGAGTCACTGTTCTCATCTTTCTAGAATAGGTATAAATATTTAGTAAACACGAGAATACTGTTTCTTTTGTAAAATGAGAATTACTGGAGGACTAAGAAGAGTTCAGATTAGTCAATATAATGCTAAGCAAATTAAATCTATTGAAACATTTTAGGGACATTTGCTTAACTCGCTGGAATGAAAATTTCGTTGCAATGTTTTTATCTAACTGCTCTTCTGATAATAACAGTTCTGTTATTGTCATAATATTTCATATGATTTAACTTAACTGACTTATTTAACTTCTTATTTGACTTATTTAACTACGAAAAGGAATTCTAATAACATTTAATTTTAAAATCATCATTGTACTGAAATCAGTGTACAGTGTTCCTGTTCCCTACAACAAAAACATATTCTGCATAAAAAGTAAAGTTAGAAAAAAGTAAGAAAGTCTACATTAAGGTAAATATACAAAATGTCCGAAAGAAACTAGAAGTTCAACTATTTATTACAGTTATTACAGTTACAGAATTTTCAAATATTTATACAAAACAATTTTTTGCAAACATACAGAATGTTCAGAGGGTGTCTGTTTGAGTCTCAAAACTTTCAAATGCATACACATGTCGTGTTGTACATCAATTTTAAGATCAATGAATCCGAAACATTCTAGCGGAGAAAATTTAATTATATGTATTCGCCTCCAGAGAGAAAATATATAGCAAACAGTGATATTGTGTTTTGCATTACCACTCCTGTAATAATGACCCTCTTAAAAATATAATTAAAAGCTTTCAAATGGCACTAAGCATAGCTTATTAAAACATATCTACAAAATTAAAATGTAATTCTTTGAAAAAAATAATCCTATAACCAATAACGTTAAGCTGGTAATTCTGTTTTATGCTGACGAATAAACAAACAAATTATAACTATCTATTATTATAATGATCTACTATGTTATTAGTATTTGTATAAGTATTAGTCATTTACAGCTCATATTTGATTACGGATATAATCTTTAATTCTTAATAATGTTCCACCATCCGAGTGCTATTTTAGATTCCATACAGAACAAGCTCTCTCTCACTCTCTCTCTCGTCTTCTTCTAGAATTTGAGAAGTAAGCTATTTGAATATTGAGCTTTTACTATCTTATTACTATTTAGCTGATTCATATGACTCATATGAGTCTCCAAAACATATTGCGGTTATCATATTTAAAACAGAAATTAAAAAAAAAATACAATAAACTAGGACATACAAGGCTAAATAACTGTGAATAAGCGTGACAAAATTGTTCATGTTAAATATATAAAACTTACTATTATGAACAAGTTGAGCCTAAAAAACGTTTGCTATACCTACGCAGATTTATATTCTCACCAAGGTCTAATACATTTGCAATAAAGGAAGTCAACATAATTCCAATGAACATTTCATAATTCCCCGTTTATGGTGAGAGGGGTTTTTTTATGAGAGAAAATTTGATCATACGAAAATCCTTTTGTGTCTTTTTGTTGGTTATGTAAATTTTTATTAATCTTCGAATTAATTTTTGTATTATTTGTTTTATAATGTAATATCCTATTAGTGTAGTAATTTACATTGAGAAGTATTTTAATTTCTTAAAAAAAAAAAAAAATAGTTTTGGAAGATTTTATTTAGGTTTAGAACGTAAATGAATCTTTATTTTTTATTAACATTAATTTTCAATTCAATTTACGCTATTAAAATTGCACTTTCGATTCAGTGACCATAGATCGTGTTGTACTCAGCCTGCATTAGTTAAAGGATGTGTCTAGTTCTGAGTTCTAAAAAAAAATAATAATAATCAAATACCTGTCGATTAGTACATTACTGTATATCAGTGACATATATTTATTCCTGTACAATAATATTCCACATTTCGCACCTCAATACTTCATACCCCACTTGTTATAAATAAAGTTTTAGTAAAGATTATTTAGTAGGTTATTATTAATAGAATATTTGAGTTAGTACACCTCTAAAGTCATTGATAATTTAATATAATTGCGTCAGTCCTCATGTTTCGAAAATAAAATGCCAATGCCTTGGCAATATGTACCATTATCATGTGTAGGTAATATTTCTAAAATATATCTATAGAAAATCATATTATGCTTAGTTCTTTCAACAAGACAAATTGATAGTATTAATTTTGGGCGTTTTTATGGAATTGGTCCTTGATAATAATGTTACTATTATTGTTAGTATTTTGCAGTATATTCATTCATTTTATTCTTTTTATCTAAACGAAACAAATAAAATTCAAACTCCTAATAAAGATATAGAGTTTGTATCACATACATGAATGGTCTAAACAAAAATCTAATCTTTCATATAATAAATTATATTCTTCAATTCTTTAAATGGTTCCCATATGGTTAATATCATGTATTCAAGAAATTTTGTGTATCTATACACTACTATAAACAAAATAGTAAAATAAAAAATTGCCATTGCTAAGTTTTAAGTACTGTTACTGAAATATTATACTAGCATCATCATTAATGATATTATTGATACGAACGCACGTTACATAACGCAACACATGTAATTTACTTTTTTACAAATAAGTAGTGTAAGTTTATAACGCCTACGTTTTTCCAGTATGAAAAATGAAAGAAAATAATACATCATTTCGGATCTAATATACCCATTTCATAAATGAAGTCTCTATTTTTTTCTGCTAAGAGGAAACAGCTTTAGTTAAGTTTCTCAATTAAAGTTTTGTATCGATATTTCAAAAGTTATAATAATGATAGTAGGGTTTTAAAAGTTTATTTTCTAAAATAAGCTTTACATTGAAAATAAAAATATTGAGCCACGAGAGCATTATGCTTTACAATTATGATTATTTGCAGTTTTTCTGAGTTGGATTTGAAATTAAGTGTATGCATATAAATCAGCTTATCTCGTATGACCTTAAAATTTTATGTGTATTAAGCATTTTGGTGGATGGAATTTTCTCTGCTACTTAATTAGCTGCCCGTTGTGCAATTGTAATGGAACTATCAACAGCATGAGTTATATAGAAAGTTAAATGCACGCTCAGGTCAGTTTTGAAAAGTACGATCTGTAGTCGACGGGTGTCGGTGTGTCCTACCCTTCGGAAATGAGAAATTAGACACCCTCATTAAAATTAGGCAATAACCTACAATCTCAAATTGTATATAACATACCTTAGATTAGACATACTTTTTTATAATAATATTAACAAATTATCATCACAACCAGGTTTATTTCTAATGCCATTTAGTTCTAAATGTGATGTATACTATAAGTGTTTAACTCTTAAAAATTCTAACATTGAGATTATTTGTTATCATCTTCACAACCAAGAATTGTGTCGATCTAATTAAGGATCTTTGCTAATCCCTTAGGATTCGAGAACCACGACAAGGATGTACTAGCTCTTTACAGAGTACTGACATTCCAGAAATTGCCAACCTTCACTTGTACAATTTGTGATGGAATAAAACCTTGACAACTTAGTTTATTTGCCTTTGGAAAATAAGGTAGTTAAACCCAATTTTTACAGCTAATATAAGGAAATAATTATACCAACCTGGTTGTTGAAACAGTAAGTTATTTGCGTTAAAGTTTCTCTATTTTTTAGAGGAGAAAGATAAAAAAAATAATTCAAACTAATAACTAAATAAACTTTGGCAGACTTGTTATAAATGTGCTTCGCCAAAAAAGAAATAAATACAAACTAAATGTTTGCGATATAATTTATTTGTTAGAAATATGTTTTATATCAGTGTAAAATAGTTAATATTTTAACCAATATTGCCTCTGAATAAATATTGACAGCAATGAGTCGGTAAATATAACTATATACAGATCGTTGCGTTATTGCCCAGAAGATAAGCGATTACCTTACTTATCTCGGTACAGTCTGAATGGCCAGGTACAGGCCTAACTGCAACCTTGTCTTCAATATCCCCACCTATAACCATGTTTTCGTCTCAAAAATACAGAAAAGGAATTTAAATTGGGTGTAAGAAGAAGAAAGAAAGAAATAAACTGGCTGTGATAATATAGGTAACAAATTTTAATTGATGAATAGCACAGTAAAGGTTAATATTGTTAATAAGAGATTCGTCGAAGGTGTTTTTGGCCATACCAATTTAAAAAAAACTTATCCACCAATAATCTAATACCAATAGATTAATATAGGTATTTTCCAAATTAATTGAAACACTAATGGTTTAAATATTGTGCATATATATATATATATATATATATATATATATATATATATATATAATTTCAATAAACATTGAATCACAAAAAGTACTTGCTCCGCCGGGAGGTATATATATATATATATATATAAGTAGATATGAATATGAGGGTTCTAGCGCACTTTTGGGACAGACAGAAAATCAATGTAAAATACTGTTTAAAGGACAATAAACGAATCTGTAACTCACGAATGGAAAATAACCGAATCTATAGCTGTTTTTACTGTTCCAATGTTTGCTTCTACATTTATAAGCTGTTTTAATGAAAAAATCCAGAAATCTCAATGAAAAATCTATAAACGGAAATAATGAAATTTGCTAACATTCGCTCAACAGAAAATAAGACGATTTTTACTGAATTTCTTTAATATCGTTCTTAATCACGTCATAGGCTAAAAATTTCTCAGAAACCACAACCACATAACAAATCGCGTTTGTAACAGCATTTTGAAAATCCATATTGATAATTATATTGTTCTTTGAACTAGAAATATTTGTCAAACTCTTTGTTGTATCAATGACATAAATGGGTCTATTAGCTATAAATTCTTTGGGGTTGTAATACATTTCCATATTTTTGTAGTAAACTTTCTTAAAATCTTGATACATCTGATACATGATTCTGAAAATACCACCGGAAATGTTTAAATTTTGTAATTCATCTGGATAATAAGAACCATTCAATTTTACTCTGATATTTTTCACATTCAAACTACCGAACTTTGAAGGATTTTTTTCTTGATTATTCTGTCTATCTGTTTGAAAACCAATGATAACGAACTTGGGATTGAAGATATTTCTATAAATATTTGTGATATCGAACGAATAAGTTGTTCCGGAAATACCTTTTTTGCTCAATACATTGCCAATCTAGAAAATTAAACGTGATGTTTTGAGATTTTATAATTTCATCAATCAACTGAATTTTACTCGTGGTTTTGTAATCAATCATCGGAACTCTAATGAAAAACTCGTTAATTGTAATTTTGCCATCAACAGGCATAACATTTCCAGTTGCAGTCTTCAGAATCACATCATCGTCTTCTGCTCTTATAAAACTTAGATAAAATCCTCCTTTATAGATCGGAATAGTAACATTTTCAAAAAATCCTAAGCCGAAATATGCTAAATCACCGACCGCTTCAAATTGTCCAAATTTTAAAAGTTGATTCAAAACTGTTTGAAAATACATCACTTTTGGAATAACAAATAGTTCCTTTAATTGTGCTTAATTGACCACAGTTTTCGACTTCTTCTATCAATTTATTGTGTTTTCTTACTTCAATCTTAGAAAATAAAAACGGTATAAAATTATCGATTAAATCTAACATTATCAGTTCCAAGATATGCTTGACCATCTTGTTTTGTTAAAGTTCCAGAAATATAAAACTGGAAGTTAGACGAGCAAAAGTTATCTCCAAAATCAATATTAAACTCAGTTCTTTTATTCGGTTCATTCAAATGTTTGTTTACTAATTGGATAGAAATTTTTAAACTCCGCCCTTTCAATATCACTAGCATACTTTCTGTAGTCCACCATTTAATAAGAGAAAATTTAAACATCATGTATAAGAAAGATATCATTTTTTCATCGATCTAATGTACGTTTTTTATAAGAAAAGATATAAATTTTAGTCATTTTTAACGATCTACTTCGTCATATTCAGGATTCTCTTCCTTAAATTTTGCAATTTCGGCCACATATTTCAATAAAATCTGCACAGGATAGTAACCGCTATCTATAATATTGTTCCAATCAACTGTATCTTTATTTTCATCCAAAAACTTTAGACTCAAGTGTTGATAGAGACAAAGAACAGACATATGATCTTTTAATTGATAATGTATATTTTCTTGAATGAACTCTGGGGACAGATTTTGATATTTAGCAATGTTATACCAATTTAATTTGTTTACGTATAATCTCATCATATCTTCGGATAATTCATATTTTTGAGAAATATCATCCCAATGTTCTTTTTTCAAATCTCTTTCGTGTTGCATTATAAAAAGATCGAAAGCACTGTAATGTCCCGCCATCTCTATTTATTAAGAAAAAATTTCAAGTTTTTATAAATTGGCTCTTTTTAGCGTTACATTCAGCACATTTTCCAGAAACTCTTTTAAGTCCATTGATGTTTGCATAGTATTTTATATCGTTTGTGGCAGTTTTCTCTTTGCACCTCACACAGTATATGAGCGCCATTTATATAAGGAAATTTTATCATGCATAAAACCCTACGCGAATACCTATTTCAGTAAGATCTTCCTCGAACTTATTAATTTTTTCTTCTAATTTTTGAAATTTGACAGCATTAGAATCATTGTATTCAACAAATTTATGACCAATATTCTCAAAAGTTTTCGTAGCATCTAAACTAAACTTATCAAAAGACTCTTTAAAATTACTAAGTTTTTCATTAATTTCACCAACATCGTCTACTGATCTTCTATTTCTGGCTTCTAACTTGTCATAGACTTCTGTTGTAAAATCTTTAACATGCTGTTTATGATTCTCATAATTTTGTTTTAGTTCATTAAACATTTTAATAGGATCTTCTAATTGAATCATTACAACAACATCAAACGGATTAATTCCTTTACTAACACTGCTAATTTCTTTTTCCTTTAAAATCTAAGGCATTTTTAACATTCGGATCATGTAAATCAACAATATCGATGTTTTCTAATAATTTTAGAGGTTTTAAAATTTGTTCTTTAACAACAACATCATGTTTGTCAATACCAGGTCGAAACACCGACAATTCTTTTTTTATTAGCCAAACTAACATAATTCTTTTCAACTTTGATCGCTTCAGTAATTTTATCAGCTTTTTCGATATGAGACATTAAATTGGTAAATAATTTTTTTACACCATCATCAACTTCTTTTTCCAATGTTTTTTTTTTTATCAGCAACTTCATTTGAACTCATGAAATTTGCAAGTTTGTTATCATATTCTGCTTTAAAATCTACAATCTCGACAGCAAACATATCTGAATCTGGAAGGTTTTGTAATAAATTTTCTAACTTGTTATCAAACTCATTTCTCAAACTATCAAAATTCAAACTATTATCTACATTTTGAATAATTTGTGTTCCAAATACGTCAAAAATATTTTGTGAATCCATATTTATTAAGTAATAATTTGTTAACAACTTCTTTAAAATCTTTACCAGTACTCAGTTCATTCAAAACAAAAACACATAAATGACCACAAATTGGGGGATCTTTATAGTCTTGAATCTGAGAATCATTGTAGTAGACGCTTGATTTTTTTCAAATATTTAATCAATTCTATAGGTGGTTTGTCCTCAATTCTTCCATACGAATCAAAATAACATGCATTCTTATCATTTTTATAATAACAAATCCAATGCGTTCCACTTCCCATAATCGAGTCTAAATTCACAATTCCACATTCAAATTTCTTAACTTTTTCAGGTAATGTATCTCTCATGAAGATTCCTCTAAAATGTTTAATATTTTTGCAGATCTCTTCCAATTCCCCGAATGTTAAAGGTTTAAATTTTTTTTTTCAATGTTTGATTTCACGTAATTCAAAGTTTTTTCATCTAATCCAGATCCTGTAAACATCTTCCAACTCTTTATCTAACCAATTTAAAATGTTTCGAACAATAGGAATCACATCCTTTTTAACGATTGGAGCAGCTTTACGAACATAAGGAACAACATTTTTAACAACTGGAATATTTTCTCCAAAATCTAATAAATCTTTCAAAAGTCCACCATTTTTAAGTTCTTTCAACTGATTATAAGAAAATTCTATTCTGGTTCCTTTATTGTTTTTCTTATGTTTTTCGAGTTTATTGTATTGTCTATTTGTTAAAAATATCTTATCTTCGCCATTTTTTAGTTGATCTATTTTAAATTGAATTACTAACGGGTATTTTCTTCTTAAAAGCGGATTTTATTTTTTCTTTCTGATTTTTGCTGAAATTTACATTCACCTCCATTTATATAGTTAAAATTTCAAGTTCTCTTCGATTCCCATTCCCTGTTTTCTCTTCAAAAACATTGCTCCAGCTGTTGGAAGCGCAACAAATCTTTCACCTAAACTAGCATCTTTTGATAAAAATCTATCCATTGCTTTATCTTGCAAAACTTTATCTGCTATATGTCTGGAATTTGTGTCTCTATGTTTTGCATAAAAAATATCGTGTTCCATAGCAGCTTGATCTAATTTATTTATACCAGGATCTCCTCTTTTTAGTCTTTTTTCGAGTTTTGTGCCAGGCCCCAGATACTGATAAGTTGGTACGTGTAATTCAAAAGGTAAATTGTTGATAAAATCATTCAAAAAGTCCACTACCCTCAATCATAGATGAACTTATTGCCGGCAAAACTCGTTTTAAATATTTAATTCCATCAGGTTTTTCAATCATTTCATCAAGTTTGTTCGAAATAAAATCTTTAATCGCTTTCTTTTTCGTTCAAAAAATTGTTGTTTCCAGCCTTTTCTTGAGCATAAATATAATTAATAATTCCATCGAGTTTTGTCAAATCGTCGATATATCTGTACTCAATCTTATTATCATTGTATTTTCTTACACCTGATCCTTCGATTCGTTTTTTCCCAAATTGGTTTAATCAAAATTGAGATATTTTTTACCTTTACTTGACTTTGGTTTCTTAGTTGATGGATCATTATTTTTGTAAATTGAGTCAGATTCCCATAAAATTTCTGTATACTTTTTCAAATCTTCTTCAGAATATAAATTGTCTTTTGGGACATCAGTGCCTGTTAATAATCTCCATAAACCTTGAGTTCCTTTATATGTTTTTTCATTAATAATGATATCATTATGCTCAAAATTCACGGGCAAATTTCCAATCATAAAACTTTTCTTTTTTTTATCCCAATACAAACCAAATTTATCATCTTTTACTCTAGGAAGGAATTTTTTACCAATTTTACCAATTATTATATCCGTTGTTCCAGGACTTATTGGTTCAACTATGGTAGAGTCTTCAATGATTCTAGGTCTAAATGGTGTTGAAGATGGTAATTTTGGCAATTCAAACTCTTCTACTTCAGATTCTGGAATCGAAATATCGGCAAATTGTCGTACAACTGGAACCAAATTCATTAAATTTTGATTATCGCTTAAAAACGTTTTCAATTTTACCTTCAACATTTTTAATTGCAGAAGTTACAGGTTGATTGATTTTTTGAATAAGTTCTTGTTCTTCTTCATCCATTCGAATCTGTTCTTTAAATTCTTTGATTAATTTCTTTTCGATTTGATCAAGTTTTTTCGCTTCTTCAGAAGTTACGTTCGCCATTTATTTAGGAAAATTTTGAAACGTGGAACGTAAAAACGTGAACGTGGAACGTAAAAACGTGAACACGAAACGTAAAACACGAACGTGAAACACGAACGTAAACGTGAACACGAAGCGTGAAAACGTGAACGTGTAACGTAACAAAACGTGAACACGAAGCGTGAAAACGTGAACAGATTTACCGTTTTTTTCTGTTATTTTCATAATGTAAATAAAAAGTAAAGATAATGTAAAAATAATTGTAACAAATATTTTATCAAGTAGATTTGTCAGACCACTGAACAGCATTTATATTAGAAAATTTATTCAAATATTTACCATTTTTAGGCTTCAAAGTTAGATTAATAGTTAAAAATCCGTAGTCTTCCTTCCAAATTTTATCACATAACTCAATAAAGTGGTTAAAACTCATATCAGATCCCACATAATTGTTATAAATCTTTCTCGAATAGTGATCATCTTGCTTTAAAAATACACAACATATTCAGGTTATTTCTTATAAACTTGTTTATCAACCTTTGAAAAGCATTGAGAAAGATAGATACAAGAGATATTTTTTGTGACGGGACATTACGAAAATATTCCTTAATAACGTCTTGATTTTCCAAAATACAATCATCAAAAACGATTAAAGAATTCGGTTTACATTCGCTTAATGGAACTATGTCCTCGGAAGCATTATAAAAATGTGATATTTTTTTGTTTAAGTTTTTCTCAATATTTTCAAATCTTTCTTGTAATTTTTTATATGCGTCTTGTTCTAAAGATTTACTAAAAACATACAAATTGGAATAAGGAATCAACCTATTGTAGATAAAATTCAATAGTAAAGTTGTTTTTCCACATCCACTTGAACCAACAATTAACAATCTGATTGGTTGATCTTTCTTATTTTCTTCAAACGTTTGAAGTTTTATCTGATCTTTTTGCTTTAAAAATTTCTTTCTCCATTTAAATAGAAGATTTTCATCTTGAAGCAACGCTTGCGAAAATGAAGCTGTTCAAGTTGACTTCAGAAAGCTCTCAATTATTTTTAAACTTGGAACATCCTATACACTTAGAGGAAGAATCAAATTATTTTATCGGTTTAAGCGGTTTTTATTCTGACAATTTTGTAATAAATATTAGTGAAAGTTCTCCTTATTGTATAGGATTTAGTAAGAAGAACATAACAAAATATTATGGTTTAAACAAAGGATATTATACTTTCGATCAAATAACAAATTCCCTTAAAAATTATCTAAAAACATTCAAACAATCAGATAAATCTTTAAACTTTGACGAAAATAAGTTTGAAATGCAAAAAAAAATTATCTTTCTAATAAAATTCAAATAAAATCACCAGTAAGAATAATGTTTTCAGCAATTATTGTAGATTTATTAGGGTTTGTTCAAGAAACTATTGAGCCAAATCAGGTATATTTAGGAAATAAAACGCCAAAATTTAGAACCGTTTGATGTAATTGAAGTACATTGTAATCTCGTTGAACCTAGTTTTGAAAATCATACCGAACATTTACACAAAGAATCTGAAATTTTGTACACTTTTTTCCCAAATGTTGCTTATGGATCAAAAATCAGTGAAAAACCGAATGAAATCGATTATATTCCAATTAGAAAAAATATTAAAAGAATTCAAAAAATCGTTCTAACTATACAAGACTCTGAGGGAAATTTATTAAATAATGAGAGTAAAACAACAATATATTTAAGATTGTCGAAAGAATGATGAATCAAGGGGGAACGAATCGTTCTTACCTTCAAAACTTCAACTTTCAAAACAACACTATTTTCATTAATGAATCCGGACTTTATTCTCGAAATAAAAATTACTAGTTAAAAATTTTTCTATCTAAATGGAGTCACTTGTAGGCCTACTCAATAATCAACTCAAATTCAATAACACAAATATCTTAACGATTGTAGACGAAAACAATATGATCTGGTTTAAGGCTAAAGATGTTGCAAAAATTCTAGAATATGAAAATACTATGCAAACGATCAGATTAAACTTTGACGAAGATGATAAAATTAACGTTTAAAGACATGAATCAAGGGGAGCTATTGAATAGCTTACCTTCAAACTTTCAAAAACAACACTGTTTTCGTTAATGAATCTGGACTTTATTCTTTAATTTTGAGATCGCATAAATCAGAAGCGAAATTGTTTAAAAAATTGGGTTACAAAAGAAGTTTTGCCAAGTATTCGTAAATTTGGTGAGTACAAACTTGAAAACAAGATTAAATATTTAGAGGATGAAGTAAAACACTTGCAAATTAAAGATGAAATCAAAACGGAAATAATCGCAAAAAAAAGTGTAAAAATTGACTTGATGAAACCAGACCTTGTTTGTAAAGATTTTGATAAGAAAAAACACTATGTTTTTTGTGTTAATTAAGAAGAATCACATGTGGGAATGGCCTTATTACGTTATCAGAGCTCAGAAACGAGAAATACCAAACCGATTAAAACATCTAAAAATAAATTATCCTGAATTAGAGATTTTGTTCATTGATGACGAACCAAATTCTATCAATCTGTATAACCAAATGAAAGAATCTTTGAATATTTTATACAACGGAAATCATTTTACTACAAATATGGCAGAATCTCGACTGATTTATAGAATATCTAAATTAACACGATGAAAATGTTTCTAAATTTTACTAAAAACTCTCGATTTTATTATATTTTGTTTGTAAATGTTTAGCATAACTAGGTAACCATCGTAGAATTTTTTTTTTCATATTCACAAGGCATTTCGTTTTTATAACTTTCGCTGAAAATTTTTTTAGCACAATCTTTGCAAAAAGCATCTTTTCTATCTTTTACTATACTGCCAGTTATTAAATTCAGAAATATTTTTAATTTCTTTACAAAAGTAACACTTTTTTCTCTTCTAAAGTTAATTTGTTCATTTTAACGTATAATTCCTTACAATAACAGTCTTTTCTATTCTCTTCTTGACACTTTGTACATTTCTTTTTTGAGACTCCATTTATATAGAAAAAATTATTACACGATGAAAATGTTACTAAATTTTATTAAAAACTCTTAACTTATGATATTTGGTTTGTAAATGTTTTTCATAGTTATTTTAAACCATTTTATAATTCTTCCACATTCACAATGAGTATCTTCATAATATAATCTATGAAGATTCTTCTTTACACAATCTTTAAAATATGAGTCTTTCTTATCTCTACTATAGTGATCACTATTAAACTCTGAAATTTTTTTAGTTTCTTTACATTTAAGACATTCTTTCTCTTCCAAAGTTAATTTTTCTATTTTATCATACAGCTCTTTATGATACTTCCTATAACAATCTTTACAATTATAAATAATTCCATCTTTTCTATTCTTATCTTTATAAAATTCTTCAAAACCTTTTAATTCTTTGCACATTGAACATTTCTTTTGGGCCTCCATTTATATAGAAAAAAATCTTTGACTTTCTCAATTCATATTCATAAAACTTTCCGGTTATTTCTTCATTATTTAAATCTTTTTATACTATAAGTTACAGGATCTGTGTTATTAATTTGATAAATCACAAAGATTTCTCTTGACCAATTGTTCTTATATTTGTTCGAAAATGTTGTTTTTTTACTAACAATTCTTACATGATCATTGACTTTTAAATTTAGTTTTCGTGTGAATTTCTGGTGGAACATACTTAAAAAACCGACTCTAATAACTCTTTTTCTGCATCTTTATCTACGTCTTTAGGCTTCATTTTGATTGTGCTATGAACAGTATCGTTATATTTCTTTACGATTTCTTGAAGAATATCGATCCATTTAAAGTTTTTATTAATCTCAAAAATTACTTTCATTCTCTCATTTTGAGTTCTGTTATATCTCTCTACAATACTTGATTTCTCTTCGTTTTCAGTATGATAAATCTTAATGTTGTATTTTCTCAAAACATCGTTAAATTCTTTATTTTTAAACTCTAAACCCTTATCTGTATGAAGTAGGTTTGGAGGTTTGTGATTGATCCTTATGGCATCTTTTACTATATCTTCGAAAGCTTTTGAAACATCCTTGCCGTTTTTTCTTTTGATAGCTCTTGACCAAGCATATTTTGAGAAAGTATCAATAACATTTAACATATACTTGAATCCATCATTTTGATCCGAATAATTAGACATTATAACTAAATCTGCTGCCCATAAATCGTCAATTCCTAAAGTTATAATTTTTTCTCTTTTTAAACTTTTTTTTTTTCGTACTGGTGCATGAATTTCTCTAGCTTCAATCTCGATTTATTCCTTATTCTTAGATTCTTTCTTTACTTGTTTTTTCATTTGGATTCTTTATAAATTTACTCTTATTTGTCTTACATTTTGAACATTTTGCTGCAATTCTATACAATCCGTTTTGAGTTTGAACGATTTTAGAATCTATATTTTTCGTTTTTTTCTTGCATTTGTGGCAGTGAATCAAATCATCTTCCATTTACATGTCAAAGTTTCCAAGTTTATTTAACTCATCTAATATATCAGATTTTGCTTCATTTTTATAGCCATAAGGTACTGTATCGATCTTATTTTCTAGAACGATTCTCTTATCATCTTTAGCGTTCAGTGCTAACTTGTTTATAGTGACGGTGTACAATTTCATGTTTATAGCTTTTTATTACAGTCATCTCCCTAAATTCTTCTTTATCTTCGAACAAACATCTCTTTAAGTTTTCGATATTTATTGTTTTATTTACAACGCTTCTCTTAATTCCTTTACACTTAACTGGATTTTTGTCTAGATATTTGTACGAGTACATCTTTGATCTTAAACCACAAAATTCTTCTAATATCTCGCCGTTCAATTCGTCTTTGAATTTCCCTATTACCTTCTTATTTTTTAGTAGTGAAACATTCATGATCTTTTGGATAGTCCGCTCGTATCGAAAATCATCTATATTTTCTTTAATAATTTTAAAAGGATCTCGTTTCAATTCTAGGAAATAACTGTCTGTATCCATGTAACACAGATTCAAATCTGGATCAAACTTCTTTAATTTGTTGTAATAAAACTCGTTTATTAGCAATTTTGAGAGGTCGAGAACTGAAAATCCTATGTAAATCGGTTTGTTAAATTTAACCTTTTGTTTGTACATGTGACTCGCTATACAGTTGTCGTCAAAGATATTGAAACATTTGAAATTCGTTTTCTTAGCTTGTTTCATTGAAAATTCTTCGTTTCCTAGTTTAATATCACATCTATTTCTTACATTTTCCATCGATTTTCGAAAAACCGAGTTGTTCATAAGCTTATAAAAGTCCTTCTCAAAGTCACTTATAGCCTTGGTTCTCATACTAGTATTAAAATCGATATATTCTTTCATGAAAGGTTTCTGATCAAACGCAATAACCCTATTCACATGTTTTTTAAAATAATACCTTGTTCTAGATAGAATTTCAAATTTCTAGAATGAACAACATATTCTGTTTTTGTTTTTAAAAAGAGTTGTGCAAAGTTTGTTGTTATAATGTTCTGGAGCAAGAGGTAAATCTTTGTGATGTTCATGCAAATTTGTTGGATATTCAAGATCAACTTCTAAAATATATCCATAATCTTCGTCGCCAGTGAGTTCCAAAATTGTTTCTTTCCATTCTGCTGTTGTATACGTTTTAGGATCCATCCACTTGATTTCGTTATATGGTAAATTTTGCATAAGTCCATACCCATAAAGGTTGTTTGCATCGACGTACAACAAATAGTTTTCGGGCTTTGTCT
This sequence comes from Homalodisca vitripennis, assembly GCF_021130785.1. NCBI lineage: Eukaryota > Metazoa > Arthropoda > Insecta > Hemiptera > Cicadellidae > Homalodisca > Homalodisca vitripennis. The sequence goes on from NC_060214.1 coordinate 44,999,872, forward strand.
TATCAAAATCTTTTAAATATTTGTTTATTTGCTTTCACATATCGTTTAATACATTGAGAAATGCCTCCGCGAATACCTTTTTCGATCATCAAATACATATTATAATCACTAATTAATTGTAATTCTATATTCGTTAATTTTAACATAGCATCCCATGCAAGACTGGGAGCTGTTAGATAGTGTGCTGGATCAAGTTAATAGCAATTCAAACAAATATTCCTAAAATTTTCAAAGATATCAGCGAGCAATAGAACATCTTGAATGTTATAGAGATCGGAGTAATTTCCTAGATTTTTTACTTTTAATTTGTTCCATACATTTAAGTAGTGTTGAAAATCTTTCTCAGATATGCTCTCATCTGTCAAAAGTGAATAGAAATCTTGAATTCTCAATTCTTCTGTGTAATCAAGTTTTTCAATACTGTCGATAAATTCATAGGGAAATATTCCTTTTCCAGATAGAATTTTAAAGATTTCTTCTTCGTCATTTGGTTGTCTATCTAGAATTGCGTTCAGACCATCTTGTATAAAATGATTTGTATGTTTGGAAATCATCTTTTTTGAGGTTTTTAGCTAACTTTTCTATAGACGATGCCATAAATCTGAACGTATCTACGAAAGAAAACTTGATGAACTTTCTTGGTTTATCATCTTCAAACTCATATCCATATCCAGAATTTACAGAATAATTTATATATTTCTCATCTGTGTTTGCGATCAAATCAACATTACCATACTGTTTTGCCAATTCTTTTATGTACAAATGAGAATCGTAATTTGACATATTGTGACAGAAAACTGGAATATTTTGAGGAAATTTGAGATTCAAGTTACAAGATAAATGAGCTGAACCTCTAAATTTACCTGTTAAATGACAATGATCTCGTACTTTTTTTCTTGTTTGATTATCAAAACCATCACATTCGCAAATATGACAAACGTTTGCATTTTGGTATGAAATTTCTTCTTCTTCAGTCAATTTCATAGGTATTTTTATTCTTAGAATTATACTTTTTAGCTATGTATATCGATAATTTATTAAGTTCTTCAAACAATTTTGCAGGAACATTTGGCAAATCTTCTTCATTTTTTGCTCGATAACATATCGGCTTGTACATACGATTGGTCACATTAGACACTAAATATAAGAGTTAAAACCATAAGGAATGTGCTTCTGAATCTTGGTTGTAGTCGACTTTTGCGGATTGTTTTTGCATGTGGGAATCTTCTCTAATATGCTCTCAAAATCCATATAAATAACGTAAGGATGAGAAAATTTCTTTTGATAATTAGTAAATGTTGTTGTTTGACCTGGAAACGGCATAATTGGCTTACAAACTTCGTGATTTTTACAAATTTCTAAATGATCTGTTAAATCTCCAGATTTGTAGAAATGGCTTTAAACATCTTCTGCATAGAAATTTTTTATTTTTACACTTAGATAACTGAGAAAATACAAGTTTGTTTAAATCTGTTATCAAAACATAATGAGATTTTTCATCTTGTTTTACATACAATAAATTGATTTCTAATTTGGCGTCATAAACTTCTGAAATTTGCAACGGAACAATATTGAGTTTTTCATCAAAACTATAGACATTTACAGACATTTTCGGATAATTATACTTTGCTTTACTGCTTCGTTTTTCAAATAATTGTATATCTTTTAAAGACATTGGATACTCGAAACCTGAAAATATCTCGTCATTTACAAATTTTTCATATTGTTTTTGATCTTTCGCAGTCTCTTTCGGGGTTTTTCAATAGCACATCGGATAGAATAAATAAAGCAATAATCATCTTTATTTTTGATATTTATACAAGCTTTCTTATCTTTGATTTTCTTTGGTAAATCGATATATGATCCTGCGTTCATAAATTCGTGTTTATTAAGGCTCAAAATCAGTTGTTTACAGCGTTTTAATGTCCATCCAGAACCTCGATTAGGATGATTTGTCTGTTCTCGATGTGTTAATTTATTAAATTGTTTAGAAATAAAGTCGTTTTATGTCAAAGATTTCGTCTGCTTTTATAGTAAAGTACATTGGACAAGTTTGTGTTTCACCGTTCACTAAAGTTCGTTCGTATTCGCATTCTAAAGAGAGATAACCCTTCATATATTTTTAACATTTTCTTGAAATTTCTCGATTAAACTCTTAATTTCTGACCGCATAATTGATAGATATTTGTAAATTGACATGGAATTATCGTTTTAAATTTGTTAAAATGTATTGCTTGAAAAGACCGTGTATTGAGGATAAAACTTCTACATCAATGATATTTTCAGGTTTCTCATTAAGAGTTTTGTCAATTTCTTCGATCATTTCAGACTTAGTTTTATCGTTTGTTTCAATGGACAATTTCTCAGCGATTGATTGAATTTTTTCATCTTTAAATAGATTGAGATCTTTTTTTACTTTCCTTAAAATTTTTCTTTAGTTCACCGCAATTTTTTCTATATTATACATGTTTTGGTGATCGGCAATTTGATTTTCTTTAACCCAAGTCCTCAAATAATTTAGTTCTTTTTCATAAATATCTTTATTTTTTAGATGATTTTTCGACTTATAATGACGAGTATAGTGATGTTCGAAAATGTCTTTTTTGCAGTACGGGGCACTCTATCTTTTTCCGCTCCATATTTAAAGAGCAAAAATTTGAATCTGCCAAGTTTTACTATTTAGTAAAATATCTTTTTATTAAGCTGAAAAATAGCAATAATTCAGTAGATTTCTAAGGATTTTTATCAAAATTTGATAAAAATTAGCACAATTTATGTAGAAAACAGCGTTAAATGTTTCTATTTTATATAGGAAAAATTTAAAGATTTTGATACAAATCAGCAGAATTTATGATTTAACAGCGTTAGATTCTTCTATTTATATAGGGAAAATTTGTATAACTCAGACTTTGAAAAGTGGAGAATTTTACTAGAATTTGACACAAATCAGCACAAATTGTAGTAAAACAGCTGTAGATAGATTGTTTCTATTTAGATAGGAAAAAGAATTTATTTAGAGATTTTCTAAATTTCAAATTTTTAGTGATTTTTCGAGAAATTTCGTTCAAATTATCAACTTTTAAGCTAAAAATCCGCAATAATTAGAGATATTTCAGTAGATTTTTAGGATTTTTTAAAAAAACTCTAGTATGTATGCACCTTAAGAGCTGTGGTTTTGACCCTAAAAACACGTTTTTAGGGTCAAAACCCCGGTTTTTTGTGTATTTTGGAAGTATAGTGCTGATTTTTCACCTTAAAAGTGTAGAAGTATTAATTTTTTTCTATGTAAATGGCACTGTTACAAGAGTTGAATAAGGTTGGTGATTTAAAGTTCAAAGAATACAAGAGATTAATAGAATTAGAAGAAAATAAGAAATACAAAATTGTGAATTTGGAGAAAATGAAAGATAAATTCGGGTTTACAATAATTGCCGAGTTGGAAGATTGTAAAAGTACACTTGCCAAACAGATTTTTTGACTGTTTTGGATGAAAAAAAGATTAAAGAATTGAACAAAAATGAAAAATAACACTTGGTTTGTTACTGGAAAGAAGACTATTAAAGATAAAGACTGTGTTACAAATTAACTTCGTGGAATAAAGATTTCGAAGATTTCTGGATTTTTTCATTAAAACAGCTTAAGAAATTAGAAGCCTACAATGAACAGTAAAACAGCTATAAGATTCGGTTATTTTACATTCGTGAGTTACAGATTCGTTTATTGTCCTTTAAAACAGTATTTTACATTGATTTTTCTGTCTGTCCCAAAAGTGCGCTAGAACCCTCATATTCATATCTACTTATATATATATATATATATATATATATATATATATATTTATAACAAATATCAATAAATCCAATCTAGTGAGGAAAGAATCAACTAAATGTAATAAAATAAAATGTTACGGAGAATATTTATATCAGTGTAAATTATGATTTGAAGAATACACGGCTATTTTCAGATAAACACTATATTCAGTGAATCATGAAACTCTCTTTATTAACCTAGAAACTATCAGTATCAGAAGAATTCTGTTGTGTTCATCCAGTAGTTTCTAAATCAGCGGGAAACTTAAGTAAATATATTAAATAACAATATTTCTCTAAGTAAAGTTCAATCCGGAATTTGCCAAGGGTCAATTATATACGGATGTTGTTATATTGTTTTACTTTCATTTATTTATTTTGACTTACTTTTCATTGCAAATTATACTTTAAATTTTGAAATATAACAACATTTATTCTCTACGTAATCCCAATTAACTTGGTAAAAGATTTAATTAAGATCACTTAAGAATGTTAAAATTTTTGTTATCCCAAAAAATTTAAGTTTATACAAACCAAACAAAATTCGTTAAGTTTTAGTTTCCTTAGCTTATAAATACCGGTTCCTCCTACTAAATACAGGGTGGCTTTTACTTTATTAGCGTGTGATTCAACTTTTACAAAGAGTAAAATAATATAAATATATAAAATTTATCTTAATTTTTGAACTTTATATTAATAAATAGCATATAAAATGATCACTTTTAAGGGAATTCCTTCAGTAATCATTCGCAAGTTTCCTTTATTTCCATTTCATAAACTTCGTATTACATTGCAGTATTTGTTGAGGCTGAAGCTGAAAATGAGTGAGGATTAAATGCGAAAAACACAATAGTGTATTGTTCTTATTAATTTGAATATATGCAAAGTGAAAAGTTTCTTTCCTTATTTTAGACATTGGAATATTACATCTATCCAGAATCTTTTCGTGTTCAAAGTTTTAAAAGTATTCCTTATGAGAAATGGAAACTTTGAGTAATGATATTTTTATTGAAATATTTTTAATAATTACAAGATATATAATTGAGAAAAAGTTTATACTAACTCATTTAAATTAAAAAGAAATATATAAAACCTTATAACTTCTGGCAGTTGGGACTAAGCATTAAACATAAATAATAATAGGCCTATCTAAAATTATTTATTATCACAATAATTGATCAAATACTCATGGGATGTATTAATGTTTTAAGTGTAATGCTTCTATTTTTGTTTATAATTTTTTTCTAAATAGGCAACAATATTTGCAATCGTAACTAATTCCAAGATGTTTAAGTATTAATTTTGTAGTAAGTTTTTTTTATCAATAAAATAAAATAAGTACAGTACTTTTTCCTATTTATTTTGTGAATAAGGTATTAAAAACAATAAATTTATAACCCCCTTTACAAAAAAGAATAGAAAAGAACTATAAAGAGCAATCCCGGTTTACACAACACTAATTTCATTCATTCATCTAATCGCACCTCAGGTAAACCGAAATGACAGACTTTATAGTACAACATAGTGCCTGCAATTGTTTAAGTACTTTGCACTTAGCTAACCTTAACAAATTATTATCTCCTCTGTTTGTATAAATTATTATCCAAACAGTGGAGATATAAACTCTAACCTTTGTTAAATCTCGTTAAATTGTCATTCAATTTAAGGAATCAGAGGGCATAAATAATGCCAAGACTTGTAACAGACCTCAGAGTAAAGCAGGATTTAACATCTTTTTAGTGGCTAATTTACTCATTCGTGCACTGCACTTCAGGTTACTAATAGGCTTAGTTTATTTAGCAACTCACGTTAAATTACTTACAGGCTCCCATTGCTATGAGTGAAATCTAACATTTTCTGTGACAAATAACGGCAAGTACATGCCTTCGTGTTCGATGTTAAGTTTAGAATATTATTTAGTCAGATAAGAGAAACACACCAATGTTAAACTTATGCCGTAACAATAATGAAGTACTAAAATAATATTAATCTATAACTCCAGACGTGAACCGATGTTTCTAACTAAGAACAATGTTTACAGAAACAACTTAGCCTTCCTAATCCTGTTACACTAAGAAACGTACCGAGCTAAGGACGTCTTCTTATCGTATTGTACGTGTAATTGTTCATTACATAACGTAGCTTCTCACGTAATTGTACTTATCATATTTTTTTTATTAAGGTAGGTTTATCGCAGGAATTTAAATGATGACTTATTTACATTATTAACAACTATCCTTATTATTAAAAACTAACTCAGGTAAATATGAAAACAGTTTTACAGATTTATGATATTACAAATGTACTGTAATAATAATATCCTGATCTTTGAACATTCTTTCTAGCAAACATTTATCAATATCACCGATATTGGCAAGACAAGAAGTTAAATAACAAAAAACTAAAATGAAGCTAACTTTGGAGTTCATTCTAGATTCAATATGAGTTAGTGCCTCGAGAGATGAACGATCCTGAAAATTAGTCTCTTAACATTTCTTTATAACAAATTTATATATTAAACGTAAGTTTAAGATATTCTTTACAAGTTCATAAATTATTGCATGTTACTTACGAAGTACATTATTTTATCACTTGAGACCAGAAGATGAGAAACTACCTCATTGTACTTCTTGCTATAAGAGGAAGAAGATTATGTTACGCTCCAGCGTGTTCTAGTAAATGGGGGCTGGGGGACTGTGGGAGACAGATGGTGGAGATTATCTTTACGTTACCGAAACATGAGGATGTCTAGGTAGCAAAGATTAATCTCTAATGGTAAAAATCCCTAGTAAAACCAGGCAGAAGTAAACACATTTTTTATTCTCAAATACTTTCAATCATGAACACGTACGTAGTGTACAATAAAAATGGCATTTTAATAATTCTTATTTAAAATCTTTTTCCATATATTGTAACTAAAGAATTTTAAAACTATCTACTAACTTCTAAGGGATTAAAGAAGGCAACATAAATAACAGTAAATGCATCCAAAATAGATAAACATATACATAGGCTTCGTAGATAAATTTTAAGTCCAATCGTAACCAGTGTTTATATAACTATATTAGACCGTTTGTTGAAAGAATAACATAACACCCTATTTAAGATATATATATATAGTCATACATATAAATTTTATCTTTAAATAATATTAAAAGAGTTTATCTAATTTAAATGAGCGTGAAAGTATTTTTGACGGTAAATTTACATATAGGACAATCCATGAAAATAAACGGATAATAATACTTAAAATATTGTATTTATATACGATCAATAAAAACATTGAAATATTAAAATACTAAAGTTGGAGATATGATAAAAATCTTTTAATTCATTTTGAAACAAATACTAAAAAAATTTCAGTTAAAAGAAATCTAGAGAAAACAACCTTTGTTTCTGCATCCAAATTTTGTATCATTAGTTTCTCTGATTCTCAGACAGGATTATTCCAATGACAGGACTGTTAAGGCCGAAGTAATCCAAAGCTTAGAGAGATAACACCTACGCGTAAACGAACTATCGTATAGAGTTGAAATTTTGAATGGAGCATTTGTATATATGTAAAATCTAGTAGGAAAACATTGATTTCTCAACGCTCCTTGGATTTTAGCTGAAAGTTAGCATATTCATATTGGTCTTATTAGTAACAGCGGTCAAAAAAACGGAAAAAACTCGAAATAAATACATTTCAAAACTATAAATTGAACACAAAACTTGTGGATTTTAACATGCTACTTAGAAACACAAGCTATATACAATAATATGAAACATATTCGTATCCATAGACTTTGACATGCAACCTCATCGAAGTCCGTTATGTAACATGTAATATGGCGTACCCCTTACTAGTTGGTGCGGTATTTTAACGTTATAAATTATTGTGTTTATTCTCGAAAAAGGTATATTGACAAAGCTTTATATTAAATAAAAGATTTTCAAAAATTAGATTAAAACAGTAACATACTTTAACGACATTGCAACGATTAATTTTAATTGCTTCAGTAAAACATGATTTTTGCGTGTATTTTTTTTCAATTTTACTTTAAACGTTTTGTATTTATATTCTGATCATAAAAATTAATAAATAAAAAATAAGAAATTAAAACAATGAAACTTAATAGGTAGCATTAAAGTTATCATACACAGCTTCAAAGATAAGAGAACAGTTAATGTTACTATCTAAATTTAAAACTATGAAAACAGGGGTTTATGCTTCCTCGTATATGTAGACGATTTTATAGCTAGACAAAGCATCCTCTAATTACGTGTTCGTGGTAGAACACTTAAAAGCAGAAGAGTTTAAGTGTTTGAGCAAAGTGTGTTGGTTATAGAGATATTGGATTACGGTTTAAAGGAGAACAACAGAGAGACCACAATGATTTGTACAAAAATAGATCGTGTTTTCACTATACTGGAAATCAAAGTGTTTTAAAGTGAAGGAAGACTTTGGAAATACTTAAAATGGTTGAAAGTTTACTTTGTAAGTTAAAAAGGGTCACAATACTATTCTTACATTAAAGAAAACTCATCATACTTAACAAATATTGATAACATTTAATTTTTAGTACAATAATTTGTTTGGTCGTATGTTGTTTACTTAATGCTAAATAAATATGTATTATAGAATAGAATATATTTTTTGTACCTAAGGGACGTACTTGGAAGATAAAAGAGGATATGGAACATTTGGTATCGATAAATGTGAAAATAAATAATAATAATAAAGGTAATGAATAATATACTTGTTATAATTCAAAATGGTCTTTTTATGAACCTTCCGACCTCAAAATCGATACCATTTTCCCTTGATCTACACGATACCTATTATGTAGCAAGTATCAAGTCTTTAAAAAACCACACTAACAATAGTTATCATGCAGACTATAGATAGCCGAACGGACTGCTCATAGAACGTTTGACCCCAACACCAATAGGGCACTTCCTTGGACCAAAAAGAAACCATATGCCAAGTTCAAGTCTCTTCGAACTTTCTGACAAGAGTTATTGCGCACGCGACCAGATGCCACGATTTAAAAAGGGTTCTGTTCAGTAATTTAAAATACACTTTATCTCTAATATAATTAACGTTGCTACAATACCCAATCTATGCGATGCTCGTATAGCTAATTCACTATGTGCGAGAGATCCGGGCTAATGCCCCATATTTCGCGTAGCAATATTTAATAAAATTCTATCATGGTAATATTCGAATGCTTTTTCACAAGTTCAAATAATGAGGGCCAGATGTCTCGAAGCGTAGATGTCAAACAAAAAATATTCTTGAAGCGCTTACTGAGTTTGCCTTACCGCATCAAAGCATTACAAAGAATATTTATTACAAAGACAATACATGATACGGTCTTAGAAGGATACTTTGGTCAAAAGCGTCACCTTCATTTTGTTCCATATTCTTCTGAACTGTTTTATTTACAGAGTCATTGTTAATTTGTCCTTTGAAACAGATGAAGTACGTAATAAAGGTATGAAAAACCTACTTTGTTAAAACGATTGCCTACCAACCTTCAACCCTTAAATTTTGCCCCCTTAAGGCGTGAAATGACAATTCCCAACTTCCATTGTAATCAATATACTAAGTTTGCAATACATATATTTGCTGTAAGTCAAACAATTATGGAGATACTGTGCTGACAAACCTACGCAGTTATAAAGAAAGACTCACAATAACAAACTAAAACTTATTGGACGAACTATGGCTTCGTTCCAGTAAAATACCGTAAAATATAATAGAATATGATCCCGTCTTCTGTTGTTTTCCGCAAACTAAAATTCGAGATGTACTTCTAATATCACTAATTTAACGCATACCGCAATATATGGAATGTAATAAATATATAAGTAATAATATAAAAGATACTGTTGTGAAAATTATTGTCGAATAGAAACAAAAACCGTCACACGATGTTAAAAAAACCAATTTATGAACAAAATAAACATATATTTGTATATGAAAGCAACACAATACATCTAGGAATGTACTGAAGCTGTGAATATAGAAAGGAAAAATGTACAAAGACTCCAACTGTGACAGTCAGCGCTCTTTAGTATTTTATCACTGGTCCCTTGAGGTTTATGGGATGAATGGATCGTTCAGATATGCCAGACATCGCTGTCCTACATTTACCATTAGTAACTCCTTTTTGTTTGTTTCTAGTTCAGTGATTCAGCTGGATATGCTTGTATTCATACAAATTGTTTCCAGTCCAAACGTGGTTTGGTGCCTGTTCGATATGTAAATTTTACTATGGATTAGAGATTAATATTCATGTTAAAGTTTATTAGCTAACATGAGACATAATCGTCTCACTTGGTTTATCCTGCCCCCTTTTACTAGAAAAGGCTGAAACTTATTCTTCCTCTGTCTTCTTGCTCTTTTAGTATAAAGTACAATGATGTGGCTTCTCGTATTCTGGGCTTAAGTAAATTATATATGTATTAAGTAATATAATGAACATGTAATAATAATTTATAAACTTGCAAAGAAAATTGTAACCTTACGTTTAATATTTAAATTTATCATGAAGAAATTTAATTAACTAGTTTTAGATCGTTTATCTCTCGAGGCACTAACTCATATTAAATATAGAATGTACAGCTAAGTTAACTACATTTTAATTTCTTCTATTAAACTTTTTGACGTGCCAATATCATTTAAAAGATATTTAATAATGATTGCTAGAAAGAGCGTTTACAGATGAGGATATTATTATTACTGTACATTTTTACTGTCATAAAAGTGTAAAATACTTTTTATATTTACCTGAGTTAGGTTTCAAAGTGAGGGTTAGTTATCAATAAGGCAAATGCCATTAATTGTCACTGAGAAACAGAATAAATGTTTATAGAATTTATTACAAATAATAATTGAAATTTCTGGGGTAAGTCTAACCATACATAATTACAAAAACCTGATAAGTACAATTACACGTATAATACGATAAGAAGACGTTCTCAACTCGGTTCGTTCCTTGGTGATTAGCAAGGCTGAAGTTTTTTCTTTAAACATTGTTTAGCAACACCAAGTCTACGTTTGGAGTTATAGATTAACTATTATTTTAGTACTTCATTATTAACATAATCACTACATTTAGAAGACATAAACCAATACTTAAAACTTTTATTTTAATGAGGCCTTTCGATAGCAAGGCTATGTTCGTTAGACACAATGGCAGTAAATTTTCAAAGAACAATTAAATGGATTTTAAATTTCAATTAAAACGATGGTTCTCTCTAAATAAACAATCAACACCTGATACTATTACTCAGTAAAATGATAATACAATTCTTTTTACAAGTAAACACAAAAAAAATACTGTAAACCGAATACGAGTAGTACAAGTATTTTCTTCGTCACATACAGTTAAATAAATATTAAAACTGCGAATTAAAAATAGTTAATAAATTAGGAGTTACATTTCTTATTTAAAACACAAGGCGAATGATCAATTAAATTAGTTAAAGGGACAAGTGCCTTTCGAGCCCAATTTGGATTTTCCAAGCAAGATTTGTGATGGATAACTCCATAACCATTTGAGAGATCAAATGTAAAGCAGAGTAAATCAGAGCGAGATGATTGTGAATTTCCCAGGAGGGTAACAACCAAGATTAGGTCCCCAGTATTGGTTACATCAACAGGATAAACTAGCCAGATGATCCCAAGGGATGATATACAATGCTGGGTTGATGGTAGACCGATTTATTCAGCGTGTAGCTGTGGATCAACTGTACTGTAGTTGCAGTTTTCAAGCGAGAAATAAACAGTTGATCCAAAATTTGTATCGGATTACTGGTTTTACAGCTGATTTGTTGTGTAAAGGCAAGAACTAAATATACTATAACGCTTTAATCTTTACAGCTCCATTTTAATTCCTATGTAACGAGAATATGGCTTTAACACCAATTTCGATATCTATAAACTCAACAAAATGTACATTTACATTTATGTCTTTAACTTTATTTGTCAATAAAAATGATAATAATTGTATATTTTTTCGAAATTGTAGAATATCATGATAATAGACTTGAACTAAAAAGTTTTTAGGACCCAATTATGTCATTGATTATCACAACACCCTGTTTAATAAGAAAATATTTCTCCTTATAAGATTTTTTTTGATATTGCTATCGTACATATTTTAACGCCTGTAGTCTTCATTACCGAAATATGGCGCTTTATAAGTGACATCTCAGTTATTTTGATAATGTAACAATATTCTGTTTTTTATAAATATAAAAATAAAAATCTACGGTAAAAAAGCAGCTAATAAAATCACTAACAATAAATCAGTTGTGAGATATAACAATATTATTAAGCCTAGAAGACGTTGTAAAGTACTGTTAGATCATTACTATAATGCCTGCCGTATGGGCGGAGTGAGTGCTAACCCATTTGAGCGCCTGCAGACACCGGACGCAACCCGTTATTCCAGGCTCGTTTTTGCGGGCAGAGCGCGTTCCATCACATTAGGTATAATTCGTTAGTCTCGCCTTTGAATATTTTCCCCATTCTCAAGTATAGTTCCACACAAATTACTATACAGTAAATAATTATAAAAATTACAACCTTCCTCAATTGGATTCCACTCTTTGTTGGATTTGCTGGATAATACTAAATATAACCTAATATAGATGTTTAGTTATTTTGCCTAATATAATCTTAACCAAATTTGACCCAAACAGCCATGAAGCCAAATCTTTCATAAATAGCTTCTTAGAGTTAATGTAAGATTGTATTATAGGCCTTTGAATAACAAAGCTATATAAAATGATCATCATTATCTAGTTTACTCATTTATGCATTGCTGTTCATTTTAACAGATTATTTTGCATGTCACATTAATTAACTTAAAATCCTCCAAGTCAATGAAATCCTAAGTTCATTGTTGTAAGTAAGGGGAAGTACAATTCTTTTACTCGGTATGTCTTGTTAATTTTAAGGAGATAGACAAAGGAAAATCTTTAATGTAAACTCATTTCAGTAACAATAAAGAGGTACTTAAATAATATTTACCATATAAATCCAACTCCATAGGTAGGAAATACGTTAAAACCTGGAACAATGTTTGCTGAAACAGCTTGAATCTTGTTTACTGAAATAATCCTATTCCACAATGCAACATACCGAGTTGAAGACATCTTCTGATGAAGTATTTTCGTGTATTTCTTATAGTAATGTAAGATTAATTGTATTTACCATATTTTATTTCGATAGTTTAACGCAGCTTAAATATAAATTTAAATAATTATTTCGATTAAGGATATAAAATATAAATTGAATACATTTTATGAATCCTTAAATTATTTCTCCTATTTCAACCTAATTAATAATGATTGAAAATAATTATTATTTATTACGTAAACATTGGAATACATACGTATTACTCAATATACCAAACATGATAATCGTCCAAACTAGATGAATAGCAGTTATATTTTACCATGGAATATAACTCATTTTACTATATCAAGCATTACATCGTCTCTTAGAGTAAAATGTGTTTCACCAGAAACTAATCACAATTCCCCGATATTAGCACGTCAAGATGGTTTAATCCTGTTACACAGCAGAAACTGTAACTAACTTTGGTGTACAAACTAGGTTCAATATCAGTTAGTGCCTCTACTTGAGAGATAAATAAGCATGAAAATCGACAGGTCTCTTGATATATTTTCATGACTGTTAAACTAAAGCTCAGGAGTTTTTGATCAGCAGTTAATCGCTTAGGAAATTTATGAACACGTACATATTTTTATCACTTCACACAGAAAAGATGAAAAAATCATTACACCATCCTAAACGATCTTCGCGGTATTTCGGAATAACCGTACAATCAGGGTCGGTAAGGTTGGGGATAGGAGCAGCCTATTGCCGCCTTTTATTGAATTTCTACGAGGATGGACAGTAGTCATGTCACCCTTGAAGAAAAGAAGTTTAGATCTATTGTGAAAGCTGATAGCGGCACCAGGGGAGAGACATTTTCTTAAGTTTAGTCTTTAATGATAAAAATCCTGAGCAGTAAACTACCGTAATATCTCAAAATTTGCGATTAGTGATGTGCTGCTCCTGGTTCTCCATTACATTGCCTACATATAATTTATTGATTCATCGGTTTATGGTGTGCTCAATAAATGTTCCACTGGTAGGTACAAACTAGCTAGAAGTAAATCCTCGTATTTTATCAAAATAATATTGCTTACAGTATAAATACGTGAATTCAATAGTGTGGTTTTTTAAACGTTTAATTTAATGGGCCTATTGCCATCGTTTCACACCTAAGAATGTAACTTTGGTAATATCTTCTAGGGGATTCAAATTAGTCAATATAAATAAGAGTGAAACGTGGCCGTATTAAACAAACATATATACAGGACTTTCAAATTAATTTTATGTTAATATCCCATGTTAAAATAGCTTGTAAGACCCCCTTGTTAAAAGAGTGAAACATCAATCTGTGATAACGATACTTTTACAGTCTTTGTGCATGTTTATTTATAAAATATATTTAATACAAACATTTAATATTAATCGGTGCACCAGTATTTCAAACTGATATGAATTTTCATAATACAAAAAACCTGAAAATACGCGTTATATACGTAAGATTGTAAAAATATCTTATTGCTTTAAGTTAGCTAAAACTGTAAAATTTTATAATTTAACCCTAATGTTATTGATACGCAAAACCCACAAAACCATTTTGTATGTATTTTTTTAAATTGTTTATCTGCACTTATGGTTCCAGTTTTGAATTTAATTAGTTATATTTTTTAGTGAAATTGAAATGAGAATACTTTCTCGAAATTACTTTCCAAAAATTGTTTTATAACAGTTCATGAAAACTTGAACATTAAAGTTTGGATTCAATAAAACTATCTTTATGTATTTACTAATATTTAGATTTAATCAAAAGTTTCTTATATAAGCACTTGCCCTGCCTGCTTCAAGCATGAGTTTATATAACGTATGTAGTCTTGGATTAAACTGAATAGGTCATTATATGCTAGCGGTGGGTCCTTGGTAGTAGTAGTATGGAAACTTCGGTTTTAACCTGCAGACTAGGTATCGCAAGGACTTTACTTTTTTAATTCAACGGGATTAAGAACATGACTGGGTCAAGAAGCTGATAGGCATTTTGTAGTAGGACACTCACGAAAATCATTATGAAATGAAGCTAGACGCTGGAAACAATTGACTAGAATCTTAAGAAGCGTTCGCCTTGGACACCCCATGGATATAATGGTAAGGTAGCGGAGAGAATCTATTACGGAATGAATAGTAAGGATGATAGACAAGAAAAATTATGAATAATAAGGACTGGATAACTTATTTTCAGAAAGGTTTTAGATAAAACTAAAGTTAGTAAGGACTCAGACACTGGTGTGCGTGTTTAAATACTTACCGACGTATAATCCAACTTGAGGAATTGAAATGTATCCTGCAGTTTTAAAACTAGTGACTAGAGTGTTCAGGGACATTGCGCATACTTGCTATACTTTAAGTAATTACATGATATAAATATGTAATAATGAACGCGCACATTAAACTGCATAGTTTTTTGAAAGGAGCAGCTCATTAAAAGTTAATTATCTTAATTCATAGACTATTGAAGTGTACAATTAATAGTAATGTGTATTACTGCGACCATACAGTAAGAATTTAGTGCAACAACAACTTTCAAGAATGAAATCAACAAATAAAAACAAATAAAAATGTATCATGTTTTATATAGGTGCTTTAATTTAAACCGTTTAGATCTCATTAGTTCACTATGGTATAGACGTTACTACTGGAAAGTTAAATTAATATTCTCCGGTCCGCCGATGGTCTTCCACGTCTTCCGATGGGTTCCACGTATTACTGTTCTCCTTCTTGCTAACGAATTAATGGAACAGTATATACATTAGTTTCGCTAGAATTAATTCTAAAAAGGTAAATTATATAGTGCCTGGGCAAACTTGGCCGATTGTTTGCTTCACGTAAATATTTATCATTGAAAATTTATCTTGTACATTACAATTATATAAAACATTTAAACAATTAAAATATGAATTTAATATTTTATTAAATCAAATGAGGAAGACGCAATGGATATCCAGTATAATAGAGAGGTAGTTACATTTGATATTTTATTTCCTACTATATAATATCTATTTCTTTTCAGTAACTCAAATAAATTCGAGAAACATTATTAAAATCGCTCCGTGCGATTTTTTCGTTGTAATGTTTCTGTAATCATTTTTAATGGGCAGTGATAAGGTTTTTATTAAATTATTAACATTGGTCGGCCCTTACACTCGGTTATATGAATTTTGAGGAGTAGCTTTCATTCCGACCATATAAAAATCTACTTTTTAGATTTTTATATCACGCTTAATCATTTAAATAATTAATCATTTAAGTTGATATATACGTATAATGCCTAATAAAATAATTATCTTAATTTACTATTTATATATTTAAATTATGTGAATAAAAGTTATATACAAGTTTATTAATTACGTATATGTATATTATAAAATATATCTTATAACTAACTCAGTTTGGAACGGAAATTATTTCTGATCTTGTATTTTGATTGCAGATTAATCAAAATAGTTATTTTGCGTGATAAAGCATTTGGTCCATAAATATTTGTTTAAAGCAATTCCCAAATACAAAACAATATTTAGTGCTTGGTGCAATTAAAAATATTTTTTTAGTTAATGCAGAGAAAAGCCTCTTAAAAAGTAAAATATGTACTCCCCAACGTAGTTTGTCATACAAACTTACTCTCACCATTCCCAAATATAATTTGATTAAGGAACCTTTCCTAGTGATGGGCATAAGGACTACATTTTAAGCATTTAAACAGTTTAAGAAATGGAATTTAAGCGTGTCATCTTCAAACTTAAACAGTATAAAACAAATTTTATTATTTGGCTTTATTGCCGCTAACTTCCGTTTCTTTGCAGAAGGAATAAATCTTCAAACGTATTCTGAAATAATGTTTATTATTCATGATTTGTTTAAAATATTGAAATTTTGCCATATAAACTTACGTTCATTAAGAACTTTACATCCTTCAATAAAATTAATAAAATAAAGTATCCCAAAATAGGATAAAATAATCTTTGAGGGCCAACATAAAAACCTGGCTATTCTATACTTACATAATTTCTTATACAGAATTTCTGTCAACTGCCTCTTATATTTGATATATATATGAAAATTTTATAGTAATGTTTCGACCAACAAGATTAAACACTATTGAATCTAAATGAATAGTCTTGTAGCCTTATTTCCGGTTATAGAAATATAAAACTTTGCTCAGTATGAAATGCTTCTAAACATATATCAATATTGTAGAATCACAAAGGCATTTTCAATTAACTCACGTAAATTAGATTCTACCAATTCCAGTTTCATTCAGTTCTTACAGAAGGTTCCAAGTAATGCTCTTTATTATTGAGCTAAACATTTTTGATACAATGCGAGTGTTGAGGTCAGCTCCACTTTTAACTTCCGCTTATTTCAGAGTGTGTTAGGAAACGAGACAAACAGGCCCCTTTTGTAGTCCAGGTATTTATGATGTCAAAGCGATGTAAAGAATTCATTTTGAACTTCTTCATTGTTAATAGTTTTTGTATCACTCCCAGGAGTCGTATCTGTGTCATATAAGACAGGACTAATTGCAGAGGATGCACTAAGCGGAAGGTAACATGGTGCTGACCTTATCGTTCGCAATAAGTTACATTTATTTTTTTATTAAGATCCGACTAATGCATACGACATAATAAAAGAAATATTGCAAATAATATAATCAAAATAAAGTAATAAATGTTAATTCTACGTTTATAAAATATATTTTATATTATTTATATTTTTAAATCCTGTTGATTTATAAATATTACCTGATTCCATTGTGACTTGATACGGGAGTTTTAATTATAATGGAATTGTTAAATATTATATTTAATATACAAATATCTGTATATTTCGACGCAATATATTATTCACATTATTCTTTATATAAAGCTGCTATTAAATACATTACAGAACCTACATACTAGTACAAGCAGGTGTTAGTGGATTTTAATTTGAAAATAAAGAAATGATTCCCAAAATACAAACCACAAATGAGTGATGCTATTGCTAGATATAATTGTAATTGTATAAAATGTATTTGATCAGAAAAAACAAGAAATATTGCAAACGAAATTGTACAGTTATTTTCCTCGTCACATATAAGTATATACATATTAAAATTGCGATGTTAAAATAGCGATTAATTTTTAGTTACATATCTTATTTAAAACATAAAGCGAGCGATCAATAATCTTAGAAGGGCAATTATTTTATGACGATTTCCAAAGTAAGAGTTATAATATTCATAACTCGATAACCATTTGAGGGATCTACTGTAAAGTAAATTAAATCAAAGCGGGATGATTGCAAATTTCCCAGGAGGGTAACAACTAAGATTGGGTCCCTAGTAGTAGTAAAAATACGATAAACTAGCTAAATTATCTCGAGAGACAACAATGCCGAGTTAGATGTTAAACTGATGTAATCAGCGTGTAGCTGCGGGACTAATTCATAGTAGTTACAATTTCCAAGCGAATATCTGATTGCTAACGTGAGAAATAAACAGCTGGTCTTACATCTGTAACAGAATATATATGTTACAGCTGATTTGCAATGTAAAGTACAAGAACTAACCGTACTGTATTACTCCAATCTTTACACCTCTAACCTCACATGATTGGCTGGATTACAAATTGAATCAAAAATATGGTTATATTTAATTTTAATCACTGTAAAGTGTATCTTTTGTTGAATTTAAAAATGCTGAAAAGTGGTCGTGCATGCTTTTAAGAACACTTGCTCTATATGTGATATTTGGTTTAAAATTTATGACAGCATCTTTTACAATGATATCTTCAACTCAATGCATCATAAAACACTTTTTGTTGTTTACTTTGTCGAGATTGCTTTGTATAGAACGAAGAGTCCGTTAAGATAATAGATAAATAAATCTTCTATAAAAGCAATATCGATTTTGATGTTTGTGAATGTCACTCAATGCGATTTGGTGCAGTGTTATTTAAAATGTTTACATTAGTCTTTGCAGAAAATAGCAAAGTTAATAAATATTTAAACAAACTTAGTACAGCCATACGAAATTTCAACATGTAGGTATAGACTTAAAATTGTAAATTATTACCCAAGAAACCTGCTATGTGATACAGTTTTGTGGCGTACTTCTATCTTGAAATATCATTAGTAAATTCCATATTTTAATAATTCATACATGAATGAATACTGAATTTAACCTTCATTTAGACCTTATACTCAATTCATAGGTGTACAATACCTATTTAACTTAATCTAAATATAGCCATCCACACGATTAGCCACAAAAACTACAAACCACTATCCTCTTTAAATCTGCAGGAGACGTTGATTGACCCTTAATACCAAAGCGTAAGTTTTATAAATACAAATATTTAGGTTAGGCATACAATCCGTCATATTAAAGACAGAAAAAAATCGTAAAATTTTGTATATGAGTGTCCAACGATTTGTATCGTTGATAATGATTTCTTAATGCTTTCCTCGTATTTTTGGACATTAAAGCAAATGTTTAATCCAGCTCAACTATCCATTAAATGAATTAAAACTCCAAAACAAGTAGCTGGAAACTTTAATTATATTCGAGTTTTAAATGATATGACTGATAAAATGAAAATGCGTGATTATCAGTTACGCAGCATGGACATTAACTATGTTACACTTAAACCAAATGTAGTGGAAAATATTTATTAAGATTTGAATTGACATTTATTCGTTCAGTCAAGATATTTGAGATCAAGGTAGTACAGTCAATATGCTATTGATAGTTTGTTAATTTTATTTATAGCTTATTTCAGGACTTCATGCAAGTCTAGGCCGCAGTAAATTGTATTAGAGTCCATAAAGACCTCAAATAGTTGATGCATTATGTATGTAGTAACTGAAAGAGAAATATTTTAAGTATACAACCTTGAAGTCCTTCAGATGCAGTAAAATTAGTACTCTTGCTATTCATGACGGAATTGTGACATTTACTTTCAATTTTATCTTAAAAAGAAAATTGAAACTCTGTGGAAGGCTTTCGAAATATGAAAAATAATATCACTTTTTTCCACAAGAAGAGGTCTAATATTCACAATTTTTAAAGGGGGTTTGGACGTTAAACTGTGGATGAAAATCTAATTGAAGTTTAAATACATTACATTACTTTGATATTAAAAGAATATTGCTAACTCTTCTTTCTATGCATTAGGGTAGTGCTTGATATATCTTAAATCAAAATGCCATTTAGACGGAGAAAATTTGACGAAAGTGTAAATCAAGCAAAATTTTCGTGAAATTGACAGATGTTCAGGATTTGTTAAATATTGACGGTTGAGGCTCATTGGCGAAGTAGTCAGCTTTTCCTACTGTTCAGGCAGTTTTATGTCTCGATAAAAACAAATTTTGTAGGGATGTTTGTTCATAAACAGAGTAGAGTCTGGTGATCCTCGTGTTGTATTTAAGGGTTCTGATGTATCTAACTTATTCTAAACGCGACTACACTGAAAGCTATCCGTTGTAAGACGAGATTTGATTGCAGATCTCAGAACGCAAATTTTCACTTATTGTTTTAAAACGGCATCTTCTTTGCAGTGATCAATATTTTAAAAAAGATATTGAGAAGTATTCTGGCGTAAGCAATTAATACAGTTTCCTAAACTTAGAAAACTTCATTTTGAAAGTATATAGGCAGTATGTGTTCTCATCACGAGAATGTGCATTTCAACGAAACAGTTTATTCATTGCAGTTTTAAGATGAAAAGATCGTGCAAGCAGCTTTTCGTAAGTGTTTCCCTACTTTTTTTTGCTTTTAGTAAACAATTACTAACTATTTCTAGATTCTATAATAGTTTAATATGTAAATGGGTTTGCCTTATTGTTTTATGTTTCTAATAAAAGCCACAATCCTCAGATATATGTATTACTGAGAAAGAATGGGGAGAAGTAATGAAGTAGTACATAATATACTGTCTTTATTGGACGATGTATAACGAATAGATAAAATCGGTCAGACTAAAGCGAGGTTTTAACGCCAGACATCAGATCGTGGCCACAGTTATAAACGCACACTGTGGACTTGTAGAAGATATAAGCTCCATTATACAGACCGCTATAACGGTTCTGGAACTGTCTCACCCAGCCTTGTCGTCATATACTCTAGCCACAAATTTCAGACCAATCGCTAAAAGCCAAACTTCCAATTAACTGAAATATAAAAGATGACTCATGCACTAAAATTGTCTATATCGTATTTAACACATTACTGCTTTTACCTTTACATCTGCAGTGTATTATAGACAGGTTAAATTCATTTAACATGGTTTTAAGTCTATTATGCTTATATTGTTTACAGAAAAAGTAGCTAAATCAAAATTTTTTTGCAAAATTAAAATAATTGTACAATTCTTTTTGTAAATCTCTTGAGTTGAATTAATAATGTAACCCAACAATCGTTTTATGTTTTACGGTAAAAATAAAGATTTTACATCACACTTCATAAAAATGTTATAAACAAACTTACTCTGTTACTACAAAACACATTGCATTCAAATAAAACAGTCCTAAGTAAATGGGGCAAATAACAATAGGATCTTGAATATTTTCCATTAGTTACAAAATATAAAACACTACGTTTCAAAGATTAAGTCCACCCTTTTCCTGAGCTTTATAAAACTTAATAAATAAACAAATATACTTAAAACCAACAACATACGGTAATGGAATGCTAAACAAAAATAAATATCCGACAAACTCCCAAAAAAGATCAAACAGCAATATTTGTGCAGACTATGTTATTGAGGTCTAGGACAAAAAGCATTGGCTGAAGGTGTCTGCCTTTACCCCTAGCTCCCGTTCATCACCTTCCTTTTTAATTGTTTCATATGACACGCCGCGATACCTCAGGAAGTGCCGACATCGATTTTCTGGTTATTGCTCCTATTTTGCTTGTGTGGATGTGAGTGTTGTTTGTGCTTTTGACTTTTGTGAAGATATGGCCCTAGTTTTAATTTTCTTCTATCTAAACTGAGCTGTTGTCATGTATTACACAAATTTATATTTAATTTGGCAGTATAATGCCGCACGTTGTTGGTTTAAGTACACGATTGTGTATTGATTATTTCACATCTGAGAAATACTGCAGATTTTGATCCTCGAAAGGTATTGTTATATCATTTATACCATATAATGATGGTAAACTTCTGTAATCCTATAATCATTTCAAACCATTCATTGTCAATAACTAACTTTATATAACGAGAATTATACCAATCACCAACTAAAAAAACCATGGGTTACTTGTATGGTTTTTCCCCTTTAATCACTCTAAGGCATTGCCAGAAGTAATTTGTTTTGCTGTCTGTCTCTCTATTTATTTTCTGTTGATTATCGGCAAATTTTTAGGTTCCAATATTCCTCAGATAGGAGTTTCAAAATCAAAAGCTAAATCAATAATACAAACTGACATTACACCGCACCGACATTAGGTGCTCTTATCACGCCGTATGATCGTAAATATATTATTTGTCATATAAAAATAATAAGTTTCTAACTTTGGTATATTTAGATCACCACCAATTAATAAATGAAATATTCTCATAACTATTCCACATACATATTTTCCTGAACATTTTCAACAGTTAAACTTTTTGCTATAGTTTTACTAATATTACAATTTTAAATCGCGTTATTAAATATAACTTCTCGAAGGGAAGTTTGCTTAAAAAAATTATTAATAGCTTTAATTTCCATATTATGGCCCTGAACTGCGGATCGACTAATAATTAAGTACCTTCGTCAAACAATTCAAACTGTAGTTGTTATACACTACTATAGTTGGAAATTTTAATGTCATCTTCAGTTGTCGGCGTCAATAAATGATAAAAGGGAAGGAACTTTTCATCGGGAATCTTCATAGTTTAAGATTCACGAACACAGTACAAACACAACGAATAAGCAAAAAATATGAGAAACACAACATTCGAAGGACCTGTCACACACGAATATTAAACATGATATAACATCACGGCTGGGAGAAGGCAGGACAAAAACGAGAATTCATTCAGCAAAACTGAGGTTCAGAAGCTATTTAAATCACCATCGTGTTCCCTTGAATTTTTATCTTGATGAAACAAGGAAGAATGTTTTCTGACATTTTTCATCTGAACTTCTAAGCCACACAGTTTTGAGTTTTGGTAAAGATGATTTCCTCGTTTTATACCTATGCATATGAAAGGTACTCCATTATTCCTTCACTGTTTAAGAAATTTGTACAAGGTTAATGTAGCCTACCTGAGTTGGCGACGACGTCTTTTATAGATTAGGTTTACGTAATATAGACTAAGATTGTATTCAGCAGGTTAAATTAAAAACAGGACCTAACACTCTTCAATTTACATGTCACAAAAAAGCTCCTATTATTTATATAATTAATAAAATATTGAGTTTAAAACAAATTTAAATAAATTAAGTAAATGCTCCGCAGTATAAGTAAGCTATTGCTCACCAGTCACCGGTAGAGCCATCGCATTGCGCCAATATCATCTTATGTTACGCTCCATTAACATGGTACAATCACACGCTGATCGACTCTCCGTAAGGTGTTCTCACGCCACTGACCAGACCAAGGCGAGGTCCAGACTTAACCGCATAAAGTGATCTAAACCACAAGGAATGCTTCTCACACGATAGGCTAAAGTACACTGAGCCTGCGGACGCAAAGAATAACAATCGTAAAAAAATAAAATAATAATTTGGAGACATTTAAATCTGTTTTAAATGGGTAAATGAAAAGGATTTTAGCTTTATACCGATGAGGCAATAATGGACAACATTGTTTGAAGTAATATTATACTTTAAATAAATCGTTTTATTTTAAATACTTTCACTGAAAATTATTTAATCTTATTTGATTTAGCAAAAGAGCAACGTGAGACAAATCAGTTGCTTTAATAATAATGTTTTATGTTTCTGCGAACTTAAATTTCTGACTCACAATTTTATTTAACACGAATTTGGTAAATATATTCCAAACAAACTTTTAAAATTCTATTATAGTAATAACTATACTTAATTCCTAATAATAATTGTGCCAACATATAATTACGGATGCGTGCACATAAGAATCGAACATAATTCAAATTCAAACGTTTTATTTGAGAATAATCATTTGTTTACAGTGCAGTAATTTTTTATCCCCTCTAGCCGAAGCTATTTAAGAAGAAAATATAAGAAAAAAAAACGTAAACACATATTAAACTAAATATTAAAAATAGAACGTGTAGATGAAAATTCGTATCCAAAATATTAAATTCCCAATACATTGTATCATAACACACTAATACCTTGCTAAAAAAAACATAATATAACTTTAAAGTAACTTCATCTCTCTCTATCTGTCTTTCAACTTTACTGAGTTACCCATTTTACTTGTAGTGGTTTCTGTAACTCAGGGGATGAAAGGGAAGGGCGTACCTACCGAGGATAAAGACTCAGTTAAAGCTAACGAGAACTCTAATGACGTCATCAGAGAGGATATCTGGTTAGTGAATATCCGGTCACAGTGACGTGGTCAGTTTATGATTATTGCCTTAAGGAATACTGTTTAAAGGTCAGTACGCTTTAAATAAATACGTGTTTGAGTGTTTCTACTTATTGTTTAACGGTATGAAAAAGACATAATATAGTTTTAATCCTCAAAGAATTAGAATTCTATTTATCTAGCTTTAATTAAAACAGTTGTTAAATAGTAGAAAATTGAAATTGATATTATTAATACAAACTTTCAGATTTATACACTATCTCAACTCAAATAATGTTATATTCATTTTATTTGACAAAAAAATACAAAACATTTTTGTACAAAATTGTTGAAACGCAATATTTTAATATATTTGTTTTAGATGGAAGTTACAAGTTCGCACGATCATCAGCATGCATTGGGATCAAGTTAAAGGGAAATATTTTGTTTGAAAAATTGAACACCTTACAATTTTTTCACGGCAGTATGATTGGATTAGGGTTAGTAGCATTTTATTTAAGGCCTATGGAAATATATAGTCACTCGGCGATATACGTCTCAGCCAAATGATTTTACTTCTCTGAGTGTTGTAATAAACTATTATTATTAGCCATTAAAGGTAAGGTTTATTTATTAGTGTACATTCCTTTGTGCTTTGGTATAGACCGTTTGGGCGTCTCTGCTTATAGATGTGCTAAACAAAAAATTCCTTTCAATTGGTGGTTGCGTATACTAAATAAAATTGTCATAGCGTTCAAAAATACCAGCTTAAAATAGACTACTTTTCCAAAGAGGAGCTGAAATTTACACTATTAGCCAGGTAAGTTAGTCTGGTGTTAAGAGGCTTCCAGTATTATTTACTATAGAGGTGTAAAAGTTACTGACCACAAACTTGCTTCCTGTGACATTGTGTGTTGAAGCTTATAAGCTATCAAGATTTATCTAATTTTGGCCCAGGTCAATTAGTTTTACAGATATCAGAGATTGCTACCACTAATGTTAAGAATATCTGTGACTAGCACGCGTCTGTAATCTGCAAACAGGAGACCTAGAAGAAGGTTCTGTGGAGGAAACAAGAAATCAATCAAACTCACTTATATAAGAAGTAAATTTATATATTTGGGAAACTAAATACACCACATATGGGGAAAATTATAGAAAGTAATGAAGAATTATTGGGGTACGCAATGTGAAATATACCTACTTAAAACAAAATTATGCAATGTGGAGTTTCCTTACTGAATTCTAGAAATTTTTAAGAAAATGTGACATTATTGGCCAAGAATTTAGTGAAAACAAGGCTTTTGAATTGAAAATTAACAATATTATCCAATATTTTCGTAAAACGGAAGCAAGCAGTGATACTGACAACTGACAGGGCTATTGACATTTCATGCTGTTACCGAAGAAAATGTTGAACGAGCCATGAATGAGATCAAATCAAGAACATTGGAGAATTGTGGACTGTCCATACAGTTGGTCTAAAGTTTTGTTTCACGGCAATTTCACTTTCACTGACTACGTTTCTAACACCTTCAATTGTGCTCTTGATTAGTCTGAGAGGCCTGCTCAGGTTCAGAACACTGCTACTAGAAACAGCGAAGCTTCAGCTTATGCAGTCATAGGTTTTGTCAGTATTGAGCTACTATTATCCTGCCTATTAGAACAGCATATCAAGAGTCGATATGGATAGAATATGGATTTTACAACAGGCTCATTTTTAACGTCAGGTTTCATGATCATGTTTCTCCTTTTCGTATTGCTGCTCAAATGCTGCTTATGGAAGTAGTAGGTACATTACTGATATGTTGCATGTTAAAAGACACTAGTTAATGCAGGATCCACAGTAACTAGTCGAGAGGGTCTTGTACCATGGTGAGGTTTCTGAACAAAACACCCGCCAGGACGGATGCTTCACTTTCTTAAGATGGCGCTGGAAGACGGGAAAAGGGGCTTCACGTATTTCGGCCCCATTTCTATAATGGCCTTCCTAAATACTCTAGCATGTTGTATCTTGAGCTAATTTTCAAACTAAGCAAGGAAAATATTAGGTACAATATTTTATATATAGAACTGGAATTTGTGGTTATTTTTTGGTTTTTTAGTGTTGTTATGTTACTAAATATGTCTTAAAATGAAATGAATGGATGTATTGTTGAAATAAGATAGCTAAATAAAAGGCAATTTTAGAACATTTTCTCCGTAATTAACACGCAATTGTCAAGCAGCTAAACTAAACATAAAATATTACACATATACATACTTGACAATTCGTTGTGCAATATGGCGGACAACTTCGTGGAATTCTGACAAACGACTGTGAAAGAAGATTGGCAAACTTTGCAAAGTAGGGGTGAAACCGATTTCTAAAGGATGGAGTCTTAACTTTTTAAATTATAACTTTGAGAGCTATTGAACCGCAACTTAGTAATGTTTTTCTACCGCTTTTACAATTTTTATGCAACTTTAATTTGTAATATTACAAAAGTAAGACTGTATGAAATGTTTGGCATGAAAAAATTAAAATTTGATTTAATTAAAATGTAATATTCCATAGGTTATAAGCGAATTATATTAATTTATGCCTTTTCCTTACCAAGTTGCTTTAATAATAATATGTTTTACTGTTAAAAAGAAATGTTCTATGAAGACTAAGTATAAAATAATTATCCATGTTTCAACATTTTAATGGCATATTGTAAATTTAGTATACCTCTTTTAATAAAGATATATAAGAGGAAAAATATAGTGCGAGTTCCATGAGCACTTTAGTAGCTTTGGAGCGCTAAGGGGAGTAAGTATTTCAGGGGGAAAATACTAGTTTGGAAGGTAAACGCCGCAAAGCCTATTTTTAAAAGATTACAGAAAAAGGGAATTTTTTAAATGAAGGCTATAATCGGAAAGATGAGAGACAGTTTGTACTTCTAGGAACACAAACTCGAATTTAGATTTTGAAATCCATAGAGGAATTCTTTATTAAACGGAATGAAACTCACCGAGGCAGACGTTTGGCGAGGTTGAAATGGGAAAGAGGGGCAGCTGAAAGTACAGATTATTCTTTTCAGTGGATACAGTTTAATGATTAACACATAAAAACAACTACCAAAAATGTTAATAATAGTTTAATAAATGTTATCCAGATAGGTATTAGGCTAGCGGACGTGATATACATGGGGTTTAGGCTGATACAATTATGTATTTACGTATATCATAAAAAATTACAATGTGTAAAGATATATTATTTGATATTTAGAACCTTTCTATAGCTCTTAATTTTGACCGTCACAAAATTTAGGATGGCTCACTATCGATTTCTTTTCAGGGGAAATTCCTGTATCGGTTTAATAAAAATAAGTACGTTGTTTCTCATACAGTGAAACTTTTTTCTCATCTTTGGTCTGGTAAAGTTGCAATCAAAGGAGAGCCTTGGTTATTTCCTTATCGATTGGCGTATTTTATCTCATCGGTATATTTTACTGTAGTACGAAGTTAAATTTGGTGTCTTTAAATTATTGTTAATGACCAGGGAAAATGTTTAAAGCTTTCAATACACTTTATATTTTAAATAAAATTTATATTTTTTATTAATGAGAGGTTCCCGTTCTCAAAAATATAGCATTTTGTCTTAAAGAGTACATGATATAAAATCAGCATCGTAAAAATACATAAAAACTCTAATTGGATGTTAATATAAATAAGGAATGTAATATGTTTATACTTATAGTGGTGTAATAAAAAGATCTAGTGCCCCTCGTTATTGCGTATTTTCCATTTTAAATTTTTCAGCATGCAAAGTATTTATGAACCATGCAGCAGGAAATTTAGATAAATAAAATTAAAGGTCTTTA
Source organism: Homalodisca vitripennis (assembly GCF_021130785.1). Taxonomy (NCBI): domain Eukaryota; kingdom Metazoa; phylum Arthropoda; class Insecta; order Hemiptera; family Cicadellidae; genus Homalodisca; species Homalodisca vitripennis. The sequence continues at coordinate 45,028,159 of NC_060214.1, forward strand.
TAAACAGTATGCAAAGGCTCAAACCTGACGAAAAGTGGTTTATCCTAGCCAACATGGCGGCTTATTGAATTCCCCAAACAATGTTAGTATCATGTATTGTATTATTTTCTTATTATCTGTGAAGAGCAAGTACGGTAATACAAATTTAAAAACCAAGTTAAAGATTTTTAATCAATAAAAAAAATTATGTTTACCTAAGTATTCTTAAAACACCTGAAGTGAAGAAAATGTTTATTATTGAAATATTTCCTGACATATCTTGCCACATGATAAATTCCGATTTTTGTCCTTGTGTTTCATAGAAGTGTTTAAATAATAAAAGTTTACACACAAAATGACTATAAAATGATGTTGTATGTGTTGGGATAGGTATTTTACATGTGTTCATGTCTCATATAGGTCTATTAAGTTTGCTTACACATTTATTTATTCTGCTATTTTCACAATGTTATAATGGTAACCCCTAAGACGGGGGTTGTATTCGGTAAAGCTTAATCAAATCCCATGAAGTGACATGCTCCATCATCGATCTAGTTTTCTCATATATAAATGAAGCTTTATGCACGATTTGAAACCTATGTCAGTTTATTTTTTTAGATATCTTGTGGAGTGACAGACAAATAGACATACAGAATTATATTATTTTATGCCAACGAGTGATAGGCTTCGTTTAAGTTCAGCCACCAAACGGTCCTTTTCCTGGCGTTTTAAACCCGTTCCTGACTTTTTTTAAATTTATGATTACCCCTCTTTATTCTTGCGGTTTACAATTGTAAATTAGGGTTAAAGACAATAACAATTTAACATTTCAATTTACCATTTCCTAACCTAAGCCTTAATAAATGGTACTTACTGGTCATACTTCTGATTCGTTATATAACATTAGTGTACGTTTTTCTTTCACTTACATCTCAAAATGAGAAAATTCAAGCCTAATGTCAATAATACTGTGCAATGGAAATAAAAACTGATATAAGGAAAAACCTTTTTGATGTAAAGCCATCAATGTAAATAGAACAGGTAAGCCTCGTCAGTTGATTTCAAGTTGCCAATCATTGGATACCCTGGATGAAAAGAATCTGTGCGTTTGTGGGTAGAAATACGCCGTCAGAAGATTCTACAATTTACGGGATGAAAGGTGGTCTTTGAAAGACTTGCATTCATCTTACCTGTTTGCTTTACAAAGATATTGCCTTCATGCCATCGACCGCCATGTGGCTGCATACACTCTGTTCGGGTGTTTTGGCCTTTCATTCATCGAGTTTTTAAAGCTGCGTTATTTGAATTTTAAATTAAAGTATTATCTATTGAATGGTGATATCTTATTATTTTACAACCTAAATTAAGGTTAAAACAAGAAAAATTGATTGGGGAAATTCTAAATAAAAATATTATTTTTGAAGAGAGGTATTAAGTTTTACAATATATAGCTTAAATAACATGATAAATAATCTCAATTACAAACTACCGTTTACATAATGTGAAAAAAAGTTATAAAATTTTATTTAAAGAGTAGGTTTAAATTTTTATTTTGGCGATGGACGGATTGTGAAGGAAACATGACCTTCCGAACATTTGCTATATTTAAATATTACAAAAAGACCGTAACACTACGTTATAAGACCTACAATCTCATCTTTTCCTCACGTAGATTAACAACCTAACACCTAACTAAAATTTAGGTTTAACTAACCAAACCTACGAGATTCTTGTGTCACGGATAAGTCAGGAATCAATAACCATGTAGTGTGTCAATTCCATGCACACTTTCTCTAAAAAATGCACTTAATAAAATAGTATCTTAACTATTAACTAAGGAATACTGTTCACAGTAGAGAACTATCGATAAGCCAATATCAATAGGCTATGGTTACGGCAAAAACAAATGGGAGAAAATTAGAAAAGGAATTTGATTTCTTTATTATTGGTTTAGTCTAGATGAACTTCTCAAAACCATGCTATTGGTACGCATTAGTTCATTAAATATATGTGGTTCATTTAACATTTTAAGTTTCATTGTTAGTTGAATTTTCAAAAAAAAACTGTCTAATTCAGACTAATGTTTAACTTATCGGTTAATCGACTAATTTAATGTTTGATGCCTTGATCAATTTCCCTTTACAGAAATGAGGTTCCCTATGTATTATGTTGGCTTTATCCCAATTTATACGATGGTCAGCAGACAGACACTGATGTGCTATTTTACTTTTACTTTAACCCCCTATCTCGTGTTTTCTTTGTGGTCTTTTATCCTACATTTTAGCGGTGCTGTTATCTTGATTATGTAATTCCCTATTACTCCATTATATACTGTAACACAGTTTCTTATATACTACATGCTATTTTTGGTTTTAGTTTTACAATACTTTGTTTATGAGTCTTTGTGTTTTAAACGCGGTTCTAGTTTAGCATTTTCCACTTTTATAATTTTTTCTGATAATCCTGGCACATAATGGATTGACATAAACAAAAATTTTTCTCTTGTCTGACTTACTGATTCTAAAATGAAGTTTTTGTTTTGTTTGCAGTATTTTATTACTGATTATTATTTGCACTATTTTATTGCCATCTCGTTCTTAATAGAATCGTAAACTTTGATTGGCATATTAAATATTTTTATTTCAAGGACGACCCTATCTCTGAATACACACATATAAAAGGAAGCTTGTTTTAGACTTCATATTCCACTGCACGGTGGATAGAAAGAGAAATACTAAAAAAAATTATAAAAAACTTATTGCATAATTGTTTTCCTGAAGATAAAAAACAAAGGTATCATCCTTATATACCCTCAAAATATGAACGGTATGGGATGTTTAATTCTTTAAGGTTTAGTCTTCTCCGAGGCATTCCAAGGAAGCAGAAGTTACATAGCAAAGCATGTGGTATACCTATGCATTTACAGTCAACTAAATATGAAACAGTGCCTGTATTTTGAATGGAAAAATCTCTTTAAACTCAAGGGTAGAGTGTTTCTCAACTCATATTACGGAGATAGCCCCTCTCTAGTGAGCAAGAGAATCACTGGAGCATGACCAGGCAAGGACTCGACATTTTATAAGGTTCTTCCGGCGGTAACATAAGCTATGGGTGATGGAGGTGCTTCAGCACTGTTTTACAGCGTACTCACTTGAAGGTTGAGAGTTTAGTTCTACATTCAAGTACCATCCTAGCCAGTTTAGAAGACTATACTCTGTTGCAAAATACTTTCTGGCTAAGAAGATCTCATAGATCGCAACTCGCTTGTCTCCTCATTCAAAGAAATCATGAGGCATGATTGGGAAGAATAATGGGAAAGTCTAGCTTATTTGTTGATCCAATATTAATCCTTGTATGGTATATGTTCAGTATAAGTAAAAAAAATAGTTTTTATTCATGCTTAAAAGTGTACTTCTATCCGACTGTGTACATAATTTTTTACTGAACAACTTCTGTTCGGAAATTTCGTTGTGCGATAATTGAAAAACGCAGCTTTTACCCGCATGTTCAGTAAATGGAAATACAATTGTCAAATAAAAAATTATTTTATTTGCGAGGTGATTTAAAAATCGAATTCTATATATTTTAATAAAAATAAACATTAATAATTTAAAGACTATAACCTCGTTGACTCAAACAGACACCTGCCAGCCAGAGCAAGGATCAGAGTAATCTTACTCAGTAAAGAAAAACAGAGAACGTGTTAAATACATGAATATTATAGCGTAACAGCAATTATAAAAATTATCTTGGATGTGTTGAGATAATTAGCTTACATGTATTAAAATGTCACGCGTTTTAATCTCATGAGTTTGGTTCCAAATTTATTTATTCTGCCGTTGTCTTGTTCCCATGTTATTACCAATGTTAATATAATGTCTAACGCTCAGTTAAATGCCGTTGAGTAACATTACTGTCATCTAACTCAGTGTTCCTTACTTAGGAATGAAGCACCATGCACAATTTTAAGTGTAGTGAAGTTCGTTTTCAAGATATTGTGCGAACACACAGATAGGTCGACAGATAGACATAAACGAAGTTCTTCTAGCTCCAAGAGTGATCGACTTCGCTAAGGTTCAGCCGATTAAAAATTGTTTAAAATGTACTTACCTCGCTTAAAGTAGTCCATTTTTTTGCGAATTTCGTGTGGTGATATTTTCTATTATTAGAATCGTAGTGGAGGTTTTCCTAATCTAACATACATAATTTTTGAAAATAAGTTTAAATATAATGTAACCTACTATAATCAAACAAACGGGTTCCAATTTTATTTTTAAGCAGTTACTTATTTATTAATCAATGATAATTTTGATGGTATTATAAGGCCTCAAGAGACTTTTAAAACATAATTGAAAATGTTTAATATTATCATTAAAGTAACATTAGCAGTAATGATGTCATATTTGCACTACATATAAAAGTTCAGAGGGTTTGGAAACATCTATTACGCATTTTATATTTTGTAAATTCTGGAGGAAAGAAGTAAATGTTAAACTGTGGCCAAACTTAGAATTTTCCTCTAAGCGTTTAAAAGTTGCTAATAACAACAAAGTAGATGGATGTATTCTGAACATACTAAAAAAGTGGAATTCTGACAAAATTAAGTGCAACTTGATTTCCAAGTTGTATGAAGTTTATTTCGTCTGAACATTGTAAGAAGTTTCCCAAGCTGACACAAAATTAGACATGTAACTCACTTTTTCTGTACTTTGCATCAATGTATGAACCTTCACTGAATAATGCTAATGACTGATGTTACAGTATAGTACGAATCTGAGCTATAGTACAGAGATAGGGTACTGTAGTAAAGGGCGCTGCGCCGCCAGACTTGCGCATCGTGATCACCGCCCGACAGACTCAGTGTATGCGACACCTCCATTCAGTACGGCACGTAGTTCCGGTACGCGGCTTACTGTGCGAGTTTAATCATGTCGTCGTTACAATTAATGTTGTTAACACACGTGTTTTGACCATTCATGTTAAGTCTTTCGTGTTCATTTCTTTTACCTTTTGTTTTGTTATATTGACTGTTAAAATGTGCAATATTCAAACTTCATGTGCAGACCTGCGAATGACGAATAACTTTTAAGGTAAGTTGAAATGCTTTATCAAATTTGTAAGTAGAGTTAGTAGCTTGTAAATCACGGTTTGTGCAAGTTCACCTCTATTGACTGGTGTAGCTTAAAGAGAAATCAACTTGAACTAATACATTTAGAATGTATTTCTCCCACACCACCTTTCACCTTTGTATGATGAATTAATTACAATTTTACTCCTAAGTATGAAAATGCGGGTTAGAGGATACAGTATATAGATAATTGTGTATATCTTGCTAACCCCTCGTATGTTAATTTCATTAACTCAATTATAAATACACGTTCTTTCAGTAAAATTAAAATAAGTTTCCATTCATAAACGTTTTATTTTTATGGTCTTCTCAGTCGAATTTAATTATTCTATACATAGTATTATCAAAAAATAACTTACATAGTATATTCTTATCTTTTGACATTTAATAACGGAAATTCGTCTTTAAAACATTCATGCTAAACACTAAACTTCTGGATTACATATATAAAGAGGAAGAATTATGTCAGCCATTCCAAAGTGATGTCATAGCGACAGTTGACATAGCCTTTAGGCAACATACTTAATATGTTTCACTTAGAAGAGAGTTCTTGTTTCTGCCAACTTTCTTACATTATTTTATAAAAGATACTAAACAACATCGAATATTGAGAAATGATAATTAAAACGGAATCTTCTCCAAGAAATTGTAACACAGTTACAAAATCGTATGGAAACAATTAACCACCTATATAGCCATTATAACAAACAATGTTACTTTAATTAAATGTAGCTGTTTTAAATCTAGTTTAGCTGTTGAATTTAACTATACATATAAATTCGTATACTAATATTGTTACGGATATATTTTTTTATATTTTATATATATATATAAGTTAATATTTTTCAAACCATCTGTATAAGAATGTAGGTGCAACCCCTTAAAATCACTAAGATCGTATTTTTGGTGTAAAGATTTTTTCATTGATTTTAAAGTCAAATCACTTCCGGCATAAGATTGCGCTTTTAAAACAATTTTTACTTTACTAATACTGTTTCTTACAATTGTGATGTTTAATACTACACGTACCTAAGTTTCAATTACTTGTATTTATGTTTGAAAAAGTGTAATTGCTTCTTGAAATATTACGAATACATTTAACTTATTTTAATAAATTATATAACGAAAATGACTAATAACGAAAAAAATAGTTGATACATAATTTTTAGTACAATACTAAACCTATCGCTAGCAAACGCTGTATCTTCTGTTAAAAACCTGTCCATACGACACTGTGTCGGTCTTTATTTATTGTAGCCTGCATTGCGACAACCTTCAGAAAGGCGGAGTATCCTGTACCCATTTTTAAAACAAACATAAATGAAATTTTTTTTTTTTTAATTGTATAATATGACAACCATTATATTACGTTTACGTTTCCAAATATTGAAATTTCAGAATTAATTATTTCGTATTACAATAATAGTTATAGTCTTGGACACATATAGTAGTCGTACTATATTATATAAGAAAGCTAATATTACTAGAAAGAGGCTCTTTTAGAAACACAACTAGCATATTACAAGAATTTATTACAATTAATAAACAAATTAATCCCGAATGTTTTCAAACGGCAGTTTAAATATTATATATATATGTATTAGTATATATGTATATTGTGTATAGGAAATTGTATGCAACAAACGAAAATTAGTTTGTGTACATTTAAAAAAATGTATAAATACCATTTTGGAATTCATACATATATGGATTAACTTATTTTAATTTGTTTATTTTCTAGTCATATGTACTAATATTAGTTTTTAATTAAAACCACAATTAATTATGATGAATTAAATTATCAGTCTTGACACTAGTTAGGATAGTTTCTAAATAATAACTAACTTCATAGTTTTAATGCTTTCTTTAATGTGTGTTTTCATTAAAACATTCTACAGCAATATAGCCTAACTGTCTATTTAGATTAAGTTATATGTGCCTAAAATATTAATCGTACATAATTATGACTATGTTAATAATACATCATTATATTTTCAAAGTTAAGAAACAACATAAGCAAGACCAAGTATATTTTAAAATATGTCCCTGAATTGTGTGCTTCATGTAACAAGTAATAACGTTCCCATTTCAGCATGTTTCAATATTCTTATAATGAATTATTCAAGTTTTCATACAGTATTGCTGATTTCAAATGTATACAGCATTGCATACAGACAAAACTACGCTCAGAAAAAGCTCATAGTTCGACATGCATAGTTACGTGGAATGTTATGTTTTTTCACGTAAAAAAGAAGTTTCGTGCAAAGTTTATGGATGATATATTTCAAGACATATCTTTGTACACGATACATTCACATGTATTTATAAAGGTTTAATAGCAGATTGTTTAAATAATAAAAGCTCCGGTGAACTAATATAAAGAGGTACTACAACGAAAGAGTGAACCGAATTCAAATCTCCGAAGTTTATATTTATTTTCCACTCCATAACTGTTTTATTTTGTATCTGTAAATAACAATTTCACATGGTAAAATCTCGTGTGATTTTACTTGCTGTATGTACAAATGTAAACGTTCTGTTATTTTATCACTGTCATCATGGTTTATCTATAAAATAAATATAAAAATATTTGTCCACATTCCATTAAATCCCCTGAGTGACATACATCATCCTTGAACTCAGTGTTACCAACACAAAATTGGGTATTCATGGTAAATTTCAAACCTTTAGGTTGTTTTTTTGATAATATCGTGCGGAGAGATGTGCAGAAAGAAATTAGATATTTCAAGGCTATCGTGTGATAAGATTACTTGACGCTCAGACAACGAATATAAACAATAAAATAAGAAAACGAATCACAAATTAAATTATAAATTTCGAATAATAAGACAGTATTTAAAACAAAAAAATATGTTTTCAATAAGTGGACCTCGTTCCGTTACTGACGGAATAGCCGAGCTGTATTTCCTGTTAATGTTACTTTATGAAGGGTGTTCTTTATTAATCTACCTTATCAAATAATAATTCATTTGCTTTATTTTCTGGAAAGTTTTTACTCACTTTAAGATTATAAATAAAGTAATATTATAGTACGTATAACAAACTCTAAAATAATTATGGTAGTCAACTTTAATATTGGTCTGATACATAAATTCCCACGAACATTAGGAACTCAACATAAGATAAGATAAATATTTGGCACTCGCATTGCTCACAGGTTCTCTTTCAAGACTTCCTTCACTAATATTTTCTGTGAACTATTAGTTAACTTTTATACATGTCTCCAAACTTCGACCTGTTTTATCGTTGAACGAGTGTGGGAAATACTGTGTCTAATGTACAGTACATTGTATTGCATAGACTATCATCTGGCACATGTAGGTTGTTCTCATCAGGTAATATTTTACTTTATATTTTTTCTAATACCAAAATATTAAAAGGTTTATTTACTAGTCAACTTGATTACACACATAGTTCAAAAATGAAGATAGTTAAGTAGTAAAATGACAAGACGTTATATTGGGCGCATAACAATAATTATTTTTAGTCTTGGTCTCCTGCACTCGATAAAAATTATTTAAACGTGCAATGTGCTAAGTGTTGAAATTTTTATATTTTAATTCTCAATATTTGTGAGTAGACACGTAAAATAATATTTTATTCGGAAACTCCATAGTTTATGCAAGCAATTATAAACACCAGCACCAGCAGTGAAGATAATAGTCATTCCGAATCAGTCGCAAGATGTAAATGTTGTGAAAGCAGAAACATTCATATAACATTTAGAGCTCGAAATGTAAAAAAATATATTTTCAACTTGTTTTAATTTTGCTTTGAAAGCATTCGTAAGCATTTTTATGAGGACAGTCTTCCTAAGGCTATGCTTGTTAAAGTAACATCTATGTTGGAGTAGAGGTATTCTGCCTTAACTTCAATTAACCCAATTAATGTAATTTTAAATGTTGTACTACTTGTGTCTGTTTGGTATTTATATTTTAAGTTAAATTTGGTGTATTTATTGTATGTTATGTTACGTTCAATAAATAAATTTAATTACTTAGAGACACATTCTGTTTTATATGGCACTATTTAGATTTTATAATTTTTTTTAAAGAAATGCTTTAACTAATTATAGTGGTATTATTGGAGGTTATTTCAAATCGCTGATCAAGAGTTGTTTGAACCATCAATTTTACTGCTGATATATTTCAATCTGCTTTTATTGTTTTGCTTACCATCACATGGTATCAGAAAACAAAATCTATGCTTAAATATAATTAAATGAAAAAAACTCAGTATATGACACTCAAAAAAGTTTTGTGAGAGTAATGCTCTAATATCAGATTAAAAAGACATTCATAGTCGGTGCATTTAATTAAACAGTTGTAGAGGTCGAAAATTGCATTGGTATATTAATACGTGGCAGAAATTCCGCTGTTTATTAAGCTCATTAAAGGCGGCTGCCTGAAGAAAATACAATAACAGGCAAAACATCAAAGGATGCCTTTGTTTTGCCCGGGCGATGGCGGTTCCACAAGCTTCTACGGTGCTGCAATAAAGCTCGGTTAAGTAAATTGCACTTATATTAGTAAAAGGTTTAACAAGCATGAGTTTCAACGTGGTCAATTTTCGTTCTTTATAGAGCATGAATTTTATGTTGTTTTTTAAACTTCTACTTCTTTACGTATGTTTGAACTCTGAATAAACTTGTTAATCCACTTACTCGAACAAATTAAAGCTAAAATACGTAAAAGTGCATTGTTAATGTAGGTTTTTTCATTTTCGTTTTATTTTAAACATGTGATAAATACACTTTAATCTCATAAATGAGTACTTTTAGTCCATCAGTCGAGTGCACTTTATAACCTCAGGGCTTAGTTTTTCTAGAAATGGATAGAGCAATTTTTCATAAGGGAAATTAGTTGTTAGCCAAGCTAGTTTTAGTTGAAGGTTGAATTGGAAAATAAATCGTTAATATTTATTCAGATTGTATCTTTTTTGCTTATAAACTTCCAACCATCTGTTTTAAAAATCGTGTTAAATTAATGTCAGATAACCAGATTCAGACCCTTAAAGTGGTTACTTCTGTTTCTTTATCCTTGGTATTTTTTCGGTAGTATGACTATTATTCATGATCTGACTATTTAATTTATTTAAAACAAATTCTGTAACAAACTATAATGAAAGACAATGTGCAATGAAAACTAGCTTTAAGCTCTTAGAATATTCTGAGTGAGTTGCAAAATTAATGAATTTTAGTCTTTATTACAATAAACGTAAATATAAAATTTTCTTGTTTTAAGATTAGCTTTTTAGAGCTGATAAAATACAGGGGGTTATTACCTGGTAGGATATGAATTATTACATGCACTCTTTTTTTAAATTATTATAAATAAAAAGTATTTTTCTAATAATAAAAGTTTTTAAAATAAATAAATAATGATTGACCTTTCAAAAGAAGATTCGAATAATTTGAAGGGTAGCTTTAATAGTTTGTTATGAATGGGTTTGTTATTTGTGTTCACGACTTCAATTAAGAATCTAAGTAAAATTAAGATATATTGGTAATGCACAATTTGACGCACTGGAAGATAGTATTTGAGAGTTGAATTGTTTGTGAATGGATAGTTTAGTGATTACAATCATCATAACATAATTAATGCCTCGTTGGGTTTCAGGTTCAAATCGTTGTCAGAACGTAGTGCCTCTGCTGCACGTGTAGTTTTAAACAAGGAAAACGAATTAAAGTTAACCGTATATTTTACTTCTTCTAATCTAATGAGAATATTGTTTGGTACTAATGAGAAAGTTCATGATATGAATTCACCAGTAATTCAGTATTAAACCCATTTATATGTCAGTATTGCCACAAAGACAGAGTCAAACCTAATATACACATATATTTAGCATGTCGTATAATTATTTATACAGTTTCTTTCGTGAACTGTTGATATATTTTACTGCTTTTCTAATTTTATTCACCAAGTCTAAATTGGTAAATATCCAAGAATGTTTTCAAGTTGTTTAAGAACACTTAGCAAAGTTACTAAGTTGAGTTTAACTATCCGTCTCCATTTGTTATGCTCTTTGTTTGCCAAATAGGAATATTAATTTATAAACTTGGTTTTAAATTAAACCAGCTCATTAGCTATATATTTTTCGCAGTAGAAAATCTTTGATCGTCAGTTGCTTAGATCAAATGTTTGAAATATTTTTACAGTATAAATTTAATTTTTGCAGCACAGTGATGTACTATCATTGTTAGTTGTGAAAACTAGAATTACAATAAATAATAAAAAACCAAAGTGCAGATTTTTATGTTTCTGAATTGTAGTAATTTATAAACAGTTACCTGTAGTTTCAAATTTAACTTTTCTGCTTGGATTGCGGTAAATAAAATCATTGTAAACAAAGTATGACTGTTTCATTATTATTTATTAAGCATATTTTTTAGTCTTCCTCATCCAATCCCTCTACTGTTAGAATATCTGGTAACTTGTAATACATAACGGCTACAAAGTTTTACAAAAAATTTAGATGTGATTTGAATAATAAAACGCCAATTACAGCCGTTTAAATGATGGTTAATTATTATTTATGCTATTTAATAACGGAGATCAACAATGCAATGTGCTTTATGAATTATAAACTTCTAATAACACCTTTTGAGAGTACTTATATATTATTTCTTATATTAAAAACTGGCAGTAGTTAATATTTCCAAGAACAAATATTTTTCACTTAATAATATCTGCGGCTAATACCTTTTATTAGTACTTTTTACTTAATGAAAGCTTGTGTGAATATTTGTCCAATAAATTATTCATAGTATAAAAGATTTACAATTCAAGTCATTGATGGTCTATCTACTTTATTATCCAGAAGATGAAAATGAGTAGGGGACCAAAATTATTTTCAACGAATTTCAATAGTAATAGATGTAATAGGTTGGGAATTCTCTCTCTCCCGAAATTAATATGATCAGAGTCCACTTGTTGGACATGCCGAACACTAATAAAATATGTACATAACTAATATATGCTGTGTTAAAATTAAAGATTAATTAATATGAAAATACTGAATATTTGAAAACCAATTTTTCATAACATCTACTCTTAACAATAATTTTATATTATTTCCCACAAATTTTGTAAATGGTTTAAGACATTCTAATGTAAATGCACATATGATCTTTAGTGAAGTTAACTTCTGAAGATAGAAATACATATATTGAGTATCAATGTGACATATTCCTCTCGTGGAAAGTTTCTATGAGTCGAACGCTCCAAAGAGACCTTAAAGCAAAGAATATTACTCTCGCCTTTACGCTAAAAGATCGCTTCTAATCTTTTACGAGAGACGAATAATCCTGAGCTTTAACCCGAAGGAGAGATTTCTCTCAAGGGCAAATCTTTATCGTGAGTAAAACGTCAATTGCAAGCAACCGGAAAATGTAACACTTCTCTTACAACATCGCAATCTTTTCATATCAAGCATGTTTTCATTCGATCCTCTTTTTACTTCATATAAGAAATCTAAAGATATACCACGTTTTCAATTTTTAATTGATTTGTATAGAAATTGTTACTGGTTTTTGATTTTAATTATATTGGTTTAAAACTTTATGTAAATATTTTGTATGTGCTATTGACTTAAAACAGTTTTTACATGTACATAAAAGCAAAAGCAATTATTATACCAATATCAATTAATATCGTTGGAAACATTGTAAGTCTTACACTCATGTGCAGCTTTTGAACATTTATATTCTACAGTACGTACGTTTGAAAAAAATTTAAATTTATTACTTTACAGATTGAAAATTTCAAAATTTTTGTATTAATATTTAGAACTTTATAAACTTCTCAAGGACTTTAATAAAAACAATTAGCATCAAAATACTTGTATGAGATGTAATAATTCTTTAAAAAAATATAACAAAGACCAAAAATTATTTAAAGCTACCTGACAAAACATAATCATGTGTGCTATTGTTTTTTAATATATTAATGATTATATATAATAGTGAAAAACACATCATAAACACGTAAGTTCACAATCAGGTGTTGGCTACGTAAATAAAATGGATTTCCATTAAATGCTAAATACCATATTAGAATACAATAATTAAACATAAAGATCAAATGCAATTGTCAATGATTATATATTTGTGCCTGTTTTGAGTTTTAGTACTTAGAAAAATGTATTATAATGTATTATCGTATCGTATTTTAATTATTATTTACTCTAAATTTTCTAAATAAAAGATTATCAAATATCTTTTGATTTAGGACTTTAAATAATACGAATCAAAACACATTTAATACAATTTAAATTTTGTTCAGTTATTCAGTTTTTAAAAGGTGAAACTATATTGCTTCCTGATTCCTTATTTTAAAAAGGCTGGAGTACATCCCATAATGTATCGCACAACACCCTTCGTCGAAGTTCCTTAATAAAATTCAAGTCTTTAGACAATTTCATTGTTGAGATGTCCTCCGTCTGGAGGAGTGAACTGAAAGTTACTCGTAAAATCAAACCAAAAATAATAGTTAGAACGTAGATAAAAGTTAATAGCGGTAGATAAAAGAGTAATTTTTGCCAGCCTATTGAATGATAGTCTTCAGTCACGCTCAAAAGTCCAATGAATGGGCATGCACGTTATGTAATTAATTCATGTACATATATATACAAAGTTTTATTTGCAAAATTAAAGACTAAGATGAAATATACGTTGGATTTTTTTTACAAAATATTAAATTCATATTACTATTCATAACTTTTTATGCTTGGACTATCATTTAACTCGGGATTGCATATATAAATAGAATGTTACATGTACAAGGTTGCAGGCGAACGGACAGAAATTAGATTTCTATCCTGCCCCTGGAGTTACAGTTGAATAACTAGTGTAATTACGATAAGAAGTTTATGTGTCTAATTTTCAAATCATTAACGACCAAAAGTATATGATTATAGTATGTTAAAAGTATTTATTTGAAAGTACAAGAAGTACTAGTAATACTGCTAATAGATTTAAACTAGCGTTGAACATCGTATCACTGGACTTAACAAATCACCTACTGCACTGTACGTCTGGATAAACTTCGAGTTTCACTCTAAAGTGAGAACATTTGCAAACCTCTCGTCGTATATCATCCTTATCTTGGGATCCTTCGTTAGGACAAGGCCGCCTTGAAATATGAACTTCCTTTCAGCTCACATTTCCGTCACATGTTCAACGATCTTCGGTTCAGGTTGCTGATGAAACATTTGCTATTTTGCTTTAAATTGAATTTAGATTGAGAAATATTAGTTGAAAAATAAAATTTTAACTGAAAGATTGTGATATATGGGGAACTAACACAATGTCGCGAGATGAAAGAGAGGCAGTATGAAAATCTTGAGCAAGACTTAAGGACCGATGAATAACGAAGAAGGATGTAGAATAAGAGGAAATGAAAGCCTAATTGCGATATTGAATATGGAGTTGATAAAATATTTATATATAAGATAACTGTGTACTTGCTGCTCATGTCACATATCCGAGCTGTAAAGAAGGTGTTCTTAAACAATCCAAGTGGGAGAAAATGAATATCTATTTCTATTTCACGTCCTCATTAAGGTTGCTTTGTGAAAAATGGGGTAGAGGCAGTAGGACTGTCTAAGATTAGGATGGGTTGAGACTAGCAAGGTCAGAAGCCACAACATAATTACTCAATTTACTCGTTAACTCTTCAAGACTAAGTCTCCTAACCTTAATTGTATTGTTGTACTGTCTGTTTTAGTTTATCGTTGTGGGTTTAAGTACGTAAAATAGTAGAGTGTGACATAAGCCATAAAAAGTAAATTAGTGTAAACATATCTGACAACCACCATCTGGATAACATTATCCAGATACATAGTATAATGTTTTAGTTTACAATAACAATGTTTAAATACCTATTAAAAAGTTCGATTATTTTGGAGGTTACAGTTAATTACAAGATGCAATATAACAACCTCTATAGTATATATAAAATGAAAATATGTATGTCTCACTTAAATAAGGCTTCAGTAACAGTTTCAAATGCATTCAGAAAATTAAAAACCATTATATATAATTGTCCTGTATATAAAAAATGTAAATGGAAAGACTTTGTATGTATTATCCCACTAATATTATAGATGCAAATGTTTGAATGTTTGGATATTTGGATGTTTGGATGTCCTCGAATCACCCTGAAACTGCTAAAACGATTGAGCTGAAATTTGGAACAGGTATAGCTTTTGGTCTGAATTATTATTTAGAGTGCTTTTTACCACCCATAACACATTCATTTCACCAAATAAAGTCGAATTCAAATTGAAAAATTAGTTTGTTTATATCCTTGTGTTATGATAAGAACGAAACGTAATAACGTTTCATAGTTCAAATTAAACTGGAACTAAGCAGCTGTTGACAGCTATAATTCGAAAAACTTTCTGAAACATCTGTTTACATTTAAATTTTATAAATAAAGTGCTTGATCGGTAGTGTAATGCATATAGTAAATAAAACATTAATATATAAATTGTATTCCAGATTGCGCCAGTGACGAATTAAAATCATCTAATGCGTTAATTAAATGCTGTTATAAAACTAACCTTAATAAACAAAGTTATGAATGTTTTCACATACGTAACTTTAAACCAGTGGGCTTCCTTGACATTATGGTATTACGTTTTAACAATGGCTTACGGCAAACCGACAAATGAATACTAACATACCTTAACGATTCATTCTTTCCCTGGCTACAGTAGAAAAAAGTAGCGTAACGCAAAACATTCATAACGATTATTTATTATTAATAAGGATTTCCCCCTTCTACCGGAAGTACATAAGAAGTAGGTAGGACTTCCCCCTAGGTCGTAATAGGCTTTTCAGTCCTAGTAAACTCAACTATGACAACACGATTTTGACCAAAATAGATTTCAGAGAACTATATAATCGAACGTATTTAATCAGTATTTTAACAGTAACAGTAACAGTATTTTAATCCAGGCAATATGGCAAGCTAACCTGTGACATAGTAGGTAAGTGAATTTAAACGGTCTTAAGTAGGCACTTTTCAAGCGAAGTAGGCATCTCGGTCCTATGTAACTATATATATTTTTTCTTTGTCAGAACAACAAGGCAAACTCTACTATGGCACTGGAAATATCTTAGACCTGAAATACATGACAAGGACTGGAAATATATGCTTTTTGACCAAAGTAAGTTTTTGAGACCTGTGTGGTGCGAGATTCGTGTTTTCGTGATCGGGATTACAAGTTAGATTCAGCTATGACGTTATGTATATAATTAATCAGAACCAGAAATGCTCCTACACGTGCCAAAAATGATATAATAATTAAGTTAAATTCTGATACTATTTATCATGAACTTGATAATACCTACCTGATGTATGCCTGCTTACTTTTTAAAATGTTTGTAGGACTCCCATCGTATTAAATCATAGCAACAGTGAACATGTTAATGTCAGGAAGCATTATGTCACTGCACATATTCACAGCTTTTCTTAAATAGTGATTTTAAACTATGTAGAAAATATCCCCCATTCATGAAATGGTTTGAATATGGTACTCTTCGTAAATTAGTTTTGATTTTAGTGCTTGGTATTGATATAGCTAAAAAGGAGCCAAAACGAAAAAATACAAAGGTATTCTACGAAAACAGATTGTAAGTAAATATAATTTATTGTTAATATGAAACAATGCAGATGAAATTCATCATTGTATTCAATACCTAGAATATTTATTCTAGTTTATATTACTTGAATTCTGAACGAAGTATAATATTTTTTTGGAACTATAACAAAACATTATAAAAACATGTGACTGTCTCTGGCAAGCGTGCCATATAAGTATTGGCATAGTAAACTACATGAAAGTTTATCCCCTCTAGTTCTAATTTAAATTAATCCTGAGTTGGTGAACGATGACTTTGTCATTCTGATGTGTCCCAGTAACAAAATATACTGGCATAAAACTATCCAGTGTATGAGTTTGACTTAAAATTTAAGATTGCTGTGAAATTTTAACCTCTACATAATTCTTATTTTATAGTATACGTCAAGTGAAGTCCTTTGTACTGTTTTTATATGACACAAATTATTATTCACCAAGGAAGTATGTAACTACGTACGACTTACAAAGGGCCATTAATAAACAATTAATTTCCTTTATCCCCTTTAAATTAATTTATTTTATATATATATATATATATATATATATATATATATATATATATATATATATATATATATATATATATATATATATATATATATATATATCTTCAATTAAAACACACAATAATTGGTTGTGGTTGTTTTTCTTCAACCAATTTTGAACTTATATTAAGAGAACAATGCCACATAAATTAATTTACAAACGATGAATACATAGATATCTATAAGGTGTACGGGTTCTGCATGTTAAGTCTAGAAAAGCTGTAGAGGAATATCGTTTACGATTATTGAAAACTAAAAGAAACTGGGTCGTTTGTTTTAAATTCGGAACAGGAAAGTAAGAGTCATAAACACATATTGCCTGGTACTGAGAAGTCCTTCAGCAAATGCACGAGGATTACCTGCGCGTGTACACATTCAACATATCAGCGTATGAAGAACATTACATCGTAGGTGTTTAGGTCCGTACATCTTTTCGTGTGCAACATTTGGAAAATTGTGATTTAGGATAGAGAATGAATTATTTCCAATGGTTATTGGATAATAATGCATTAAACATGAAAATACGTTTTATAGACAAAGTAACTTTTACCCATAATGGAATTAATAACACAAGAAACAATAATACTTGAATTAAATCCAATCCTAACTTGACCTCTGTAGGTAACTAACAACCCCGGTTATCAATAAACATCTGGTGTGTGGTGTTATAGGAAACATTCTGGTAGGACCAAATGAACATAATAGTCGAATGTCTGGAGAGACCAACTAAAGTTACTTCAACATTAATTATCAGAGATTTTAGAGGATGTCGCACTGATTGCAGTAAGACAATACATTTTCAACACGACGGAGCGCCAGCTCATTTTTATTGCCGTTTAATTCATTATCTCAATGAAAAATTCCCTAACTGGTGGATTGGTCGAGAAGGCCCAACATCTTGGCCAGCGAGAACCCTCGATTTGAACTTCTTAGATTTCTTTTTAAGGGGACACATTAAGACATTAGTGTATGCTCAATCGTCAAATAGTGAGCATGAACTTTCTTACACAGAATAAAATGATTGTTGTTTAAGAAATGGAAAAACGGTTTATTAATGTTAGAGAATGCAACGGTCTCTTTAAATCTTCTGGATCAAATGTGTATTGAAATGGAGATGGACATTTCGAGCAGCGCTTGTAATACTTATATCAATATAAGTTATTTAATTAATTTTATATTAATACTGTAGCTATTCAAATACATTTTTGATATGTAATAAGTTGCTTTGAGAGACAATTTCCTAGATTTTACAATTATTAGTTTGTTTCATAATATTTAGTTTTGCGTGTCTCTTAAAAAACTTTAATTTCATAGAAAATGTTCTGTTTTTATTAATTTTATTTACATTGTTTCTTTAAGAATGAAATTCTGCACAAGGTTTATTGACATTACTAGTACTTGACAGTTTTATTGAGATAAATACAAACGACTATTGTAAGATTTTTGGTTGCAATCATTATACCACATTTAGGGGTATAAATGGTTAAAATAATAGTAATAAACGCCTTTAAATAAATTACTCAATGATCTGAAAATTTAACAAGTTGAGAAAATCAAAAAATTTAAACAGCTGTCACATTATTAGTGGAAGGTTAAGTTCGGTGATGGTGAACGTCTCTGTGTAGTTTTTAGATAAGCGTTTACGTATATCCACAGGATATCTCATGATTGGTACCATTTCTGACTTCGATGATGGGGTATGTAACACATTACTACATTAAAAATTAGGTCGATGACTGTACATATATCTGAATGAGATATTGTTAAGCTTCACTAAAGCCTGTTTAGTCTCAAAATGCCATTTATGTCTGATTTATATGTGTCTATCATTAGTACACGATATACTGATAGAAATCAGCTATAGACTTATGTAAGTAACTTCAGTGAAGCCTATTTTAAGTACGAAGTGAGGTAGTGCGTTGTGCTCTATAATAATACCATTGATAGAAAATGTGGAATTCATAGAAGATCAATATTCAGTGTTAAGTTAATCAGGCATCAATAGTTTTTTGGTTACAACATTTTTTTAAGATGTATTGGTGGAAAATTCTTTACTATTATCTTTAATTACTAGTTGCATGCTTAAAAATCATTAATACCACATACAGAGATTCAAGCAACTAACAAAAGCACATGGCATACATATTTAATAATCAATCTTTGTTAGCTCGTTAGCACTTAATATGAAAACAATTTAGCTCTTAGTTTTTTTGGGTAAGATTCATTGCATACAAAAATCATTGATTTGGGAGGGATATGAAGAAAAACAAAGTTTTCCTAATTTAACATTTTAAAAACTGTATTTATTCTTCATATTGCAAGTTAAAAATACACCACACACGTGTCGGATAAGAGCAATCGTTGACAATGTGTGCAATTTCAAAGTAGTTAAACGTACTATATTTTAATAATTATATGTTCATTGAATACTTTGAAAATCACTCTATAATGTGTTAATTGAAGGGGTGTGGGCAAAAAGTTTCTGTTAGTACGAGTACACTATGGTGAGAGGTTGGTAAGCCTGTTTAACTTCTAGCCACGGAGTTTCCCCTGAGTCTACAAGATTGCTGACCACTCCGACTGCACAAGTCACCATTAATATTTGTTTAATATTTGTGTTTAATATTTGATCTCTTACAACTCAACTCTACTATGGGATACGTGCGTATTTACAACTTTGAATAGTACTTTCAACTTTTCTATCTTAATCAAAAGGTAAATACAACATTTAGTAGGGTTCAATTGCGTTTATTGATAGTTAATAACCAGTAGGCCCAAACTTATATAATTGGCATGACTAAACGCCTTGGAGAATATACTTACTGTCCACTTATTTCCTACCTCATTCCTACTTTTTTTCTTCATTAACAGCTTAGATTTATTTCGTGCAGTTTTGTAATAAAATTCATAGTGATGGATATGACAATTCCAAATTTAATTTTATCCTGCTAGTACATGTCATCACATGCTGAATCGGCATATTAGGTACAAGTTGATAAATTCATGAGCCCTTCTATTGAAGATAAATAGATTAAGTTAACATGAAAGTAACAAACACTGAAACAAAATAATTTTTTACTTTGAATAATAACTACAAATGTTTGAGATTTAACTTTTAAACGAGTTATTTCACCTCATTACACCACTTTGGAATATTCAATTGGTACAGAAGTTATTTTACATGGTTAACAGTTGTATTCACTGAATAACAAGGTGGTGCAAACTTCAGAAATTTTAAGGTAATGGACAATTAAGTATTTCTCATACGTATAGTAATGAATGTTAGATTGATACTATGAGTAAATCTCTAATATAAATACATATACTAGGCATGATGTACCTAGTAAATCATTATGCTCGTATATGGACTAGGTAGCAGTAAGTATCTGGCTTCGCTGATGTTGAATGTCATATGATTGTATTAAGTTTACTTACAAATTTATTATCATGGGATTTTCTCAGTGCCATCAGACTTAGTAGTAAGAAAAATGTGTACAAAATCTCATATACATCCTATGGAGCTACAAGCACCATCATTTAAGTCAATTTCGCTTGTATACCATAGAAATCAATGTTGATGCAAAATTTGAAGGTCAGTTCCTTTTAGAGAATCGTGCGGACAGACACATACGTAAAGATATAGAAACACAAAAAATGCAAATTTCAACCAGTAAAAATTCTCAATTAATAACGTGGTTTTAATAGCAATAATGTACTAATTTATTTATAATAGTACGGTGTCGTTTAAACAGTTTCAATGATAAAGAATAATAAGAATTATTATATTTTATATTAGTTATATTCTTAGTAGACATTCCACTGAGAGACAATATTCTTGATTGTGGAACTCAGGCGCTGTAACCTATGTACTTTATGAGATTACATAGCGAGTGTTAGTTTTAGGAAACAATTTTCGTGTTAAACTTGGGAGATAAGTGATGGCTCTGTGATAAGTTAAAGAGACTCTAGAGAGAAACTCGTCATCAAACTGGTGTTGGCAAACTCGGCAAACTATCCAGAACTTGTCAAAGGCAGCGTTAAACTTAGAGCGAGAACCTCTTGGAATATAGACATGTGCAACAGCTCTTATTTCTGAACGATATCTAAGAGAACATATAAGAGGGCCAACTCTGAAATCTATGTAATGAAATGTGAAAACAAGAAACCAGGTTTTATGAAAATAATGCCTATAACAATCCATTTGACGTATTTAATTCCAGTTGACTCGTGGTTTTAAAACAGAGCCATTAATTACTTTTTAAATTTTTATGAATTTATGAGGAATTCATAAAAATTATTAAGAAACAAAATATGGGTGACACATTTTCCTCAAGGAATGTTACTCTGTAGCGATAGAGAGTTGAACGGTATAAAGAAAGCTTAAAGAATATCAAAGTAAAGAATATTACTTTCGCCTTTACGCTGAAATCTTTTACAAAATTCGAATAATCCTGAGGCGATTTTTCTCTCGTGGGTAAATCTTTATCGCGAGTAAAACGTCAATTACAAGCATCCGGAAAATGTAACACTTTTCTTAAATCATGGAAACGTTTTCATTTCAAACATGTTTCTATCGGCCCACTATGTATACCCTATATGACATCTAATGGTAAATAAATGTAAAGTCATCAATTTTAAATTTATTTAGGGATTAATCATGCATTGCTTTCAGGTTTTTATTTAAATTATTTGGAAAAAGTTATTGTAAAAAAATATGTGATAATACATAAAAAACAAAATGATCCTGCATTTGCAGGTACATAAAAGTTAAAATTTTAAATTTTAATCCATTTCAATGTGGATGTAAACCACATTATTTACGTATTTATTTTTAAATCCTACCCGTATTCGTATCTATGTTTTAACGTAAATTTCAAAAAAGGTTCAATGAATAATTTTAGATGAAGAATAATAGTATATATTTTTGTAGTATTGCCTTGAATTTTATAAAACTTTTAATATTTTATCAATCATAGCAATAAAAAATACAGGTAAAACAAATTTAGGGTAACAATTTTTATATTCCATATAATAATTACAAAAATAATACCAAAAACAGCAATTTTATTAAACAAGTTTTAAGTTTTATTCTCGAACTGTCTTGGGGACACATACGCAGAGAGTCAATGATAAAAATAATTTTACATAAAAATTGATTGAAATTTCAAAAACTATTCTTATTAAAAATAAAGCTTCATAAAAAGTTCAAATTCTACATATGACATCATTCTACACAAATCTTGTTTCATAATACATTCACTTTTATTAAAACATGTTTAATTCCATAAAAGTGTTTAGATATTTAAATTTACACACCAAGTCACCATAAAATTATGCTTTATGTTTTGAGATAGGTAGGCTAAAACTTTTAATATTTCACATGTTCTATCTATTAAATGTGTATTGATTTATATAACAAATTTATTTATTCTGCTTTTTCTAAGAAGTATAAAGATCACTTTGTTCTCGATACGATATATGGTGAAGATATGCCGACAGATAGACGGACAGAAGAAATGACATTTTTCCAGCCCTAAGAGAGATAGGCTTTGCTAAACAATCACAAATATGATTCGAAAGTTTTTTATTAATGATAATTTTAGAATGGTAAAATCATTAAGATTATTTGCCATGTAAACTCGTATCTTTGCTATCATATGTAAGATGTTATTAAGCTTTTATTTGGAGGCTCTTGGAGCAATTGGAACTTTTAATATTACTAAATGGTAATAAAAACAATACTTTTACAAGTTGTTTCTAAAATAAAAAAATTGGAAAGGTATTGTTTTCATGAAAATTTAGAAATATTTAAATATGTTTCTCGCGTTTGAAAATTTGTTTAATTATATATTTTTATATTGAAATAGTCAGGCCCAAGTTTTTAAAAATTTAGTAGAATATCACGGCTTAATTTCTGATCTCATAATGTTTTTGGCATAAGAATGAAATCCAAAAATATTGAAGATTTTTTTTAATAATGATAACTTTAAAATTGTAAAATCATTGATATTGTTTACCATGTAAACTCGATAAGAAATTATTATGTTTATCTTCTTTGAAACAACTTAATTTTGAAAATTAAATATATTAAAATTTAAGTCTTTTGCTTTAAGTTTTAACAATTGCAGTAACACACCAAAAGCTTAATTTTTATTGGAACCTTTTTTGGAACAAGAATGAAATCCAAAAGTATCGAAGTTAGCATAAGTATAAATAGTCAAAATTACCCATTTTTCATAAATATTTACTCTCATTTTACTCTAATTTTTTAGGACTTTCAAATGTAGGAACTAAACAAATCGTCAATTAAATACAAATGTTATGCTATTATTCAGTTTATAAAATGGGGACAATAAATTGCTTTCTGAGTCTAATTTTAACAATTTGGAATGTATTACATCAGCAAATCGTGCAATAGACTTTGCCGTGTTGCATAAAAATTGTATTTCTGTAGTTAATTATTTGTCCTACGTACATATCCTGTAATGGCGTTCGGACATACAATCATAGCTATAGTAATTTTTAAAACAACGCGGCAGATAAAAGAAGAACTTTTCCAGCCTACTGAGTGATAATAAAGTCTTCATTCACCACAATCCCACCAATAGGAAATGTATGTTTTTTAACTAATCCTTTTCTAAGTAAAAATGAAGTTTTGGCGAACGTTAAGTCTAAGACAAAATGTACCTGGAGATATGTTGCCACATAATAAATTATATTTCTATTCATTAATGTTAATAAATGCACTATCATTGAAATTGGTTTTACGTGCAGGAAGTTTCGTGTATAATTTTGCAGGAAAAGACACATAAACGAAACGTTTTCTAGCTCCTGGAAAAATATTAGAATAATTAGTGGAATTACGATAAGACGTCAATGTATCTAATTTGTAAAACATTAACGGATGAAAATTTAAGAATGTAATACGTTAACAGTATTTCTTTGAAAGTAGATATGCCAGCATAGCATTTATAGATTTACACCACGGTTGAACATCGTGTCAACCTGACAAATTGAATACCGCACTGCAAGGCTGGATAAACTTAGAATTTCACTCTAAAGCAGGAACATTTGCAAACCTCTCGTATCTTTATATTCTTACCCCATATTTAATCCTTATCTTGCGGTCTTTCGTAAGGACAATGCCGCCTTGAAGTATGAACTTCCTTCCACCTCACATCTCCTTCACATCCTCTATTATCTTTGTTTCTTAGAGTTGCTGAAGATACATTTGGAATTTTGTTCTAAAACTGAATTAGATCGAGACAAATTTACTGAAAACTAAGATTTGTGTTAACGACTATTTTAATATGGATTGTGATATATGGAGAAATAAATGAAATGGAGGAAAAAGAGTAGCAGCAGGTAGATCATCTTAAGTAGAGTAAGACTTATTAATCAGTCAGTAACGATAAGAATGCAGGGTAAAGTAAAATAATGAAGATCTAAGTGCTTTATTGGATATGGTAAATTATGGAAAAATAATATAGAGATATACTAGAATGAAATGGTCAGATGACTGAGCTGTTAAGAAAATCTTTTTAAACAGTATAGGTGGAAGAAAAGGACTACCTATTAAAATGGTTGGACGGGTGAAGGATAATAAAAAAAAAATGGGAATGAGGCAGTAAGGATGCTCTGGATTATGATGGGTGGAGACAGGTGGGATCAGAAGCCAGAGAAAGATTTGAGAATGTAATCTTTCCCTCTTCAAGATTAGGTCTCATATCCTTTGTTATATTATTGTATTGTCCTTTTTTGTTTTGACATTGGGATTTTCTGTACATCCCATAGTAGACAGAGACATTAGCTGTAGAAAATGAAAATAGTTTAGTTACTTGCTGAGTACAATTAAGTTGAAGATGGAACATAAAAAACTATTGTAATTAAGAAAAGTAAATTGGCATATTAATATAAATGTGGATTCAGTGGCAACACTAAATATTTTAAAATACTTAAAATCTAGTGTGAATATTCGTTCCTTGAAAGAATTCTTTACAGGTTTAATCAAATTTATGCTATGACTCTTACCGTAATCTAAAGGTTTATAGTTCAATCCATCTATTTCATATATTAGCGAACGAGTAGTATTCACATTTTGGCGTAACTTATATGGCTGGAGACAGTGAGGTGCAATATTTCATTATATAAATTGTGTTGGCATTGCTTGGATCTAGTGTGAACCAGAAAACAGACTATAGTCATGATATCGTCCGTGTAAATGGATGACTTACTACTGTGTCAGTTTGTGGTGTCGGATAATAGCTCTCCGTATTATTCTCACTGCCTTCAGTCTCCAAACCCCCACATTTTACAAGTTTTTATCTCATCATTATTGTTTGTTCATCAAAGCTAAAAGACTAAGCTGCACTCACTAGATTTACTTGTTCCGTTAATTATATTGAGCTTTCAGTACACGTGTGTTTGTAGATATATATGTGAGTCTAGGAGAGTTGACTGGTTGGGCTTGTTCTGTTGACCATATGCACTGAACCCAGTGCCTGTCAGTAATGCTTCTTTAATTGTCTCCTTTTGACCAAATTTTTCGAGGATGGCTTAAGTAATTGTCTCTATTAACAATTATTTTGAATTTTGATATGCATTACTATTGAATAAATATCCATAATGTATAAAAAGGTTTTGAATTTGTTGCTTTACGTAAATTCATTTTATATTAATAAAATATTAATGATATTCATTATTGCTTCATACATTGGTAACTACTTTATAAAATATTGGGCGATTGGCATTGATATAGCCTAAAAGGAAACAAGTTTGATATTATACGAAAAAATACAACAAATAATATACTCTTTTAATACTAGGAAACATTAATTATGTAATAAAACATAGTGTGCAATATACGGAACATGTATTCAAGTTTATATTATTGAATCTCTGCACGTAACTTATTATAGATTTTACACTAGGAAAAAACGGTATAAAATATGTAATTGTGGTTAGTAAGCATGCTATAAAAGCATTGTGGTAGTAAAATACTTGAGAATAGATCCCTTTCACTTGTTCTAATTCCAATTATTGTTGAGTGGGCAAACAACAACTTTCCGTCATTCTTATGTGTCCCAGTAACGAAATATACGCTTAAAACTGTGCCATGTACAGGTTTTATTTAACTAACGCTGTGAAATTTTATGCTCTAGTTAATACTAATTTTATTGCATACCACAAGTGTATTACATTGAAAACAAGTATTGAAATTTACCTAAACATACCATTATTCAGTAAGTTTCTTTTAGGTACATACATAAAATTTTTAGCACATGTAATTATATGTTATTTAGATACATACGCGTAATTCTTTAAATATATATATAACTACATAACTGAAAGGCTAAGAGTAATACAAAACCACTTTATAAGATTAATTCTAATTAAACAAAAAAGGGAAAGCTCTTTTTAAAGCTTTTATGACTATTATATTTTGGTAGCGAAAACAATGTGACACCAGATCTTTAATATTTGACCAGAAGCATTGATCGTAGGACGTTTAGAACTTTGAAAGTATCCAAGTTTAAACATTCTTTTTAGTATAGAGGTCCAAAATTAGTCAATATATTATCAGAAGAAGTAAAGAAAGCGCAAATCATACAGCTTTCTTGCGCTTAAATTAAAAACTGGTTGTTTTGTCAACCACATAATATTTCTCATTTCAAAGATCAGTTGCAACATTGTGAGTATTAATTTTTTTATATTATACCATGCGGTAAAACCGTTTTGGAAAAAGTACTACTGCTTTTAAAGCACTTTTTGTCTTTGGTCTAAATAAGTTTGTAATTTATTAATTAGCAAGATAAGAGTCAGCTGTGTCTGACATACGACACAACATACGGCTCAACTGGTAGCAACATATAATTTATTAACTCAAGAATTTTATTTTATATAATTTAACGCATCACTGACCACAATACATGTAAGTCGTCAGTGTACCCTATTCGAGAGAAGTTTTCATTTAGTTTGTTTTGTGCATTTTATACGCTGGAATAAATTATTATTCTCATTAAATATGTGTTACTACGTACAAATTTATGAAATTTTCAATAAACGTATATTAATTAGTTTTGTCTTCTTTTAAAATTTTAAAGAAAGTGTTGTATAGAAATGACAATAATTATGGTCCAAACGGGGCATAAAAATACAATTTCATAACTGCTCTTTAGCTTGTATAAGGAATTAATACGCTAAAAGCAATATTAGTTCCGTTAAATAAAGGCAATTTATTTAATAAAACAAAAATTAGGCAAAAATCCACGGGGTTTTCTTACAAGAGCAGGTTGAAAAAGATATACCTACAAGAGAATTCGGAATGATGTTCTACAACCAATCTTATCCTAAATTAAATTTAGCACAATTGTTTAAAGATATATGTTTTCGTAATATATCTCGAGTTTTCAGTTAATACTATTGTTATGATTAAACTGGTTTTCTTCCTAAACACAGTTTTAAATTTTTTTGGATAGTAAAATTATGCTAAAATATTTTATAACATATTCTATAACTAATTTATTTTAATTATTATTGTTTTACACAAACGATTGGTAATTTACGAGTTTTTTTATGTATTCAGGATAGAGAAGCTAAAGAGTAAATCTCAGTGGAAAAGCCTTATTGTAACTTAATCAATGCTATTTATTTGATTGAATATAGTAGTTTAGTAAATTATACACTAACATTGAAATTGGAGCTCTTCTTAGTGGAAAAAATATATGTATACACACACATTTTTACCAATAGTAGTATCAAGTCATGCATTACTTGTAGTAATTATTAAAAAATTTTCAATAATCATCCAAAGCGCAGAAAAAATATTTATTGATAAAAATATTAAAAAGTAACTAATCTTAGTGCTCTGCTATTATATACACTTTACAAAGCTACTATTACACATTACTTGCAATACAGTCACAATGTTGACAATTTATCTGAAAACCTTTTACATCTTTTATCTAGAATTTTAAATATATTAACGACTGGCATTTTTTTAACGCATCGTTGAATATAGTAATATCCAATACCCGTATCTTACACAATATGTTAATATTAATGTTAATAATGTTAAAATAAATTATGTTTATAAATGTTAGATAATTACTTATGTTTTTCACTATTAACCTTTTTATAGTTCACTTTATTAACACAGTTGATTTGTACATATTTAATATTTCTCAAATTATGATCTGTCAAATTATTTTATGTTTAGAGTTTCCTACTGACAAAGGAAGTTTTAAGAATGTAATTTGTTATCTGACATTTCCCATCGTTATACGGTGCACAAATATACCATTACGGTTTGATGATTGAAATGTAACTTCTTTAATTGTAAAATATACCCTAAGCCAATGGAGTTGAACTCTAATTTAAAATAATTACTAACTAATACCTGAGGAACTGCATAAAGAGTGATTTTTCAGGCGCTAAGCGCACAGACACTCGAACTAACGAAGCTGAAGCAATTTTACATTTATATACACTACACAATGCAAGTTTGTAAATACATTATCAAAAGTCTTTAACATCATTGTATTAGTGATGTAATATTTCTTAATTATATAAACTATTTATATGGTTGAATTAAATATGAACTCTGTCAGATGTAAAAAAAGGTAGAAAACGTTGTTAAAGGAAACATTAAAGGTTATAATATAGTCGAGTGCAATAAAGAAGTCAACCCACGACAAATGATGTTAAGCCTGTAAGGTTTAAATGCAGGATTTACTCAACTTTTAATTTTAATCAGATATTTTATTGATGTGTATAGAGGCATTTATCGCTCCGTTTTAAACCAATTATTCTCCGAACGTGGTAACAAATACAAAGCATAGAAAGCAAACATGTTATAATAACTGTTTTTATTTATGTTCTTGAACAAATATTTTATGACAGACGAAACAACTGAAAGTTTTCACCAGGGAAAACTTTAAAAGCCTCGCTCTAAAGTTTTTGTAATTTTTAATATGGAGATATTCGTTGCAATTCACTTCACCCTTAATAGTTTCAAATAAAGGTTAAATAGAAATTTAAATAAGTATGGTCCAAACGGGGCTTAAAATATTTATTTAATAGTTGCTCCTTTTACTAGTTGAAGGATTTACTAAGCTTAAAGCTATCTTATTTAAGTCAAACAAAGATTGTTTCTTAAATTTACTAAAATCAATGGGGTTTTCTTCCAAAAGATGGTTGAAAAAGATTTACCTAAAAGAGAATTCGGAATTATGGTCTACAGCCAATGTAATCTTAAATTGACTTTTACTAAATTATAGATAAACACAATTATTTTTTTTACGATATCTCTTTTTTATTATTGATACTAATAAACCTGTTTGATTTCCGAAATACTACAGTGAAATGTTTTAAATTTTACTGGATAGTAATTAATGCAAAAAACTGTCCGTTGTAATTATATATATTTTCTTATATACTAATAGTAATTTATGTTAATGATGGTTACATTACACAAAAGATTGCTAATTTTACAAATGTTGATATCTATAGGAATAGAAAGCTAAAGTAGAGATGGATGTTTATCAATGCTATTTATTTGAAACAACATAGATGATTAAACTATACACATTATATTTATGTAAATATTAAGTCGTACATTAACTATAAGAAAATTTAAAATCGTCACTCTACTTGAAATAACTAATTTTTATTGATTTAAACATTAAAAAGTAACTCGGTTCAAAATCTTCATCGTTTTCAAAAACACAAAATCTTATTCCTTTGCGATGAAATAGTATGTACAGTAGTCATGTTTGATTGTATAAAACAAAAATAATTATTAAAATTCAAGTATTATAAGTTTCTTTAAGGGGAGCGGGAAGGCAAAAAATTTATTTTTTTTAGTTTTTTGTTTTTTCATTTTTTGTTACTCAGACTTGTAAAGTTTCAGAACATATAACACTTTTTGTTGCAAGATTATCCTAAGTACGCAAAAAAAATTATTTACGAAGTAACTACCGGCGCTTTTGGCATGAAATTTTACTCCACACTGTGAACAACTTTCATATAGTACAACCTGTGTTGTTACTGATGCAGTATTTTTACCAAGTGACATAATGGCCACAATTAAACAAATTTATAAGGATTTAGCAAACCCCGAACTTCTAAAAAAGTGCCTTCACCAAAAAACTCAAAATCCTAACGAAAGTTTTAATAACGTAGTGTGGAATAAAGTCCTCAAAAATGTGTTTGTGAGACTGAACACTTTGAAGTTAGGTGTGCTGGATGCAGTGCTAAGTTTCAATGATGGATTTGCCAGTAAGTTGGATATCTACAATGAATTAGGCCTAACTTTGAGTAAAAACTCAGTGCTCGCGTTTCGTGGTTTTGATGTTTTGCGACTCAAGAAAGCCGACAAAGCTGCACAACTAATGACCAAGGAAGCCAGAACAGCTAGAAAAAAGAGAAGACTGGTTCTAGAGGAGGATCAGGAGCATGCTGATGGCCCTGCCTATGGTGCTTGGATGTTCTAAGCTAGCTAAAGTAAGTAGAGTACCTAGTTTTAAATATAACCGTCGTTTCCCGAAAACTGTGTTTTTTTTTTTAAACAAAGGTACATTTTTCTCAAAAACCAATGGAGGTATGGCAACCAATTTTTTCCACTTATAAAACACCTAATTACCTAACCATGGAAGCAGAATAGATAGTGTAGCACAACACACTAGCTTCGAAAAAAATATTTTTCTAAGAAAAACTAGAAATTTTAAATAACTTAAAAAAAATCTAAATTATCTATTAATTTATTTTTAATTTTTACCATTGTGCTTCTGTAGTTAGATAAATATCATAAAAATACACACACAAAATTTTAGGCCTATTGATTTAATGGTTCCTGAGAAACGTATACCTAAATTTGTAGAATTTAACATGGTCGGTATAGGGCCTTCCCGCTCCCCTTAACACAGAACAGCTTTGTGTGGTTGTAGGATTCTTGATAGGTAAATAATACTATTGTTTATACTAATGTAATGCGAATTCTAAATTTATAATATATATAGTAGTCTGAGTTTTATGTAATACGAATCAGTTAATCAGACAAACACAAAAGCCAAATATATGTGTTTTCGATAGATAGGAAAATGTACACCTCCCCTTATAACAATAACAATTTCATAATGTTTAAGATGTAAGTCATATAATATCTGTATTGTAAGTTATACCTCATGTTAAACAATAATTTAATAATATTTGATCATTTTCTTACAACCTAATATCTGAATATTAGGTTGTATGTACAACCTCACGTAACAACCTTTTAATGTAACAATATAATGTAACAAACTTTTATATATGTATGCGTTTAAAATCGAATTATTAATAATGTTATATGGAAAATATGTAAAAATTTCAGTTTATCTTGTTTCATTAGTCCAATTTTCTATTACTTCAAGAAAATGTTTCTTACCAGTTTTAATGCTATATGACATAAATTCAATAGCCTATGTATAGGATATTATATACTTTACTGCTATGTCTTTTATATCCATACCCATCGTAAACCTTTTTTATGAGAAATAGTACATCCAAAATGTATATTATGGAAACATGTATACGATTTAGCAAACTTTATCTTGTGATAAAGTTTGTAACTTTTTTTAAGGGAGGAAAAGACGAGACCATCTTATATTCAGCTCCATCATGTTTTAGTCCAAGTTTTTATTCAGAGCGAGGCTTTTAAAAGTTTTCCCTGGTGACAAATTTTTGTTCTTTCGCCTGTTACAAAGTATTTGTTGAAGAAGATAAACAGTTATTGTAACATTTTTGCTTGCTAAGCCTTGTATTTATTATCACATTGGGAATTTAAATGTCTTAAAACGGAGCAATAAATACCTTAACTAAATCATTTAATGACCTGACAAAATTAACAAGTAGCGTCAATCCTATATTTAAACTTTAGAGCCGGAACATCATTTGTCGTAAGTTGACTTCGTTATTTCACTCATGCATATTCAAAATTTGAATGTTTGCTTTAACAATGTTTCTTCTTATTTTCATATCAGACATAGTTAAATTCAAATCAACTAAATAGTGTATATAATTAATAAATATTACAGCACAAATATGATGATGTTAAAGACTATGAGTAATGTATTTATAAATTTGTATTATGTATTATAGGAATTTAATGTCGCCTCACCTTTGTTAGTTCTGGTGTTTATTTTCTTTGATCGCGTTCAGTGACATTATTGCATTTATTTAGGTATTAGTTAATAATTGTTTTAAATTTTTATAGCAGCCCATTGCACATTGTTTAGATTTAATCTCTTAGGGTCTATTTTGTAACTGCAGAAAAGATTAGAAGATTTAATTATCAGAAAGTAATGTTAAATATAAAAAAACCTATAACGATGGGAAATGTCAGAAACCCGATTAATCCATTATTCTTTCACAACTTTCTTTGGCAATAGCAAACTTTAAACATAAAATAATTTGACGGAAAATAATTTAAGAAACGTTAAACACGCATACATTAATCTTTGAGCTATATCTTCAGCTCAATAAATCCTTACGAGAAAAAAAACATTGGGTGCTAATGTCCCCCAAGTTTTTAACATTTTCCGCAATCGACGATCATTTCTTTATGTTTCTCGCTCAGGACCATTCTTGGCCACAACCCAACTCGATCGGTTCTTGTCCGTAAGTAATGTTAGAGCTTTATATTTTATATACTTTTTAGCATAAAGTATTTAGGACGCCTTTAGATAAACACTTTGTCACATGTTTTATTACAGTCCTACACCCCTATTCAACAAAATAAATCTAGTTAAAATGTTCGTTATATTTAACAGAAACGTTACATTCTGAGGTAAACTATTAATTTAAAACATGTAATATTGGGTGCATTAAGTAGTGTAATGAAGTTATTATTAACGTGCTTATAGTTAAGTTACAAAAGTAATTAAAACTGAATAAAAAAACATTATTAAAGAAGAAGAGAAATATTTATCTAGAATTTATAAAATTAATTTGATTTTATTAATTTTTTTATCATAGAGGCGTTTGATATTGCTATAATAGACACTCGTCGAAATTCGTTAACATCATATATTTTTATAATTGCAAGTCGTTAAAATATTTTAAATACTGGATAAAATAAGTAATAGCTTTTTATATAAACTATCAGCATTATACTCGCAAGTAAATATGTAATACGTACAATTTCCAGAAATTTGTACGTTGTATTATTTGCTATATGTAAGAGGATAAGTATTTAATTTAGTTTATTATTAATATTTAATATTGGTTATACTGTTTAAGAATGTAATGGAACTTTTATAACAAAGTTTAATGCTTTTGAGAATACATAATAAGAAGCTATGCAGTGTGTGACGAAAATACTATGAATAAGTATAAGTACGATATCTTGTTAAAATAAAGGAATATTTACAAATGCTTGCTATATTCATTTTTAAAATACTTTCCTAGCGTCTTATCTTTTACTTATAGCATACAAAACTTAAAGTAACTGAAACTAAATCGTATCAACCTATCTTACCAGTTGTTTTATTTAAAGTTTCGAAACATTTACTTTACTTATGGTAAGGAATACTGAGAGGAAGGAAGTGTTGACACAAAATCATAAAAGCGTGCCAGCATTCATCCTATGATAATTATCAAACCGGATGTAACTTACTTATGTGAAGTAGCAGTGACTATTAAAACTAATTTAGGTGACCTAGAAAGCTAAGCTTGGTACACTCTCGTTACTAGA
Source organism: Homalodisca vitripennis (assembly GCF_021130785.1). Classification (NCBI taxonomy): domain Eukaryota; kingdom Metazoa; phylum Arthropoda; class Insecta; order Hemiptera; family Cicadellidae; genus Homalodisca; species Homalodisca vitripennis. The sequence goes on from NC_060214.1 coordinate 45,062,213, forward strand.
CTTATAATGATTGAAGAAGCTCTGAATTTTTATTCCTATATTCTTCTACGTTCACAAACTACTTGGTGGAAATATTTAATCTCTCACAAAGCTATCTGTGCATCATTTTTGATTTAGAAAAAAGTTAATATAACGTAAATTAAAATATAATTTTAGTTCACCAGTGAAAATATATTTCGAATAATAAAACTGCCTTTTATTACATATACTAAAAAAACAGGCAACTAAAAAGCGCAGGTATAGTGGGATGGGTTTCTTCAACGATACTCGTATTATCGAGTTTAGCTCCAGTTTACCTTCCCTTTAGTGCAGCTTTTGGAGTACGACACTGTCAGAGACTTCATATATGTGATACTAAATGTTTAATATAGTAGTGTGCCATGTTGAAACTTTTCAAATAGTTCATTTTGAGATTCTTGAAACTTTTTGGATCTCTCAGACGAACATGATTTGTCAGTTTCTAGACATTGCACTAAGGATAATTTGATCTAAAGCTAAACTAAACATTTAAAACATACAAATAGTGACAACTTATAGGTAAAGTTCAAGTCACTCAACAAATTAAATTAAATATGATGAGAAAGAAGTGACTTATAGACTTGGATTATGCAAGCTCTTTAATGCAATTGCTAATAAATATGCATTTCCAAGAAACATGGTAGATTAAGGTGTCATATAATTTAGGTCTTTCGGGATAAATATAATATTTAAACCTAAAATGTTCTGAAACGATAGTATATATAGCCTATGTTTCATCTTTTATAACACATTAAATAGGTAAAAGTTCGATTTTAACACGAATTAAATTCATACATCTAAAAGCACCTTCGTATTAAAAGTAAAATTAAGTTTATGAAACTACTTGCAAATTCTATTCAACCGAACGGTACTTTGGGAAGATCAAAATGCTACACAGAGGTTGTACTTGAAAGTCACGAGCCGCCAATATCTTCAGTTTAGTGCCAGGCTTTGCCTTTCCATGCATTTCAAGTAAAGTCATTTTGCACCGAAACCGACTAGTAAAGATCTGAGTATCCCTGTGCATATCCACGTACTATTTGTATCAGTGTATATACAGTGTTTTATATTTTTATCAGGCTTAAAAAAAAGATATTAAGAATCATACAATTAAATCTCTCCTCTTGCTCTGTACAATATCATAAATTACTGTACTCTTAGTAAAAAGAAATTAATTTTCATTTAATATTTATTAGAAATGTACAACCATATTTAGAATAAGCGTCATACTTTTAAATTTGGAATTTAATATTTCCTGAGCCTTTTAACTGTGTTTTATAATAACCAAATATGCTAAAGGTCTATTTCCTTTGCGTAGGTAAAAGAGAGTGTTGATGTGTCATACATTTTAACAAGAACTGTTTAAGTTATTTAAATAATTATCCTTTTTTACGTGGAGGAACCATAAATTATAAATCCGTTCCATTATTTTTAAAACCACTTATGATATAGTAACGTCCTGTGATATATGAAATGTCAAGTATAAATTTTTCAGTTCAATTAAATCCAATACAAAAATATGAATAACAAAATAAGTCTAAATACATCGTTTTGTTTCAGTCTAATGTAGCTGCATGCGTGGCTGATGTAATATCCTGAATAATATACGTGATATTCTAACATAAGTAGCCTACTATTAAATTTTATCAATATTTCGAGGGCTTCTATTTCAATTTTTGCGCATGTGGAACTAAGTCTGCTTCATAAAAATGATATTTCTGATGTAAAATCTGAGTTTAGGTTTTTATTCCGATACACATTACATAGAGGTCGTTACATTATTCAGCATTGCGGTTAAATACAAAACCCAAATCAGTCATTACCTGTTGTTATGTGAAGCAATAAAATGTGAGGTTTAACAAAAGAATAAATTTAAATAGAGGAATAGAGATTGATCCTATATTTAGATCGTTTGGTTACATATACTTTAAAAATACCTAGTTAGGAATTTGAAAATTCGTTTAATATCAATTAGGTTCATAATTTAGTTATAAATGGTTATTTTTACGTTAAAATGTTTAAATAAATGATTTTCATTATATTTAATCAAACCAGCAGATTTTTTAATAATGATCTTTAAGAATTATCATGATAGAATTATTGGTTTCTCAGAACTTTTTTATAACAGTGATTATTTATCTATCTCTTAAAAGAGAGATTAAGTAAATATATGAGTACTTTGTGAGACACTCGGCTTGCTAACTTTGTCTGCACTCTCGGTAATAGTTCTTTTGAAATAATGAATATTGGGCAACTAGATACAGTGCACTATAACATAAAATATTAGTAGAAATATTTAATATCTAATTAGCATTGTAATCTCCATCAGTGAGAAACAGATGTTATGTCCGCCTGAAGATTTTCTGTCATAAACATCTGTAGGCTATATAGTGTCTAATGTATTGCTTTGTGGTTTCATTTTATGTGATCACTGGTTTACAGCGTTCAAATGTTTCTTAAAGTTGTAGTCACGGAGGGAATAGTTCTTTGAGTTATAGTGTTAGTACTTGATCCCCATTTTTTCCATAATCTACTGTAAATAGTGCGTCCCAGAATTCCAAAGGAAACAATTTTCTAATAATTTATGCACAAATTGTCAATTTTGTTTATTATGTAAAATCCTGAATAAACCAATTGGTTGTATTTTGTCAATGCTGCCATCTGTATTAAAAGTCAACTAACACTATTTGTCAATCAATACTACTGTATATGCATCGCACGATGACATCTTATATTTATTCATGCAAATACAAAATAAATTGACACTTTGACTCTATCAGCTGTTTAACTTTATTTAAATTAATTTTAAAACTACTGCGTGAGAAATATTTAGGAGGTATGCCTGTATTTGATACCAATGTATAAGTAATGTACAAGTATAAATTCCGTCCAAATCAGTTTACCATGTTTTTAGAGGTTGAGTTTTAACATCCAAATAACCTGAATTTATTGATTTTTATACTTACCATTTATATTATTTTTTGCTATCATGCATAATTAGAACCCTAATATTACACACTAAGTTTGAAGCAACTAAAAAAGCACATTGCTTACAGTTTTTAATAATCAATAATGTTATTTCGTTAGCACTTATTGAGAAACCCTTTGACTCTTCGATTTTTGGGCTAAGACTAATAAATAAAACATTCACAGATCTGGACATTTTTTAGAATTGTCGTAAAACAATTTGTCTAAATTTTCTGTTTTTAAAGCATTATTTATACTAATTTTATATATTATTTTCAAATTAGGTAAACGCTACACTATTTGTAGATTGACTATCTTCGTTAAGCCTGTATGCAATTAAAGAAAGGTTTAAATTTAAAATAAATTATTTTATATTTATCACATAATCTTATAACCACTCGATGACGTGTTATTTGAATGAGTGTGGGTAACGGATAAAGCAGCAACAAGTTTCTGTTGGCAAACTGTGGTGAGAGGTTGGTAAGCCTGTTTATCCTCTAGCCACTGAGTTTCTCCTGAGTCTACAAGATTGCCGACCACTCCGCCTACGTAAGTCACCACCTTGTTTAATATTTGATCACTTGCAACTCAACTCTACTACGGGTTACTTTCGTATTTAAAACTTTGAGGAGAACCATTTTCAGTTAAAATTTACTGTTTACTCTCTAATATATAGGTATATAAACAATTTATTATAGTTTAGGTAATTTATTATAATTTTTACCAGTTTCAAAAAACGACTCACACATAAAATTGGCATGACTAAATGCCTACGAGCATATAATTACGAAAATACACTCAACGGAAAATAGAATCAACGAACTTAAAGTGCTTAAAGCGCTATTTAATCTCTTTACGGTTTACTTAACTAAGCTCATATTAGTTTTTAATTTAAACAGTAATCTTTGGATACCGGAAAACGCTTTATGTTAAATGCCATACCCCACATCTGCGATGATATCTCCCTTTAAGTATGTTGCTTAACTTAATTGTAAAAATTTATTGTATTAAATTGTATTAAATATTTATTTGTATTAATATCTCAAAACTGTTATATCAGTTTAACTTCTATGTGCTAAAAACTGAACGTATAACTTTTAGTATACTTTATACAAATTTACGGCTTCTAAGAAATACTTTCCAATTTATAGTCCTTTAATCACGCACCCGTGCGGATGTAAAACTGAAAGGAATTGTGTGATGCTTCGAGTAACAAGATGATCGCTATTGGCATTTGTTATATTTTGAACTGACATTCTTCGTAATATCAATACATGAAGAAATAAGTATTTATTTCATTACATTTCAGTGGGTAAAAATAATAGTAACATACACCCAGTGTCTTCTATAGCGAGAAATTGCTCATTTCACAATTAAACATTCGCATATACATTTTTACTCATACAACTCTTGTAAAAAATTTTCTCCAATGTCGTTGACTATGCACATTTCCAAATTGATGCACCTTTACTTATATACAAAAACTCGCCGAGGTTATAGAATAACAGAGTATGGAATGACCCGGCAGAGTGTAAGTTTGAATAAGTTAACGCACACATGGAGAAAGAGACAGAAGGGGTTCCTTTTTGTTGTTAACCAAAAAAATTGAGTCCTTCCTTTGCCCAAGAGGAAAGTATAGACAAATGTTATGTTTATTTTATTTTATAGGCCAAGTTTCTTTGACTTTCCTATCGAGAGTATTCTCATAGATGTACAAGTTGAAGAACGGATTGGCAATCTGACAGTTTGATCCGAAAATTATCAGAGTTCTTCCATAAGCCAAGAGGAAGCCATATACCAAGATTCTAGTATCTATATCCTTTATGTGGAGAGTTATAACATGGATGAGCAACGATAAAATTTCAATAATTTAGTGTCGAGTACATTGTAAGCTATAAAAATGACGATTATATGTAAAGAAAAAATGCATAAAATTAAGAAAATGCCTTTCGTTACTTTATAATAAGGATAAATAAAAATGTTTAAATGAAAGTAACAAACAATGAGAAAAAATAATATGTTACCATGGTTGGTAACTACAAGTATGGGAATATTTATTTTTAAAAGGGGTTTTTGTATCTGACGACCGTAACGACGGATAATTACTTAAAGCGCTTGGAGGTTGAGGATATCTATAAATATTTAATAAGTAAAAAGGTTATTGATACCGGGTCAGCATTAATATTCATTGATTCACCAGTTGGCACAAACTTTTGGTAGGTTTAGGCAGTCGACAATTTTTTATTTATCATTATTATAAAAAATAATGTTTAATTTATATTTTATATGAACCTTTACCACATTCCATTTTATAGCTAATAAATCTTTCTATATAGACGAGGTAGGAGTACGTTATGTCACGTAACAGGATTCGCTGTTGTAGGTTGCATGACATTTTTCAAGTCTGTAGCTCCAAGTGCTACTATGTCACAAACATTTCATTTAATTCTTTCAGTTTAGTTACATTTGTATTTTTCTTTAAATTTTCTTGTTAAATCCTAGTTAAATACTACAGTGTTAAATGCGCCACCATTAAAATAAACCTCACTTATATACAAACTAAATGAATCCCCATGCAAATTTCCAGTTTGTAGGTCAATTCGTTTTATAAATATTGGTTACACAGACTTACAGATGGAATTCACAGACAAACAGAGACATGAAAATTTTTAAGCCGAACGATTAGTTTGGCTCACATTAATCAGCCAGTAATATGTTTTTGTAATAGTACTAATTTAAAGACTTCACTAAACTATTAAATCTTAGTTTATGTTGAAACAGTGTCTATCCTAAAAATATATTTAAAAAAATATGTTTTAAAAATTATATATGCTGTTAGTATGTATTCTGTTGATAGACACTACGTTTTACTGTTGAGCGCAGCAGCTGTAACGTATGAACTTTATGAGATTACAGAGCAAGTGCTAGTATCAGGAAACAGTTTTCGTGTCAAACTTGAATGATAGTTGAGTGCTCTGTCATGAGGTAAAGAGACTCTAGAGAGTAACTCTTCATCAAACTGGAATTGGCAAACTCAGCAAACAATCCAGAACTTGTCAAACGCAGCGTTAAACTTGGAGCGAGAAATTGTTGGATTATATACATGTAAAATGGCTCCTAGATGGATGAAACCTACGATAATAGTAGCACTCTACTGTGAAATACATACAATTAAATGTCTAAAACACTAAACCAGTAAAAATAAAAGTAATGGGTAAAAAATATGAGGCTTATAATATTTGTTAAGACATAGTTTACAAAAAAAAAACCTGCTAATAATTCATTTTGATATTTTTAATAATTAATAACATCTGCAAAGTGATATTTTACTTAGAACTATTTAGTCTCAAATAAAACACACACACACACACACACGCGTACGCACGCACCCACGCACTCACGCACACAATATGTATTAACATTTATATATATATATATATATATATATATATATATATATATATATATATATATATATAATTTCAACAAACATTGAATCGCAAAAAGTACTTGCTCCACTGGGAGTCATATATATAAAAATTTACAGCACTGTTCTCGTATTTTTTTAGGTGCATTAACATTTTCTTCGTCCACTAGTCTTCACCTTTTACTACAAATCTCTAGTACTATCCCAAAATATTAAAATGTACATAAAGATACATAATAGAATATGTCACCTTTATTTTATGTAGTTATAATGCATATAGTTTGTCAGACTGATAGCATAGTTTTTGCGTCGTTTATCGTTGGCTATGGCTAAAATAAACCGCGACCGCGAGTCATTAGTATCTGCATTACATTACTGATAAAGAATTATATTTTCTCAAATTTAAATGCAAGAAAATGTTTTAGCGTGTTTGGTAGGCTCTTCAGCCAAGTTTCAATAGCTCTGTAGTGTCAAGTAAAATTTAATTATGAAGAAAGTGTTATTATTATTTATCCAAATTGTACAGGAAAACTTTTGTATTCATTATACTCATACAAACTTTCCGTGGACTTCAACAAATATTTTAAAACAGAACTAAGCAAATTTTTCCAGTTGTTCTCAAGATTATAATATTATCTGCATTATTATAGGTTTTAGTGAAATCAATGTATAAAATTTAACAGTTCTTACAATACTAGGATAACATGTTATTACTTCATAATATTATTATATCATTATTTATATAGTACATAACCTACAGACTTTATAATCAGATATATTTTGTTAATACAGTACAACATGATAATTAAAGACATTATTAAAATGAAGTACCGTATGTGTTATTTCTAAGAGAACCAAATCCAAATGTACCAGAGACCTGCAACTCACATTCAGTCCCTCCTGTTTAAATATTTGTAGACCAAGCACTACAATCAAGCCCGAGCAACTGTTGAATATTTCAAAGTGTGAAGTGGAAAAACTTGTCTAAAGCTTTGAATCTCATCTTTAAACAAGGCTTTTACATTTCCTACACTGATAACTATAATAGCGTTAGTCCAAAATAGGAATAACAAAATTCTACTCTGATAAATATAAAACACACACACGCACACATAGACATATAAACAATTGTTTCTCTTAGTAATGAGTATGTAAACTAATCTTTTATTATAACATATTTTGTATTTTTATTTTGGCGAGGAATTAATAGTCAAGATTACAGTTAAATATGCAAGTAATTGGGTAGCTAGAATTCAGTTGCATGATAATAATCTATATTAAATGTATGCCTCTAACTCAGATTACAATACTATTGTTACAGTCATATATTTAACTACCAGTGAATGTGGCCTTAAAAATTTAAACTTATTATAGTTAAGAACTTACGGAAATTTATTGACAGTGACGGGATCATTGTATTTTGTCATGGATTATTTAGAGACAGGATATTTATACTATATCAAAGAATATAGAAAAATTACAGTAGGGATCCAATGTTGGAAAATTATTTTCAAGTTTACTATCAAAAACTGATCTAAATATGTTTCATGTCTTGAAAAAAACCAGAATTGATTAGTTCTTTGTTTGTATCGGTTTTATATTTTCTTGTGTTTATTTTTTGAAATTTGTCTTGTGAAATAAAAAACATGCAGACTGTGTGTTTACTTTTCATATGAGCTGCGGTAGGTGACTTAATACTGTATCTAACTATGCAAGGTGTTAAAAAACGCCCGCACTGGCTTAATAAATCTGGTTCGGGAAAAGCAATAACACTTTGGAATAATTACTTTACCTATAAATCTACTTTTTTCTAATGTCAGGGGGATGGCTTGCACGGAGTCAGAAGAAAATGTTAAATGAGAGCATAGATCGTGTAGTACATGAAATTAAAGTCACTAGTAGAGCACAATGAGTAAATCCGATCTCAAATTATTCACTCTCTAAAACATTAGGCTAGTTTAAAGTTTAAAACATTTACAGTGTAGGTCCTGAACTAGATGATTAATATTCTTACTTTACCTGAAGTTGTGAGAGTTAAACTTAGTAAATAAATACTGGACTTTAAGAAATAGGTTTTAAGTAGTTAGTGACGCTTCACATCAAATGGAGGACTCTACAAGGAGTTCGGCAAAACATTTTTACATATGCATAGCTAAAGATGTACATTGATATACAGCTTGAAGTACATAGCCTAACTTACAAATAAAGACTTTCTATTATAATAACTGATACCAGGATTTCTCTTTTAAAATTTATTTCTGCTAAACAACCTCTTTATAATTATGTAGATGAGCTATGCTAACGTTAATTAAATTTTTTTGGCCGAACTTAGTGGGACACTCCCCTGAAATAAAAAAAAATTGTATTTCCTTCATAAAGTAGGTTTGTACATACATTATTGATGTACTAAGTTTTATTGCTTTACTTGCAAGCGTTTGGGAATTATGTAATACTTGCCAGTGCAGCACTTTTTATCACCCTGTATATGATTTTTTATAAAAAAGTAACGTATGGAGCAAAAATAAAACTTTAAGCATGATTAATAAAAGTATATTTATTATTAAACTAGTTATTAAAATATTTTAAAATTTTGTTGCATTGTTTCATTTTAAAAGAGATAAATAATACGATGCTATAAATTGAGGCAATGCATCAGCGCTCGGATTGCAATATGGGGAGTGGGAGATCAGGCAGCAAATATTTGAACTGTAACAATCAAAGTTACTCGTACGTGGCGCGGCCCTACCGGCCAACCTCAGAACTAATTAAAGTGATCCCTTGGACCTTAACACAGCACGTCTGTATGAGTGATTTATTTACAAATAGGTAATGCAAAATAAGGTTCAACTTATAGCTTAAGTAGCCCGGATAGTCTTGCTAACTAAATCCAGACTATTGCATTTTGAGGTATGTAGTCTGTGCCAAAACCTAACGAGGCAGAGAACCCACCTATCTGCTATATTATCGGAAACTTGGAGTAACAGGATATATACATCACTTACACGTGAGATATACGAATACACCTGATAATGGTGTAGTATTGTAAGTTAAACTATCATACTGCACAGATAGCAGCTTTTTTATATTTAAGTTTTGCCATGAAAATATTGTTTCCATAACATTATAATAGGCGTCTGAAAATTTAGCTGTTGAGTTTAAAGTTTAGCAAGCACATTCTTCAGATTTTGACAAGTTAAGCGGTTAAAACTTGACATTTGCACCCTTCATATATATATATATATAGATTAAGTAATAAAAAAGAAAATCATTATATATGCATTAATTAGTGTGTAAAAACATATTGAAACCGGTAAAATATACTCATAGAGCATAAAAATTTACCATAATTATCTAATTTACATACTTATTTATCATAATGTACACCATTATCTGTTTTAAGATATTACAGAAAGCGTAAATTTTCTCAGATCCTTTAATATCCCTGTAAGTAAGGACAAATTTAAATTATAAAAACGAAATATACATTAGAACGTAAAAAGTTTACTAAAACATTAAGGCATACACTCTAAGTAAAATTTGTTATTTACAAAAAAATTGTATAAAAACAAAATATTAAAACTTGTGAATTTGCCAAAAAGTCTAGTGTGATAATTAGAACCTCCTTACAAGTTCATTAATGTCCCATCAAAACATCGGCGCCTTACCCTACTCGAAAAGTTACCGCCCACTTCATGATTGAACAAGGCTCCTTTAACCCGGCAACAAGCACTCGCTAATTGGGTAATGCCCATTCCATTAGTAAAGAGCACCTTTTGCTTACTTCAAATTTCCAAAATAATATATTTTGCAACTTTTAAAAGTTCTCCTTCGTTCTCTGTATTTTGCTCTGTAACGTTAAACTTTTATACTTTTACCTAAGTCACTTACTTATTCTGATTACAAAATAAATAATTTCATGAATAAAATGGTTAATTGTTTAATGAAGGTTTAATTATTACGACTATACTGTAGAATTTTATTCCACGTGAATGTAGAGTTTAACTTTATTTCATCTTCTGCTTAGTGCAGCGTCTGAAATATAACACTGAGTTCTTTTGCAGCTCTGTGATATAGAAACGATGCCAACAACAACTAAGACTACTGTCATCTTCTTTCGAGAGTTAATTTTGAATACTGAATTATGGCAAGTACCAAGTAGTTTTTCTAAGGATTGGATCCTTTCAGGCGGGCGGAGATTGCAGGAGTCAAGTCTGTGTTAGAGTCATATACAAACAGTTTTAAAAGGTGTTATAAATAGATTTTAGAGACCCTAACACAGTTTACTCTCGGAGCATGTTTAACATTCTTATTTATGTGTTTTGCTATTCATCTCATGTGTAAGTACGCTAGAGCCTCACATACATCAAGTTCAAGAGAATTGGGCACGACAATATCTTACTGATTGCAAGACCAGGTCATGGTATCGAGTGATTGGCTCGGATTCTATGCACCGCCTAGGTAAACATTTCTACAGGCCTGGAAAACACGTTTACAAAGTAGTTTTTATTTTAAAGATGACTGGGATAGATTTATCAAAAGGTGCACAATTTATTGATATTATGTGTTAATGTTTTTTATGTATTTATTAGAATACAGTTTTATTGCTAGGTTTGCTTTCTAAAATTTGTGCCGGAAATATTATTGTAAATAATGCTTTCTAATTTGTAAAAAAATTATGTCAAATAATTCGATATTTATAAATTTGCATAACATATGTTTTAAAATAATATAAATAAGGATCAATTTAATGTAGAAAACTTTTTGACTGTCCTTTAATCCTAAATATTTATAGTAGTAAATGTTAACACACTATATTAAGTTATCTTTTTTGACTTTCTAAAAATGGATTGATGAAATTAAAAACTTAATATTAAAAAATCCATGGTTTTACACAAGCTTCTTATAAAACAACTCTTTGAATCGTTGGTAAGTACAAAATGTAGGCCTGAGGTATTTATGGTAAATCGTCTCAATATATATTATTAATCATGAACACTTCTTAAAGATCCTAATGAAACCTACAAATATTAGATTTGATTACTTTAGTTTATATTCATGAAGATAATATATTACCATGGAGAGTAATAAACTAATATTTACATACACGCTACACTATATTTTTTACAGTAAATACATCTTCTAAAATTAATCTTGTGTCAACATATGTATATAGAAAATGTATTTACTGTAAAATATATAGTGCAGTAAGTATGTAAATATTATTTTATTACTCTCCATGGTTAGTACATATTTTATGTGAATCTGGACGTGATGAGCGTGTTGATTCAACTACCGACCCCATCCGAAACTCCCAGAAACCCGAACAAATAAAGCTGAAGCAATTTTACATTAATGTATTACATGATGCATGTTCGTAAATACATTGCTAAAAGTCTTTAATATCATTGTATTAGTGATGAAACATTTCTAATATATATACTATTTACATGCTCTAAATTAAATCTGAACTATGTCAGATCTAAAAGTAAGTAGAAAATATTGTTAAAGGAAACATTCAAGGTTATAATATAGTCGAGTACAATGACGATATCAACCCACGACAAATTATGTTAAGCCTCTAAGGGTTAAATGTAGGATTTACTCAAATTGTTAATTTTATTAAGATCTTTTAATGATTTATATTGTGACATTTATTGTTCCGTCTTAAACGAATTATTCTTCGAATGTGGAAAAAATACAAAGCATAACAAGGAAACATGTTACAATAACTGTTTGTATTTACCTTATTGAACAAATATTTTATGACAGACGAAACAACTGAAAATTGTTACCAGGGAAAACTTTAAAAAGCCTCACTTTGAATAAAAACTGGGGCTAAAAGATGATGGAGCTGAATATTAGCTAGTCTCGTCATTTCCTTCCTTAAACACAGTTAAAAAACTTGATCACTTGATAAGTTTTCCAAATTGTATACGTATTTACTCAGTATATGTTTGAATATTTTTATATCAAACAAAATATATAAGTATCTATACATAATATATAATTGGATGTACTAATCCTTATAATAAAAGTTTAATATAAGGTCAAATATGTATAATAACCTTTAAAATAATATATTATTTTCAGGATTCTAGACGTGGTATCATTGATATCAAGACGAACAAAGTTTTCTCACAAAGTCATAAGTCACCTCATGATAATTATCAAACCGGATGTAACTTACTAAAGCTTAGAACAGTCTCTTTACAATGTTTGGAGGAGCTGAGATTTCTCATTTGAATGTTCTCCCATGTTCAAGAACTAAAATAAGGACATATATTTTATCCCTCACTATTATCTGTGGATAATTGTGATTGTGAAAAAAGTAAAGATAACTTAAATTAAAGTATATTATTACCACTTCGAAATTTAATCATATTTATTTAAAATGAAACTGTCATCATATTTTCTAAAACAAACTGGCAACTAAATTCGTAGCTATGGTAATGAAAATATAATAAATATAACATAATTATAAAATAATTTTTTCGATGATTGTGATTCTCATATATCACCATGAGATTATGCTCATATTTATTGAATTCTTTCACTCAAATGGCTGGTAAAATGCTTCTTCTATCTGATTAGGGACTGCTAATATGTTTTTCATGGTACATGATCAGAAAGAAGTGATTTATAAACTTGAAATTATCCAAACTGTTTAATGCAATTTCTAATAAGTATTTATTTTCAAGAAGCATGGTTGGTTGTGGTGCCATATAAAACTAGTTCTTTCAGGACGAATATGACATTTAAAACTTAAATGTTCTGAAACGGTAATATGTATATTCTATAGTTCATGTCTTTTATGACATATTAAATAAGTAAAGGTTTGATTTTAACACAAATATTATTTATAAATCTAAATACATCTTCATATTTTAATTAAATTAAAGGTCATGAAACTACTTGCCAATTCTATTCAAATATGGTACTTCTATTCTATGGTACTTTGGGAAGATCAATTTGCTGCACAGAGGTCGTACCGCTTGAAAGTCACGAACCGCCAATATCTTCTGTTTAGTGCCAGGCTTTGCCTTTCCATGCATTTCAAGTAAACTCATTTTGCACCGAAACCGACAAGTAAAGATCTGAGTATCCCCGTGAGTATTCAAGTACTATTGTTATCTTTACACAACAAAGTTGTGTGTAGCCTATCAAAGTACCAAGCGCTTCTCTCTGCATTTATATCCTCTTCTGTAGCCCTCTACAAACCTCTCTGTCAGTTTTGTGTCATTGAAAAACTTCAGGTATACTTTACTGATAAACCGGCTTAAATAAAATAAATAGCGTCTATATGGTAAATAGCCAACTAAATATTATTATAAACTAATCCAGTTTCTTCTGAACCCGTTTTAAGCATATTCTTTAAAAATTTCGTTCTTGCTGCAGATTACTTTAACATTTCGACTATGTACTAGGTTAATTTATAGTTGATAAATACACCACTAACGTTAAGAAACATAATTGTTATGTTTTTTAAAACTACAAAAATTTAAAGTAATCAAATATCACCTTTAATCAAATAGACTGGAACTATGCATTGCATTAACTTAAATACCAATATCTTGATGACGAAGATTGTGAATGTAAGACATTGTAGCCGAATTAAACAAAAGTCGATATAAATCTGTAATGTTTCCCCCCCCCCCCACCCCCCCCCCCCCCCACCCCCCCCCCCCCCCACCCCCCCCCCCCCCCACCCCCCCCCCCCCCCACCCCCCCCCCCCCCCACCCCCCCCAGTAAAAATTGCAAGTAATCATAATTGTTAAAGCCCTGATATTGCTACTATAGGGGCTATTGATTTAATTGTATATTCATCATGCTTTCTTAGTACGCCACCGTTTGGAACAATCAGTTGTTAATTGCGGGTTCTGTGGCAACGTAGTTGACTTATTGTGCATAATAGTTAATTAGATCTACGAAAATACTCTTTTAAAAAAGCATTCTTTATTATTTTATTCAAATAAAAAATCATCGGAGAACAAGAATGTCTTTCAAGTGATATAATTGCCACCCCCTTTGAAAAAATTGCCAGGTTAATAAGAAAAGGATACGCAGATTGAATGGCACAAAAGTAAGCCATCTGAGTACACAAGAAGCTTCTGTATTATCAAAACAACGATGATGATGCCTTTCCTATTGCGGCCTGCAGAAAGTTGAAATGCCATTCCTCACCCTACGATCACCTACACCTCCCCACAGTGCCTGCAATGTAGCCGGTTCTATACTGGAAAAGTAGAGCATCATACTTTGAAGGTATAATCGGTTTTCGCCTACAAAAGTTAAATGAGCCTCTAAACTGGTTGAAAAAACATTGATTTTTTTTCCACTTAATACAAATACATGTTCTATTGTGCAGTTTTGAGTTTTAACACTCAAGTTTAATCGATATTAATGTCTTTCTTTCTACAAACTATTATAAAACTAATTGACTTTAATTGGAAATAATACCTGGTGTTGAGTATTAAATGGATAAATAAAAAACGCATTGTATGATGGGTTGTTCCAAATGATGATTTATCTGTGTGTCAGACACAGTCGGTCAAAGGTTTAAATACCATTAATATGCATTACTATAGTAAAACATTTCGCAAGATATTGAGCCGGGGCTCAGTTTTTGAACATTTTTTGGTCTTTTACCTTTCCCAACCTCAGGCCATTTTTGTCCAGGTCGGTGGGCGGAGTCACCTCCGTCTAAAGTATTGATTATTTTCTGCCTGGATTCGGACTGATCTGGTCGAGGTACAGGTGGTTGAACCTTGGACTCTGATTACTGACCAGATCTCTTACCGGCAGCGGCCTTACTGTTCGGAGCGTTCGGACACGGTTCGGCAGAGGCGACTCCTGATGTCCATGGCTGGACTAGTTTCTCACCTACTTTCGGGCAAGGGTCCCCGTGGTAGTGCCGTTCAAACAGGGACTGGGTGCGGCGGAGGTCTGCCCATAAACAGGCACTCGAGTTATAACTAAAAACCTGAATGGCCCGCGCCCTGCCAGCGCTACTGTAATCGGCATCCCAACTGGAGGTGGTCTGTGCTCCTATTCTTTCTTGAACAAGGTTGAATCCAAAATCGTTTTTTCCTTCTTCTGTGTTACCTGAACTTGAGAGGATTGGGGTATGTATGGAGCGCTGCCAGATATTATATCTGGAGGAGGGGCCGGAGTGTTAAGCTACCCTAGCATTTATTAACATTTAGGGGAACATGATCTGTAGGGGAGGAGATTTAACCTTTAATTCGGATTCGTGGAGGCAAACTAAGCCCTCGGCCTCCTTCAAAAAATTTGCTTTAAATATTTCTTTTTAATTTTCGGCTTACAAAACTTAAAAACAAAAATTACTTTTTAAGAATTAAGTGGGCCTATAAATTCTAACGACACTTTTCCCTCCCCTCAGTTCAATAAAAACATTCACTAGTAAACATTTTTATATTTTCACTACTGTCCGCGTAACTGAAATCATGTTATTTATATACACCAAGAATTTCTATTTATTTATGTTTAATTATTATTATATTAATTTATTTTATCCTGTTATTGTTTCTATTCTTATTACTGTTGATTGTTTTTTCCACTATTGGAATCCTGTTTATTTTTTGTTAGTTTAGTTTTTTAAGTTACGGCAGGTGCAACCCGTGGGGGCTGCAGATTTTAAATATTTATTTTAATTTTTAGGCACGAACTGGGGATTCTTCATATTGTTGTATTTTGTGTATAAAATGTTTGCCACGTAAATACATATATAATCATATACTCAAAAATTTTGTTCTCTCTTTGTCTCTCCTTCCCACTAGAGGCATGTGGATATGTTTTTTTATAAGTGCCTTTGGCTCCGAGTTTGGGGAAGGGGACAGCGCTTCCGGAGACCTCCTGTTGCGATTATTATAGGAGACTTCCGCTGATGAAGTTTATTTTCGCCTAACTCGGGACAAAATTATTGGTAGCAAGAGCGTGGTTTACGTGTTTTTTTTACCCTCTGCGGCAGGGCCCGGGTGTTATGTTTTGCTAATGGTGGTAAGAGGGATTGGAGTTGGAGTTGATATATTAGTGACTCCTCCTGCGCCTGTGCCGTTCTCGCTGTGCTATTTTTAATACGCCGGATCAACAGGAAGTTGTTCCTTTATTTTCTGATAATTGTTACTTGTCGTGATTTTGTTATATCTTGTCATCGCATTGTTTTTTTACCTGTTGTATGGAGTTTTGTTCTGGTACGGCGTAGTATTTTGTTGTGGTATTTTGGATTCGCTGGCACGTGTTTCGTGGTACGGGCAGGGAATTCTGGGGACCCTGCTGACGAGTGTTGTTTTCAACTGCGTTAATCTCTTGTCGCCCTTGAGGTTTATTTTTGCTTAGTTTGTCGTTAACACTTCGAGGTAAGTTGTGTTTGCCTTTGTTAGTCCTTGTGTTGTTTTACTTTATTTATCATTGCCTGCTCTCTCTGGTTGCCATGAGTACTTATTGAAGGAGGAAATCCATTTTGAGTTATTGGCTCATGGGCTTACTCCGGGTTCCGGAATGCGGAAAGCAAACTGCGAAGATAATATGGACCTGGGACCCATACTACCTGGCCCTAGCAGAGATTTTGTCGTTCCAGAAGCCAGATGGCCTATTTTAGGAGGCTATAAGTTGGGAGATCTTTTGAGACTATGTCCCAGGAGGAAAATCGGTTGGAGCCGCCGCCCACCTGGCCGAGGAGAGGGCTAGGGTATTTGTCACCGGCTTACCCATCCACATATGAGGCTGTCGCTACTTAGCACCCGTTAATCAGAATCCCGCGGCCTGGGCCACATCACTTCAGGTGGGGCTTCCGTCTACCTATCTGCATATGCCTGTGGGCCGTGAACAGAGGTCATACTCGTCGGGAGAGGCGAGGTATTGCCGGAGTGTCCTAGGAAGGATATCGCCACTGTTCCAAAAAACTAGATCCAAGGGGGGTTTTATCTTGAAGTTTGCCCCCGAGGTCTAAGAAAAAAATTGCATAAAAATAGTACCTGTGCGACAAAATTCTGATTTAATAGTTTGGACACTATGAGCCTAGCGGGAAAAGGGAAACTTACGGCTGTAGGACAGCATTAAAATTAAGGGATGCAGCATAGTCCCGAGAAACCTCTAACAGGAAACGAACAGTCCTGAGCCAGGAGGCAGACACAAACAACGATCCTCCTGAAAATTTTGAGAGGCGCCTCTCTTGGAGAAAGAAAGAAAAACAGAAAGAGAGTAAAACGGACATCCACAGGGGAAAAACCAGGGGTGATCAGTTGCCCCCGGACACCCCCCGCAGCCGCACCAGTATCCAGAGCCGATAGACCAGAGGTGTCCACCACGGAAGGCCTTCCAGATGAGAAACGTGGGACTTCCGCACACAGAACCTCCCCCGAGTCACGGGGATCAAACTAAACTCAGCAGTAAACTGTGGGAGAGAAAACGAAAAATGCAAGAATCCGGTGGGGGACTCCTGTTTCTACCGATAGCAAAGTTTGGGCTGCCCATGCCCGTTTATCCACGGCCCGAAACTGACCGGATGGGCCTTACAAATAGAACCAAGCATCTCCCACCCTGGAAGGGGTTAGCCCAATTTACGGTCCCTTTATTGAATTCTTCTCCTCACACCTTTCCCTAGACTGTTAGGTAGCTTAACCCTGACTGCTTCCCAAGTGTCACTCACATTGGGAAGTACCAGGTACTGGTTAAGAAGACTATCCAGCCTCCAGAGAATTAGACAAGGGGATCAGAAGGAGGTACTGAACTAGAACATTGACCTGAAAAAGGACGTGGGAATCATGGACTCTCGTGAGAAGAGCAGAATTGATAGGGATACAACTGAAGCCAAGCTCAAGTTTTTCATCCCAGGTTAGTTTGCTTTCTCACGCGTTGATAAGCGATGAGGGCGGCTCTGCAGGGATTGCGGTTGAAACCGGACTTAGGCATGAGAAGGGCTGGGTTGTAGTAAGGAGATTGTCGTAAAACGTGTTTGATTCCATTGCCCAAAACAGAAGCGGAACCTAGAAATAACCTCCCTCGACACGAAAATTGTTGTGCCGTTGGTCTTGAAACGAAGGTGGCGGGACTTGAGATGCCTTGCAACGTGTGAAGCGAACGCCGTGGCACTCCTAAGAGGTATCCACATAAAAACCTTAAGAGGCAAAGCATTCCACAAAGCGACAAGCAGGGAGGTGTTCCCTGACTTGCTACGGGGCAAGGGTCCCACATAGACAATGAACAACTGGACAACTCGGGGTCTTGAAGTTGGTGAGAGCCAAAAACTCTCAAAGGCAGCAGGGAAATCCAACAGAACGGTCCCACACGACGGTGCTTGAGAATGAACAGGATCGCTGGGGTAAATGATACATTCTAGAAAGAGCATCGGCAACGACGTTTTGGGTGCCGCGAATATGCTGCACCCTGAATTTAAAGGCCGCCAATTTTGACAACCCAGCGACCAATCTTCCCGAGTTGTCGAGGATGGGCCAATATCCAGGAAAGAGCCTGATTGTCAGTTTCCAGCAGAAATTCGGAATGCTCTAGGAACCTCCGAAACTTATCCATGCCGAAAACGACCGCCAGACACTCTAGCTTATAAATAGAAGATTTCTTTTCCTGAAGTGTCAAAGTCCTAGATGCAAAAGCTATAGGTTGCCGAGCGCCGTCGAACTCTTGAGAAAGCCACAGCTCCTACCTACAGCACAGGATGAGGAGTCAGTCTGCAAGATGAAGGGCCTACTAAAGTCCGATATTCGCAGCACAGGAGGTTGAATAATTGCCTCCCTAAGCAGTTGAAAAGTTCGTTCCTGATCTTCACCCCAAACGAACTTTGCGTCTTTCCTTCTTAAAGCGTCCAGAGGGGCGGCCACCTCGGAAAAGTCCGGAATAAACCTACGGTAGAAATTAACCATGCCGATGTATCTGGCAACACCCTTGGCATCCTTCGGAGGAGGAAAATCCCGAATGCCTTGGGTCCTAGCAGGATCTATAGATACACCCCTAGTCGACACGAGGTGACCGAGAAACGATATTTCTGACTTGGCGTAAGACACCTTCTCCGGATTGACTGTAAGGCCAGCCCTACCCAACCTAACCAAGACTTCCTCAAGATGTTTAACGTGTTCTGTGAAAGGACTCACTGTAGACCAGAAGGTCATCAAGATAATTAAAGACATACCTGAACTTCACATCGTGGAAGATGGAGTCAAGCATCCCAGTTAACGTTTGGGCCCCCATAGCTAGCCCCATAGGCACAGATCGGTACTGATACAAATTCCACGGAACACAGAATGCCGTGAGAGGACGTGATTCCTTCTTCAACGGAATCTGATGATAGGCTTGGTTCATATCAAATTATAGTGAAAAAATTTGGCCTTGCCGAACCAATCAAAAGCAGAATGGAGATCGGAGAAAAGCACTGAGTCTATTTCAATCTTGGCATTAAGTTTTCTTAGGTCGACCACCATACGTTTTTTTTCCATTCGGCTTTGGAACCAAGAACGCTGGACTGGCATACGATGAGTTTGAGGGCTCAATAACTCCTTGGATCCAAGAGATCCTTGATGATACCACGCATATCCTCCATCTTTGGAGGAGCCAACTTGTATGGGTGGGAGCGTACTGGCTGAGTGTCAGTAAGACGAATTTCATATTCAATAAGATGGGTAGAACCGAGCTTGGGTGTGAGGACCTCCGGAAATCTTGAGCAAAGCTCACGGAGAAGCCCAGCTTGCTCCTCATCCAAGTGACCGAACGGGTCCCTAAGGGCAGAACCTTCCTCACACTCTACCTCACCAACCTGCGGTGTCGATTTGAATTTTTCAGAATGGATTAAGGGACTGACACTCGCTGATTGAATTTGAAAATAAGATTGGCCCGCCTGAAGATCCAGCACCAAACCAGTCTTTTGAATAAAATCCGTCCCCAAAATACAATCCATGCTCAGGCCCTGGGCCACAAGGAAGCTCCACACCCATGAAAAAAATTCAACCTTAAATTTGATTGAAGCCTTCCTCGAAATTGGGAGAGGGGAATTAGAATCAGTCCAGCAAGTTAAAGAAGACTCCTCGGTGTGCTTCACCAAACCTAACCTTGAAATGGCTTCAAAAAGACGGGAAAGAGATGAGGCTACAGGATGGCCCGGAATCAACTAGTGCCTTATGCACTGAGTCTCCCACTAAGATATGATATAAGGGCACACCGAAGATGCTGTCCTAAGCCGTAGGTTTCCCTTTTCTGCTAGGCTCAAAGTGTCCAAACTATTAATCAAATTTTTCGCACAGGTACTATTTTTTAGACATTTTTCTTAGACCTCGGGGCAACTTCAGATAAAAACCCCCCCTTGGATCTAGTTTTTTGGACCAGTGCGATATCTCCTAGGACACTCCCGACGAGTATGACCTCGTTCACCACAGGCATAGCAGATGGGTAGACGAAGACCACCTGAGTGATGTGGCCCAGCCGCGGGATTCTGTATTGGGCGTGACAGCCCTGGAGGGCTGGATGGAACGATGAATGTTCCTCTCCGCCCTCTGCCGGTCAGCAAACTGCACGCTGCGCGAAGCAAATGCACAGACGGTCCAGTTCAGAAAAGGTTGGAAGGGCGACCTCTCTTCAGGATTGAGACCTTCGAGAATGGTGGGTGACCACAGTACTTTCGGGGATATCGAGCCTTAACACCCTACCATTGTCCCTCACCTCGGCACACAAACTTAGCGAAACTCTCTTCGTTACCCTGAGGCCTAAAGAATTTCTCCACACGGAGACGTTCCCTCAACAGACCAGGAACAAAGAAATCCAATGCCTCCCTATGAAAATCATCCAGGGTACCACCCCTCTGAAGAACTCGAAACCAGACAGTCACCCAAAGGTGGCCTACTAAACGGAGAGATGACATGCAGGAAGCTCGCTCCCTGAAGACCAGGCAAGTCCATGCAGTCGCAGGATCTCAGAAAGAAACCGCAGCAAGGCTTCAGTATCTAGACCATCCACCGTTGGCAGTCGCTGCAGCAACGGGGTAAGTTGGTTTGGAAAGCTTGTGATACTGAACAAAGGATCCCGTCACCACAGTCCCCAGTCCTCCAGATCCAGCAGGCATTTGGGTCACAGGCCCCCCGGGCCCGGTCCACACCAGACACCCCCGACGCCACACACACATCAAAGTGTGGAACAACTGACCCAGGGACCCGGCATTCACCCCCAACAGCCGCAGCAGAGTCAACCGCAGACAAAGTTTTTTTTCAGGAGCCTTTGCCAACTCGTCCCTCTCGAGTACAGTCAGCAGGATGTCAACCAAGGTGATGCGTTCCTCCAACCACTCCTTATCACCAGAACTAGAAAGCTTGGCTCTAAGTAGCGACAGCCTCATATGTAGATGGGTAAGCCGGGACAAATACCTAGCCCTCTCTCGGCCAGTAGGCGGCGACCCTCCAAACCAGTCCCTCACTGGACTATTCTCAAAAGTCCTCCAACTTAGCCTTCCAAAAATAGGCCTCTTGGCTTCTGGAACGTCAAATCTCTAGGCCAGGTCGGTGTCCAGCGTCCATATTATCCCGCAGTTGCTTCCGCATGGGACTCGCAGGTCGGAACCTGGAGTAAGCACCACGGAGGCACATACAACTCAAAATGGAGATCTCTCCTTTCAATAAGTACTCAGAGGCACAAAGAGAGGACAGGCATTGATAAATAAATAAAACACCACAGACTAACCAAAGCAACCACACTGACTCGAAAGTCAACGGACTAACAAAAGCAAAATAAACTAAGGGCGACAAGAGAACAACGCAGTTGAACAAACACTCTCCCAGCAAGCACTAAGCGCCGTACCAGAACCCAAAAAAAAATAATTAAAAAAAAAAAAAAAAAAAAAAAAAATAAAAAAAAAAAAACCCCAGGGGAAAAAAAATAACAACACCGATGATCAGAAGGTATAACAAATACCCACACAGTAACAATAATCAGAAAATAAGTAAACAAAGTTCACACACCTGTCCTGTTGATGCGGCGGGGAAAAAATAGCAAAGCGAGACGGCCACCAGGTGCAAGGAAAGTCACTAAACTAAAGACAACTTCAACTCATCCCTCTCACCACCAAGTGTGCACAAAACAAAAACCCCGGGCCCGCAGAGTGTAAATAACACGTAAACCACGCTCTGCTACCATTTTGTTCCCGAGTTGTTATGCGAAAATAAACTTTAAACAGGAAGTCTCCTCAATCGCAACAGCGAGGTGTCTCGGGAAGCGCGCGCCCCTCCCAAACTCGGAGTCAAAGCATAAAAATAAATTACAATGCCACTAGTGGGAGCGGGAGAGACGAAAGATGAGACAAAGATTTCGAGTACACGATTACAATTCAATTAGGTGGCAAACATTTTTACACAAAATTCCATCAAAAATGAAATCCTCTTTCCTAGCAAAGTAAAATAAACAATTTAAACTGCAGCACCACGGTGCACTCCGCGTAACTTACAAACTAAACTAAACAACAATAGATTAAAATTCCTAATATAAGACAATAACATAATAAATACAAAATTTGTAATAAAATTAAATAACATAATAAAATATAGAAATTTGAGTATATAAAGATAAACGGTAAATAAATAGAAATTTTGGTATGTAAATAACATAATTTCAGGTACGGCAGTGTAGTAAATATAAAAATTGTTTAACTGGTAAATTTTTTATGAACTCAGGGGAGGGATAAAATGGTTGTTAGAAATTTTCTAGGCCCAGTATGTTTTTAAAAGTAATTTGGTTTTCAGGTTTGTAGCCAAAAATTAAAAAAAAAAAATTTTAAAGGCCGAATTTTCGAAGGAGGCGCGGGGGCTTAGTTTGCCTCCCACGAATCCGAATTAAAGGGTTTTAAATTCCTTCCCACCTACAGATCACGTACCCTAAACTAAAATAAATGCTAGGGGTAGCTTCTACAACTGGCCCTCATTCCAGATATAATATCTGGCAAGCGTGCTACCCATACAAAACCCAATCCTCTTCAAGTTCACAGTACAAAGAAGAAAATGAACAACATTTTGGGATCCAACACTTGTTTCAAGACATAATAGGAGCACTGAGGGACACTCCAGTTTAGATGCCCTGGTCGGTAACCGTAAGGCGGCTGGGCAGAGGCGCGGGCATTCAATTTTATAGGTTCCAGTGCTGGTTTGGGTAGATTCGAGCGCACCAGTCCCGTTGTCGGCACTCACGGGGACCCTTGCCAGAAAAGTAGAATGAAATTAGCCTAGCCATGGGGCATCAGGCGGATTGAACCATGTGAACAGCCAGAGACAACGTTGGGTCGCTTCTGCCCGAAACGTGTCCGACCCGATTTTAGGGGTTTTAATTTTTTTTTTTTAGGCAAGGCATTTGATGAATCATAATTAATTTAATGTTGTAACTTTTTGCACATGTTTCTCAGCTACATCATTAGTAATAATAAATTTTCACTTCTTCTCGTTGTTTTACAATTAATTTTAAATATATGTTTTCATTGAATTGGAATAAAAAATTAAAATTAAAAAAAATATAAATGATTCCCTGTGACAAGTTAGGCATTTTCCCTCGTTTTGCACATGGTCCAGGGCTTTCTGCTGGACTTTATTGTCGTGTGACAACTCAAAAATATTTTTTAACAAATAAATACATGTAATTCATAATTTTATATTTTAAACGGTAATCGCCGACGATTCTACCTGGAATTTAACACTTGTAATTCACTTAATTACTATCTATTTCCCCTATTAGTTTCACGTCCCCCCTGTGCTTCGTTTAACAATGTAAAATATATAAATACTGCCCAAAGTTCTTGAATACGTAGAACGGGTTTGATTGTGATCAGAAATAACTTGAAGGCAAAATCCAACACCTTGGACTTCATTAAGCAAGAGCAAAGGAGTTTCTCTGTTCACCTCGATCCGCATACTCTCTCTGCATGCTGGAGATATCTAAGAAAACCTCAAGCAGTTCTTAATTACCAACCGATTGATAAGTTTGGATTCGCTTGAAGTGCACCTTACAAAAGTCATCTTGAAGTCTCTTCTTGGGGTTGGAGGATGATGAAAAAGATTGTATTTTTCTTTCATTGAAAGGTTTTTAGGAAGAATGGAAAAAAGAGAATTTTAATTTTACCTTTAATTCAAATACTTGATTGGAATCGATAGTCGACCTAAAGGTCCATGAAGAAGGACTGTTAAGAGAAACAGAGCGGATTGATAATCCGATTCAGAGGCAAAAACATTTACGTCGCGGGAAAAACAAGAACAAATAAATTAAAGATTGAAAAATAATTTACATACAGGATATAGGAAGGACAGTGAGACATAAAAAGATAATAAGAGAGTGCATTTGAACGATAGATCCTAGCTCTCTGGTGTTGTTTCTTTGTTCTTGCCTCGATGTTCGTCCCAGGCGGGACTTTCAGCCTCGAGTAGGCCTGCAGTGGTATCCACGAAAGAAACGGGTCACTCTATTTTTGCACAAAAGAAATCATTCACTGGACAATAGTGGTGGCGTTCCAAGAGCGACCGCGATCGGACCAGGCCAACCCTACCGACGGGATCTACGATACACCACACTAACGAGTACGAGAAAGAGGATCATCGAAACCTAGAGCACTACCTTGTACGACGAGGAGCAAACAAAGTAGCGAGAGTTTGGAGTGAACCACCGAACCCCCCGGGCACCAACATCATCAGAACGGCTCCCGGACAGTAACTGTGCCTAAATGCCTTTGACTATAGGTTATTATGTTCGAGCGGCGTCTAAGGGATCCGCCACACTGGACAGCGGACAAGACAGACAGACGGGGACCTATGCGGGAATGTCTCCACCAATAAAGGGCCGGCCGTTACATTTGGGACGATGGGTCCAATGGGCAACAGAGATAATCCTCACCCGAGATATTGTTGCTTCCCTGAACTATTTCCAAAAAATAGTAAGGAAGTCTTAATATCTTGAATAATTAAAACAAACAAAATCGCTACATCTACTGAAATTAATTACAAATACTATGTAAAAGGGTCTAAGATCCGTGGTGCAAACATGTGATGAAAAACAAGAGAAAACAGAAGAGTTGGTAAAGTTTTCCAAGTCTTTCAAGTGTTGGTAAACCTGGTGGAACAAATTCAAACTGGTATTCTCTTCATGAAACATAATACACGGCCTTCAGTAGAACCATTGATTGTACTAGTTACGATAAACGATAGGTAACACATGGAAATGCTATTAAACTTGAAATTTTGCTCGCTGAAACCATTTATCTGTTGATGCTACAATCGCGATACATCTTGGTGCACCCAAGCTGCCGTGAACGTAAACTTAAAACAAAACTCCCTCAAAAGGTTCCGTTGTTTCTGTGTGGTAAGCAATTAGTTGGATTGCATCTATAGTCCGCTTTTCAAGTGCAGCAAGCACCTGAAAAGTGTGTGAGAGGAAGGAAGGGGTGATCACGATTACATAGCGCTGTCACTCGTGCATAATAAACAGTGCATTAAGTAACGTTGTTGGTTGTTTTATCTCCGAAAACTTTACGAAATCAACGTAGAGAGGACCGTCACACTTGCAATCCGACAGTGGGGCCCGTGGCGCAGACCCTACTGTCCAAACATCAGAACTAACTGAATTAATCTTCCAGATCTCAGAATACATTTTTATATTAAACATTTTATAAAAAAAAGTATTAAAGCAAAAGCTGTTCCTATATTGAGAGAGACTTGGGGTGATTGGTTACTATTAGGTGAGAGTGTCACCAACCAGCTGTCTCATTTATGCGTTGATTCAGTTATTTACTTTATCTGTAAAATTAAATAAAAATTTAGGTTTTCATTGATTTACTATATTTACATGTTTAGAGATCTGAGTGGCCCCTTTGAAAAATAAATATAAAAAGCTGCAAGGTATAAGAAAATAATGAAAGTGTAATAGCAGGATGGCTATTAGATGATAACATTATAAGCTATTTTTAAATTATTTTTTTCAATTTCTGTTTCTGTTCAATTCGCGAATAGTACAAAAGGGTCGCATTCCACAATAATATACTTTGAGGTAAATCCCTACTGTAACTAAGAGGAACAAGTGTTATTTGTAACACTTTGAGAAAGAATTATGGTTTAGCAAACATTCAACTCTTACTTGACAATTTCATCAAATCTCAATATTTTTATCTGTGCGTTCAACACTTTGAATTTTTTGTAAATTCTCTTCGCCTATTTTTAAAACTCCTTCAGCATAAAAACCACATAAAATATTAGTGTTTACATAATATAATAAACATAAATCATTTGGAGCTCAAAAGACAAATATAAATTAGAATTATACAGCCTTTATTGGCTCAGCATTAGCGAAGCCTATCGCCTTGAGGAACTGTAAAATTTCATGTCTTTCTGCCTGTCTACCTAAAATATTTTTATTTATAAATGGTTCCCGAAAATTAAATTGATTCATTAAGACCTTTTGAGTGAGTATTTTGATACAGTACTGAAATATCTGTGAATTAAACCTCTTAAAATACAACAAAAGTAGTGGTCAGCCTTTTCTTTTTCTAAAGTGAATCGACAGAAAACGAAATTGTTCCCCAACTTTGAAGCACCAGTAGCTTTAATAACTCATTATCTTTCTGTGTCTGAATAACGGGATAAACAAGTAACATAAAAATAAATAAGGTACTTTTTCCACTTGTGAAATAGGATCTACAGTGTAATAAAAGGTTCTAATTAACATGAAAAACGTAGATTAATATTAAATGAACGCCGTTACAGTTGCATCGGGATAGCTGCTGAATATTGCAGTGTCCATCAGAAAAGGTTCCTGTCCGAGGATAGATGTACAGTGCAGATTGAAACTTCAAAGCAACCAGCAAAAGAGCTGTGTTATCTATGATTTAACCACTGCAGTAGTATTTTTCACTTTGCCTTATACATTTATATACTATGTTCTTGTACTGTTTAAATAAGTATTTTTGTGACCATTTTCATAATTATGAAAACTTGATTTTAGTACTGTTTTTCTTATTTATAAAATTTATTATATTTTGAAATAAAATAAATATTACAATAGCTTATGTTGTAAAGTGCGAACCCAGAAACAAGAATATAAATATGCACTTCACTTAGCAAAAGGCTCACAAAATTATTAATTAAACCTTAAATATTTTCATAAATTAAACACTTTTTCATACAGGTATAAAAGTAAAATACTACTTTTGTATCTTCAAAAATAATTTTTTTTAACTATGACCTGGATTTGAAGTTACAGTAAAATATGTTATTATGCACTTTATAATGATTATGACTAACTATATTGGCCCCGTTGAAGGGTCAGCGTAGACTGTGTTTAATTTAAAAAAATCCTAAATAAATATACTTATGTTTGCACTGGGAACGTGGCCTTATTAAATCGTAATATTCCATAAAAGTTTGTAAAATTGAAAAGTAAAAGTTGTAATTTTGCCCTAAAATTTATTGAGAAAATTACTCAACTGACCAATATAACTTTAATGTTTATGTACGATTTAAAACTTTACATTTAAAAAAATTTTCTTTCATTCCAAAATCAAAACTAAATTACTCTCCAATAGACCTAAATTGTTGCTAAATCGTTTCTAAATACGTCACAAAGATTCGTGATAGGGAATAAATACATTTAGGCAGTTATACACACAAACGTACAAAGACATGAACTGTCCTGAGTGGCAGGTAATATAAACTGTTAGTTTAACTCTCTAAAACAAAATTTATTTTTATGGGCCATTTCCTATGTTTGTTTTTCGAAGATATGAACAAATCTAATACAATACAGTATATGCTTTCGGTTCCCATTTCCTGTTGCTATTTCATCGATTTTGTTCTAGGTATTATAATGTATAACCTATGTACCAATACAATATATATATCGGATAACTTATATTTTAAAAAAAAAAAAATAACCCTTATCAGTAACCACTGTGCCCTCTTTAGTGACAACAAGGGATGCTACCCCCTTGACGGGATGATTTCGTTCATAAGAATCTTTACAAATAGTGTCTGGTGCATTTACTACTTTTAATATTGACTGTCTTTATCTACCAATAACAATTTTTCTTACAAATTCCTTAAACAGTATTTTTGAGTGGTATTTTAGTAGCTAAAATATGTCCTATGCTGGATTCTCTATAATCTAAAGTAATAAAAAAAACAAAATACAATTTTGGTGTTTTGGTTTTTAGTTATCATTCAAAATTTTCTCAAAACCCGTTGTTACTTGATTTGTTTGAATGAGTATCAGGACATTCCAAAATATTTATAAAAAACTTTCGTTTTTAAGACTAATATTGTAATTTACTTTAAATAGTCCCGCAATTTTTATAATTTTGCATTCTGTAAATGGTAAGCAATAGAGGGACAAATACTAAATCTCCTCAGTGCGAATCGTGTCTCTTTTTCTATTTCGATCTGTAGAATGGGTCGTTGACAATGCAAAAATGATTAGTGTTTCCTTGTTTTATTATGCCGTGTTATGTGTAATATTGGTGCAAGTTATCAAATAACCGTAACATATCGATTAATTTAAAATACAGATAAAAAAGGGACGATCTTCCCCTCTTCCCGCCTGAGGCATTGTTTTTTTTACTCACACTAACAATAAGCTTATCCATCTCCTTTTTTATTGCAACCATTTTTGCATTTGGCAATAATACAGATGGTAAAAGAGTCCCGCACGGGCTTCATAATTCACGAACGATTAACAGGTAGATCACGAAATCTTGGGTATATCATTACTGCACCTATAAATCAAACTTTTAAGGTAACTAAAATTATTGAAATGTCATCGGAATTGCCCGCAAAGAGTTAGAAGGAATTCTAAAATTAGAGCACAGTTCGGGTAGTACATGAAATTAAAGGTTACTTCACAAAGTAGATTTATAGGTGAAGTAATGAACCACCAAGTTTCACTGCCTTACATCTAATTTTTCGAGAATTATCAAGCCCGTGTGGGACTTTTTTAAACTCTGTATATTTAAAATCCATATAATACAGATAGGAAGCCGATTTAATATGAGTTATGTATATGACTTAATCTAAACACCATAAACCTTATTGCTTATTTTAAACTATAATAAGAAAGTATGAGAGTAGATATAAATTTATTTCGTTTGTTTCTTGCCTGGACACAATTTTATTAACTGATATATTCTTCGTTAAAACAATTTGTTTGTGCACATTATAACATTGTCAAAGTACGCTACAAATAAAATTGGTTATGGCAGATCCCTACTGTGCAGATAGTTACTAAGTTTTTAGTTAATAATGACTATTTTGTTAATTTATTAGTTAGTCCAGCGCCAAAACTAAATGTAGATAATTGAAGAATTATAATTAATTCCATACCAATATTAGCGAAGGGTTAAGGTGTCATTAATGCTGTTAAAATAAAATGACGTTTCACCGTCACGAAAAAATTTGGTTTTGTTTAACCTTTATGAACAAGAAACGTTTTATTTCATTAGTGCGGATCATATAATAGTTTTGTAGCTCAGAATTCTACTCGAAAACAAAAATGCCCAACTCAAAATTCCCGTAAACCAGCCCATTGCAAACAAAACATTTAATCGTATATATATTAATAGCCTTATTTCAATATGTGTTACCATATATCTAGCAAAGCGATTATGGCAACATATTTATTCATATTATCTGATTGGATACGGCCAAAACAAAACAGAAATTCCATAAAGGGACAAATGTTCTTAAAGATACAACAATAAATTTATTTACATATCGCTTACATATTAGGAAAAGCTGTGTATGTCATCCTCTAAATCTTTTCTTCAAACAATCGGTGTTGTAGTCATTATTAAACTATTCGTGAAGTTAATTTTTAATCCTACGTGCAAACACATTAACATCTCTCCATTTTGACCGATTTAGGTTAGAAAAAAGGATATTAGGTTAGTAAGAACCATTTACAATATATTATAAACGTATTATATGTTGCTGTTGCTTTTAAAAATAACATAAAAATTGTATACAGTCAAAAGGGACTTTTTAATTTGTGTAGAACAATTTGGGCCTATATTAATTGCGTTTGATCGGCCATACTGACGGGATAAGACAGTTGGCTGAGAATCTGAAATAAGGTTAGTTTGTGTCAAGTCACTCAGCAAGTACACGGACAAGTAAATCAAAAATTAGACCTGTCGCTGGATTTAGCATCTGGGCTCACATTCTGCTGACATACATAACTTGTAACTGCTGAATTAGCTTCTGTACACCAAACTCTTTATGTCATCTTTTCAACAATAATTTTTAAATTTAGTAATAATTTGGGGTGGTGTAAATTTATATATTAAAACCTGGTAATTATGTTTGGTCTAGCATAGAGAATTGGTTAAAAAGCAATATAAACATAATCAAGATTAAATAGAAACCTATGCATTGTAATTGAATATAGTTTTCTGTTTCTTTTTAATTACTATGATAATATATAACAGGAGGATTTCACAAAGTTGATATTCTCAAGGAGTTACGGAGCTTCTTAGTAATATTTTTACTCTTTTATTTGTTTTTTTTTAATTCACCGATCTTAATACTTTCCTTCAACTATATTTTTTTTCAAATCAGCGAACCAAGACAAATAAACTCCTTTGTTGGATGTTTTAAGCCAATTTCTAGTGGTATGAGGTATTCGTTTATTATATAATAAAAGTTATTTATGAACCATCTGAGTACTCATATTTTTATACTATGATCTAAGCATGATTTTAAAAGGATTTCGTTCAGATTACCGGCATCCTTAAAAAGGGGATCCGATTTTACTGCAGATCTCCTAGGTTTTTTCTACGTATACACGCTTCAGCATTGGTCAATTTCAGCTCATTCTTGTTTAAATATAATTTAGCAATCATTGAAAAGGACCACATTAAAAATATAAACTAAAATAAAAATTTTACTTGAATAACAGTACATAAATGGTATCATGCTTTGATACCTGTTTATTTTTCAACAATATTAATTACCTATGTTAACAAAAGCACTTTCTTTACAACTTCCTATTCGAAATGTTATAAAACAGATTATCTTTATTATTAAGATAATTAAGTGTCTTGTGGAGGGACATTTATAGTCCCTACACTTCGCCTCTAATAAAAGTCATTTTTCATTTCATTTTTTCATTTCATTCATTTACTACTTCTCATTATCTAGATATAGTTTAAAACTAGAAAAGTATATAAAGAAAACGGTGTTATTTTTCATTGAGTCTCAAACAATTTGGTAATAGAGGATGAAGAAACATATACGGGAGATTATCCGTATGTATGCCTAATAGGTATGCAAACTAGCATTTGGTGCCATTCCTACAACATTTTCCCTAGGTATAGCGGTTTGTCAGCCACCTGCAAGATACAAAGTTAAGTGCAAGCTGACAAGGGTAATGGAGTTTTCTCTTCATGGAACATTAATGCCTTAAGACCCTTGACTAGTTTCAAATTGGCTTCTAGTATCCAGTTTACTAGCTCCATCCACAGTAATGTGGTACTCTTATACATAGAAGTATTTTGAAAAAGCTACCTGGCGTTCAAAAGTGTTGCTTGAAACAAGTCTTAAGAAACTAAAACTATATTTTCTGTTACAAGATATACTATTTATGTAGTTTCTGATTACTTAGATTGCGTTAACATTTAGAATTTTTTTTAAAAGTACCACATAGCTTATTTTATAATTTATTCAATCCTATTTAGAAACAAACGCCAAATATGAACTAATTGAATGTATACGCTATAAATAATCGTTACTTCGATCAAACCAATGCGTTTATTCACTTTTCTTTCAATTATATACCAGTATGTTCATTTTCACACATATTATTATTTATTATTTTAATTTCCAACTGTGCAATCCAGTACATATATGATAATATAAATATATGGTACAGGAATTATATGAAACATGTAGTTTTAAAGTATGAGTCAAAGATCATAAACTATTGTAACAGTGTTCTAACAGATTGGCACCTGCTACGAGGTCTCGTAGAAGTACTGCGAGAAGAGTTAAATAAAGCATATAAACTATTAACTAGAAAATGCCTATAAACAAGATCAAACTATGTCAAATTATAATAAACAATTGAAATACCAATAATGATACAATAAAAAATCAAGTAGAAAACAACTGTAATTGATGATAAAC
Source organism: Homalodisca vitripennis (assembly GCF_021130785.1). Classification (NCBI taxonomy): domain Eukaryota; kingdom Metazoa; phylum Arthropoda; class Insecta; order Hemiptera; family Cicadellidae; genus Homalodisca; species Homalodisca vitripennis. The sequence goes on from NC_060214.1 coordinate 45,094,770, forward strand.
TAATTTGAACATCGTGTGATTTATATATGAGTTAAGTACAATGACATGCGTGTGCGTGTGTGAGTGTGTGTGCGTATGTGTGTGCGTGTGCGTAAGATAACTGAATACATAGCCATCGTATATAATGTTTAGTGGCCAAAAATAACATGTTAAAATATTGTTTTAAATATTAAGATGATAAGATGGACATTATAATTCAGTAAACGGAATATTTAAGGTCGAAAATATACGAACAAAGACACGGCGAACATTTGTAGGACTGTAGTTTGAACGAGTCCTACAATGCCGTAGTTTTGACGAGAGTGGTTATGACGTCACTTTTCTGCTATGTAAGAACTAACTGTCCTACTTATGCAAAACTGACCTGGACCTGCCATTAGATTATTCTACCTGCACTTATGTCTTCATTCCTGATCAGTGACGGTTCCAGTACATTCGCACAACGTACTGCTAAGGCAGTAAATATTAAAAACAGTTTATATTCAAACCAAAACTCTAGATATCTCATATAAAGTAAATTAATAATTGTAACACATTACGTTGTTATGTTTTAGATAGAACTTGTATTGGCTACTTGTTAACGTATACAATTAAACACATAAATGTATATTTAAAAATGGTTTTGTAAGGCCTTTCGAAAGCAAGGCTATCTTCGTCAGACACCCCATCAACGAACAGAAAATACAAAATAAAACACAATACAAAAGTATTTACAAAAAATAAAAGTGTTAAATATTTTTTTATTGTGTTTTAAATTGTAATAAGTTACACGTTGTACACAGTGAATTAAATTAGTTTATTTGCATTATTAACACAGTTAATAATTAAAAAACAACCATTTAGTTCATATATACATACATCAAATTTACTGCGTAGTATCAAATTACATTAAATGCATAATTAATATGGACAAAATATTGTGTTACCTTAAATAGTTGCTATAAACCATATCTTAAACGAAACTTTCGTCTATAGATACATGCTAAACTACATACTAGCGAAGTATAACGCTGACGCGGGGTTGTAAATATCACTCAAACGTCAATTCAATGGAAGACCAAATAAAGACATTTACCCAATATCATTCAATCCTCCTTTGCTATTCTCTATATCCCGCTTCGACAGTGTAAAGTTAATTCAAATAGTGACCGCAGGAACGATATGAGATAATATGTTTAGTTACTAGTTAACATCATAAACTAAACAGCTAGCAGTAGCGGCAACTTCGAAAGCAACAAGTTCTCCCCCCCCCCCCCCACCCCCCCCCCCCCCCACCCCCCCCCCCCCCCACCCCCCCCCCCCCCCACCCCCCCCCCCCCCCACCCCCCCCCCCCCCCACCCCAGTGTCCCAGTAACGAAATATACGTCCTTCAAACTGTACTATGTGCCGGTTAAATTTAAACTGACGGTATGAAATTTCATACTCTAGTTAATTCTGATTGCAATTTATAATTGAAGTACAGTCCGTTGAAAGTAAGTACTGTTATTTATATGACACGTTTTATTATTTGGGACGATTCTTCTTTGCATGTAGGCGCTGTTTCAATTTCAATTCAATTCAAAAATGTAAATGTAACTATTCTAATAATATATCATTGCTGTAATGTAAACATTTTTGTAATTAGTAGTATAAGGGCTGTTAATTTCAAATTAATTTGGTTTTAAAATATTTCTCAGAAAGGCGTATATAAAAATTACAATAATACAGTCTAAACGGGGGATTAAACATTTATTTTCATAGTTTATCCTTTAATTAGTGGAAGAAAACGCTACTAAAAAAAACATTTTATTATTTGCGGTTGAAAATTAAATTTTACTGAAATCAATAGAGTTTTGTTATAAAAACAGATAAAAAATATACGTAATTGCGAATTTGGAATCATGCTCTACAACTAAGGTAATCACAATTTACATTTTACTACATATTTGATACACATAAGTTGATACTATATTTGATACTGCTTATTAGTTATATTTTAGCAGAGTATTTTGAATCATTGTTTCGAGTAGTATTGTCAGAATAATCAAACTGTTCCTCAAAAACACAGTTAATTGTAAGTTTTCTTTTTAATTGGATAGTAGTTAATGCGAAAAAAGTTCCCATACAAATATATATTTTCCGATCATCGCAACACGAATTAAAAAATGTCAATTAATTTACACAAAATGTTGTTAATTTTAGAATTGTTTATTTCTTTATGGTAGAGAAGCTAAAGAGGAGATAGTAGTAGGAAAAAACGTGTTTAACCTCAATACTGTTAATTTGACTCAACCCAGTTCATTAAACTATGCCCTCATTTTGATCAACCAAAAAAATTAAACTGTATATTAACAGTAAGAAATATTTTGAAATTTTAAATTGTCACCCTAAACTAAGTAAAGTAAAAATTCTTTGTAGATTAAAACCTTAAAATTTAAGTTTAATACCTGTTTTTTATGTGCAAAAACTCTAAAACATTATTGCTTGGTGATGAAACAGTAAAGGAAACCTTATTACAATCCTTGGAAACAAAAATAATATGTAAAATTTGTTAAAAGTATTAAGTAATAACTATTATATATTATGAGAATACATTGAAAGGTAGGTTGCCTGATGGGTGTGTAATACTATTAACTAATGTAAAATAATAATGGCAAATTCTCAATTTATAATGAATAAAACAATGTAAATATTTCCAATCGGCTGTTAAGTGTTTTATTTAAGTCATTGTACAAGAAAGCCAAACATATTTTTTTATATAGATAAGAAAATTGAATTTCTCACTATAAAATTAAGAACTTAGTATATTTAAAATATAAATCATATATAATATCTATTGTAAATCTTAACTAACGTTAAACACTATTTTAACAAGTTGTGATAATTTCTTTGTACTTTTCTGTATTTTATAAATCTCATAAAACAAACCCAAATAATCAAACCAATACTAATAATTAATATTAATATTTAATTTAATATTAGGGTGTTCTGGTACTCGCTTAGTACACGTCCACTTCCAAAAAATACACAATCTCCTAAAACATTTTTGATATAGGATTTAAACTAATACAGTTTATGAAATAATGTAATACACCTCATTTAATATCATTATGTGATAAATAACTAACTTTAATAGCTTTTAGCTTACTATACAGATTAGAAACATTTCCTTGTAAGAAATATTATATCCTATATATATATATATATATATATATATATATATATATATATAAATATATATAATATAATGCAATACTTATTTTTAAACTTTATCTGGCGGTACAGCTAAGGATGTTGCTAGGGAAATACGTACACGATTTGACAAACTTTATCTGATGATAAAGTTTTTAACTGTGTTTAAGAAAGGAAAAGGACGAGACCAGCTTATATTCAACTATATCATCTTTTAGTCCAAGTTTTTATTCAGAGCGTAGCATTTAAATTTTTTGCATGGTGACAAGCAATCAGCTATATCATCCGTTATAAAATATTTGTTGTATAAGATAAATAGAAACAATTATTCTAATATGTTTACTTTCAATGATTTATACGATTTAACCATATAAATGGGTTTTAACAGTTAAATAAGCGCATGTTTCAATTTTTTAACAAAATTTCACATAAAACTAGTTGTCTCTTAAAATTTAAGTTTAATACCTGTTTTTTATGTGCAAAAACTCTAAAACATTATTGCTTGGTGACGAAACAGTAAAGGAAACCTTATTACAATCCTTGGAAACAAAAATAATATGTAAAATTTGTTAAAAGTATTAGTAATAACTATTATATATTATGAGAATACATTGAAAGGTAGGATGCCTGATGGGTGTGTAATACTATTAACTAATGTAAAATAATAACGGCAGATTCTCAATTTATAATGAATAAAACAATGTAAATATTTCCAATCGGCTGTTAAGTGGTTTATTTAAGTCATTGTACAAGAAAGCCAAACAATTTTTTCTATAGATAAGAAAATTTAATTTCTCACTATAAAATTAAGAACCTAGTATATTTAAAATATAAATCATATATAATATATATTTTAAATCATAACTAACGTTAAACACTATTTTAACAAGTTGTGATAATTTCTTTCTACTTTTCTGTATTTTATAAATCTCCTAATACAAACCCAAATAATCAAACCAATACTAATAATTAATAATAATATTTAATTTAATATTAGGGTGTTCTGGTACTCACTTAGTACACGTCCACTTTCTAAAAAATACACAATCTCCTAAAACATTTTTTATATAGGATTTAAACTAATACAGTTTATGAAATAATGTAATACACCTCATTTAATATCATTATGTGATAAATAACTAACTTTAATAGCCATTAGCTTACTATACAAATTGGAAACATTTCCTTGTAAGAAATATTATATTATATCCTATATATATATAGGATATATAATATAATGCAATACTTATTTTTAAACTTTATCTGGCGGTACAGCTAAGGATGTTGCTAGGGAAATACGTACACGATTTGACAAACTTTATCTGATGATAAAGTTTTTAACTGTGTTTAAGAAAGGAAAAGGACGAGACCAGCTTATATTCAACTCTATCATCTTTTAGTCCAAGTTTTTATTCAGAGCGAGGCATTTAAATTTTTTGCATGGTGACAAGCAATCAGTTATATCGTCCGTTATAAAATATTTGTTGTATAAGATAAATAGAAACAATTATTCTAATATGTTTACTTTCAACGATTCATACGATTTTACCATATAAATGGTTTTTAACAGTTAAATAAGCGCATGTTTCCATTTTTTAAACAAAATTTCACATAAAACTAGTTGTCTAACATCAATACAAGAAGAATTAAACATGTTTACATCAAGTTGAGATATATAAGCAACTCCTTACATGTGTATCAGAAGACATAACATTAGGTGCAAATGTGCCCAAGTTTAAAGAATGTCTGAAACACCAAACCTCACTTTATATTTCTCGCTCAAGACCCGTCCTGGCCGCAAATCCTAAATTAACGATATAACAATATATCTAATTACTTTATAAAATCATGTACTTTAAAGTTTTTGCATATAAACTTGTGACATGTTTTAATACACTTTTACACCCCTATGAAACACAATAAATCTAAGTAAGACATTTGTTATTTTTAACAACACTTTCTAACAAAGGCTAATAATTATAAAAACTTACTATTGTTACTTTAAGTATTATAATAATAATCGCAAAAGAACTCATGATTGGGTTGGAATAAATAACATATATAAAAGTAATATTTTGTGAGAAAACTGAATAGCAAAAATATAAATGATAAAAAATAGAAATATTTATCTAGATTTTATAATCAAATTGTTGTTTTAATAATATTTTGAAATATATTATAGGATAAACATGTATTGTATTGTTATAACAGATAAGTTCATCGTTACTTGTCAAAATTGATTATAAAAATGACGTTAAATATTAGTTAAAATAAGCAATAGATATTTAGATCAACTGTCAGCGTTAGGACTGCACTGTAAGTAAACGAGTTTTACATGGGATTGTGTATTTTTTGAATGTGGAAGCGGGCTATGCGAGTACCAGGATACCAGAATATTAAATTACAATTTAATATTCATTTTCTGTATTGGTTTAATTGTTTAGGTTTGTATTAGGAGATTGATGTAACAAAAGTCCCTAAGTTTATGCTTTTGAAAATACAATAATAGGAAAGCTATATCGTACAAGTCTAAAAACCAACAACATAAGAAATCTTGTAAATATAACGGTATATTTCCAGACGCCTACAGTATCAAAGATTATTTTCTCTTATACTCTCTTCCTTAACTTTCAAAGTATACAACCCTTTAAGTAACTGAAAACATATTGTACTAAGTTATTTTACCAGATGATTTCTTTAAAGTTTCGAACAAGTTACTCGATTCATCGTAAGGAATACCCAGAAAGGAATTGTTTCCAAAACGATGACAGAAAAACGTAAACTTGTTTCAACATTAATCTGACTTGATTATTAAAACGTATTTAATACAATTCTGTAGAGTAACAGCAACTATTCACGCTAAATCAAATGACCCAGAAACCTACGGTTCTACACAGAGTCGTTACAAGTCTTGTAATGAATAGAGAAGCAGAGAGTTCTCTATTGTAAGCTTTTACTCATTCAAGAATTGAATGGTGGACATATTTAATATTTTACTATGTTATCTGTGAGTTTGCTTTACCATATGAAAAGATTTGAGATTCCGTTTATTAAAATACCATTCCTAGCGTTGCTGTTATGACAAGTTTTTCAGACTTTAAAACTCTCTTACGTTTAAAAAAAACTGGATTTCCTAGTTAACAATAATGACATGACAATAATCGTAAACTTTAATTTCAATTTAAAAGTCAAGTTTACTCTCCAATTTACCTTCCTATTTGTGCAGCATGTGTAAACTGACGCTGTCGCGGACTTGGACTCAAAAGTTCCAGGAGCTCTAGTAAAAGAAAGGTGAACTGGAACAAAATCAACACTCACATTGAAGAAATATTTCCACCATAGCTGCGTTATGTTTGGAAAACCCGGTTGCTTCACTGTGTTTATAGATCGTGTCTTAAACATAGTATTGCCATTGATGGAAAATTGAGTATACCTCTTCCCTAGATTAAATTTCATTTTGTAATATAGGTGTCTGTGATGTTTAAAACTATCTAAAACATTTATTTTCAGTTTCTTCTTGATTTTATGAAACTAATTCTATGATCGCTTCAGACGAACAAGACTCCTGGAACTCTAAGATCTATGTGACTATTAAAGTCTGTGACTGAGTCAGATTCCATACACTGCATCAAGAGGAAGGTGGACCGGATCTAAACTCAACGTTTGCAACAGGCATAAATTGATAACTTTTGATTAAAGAAGTTTTCAAAGGACGTATTATAAGCATAAAATCCTTTATTTACTCTATTGAAGACGCACACCGAATCATTGTGTAAATAAAAGGAGATAGGAGTAGGCGAGTCCAGTGGATACAAAGTAAACCAGTCTGTAAAGCTTAATTAAGTCACCGGTTAAGCGGTGGGTACGGCTTGGCACGTGTGGTACTCCAGTCAGGTTCACTTAATTATAAGACGATGGGCCCCCTTTGTACTTTACTATAATAAGCATTAGATGAATTTTAGTAGGAGGGCAATACTGTAGGTGAGCCACGGCCCTCGCACAACACGTGTGTTAAAGCTGTGTATTGAGGTGATATGCCACATTTTGCAGTCATTGATGCCATTAACACGCACAGATTATATTGTTAAATGTAATATAATGCTAAGAAACTATATTAAACCGGTATGCCGTTCTTTACGGCAAATAGTGAAAAATAAATCTTTAAACATTAAACTAACTATAATAAATGTATAAGTTATGCTTAAACCATTTATAAGCATTTATCTTAATTTCACATAAGAGATTATTTTTATAGTATAGATTATTTTATAGTTTTTTAGACTGTTCGGTGGTAATATTAATATACAATCATTTTGTTATGGTGATGTATTTGATTTTCTATGCTCATAAAGAAGGTGTTTCCTTAGCAATGGCTACTGTGCGAAAGACTGGTGCTACGAGGTGTAGTAGTACGATAATGGCGATTAGAAGAGTAACTTAAGAGTTACGATCAGAAGCGCGGGAAAATCATTGTTTTTACTATGTCGAAAGTTGCGCAGACTGCAAATTATTGTAAAATGTCCGATAAAACTGTAACAAAGATTTTGAAATTACCAAATAGGCCAAATGAAAAAATTTGTAGCCCTTGAAAAATAGAAAGTGACTATATAATAGCAGGTGTAGATGACAACAAGGAGTGTATTTAATATATGATACGGTACTATTACATAAGGAAAAATATTGTTGTAACTTGTACGAAATTGTTATTCAATGGTTTTAGTGTTTATGACTAATTAATTTTAACCACCAAAAAGTATTATTTCATAGAAACGTTTAGTGCACACACACACACACACACACACACACACACACACACACACACACACACACACACACACACACACACACACACATACACACACACACACACACACACACACACACAGACAGACAGACAGACACACAAAACTTTAATATTTAGAAGTCAGTGAAGATTGTAATATATGAAATGTAAAAAGTATTTATTAAATTAAGAGAAAATATCAAATTTTTATGTTAAATAATTGAGTCTCTCATATTCTTGAAAATAAAAAAATTACAATTTAATAATTAGCAAACGTATTTTTAAGATTTATACAGACAGCCCATTATAAAAAGTTGTCATTTCCGTCGTTCAGTCCCGCGACTGCATTTCCATTCTTCATATAAATTTTAGTAGTTTTTTTATTATTTTTAGTACTTTTACTTTGGATTAAAAAGTGAAAATCCGCTAAAATATTTGCCTTTTAACTTTTATAAACTATTCTATACAAAGTTTATTAAATTAAAATCGACAAAGAATAAAGCATCAACAGGTTTCTGTTAGCAGACTGTGGTGAGAGGTTGGTAAACCTTTTTAAACTCTGGCCACTGAGTTTAACGTATAAGTTTAACTGAGTAAACGTATACATATACGTTTTAATTATCATTGACTATATTTATTAAGTAAGACCTGATATTTACACCAATTTGGAAGTTTTTAGAACTTATTTAAATTTTAAAAGTCAAAGAATTGTGTCATATTTATTTAAATTATGTCTTATATTTGTAGCATAAAAGAAATCGTTGGCCATTTATTTATTATTGTATGGAAAACTTACTGGAAGAGTAAGTGAAAAACTGGAATTGTAGTTTGCATAACACATATTCAAATATTTCATAAATAGAATAGTTAATTAGTTACTTGAATTTACAAATAACCTTTCGCTTCACCATTAAAATTCTCGTTATTTAACAATAACCGTAATTAGTTGTGATATTGTTAATTTGCAGATGCTAATATTGAAACACAACCTCAGAATTAAAACGTTTTATATACATTTTAATTAATATTAAATAAACAATATAATCAAGATAAAAATGTATAGGTCTACACGTATTAAACTCGGTGGTAAATGATTTGAAAGACCGTTTTCACGGCTTAATCCGTAACGAAGTATTTATGTTGTGTTATTAGGGGATAATCATTTTCTGTTGAAAATTTTAATGAATGTGTATAATTATGATAGTGAATTACTTATTTTCAGTGCCTTAAATAAATTTAGTAAGGTAGTTTAGTAATCTTGAGCAAAAATGAAAAACCAACACACTCAAAGTAGTACACACAAGGTCTAATTTAGTTCTTTACGGTCTACTTAAGTAAGCTCATATTATTTTCTAATTACAAATGTAACCTTGGAACATGGTAAGACCCTTAACGTTACATGTTATACCACCTTCTCTACGATGGATTCCTAATAAACATTTCGCTTAATTTAACTGTAAATACTCACTTACGTTTGTGAAACATTACATTTTAAAAAGGTGTAACACAACGTTTCGAGGATTGGAATCTATCCTCTTTTTCAGGTGGGGTAAATATTACTAGATATACAATAATAAATAAGAGAAAAAAGAAAAGAAAAGAAAGAAAAAAGTTTAAACATTCCCAAAAGCTTCTTGGAGTCTAGTTCATGTGTTGTCACTGCAAAGAATGTGTCACGAATACGAGAAACACGATTACACATCACACCGGCACGGAAATATAACGCTGACCTCCCCTACCTGACGAACAGGATTGATCGTAATCCTCGAAACGTTGTGTTATACATTTTGTAAACATAACGAAGCATTTGCAAATGTCTGAAATCCTGTTATCCTGTCAAACCATCCATTGTCAACAACAAACTTTAAACAAACTACTTCTTCAAGTTGAAAAAATCTTTCAAATAGCTAAAAGTTATTCTACTTCGTGCTTAGTAGTTCCTGAATTTATAATACAAGTTTTGAGTAAGCAATAATTATTCCAGAAATTACGATCATGATTTTGTTTTATTTTTACTTGCAATCACCTGATTGAGTTTCTTGAGTGATAATATAATTTGAACATAATTCTTTTCAGCTTATTCATACATTACAATTTTACAAATATACAAGTAAAATGATTGATTGTTTTAATTTAATTTGAAATATTGGTTGAGACACCCTCTCTTCTCACTGGGGATCTATTGATGGACGAGTGGCGCACTGTTCTCTTACTTGGGAGTTGAGAAATATTCCACCACTTTCATAACATTTCACTTACATTCCTTGCATAAAGTTTGTTACTTCCTTTCTTTTACATTTCCCGACTGTTTTAAGTAAGTTGTTTTCAGTTGCAGTCCTACCAATTAATTCAAGTTCACCCCAATGAATATCTGTTTTGCTGAACTGTTATTTATGTTTACAACTTTTTTAAACTTGACAACTATTAATGCATATTATATATTATTTCTATATTAACTTAACTGTGGGAAGGATTTTATTTCATATTTGCTTTAGATTTTAATACAAGCGCATCATAGATCTTATCTTCTTGGTAGTTCAAGACAATAGAAAACACAATAAAAGTTTTATAAATGCACGTACAACACATCTATTCAAGTATGTTACATAATTAGTTAGTTGTAAACGTTTTGCCCTGTATGGACGTGTCTCGTAGAATTGGAGATATACATTATTTTATATTAAGGGCGCTTATAATATAAATATTATTTTGTTTAACATAACACACTCAATCGCGTCAGTAGCTTTTAACTAGAAATAATAAGCTGTTAAGTAAAATATAAAAACCACCTCTGGCAAATGAAACATAATGATGATATCTAATATGTCAATATGTAAATTTAGCTCTCTGTAGATCAGATTACGAGCCAGCAGTACCTGTGGCTATCAGGAATGTAGCGCCATAAGAATAATATTACACTTTAAACATTTTAATGCTTTATTTTAGGTCGTATACTTATTAGGAATACTTTTGTAAAGGCATAATTAATGTATCAAAACAAATACTAAGGGTTTTAGATGTTTCGATTGGTTTAAAAGGAAACGTTGTTAAGAGTAAAAAGCTAAATTATTTTATTTTTAATATCACAACGTGTTTAATTTAAATTGTATTAGGTATTGATCAAGTTTTGTATGGTTTATCGGTGTATTATCATATCAATTCCCAAGTATTCAATTATATTTATACAAAAATTCATTGAAAAATTATATTTTGAAATTAATATAGAATTTTTTATTAAAGAACCGTGTTAGTACCTTAGAAGTGCTATGTGAGTTAAACTTTGTATCATTGTAATATTTTTTCATACAAGAATTGAAATCACATGCCCGTGCAGATCGATTACTGAGAGGAATTGTACGAGCCATCGTCGTAGCTTGGTTATAACCATTATAATGGGTTAGATTTTAACTGGCCATCTTCATGATAACAATAAAAGATATAACTGGAAGTAATTAGTTATTTATTAGTTACATCTCAAAGGAACATAATTGTAATAGTAATAGGAACGTAAATAGTAATTATAGTGCTCTGTGTGTAAGCAGATCTTGTTATTTTTAAACTGAACAAATGTATAGAGAAACAAGAAACTTTAGTATCAAGATCATTTACAGAAGTTTCACTTATCTTTACTTGTGAAAGAAGGCTTCCTGACACCAAAGCAATATCAGCAATGTAAGTGAAGTTACACTTCACTCCGCGTGAAAGTGACTTTGGCAGCGACCAACTTGTAAAGGATTTCCTAATAAGTTGAAACTTCCTAATTACTTGAACGTTTTCTCATATTTTCATCCACGAAGATACCTGTTTCAAGATACAAACTGTTAATGCGAGTTACCTGGTAAAAACATCAAGCAAAGAGTTTTACATCTAATAACAAATATAATTAAAGATAAGGGGGAAATACAATGTAGGCCATTCATTAACATCATTTCTGTGTGTAAGAGCATATTCCAACTTAAAAATGGGTCTTTTAATAAGGAATTGATAAGATGCTTCTTTGAAGCTTCTATTACACGAAAAAGATTTGATTGAAAAACATTTTCTTTTTTTCAATAATGAAAATTAAAAATATAATCAAATGATTTGCCTCAGGATAAATAATCAATTTCACTATAAATTGTACAGTAAATTGAGCTATCGCGTGCTAATTATAATATGTAAACGATGAAGATAGACGCATAGAATATATAAAATAAATTGGAAAACAGTTGTACTATATGTAACACAAATTTTCTTTACTGGGGTAGCAATGCAAACTTAACTTTGGTGACGGACATGTAACGTATTCAAACCTAAAGTATTCATGCACGCACAGAGCTTGAAAATGGGCCAGTTACAATCTTACTTAATGTCTGGTCCTATTCTATTCTCCTATTTCTACATTAAATGTTAAACAAATTATTTAGTTCAACTATATTGTGCCTCCAAACATTCCTAAAATTTTGTGTTATTGATATCATTGAAGTTGTTCTATGAATTAATGTCATGGAATTTTTCTAAGAAATTATGTTTATTTTGTCGTTATTTATAAAAAAAAACTATTAATCCGAATTCAGAGTATGGAATTAGTTCTTTACCTAAATTCAAATTATTCTAAAATTTGTCTGTAAATATGGATATTTTCTAGTGTTCACTGTCCTAATTGCCTAGCAGGTAATTGCGTGTGAAGCCGTGTGTAAATGGTAGTGTACTAATATCAATATAGAATTTAAATCACGTTTTAAATTCTGCAAATCTAAATAATGCATTGAAAAAAAAATAAATTTAGTAACAATAAATTACTCTCAAATTTGAGTACATAGAGGCAACGTAACTAGATAATTAATGAGAGTAAATATCCGGTAATATTAGTGCCACTGCTGTCAGTTACAGAAGTTGCAATTAGTTAATACTAATGCAAATGTTGGTCTAGTAGCCAATATCTCATACGGTTGAGTAATCTGATGGATAAGGTGGAATATATGTTAAACAGGCTGGGCAGTAAAGTTGAATAGTCCACTTTCAATAAAATATAAAATTATTATAATTTTTATTGCCAAAATTGGGCATCTCAAACAATGGAGCGCATTTTTGATAAACAAATAATAATTTTTATCAGAAATCGTGGTTACTAACAAATCCATTTGAGTAATACTACAAGCGGAAAAATTAGAAGACCAAAAGTAATCAACTCTACGGTGGCACCTCTGATAGTAGGCTACATGACTTTTAAACTATAGTGTGTGATGGAGAGAATAACCATTGAGTACGGAACAAACAATAAAATAAACAGGTGAATGTTAGTCTAAATATATATCCAAAACCTAAATTTAAACTTTTATCCCATCAAAAATATTTATCATATGGAAGAAGTCATTATTGCTATTAAAATCTCATCACAAATCTCACAGTAAAACTCTATCTCATACATTTCTGTACTTATGCAATGTTTTAGCAGACTTTCTCCATTGTCAATGGCAATGTCAGTTTGCTAGATAAACGGTTTTCCGATTATACGGATTACATCTCGCCGACATTGCATAATAACGGAAAATGGGATGATCCGACAGAGCGTAAGTAAAAAATAAAGAAGCAGAGACAGACATACAGACGACAGTAATCCTATTTAACATTTGACTAAAAATTAATAGAGCTCAACCTTTGATCAAGAGGAAACAGTAAACCATTTTCAACATTTTATGACGTTCCTCTCTAAAGTGATCGCACAAAAGAACAGACAGAAGGAAGTAAATTTGACGCCTTATCTAAAAATTAACAGAGTTCTTCCTTAGACCAAGATGAAGCGATATTCCAAGATTCAAGTATCTAGAACCTTTGTATGGGAAGTTGTCGCAAGTACGACGGTCAACTACATGATTTCAATAACTTCCTGTCGGCTACTTAGTAAGCCAAATAATAACATGGATATAAGTAAAAAATGCATCCAACTAAGAAAATACTTTTAGAAATTTTATAGCGATAAATAATAAAGGAGTAATATTAAATACTTACAGGGGCTTTGTGTACATTGCGACTAATATTGTAATGGAACAATTAGTTTGAGCAATAAAATTTGAGGACTAGGTCGTGTTTGAACATTTAATTAATAGATATGTTATCGTAGCTGGTCAACAATTGTATTCATCGAGTAACAAGATAACGCAAACTTTTGTATGGTTGAGATAGTTGACAATTATTTATTTATTATAGATGTAGAATATTATAAATAATTTATACTTTCTGTGAACCTTTTTTGAGCTTATCTCTATGTTATAGCTAGTAAAGTATTCTATATAGATAAGGTGCGAGTAACACGTGTCACGTAACAGGTTACACTGAGGTATGTTGCACCAAATGTTTCAATTCTGTAGGTCCCGTGCTACTATGTCACATGACAAAATGTCATACGCTTCAGTTCTGTTAACTTCAAAATATATTTATAGTGTGATGTCCATCAGATTTAATAATAGGACAAATGTAAAAATGTTCACTAAATTCAAGCTAAATCCTCTAATTTTACATTGTGATATAATTATAGTGATAAATAAACTTCATTGTGATCATAATATATAATTTACATTATAATTTTTGTGTTTTATTAAACCCATCATTAAACCCGATTTTGCTTATATAAATGACTCTTCAACCCAAATTTAAAGCCTATAGGTACGTTACATTTAGAAATGTCATGCAGACAGACATACGACTATGGAATTGAATATCGTGAATTGTTGAAAACGAAAATAAAAACAAAAATGGAAATTTTCAATCCGAATGACTGGTTTAGACCACACTCATCTAAAAATGTTGGTTTTATAATAGTTATAATTGAAATAATTCACTAAATCATTCAAAATTCTGATGTGTGTTAATAACTTTTATGCTATAAAAATATTTTTGATTATTTATCTTCTAAACAGTATACATTTTTAGAATGCATTTCATTGAGAGAGAATACTTTTGATTAATGAACACAGCAGATGTAACCCATATAATTTATGAGAATATGAGATTACAGAGCAAGAGGTAGTATCAGGAAGCAATTTTCGTGTCAAAGTTGAACGATAAGTGAGTACTCTGTGATGAGTTAAAGAGACTCTAGAGAGTAACTCGTCGTCTAACTGGAATTGGCAAACTTGGCAAACTATCCAGAACTTGTCAAAGGCAGCGTTAAACTTGGAGCGGGAAACTCTGGGAATATAGAGATGTGCAACAACTCTAAAATCTCAATGATACCTACAGGAACATAATAGAAGGCCAATTCTGAAATGCATGTAATTTAACGAGAAAAGTAAAAACCGTTATAATGAAAGTGATTCTTAATTACATCAAATTATAGACAATAGCTGATGTGGGTTAGGATGGGAGGCGGAAAAATGAATATAAAGTGTTGGTGTAACAGGCATGTAAGGATGTAAGCGTGAGTATGTTTGAAATATACTGGAAGCATTTGGGTTTGTTTGGAAGTATATAGCTAATAAGATTGTATGTATGTTGGCTTGTAAGTAAATATTAGAAAATAAGTAATATAGTGTGAGCGAGTTTTTAGTTTTTGTGTAAATATGTGTGTGCGAATGTGTGTGTGTGTGTGTGTGTGTGTGTGTGTGTGTGTGTGTGTGTGTGTGTGTGTGTGTGCTGCACGCGAGCGTTTGCGCGCGCGTGTGTTTGTGAACTTGAGTGTGTGTGTCTTCTGGGGGAGGTCATGCGAGACTAATACGTTGATGCCATAAATATAGATAACAACCCTCGATGATTAAGGAATGGTGAATTTTTGTACGCAGTTTTTCCGATGTCCGTTTGCAAACTAAGAGTTGCACCAAGGCCTGTCCGTGGTCTTGATCTCCGACAGTTGGTCGTTTGTCCTTCTAATAATTATTTCACTTACTTCATCTAGATACATTCTCACTTTAGTTTTATTTTTTCATTCTATGAAACATTATTTTTACTTTATTTTATTTAATTTTTTTTTACTTAATAAGATATAACAACATTTTTAAGGTTTGAAATACCAATCAAGTACTTTGTGGTGACTCGTTCTCACGCACAGGCTTTAGTAGCCCATGTGAGAATATTTCTCAAATAATTAAATTAGAAAAATATAAATTTATTTTACACAATATACGTTAAAACCCAAATATTTATGGTAATTGTATATTTTTTAGACAATGAATATATTAATATAATTATATAATTTGTAAATTTTTTTGGAGAATAAACGATTTTTGATTTGATTTGATTTGATGGCTATTATATAATCTGGCACATAAAATAGCCGTTAAGTAATTATTGTCAAACCACTGGTTGTTGCTGTTTTTAAAATTGTTAATAATGAATGATATTTTAAGATTTATTTTGTTAAATTAATAAGTAGTTAACTTTCATAAACATTATGCTATTACCTAAATTTTAACAATGTTCATCACAATAATTGGACGTTTTTATCAATTATGTTAACCCCTTTTACACTTTTGTGTAAGATTTCTTCTGATTAACTAATAAAATAAATATGTAATAAGAAAAAAAGTATTATATATAATTACTTTAATAAACTGTAACAACTTCAATATTTATTTATTGTATAGATTCTTGAGTCCAAATATAATGAATGAGCTAAAGAATACTTTTTTCAGCTTATAATTTTCACCATCGTTGAACGTGATGTCAGCATAATATAAACACACTCACAATATTCCAAATTTTAGTACCCTTAGAATACACAATCATACTTGCATTTATTGTTTACATATTGCCCGTCACCTTTTTCTATATATCTCCACTACCATCCTAAATAATACAATTGGTATAAAGATATATAATAGTATATGTGAATTTAGTTTATGCATTTACAATGCTTATAATTTCCGAGAGAGATAGCATCGCTTCTGCGACGTTCATAAAATGTAAAATGAACCGCGACCACGACGTTCTACTAACTGCATAACACTACTTATCAAGCTATGTATCTTAATATTTTCTCAAATTTGGAAGTGAGAACATGTTTTAGTGTCTTTGACAGCCTCTTCAGCTGCAAGGGTCAACAGCTATGTAGCGTCACTTATAATAATTAATATAATTTTTTTCTAAATTCGAAATAATTTAAAACCTTTCTGATTATTCCTTCATATAAACATTACGCAGACTTCAACGAATATTAAAACAATTAAATAATTATTCAATATGTTTTCGATATTAGCACCTAATAACACGTTCAGCGATTCATTTAATTTAAATCGTTATAACAAGCTATTTAAATACCTATTTGACTTTTTCATTCATCCATTTAAACGTTAAATCTGATATACCATATTATTGCTTAATTTTATGTAAAATATAAGTTTTGATGAAATCCAAACACATATAACGTATATAATTGTACGCTGAATTTTAATCCGTTTAAAATGTTACCTCACCACAATATTTAATAGTTGTTTAAACAGAAAATTACATATAGAACTCATAAGAAGATATAAAATTTGTAAATTATTACAAAAAGATTAATAAAGTTATTACTATTAACACCATTTTTCACTAATATAAAGTTTCATTTATAGCTGAATAAAAAACACCGAATGTACCAGAGTCCTGTAATTCACATTCACTCTCTCATGTTTAAATATGTAACGTCACCATGCACCACAATCAAGCCAGAGCAGCTGTTGAATATTCCAACGTGTGAAGTGGAAAAACTTGTCTGGAAACATCAATCTTATCTTTAAACTTAACATTTAAATTTCTACACTTATACCTACGATGTCGTTGATCCTAAATAGGTTTAAATAATTTTAGTACTTGGGAAAAAACATATATACAATAATTTATTTTATATTTTGACTATATGACCTTATACATGGTAGAGATAGTCGCCTATTGTATTTTTATTTATACAAGAAATTGTATGGTAATTATGAAATTAAAAAACAGTAAAAGTACTGATAGACTATCAAAGCTAATAGATAGACCTATTTCTCTCTCTCTCCCTCTCGCACGCATAGTCCTATATTTGTAAAGATTTTCACTCTCGAATTTGCTTTCTTAAATATTTCTAAATATCACCAGTTAATAGAATTAATTCAAACATATCAAACATTTATTCAATTTCAGATTATTCTTTGAGTTAACATGTTAATAAAATTAATAAACGCACTGCTAAAACAATTTAATTTTCAACTTTGAGTCTACGCACAAGTCATTAAAGCCCATGTAGGCTCTTTCCCCTTTAAGTTTCCTAATTACGAAAATGCAGTAATTAGATAGCAAAAGTAAACAATAAATGCTGAATCTATTTGTTTTCCATTTTAATTAGATTTCTTTATTTCGATGCATGGGTTAATTCTTTTGAGATAAAAGATTTTTATTAGTGTGTATTAAGTTCTGTCATGTCAACTATAAGAATACTATTAAAATGCCATGGTTTGTTAGTATAAAAATACCCCCTCTTTAATATAAAATACTGCTGTGTGTACAGTTGTACATTTTTGTAAAAGTAAAAGCTATTTTTGAGTAGATTTTTGGAATATTATGGAAGTTAAAATGTAATTATAGGTTGTTAATACACAATGACTCAAGTATCTATGCTGTGTAAATATTATTGTACAGAAATTGCTTATTAGGTGTCCCCTAATATAAAATATCCCTTCCGGCTGTGTAAAAAAATTTACATTTCACACGAGGCTGTCAACTTGAAGATGCATTTTTTTGGTTTATGAACTTAACACTGTGATCAAAATCTGATGAATGAGACATTGGTAGCTAATGATGGAACATATTAATCCGCAAAGGTTTCTTCCTAAATAGTTAATATAAAGAATATTTGGCTGACAATTTTACCTTTAGCAGATATATTCCTCTGGTAAATGTTATACGACTTTTTCTAACCATATAGACGATAATTATTGTTATATTACGAGAATGTATAATAGAAATGATTTTGGGAATTTCATATTAAATGCTATCAAAAATTACCTTTAAAATATTCTCCCATATATGTTTTGTCGCTCCTTTTATAATGAGTAACCCTATTTTTAAATGTGTATCATGAGTCTTTCATTATCTAAAGTACTCAAAGAAAAGAAGTATTGTGATTGCTCATTACATTAGAACATAAGTTTTAAAAAATCGTGGAATGTTAAATTGAAATTAGAATTGGAATATTTTCCAATGGCCATAATTGGTAAGTGGTACCACTTTACGAGCATGGCACCAACTCCTTTACAAACGAAAAACACTATGGAGATAGCAGATATTGATTCTTGTAGATATAACATAATATTGTAATGGTTTGTCCAGTGTGTTTTGATTATAGTGTTTAAACTGGCCCGTCCTTAAAAATAATTGATCCTTAGCCGTCGGAAAATTACCATTTGACAGTACCCAATTTTCCCGAGTTTGATTGGTCTTCGCAAAATTAAAAAACAATAAATAATTGTTTCAAAGGTGTTAATAGGTTGATATATTCTCTGATCATGTATATATATATATATATTCCACATGCCGGATTTAAGCAATATCAGTTCTTCTGTGTTGTTTGTACCACGATTTCAAAATAATTTGACTTTAAAATAAAGTTGTTTTCGAATGCCTAGGGCCTATTTTTTACCCAAAGTATATTCGATGCATAGTATTTTTACAATAGGTAATTGATTATTCGTTTTTAAAATATTCAAATTATATTAATGCAATAAATAGACCTAATAAAAATCACAATATGATTAGATGTGTATTATTTTATTCAGTGAGTGTGCTTATTCTTCAAAACAATAAGGTATAGGCGCTGATTCAAGAGGGTTGCTAAATCAGCACATGGACACGGTCAAGGCGCTGAATTAGGACCCCCCTACCCTAAGGGGGTGCTTATTCAGGGCCTTGACACGGCCAGTGCGCTGATTTAGCACCCCCTTTAGTGACGTCAGAATTTCGTCAGTAGCGAGGGGGTGCTATGTCCAGGGGGTGCTAATTAAGGCGCACTTGTTGAGTTATTATGTAATAAAAATTAATTAAAGCGTGTGTTTTAAATGTCTTTTTTAGACGATACCAAAAAGTTGTTTATCACATGGAGCAATAGTGTTCTACGACTCTGTCCTCAGCTTTCCCTGGTTTGTGAAACAAAATCAGTGTTGTATTTAAAAATCTAAAACATCGCTAACAATCAAACCTTCAAAATATGACCAGAGAATCCAATATTTATTCATACGAAAATTGTGTTCATATTGTTTGTTAAATTGTTTAAGAACTTTCCAGTTGCTGTAATACAGTAAAGTCGCCAAAGTATAATGGTTTGTAATTGCAGTGATAAAAACGGTAGATAACACTAAAACCTAATTATGCCTAACTAACAATAACTCACGTTCACGCAAAAGTTTTAAAATTATTAGTTAAAATTTTTTTATCTAGTTTTCAGCACTTATTGCAATTTAACAAAAAAGTACATAATTAAGTGGAATTCAGTATTAGAATATGATATTTATAAAAATAAATGCTTGATAATTACATAATAAAACATTTAACATTTTAAAATTTACTCAATCAGAAGAAGAGTCAATTTTTACGACTAATTTGAAGTCTTGAATGTACAACTCAAATTTGTTTGACGTAAGATTCCAATTTCATCCTTTTGACATGTTACTACCAAACGTCATTATTTTTAATCACAGATTTACATCTCAATCTTGAAAAAGTTACTCTCTAGTTATTTTGGTTTGTCTCTTTATTTTAATATGCTCAATTTTAACTATAACATGTTTTGATATATTAGAACATTGATAACATTAAATGTTCATTTAATTATAAATTTTATAATTATCAATATAAAAAACTAATAATAATACAAAATAACTATAAAACAGTAGATACTGAAAATATGTAAATAATAATAAACACTTTAAATTTTGTTTGAATTGTATTTTTCTTCAGTTTGTTTTTAATAATTTTTTATACATGATAAGGCAGACAACGCGGGTGGATATGTCAAAACGGTATGACAAACTTAAACTATGAGAAACATGTTTAAACTTCCAGTTTATTCAACCTTAATGTAAAACACCTTTACTGTACTGCAAGTGTCCACAAACATTTTCATCAAACTTAACTAATGGGATTTTCATCTAAAATATTTTAAGAAATGTCCTTGATTCTGCCGTCTGCCAATATTTTTGTGTTTTGTATATAAAATTATATATTTAAATTAAATATAGGTATGTACAAGTTGTATCTTATGATATGCGTTACAGAAAAGAATATTTCAGGCTTTAAGTGGCAGTAATATAAAATACACAATTGGATTTAGAAGCTTTCAAAGACTAATAATCAACAAAAAAAACTAAAATCAAAAAAATTTAATAAATTCGAGTTAGACTGCCCTTAAATTAAATATAAGTATAAAGTTTAAACTATGTACAAATTGTATCTTATGATCTGCTTTACAGAAAAGAATATTTCAAGTTTTAAGTGGCAGTAATATAAAATGGTTAATCCTTAATAATACTAAAACTGGACATATAATTAAAAAATAACACCTTAATAAAAGTAAATTTTATTTGTAGATAAACATTTTTATGCCAAGTTTATTTAGCAACGACAAATAGTAAATGAGCTGTCAAGGCTTTACTGAGTACCATTCCTCACTAAAACACAAAAATCGAGTTGTTAATGGTGTTTAACTGGTTATCAATAATTAATTGATTGCATCATTTAGCAGCTGCATTGACCTTCTCATTGATGTCAACTCGTACATTATTAAATGTTTTAAGTGCATTGATGTTTGGGCCAAAATAATATTTAATCTTTGTTTTATAATGTTGCTATATTGTTATCAGCCCTGTTATTATACATATATGGTCACTTTATACAATTTTACTAATGTATAACTAAAATTTACATCTAAAATTTTTTAAGAAATGTCCTTGATTCTGCCGTCTGCCAATCTTTTTGTGTTTTGTATATAAAATTATATATTTAAGGGCAGTCCGAGTCCCATTTAAACTCAATGTTAACGATATGTTGCATAACACAAAAAAGTATTAGAGATAGACTTGTAATCTTTTTTTATTTCAAAGATAATGTATTTGTCTAGTTCTTAACAAAGGGGTTTGGCTTTTTAGTAAAATTTATATTAACTATGTTTTATTTTTACTTTTTATGTTATTTTTTTAATTTTTTTACATAATATTTTTTTAATTTAGCCTATTTCATTTTTTTAATCCAGGTGTTAAGAACTAGTTTAAGGTTTTGATAAGCTGTAAAAACATTTTGGTGATGATATCTCTTACGGTTGTGGAAATATCCGACATACTATTTAAAAAAACTTAGTTTACGGGAAACGGCCAAAAACTAACAGAAAGCGTAATAAGAGTATTAAATTACATTTATATAATGTCCAGCTCTGTAGGAAGGGTTGCCTGGGTCTTCCTCCTGCTGAAATAAGTCCTCAATCTTCCTTTTAATCAAAGTTCTTGATTGCCGCACTTTTGTTTCAAACTCTAAAAGAGCTTTTTCAGCCTTGCGGATGCGCTCTTCATCAAGGCGTTTCATGGCTTTCGCCTTACCCCGCCTTACCCCAGCACTAAGACCTAACTCTTTCTCCATTTTCACTTTGGAGAAGTAACCATCATTATAAGAGAGGACAGCTTCATAAACCCCGAATTTCAATGTATCAATAGCTACAAATGTTCTCTTTGGTCGACGGGCCCATATGACGTTGTTTAGCGACTCGTTGGGGTTTTGGGACTTCCCCTTCAAGCACTTTTTTAGCAACTCACGATCTGACAGGGCTTGGAAAATAGGCTTAATTTCTAGCATAATGGCTTCTGGAAGATGAAAGTGCAGTGAGTGGTCATAAGTTTCAATAATACTAAGTACACATTTGTTGTACTTACACCAAGTATCTTCGGTTTTAGGGCACAACTGGTGAGTAGGCTTTTCATTCGAGGACTGAATGTGGAAGTATGAAACCCACACTGCTTGCTTCATACCATCCAGATTGTAAGGATTTCTCCTGATAGCCAATCCGTAAAAAATTTGTATTTTTTGAATAGCTGCTGCTGTTAGCCTATTTTTACCAGACAAAAATTTGCCATCCGCTAATTTGACTTTCTTTATTTCCGCTGTAAGTTTCCGCAGTCTCGTACCCATTCTCTTTTGTACGTAGCCAACGCATTCTAGCTTGCTAATTGCCACATCTTGGCCATAAGGATGAGAGTCGCATACAGATTTGTAGGCATTTGTATCACCGTCACCTAAATACTCTGTGTAGCGAACGTTATACTGAGGAAGCGATCTTTCGAATAGCTTTATTGCCCCTTCTACCTCCATCCCACCACTTGTTCCTTGGTAGTTAGCCTTACATTCTACAGTGTGCTCATTCTCATGTCTATTAGGGCACTGGCAGTACTTGGACATGGAGTATATATCAACCACCTTGCCTGTATCAACCGATGTTATTGAAACAATGCCATTCATCGACGTGTGTCCTCTCTTTTGCCAAGAGCCATCTATAGCGACACACAGATCCCTAACGTTTTCATTTATTTCAACAGCTTCTTCAACTGCAGTTCTCATTGATGTCTTACATAGTTCTTCAGCTTTTTGTGATAGCAACTGCTCATGTTTCTTTATTTTTGTTGGAGCAGGTAAGTTCATAATACCGCAATGCGACTGGGCCGCGGTATACCCTTTACCAATTACTCTGAGGCCATATACTAACCTCAAATTTAGGTCAAAGTACGTTTGAGCTTTGCCATCATCACTAGTAGTAGTAATTTTGTAACAATTAGGAAAGGTCTTATTTACATCACATTTTTCACATGAAAAAAAAATTCAGAAGCTAGGCCTACCGCAGTCTTCTTACTAAAGCTAAGCGTTCCGTGACAAGATTTACAGACAGCAACCTCATCTAGAGCACTTTTTAGTTGAGACAAGTCAACTATTTCATATTCTAGGCTATCATTTGTGCTGTATTTGTCTAATTGGGCTGTAGCTTGGATTTAGAGGTAGAAGACCTCGGTCGATTCTGTGGTGACTGGATCAGTTACTTCAGTAGGCCTAGGCCTAGGCTTAGGCCTACCAACATTCTTCCTGACTTTGAAAGCCGAATAGCGGGAACCACTTTTCTTTTGGTTACTCATAACTAATACAAAATAAAACAGTAATATTCACTAAACCAATTTGAAAAGAATGAATTTTGGTTATGAGAACCGTGAGACAATATTTTAGAGGCTCGATTAAGAAGGGCCACTTCACACTAGGCAGTGAAGAAGCCGAACACACTGAATTTTAACAAGAGTTCACTATGTTACACATAATGAGTTTATGAACAGTGCATATTCAAATAAAGTGCATAAAATAAACAGTTACCTTTGTTTTCATGAGAGGTACCTAACCGTAGACTGCTGTTGTTGAGGGCCAGGTTGTGATCAGGAAGTGTGGAAATAGGCTGCTGTCTTGTAGGCAGGCGTGAAGACGGGAAGATGTCCTTCACGGATTCACTCACGCACAATACGACCGCAAACGAATAGTTCATAACACTGTGGCCAGTCCTGTAGAGCACGGTAGACGCGGGTGTCCGGGAGCAGAGACGTTCTGGTAGAGATTGCCAATCCAGAGCACTGACTTTAATGTTAATGTAAATGTACAACAAATAGAGATAAACTAATATTTAAATGAGAGAGTAACACATGGGGAGAGAGTAAGTATGGTAAGCAGTGGCTAGAGTGTACACAAGTGTCCCAGGCGGGACCGAGAGTATAATGAGCAAGCGTGCCTACGCTTGCAAGGGTGGGCAATTGATAAGTCAACAGTTGTGATTGGTTGGTGAGTGTACAGTAAACAGCTGATTAGTGAAACAATGGTTCATTGGTCTGTCGCTGTACGTGAATATTTTAATCCAGTAAGGAATGGTATTGTAGGCACTAGACCGCAGAAAGAGATATAGAATTAATGCAGTATATACAGTTTAGTAAAATAAAGGCAAATATAGAGTATAAAACTGCCCAAAAAAATATATACATAATTATTGTTCAATAAAAGTAGCCTTTTCGTATTAGGCAATAAAAACAAGTTATTTAATGCAATAATCCTTAACATACTGGCCGCCTTGAGGGGCGTCCGGGGGCCATATGCTGCGCATGTTAAATTAGTCATTTTAAGGTACACATATCTCTAAAACCTTACGACGTAACTTACTAAATTTTTTTCTTTTGTTATGTATGTCTTTAGTAGAGTATTTATGGCAACAGGAATTTCTAAAATAACTTTATTTAGGTATTTTTAACAAATGTTTCTAAAATTTACTTTTTTTATTCGAAAATTTTGACTTTGCAACCATGTAGAATTGGTTTTAGGTTTTAAAACCAAATTTCCTGTGCTGTAAATAAAAAACATGAAATTTTGAGCAAAAACAAAACAAAAACTATACTAATACCTCGAGTAGTTTGGAAGATATGGGTACCGAAGTGTAAAAAGCCAGTTTTTCGGGAATTCCATTTTTTCTAGGCTATAACCTAAACAATAGTGACTCATGTATCTCAGTGCATTCCTGCTGCATAGGCTGGGTTATCTGGATCCTCCTGCTGCTCATATATATCCTACACACGTCTTTTAGCTGCCTCACGCTTCTGGCGACACTTCTTTTCAATATGTTCTATCGCCTTTTGTGCCTTCCTTATGCGCAATCCTGTCCGAATCGCTTCATAACCTCAACACAGTTTTTGTCTGGCATTATACCTACTTTTCTTGAGTACTTCACATTTAACAATGTATCCTTTGTTGAACAGGCAATGGCTTCATAAACACCAAAACCCAAGGGTCTTTTTTCGTAACTAAAAAGTCGATTTTGGAATACGCGACCACACTACACTATTTAGCGACTCGCTCGGATTTTGGGTCTGTCCATGAAGACATTTCGCCAGCAGCGTCGGGTTTAGCTAAGTCCTTGAAAATTTGTTTACCTGTTCCATTACTACAGGGCAATGTGGAAGGTGTTCATTGTGGTCATAGGCTTCTTTCTTCTGGATAGCTTGTTGGTATTTCGGACACAAACTGCGCTGGTTCTTCATTTGTTGAAATGAGATGGAAATACTCCGCCCAAAACTGCCCTCTTCATATTTTCCAGACTGTCAACATTTCTTCTAATGGCCAGCCCATAGTATAATTAAATTTCATTTATAGCTCGAGAGTCAACCTACCTTTCCCCCCAATAGTTTTTTATCATCAGGAAGTGTAAACAACACAATTCACAAAGCAAATAACACAGAAACTTTGGTTGTAACAGATGACAACAAATGAGAAAGAACCATATGACAGTAAAGAACAAACAGTGTTACCAACACAACAAGTTTGTGTAGCTTATATTATTACAACTGTAGTATGTATAAACATATGTCCCTCGCCCTGACGCCGCTGCCAGCGAAAAACACAGTGCAGACCATTACAAATAAATTTAATTACATAAGGTTGCACTCGTCCAAATTGTATGTATGATATGTCAAATTACTCGTAAGATTCCAAAGAATACAAAAATGTCAAAAAATAAAAATTGAAATTTTGACCCAAAATGGACCCCGGACGCCCCTTGAATCACCTTGGGATTAAATGAGAGAAAGAGCAACATAGGCTCAAATTACAAAGGTTATAGGCGGTGGGTAGAGAGACAATTAATTAATTGTAGAGGTGAGGTAAGAGAAAACACCTTCACTGCTGGACGAGTGAGAGTTCCACTTGAGGTCTTGAGATGTACCACTCGAACTGTACTATCTTGTCCTGGAGTGACATCAGTGACCCCGTGCAAGGGGCCAAGAGAGAGCCGGAGTAACCTGATGCACCAGGACGAGGTCTCCAGGTTAGAGGTTGCGGGGAAGGAGTGCTCCACTTTGAGGCGCTGCTGAAGAGTCTGGAGATATTCTCGCTGCCAACGCTTCCAGATACGTTGGTGCAGCGCTTGAACCAGCTGCCATTGAGAAAGGCGGTTCGTGGGTACGTCCAGCAAGTTCTCTTCAGGCACGGAAACCAGAGGAGAACCGATCAAGAAGTGTCCAGCGCGTCAGTGGGAGAAGATCGCTGGGATCAATGGAGAGAGCGGTGAGCGGGCGGGAGTTTGAGCATCGCTTCAACCTGACTTGTGAGCGTCATGGAATTGAGACAAAGTTAGTATGTGAAGTCCCATGACACGTTTTAAATGGTGTTTTAGCACTCTTGATGGCACTTTCCCAAATTCCACCTTGATGGGATGCAGCAGGAGGGTTGAAGTGGAATCGCATTGAACGGTCAGCAGCAAAGTCTTGGACTTTGCGCTGGTCAGCACGTGAGGATTTTGTGTAGGGCATTTTTAGCACCTACGAAGTTTATGCCATAGTCACTATAAAGGTCTGTGCACAGGCCACTACGAGAAACGAAGCGAGTGAGAGCACCAAGGAAAGCTTCGGTGGACAGGTCCGTCACCACCTCAATGTGAATGGCCTTCGTTACCATACAAACAAAAATAACAAATATAGGCCTTAATAATGCGGACAGAGCGTAAATTATGGACCTTGAGCGTAAAGGGCCACCCATAGTCCATGCTGTGGAGATAAAAGCTCGGGCTGGAGTAATGCGATCTTTGGGGAGGTCGCCCATGAGAGGTGCATTATTTTTAGGCCGATTCTTAAAACATGTGAGGCATCTAAAAATGCGAGATCTTCAGCACGCTGCATGCAGAGAGGATCCAGACTTGCTGGGGGAGCAGAGAGAGAGTAAGCTGCGCGCCAGCGTGGAGATGTTTGGACATGGACATGGTCAATGAGGAGGTCCATGACAAGGTGCTTCTTGGGCAGGATGCACGGGTGAGACATGTTCGGCGGGAGGTCAGCGTGGCGCAGTCTGCCGCCGACGCGTAGAAGTCCCCCAGTAGAGCCAGATCTTCAGTGAAAGCTTCCTCTTGCACGGTCTTGAAAATTCGCAGCTGGGCGGAGTCCCGTTCTGTCTTGGAGAGAGGTCCGAAGTGGCGGTTTGGTGAACGACAGTTGTGGATAAAAGGCAAGACGTAGGCTATCACGTTCAACAATTTCCACCAGGAAGAGTACTGGATAAGGAGGTCCCACGTAGGCGGTGCTGTGGCCAAGGCAATGACAGGAGTGGAATGCTTCAGCTCCCCTAGCTCCTCCAGAGAGGACCGAGTCCAGGCTGGAATCAGTATCTGGCCAGACCGAGGAGGGGAGACGCAACCAGTCGGGTCCATGCCACTGAAAGGGGATGATCCACCAATTGAGAGGGAAGGATCCCACGGGAGGCGCAGTCAGCAGGATTGGAAGCACTGGGTATGTAGCGCCAGCAATCCACAGCCAAAAGCTCTTGAGTTTGCGCCACACGATTAGCCACATAGGTTTTGAGGCGATAAGAAGGTGTTTTGATCCACGCGAGGGTGACAGTAGTCGCACCAGCAAACAATAGAACCAAACGTGCGGGTGGGGAGCTAATTGAGTAACACAATATTTCACAAGTTGGGCCAGGAGATGAGCTGCGCATAGCTCCAGTCGGGGCAGCGTCACTCTTTTGAGAGGAGCGACGCGAGAGTTTTAGCCATAACTTGGGCTTACGTGCAACGTGTCATTGGAGGTTAGAGCGGATGTAGACTACAGCAGCATAGCCTAGTTCTGGAGGCGTAAGTTCAAATAAAAAGGCGTGCCATTTTTGGTATATTTCTGGAGGGAGCGGATCATCCCAATCTATGCCAGAAATCCATACGAGTTGCATGATATTTTTGCGAGCATTATAAAAGGCGCCAAAAAACAGAGGGGTCATAGACTTGAGAAATGAGACTTAAAACTTTACGCTTAGTGGGGTTTTCAAAAGAAAAATTAAAATTAAACGTAAACGTGTTAGTCAGAGGGGTCCCTTTAAGGCCCAAAATAGAGAAATGAGGCTCCTGAGAGGGTTGCAGAAAAACTGGGATTTTCCGATGATCTTCAGGAAGGTGTTGCAGAAGTCTCGGAGAGTTCGAGACCCACTTCCAGAGCTCAAAGCCACCGAGCCGAAGGAGTTTGATGAGTTGATCTTGAAGTTCAGCGGCGAGTTCTTCAGTCTCAGCTTCTCCGCAGATCAGGTCGTCGACGTAGCTCTGGTGTTTGAGAATCTCAGCAGCATGGGGGTAGCGGTGACCTTCGTCTTCTGCCAATTGATGTAGCGTTTTGATGGCCAAGTAGGGTGAACAGTTCAGGCCATAGGTAACTGTCGTGAGCTTGAACGTGGACATCAAATCGGTTGGGGGTGATCACGCCATAAGATCAGTTGAAAAATGTTGATCGTCAGGATGCACCTTAATTTGGCGGTACATCTTTCTGATGTCACAAAGAGAACACTACGTTCTGAAGGCGGAAGCGCAGAAGAATGTCACAAATATTATTTTGCGGTTTAGGTCCGGTCAACAGAGTGTCGTTGATAGAGAGTCCGGAACTGGTTTTGGCACTGGCGTCAAAAACGACGCGTAGTTTTGGTGGTGCTACTTTGTGCCTTAAAAACACCGTGGTGTGGCAGAAAGTAGTGGGGAGTGCTTAAGTCAGGAGTAGGGCAGCCCTGCATATGGCCTAGAGAGAGATAGTCATGTATAAAATCAGAATATAAATTATAATACTCCCACATTAGTGGTAGCGTGGAGCTTGCGCTCGAGTGAATAGGGTCTACTTTCAGCATGAACTTTGGAACTTCCCAGATGAGTACTGGTGTTCTTGAAAGGAGGCGGACCATATATTGACCCTCACGGTCCATGGAGTGCGCGGTTAGAAAAATATTCATCGCATTGAGTTTCTTCTGCAGACCTTTTACTGGGAGCAGGGCAGTCCTCTTGTATCCAGAAACGCTGCAGAGAGGCGTGGAGGTCCACCTCTCAGCAGTCGAGAGAAGAGAGACAGCCATAGTAGAGACAGACTGCGTCAGTGGTGTGCAGGGAGCCGTCCCCATCAGCACGAAACCTAAACAGGTGCCCAGGGCGTAAGGTAAATTGAGACCAAGAGAGTAGGTCTCGTGAGTAAGAATATGTGGAAATAGCGCTCGACCAATAAGCACGTCAATGCCACCAGGGAGGTGGAAGGTTGGATCAGCCAGTATAATATTTTTAACATTATTCATGACCTCGTGAGATTTTTGCACTCGTGGGAGGTCTACAGTGATTTGTGGCAATATGTGGAACGATTGCGGGCGGCAACTGGGTGGCCAGCAAGAGTTTTCACGCCCAGAGTTAAAAATCCGCGTGTGTGAGCAGAGGTTTGAGAAAGGCCGGCGACATTATAGTGGCCGGACGGCGCTGTGTACCAACAGTTGGAAGGCTTTCTCGCTAATAAAAATTTAGCATGCTTCCTGAATCAATTAAGGCACGAAACACATAGCTTGTCCGTTAGAGGCGGTGAGCTTGACAAGAGAAGTACCCAGAAGAACCGTGGTACTAGGGGCGAGGTCTTGATGCAGTGTGCCATGAGCGTGTAGTGTGGTGTGTTCGGCCGTGCTAGAAGGTGAGAGCGCTGTGGTCGCAGGCGGGGGGCGGACAGCAGGTATAGGTGTTGCACTGCTCTGCGCGGGCCGGCCGCCGTCAGGGCCGTTTTCCACAACGGGACGAACGCAGTCCGACGTACTAACACTGGACCGCGTTGGCCGATCAGTGAAGTGTAGCAAGGTATGATGACGACCACGACATTTTCGGCACGTGAATTTTAGACTGACATTCACTTAATCTGTGCGTCCCCAAACAAGAAAGAACGGCGGTTGTGCTGTTTAATAATCCCGTGCCGTTCTTGAGGTGTCTTTTGGCCGAAGCTGGGACAGCCATACATTTTATGACTGCTCTGATGGCAATAAAACATGAAGGGCCTTGTTTATAGGGCCGAGGAGGGTGGAGAGGAAGCCGCTAACAAGCTCACGTGTTTAAGAGACGATTTGGGCTTATCAAATCTGTGTTTTCACCCAAAATAAGAACTTGAAGCGTTCTTGGGGTCCACAATATTGTCATGTAGACTACTGTCCTGAATGTGGCTGCATTACTGGTTGAGAAACTCAATTATTTGTTCAACCGAGGGCAAAGTATAAAGCTCTTCCATTTTTCGAAACTGTTCTAGCGGGTGACCATCCGATTATCAATCTTGCGTAATAACAAGCTGAGAGAAGTGAGATGTTACTAGTGAATGTCATTGTTTAATGCTTTAAGTGATTGCGTATGTTCGTGAAAAAGATTAAGGAAAAGCACGGATATTCTTCACAGATGTGCTGGAGATGACAGGAAGGTCTAGTATTTGATTTAAATGTAGTGTGAGTAGACGCCTAGTATTATGGTAGCGATCCTTCAGCAGCTGATAAGCGATTGCATAATTTTGCTCAGTTATATTTAGCGACTTTATCAGAGAGAGTGGTTCGCCTGAAAGCACGCTCAAGAGATATTGAAATTTCATTCATCGCTTAAGTGCGCATTGTTGTGTACGGCTTGTTCATAAACGTTGATGAACGTACAGAAGTCCAAGGCAGCTCCGTCAACAGTTTTTTAATTCCAATTTCGGTAGCCGGACGTTGACTTGAGGGGATGCAGGGCGGAAATAATTTCGCTTTTATTAGCTTTAGCTTGTCTCTTGGTCTCAATCATAAGCACGTTAGCAGAAACGTAATCAACTAACTCGTCCACGCTCGCTAATGCGGAATAGTTAGGTGTATAGTCGGCATCTACTTTTAATTCCAACTCGTGGCACAAGTCTAATATGCTGAAAAATTCCTGTCTAAGTCTCTGAATAGATTTAGCTCTGACAAGCAACTGCTGAAGTATATTTGGAACGGAAGTCTTCTTAGTTAAATCATAGATACTTTTTATCTGAGAAAAGAGGTGTTCTCGCTTTGCATTGGCCACTTTAAGAGACATCGCCATGTTTAAAGTGTTTGTAGAAAATTAATCAAGTTGAGTAAAACTTCAAAGGTGAAAAGTAAACAAAATATTGTCCTCTTGAATTGAGACAGTGATAAAAATAGAAACTAAATTATTTTCCTCTGAAGTATTTTCCCCAAGAAATAAGAAGTATATAAACAATATAATACAGTGAAAAACAATTTAAAAATATAGTTTAGTTTTTTGAGGTAAAAACTCAATAATAATGCAATAAGTAGAGTAGGCTCGTATAGGCCTATAGTATAGTTTTGTTTTCAGAAAATAAAATAAACTGTTATTATGGCAAAACGTAAACAAAGCAAGTTGTTGTTATTAAATAATAAACAACACATTAAGGTTACTGTTGAGCTAAATTCAGCTATAATGTAGCAGAGGCTCTGGAAACATTTATGAGCACGTATTACATGTAAACTGTCAGTGGTAAAGTATGCTAGTGTTGTGACAGTAACCATAAACCATGCATACATATGCGTGAGCAATGTTCAAATAGAAATTATAATAAACAATTGTGAGCAGTAAGTAGCTTTTTTTAAAGCTGAGACTAGAATATAGTGTTGACAAAATGAACATTTAATTTTACAATAAGAGTCCTGCTCAAGGTAAAGTGTCAATAACCAAGATTGTTTATATTTAACCTGCTTAGAATAATGCGTATTACAAGTAGGGCTGATAACCACCAAGTATTGAGAAGCGGTAAACCATTAAACTGCTGTTGTTGAGGGCCAGGTTGTGATCAGTAAGTGTGGAAATAGGTGCTGTCTTGTAGGCAGGCGTGAAGACGGAAGATGTCCTTCACGGATTCACTCACGCACAATACGACCAGCAAACGAATAATTCATAACACTTGTGGCCAGTCCTGTAGAGCACGGTAGATGCGGGTGTCCGGGAGCAGAGACGTTCTGTAGAGATTGCCAATCCAGAGCACTGACTTTAATGTTAATGTAAATGTACAACAAATAGAGATAAACCTAATATTTAAAATGAGAGAGTAACACATGGGGGAGAGAGTAAGTATGGTAAGCAGTGGCTAGAGTGTACACAAGTGCCCCAGGCGGGGACCGAGAGTATAATGAGCAAGCGTGCCTACGCTTGCAAGGTGGGCAATTGATAAGTCAACAGTTGTGATTGGTTGGTGAGTGTACAGTAAACAGCTGATTAGTGAAACAATGGTTTCATTGGTCTGTCGCTGTATACGTGAAATATTTTAATCAGTAAGGAATGGTATTGTAGGCACTAGGCCACAGAAAGAGATATAGAATTAATGCAGTATATACAGTTTAGTAAAATAAAGGCAAATATAGAGTATAAATTGCCCAAAAAAATATATACATAATTATTGTTAAATAAAAGTAGCCTTTTTGTATTAGGCAATAAAAAACAAGTTATTTAATGCAACAATACTTAACACAATTCATAAATAAACAATGTGCACTAACACAAAATGTAAAATAACCCAAACTAGGTAACTTAGATTACTGTATTATTCACTGCCAACACAACTGACAATAAGCAGAAGCATAACCACAAAAGTAAACACAAGTTAGTAAACAGACAATGTTGCCAGCTGTATAAAGCATAAACATATTCTGCAGGGACTTTGTTATTATAAGAAGTTCCTGTGACAAAAAGTCGTAAGAGCTGGAAAAATCTACGCTGAGATATCGTGCAGTACTTGTTTTAAAATATTTTTAAGTTGGGTTATAAATTTATTAGTACCATGTGTTATACACAATTGGATTTAAAAGCTTTCAAAGACTAATAATCAACAAAAAAACTAAAATCAAAAAAATTTAATAAATTCGAGTTAGAATGCCCTTAAATTAAATATAAGTATAAAGTTTAAACTATGTACAAATTGTATCTTATGATCTGCTTTACAGAAAAGAATGTTTCAAGTTTTAAGTAGCAGTAATATAAAATGGTTAATCTTTAATAATACTAAACTGGATATATAATTAAAAAATAATACTTTTATAAAAGTAAATTTTATTTTAGATAAGCATTGTTATGCCAAGTTTATTTAGCAACGACAAATAGTAAATGAGCTGTCAAGGCTTTAATGAGTACCATTCCTCACTAAAACACAAAAATTGAGTTGTTAATGGTGTTTAACTGGTTATCAATAATTAATTGATTGCATCATTTAGCAGCTGCATTGACCTTCTCATTGATGTCAACTCGTACATTATTAAATGTTTTAAGTGCATTGATGTTTGGGCCAAAATAATGTTTAAACTTTGTTTTATAATGTCACTATATTGTTATCAGCCCTGTTATTATATATGGTCACTTTATACAATTTTATTATTGTATATTTTTCTCCGTAGTCAAGGCTTTTATTAATCAACTGCAATTTGAATAATGCAATTTTACCTGCTTTAAAAATTTGAAGTAACAAACATACTAAAACATTGTGTAAACCAACTTAGTCCATTTATAAAAAGTAAATCTTTAGTATACAGACAACTGAAAAAAGTTACATTCGGAAAAAAACAGCATGTAATGCAACCAAACTATTGATGTCATAGTAAATTATCAAAGTTAAACCACTGAGCTATTAATCTCATCTGCTAAATTTTACAATAAGTTGATTAGTAGTATATAGTATAGTATGAGTGGTTAAAGTATATTAATTATTCAATCAGTGTTAGTAGAAATACTTACTTTATTTTAAATTCGTTCTGTAAGTAGGCTTCCTTAATTCACAAATATACTGGTGGTTTAGTGTAAGGTTTTAAAAACTGAATATTAAGAAAATAAAAACAATACCAGGTGTAAAATATTAGAATAATTAAAAAAAAAATTGTGTTGTTATTTGTATGTTATGATGTTTTAGAATGGTGGCTCTACTCGCTGAATAAACCACTCAATTAATACTTTTAGGGATAGCGTTTGTTTAGAATTGCCAAATTAACGGAGTAGATATGGGGACTTGCATCTCCTATCGATATAAATTGAACGCCTAAGGTACATAGGTTTATTGAAATAGTTCGAAAGTACCCAAAGTTAATGCGCCAGGCTTGAGTGGCCTCGTAATGTGAGATGAGCTTAAAGTTCTGCAAGTACATTCTTCAAACTGTTTGACGAGTTAAGTGGTTAAGACTTGACTTTTGCTCCTCGGAACTTTTCGACGAGTTGGGTTACTTTATAGAGTTTCTATAAAAAAATTATGTGGCTATATTTACCTAAAAATTCGCCAATATAAGTATATTTTAAATAGCATATATGTTAGGACTGACATACTGACAAAACTGTGTTATTATAATTAAACTCGGGGAATTAAATAAAAGTATAGAGAACAGTAGGTAAGTAAGTAATAAAATAGACTTAAGAACCTAATTATTTAATCACAAACCCAAACTACAATTGGTTATATATATATATATATATATATATATATATATATACCAATAGTTTATACAAGACAGGTAAATTCCAAAGTAGCGTCACTAACAAAACTCCAATACCTGGTAAATTCGACTGTACCTCCAAGAATTCAATTTACCAGGTAACTAGTAGGTTTTGGCACAAGGACTACATTGGGCAAAATTCAAAATCTTTGCGGGTAAGAATGACCGGTCACCGTTTTTCTATCAATCACAAAGATGAATAAAACCAGTAGCCTTATACGCTATTCACTATAACAAAAGCTTTGAGGATTGTTATAAATTCAAAGCTATAAGCAAAATTAAACCTTGTGAAACAGCTCTCGAAATTATTTAAATTTAAGGAATGATGAATTGGCACACCAACTTAAATTAAAATCGAAACAACCATATGGATTTAACATTCGCTAAATTTTTGTTTTCCACTTGAATTCTTAGTTACTGATATACAAATTTACGCAAATTAAAATTTTTTTAAATATTATATTATGTTATTATTTTTTACATTAACAAGTAATCAATACCCGTTTACATGTCAAAAAAAATTTTATTTACATTTAGAAAGTGTATTATCAGGTGTTCTTTCTTTTGTTAGTTAATTTTTGTGTGTGTATGTTGTACAAGACAGTGTACTTGATAAAGTTGTAATACAACGAAATATTGTACATTAAACTATTGTAGTTTTCTTTTAAAACTGTTCTAAGAGATTATATATTGCAATTGAAAACATTATTTGCAATATACATGTACATATGTATATATATCAATATATATATATATATATATATATATATATATATATATATATATATATATATATATATATTCAATAAATTTGTGTAAGTGGCAATAGCCTAATTAACTTTCAATAAACATTGAATCATAAAAAGTACTTGCTCCGCCGGGACTCGAACCCGGACTTCTCACTTGCCGGGAGAATGTGCTACCATTACACCACAGAGCCCTTACTTTTTACGATTAAGTTATTTTTGTGTTTGGCCGTTTCTTTCACATATAACTGAAAATGATGACAAAATGTACCGTGTGATGATTAGAATCTCAATTAGAAGTTCATTAGTGTCCCTTCATAACATCAACGCCTTACGCTACCCAAAACTTTACCGCCCACTTCACGTTTGAAGAAGCCTTTTTTACTCAGCACCAAGCCCTGAATAATTGGGCAATGCCCAATCCATTACTAAGGATCTCCTTGTATACAGGTTTTGTTTACTTTAAACTCACATATAACAACCATTGCTATTTATGTGTAAAGATATCGTGCATTCTCTGGATTTTGATACATTTTTGTACGTTTTTAGTTTATGGTTACTGTTTTACCTCCTAACTGTTGTGATAATGATTCTATATTTTTAAATAGTTTTCATGCATAAATCTGGATTTATCCTCGTAATATTATAAATGCCAAAGTCCCTTTGTTTGTTTGTTTCGTTTTCACGTGTAAACTCCCGCACCGATTGAACTGAAATTTGACATAGGCTTTCTTACGGTTTCAGGGACGGACATAGGCCTATTATTATTTTAAAACCTTCCGGCCTATAACCCACTGGTCTGTATAGCACAATTCCATCTTGGTCTCTAGGATTGTATAATATTATTGAAAGAGCATCCTAAAGGTAATCAACTGTTCTGATAAAAAATTGTATTGTGACATATAATATTTTCAGTTAATTTCAACAATACTTTCAGTTTGCTTACATTTATAGGGTCAAAGCATAAGAAAAGTGATAAAATTTTTTATCTTACATCATAGAAACAGGACAAACCAATTGATTTATTTGGTATTATAATTAATGAATTGAATTGGGAATGCGCACGTATAATTTTTTGAGTTTGGTTTCCCTAGGCATCGTGATACGGCATATTTACAGTAGCAGAATGATAAAAATGGGAGGGAATGGGCATTAACTTGTGGCAACAAACTACTGTCACCGTAGCTACAACTTATTGCAGTGAGTCCCGTGATTAATGACTGCTGCCGTTGGAAATAAATAAATAAATGAATAAAACGTTTCTCACATAAACACTGAAAAATGGATAGGCCTTTAATGGGTTCTTGATATATGAAAAACTCCATTTAATAATATCACAGGACTTAATTGTATTGCGATACAAGTCCTTTCAATAAGAAACCTATAAACTTCGACTTGGAGTTCCTCTTAATTGATCTAAAATAGATGTTATAGATTTCACCTGAAGTATGAATTATTCGCAATTTTGCTTAACGTTTCTCACATAAACACTGAAAAACGGATAGGCCTTAAATGGGTGCTTGATATATGACAAACTCCATTTAATAATATCACAGGACTTAATTGTATTGCGTTACAAGTGCTTTCAATATGAAAACTATAAACTTCGACTTGGAGTTCCTCTTAATTGATCTAAAATAGGTTTTATTACAGAACTCTAAAGAACTATTCAAACAAATACCCGGAATTTTGCATACAAATTACGGGTGAAGCCATGGTATATGCTAGTTTTTATGATAGTAAGTCTTACTTATCACAGCTATGGCAGAAAATTTCATTCAAAGCGAATGTAGAGTTCAGCTCCACTTCACCTCCTGCGTAGTGCAGCATCTGAAATGTAATACTAAGCTCTTTGCAGCATGAGTGGCTCTGATATATAAACGATTGGAACGAAAGTAACTAAGAATTCATCACATTGTGGAGACTACGTTTTTAATACTGAAATCTTGCAAGCTCTAAATAATTTTGCCAAGGTACAATACTGTTTCAGCCTTTGCTGGATCACTTCAGACGTACGGAGATCTAGTAATCAAGTGTTTACAGAGTCACATAAAAAAAACTGTTATACATAGTTTATAAATACACTAAATCAGTTCACTCCTATAGCAATCCCAAATCTTTTGATGTAGCTATCGTTGTCAAATTTAAATAAGCTAAAGCCTCACATACACCAATTTTAAGTGATTTCCGTGTGAAAAATTTCTGTGTCGGATTGCGAGGCCAGATATTGTTATTGAGCAATTCTCTGGAATTGTCTGTACCACTCGATTAAAAACTTCTGCAGAGTTCTGAAAACGCTGACTTTGTAATCATTGTCATTATTTTAAAGAGGACTGAAAGTAAACACCACCGAAATCATCTGACTATTTTAATAAGAATGGAATTGCAGAGCTCAGTTACCCAATCAGCTAACCAATATTTACAAATTCAAGTTATAAATTATTAAAATTTTAATGATAATAATGTTTATAAAATAAATTATTCTAGTTAAAATTCTCATTTTGACTAATATTTCTTTATGCCATAAAAATGCTAGCATAAACGTGATTAATTTGAGGTTCTATAGAAAGGTTACCCTGTAAAATAAAATATCACTAAGAATTGGGTTAGAATATTCCTCAATCCAAGCAGGCATGTCCTTTAAAAACCATTTCCCATCAGGAAATTAAAGTTACTTTGTTTACTGAAGCTTCAAACTTGCCAGTTTAATCACCTTTTTGCCGGAAGTCCTACCGTAACCCTTGGCACCAAACTTTTACTTTTATAGCTCTTGTACAAACTACAGAACTATGAAGTTACGTATATTTTCTAAATAATATTACATCACATGAAATACTGTCAAATATCATATGGATAATTATACAGGTTAGCACTCAATTAAATAAGGTTTCTCTCCAACATCTCAACAACTTCTCCCAATTGGAATTTAATTTAGAATATTACATATATGGCAGCAGCCATATTAAATAGTTTGCAACCAATACTCGTATTAAAAAGTTCCAATAATGTACTATTATGATTGGACACGTGTTCACTCCTCATGCATGTAGGAAGCCCTTGCGAGAAATATAATGTGACGTTGTGGATGTGATTAAATCTAGCTCATGTTAAAGATATGTGCGCCGGGAGATATCCGTATGTAAGAGCAGGAAGTGGATTTTCCAAATATGGTAGGAGTTATAATGGTAAAACTAAGTTGAAAATAAGTTGAGATCTCTGGGTGGAGTAAATTAATTCCCGATATCCAATGACCATTGGTGGCTGCAGTATAATACACAGCAAACAAAACAATTGAACCAGTAAACTTTCCGGTTATATTAATTAACTAATGAAACGTCGAACCGAATTTCAACGATTACAATCATCGATGTTTCAAATTATAGAAACTTGGTAAAGTTATAGTAAATGGCATTTTAATTATTAGGGTATTTTTATCTTTAATTATGACTCAAATGAACCAAAACGTTTCAATGCAATCCCTCATGACCCTAGGGGTGTAAAACAGTTTTATATCTGCCCAATTGGATTTCATTGTTTTAGTGTTTATAAAAAGTATTTCAACACAGTGTTTTTTGTAATTAACGATAAATGGCCATATCTATTTTTAATATTACCGTAATAATATTTCTTTAAATTGGTTAATATTGCGGTTCTTGGATTAATATACTGAATTAATCCACAACGGAATCAACGCTTCAAAACATTGTACGTATGTTTTAATAACTGATAATTTAGTTTAATAATAGTATGGCTTTGATGTCTGCTTATTGTACTGTAGCGTAATGATTTGAAATGAACCCGTAGATGTAGGAACAACAGAAGAACTCAATTTATGTTACATAAAAATAGTTTTAAACTAAATATCGAACACGTTGTTCGTAATAATAACATAATATTATATATTCAAAATAAGAAAATAATAGTTTTTTTTTATTATCTAGTCACTATTATAGTGTCATAATCACTATTTTCTTATTCATGGTAAGCGTTGAAAGCTCTATTGATCTAAAGTACAAAATAGAACAGTATTTAATTACTCTGGATTTGGATTTATGAAGCTGGAGACAGAAAGTTCTGCAAGTACAGATATGAGAGTCTCTGTATGCTTGCGTCTGTGAAAGTTATCTTCAAAGCTTTTGACAAGTGGAACGTCTCACTGAAAACACATTTTATGTATTAATCCTAAGTAGAATCGTACGCAATCGTCAGTTTGAACTTATATTTAACATTAAAGTCTCAAAAAATACTAAATCTAAATGGTAATTACAAAGACTTATTAGTAATTCTGGCACAATAATAATAAGAGTAGGTATTATTATCTGTTTATTTACAGATTTAAACTTCTTTTAAATACATATGTTTACTACTACTTTGGTGCTAACTTACTACAATATTAATTATTTTAAGTGTTTTATTGTATCATTCCTTACTAATACTGCTGAAAGCAATTCAATATGTAACTTATAAATCAATAGTTTTTTCACATTTGACTTACATCAAATATCACTTATATATGGTAATAAACATTCAATTCTAGACAACCAAAATGTATTTATTAATCAATATCTACATGTGTATCGGAATCACAGTAGTTTTTTTTTTTTTTACGATAGGAAAATGTATTATGCACCGTGAGGGACAGATGTTCGCCCTGTTGGACTCTCATCCAATAAAAACCTACCGGTCCAGGCATTGGAAACCCTCTCGGGAACGCATCTCTGCAACTACTTCAAGAGGGTGCCATCCTTCGACCAATGGGTATTACTTCATTATAAAATCCACCGACATGAGCTATTATGGTGCTTTATAGCTGCCCTCTTCTTTTTTGCCTTAGCACCCTCTTGCAGAACGCAGCGACAGCGCTCCACGATTCGGGACTGGACAACATCTATTCTATAAGGGTCTCTGGCGAAACGAGCCCGATAGCTGCCTCCAGCTCCCTTCTCTCCGTTTCCCACCTTCTACATTTGAATAAGGTGTGCAGGGCATCGTCCGAATCCAAATCCCCGTACTGGCATTCCGGACTTGGGATCTTCCTCATTCTGTTAAGGTAGAAGCCGAAACAACCGTTCCCAGTGAGAAGCTGGGTAAGGTAGAAGTCTACCTCTCCATGCTCTCTTTCGGTCAATCCCCTCAGATCACCTATGAGCCTAAAAGACCAACGTCCTCAACTCTCCGTCTCCCATCGAGTTTTCCACTCATCCACTGTGTGCGAACGGGCAGGAGCATGGCTGACAGTGCCATTCCCATCGTAAACACGCTTCCGCTCAAGAGCAAGAAGATCGATGAGAATTACGCCCGCAATCACAAGGACGGCCGGCTCCGAAACTGTACGATAGGCATGTGAAATCCGGAGAGCTCCTCTCCTCTGCACCGCCACGACCTTCCTCCTGTAGCGCTCCTGCCGCAAGGCATCCGCCCAGATATCGCAACCGTAGTAGTAAAAACATGATGTCTCGATGGTGAAAAAATACCTAAAGAATGGAAAATAGCTCACATAAGTTCACTATACAAGAAAGGTGACAAAAAGAATGGTACAAACTATCGTGGGCTCAGGGTTACAGCTTCATCTGGTAGACTGTATGGGCGAATACTTAGAGATAGGATAGAACAAGAAATAACTGATAAGGAAGAGCAGAATGGGTTCAGGTCAGAGAGGTCCTGTATTGACAATGTCTTCTGCCTAAAAACAAATGATTGAGAAAACCTTAGCACATAATGCTGAATTACATATAGCCTTCATTGACCTGAAGAAAGCTTATGACAGCATACCTATAAAAAGATTATGGGAAGCCTCGGAGAACAGTGAAATAAATATCAAATATATAAATGCTGTGAAAAACATGTATGAAGGTAATATGAGTTGCGTTATGATCAGAGGAAAAATGTCTGATACTTTTTATGTGAATAAAGGTTTGAGGCAAGGATGTTGTGTGTCACCTACTCTGTTTAAAATTTATTTAAATGCAGCATTAGAGAGGTGGTGTAGGAAATGTCAACAAATGGGAGTCCTTATGGGAAGACATCAAATTTTTATCCTTTCATTTGCTGACGATCATGTTGTTGTTGCTGAAGATGAAGAGGATTTGGAGTACATGCTAAGGAAACTTACAGAGGAGTATGAAGGATGGGGGCTTGAAAGAACATACATGGACAAGACGCAATATTTGGTTATTGGGAGAGAAGGAAAAGACCTGAACATAAATGGAAATGTAATAAAGAGTGTGGACGAATATAACTATTTAGGATGTACCATAACATGTGATGGAAGAGATGAAAAAAGATATCATGAACAAAGTCACAAAGGGAAAATTTATAGTTAGTCAGTTAAATTCTATACTGTGGAATCTTAATATAAGAAAGGACATAAAGAGAAGGATTTATGAATCAATCATCGAAAGTACAGTAACGTATGGTGCAGAAGTATGGACAATAACTCAAAAGTTGAAGAAAAGAATAGAGACAGTAGAAAATAGTTATTGGAAAAGGTGCTGTAGATTGACATTAGAAGATAGAGTTCCAAACGTGACAATAAGAGAGATAATGAATGTTTAATCATCAATTACGGACAATATAGAGAGAAAACAGTTACAATGGTATGGTCACATGAGAAGAATGAATGAAGATAGGATCCCTTGGAAAGTATGGAATTGGAGACCAACAAGGAATAGGAAAAGAGGAAGACCTAGGTTAATGTGGAAAGATGGAATAGAGAAAGCCATGCAAAGAAGAAACATTGAAGAGGATGCATGGCTATGCAAGAGACAATGGCGTATTGGCTGCGACAAACGGCCAGAATAACAGTAAAAGTCTCCGTAAGTAAGTAAGTAAGTAGTAAAAACAATTTCTTCAGTATTAGTTAAGTTTAAGAAAATCTCCACTCATAAATATATCGCTAAGTTTGTTTTGACTTTAAAAGACAATTTCGAGGCTAGTACTAGATAAAATATACACAACAATCCAATTATCAAGTGTATTGTAATGTGTACTCTTTTGTAAACATAGTCAAATAGGTGGAGTAACGTTAATACAACAAGTATCAGACTAGTGAAAAATATCTTTTTACAAAGACGTATGTGAACCTTGTCATTTACTCAGCAAAAATACTCTCCTTCTACACGTCTTGTAATATTCAACAGTTTGCTCGCGTTTTTTTCAGTGTTGGTGGCCTTACACATTGAAATACGAGAGGAAAGTGCCTGTAGTACTTGTGTAGTAGGTCGTTGGGCTTGTTATAAAGTATATTTTGACTTCTTAACTCTGAAGTAAATGAATGATTGAAAAAATGAACTATCTAACATCTCAGTTTCACTAAATAATTTAATATCATTTACTTATAACCACTGGAACAATATGAATCAAGATTTACTGGAATAATTGCAGCTATTCTTTCAAATATCATGAAATGTTGCAGAGAAATTCGATTTGTTTCACTCGTACGTATAACAATGTATTCATTCTTCCACTTCGACGTCCCAAAGTTCTACAATTATAAGTCTTGATGTAATAAATGCCTTAGTTTATTTTCTGTGGATTGGTAGAAAACTTTCATTGATAAATAAAAGAAAATTATAATTTACGATTTTCCTCTGTTAATCTTTTAAAATCTGTTCATCAGTTAAAAGTTAATAGAATTCGATACTAAAATTATATTTTTAATTTTCACTATAACACTTTTCTAGTAGCAATGTACAGATAAGACGTCCAGCCATACTCCTGAACGTATTGTAATTACAACTATTGAAAACAAATAAAGAATTGAACATTGACTTAGCCAAGACTATTATATGTCCCACCGCTCGAATAGAAAATGCTGCGAAAGCTGTGTGGGAGAATAAATAAAGGACATTGTCTGTATTGATATACATGGATAAAATACTTTGGAATAATCAGTGGCGACGGTTAAACTGCCTTACAATCTCTTACCGCAATCTGCCAACAGATCCTTGTTGCTGCTTGATGAAACATTTAACACGGCGGTGACTTATGTAGTCGGAGTGGCCAATAATCTTATGGACTCAGGTGATTTTCAGGGGCGAAGGTTAAACAGCCTTATAATCATTCACTGCAGTCTGCCAACAGATCCTTGTTGCTGCTTCATAAAACAATTAAAAACGTCAGTGACTTATGTAGTTGGAGTGGCCAACAATCTCATGGACTCGGGGGATATTCAGGGGCGAGGGTTTAAACATCCCTACAACCTCTCACCACAGTCTTCCAACAGAACTTTGTTGCTGCTGGGTCAAACATTAAACACACTGGTCATTTATGTAGTTTACCACTTACCCTTCCAGTACAC
Source organism: Homalodisca vitripennis (assembly GCF_021130785.1). NCBI lineage: Eukaryota > Metazoa > Arthropoda > Insecta > Hemiptera > Cicadellidae > Homalodisca > Homalodisca vitripennis. The sequence goes on from NC_060214.1 coordinate 45,139,040, forward strand.
AACCAGTGGTTTCTTTTATATTACAAAGACATTTTTACAAGATATTTTTTATAATCTTTCAAATTTGGTGGTTTGTAAAACTACGCAGTATTAAAAAAATTTCAACCATTGCAACCATCATTAAAGAAACTTCTAAAAATATGAGTCATCAAGTTTGACACCTCCCGATAGGACAAAAACTGTACATTGAGAATTTTCAGATTCATCATTATGAACTTTACTGGAAAACCGTACGATCTTAATTTAACTATTAGAAATTGTAGCTTAGTGGACTATAAGTATGTTAATGGTAGGAGCTTAGCCTTTAAATTCTTATCAAGTGTGTATCAGGTAATTTTATAAACTAACAATAAACTCAACAACACCGTATTAAAATGATTGAAGATAGACTACACATTGAAGATGAAAACACTAGTTTAAGTAGAAATTAGTTCCCCTCCAAGTTGTAAATACGAATGAAACCAATGTAGCAGATTTGAGTTGCAAGTGATGAAATATGAAACTCGTCGGTGACTAATGTAGAGTGTAAAGTAGACTGGTTGGCAATGTTGTAGACTCAAGGGAAACTCATTGGCGAGAGGTTAAGCAGGCTTACCAATTTCTCACCACAGTCTACCGACAGAAATTTGTTGTTTGAGATCTGTTACCCATACTTATTGGATTAAAACAGACTATATATTTTTAACTACGTATAATAATGTTATCATAATATTCGACCATTATTTTTGAACTTATTCAATTTAATCCAATGATACTCGTAAAAGGAAGTTTCATCATATTGTTATCTTAATAATCACAAAAAAAAAAATGTTTAAACAAACCATGTAACTGAGTCGATCGTCCTAGGTTCTGGTTTTTATATTGAATGAAGCTAAAAACTTTAATTACGAGTCTTATTAGGGAAGAAATATTTTTTCAGGAATTTTGTGTCTGTAAATACCTTCGAAAAGAAATTATTTAAATTAATGTTGCAGGATCAAACTGTTGTTGAAACGGCCAGAAATAAGGTATTACTGTCGAAAAATCGAATATTCCTTAATATATTTAGTACAAAATTAAAAAGAGAACATACTTATTCCTTTTACTAGTTACTTTTATTTTTGTGCATATTCTAGATAACTGATTGGCTATGTAATCTAGAATAAGCCATGTAAACTGATTTATCTCTCTACATTAGCTTTCAATACAAATATGATAAATAGTGTATAAGAATAATAATGTATAAATCTTTATAAATCACTGTAACTTATTATTTTTATTGGTACGATAGTAAAAGAATGTGCAGTATTTGTACAAGCACTTCTTTCGGAATTATATGACACTTAAAAATAGAGTAAATTACAATTAGTTTTATGTGTACCAAAGAAATAAAGAAATATTTTATAAAAATGCACGTGGTTTAATCGTTGACCCCTATGTGAATTACCGTTGCAGGAAAATTGAATATACTTTTACTTTTTGAATACCAAAGGAGTATTACTTCACATTATATGAATAAACTCCCATTTGTATTCTATACAATTGAGAGTGTTGTTTACTCGTAAACAAGCTAGGAGTGCGCCATGCTTTTATCATAATAGAGGCTTCACATGCAAAGATCTAATTTAATCAACTATATCCTTCTTGAGGTATCCTGTAGACAGATAGACAGACAGAAAACCACAAAAAAGTAAATCTTACACTCCCTAGGAGACAAAACAGAAAGTGTGTTATCATACTGCGTTAAAGTTTCAAAGACGCCTAATAAAATTCCTTGAATTCCTTGAATGAAAATGAACTATCATAGAACTCATTACTTTTGTACATACAGGGTGTTTGAAAAGTATGGGTACGGCTTAATATTTTAAAAACCATAAGAGATAACAACTATAAACTTTGCACAGTGTCATATGACTATGTAAACTATTTTTCCTTTGCTATTACCATGACATTCCAACCATGGGGGGACGGTCCACAGAGGAAAAACATGGAAATCTTAAATTGAAGCATGGGTTCGAGTGATACCTCATTTGAAAGAGCTCACTTAGTAGAGTTGAATTCCGCAAACCGCATCTCAAAAGGTTTTATCCAATCAGCAAATGGCGGCTTGTTTTTAGGTACACATTGTGAAGTACATTATGCGCTGCCATTTCTGACTGGATCGTCGTATTCTGATGCGGTAGGCGGCATTTCACTCTACTTAACCAATGTTTTTTCACTGACTTTTTTTAATTAGCAAAATTATGTCATAAATTTTATAACACAATAAATAAAACTAAAAAACATTGGTATTTATTATGTTTTAATAGCCAGTATGACCACTGTGCAAAGTTTATAGATGTTATCTCTATGGTTTTTAAAATATTAAGCCGTACCCATACTTTTCAAACACCCTGTATAAATTAAATGTAATGTAAAACTTAACGTCTGAAAACGAAATGTTTTCTTGGGACTTCTTGCTTCATGATGTATTTTCATTTTCATTTATTAAGTAAAGTTTCATACTAGACTGCCAAAATAATAAACGTTCCTGTGAGCTGGGGAGGGTAATACAACGCATCAGTGTCTAAAAGAAAATATTGCTACCATCATGATAATATGAAATATTTTATTTTTATTTTTTAATATACTTTAAAATTGTCATCCATTGTTCCTGATAATTGTAGATATATTTGCTAACGCTTAGTCAAAACCTATCGAGTGACATCCAAAATCATCGAACTCAGAGTTACCCATATGTAATGAAGCTTAATGCAAATTACAATTAATTAGTCAGTATATTTTTGAGATATTGTGCGGACAGATATACATATATGAATGATGATTGTCTGGCATCTTGTAGTCTTATGAATAAAAATATAAAAAACAAAAGCTGTAAATACAGTTTTTTATCTCTCATGGTTTACCTTCGCAAATGAAAGGAATTCGATTATTTCGATAGTCATACAAACTAAAGAAAAGTAGCATTTTACTGAGATAAATATTACAAACACAAATAGCATAGTCATGGAAGACGATGTCTGGGATAAACTTAAAGATACATATAAAAAATCAATAAAAATAAATCTGTTCAATGAAGATTTATTTGAATTTAAACGGATAGAAATTATAAATAGCTAGGAGGATATAAAGAATAAAATGATTAAACCTTGTGATATGCACTAGTTTCAAATTAAGACACCACCACTAAATCAAGGAGGAATAGGGATTTTCTATATCAGCATACCACGTGACATACTGACCCGTTTGTAGCATAGCCATAACTACGAGCAAATTGAGCTTGTTTTGCTCTATAATGGTAACACCTAAACGAACTCAGCAGTCAGAACTAAAAAAAACCTGTTTTGCATGAAAACAAAATGAAAATAATCTGTGATATATATAAAAATTAATCTTCGAGCAGCTGATGTTACATCCTCGAAATGAGTCTAAGAAGAATAAACTGGTTTTTTGCCTTTTGGGGTAGATGGTACAGAAAGTTAAAACATGCAGCAAGTCAATATAACGAGATAAGACCGAACGTGGTAGTTATACGATAGGCACATTCGGTTCTAAAACTGCACAGTTCCAGTGTAAGGGAACTTTATTTAGAATGCATGGAAAGCAAAAGACTGGCTGTAAACAGAAAGTAATGCCAGACTCTTCCTAGGACAATCTCTGTTTAGTATTTTGATATTTTTCAAACACCATTTCGTCAAATTAAGGTCGTAAGCTGTTCAATAAAAAGTAAATTAACTGTTTCTATAGAGATGGTTTCTAAATATGCATCAAATAGCGGAGCACGTAAAATAGGAGAAGATTGTTTTAATACTTTCAACGTACTTTAAGTAGATTTTGGGCACAACCTTTAACATTTTACACAGTAACACTAAAACCATAACTAGTTATTGTACTCCAGCAGGATTAATTTCATACAAATTCCACTAATTTCCTTGTAAGACACTTAACATTGTTGTTTTAACTCCACAATGTTCTGTCCGCCATCAGGAATACTTAAAACAATGTTATATTAAAAAGGGAGCTCAAGTAGCTTTTAGTACGGCAGCATTACATTTAATTTTTGCACTCAAGTTACACTATTATTTCCATTATGAGGTTAATGCTTTCGCTTATTTTTTTGACTATAATATGACTTTCTTTTCTTTTTAATTCTGAAAATATTTGCATAGTTCACTTATTACACATAAATAGTTGAATATTTACCATGTTCCCAAAATTTAAAAATTCTATGGCTTCTTTCTTTAAATTTAGTTATTTATGGCAGTTAGTTTGGTGGAACCTTTAAAGGAATAATACAGTTATGAGCATTTTCTATCTTTCTAAGATACTAAATCTGTTAGCACTACGTTTTGAGCATTGAGATCTACTCTCTTCCTCAGATTTAATAAACCTTATTCTTAACCAAGTACTTATAACCTGATACGTACTGAAATATACTGCCTCCAAAAGTCCCCCCCCCCCCCCACCCCCCCCCCCCCCCACCCCCCCCCCCCCCCACCCCCCCCCCCCCCCACCCCCCCCCCCCCCCACCCCCCCCCCCCCCCACCCCATTAAAAAAAAACCCAATATTGCGAGTTACTTTACCATAAGTGTTGTGTGAACTAAACATCAAAACTAATAATGACGTCAAACATGTGAAATCTACCTTTTTTCCAACTGAGTCATAAAAGAGTTTTTGTTTTATTATCGTACCAATTACATTAATTATATAAAATTAACGTAAAATGAATAAAAAATAAAACACATTTCTATCAATTAAAGTAATAACTATCCACAGCACTAAAATTGAAGCGCAAGTAGAGTTCCAGGTAAAGGCATTACAAAAGTCTGATTAAGTTATGTGTTTAGAATCGTCCGTAGAATAATCCATAGTGTAGTTAACAAATTTATAACAAATAAGTACACTTCTAAAAAGCACCAACTTCATATTTTACAATAATTAAAATTGATCATGTTTAAAATCACGCTTCTTAAACAATTTAGAGTTTTGAGCGCATTGTATTTAACAGAGCTTTATTGAAGCTGCATAATAGTATGGAACAACCCCTATCCGGGCAAAACAAAGGCATCCTTTGATGTTTTGCCTGCTATTGTAATTTTCTTCAGGCATCTGTATTTAATGATCTTAATAAAGAAGAAATTTCTTTGAACAATATTCCGTTACAATAATTTAATCCCTATTACAGATTTTACATTAAAGATACATACTAAATTTGTTTTGATTGTTAATCCCACAACAAAAAGGTTCTGTTGTAAAACTTTTTTATTTACTGTATTTATTGGATTGCAGTGTACACTTGATGTTTAAAAAAGTGTATTATAACAACGTAAAAAGTAATTTAAATCTAGTTACGATTCTTAATATTAGTTCCAATTATTCAGGTTTAATTAAGGAACGCATTTTTTGTGCAAAACGTAACACATCAAATGTCACATAAAAAATATTGTACGCTAGTAACAACGCAAAAATAATGTACAGACTATAAAAAACAAGCACACAAAATATTATATTTTGCATAATTAAAACGATTAAACCCACAGCAAGCCATGCGGAAAGGATTTTTAAGCATGTTTAATTTGTTGAGGGCACAATTTTAATTAAAAAGTACGTTACAAAATGTATGAAAAATTGAATGTTTCCAGTCACTGCATTTCTCACCTGTATAACGTTTTTATCGTCACACGATGCATAGTGAAATATTTTCAATATAATTGCGGGGCATTGACGCAAACTTTTATTAATCTTCATAGGATTTAAAACATTATTACCTTATTTTCTAAATGTTTTTATTGGAGTATCAGGAGGTTTCAATATTGTTAGCAACGGTGAAATCCAATGGCCGGGGGAGCCATAGATTTCATCGTTAGGGTATGGTTTGGTCTAAAGATACGTTGTATGTTTTGCATCAAGTTTTTGTTTTAATAAATAATATTTGTGGATAAAACAGCTAAATGATGATTTTAATTTAAAAGTAATGAATTCATCGGAGATGAACTCAACCTGCTTACCACACTAGTTTATTTAGTTTCAAAAACCCAGGAAAATATGAATTAATGGCTTGGATCAATTATTGACAATGATTTTGGACATTTACCATCTATAAAATTATAACAACATTTACTTGGTATACTGTGTACATTATTTACCCAGCAGAGAATATATTTCAAGTAGAAATGATTAAAAGCAAATCAACAACTTTACTAACTATGAAAAAACATTATTGTATATTTAATGAATACAGTTGTATTGATATCTGTGGACAGACATTAATAAGAGGTTGGTGAGTTTATTTAAACTCTAGAAAATAAGTCCTCCCTGTGGTCACTAGATTCTCTGTATGCAGATTATGTATATCACCAGCATGTTTGTTATTCTGTGTAGTGGGAATAAATACCAGTTAGCTGACTGTTATGAGATGTTACTAAGCCTGTTTAACTTCTCACCACTGAGAGTTCCTCGAAGCAACTAGAATGAAATGAAATGAAAATTCTCTACATTTTTTCAGGCGAAGTTAGGACTACATAGTCCTTTCTTACACTTAACCTGATTATTAGTATATGTAAGTACAAGCCATTTGTAATCTTCAAAATAAAAATCAAATCAACAGAGTTTCAACAATAAAATGAATATTTGTTATGCATTCTAAAACTAACAACAAATCACTTAACAAAAAAAAATAAAGATTGCACTCTTAAATTTATACTGTGTATAAAATTAATATTTGATTATAAAATAATAATAATGATACATTTTAAACAAAAACTTAGTCAAAATATACAACATTACAATTAAAACATTCTATTTTTATAAAAATTATTTACTTACACTCACACATTCATTTATTCTGTCTGCAAACAAACCATGACTAGCGATCCTCGGGCACCACGGCCGCGGACATCCGCTGCAAAAAATACAACTTAACAGCTGAAGCAAACCGATCCCGGCTCTCCAAAGATTTTAAAGGATTTGGAAGAGAATTCCACAAACGGCAAGCAGACACTACAAATGATTTATTAAAGACAGTCGTTCTGTGGTGGGGTTTCGCAACGTCGACGAGCCAGTGCGGGTGTTCCTTACGCCTTCTTCAATAGCAATGAATTAAAAATCGTTTGTAAAGTGTTTTGGAAACCCGGTTTTAAGGATAGAAAAAAGTAAAATTAGGATTCGGAAAGCTCTTAGATCTTGCAATTTTAACGTTGACATTAGTACATAATAAGGTGAGATATGCTCATCTCGCTTTAAACAAAAATCGTAAACAATAATTTTAGATTTTCTGCAATCTATTATTCAAAACCACAGTTGTCATTAAACATGGCCCAACAGTTAAGGAAGTGGGGAAATACGTGTGATTTAAACAGTAGAAGCTTTATGTGGTGTGGTAGAAATCGTTGCATTCTTTTCAACGTATGAACTGCTGCAAATACCTTTTTACAGGTACCTACAACGTAGTCAGTCCAGTCCAGCGTTTTCGTAATTGTCAATCCCAAACTTCTAACACTACTACAGTATGCTACAGCCTCCCCGTTTACCAATATTTCATAGAATGCTGGGTTCTCTGACCGCCATGTTTTAACTTCAAACAATAATTTGAAACTGAAGCATACATATGATTAATTACTTTAAAATATGATTTTGTATTACAGGACTGAGACTCTTATTCAATGGACTTAATGTAATTTGGCTTAAAAATGCGTATGGCTATAAACTGAAATATACCACGAAATAATTGTAATTTCCTTTAAAGGACCACCTCTAAGTTCTTCAAACGATTATAACATTATAAATATTCTCTACTGTAAACCTTAATTAAAATATAGTTATTTATATTAAATTAAAAATTTCTTAAAAATCCAATATTCCACATGATTATATAAAATGTATTCTTATTATCTGAAGTACCGAAGAAAGTTTCAAAGTTATATTTAAACTTAACATCATTTTAACATAAGGAACAACTTTAGTACATAATAAAGTATATTAAAATTCCCATCATATAATTTTAAGAAATAAGCAATAGATAATATTAGTTATAAATCAAATAAAAGAATTAACCAGAGGAAAAACAAATCCTTTTAAGCCGACTCCAAACTGAAATATGAATTTATTTCTTTAACTAGTACGATTTGGAAAAATATTAAATTGCTTTACTTCAAACTCGTGTCGGTAAAAATAAACCTAAAATTTAAATGGATATTCAATAAATTTATTCTAAAATATTTTTTTATATTAGATTTTTCCTTTAATCGGGATTATGTATCACTTAAAAATCTTTAAAGTCTAGACTAAATAATACCTTTACATACAAAACACTTGACAATATTTAACGCAATTCTTAGTAAATTTAATTTGTTTAAAATTACACTAGGAGCAAGGTCTTCTATTGATCTCAAGTTTTATTTGTTTTATATTATGCGACTTTTTATTAATGTTTTTTCTTTTCCAAATAGCTACTCTTGCCAAACTGGCAATTGAATTAGCTTATGAATAATTAAATTCTTGAGCGTAGAGTACCAACTCCATTTAGTAGGTAGTCCATTGTTTATATACTTAAAAAGAGATACGCTGACTGACTCAATTATGAAAAGGCAATGCAAAACTATTACAGGTAAATACGTGCCATTTAAAAGGAAGGTTTTTCTTATGACAGAGGCGTACTAAGAAGAAGGTTTTTTAAAATACTTCAAGGGCCTGTGGATATTAAATTATTAAGATTCAAATAAGACACGCTTCCTTCAAATACATGTAGATGAATGTGCCTGTTATATTAATCAACTGTTTTATATACTCATTGAAATATGACAGGAGTGCTACAAGCGTAAATGATTAAATTTTTAATTAACTAACTTACATTTGCGTACACGTATGTCTCGAAACCATAGATTACGTTTTTAAGTAATAAAAGTTATTTAACTTCAGGATACAAAATATAGTTAGTTACACTTAAACTTAAAATGACTTGTTAAACATTGGAATATCTTTCAATGACTAAGACATTTTTTAGAAGTGCATATAATAATGTTTTTTCTTAATTTATCTGTGGCTTCGCTGTTCTTAAACTGGAAGAATAGCGATACTATAGACACAGTTGCGTGCGAAGCCGAAAGTAACTGGTAGTGTAAGTGTGTGTGTGTGTTTTGTGTGTATGTGTAATATGTAAAAAAATACTTACTTACATAACAGCATAAATAATATCCATCACGTACGAAACTAAATAATGAATGTAACATTTCTAATCATAAATAACCTATTCTTGCCGATATACTTATGAAATGTTGTATTTATAAGAAAAAGAAAGAATAATTTTTACCATGAAAAAGGTAGTTCTTGCAAATTTTCAGGACCATTTAAGTTCTTTTTATATTGTAATAAGACGATAGTTTCCTATAAACAATAAAACGTGAAAGATCAATGTTGAAAAACCACTGTTGACGTTGCCAAGTGATAAGATTTTCATTGTTCACGCACCACTTCGCAACTTATCTCGTCCAATCTGAAAATGATTTGAGGCAATTTACTATACAATTATGTTGTATATGTCGAGAATAAGCTACATATGTTAATATGTGATACGTATGAATTGTTAATGGGTGCATTGAGTTACCTAACAAATTTATTTGTTCTGATATTTTCCCGTTGCCATCATGATTATCCATAAGACAAATGTAGAAACATACGTTAACACCCAGCTATGTTTCACGAAGTGGAGCACCTTCATCTAACTCATTGTTTCACATAACGAATAAAGCCCTATAAAGACGATAAAAATCAGGAGAATATGTTATATCAAAGTTTAATACTGTAATTATGTAACCTCAAACTATTGTATAGCTGTTATTATATATTCAAAGGGGTTTTGTTAATAAACATAAAGCTTATACCTATTGTATTTTATATCAAAATGTGAGCAACTGTTACTTAAATAGACATAAAAACCCACATTTTGTAACAAATCTATAACATCTTTGTGTGATATTTATTATTGGATGGAAAAAGTGTGTTAGTAAAACAAAATTTAAGTTACATTTTAATAAAAAATTTCCAAGTGGGATCACTTACATCGTGGCTGGATTAAAGAGATGAAACAGCATAATTTTAATCCATACAGTAGATTATCAAGGAACAAACTATTTCAATAATTGTTTCCTGTTTAAATTTTCAGCCTTATTAAACAATAAAAACAATATTAACAAATGAATTTAAAAAAATATTTATACCACTTTGAATCCAGTACGTTCAAGAAAAATACCATTTCAGCAACCAATACAGGATTATGTTGCGGATATGCGGCTATGTAGAAGCACAGAGAAAATATTTTCCCTCAGTAGAAGCGCGTAGCTGCCAACTGTGTTAATATTCCTTTATCTTGACATGTATCTCACATCTCCTTCTCAGACATATTTCCGTCTTGGGTATTTTATTTTACAAGTAACGCACATTTCACCTTTCCTAAATAACCTATATCCAGGATCTCCGTGAAAATAACATCAAGGGGATTTAGCTGAGATAGAAATATATCTTAATAATAATCAGTGCGTATTATCTATTCCTACTCAGCCATAACAAATTGTGTTAATATTTAACTATTTATTAACTATTTCAACAAATGTCAAAAATATTAACTGTACAGGTGACTATATTTCTTCCCTAACTATCAAACTACAATTAATGTTTTTGACATTTGTTTAAATAGCTAATAAATATTTAAATATTAACACAATTTTTTATGGCTGAGTAGGAAATCATAAGAGTGCTTGATAATAAAATACTGAAGATAAGAGTGCTTTATTATTAAGCACTCTTATGATTTAAAATAAGTATTAACATAATTTAAGAATATGACTGTTAAACTAAATCATAAACGATAAGAAAAATCCAAAGGAGGTTTTACCTCATGCTGATCGATACCTTCAAGTTAAACCTACACTGGGTACAGCAAAAACCAATATGTAAATTACATTTAAGCAACTTTATGAATATGAAAGAGCGGCACAATTACTAACCGCAAATGGGGGTGTAAGTGTAGATTGGTAGGTCTAGTCTGCTTTGGATGATGACTGTTGGGAGTTGGTGGTTAGTATTAAGGGCTGTTTGATTGAGCTGGCTTCCCCTTATTCCTCTTGGACTTGGCAGGAGGCGGCCTCTACCCCAAAACATACCCATTCAGATTATCCTGTTCCTCTAGAAGCAACGCAAAGTTTCATTTAGGTGCGATATCTCAGCTTCTTGCCGTAAAAGAGCAAAAAAAAAGAAAAAAAATTAAAGTATATAGCATATGTGTAGACTACGTTACGAAAAAATTACGCTGTTCTTACTATGAAAATACAACCATTTATATAAATTACGTACGTTAAATAGGCGTTAGGTAACAACATACAGACTAAAGGTAAAAGCGTTTAGTCTCTTGCCCTACTTCTTCGACTGTCATACAAGTAGAAATATAAATAGTTGTAGCTGATGGCTGTTAGGTGTTACGAACCTAAGAAAAATAATATCTGAGAAAATAATAATCGTTACACAATTTTAACTATATTTGATCTCTCACACATCGAGTTCTAAGGAAACTAAAGCGATTTTGAACAATTTATTTCTTGCGCCTTATTTCTTTATCGTTCTCAAGAAAACGTTGAGTGTATATGCAGTGTACAATTGTCTCTAAATTTCTGGACTGTTAGCTTTAATAAACGCTTGGTATTTATTAAATCTAATGTAAATTATTAATTTATAACCTATCAACGTATTATGAATTTGCTCATATTATGAATACCAGTTAACATGAGTTAGGTGTCAATTACTGCTAATTCAGATGAGTTAAAAGATATATCGTATTCTCAGAAATAATGTTTGGTACGATAAGATTCCTATACGCCGTAATAATTATTTCTATGCTATGTTCAGTTTAACTTTTATTTAATTATACATCTCTAATAATGGCTATCTACGCATATCAATGAAAAAAACTTTCCTCGAACTTTTAAGAGATTCCATTAAAACTATTACGTTTATATTGCAGGCTATACATACTCTTGAACAATATCTTGGATTTTTAATATTCTGTATCAAATTTATCATGACGTATTAGGTTAAAGAGATGGAAATTCGTATAAAAAGAATAAGGCCTGATAAAATCACGAACGCTGTCTCAGGGGCATGTGCACTACGTTATATGGATATATGGAATTTCCTCATAATATGAATTAGGGACCTTTAAGGGTCCTTAGGGAAATCCAGACCTTAAGATGAAAAATTCCACATAAATTTCCTCTGCGAAGCAAGAAGGTGAAGGTTTTTACAGTATTTACGAATGAGGTGCTTTGATGAAGTAGTGTTTTAGCTATGACCATCAATTATATTTGGTAGCTAGGCTACATTCAGTTATATTTGGTACTATCATAAATCTAAGGGAATCCAATGATTAGGGAAGTGACAATATTTCGGATCTACTGAAAACTCATGGAAAGGAAATAAACACATTTGCCGTAATGCCCACCGTAAACGTCACCAATGGTAGGTTCCTTAACCCTAGAACTGTTAATCGACATAATTATGTCGGTTAATGCCGCTTTTGTGGTGTTTAACCGTCAAAACTTTGTCGATCAAACATTCCTCGTATAATTACTTTTTATAATATACTCCGGTAACGTATCGATATAATTCATGCACCATTGGATTCGGGAAGATAAATGCTAAGGAACAGATGAGTTTTATTCCTCTTTGTATTATGGTTATGACGTAGCAAGCTTGTTATTTTGAACGTAAAAGAAAACGCGACGCCGTTTGTTGTGACCGCCATATTGCCGCTGCCGTTCTATATCACTTTCGTGCCGAGCTGTGGATATTTGTAAGTTTTAATAGTTTTTACGCGTGTTTTAGTGTCGTATTTAATGTGTAGTGTGTTGTTTGATGTCGTAGTAGTAGTGTAAACATTCATATTTTAGAATAAATCAATTTCTATTTACTGAAATATGTTTGAGAAATTACCGGCTTTTGTGTAGGCTATGGGAAAATGACTTGGCTAAAATTCATTTCACATAGTTTGTTATTGTTTTCACTTACTAAACGTTATTTATAGCACTCTTTTAGCTCTGAAGTAACTATTTATTTTTGGTAAATAGATAGTTTTTCACAATAAAATATTTATTTCTTGTAATTTCTTTGGTTATATATAAATAACTGTTTGGGTTATTCTATATTTTTTCAATATCTTTAGTTATATTTATAGTTTTCTAACTACATAATATTTCCTATTACTTATAAACCATAAATTTATAAATTTTTATATAGTACAAGCTTTAGAAACTATTTTATATTTTGCTGAATGAAAATTTTTCGCAAAATTTTTGAATAATGGCAAAATTTAACTTTTATACTTTTCAAAAAATAATTTATGGTAATTATTTCATTACTACTGTATATTCTATTTTATTCTAAGTAATAAAATATGCAAAATAACATGTATTCATAGATAAATGTATTAGCAAAACTTGTTTTACCAAAGTCTTATGTGTACACCCGATTTTCAGAATTTATACGCATCGCTGCTTTTTGTTCTATAGCTTTATGATGCTTTCATAAATGTGTATAATGTTTATGTTTTTCTGAAACTAGATAAAATTTGACACAGAATGGCTATCTCACTTATAAATATTTCTCACTATAACTTCATTTGCTAGGTATGGTCCCCCCCAAATTTAAGAAATATTTTTCGTAAATTTTATATTTGATTAAAAAAAGTGTTTATTAGAAAATTTTTTATGGTTAATTTTACAATATAGTGCAATTCTACGTTTAATTCTGAACACAAAAATATATACTCTTATTTATATTGCTTTTATTTTATATTTTTAATAATTTTTTTTAAAAAAACCTTGCGCGAAGCTCCAAAACAGCCCGACACTACAGGATGAAATGACCGCCAGTTCTAGGGTTAATGTAATGGTAGCTAAGAATACGACATACAAAAACGTTTTTATAAAAAGTACACTTATCTACGTGTTGCGTAACACGCTTCGTGAGGTTGCATGTGATATTTTAAGTCTATATATAATTTTATTCTTAAGATGGCCTAAGGACAAGTAGTTGGGGAGGCATTATAAAGGAACCATTGTTATATTCCGCTAGCAGGCAAAATCGATTGAGTAATAGTGCTCACTAATTCTGCGTCAAATATAAGGGTGAACATTTTTGGTGATAAACTGAGTTTCATAATTTAAATGGTGTTTTTATTTTTAGTTACATACAGTAATATAAAAAAATACAGGACAAAAATATTAAGTTTGATGACACCGTTTAATGTACAAATCATAATGGTATACTGGCTTTAAGCAATAGTATAACAATGCGTCAAAGGAAAGTACATTAACGGTAAATTACGGTCTGTGAACAAGATTGTCCTTAGTTTGCAAACCAAGACAATAACCACTCAGGAAACCCAATTCTCAGTTTAGTAAGTATCTTTAGCACAATCAGGTACTGATATAATTGGACTCTCAACGACAGGTGCTCTCTATTGTTTGTCTCTAGAAACCAGATATATATCATCCAATAAAAGAGTACAAGCGATTTACAAATGTAAAACTGTATTGCTTGAGATATATTCTTAATTCAACTGGAGAGTTGTAGATATTCTTTGGGGATTTTATAAGATAGGAAATGAATCATCTACGATATCGTAAGCTTAACCAACTTATTTCCGCGTGGAAACAATCGACTCCTTTTTTTGAAAATTACAGAATCAATTCGAGAGGAAAATTTCGCCTGGTGCCAAACCTTACAACAGTTTTTTACAGTATCTTGCATAAAGAAAACTTTAAATTAGATTTATTTTGCATTAGTTTTATTTAAAATCATCTCAGAGAATAACTCATTGAATGTTCCTAATGTATTATAAATATTATCCGTAGAGTACTCTATGTGGCAAGAAAGAAATCTAAAATTTTGTTGTATGTGTAACTGTTATTTCTATTTTGAATATCTTTGTTAGTAAATGTTATTTCATTGAATTTGGTTTATCGATATTGGATATTTTTACTTGCTCATATCAGTTACCAAGATGGCAAAAAGAAAAATGTTGAATAAATAAAACACACCAAACTTATCTATATGATCACTTTGGTAGTGCAAACCATCCGTATGTACTACTAATATATTGGAAATCTGACTCTACAATAAGAAGAACCGGAAATAGACATGAATTAGACATATTTATAGAATTATCCCTACCCATCACTTGAGGTTACGTGGTAGAGAGGACTCCACTAACTAACCACTTAGTGGTGGAGAGGTAGTCCTAACTTCGCCTCTAATAAAGTCATTTTTCATTTTATTTCATCATGGCTTGGTTATGTGCTAGAAAACACACTTATATTTTGATTACTATGACCCTGCAGGTCGAATCTTGTACAACCATAATACTGATTATGTGCATGCTATATCAATAACTGTTCAAGTAAATTAAAGTTGAAAAAAAAAACGATTTTGCTGTTGAGGAGCTCTTGCGTATTAATAAATATTATGTTTTGTTTAATTAAAAACAAATATATCGGGTTTCTTATTCTGTAGTGTAGTCTCAAGCTTCTAATGTAATAAACATAATGTAACCAAAGAAGTTCTTAGTATTTAGAGTTTTGTCGTTCATAAATTATTAAATGTTTGTCACATTTTCCTTATAATAATTGTTCCATATTTTAATATACATTCTTTTTACGAACCAATAATCTGTTGTGTTTCCGAAAAAATTTGAACACAATTTTTGTGTAGCATAGAATATATTTTAATAAATGTATATTTGTTTAGTTGTATTGTTTATTGCCATAGTTATATTTTATTCATTTTATGCAATAAATAAATCTGATACTAATTAAAAATCGTGCTTTGGATATAATTCGTCGAAGAAGATAAAACCACTCATTAGAGTCATGCCGTAGGACTGAGTTTCCATGAATTTCAATGATGTACTGTCATTAAGAGAAATTATGCACTTTTAAAGACAGATACTACGCAAAATGTATAATATATATGAGGTGGAAGGAAGTTCATATTTCTTTCAAAACGGGGTTTTCCTGTCAGAGGATTACACAATAAAGATAAAACACTACAGTGGGTTTGCAAGTGTACCTTGCACTTTGTTAAAAGTGAAATTCATTGTTTACGGTATCTCTCTCCATGGAGTTCTCAATTTGTCTGATCACTTGAAGTTAGTGTTTGTATGTCTTATGATCTTTCCTTAGAAAAGGGGAAAGTAACTTTCAAAATAGGTTTTTTGTACCAAACTATATGTCCATATTAAAGTATGACTCACTTTTTGTAATCTACAAGTAAGGTAGTTTATGGGTTTTAATTTGAGCACTATAAGAAGTAAGGCTGGAATTGTGTAATTTGTGTAAACTTATTGCTCTTGAACATACAAAAATTAAATCTTATTGTTTTATAAGCAATGTTTTGTGTACAGTGATCTAGGAAATGATTTTAAAGCTATGAAAGCATGTATTTTGATATCTACTCTTGATATTTAATTATTATATTTATAGAAATTCCATTTTTAACAGTACTATAGTTTAATAGTATCCAAGATTGATTGAATATGTAAACTAGAACTACTTACATTGTATTGTACACGAATCTAATATATATACAACCGCATGTGTAACTGACTGACTGACTCACTCACTCACGTATACTAATTCTAACCTACTTCCAGATGAGTTAGAGACTTGAAATTTGGTACACAGATAGCTTTCCACGTGTAACCACCAGGAAAATCCCGAAAAGTGAGAATTTTTCATTTTCAACCCCTCAAAAAAAATTCCCAAAAAATCGCGCATTCTTCACCCCTGCAGGCATTTTTTGTAAGCCCGATAGCGGGCGAACCGTTGGAGCTAGCTCGGATCTGACGGAAAATTCATGGTCAGGAATGAAGTGAACTACAAAAAAGGTCTAATGACTTTTTGCTCTATCTTCCATGGTTAAGCGACAAAACGCTCGAACATTTGAAAATTCCAGAGATTTTTTCGATAAAAATAATGTTTCAAGCCCGATAGCGGCCGAACCGTTGGTCGTAGCTCAAATCTGATTGACCCATCAAATTAGCAAATTGCGCGATCTACAGAAAAGGTCCAGTAATCTTTTGCCCCTATCTCGATTGGTTTGGCCGAAAAACGTGATTATGTACAATTTTGTTGTAACTTTTACGCGAAAACTTTGGTTTTTTGGGGTCGATAGCGGCGAAACCATTGGTCGGAGGTCCAAAATAAGACTAACGTTTTATTTAGGAAATAAGATGACCTACAAAAAAGGTCCAGTGACTTTTTACTATATTTCCCTTAGTTTGACCGCAAAACGCGATTAAGTGAAAATATTGGACATTTTCGCCTAAAAATTTACATTCCGGGCTTGATAGCGGCTAAACGGTTGGTCGTAACTCAAAACAAATTTTAAACGGGATTTAGGAAATCACGTGATCTACAGAAAAGGTTCAGTGACTTCGGGAGTTGGCTGAGCGTTAGCTAAGCGTCAATAGTAGATAGGGACAGAGGAATATTTATTATGTTCACAGACACAATACCCTCTAAAAAAGGCCCAAGTGTGTCATTAACCCCCGGTAATATTTAACCCCCCCCCGGGGATTTCCTGGTATGACCTGATAACCTCCTGTACATTCAACCCCCTGATGTGTTAACCCCCCTGGTAACATTAAACCCCCCCAGGGAATTTCCTGCCATGACCTCATGTCCGAATTTTACCAGTCACCAAATCTCTTAACCCCCCCCCCCCCTGGGAAGATCCTGGTATGACCAGATAACCCCCTGGAGACTTATCCCCCGGTAACGTTAACCCCCCCCCCTGGGAATTTGTTCATATGACCAGACAATATGCTGACGAAATTAAACCCCCTCTTGTCTTAACCTCCTTAACATTAATCACCCACCCAGGGAATTTCTCGCCTTGACTAGATAGTCTCCTGGTGATATTAAACCCCCTGTTCGGACTTAAAATACTGCCTTGAGGTCGGTTTTTATTATGTTTATACTAAACAATTCAAGATAGCCTGACCCGTGCAGACTTTTCTCCCGAGCTCATTTCTGGCTAAACCATAGGTCGTAGATCAGATCTGAGGGCACAATCGAAAGAGAAAATTAAATTTTCGACAAGAAAGGTCCAGTCACTTTTTCTCGTATCTAACGGTTATCTAATATATATACAACCGCATGTGTAACTGACTGACTGACTCACTCACTCACGTATACTAATTCTAACCTACTTCCAGATGAGTTTAGAGACTTGAAATTTGGTACACAGATAGCTTTCCACGTGTAACCACCAGGAAAATCCCGAAAAGTGAGAATTTTTCATTTTCAACCCCTCAAAAAAATTCCCAAAAAATCGCGCATTCTTCACCCCTGCAGGCATTTTTTGTAAGCCCGATAGCGGGCGAACCGTTGGAGCTAGCTCGGATCTGACGGAAAATTCATGGTCAGGAATGAAGTGAACTACAAAAAAAAGGTCTAATGACTTTTTGCTCTATCTTCCATGGTTAAGCGACAAAACGCTCGAACATTTTGAAATTCCAGAGATTTTTTCGATAAAAATAATGTTTCAAGCCCGATAGCGGCCGAACCGTTGGTCGTAGCTCAAATCTGATTGACCCATCAAATTAGCAAATTGCGCGATCTACAGAAAAGGTCCAGTAATCTTTTTGCCCTATCTCGATTGGTTTGGCCGAAAAACCGTGATTATGTACAATTTTGTTGTAACTTTTACGCGAAACTTTTGTTTTTGGGGTCGATAGCGGCGAAACCATTGGTCGGAGGTCAAAATAAGACTAACGTTTTATTTAGGAAATAAGATGACCTACAAAAAAAGGTCCAGTGACTTTTTACTATATTTCCTTAGTTTGACCGCAAAACGCGATTAAGTGAAAAATATTTGGACATTTTCGCCTAAAAATTTACATTCCGGGCTTGATAGCGGCTAAACGGTTGGTCGTAACTCAAAACAAATTTTTAAACGGGATTTAGGAAATCACGTGATCTACAGAAAAGGTTCAGTGACTTCGGGAGTTGGGCCTGAGCGTTAGCTAAGCGTCAATAGTAGATAGGGACAGAGGAATATTTATTATGTTCACAGACACAATACCCTCTAAAAAAGGCCCAAGTGTGTCATTAACCCCGGTAATATTAACCCCCCCCCCGGGGATTTCCTGGTAATGACCTGATAACCTCCTGTACATTCAACCCCCTGATGTGTTAACCCCCTGGTAACATTAAACCCCCCCAGGGAATTTCCTGCCATGACCTCATGTCCGAATTTTACCAGTCACCAAATCTCTTAACCCCCCCCCCTGGGAAGATCCTGGTATGACCAGATAACCCCCTGGAGACTTATCCCCCGGTAACGTTAACCCCCCCTGGGAATTTGTTCATATGACCAGACAATATCCTGACGAAATTAAACCCCCTCTTGTCTTAACCTCCTTAACATTAATCACCCACCCAGGGAATTTCTCGCCTTGACTAGATAGTCTCCTGAGTGATATTAAACCCCTGTTCGACTTAAAATACTGCCTTGAGGTCGGTTTTTATTATGTTATACTAAACAATTCAAGATAGCTGACCCGTGCAGACTTTTCTCCCGAGCTCATTTCTGGCTAAACCATAGGTCGTAGATCAGAACTGAGGGCACAATCGAAAGACAAAATTAAATTTCCAACAAGAAAGGTCCAGTCACACTTTTTGTCGTATCTCTAACGGTTTAACCGCAAAATGCCCTCAAAGTCAAAAGTTTTTACGAATCCGGAAAAAAATCTATGAAAAAGGTCAATTTTTAAATCCCTTGTCATTTAACGTTAATGTCCGGACTTAACCAGTCACCGAATTCCGCTTATCCCCGAATTTTGCAAGCGTTTACTTTGGGGGCCTGGGGGCGTAGCCCCAGCGAGCCGAAGGCGAGTACCTTATAACTTATAACCTCTATTGTTGTCTCCTTCATATAACAACAAATATTATTATAGCGTGCAATAAATGCAAATTAATATAATGGTCCATTTTATTATTTAATATGCTGATATAATCTGTGCGTTAGCGAAGTATATAATTTTGGGAGGGGAGTTTTCTCTTTTATTTTTCTTCTTTTCCGTTTTATTGTTTGTCTGCCCGCAGGATTCTCGAGATTGCAATGAGATATAGGCTTTTAATTCTGCATGCAACTTCAACGGTGTTTTTCATGTAACATTTGGTCAATCGTAGTGTTAGTTAAAAATGCATATTTTTACAAGTTTTTGAGTTATTCTCAATCGAAATGTTTTTTATCACATGTTGGCGTGTAAAAATTATTATTATTACATGGTAATTAGCTTTTTATACGTGTCAAATTACACACACACACGCGGTCACACATATGAAGTGCCTAGTTACATTTTTACTATCTGAAACTGTAATAAATAATGGCTTTTCGTAATAAAAGTAACATTGCAGCATCGCATTAAATTCTAAAATGAGGAAGTTAACCGTTAGCCAAACATGAGAAAGAGGGGATTGATGATGAGATGGTGGATACTAAGTACATTTCTTAATTAGAAAAAATAATAAAATGCCAACAAATAGACTACAAATTGGAAATTTCTTTCACAGTTTCGTAATTATACTAATTAAAAAAATTCATAACATAGAGAGTAGATTATGTCAATACGAAAGAAACTGATCATTAGCCGTGTTGGTTTAGATTAGTTAAAAATGGAAGGTTATTAAAACAGCCAAAAAACATTAAGTGATTTAATGATTCCATACACACGTATGGAATCGTGTCAGTTAATCAGATATATCCCCTTTTAATCGTGACGTTCAGTTTCTTAGATATGGTCTGACCGTAATATAAGTTTTATTATTTAGTTATTTGTATCTTTTAGTCCCTTGAAAAGTATATCAAGCTAACTATAAACATGTAAACATGAAAAATAATTTTCTGTTACACA
This sequence comes from Homalodisca vitripennis, assembly GCF_021130785.1. Lineage (NCBI taxonomy): Eukaryota > Metazoa > Arthropoda > Insecta > Hemiptera > Cicadellidae > Homalodisca > Homalodisca vitripennis. The sequence goes on from NC_060214.1 coordinate 45,159,985, forward strand.
TTTAAACTCTTTCTATTACCTTCAATTTTGATTCCTACCAAAACTGTCTTACCAAGATAAAGATCAACTCCTTTTTTAAGACAAAATTTAATAATTCTTCTATAGGTTTCAAGAACCAATGGCTACGTATTTTACAAATGCTAATATTAAACTTTTTTCAAGAATATTTAATCTAAGGAAACATTTTTACAGCTTTTGTGATTGACTAATACCCTTACTTGAAAATAAAAAAAGTATATCCTGATTTAATATAGAGTATAATACTAGGAAATTAAGAGGAATAATAACATGATTGTGCAAATATAGAGAGAAAAGCGGTGGGTGTTTACTAGTAGATAAGTGAATGGAAATACAAATCAATCACAGCCACATTTCTAAGATTTATGATAATTACTTAACTACGTGTTGACGTGTTTTATGAAATTTGACATATTGCCTTGTAAATAGCCTTCAATAGGTTGTGAAGTAATTTATCTATATTTATTAACATTTTTCTTCACAAATGAACGTAATGAAGTCTCTGGTCTATACAAGTTAGTATGAAAGGTGTAGGAGGCTGTTAGATCGTTACTACGTCATCCCATTACCTCTAGATCTATTACCTACTTGGAGACTATTAAATATTCAAGCACAATGTGTAGCGTATCCACCTGCCGCTAAAACACTTGGGATTACGGCAGGTAAAAGTACCTGTCATTTATAGAGACGAAAATGTTACATGGCTCTAGTACTTAAATGGTTTTACAGTGTTTAATTAATATCGAAAGTATAATATAATCATAAATAATATTATTTTTTCGGGTAAATATAATTACTGGTTATTAACGAATAATTTTCTCAGTAGGCGAAATGTTCCAAGAAAGAAATTATATAAAAGAGGCTATGAGCCACGACACGTTAATGATAATACACACTTAAATTAGATTTGTACTATCGTGCAATAAAATAGTTCAATATTTTAGAAATGATTAATTATTTATAAATAAGTTTATTTTTCATAATTATTATTGAGATACAATAGGATTTTACCGAACTTATGTTGAAATATATGTCGTCTTTAGTGAAAAAATCAGTAACGCAACGTTTTTCTTTATAGTTTTACTTTTATATTTATAAATAATAGTAGTTTAGGTTGGTATTCTTTATTATACTGTAGTATTTAGAATTGTTATACATTTTATGTAATTACTGAAGATTACTTGGAGTTTTAAATCCACGCTTATAATTTCGTCTTTTTAACTATATGCTTTAGCCGCTTGTTGAGAAAATTGTTAAATAACGTGCTGCAATTTTTATTTCTTTTATTGTTTAATGTGGAAGTCACATTTTATATATTTTATTTTAGAGTGAAATTTGATGCTCATGAAAGTATTTTGTTTCTGTAAGAGATAGGAAAACATAAATCGCATTTTTCTTATCGTCGCAGGGCATTTTTTTTTTATTTTTTTTTATTTACTTGTGTAAATTTTGTTGCTGTGTTATTTTTGTTTCATACTTTTTATTATACCTTTTATTATACCTTTTTGAAAACGGCAAAGCCGAAATATTAAAGGAAATTTAAACTAAGAAGTCTAATTTGTTATTATATATATATATATATATATATATATATATATATATATATATAAATGTGTGTGTGTGTGTGTGTGTGTGTGTGTGTGTGTGTACATGTATATGTGCATATATATATATAGGGCATGTGCTCTCTAGGGCAATGGTATTTTTAAAGTAGGTCAATATCACTGAGCTTGTTCAATGTCTAGTTTAAAAACATTCTCTTTAAAAAGGCTCCTTTGAAATATATAAATTTTATATTCATTTTCAATTATTTACGGCTTTGGATTAGCTACTGAACACACTGTTCTGTCGAATTTTAGAAAGAGATGGTTTGAAATATTTCTCACAAAAATAACCTAGAAAAAGGCGTAAAGTCCTACCCGTGACAGGACTAACAGAGTATTATCTAAATTAATAAGTCATGTGCTAATGTATAGTAGACAAATTTATTTATACGTAATATAACTCATCTACATGACGGTAATATTAAGTTTGATTACCCTATTTGTTGTACATAATGGTACACTGGTTTTGTGCAATAAGATAACAATGAGTCCAAGGAAAGTACATTAAAGACAAAGTACGGTTTGTGATTAAGATTGTCCCTAGTTTGTAAACCAAGACAATAACCACCCAGGAAGCCCAGTTCTCAGTTTAGCAAATGTCTTCATTACAATCTGATACTGTCATAATTGTACTGATCTCATCTCCAGGTGCCCTCTATTGTTTTTCTCTAAAAACCTAATATATATATATGGAAGAATGGATGAATTCTTTTGCATGATATGTATAGTTACAAGAACCTGCTTACAACGTGTTTATTTAAATGAATTTTTATTTATATTATTTAATTCTATTATACATGTCTTTTATTTTGAATCGACACTGGCGTAAACACACAGAATATAACAGGTATATAAACATTATCTGTAGAGTTTCAGACATACTCAGAGAATTCTTTAAGATCTAAAATGGATTTTCAACGATATCGTAAGCACAACCAACTTATTTTCGTGTGAAAAACGACTCTCTCGACTTATGATAATGACATAATCAATATCGAGAGGAAATTTGGCTTGTTCGCGATCCTTTCCTAGAGACTGTATCTCGCATACATGTTAATTACGTTACGTATATACTTAAAATTTACGTTAAAACATATATACTTACAACAAATAACAAGGACTGAGTTTCCACATATTTCAATGATTTATTGCCTTGACAGACAAGATGCACTTCTCTAAGACACATAGATCACAGGATCTTTAAGAGATATGAGGTGGAAAGAAGTTCATATTTCAAGACGGGTTTGTCCTGTCATAGGATCACGCGATAAGGATGAAACACGACAGTGGGTTTACAAAGTGCTTCTGCTTAAAAGTGAAATTCGGTGTTTACAGCATCTATCTCCTTGAAGTATTCTATTTGTCTGATTACTTGAAGTCAATTTTGGTTTGTCCTATAATATATTCCTTAGTAAAGGAAGGAAAGTAACTTCCAAAATAAATGTTTTCATATTAAATTACATGTCGTTAAAAAAGCATAACTCTTTTTTTATCTGCAAGTATGATTATAACTTATAATTTAAGCACTATTAGAAGTATGGCTGCACTTTTTTATTTGTGTTATTGTATATTTTATTTGCATATAAAATTAAATATTTATTAAAAATATATCATGTAATTTCTTTTTAAAACAATCAGTTTTTATGTAACTAAGGAAATAGTGTTTAGTAAATGTAATATGGGACAATGTCTAAAAAACTAATAAAAAAATTTTTTACTACAAAATTTAGTTTACTAAAACATCTTAATATTATTATGAAGTCAATGATATGTAATGGGGAAGATTTTCTTTAGTTAATATAAGCAAGATTAGTTTTGTGAGAAATTGTTTCTCTGCAGTGAGCTAGGAAACTAATGTAAAGCTACTGAAACATGTAATTCGACCTCTACTCTTGATATGTAAACTAGTTCTCTTTATGGCAATTCCATTTTGTTCAATAGTATCCTAGATTGACTAAATATATAAACTAGAACAACTAACTTCGTGTTGTACATGAATTAATAACCAAGGCAGATTTTCCCCTCCCTATCATCAGGAACAACAGCCATAGCACGCAATGAATGTAAGTACTTATCAACGTCAAGTTGCATAATGGTAACACTCACTCAATAAGGGCACTAGCCAATATTTTTTACTTTTATATGTAACTATGATGCCATCGAGAAAATCGTAGCATAAACAATTTTTTTAACTAACAAACTACAATCATCTGAAATAAAATCTGGAATTATGACACGTGCAGGCTAAACATTAACAACATATCTGGATAACGATTTCAACTATATAATTCGTTTAAATATTACATAAATCTTAATTTTATATTTAAATATGAAATAGTTCAATGATGTTCATCCGTGGGAATGGGATAAGCATTATTGTAACTCATTACTCCTCATTAGCCTGGCCGAATTTCCTATTGGAATTTATTTTCTTTATACTAACCAAAAAAATTTTTAGAGTTAAATATGTAATTTGACAGCTTGAAATTGTATATATAACTGCAACAGTTTTTGTTATGTAACAGAGGGACAAGCATATCTTTAGGCAGTTAAATATGTTTACTTTCATATTTTTGTTATTTTTTCTGAATCTAAATTTTTAAAATGACATATTAACATATAAAACTTATTACTACTTATATCAAAGAGTACTATATAATAGCACTCCTTGGAAACATTTAGATTAGCAGTGTATGCCGGTAGCGTAAATAAAAACAACATTCTTTACGATTACTTATTGTCATAAATGTAAAAATACGAAGATATAATGCCCAGCTATATTTTAAATGTTTATAACTTTGTTGAGCAATACATTTCGTTATGAAAAAAATAGAAGTAATATTATGGCTTCCAATTATACTAAAAAAGCAAGCAAGTTGGTCGGCGGCCAGAATGGTTTCAAATACAGGGATGAAAGTGAGGGTCGTTGATAATATGGTGGAAACAGCATCGCTCTATTTTTTTAACATGGTGCAGAAAGCTTAGAACAATAACTATCTCACTACCATTAGTAATACGTTAAGGCTATTTTAATATAATAAAAATAAATAAATACTCTTAGTTGTATATCTATTTCGGTAATAAATATCAGGAAATGTGACTATCACATAAGTTCCTTAAATTCAAAAATTTATCATTCCATCTCATTGAAATAGTGAGAAATTTCTGTCATGGTTTCGTAAATCTAAGATACAATATTTTTCGTAACATATAAAGTACATTATATCAATAACAGGTTTCTTTTAAATTTTATTTTTACATATACTAAACAACAGGTAATATTTTTACAAATAATTTCTTACCGCCCATATTAACATATTATCACTGAAAATATTTTCAAATCCATACTTTTTTCCACTGGCGGGCATTTGAAATATAGAATAACTAGTAATACAAATTTAAGGATAGTAAAATTTGATTGAGTTCCTCCCAAACTCATAATCTGATGAAATGAGTACAATTGAGGATAATAGAGCTAGGATGTTAATTTTAACATTTTTTTTTAAATTTCCTGGGTGTAGGTAATAATAACACTTGGCAATAAAACTCTACGCAAATTTGATAACTAATAAAAATTGCTATAATTTTTAACATTCCCCGAATTCCTTGTAAAGGGTTTATAATTTGCTCATAAATTGACGTAAAAAATGAGTCAATCAACTAACAAAATGTTAAGATCCAAATATGTAAAGGCTATTTGCCTTCAGCAGAGTGGATCAATTTGCAGTTTATTAGCACACACCTCTTGAAATCGATATTAGAATTTTCTTCCATAAGAACTGATCGTCATCCGTACTTTTTAAGGGTAAATAAAAACGGGAGGGTATTAAAAAAGCTAAATATAATAAGCTATAAATTTCTTCGTAGATTGTAATTTTCTTAGCCTATTTTCGTCAAGCAAACCGCTACACGTAAATACGCTTGGATTAAGTGTGTAATCAGATGTATCCCCTTAATTGGTGACTTTCAGATTTTGAGATATGGTCTGAAAATGATGTAAGTGTTATTATTTGTATCTTTTGGTCACTTGAAAATTATGTCAAGCTAAGTGTAAACATAATAAAAAATACTTTTTTTATCATAATTTAGCACTTTAATATACTTCCATTTTTAATCCCACGAAAATTAGAGCGGCTAAGGATCTCCTCTTTCTTATTAGAAAATCTAATTACTCTTCATTTCAAGAACCACATGTTTTGTTGTTAAATTATGAAATTTGTCTTTCGGCTCATGGACTAAAAAATACTGATTGCGTATTTAATAAATTAATACTATTTCAAAATCTGTTTAGTAATCTTATCTATGGATAAAATGTTACAACTTTCATAAATGACTAATACTCTTGTTAGTAAATAAATAAGATAATTCCTTGTGTTATTTAGAATATAGTACTAGGAAATGAAGTGGAATATTAAAACTATAGAATAAAGATAGCGAGAGAAGCGTTGGGTATTATCTAGTTGCTTAGTAATAGGAAATTTGAAGCAGTCATATCAGCATTTCTGAGCTAAAAGGCTAATTCTTTAACTTTGTGTTGACGTGTTTTAATAGAGACAAGGAATATTGTCACCAATTAAAAGTTTTCAAAGTCTCACTAATTATATAAACTTGAGCAAAACAATTTAATTTGAGTTTGTGTTTTCAGGTTTATCTTGTTAGCTTCTTTCTTAATTTGCTAACAAAACTTGACTATAATAAAGTAAACCTTACGGGTTATGAACAACGTATATTATGAGATTGTTCTAATATAATTAAAACTAAAACTAAAAGCCTACCTGTAGAAAAGGCGTTGTCTAACTCGATACATAGCTCTCTAGTGAGGATTCCTATAATAAATTTAACGATATTCCTATATAACATAACTGACAAGTATTGCCAAACAATTTAAAAGCAGTTTATAATAATTTCCCTCTCTTGGTGGTTATATCTTCTTTTCTTTAATGTAGGGCTACAGTAAAATAGTAATAGGAAAGCAATATGGTAAACAAGATATAAATATAGTATTAGGCTTATTTTACTAAAGTATTAAAAATGCAAAAACATAATAGATAGTAAAATAAATTGATAAATATTTTGTAAAGTTATAATGTAGATTAATACTCAAAAAAGTCTTAAAAATGCTATCCTGCAAAGCTGACTGCATAATAATCATACATGGATCCTAAGATCTCTTACTCGTGCATCTATCTACATCCAGTCTACCCATAATCACGATTTCATCTAAATACGCAACGTATATATATTTAATAATAACAGATGACAAATTCCAGATTTTTTGAATGAAAATAAAAAAAACACCCATGTGGATTTTAAATACATATTTATTCTTTTTATAATATAAATAAGACTACTAGTTCACATTAAACAATTTTAATAAATTTCTTGCCACGCAAATAATTTAATCGTTGCACAGACATCTGGCTATAGAAAATTACAGAACACGGATACTTTCTTCACTGCAGTTGCAAAATTTTTCGTAATTATTTTATTAATTTACTTTAAACGACATGTCGTTACATTTATTATGCAATTTTCAAAAACTAACCATTAATGTAAAATCCTTTATTTTTATTCAATTTATGTGATTGTTTCATTTAGTCATCTATAAATAGTGCAATATCCATTTTGATTTTTGTATGGTTGATCCATTTAAAATATGGTTGATAGATGTTTAAGGGAGTCAAAGTGAAATGTGTTATAATACAAAACACATTCATTCATAAATATGAAATCGTGAGTTCATTTATAATAGCCAACTTTAATTATGTTTTAATACAAATACATGCATACATACGGTATGTACATACGGTATCACAAAATTCAAACTATATATAACGAAATTTATTAAACAAAACCATAGAAAATATACTGTCTTTACCATATGTGTAAAATATTGTATAATTATCCTTTATATTGGCTCATTGTAAACAAACAAACACATGTTTCTAAAAATATTATTTTACAACTTATTCAATGATTATTCCTAGTCTTCTATTGCTTTTTCTAATAAACCAGAAATGTAAACTGTTATTTATATATCCTCAAATTCAATAGATCCACAAGTGCATTTCACTCGGCTGCAACAGGAAAGAACCTCTAAAATATACCTCAAGAGTTTTTAAATACTCTTTGTATATAAGGTAGTTATTATGAAATTGTGACATATTGCCTTATCAATAGCCTTCAGTAGGTTGTAAAATTAGAGTTATGTACATTTTATGTACATGTTTCTTCACAAATATACTACTACTCGTATATCATGTCTCAAGGCGTTTGTAGAGAGGTATAGGAAGTTCTTAGTTCATTACTACGTTAGCCCTTTATATCTAGACTTATTACCTACTTGGAAACTATTAAATATTCAAACACAAAGTGTTTCCACCTGTCACTAAAACACTCTGGAACTTATGGCAGGTAAAATTACCTGTTCGTTTATACTGAAGAAAATCTTACATGTCTGTAATATGTAAATAAGGTTTTTTTATACTTAGTTTTAACATAACAATGGTTTTACAGTTAAATAAATATCCAAAGTATAATATAATCATAAATAAGATTTATTTGTTAAGAGCTAAAACTTGTTTTTTAAATATAATATTTCTCAGTAGGCAATATGTGCCGGGAAGGGAATTTCAATTATCTAAAAGTAGCTATGAGCCACGATACGTTTATAATAATATACTCGTAGATATAAAATTATAATAATTGAAGATTTATACATGTTATTAGTTATTTATTAATAAAATCATTTTTGTTTTTGGCAGTGAAAGTGTTACAAAAATATTGGGCTTTTCATTAAATTTTTTTCGTCTTTCATTGAAAAAGTTTTAACGCTACATTTGGTGTTATATTTTTCTTTTAAATTTCTAAATAATCCACAAATAATTGATAAATTTTCGACACTGTAGTATTTAGAATGTATATTAATTTTCTGTAATTACTGAAAATTACTTAAAGTTTTCAGTCTCCTACACTGCTGGTTCCGTCTTATTATTTAGATGTGATTTTAAGCCGCCTGTTAAGGTCTGAAAGAAAATTTATGTCATATGGAATAATTTTTTATTCTCTTAATGTTCATTGTTGAAGACATATTTAAGGTTTTTACTTTGAAAATTAAATGAGATTGTAATGAAAGTATTTTGCATCTGTAAGAAATGGGAAAAAAATCCCTTTTTTAACTAGAAATAGGGAAGAACTTCCAGTGCAGTGATTATTCACCCTCGACAGATGAAATCTATTCTAGTAAGACAAGAACTTCGATATCGCAGTGTGCTTAGGGTATGTGAGCCAGAGGCAAGTCCATTTATCAAGACGAGTTTGTTCTGGCAAATGATCACGTGATAAGGATGAAATACGTCAGTAGGTTTGCAAGTGCACCTGTTTAAAAGTGAAATACGTTAAGTACAGTGTCTCATACTGGTAGTAGTAAATTCTTTGATCACGTGAAGACATATTTGTTAAATTGGTAGACCAGAACTTCCTTAGTTATGCCTTTTGATTTCTAAACAAAACTGTTCTAAGAAATGTTAGAAAGATATAGTTTGTACTTTTTGACACAAAAATAACCTAGATAAAGTGTAAAAGGTCTTACTCGTCTTACCTTTCAGGGCTTAAATAAGACTAACAAAGAATTTTATAAATTAATAAAACACTTTTTAGACGAATCTTAGACAAATTTATTTAAACCGAATACATTTATGTGATGAAAATATTACGTTTGATGACCCGTTTGGTGTACAGAGCATAATAGTATACTGGCTTTATGCAATAGGATAACAGTGAGACAAAGGAAAATGCATTAAGGATAAAGTACGGCCTGTGATCATTATCGTCCCTAGTTTGCAAACCAAGACAATAACCACTCAGGAAGCCCAGTTCTCAGTTTAGCAAGTGTCTTTAGCACAATCAGATACTGATATAATTGTTCTTCTTCCAACGTCAGGTGCTCTCTATTGTTTGTCTCTAGAACTAGATATATATTATCCAGTAATATAGGACAAACGATTCAAAAATTTAAAATAGTTTTGCTTGATTTGTATAGATAAGGTAACACTGGTTACATATTCTTAATTTTATGTCATTTAATTTACGGTATTATATTAAATTATATTATAGATTTGTTTATTTTGGATCCACACTAACAAAACTCACAGAACGTTTATAAAAACTTATAAAAAATCTCTGGAGAGTTGTAGATATTCTCTGAGGATTTTATAAGACCGGAAATGGACCATCTACGATATCGTAAGCGCAACCCACTTAATTTCCGCGAAACAAACGACTTCTTTCTTTTGAAAAATGACAGAATCAATATTGAGATGAAGTTTGGCTTTGTGCCGATCCTTACAACAGCATTTTACAGTATCTTGCACATTGAAAAGTGTTATATGGGATTTTACTTTACAATGACTTTCATTTCAAAAATCTTTTGGCAATAATTCATTTAATGTTTTTAATATCTTTATAAAATTTTTAATATATTTAATATTATCTGCAGTATATTTTTATGTGGCAAACAAGAAATCTATAATTTTTTTTGTGTACGTGTAACTCTTATTCATGTTTGATTTATATCTTAGTACAAGTCATTCAATCAGATTTGGCTTAGCATTATTGAATAATTTTACTTTGGTCTGTAATATACAACCGCATGTGTAACTGACTGACTGACTCACTCACTCACGTATACTAATTCTAACCTACTTCCAGATGAGTTAGAGACTTGAAATTTGGTACACAGATAGCTTTCCACGTGTAACCACCAGGAAAATCCCGAAAAGTGAGAATTTTTCATTTTCAACCCCTCAAAAAAATTCCCAAAAAATCGCGCATTCTTCACCCCTGCAGGCATTTTTTTGTAAGCCCGATAGCGGGCGAACCGTTGGAGCTAGCTCGGATCTGACGGAAAATTCATGGTCAGGAATGAAGTGAACTACAAAAAAGGTCTAATGACTTTTTGCTCTATCTTCCATGGTTAAGCGACAAAACGCTCGAACATTTGAAATTCCAGAGATTTTTTTTTCGATAAAAATAATGTTTCAAGCCCGATAGCGGCCGAACGTTGGTCCGTAGCTCAAATCTGATTGACCCATCAAATTAGCAAATTGCGCGATCTACAGAAAAGGTCCAGTAATCTTTTGCCCTATCTCGATTGGTTTGGCCGAAAAACGTGATTATGTACAATTTTGTTGTAACTTTTACGCGAAAACTTTTGTTTTTGGGGTCGATAGCGGCGAAACCATTGGTCGGAGGTCAAAATAAGACTAACGTTTTATTTAGGAAATAAGATGACCTACAAAAAAGGTCCAGTGACTTTTTACTATATTTCCCTTAGTTTGACCGCAAAAAACGCGATTAAGTGAAAATATTGGACATTTTCGCCTAAAAATTTACATTCCGGGCTTGATAGCGGCTAAACGGTTGGTCGTAACTCAAAACAAATTTTAAACGGGATTTAGGAAATCACGTGATCTACAGAAAAGGTTCAGTGACTTCGGGAGTTGGCTGAGCGTTAGCTAAGCGTCAATAGTAGATAGGGACAGAGGAATATTTATTATGTTCACAGACACAATACCCTCTAAAAAAGGCCCAAGTGTGTCATTAACCCCCCGGTAATATTAACCCCCCCCCCGGGGATTTCCTGGTATGACCTGATAACCTCCTGTACATTCAACCCCCTGATGTGTTAACCCCCCTGGTAACATTAAACCCCCCCAGGGAATTTCCTGCCATGACCTCATGTCCGAATTTTACCAGTCACCAAAATCTCTTAAACCCCCCCCCCTGGGAAGATCCTGGTATGACCAGATAACCCCCTGGAGACTTATCCCCCCGGTAACGTTAACCCCCCCTGGGAAATTTGTTCATATGACCAGACAATATCCTGACGAAATTAAACCCCCTCTTGTCTTAACCTCCTTAACATTAATCACCCACCCAGGGAATTTCTCGCCCTTGACTAGATAGTCTCCTGGTGATATTAAACCCCCTGTTCGACTTAAAATACTGCCTTGAGGTCGGTTTTTATTATGTTTATACTAAACAATTCAAGATAGCTGACCCGTGCAGACTTTTCTCCCGAGCTCATTTCTGGCTAAACCATAGGTCGTAGATCAGAACTGAGGGCACAATCGAAAGACAAAATTAAATTTCCAACAAGAAAGGTCCAGTCACTTTTTGTCGTATCTCTAACGGTTTAACCGCAAAATGCCCTCAAAGTCAAAAGTTTTTACGAATCCGGAAAAAAATCTATGAAAAAGGTCAATTTTTAAATCCCTTGTCATTTACTTAATGTCCGGACTTAACCAGTCACCGAATTCCGCTTATCCCCGAATTTGCAAGCGTTTACTTTGGGGGCCTGGGGGCGTAGCCCCCAGCGAGCCGAAGGCGAGTACTTATAACTTATAACCTCTATTGTTGTCTCCTTCATATAACAACAAATATTATTATAGCGTGCAATAAATGCAAAATTAATATAATGGTCCATTTTTATTATTTAATATGCTGATATAATCTGTGCGTTAGCGAAGTATATAATTTTGGGAGGGGAGTTTTCTCTTTTATTTTTCTTCTTTTCCGTTTTATTGTTTGTCTGCCCGTAGGATTCTCGAGATTGCAATGAGATATAGGCTTTTAATTCTGCATGCAACTTCAACGGTGTTTTTCATGTAACATTTGGTCAATCGTAGTGTTAGTTAAAAATGCATATTTTTACAAGTTTTTGAGTTATTCTCAATCGAAATGTTTTTTATCACATGTTGGCGTGTAAAAATTATTATTATTACATGGTAATTAGCTTTTTATACGTGTCAAATTACACACACACACGCGGTCACACATATGAAGTGCCTAGTTACATTTTTTACTATCTGAAACTGTAATAAATAATGGCTTTTCGTAATAAAAGTAACATTGCAGCATCGCATTAAATTCTAAAATGAGGAAGTTAACCGTTAGCCAAACATGAGAAAGAGGGGATTGATGATGAGATGGTGGATACTAAGTACATTTCTTAATTAGAAAAAATAATATAAAATGCCAACAAATAGACTACAAATTGGAAATTTCTTTCACAGTTTCGTAATTATACTAATTAAAAAAATTCATAACATAGAGAGTAGATTATGTCAATACGAAAGAAAACTGATCATTAGCCGTGTTGGTTTAGATTAGTTAAAAATGGAAGGTTTATTAAAACAGCCAAAAAACATTAAGTGATTTAATGATTCCATACACACGGTATGGAATCGTGTCAGTTAATCAGATATATCCCCTTTTAATCGTGACGTTCAGTTTCTTAGATATGGTCTGACCGTAATATAAGTTTTATTATTTTAGTTATTTGTATCTTTTTAGTCCCTTGAAAAGTATATCAAGCTAACTATAAACATGTAAACATGAAAAATAATTTTCTGTTACACATTTAAACTCTTTCTATTACCTTCAATTTTGATTCCTACCAAAACTGTCTTACAAGATAAAGATCAACTCCTTTTTTTAAGACAAAATATAATAATTCTTCTATAGGTTTTCAAGAACCAATGGCTACGTATTTTACAAATGCTAATATTAAACTTTTTTCAAGAATATTTAATCTAAGGAAACATTTTTACAGCTTTTGTGATTGACTAATACCCTTACTTGAAAATAAAAAAAGTATATCCTGATTTAATATAGAGTATAATACTAGGAAATTAAGAGGAATAATAACATGATTGTGCAAATATAGAGAGAAAAGCGGTGGGTGTTTACTAGTAGATAAGTGAATGGAAATAACAAATCAATCACAGCCACATTTCTAAGATTTATGATAATTACTTAACTACGTGTTGACGTGTTTTATGAAATTTGACATATTGCCTTGTAAATAGCCTTCAATAGGTTGTGAAGTAATTTATCTATATTTATTAACATTTTTCTTCACAAATGAACGTAATGAAGTCTCTGGTCTATACAAGTTAGTATGAAAGGTGTAGGAGGCTGTTAGATCGTTACTACGTCATCCCATTACCTCTAGATCTATTACCTACTTGGAGACTATTAAATATTCAAGCACAATGTGTAGCGTATCCACCTGCCGCTAAAAACACTTGGGATTACGGCAGGTAAAAGTACCTGTCATTTATAGAGACGAAAATGTTACATGCTCTAGTACTTAAATGGTTTTACAGTGTTTAATTAATATCGAAAGTATAATATAATCATAAATAATATTATTTTTTCGGGTAAATATAATTACTGGTTATTAACGAATAATTTTCTCAGTAGGCGAATGTTCCAAGAAAGAAATTATATAAAAGAGGCTATGAGCCACGACACGTTAATGATAATACACACTTAAATTAGATTTGTACTATCGTGCAATAAAATAGTTCAATATATTTTAGAAATGATTAATTATTTATAAATAAGTTATTTTTCATAATTATTATTGAGATACAATAGGATTTTACCGAACTTATGTTGAAATATATGTCGTCTTTAGTGAAAAAATCAGTAACGCAACGTTTTTCTTTATAGTTTTACTTTTATATTTATAAATAATAGTAGTTTAGGTTGGTATTCTTTATTATACTGTAGTATTTAGAATTGTTATACATTTTATGTAATTACTGAAGATTACTTGGAGTTTTAAATCCACGCTTATAATTTCGTCTTTTTAACTATATGCTTTAGCCGCTTGTTGAGAAAATTGTTAAATAACGTGCTGCAATTTTTATTTCTTTTATTGTTTTAATGTGGAAGTCACATTTTATATATTTTATTTTAGAGTGAAATTTGATGCTCATGAAAGTATTTTGTTTCTGTAAGAGATAGGAAAACATAAATCGCATTTTTCTTATCGTCGCAGGGCATTTTTTTTTTTATTTTTTTTTATTTACTTGTGTAAATTTTGTTGCTGTGTTATTTTTGTTTCATACTTTTTATTATACCTTTTATTATACCTTTTTGAAAACGGCAAAGCCGAAATATTAAAGGAAATTTAAACTAAGAAGTCTAATTTGTTATTATATATATATATATATATATATATATATATATATAAATGTGTGTGTGTGTGTGTGTGTGTGTGTGTGTGTGTGTACATGTATATGTGCATATATATATATAGGGCATGTGCTCTCTAGGGCAATGGTATTTTTAAAGTAGGTCAATATCACTGAGCTTGTTCAATGTCTAGTTTAAAAACATTCTCTTTAAAAAGGCTCCTTTGAAATATATAAATTTTATATTCATTTTCAATTATTTACGGCTTTGGATTAGCTACTGAACACACTGTTCTGTCGAATTTTAGAAAGAGATGGTTTGAAATATTTCTCACAAAAATAACCTAGAAAAAGGCGTAAAGTCCTACCCGTGACAGGACTAACAGAGTATTATCTAAATTAATAAGTCATGTGCTAATGTATAGTAGACAAATTTATTTATACGTAATATAACTCATCTACATGACGGTAATATTAAGTTTGATTACCCTATTTGTTGTACATAATGGTACACTGGTTTTGTGCAATAAGATAACAATGAGTCCAAGGAAAGTACATTAAAGACAAAGTACGGTTTGTGATTAAGATTGTCCCTAGTTTGTAAACCAAGACAATAACCACCCAGGAAGCCCAGTTCTCAGTTTAGCAAATGTCTTCATTACAATCTGATACTGTCATAATTGTACTGATCTCATCTCCAGGTGCCCTCTATTGTTTTTCTCTAAAAACCTAATATATATATATGGAAGAATGGATGAATTCTTTTGCATGATATGTATAGTTACAAGAACCTGCTTACAACGTGTTTATTTAAATGAATTTTTATTTATATTATTTAATTCTATTATACATGTCTTTTATTTTGAATCGACACTGGCGTAAACACACAGAATATAACAGGTATAAACATTATCTGTAGAGTTTCAGACATACTCAGAGAATTCTTTAAGATCTAAAATGGATTTTCAACGATATCGTAAGCACAACCAACTTATTTTCGTGTGAAAAACGACTCTCTCGACTTATGATAATGACATAATCAATATCGAGAGGAAATTTGGCTTGTTCGCGATCCTTTCCTAGAGACTGTATCTCGCATACATGTTAATTACGTTACGTATATACTTAAAATTTACGTTAAAAACATATATACTTACAACAAATAACAAGGACTGAGTTTCCACATATTTCAATGATTTATTGCCTTGACAGACAAGATGCACTTCTCTAAGACACATAGATCACAGGATCTTTAAGAGATATGAGGTGGAAAGAAGTTCATATTTCAAGACGGGTTTGTCCTGTCATAGGATCACGCGATAAGGATGAAACACGACAGTGGGTTTACAAAGTGCTTCTGCTTAAAAGTGAAATTCGGTGTTTACAGCATCTATCTCCTTGAAGTATTCTATTTGTCTGATTACTTGAAGTCAATTTTGGTTTGTCCTATAATATATTCCTTAGTAAAGGAAGGAAAGTAACTTCCAAAATAAATGTTTTCATATTAAATTACATGTCGTTAAAAAAGCATAACTCTTTTTTTATCTGCAAGTATGATTATAACTTATAATTTAAGCACTATTAGAAGTATGGCTGCACTTTTTTATTTGTGTTATTGTATATTTTATTTGCATATAAAATTAAATATTTATTAAAAATATATCATGTAATTTCTTTTTAAAACAATCAGTTTTTATGTAACTAAGGAAATAGTGTTTAGTAAATGTAATATGGGACAATGTCTAAAAAACTAATAAAAAAATTTTTTACTACAAAATTTAGTTTACTAAAACATCTTAATATTATTATGAAGTCAATGATATGTAATGGGGAAGATTTTCTTTAGTTAATATAAGCAAGATTAGTTTTGTGAGAAATTGTTTCTCTGCAGTGAGCTAGGAAACTAATGTAAAGCTACTGAAACATGTAATTCGACCTCTACTCTTGATATGTAAACTAGTTCTCTTTATGGCAATTCCATTTTGTTCAATAGTATCCTAGATTGACTAAATATATAAACTAGAACAACTAACTTCGTGTTGTACATGAATTAATAACCAAGGCAGATTTTCCCCTCCCTATCATCAGGAACAACAGCCATAGCACGCAATGAATGTAAGTACTTATCAACGTCAAGTTGCATAATGGTAACACTCACTCAATAAGGGCACTAGCCAATATTTTTTACTTTTATATGTAACTATGATGCCATCGAGAAAATCGTAGCATAAACAATTTTTTTAACTAACAAACTACAATCATCTGAAATAAAATCTGGAATTATGACACGTGCAGGCTAAACATTAACAACATATCTGGATAACGATTTCAACTATATAATTCGTTTAAATATTACATAAATCTTAATTTTATATTTAAATATGAAATAGTTCAATGATGTTCATCCGTGGGAATGGGATAAGCATTATTGTAACTCATTACTCCTCATTAGCCTGGCCGAATTTCCTATTGGAATTTATTTTCTTTATACTAACCAAAAAAATTTTTAGAGTTAAATATGTAATTTGACAGCTTGAAATTGTATATATAACTGCAACAGTTTTTGTTATGTAACAGAGGGACAAGCATATCTTTAGGCAGTTAAATATGTTTACTTTCATATTTTTGTTATTTTTTCTGAATCTAAATTTTTAAAATGACATATTAACATATAAAACTTATTACTACTTATATCAAAGAGTACTATATAATAGCACTCCTTGGAAACATTTAGATTAGCAGTGTATGCCGGTAGCGTAAATAAAAACAACATTCTTTACGATTACTTATTGTCATAAATGTAAAAATACGAAGATATAATGCCCAGCTATATTTTAAATGTTTATAACTTTGTTGAGCAATACATTTCGTTATGAAAAAATAGAAGTAATATTATGGCTTCCAATTATACTAAAAAAGCAAGCAAGTTGGTCGGCGGCCAGAATGGTTTCAAATACAGGGATGAAAGTGAGGGTCGTTGATAATATGGTGGAAACAGCATCGCTCTATTTTTTTAACATGGTGCAGAAAGCTTAGAACAATAACTATCTCACTACCATTAGTAATACGTTAAGGCTATTTTAATATAATAAAAATAAATAAATACTCTTAGTTGTATATCTATTTCGGTAATAAATATCAGGAAATGTGACTATCACATAAGTTCCTTAAATTCAAAAATTTATCATTCCATCTCATTGAAATAGTGAGAAATTTCTGTCATGGTTTCGTAAATCTAAGATACAATATTTTTCGTAACATATAAAGTACATTATATCAATAACAGGTTTCTTTTAAATTTTATTTTTACATATACTAAACAACAGGTAATATTTTTACAAATAATTTCTTACCGCCCATATTAACATATTATCACTGAAAATATTTTCAAATCCATACTTTTTTCCACTGGCGGGCATTTGAAATATAGAATAACTAGTAATACAAATTTAAGGATAGTAAAATTTGATTGAGTTCCTCCCAAACTCATAATCTGATGAAATGAGTACAATTGAGGATAATAGAGCTAGGATGTTAATTTTAACATTTTTTTTTAAATTTCCTGGGTGTAGGTAATAATAACACTTGGCAATAAAACTCTACGCAAATTTGATAACTAATAAAAATTGCTATAATTTTTAACATTCCCCGAATTCCTT
The DNA here is from genome assembly GCF_021130785.1 of Homalodisca vitripennis. Taxonomy (NCBI): domain Eukaryota; kingdom Metazoa; phylum Arthropoda; class Insecta; order Hemiptera; family Cicadellidae; genus Homalodisca; species Homalodisca vitripennis. The sequence continues at coordinate 45,178,252 of NC_060214.1, forward strand.
GTAAAGGGTTTATAATTTGCTCATAAATTGACGTAAAAAATGAGTCAATCAACTAACAAAATGTTAAGATCCAAATATGTAAAGGCTATTTGCCTTCAGCAGAGTGGATCAATTTGCAGTTTATTAGCACACACCTCTTGAAATCGATATTAGAATTTTCTTCCATAAGAACTGATCGTCATCCGTACTTTTTAAGGGTAAATAAAAACGGGAGGGTATTAAAAAAGCTAAATATAATAAGCTATAAATTTCTTCGTAGATTGTAATTTTCTTAGCCTATTTTCGTCAAGCAAACCGCTACACGTAAATACGCTTGGATTAAGTGTGTAATCAGATGTATCCCCTTAATTGGTGACTTTCAGATTTTGAGATATGGTCTGAAAATGATGTAAGTGTTATTATTTGTATCTTTTGGTCACTTGAAAATTATGTCAAGCTAAGTGTAAACATAATAAAAAATACTTTTTTTATCATAATTTAGCACTTTAATATACTTCCATTTTTAATCCCACGAAAATTAGAGCGGCTAAGGATCTCCTCTTTCTTATTAGAAAATCTAATTACTCTTCATTTCAAGAACCACATGTTTTGTTGTTAAATTATGAAATTTGTCTTTCGGCTCATGGACTAAAAAATACTGATTGCGTATTTAATAAATTAATACTATTTCAAAATCTGTTTAGTAATCTTATCTATGGATAAAATGTTACAACTTTCATAAATGACTAATACTCTTGTTAGTAAATAAATAAGATAATTCCTTGTGTTATTTAGAATATAGTACTAGGAAATGAAGTGGAATATTAAAACTATAGAATAAAGATAGCGAGAGAAGCGTTGGGTATTATCTAGTTGCTTAGTAATAGGAAATTTGAAGCAGTCATATCAGCATTTCTGAGCTAAAAGGCTAATTCTTTAACTTTGTGTTGACGTGTTTTAATAGAGACAAGGAATATTGTCACCAATTAAAAGTTTTCAAAGTCTCACTAATTATATAAACTTGAGCAAAACAATTTAATTTGAGTTTGTGTTTTCAGGTTTATCTTGTTAGCTTCTTTCTTAATTTGCTAACAAAACTTGACTATAATAAAGTAAACCTTACGGGTTATGAACAACGTATATTATGAGATTGTTCTAATATAATTAAAACTAAAACTAAAAGCCTACCTGTAGAAAAGGCGTTGTCTAACTCGATACATAGCTCTCTAGTGAGGATTCCTATAATAAATTTAACGATATTCCTATATAACATAACTGACAAGTATTGCCAAACAATTTAAAAGCAGTTTATAATAATTTCCCTCTCTTGGTGGTTATATCTTCTTTTCTTTAATGTAGGGCTACAGTAAAATAGTAATAGGAAAGCAATATGGTAAACAAGATATAAATATAGTATTAGGCTTATTTTACTAAAGTATTAAAAAATGCAAAAACATAATAGATAGTAAAATAAATTGATAAATATTTTGTAAAGTTATAATGTAGATTAATACTCAAAAAAGTCTTAAAAATGCTATCCTGCAAAGCTGACTGCATAATAATCATACATGGATCCTAAGATCTCTTACTCGTGCATCTATCTACATCCAGTCTACCCATAATCACGATTTCATCTAAATACGCAACGTATATATATTTAATAATAACAGATGACAAATTCCAGATTTTTTGAATGAAAATAAAAAAAACACCCATGTGGATTTTAAATACATATTTATTCTTTTTATAATATAAATAAGACTACTAGTTCACATTAAACAATTTTAATAAATTTCTTGCCACGCAAATAATTTAATCGTTGCACAGACATCTGGCTATAGAAAATTACAGAACACGGATACTTTCTTCACTGCAGTTGCAAAATTTTTCGTAATTATTTTATTAATTTACTTTAAACGACATGTCGTTACATTTATTATGCAATTTTCAAAAACTAACCATTAATGTAAAATCCTTTATTTTTATTCAATTTATGTGATTGTTTCATTTAGTCATCTATAAATAGTGCAATATCCATTTTGATTTTTGTATGGTTGATCCATTTAAAATATGGTTGATAGATGTTTAAGGGAGTCAAAGTGAAATGTGTTATAATACAAACACATTCATTCATAAATATGAAATCGTGAGTTCATTTATAATAGCCAACTTTAATTATGTTTTAATACAAATACATGCATACATACGGTATGTACATACGGTATCACAAAATTCAAACTATATATAACGAAATTTATTAAACAAAACCATAGAAAATATACTGTCTTTACCATATGTGTAAAATATTGTATAATTATCCTTTATATTGGCTCATTGTAAACAAACAAACACATGTTTCTAAAAATATTATTTTACAACTTATTCAATGATTATTCCTAGTCTTCTATTGCTTTTTCTAATAAACCAGAAATGTAAACTGTTATTTATATATCCTCAAATTCAATAGATCCACAAGTGCATTTCACTCGGCTGCAACAGGAAAGAACCTCTAAAATATACCTCAAGAGTTTTTAAATACTCTTTGTATATAAGGTAGTTATTATGAAATTGTGACATATTGCCTTATCAATAGCCTTCAGTAGGTTGTAAAATTAGAGTTATGTACATTTTATGTACATGTTTCTTCACAAATATACTACTACTCGTATATCATGTCTCAAGGCGTTTGTAGAGAGGTATAGGAAGTTCTTAGTTCATTACTACGTTAGCCCTTTATATCTAGACTTATTGGAAACTACCTACTTGGAAACTATTAAATATTCAAACACAAAGTGTTTCCACCTGTCACTAAAACACTCTGGAACTTATGGCAGGTAAAATTACCTGTTCGTTTATACTGAAGAAAATCTTACATGTCTGTAATATGTAAATAAGGTTTTTTATACTTAGTTTTAACATAACAATGGTTTTACAGTTAAATAAATATCCAAAGTATAATATAATCATAAATAAGATTTATTTGTTAAGAGCTAAAACTTGTTTTTTAAATATAATATTTCTCAGTAGGCAATATGTGCCGGGAAGGGAATTTCAATTATCTAAAAGTAGCTATGAGCCACGATACGTTTATAATAATATACTCGTAGATATAAAATTATAATAATTGAAGATTTATACATGTTATTAGTTATTTATTAATAAAATCATTTTTGTTTTTGGCAGTGAAAGTGTTACAAAAATATTGGGCTTTTCATTAAATTTTTTTCGTCTTTCATTGAAAAAGTTTTAACGCTACATTTGGTGTTATATTTTTCTTTTAAATTTCTAAATAATCCACAAATAATTGATAAATTTTCGACACTGTAGTATTTAGAATGTATATTAATTTTCTGTAATTACTGAAAATTACTTAAAGTTTTCAGTCTCCTACACTGCTGGTTCCGTCTTATTATTTAGATGTGATTTTAAGCCGCCTGTTAAGGTCTGAAAGAAAATTTATGTCATATGGAATAATTTTTTATTCTCTTAATGTTCATTGTTGAAGACATATTTAAGGTTTTTACTTTGAAAATTAAATGAGATTGTAATGAAAGTATTTTGCATCTGTAAGAAATGGGAAAAAAATCCCTTTTTTAACTAGAAATAGGGAAGAACTTCCAGTGCAGTGATTATTCACCCTCGACAGATGAAATCTATTCTAGTAAGACAAGAACTTCGATATCGCAGTGTGCTTAGGGTATGTGAGCCAGAGGCAAGTCCATTTATCAAGACGAGTTTGTTCTGGCAAATGATCACGTGATAAGGATGAAATACGTCAGTAGGTTTGCAAGTGCACCTGTTTAAAAGTGAAATACGTTAAGTACAGTGTCTCATACTGGTAGTAGTAAATTCTTTGATCACGTGAAGACATATTTGTTAAATTGGTAGACCAGAACTTCCTTAGTTATGCCTTTTGATTTCTAAACAAACTGTTCTAAGAAATGTTAGAAAGATATAGTTTGTACTTTTTGACACAAAAATAACCTAGATAAAGTGTAAAAGGTCTTACTCGTCTTACCTTTCAGGGCTTAAATAAGACTAACAAAGAATTTTATAAATTAATAAAACACTTTTTAGACGAATCTTAGACAAATTTATTTAAACCGAATACATTTATGTGATGAAAATATTACGTTTGATGACCCGTTTGGTGTACAGAGCATAATAGTATACTGGCTTTATGCAATAGGATAACAGTGAGACAAAGGAAAATGCATTAAGGATAAAGTACGGCCTGTGATCATTATCGTCCCTAGTTTGCAAACCAAGACAATAACCACTCAGGAAGCCCAGTTCTCAGTTTAGCAAGTGTCTTTAGCACAATCAGATACTGATATAATTGTTCTTCTTCCAACGTCAGGTGCTCTCTATTGTTTGTCTCTAGAAACTAGATATATATTATCCAGTAATATAGGACAAACGATTCAAAAATTTAAAATAGTTTTGCTTGATTTGTATAGATAAGGTAACACTGGTTACATATTCTTAATTTTATGTCATTTAATTTACGGTATTATATTAAATTATATTATAGATTTGTTTATTTTGGATCCACACTAACAAAACTCACAGAACGTTTATAAAAACTTATAAAAAATCTCTGGAGAGTTGTAGATATTCTCTGAGGATTTTATAAGACCGGAAATGGACCATCTACGATATCGTAAGCGCAACCCACTTATTTCCGCGAAACAAACGACTTCTTTCTTTTGAAAATGACAGAATCAATATTGAGATGAAGTTTGGCTTTGTGCCGATCCTTACAACAGCATTTTACAGTATCTTGCACATTGAAAAGTGTTATATGGATTTACTTTACAATGACTTTCATTTCAAAAATCTTTTGGCAATAATTCATTTAATGTTTTTAATATCTTATAAAATTTTTAATATATTTAATATTATCTGCAGTATATTTTTATGTGGCAAACAAGAAATCTATAATTTTTTTGTGTACGTGTAACTCTTATTCATGTTTGATTTATATCTTAGTACAAGTCATTCAATCAGATTTGGCTTAGCATTATTGAATAATTTTACTTTGGTCTTATTGGCAACAAGAACATTTTAAACAAATAAAACACAACTATTTCAAATCATACAACATCAAATGTTGGTGCCTTAAACTCTAGACTTGTGCAATTGTTTAGTATCTATATGAACAAGAATGAGTTCTATGATAATGCATATCCAGAAGTGGAAAATGATTGAGTGCCTTTGAATCCTAACATTAATTTATTTATTTTTATAGAGATTATTAAACTAGTTGTAGCTAAAAATTAGAAAATCCACTGCAATCACATCAGCTATTCTGAGCTTAAGAATAATAATTTATCTTTGAGAAAATGCTTTAAAACTTGTAAGAACGTGTCAAAGTTGTCACCACTTAAAAGTTTTATAAGCTTCGTTGAATACATAAGCTTGATCTAAAAGTTTAAACGAAGTATCGGCATGTGATTATCATTTTTATTTTTATGTAAACTTTACGTGTTAAAATTCACTAACCAATACTAACCTGTTATTTTCCCTAAGATGTTCCTTTTTACTGTTGAAACTAAAATAGGTGAATTTTGTTTTTATATATGTTATTACCATTTATCTCCCGTCTCCAAAATGGTACATAAGTTAACAATACCAAGCTTCAAGGAGCTATTATGCTCGGAAACATCTATTACATCAGACTTTTGTAATTCGGTCAATTAAATTATTTATTCTGAGCTATATTATCAGTCCTAAGGTTCGTGTTGATGTCTGATTATTTAAACACTAAATTGATTAATATTAAACTGATTATATTTCAGTTAAATCTTAAGCTAAAGTGATTAGAATAGTTTACTTTTTTTATTAATAAATATGTTAATTTGAATTAAGTTATATTTACGTTAACATCTTTCAAAACACGACGACCCTTTAAAATCTGCAACCAACGACTGTAATAGAAACTAAGAAATGTATACAAATATGATGGTGACATGAAGAGATCACGGAATATAATATACCATAATAAATAGAGTAGATTATCTAAACTAATATTAAAATGGACATACAGTGTCTTCTTGAAATTGTTTATTGCGAGTAAAACTATACAAAAACTTTCGATACATAGGTTCCAGTGGCTTCAATCATAATAAATAGGTGATCTTGGTCCAAATAGGAAAGGTATTTATTTTAGGGTCATAAGATCGATGGGGGGTATATCTGTATATATATTTTCATTATAAAATTTTCATATTTAAATGATATATATACGGATAATTTAATGTTTATTGAAATAAATTAAATTCGGCTATTGCCATTTATACAAATTTAATGAATGTAAATAGAAGTCATTTGACAGGTATTTGGTCTTCCGATCATATGTTAGTTTGGTTATTTAAACACATACGTGAAAGAAACGGCCAAATACTAAATAATTGAATTGTAAAAAGTGAGGGCTCTGTGGTGTGATGGTAGCACATTCACTGGGCAAGTGAGAGATCCGGGTTCAAGTCCCGGCAGAGCAAGTACTTTTTGCGATTCAATGTTTATTGAAATATATATATATATATATATATATATATATATATATATATATATATATATATATAAATGTATTTACCTGTCAAGTGCTAGGGACTTTCTTTTGGCTTTAAAAGGACAAAGAGTTGCCCGTACGTATGTATAATCGTACGTGTACCTTAAAAGAAAGGTGTTATAGAATTTGTACATATGTTTAATTTGGTACAAATAGAACTTAGTTAGTTTTAAATTAATAATGAAACGAAATAAGATAAAAATTTCTTAATTATGAGACGGTGTTAGAGCAGACCGTCTGCCTGCCTGTCTATCTTTGCTATAACTCTTTCGTTCTGGTATACTAGGTCTTTATTAACCCTGTTGTATAGGTTTACTTAAATTTGTTTTCAGCAAAAAATTGAAGACCATATAGGAGGTAACTTTTGATTTGATTTAAGATTACACACTACCATTTCATCAACTGACAGCCGGAGTTGTACCATATCAGATTACCCGTGCAAAAAGCCCCTATCCAATATCTTTACAGAAATCAAGATATATCCAAATACTGGAGATAAAAAAGTTTATTAAGTAGGAAGATCTTCCAATGAGATGATGTTCGGAGCTATATGTTTCCGCTCCACACGTAAGTAATATATGTACTTACACAAATATACTGACGAGATTTAATGACTAAACGTTTAAGGTTTTTTAATGTTCACCATTTGAACTACGTAAGCTTGTATTTAGTTCACCGTAGAGGAAGTTGTGACAATATTTCCATACTCAAGACCATCTTCCATAGGATGTTGGTATTCCGAGTATGTTACAAGTTAATAGGATAAAAAAAATATTAAAACGACGTGAGATCTAAAGGTGGTTATAATGACAATCTAATCACTAATGGTTAGCTGCAGTACTTTAAGAGGTCAAATAGCAATTCAATCTTTGATCTTCTCTGTTGTCTAAATTGCCAATTATTTTAAACCAAATTATTGACGTTTTCAATAAAGAATGTTCCCAATATTAGAAACAAATAAATCTTTAACATCGCAAAGAAGTTGTTAAGTTTATGACTGTATATAGAATAAAATCTTCAATTTACCCGCTAAATTAGATATATCAAAGTTGTAATAGTGTTTCGATGTTCTTCAGAAATCCTCTATTACCTATGCTGGCATACGTTTTTCACGCAGAAACTTCAGGAATAATACATTGAATAAGATATAATGTGCCTGACTTATTTTACTAGTGCCAGTTTCTTTTCGGACGTCCGTCTAAAACCCGGATATGGAACAGTGATAATTATAGAATATACAAAGTTGCAATATAAACTTGACCGATGTTAATTTAGTTTTGAGGAAGTCTTGTTGATCAGATAAGGGAGACGGATGTCGCTCTTGATAAGCATCAAACGTTACAGTAATGGCATAATCGGATAAGGAAAAAGATTGGAATGGCTTATTCCTAAATAACATAACTGTTCTTCAGGATAAGTGAAAAGACTCCATCTACGTCAAAAAGCAATTAAAGTTTTCAAAACCACGCTTAAACATAATTTTAAAAGGCACTATATGCATTCAGTGAAATTTCCCACTTACCTGAGTTTATGACTATTTTCTACGGATACCTATATCAGATATCAAATATTAGCAGTTTAAATGTCTCCGAAGATAACAAAACGATTAGTGTATTGAATATTTTAAGGGTTTACTGAAATAAGAGGTCTTACAGAAACTCTGTTTTTACTTATGGGTTACTTTAAACTAATATAATTTATTATTAATTTCTTAGTATATCGCAATACCAAGGAAGTCGTCTTGAGATAACGAAATTTTTTATGAAACTTTTTAGAAACAGTTTGGAAATTACGCAACTAAATAAAAAGCGTCAAATGTTTATTTTTAATTTTTTTTACAAATGAGTTTTCAAATTATTTAAAAAAAAAAATTAATCAGAACATTTACTCGTGGCTATTCAAATTGTTATCGTTAATCTTGTTAAAATCCAAAACAACAGATTCTGTTATTATTATTGGTTCTTTTGTTTTTCAGGTGCGGTATTGCGGCTGTTTTCACTTTGAGGAGGTTTAAAACAAACATGTTGGATAGTGTACTTTCTCACATCAACTAATTTCAGGTTCATTGGTTTAATATAAAGTTAATATAACGTTTATTACTATTAATGTAATTTATAACACTAGGAGTTAATACATTTTTTAAGGGATTTTAATAAAATAATCATGAAATTAGATATAAATAAATTTAATATATAGATCAGGAAATAACTTACTAAGGGTAGATAGTATAATAATATACTAATATTTACTAGAAACGAAAACACTGAGATTTATAGAAGACAAAACTGGTGGTATCTCTTTACATGACAATGCAATATTCCAGTTACTTCTTTAATAGAGACATAAACATAATTAATGAAATTACAGTTAAACAATATATCATAGTTTTAATAAATTAATGAAATTGTGGAGTACAATTTTAAAGATTTATTTACTATAAATAAACATATAAACTAATGTGTTTGACCTTCTATTTCTCAATAGGTATTATGAGCGTATACAAAATGTATGCCTCTCTACAGGCAGCTATAAACCACATAATTCCTATTATAGTAGTTTTTGTCTTGGTATAATTTTTGTAATCAATTCATGTTTGTTGTCCAGACTTTATATTGAACTACGATAAGATACAACAGCAGTCCAGAGTGTCATTATTGTAGAAATTCGAAGAATGTTGAGTTGAGCTTCATTTCACCTTCCACTTAGTGGAGCCTCTTAAATATGACTCTCCAATTACAGGAAGCTGAAATAAAACTAAATTCGACATATTCATAGAACCAACCATTCCAATCGTGGCTTAGTTATGTATTAAGAACAGACTTAGATGTTGATTATTATAACCCTGCAGTTGGAATCATGTACATCATGATATTAATTTGTGTACAATATATCAACAACTGTTAAAGGAAATCATGGTTGAAAAAGACTATTTGCTTTAAAATATTGCTTTGAGGGGTTCTTTTATAATTATAAATATTCTGTTTTACTGCATATGTATAAATATACTGGGTTTCTTATTCTGTAGTGTAGTCTCAAGCTTGGAATGTTTATAAACTTTCTGTAATCAATAAAGTTATTAAATCGTTCCTAAATTACTAATTTATACACATTTTTATACTATTTGTTTCATGGTTTAATATAGAATCTTTCTATTAAACAATAATCAGTTTTAGTTCCAAAAATATTAGTGTAGCATAGGTGACTATTTTAATTTCTTAGCGTGCTTCAGTAAAATACGTCACAGAAGATAAAACCTTTTGATTTCGTTATGCTGTAGGACTGATTTTCATGAATTTCAGCGATGTACTGTACTTGACAGACAAGATGCACTCCTCTAAGACAGATAGATCGCAGGATGTTAAGAGATATGAGGTGGAAGGAAGTTCATATTTCAAGACGGGTTTGTCCTGTCAAAGGATCACGCGATAAGGAAGAAACACGACAGTGGTTTTGTAAGTGCTCTTGCTCTTGCTTAAAAGTGAAATTCATTATTTACAGTATCTCTCTCCTTCGAGTACTCAATTTCTCTGATCGCGTGAAGACCATTTTGGGATGTATTATAATATATTCCTAAGTAAAGGATGGAAAGTAACGTTAAGTATAGTCTTTTTTAATACTAAACTAAAAGACCATTATAAAGTATGACTCACTGTTTGTATTCCACAAGTATGTACTTGGCTTTCAATTGGAGTAGGGCTGCACTTGTTTAATTTGCTATAACATGCTGTTTATTTACACAGAAAATTAAACTCTTAAAATAAAATATATCATTGATTTCTTTTAATTAATAAGTTATTATGTAAGTTACAAACTTTTATTTGTTAAATATAATAGGGGAAACAATGATTCAAAAAGTAATACAAGGACTTTAACCAAAATGTCTAATAAATCATTTTCAATATATTATAAAGTCTATGATATTTAACAGGAAAGACTTTCCGTAACTAATTTAAACCCACAGTTTTATATGCAAGGTATTGTGTGCATTGAGCTAGGAAATGACTTTATAGTTGTTTAAAACATGTATGTTGACATACACCGTTGATATTTAACTTTATTAACTAACTTTTTTCATAGCGATTCCATTATTATAACAAGCCCTATAGTTAAACGATACCTAAGATAGATTAAATATATAAACTAGAGCATATAAATTTGTTTTGTACATAAATTAAAAACTTATAACCTCCAAGGCTGATTGTCTCCTTTCTGTAACCAGCAATAAATAATATAGCACGGAAAAAACTTAAAAGCATTATAATCCAGTTTAGGATTTATTATGCTAATTTAAACTGTGGGTGAACGAAGCCTATAGCTAGACTAACAGGATGGAAGAATTTTATTTCATTAGGTCTGTCAGTCCACACGGTATTTGCAAAAAAATCTGACCTGTTGACTTGAAATCTGGATGAAAATTAATTTCTAAATAAGCAATATCTAGTTTTATATGGTAAAGGACACTTAATACGGGCGTTAGTCAACACTTTTACTTTCGTCTCATAAGTAACCGTTTTCCAACAAGAAAATTGTAAAACTAACCCAATTTTTACTAACTCACCACAGTCATGTGACGTAATATATACAGTTATAACACACACAGCATAATTAATATTAACAAATCTGAATAACGGTTTTACCTGTACAATTTATTTACATTTTCATCAAACTTCATTTCTATACAGACAAGAAATAGTTCAATTATTTGCATCCATGAGATTGGGCTAAGCATCACCGTATCATATTACTCCGGAGTCTGTTCGGATTTCTCTTTCGTAATTCTTTTCTGTATAATAGACTTTCTGTCCGCAGAACTTCTCGAGAGTGCAATACATTACAGGCTTCAAATTTAGCATACAACTTCAATGATGTTTGTCATGTATCATATGGTCAAATATATGCTTTGTCAAATATGCAAGTTTTCATTAGTTTTTAAGGTATTATCAATCTTAATATATTAAATGACATCTTAGCATTAAAACTTATTATTATAGCATAGTATACATTTTACATCATATTAAACATTCAAATAAGAGATGCCAATGTGTGACGACTGCTTAAAAAATATCAAAATGCCTTTAGACTAGTTCATTTTAACGTATTGAAAAGTGACACACACAGACACACACACACACACACACACACACACACACACACACACACACACACACACACACACACACACACACACACACACACACACACACACACACACACAAACACACACACTATATATATAGCTAGAGTATAGCTGTCTGAAAATTCGCTAAAAATAACTTAAGTTATGATGAAAAAGGCAAATAATATTACAGATTCACGTTAAACTCTAAAACGAGGAAGTTGGTCGGCGGCCAAATATAGGGAAGAAAGGATCGATGATGAGATGGTGGAAACAGTATCGCTCTACTTAATTTCACTTGATGCAGAATACTTAGAACAATGATTGTCTCACTAAGATTAGTGATAGGATAAGATTAGTGTGATTGAAGATCTATCTTAGTGTATGTATTTTGTTAATAAATATTAGAAAATTTAACTACCACGTAAGCAAATTTTTTTTAGTTTTTAAAATATAATTTCAACTAATAAAAAAATATAAATATCTTTGTCGGTTTCATTATTCTAAATAAATAATATTATTCGTATTATATAGATTAGATTATGTTGATAACAAGAATAGTTGAAATTTTATGTTTTCATGAATATTTTTTTAACTACTGCTAAAGTTTTACAAACATTTATTACAGCCATAATAACATAATAATATCCTTAACAATATTTTCAAACTCGTATTTTAATATCGAGTTAATGGCCCCATTAGATTTTAAAAGCAGAATAATTTGTAATAAACATAGGCTAGTAAAATGTGATGTTGTTCATTCCAAAATCATATTTTGTTTAAAGGAATCCGATTTAATATAACAGAGCTATAATGTAAAACTTTGTCAAATCTTTTCAAAGTTTCATAGGTAACAGAAAAATAACGCTAGGCAATATACGTGCTGGCTGCTCCATTTTCTTTCCACTTTAAAATTGCAATAATTTTTACCATTTCCATAAATCCTCATAAATGATTTATCATTTGCTCATTAAATTTGGGTTTAAAATATATCAATCTCGTAATGTGTCAACTAAAACACTTTATCGTCAAACTAAATAAAAGATAAGCAGCCTTTAGTCAATTTGCATTTTATTAGCACTCCTTTAAAACCGATATCAGATTTTTGTTACAAAAGAAATTGATCATCAGTCCGCTGGTTTAAGTTAATTGAAAATAGAAGTTATAATAAGAGATAAATATATTAAGCTATGAATATTATCTGAGATAGTATTTTTCTTTTCTTGAGTTACGTCAAACAAACCGCCATACAAGAATCACGCTTGGAATAAGTGTGATTTAACCAGATGTAACCCATTAATTGTTGACATTCCGTCTTTGAGATATGATCTGACAATCACGTAAGTGTTATTATTCGTGTCTTTTGGTCAGTTTAAAAGTTTTTGACGCTTAGAAAAAACGTGACAAAATACTTTTTTGTTATATATTTAAACCATTTTAATATTCTTCCATATATAATCCCACCAAAATTAGAGGAGAAAAGATAAATTTGAGAAGAAAATGTAATAACTCTTGTATCCATTTTAAGAACAACAGGTTATGTTCTTAAATAATGCAATATGTCTTTCTGCTCCTGAACTTAAATATTGACTATCTATTTAATAAATAGTTTTTTATAATACTATTTTATGTAATAGAATAAACGAATTAAACTCTTTCAATAATTATATCTATAGAAACACTTTTACATCGTTCAAAAATGACGTATACACTTATTATGAAATAAAACCAATAATTCCTTGTTTTGTTTAGAGTATAATAATAGGAAATGAAGTAGAATATTAACATTATTAAATAAAGATAGAGAGAAATGTTGGGTTTTAACTCGGTGCTTAGTGATTGGAAATTTGAAGCAATCACAGCAATATTTCTGAGCTTAAATGCTAAATATTAAACTTTATGTGGACGTGATTTATAAGAGACAAGAAACATTGCCACCAATTAAAATTTTGAAATACTGGAGAATAATATAAAGTTTTAAAAAGGAATTCCTTTGAGTTGGTGTTTTTCAGCTTTATCTTTTTAGCTTTTTCTTACTAGCATTAGCTTTTTGCTAATGTAACTTGAATATTAATAGATCTTACAGGTTATGAACAACGTATAATATGGAATTGATGTATATAACTAAAACGAAAACTAAAGGATTACCTGCACATAGTACTATGTGTCGATTCATAGCTCTCTAGTTAGAGATATGAGAATTCCTAAAATAATTTTAACGATTACCAGGCCGCTTTTACCGCTGAATTCCTATATGACTGAAAACTATTACCAAAACATTTTAATAGCAGTTTACAATAATTTTCATATCTTTTGGTTAATAATCTTCTTTTCTTTAATGAAAGGCCATAGTAAAATAGTAGTAGAAAAGTAATATTGTAAGCAAAATGTAAATATAGTATTAGGCTTATTTTACTAAAGTATTAAAAAAGGCAAATATATAATATATATTCAACTAAATCTTTTAACTTCATTAGTACAAAAATGCCATCCTGAAAAGCTGACTGTATAATCATTATGTATGGATCCTGGATTCTCGAGAATAGTGTCCAGCAAACACAAGTATCTACATCTAATCGACTCATAACCACGATTTTATCTAAATAATATCGTATCTGTTTAGTAATAACAAATGACGAGATATTTAGAATGTCAATAAGAAAACACGTGTATTTTAAATTCACATTGATAAATTTTATAAATTAAATACTCCTACTAACCTAAGTTAATAAAAGTTAATACATTTCTTGTCACATAAACAATTTAAAATTTTGCGTAGAGTTCTCGCTATAACAAATTACGGATCTTGTGTACTTTTACACTAGAGTTGAAATATGTTTGGTATTTCTTGACTCAATTTACTTTAAATGACATTTTAGATTTGTAATTAAATTTTCAAACAAAATAGTTTTGCAAAATACTTGTCTTTTGATGTAATTTTTTTCAATTGTCGCAATTTTAAAATTGATATTGTATATTTAGGATGTTTATTATAAACATTTTAAGTAGACATTACTGATATTAGAATCCATTAACAAATTTGGTTGATACATCTTTAAGGATCTTAAGAAAAATATGTTTTAATGCAAACACATACATACATACATATAGACAGAGTAGGATAAAGTTAATAAAAAACTAAATATAAATATAAAAATTAACTAAACAATAGGAACTATATTGGCTAAACCCGATGTTTCAAATATTGTAAAATTATTCTTTTATGTTTCGCTTAATGTAAAAAAACAAACTCATGTTTCTAGAAATATTATTGTCAACTTCTTCCATGATTATTCCGCCATTTACTGCTTTTCATAAGAATGTTAAATTTATCAGTTATGTAATCTTTCATTTATATATCTAATTCAATAGTACACAAGTGCACCACACAAGGCCAAGACAGGAATGGTCCTCTAAAATATCCTTCAAGAGTTATATATATATATATGTATATATATATATATATATATATATATATATATATATATATATATATATATATATATATATATATATATGTGTATCTTAAATAAATAAATATATATATATATATATATATATATATTATATGAATATATAATATAGTTATTATGGCATTTTGACATGTTGCCTTGTCAATAGACTACAAGTTGTAAAAAAGATTAGTTAAATGTATTTTATTAACATTTTTCTTCACCTATTTACTCGTACTCGTATTATGATGTCTCAAGGCACGTACAAGTTTGTATGAAAGGTATATTAGATTCTTCGACAATTACTACGTTAGCCCATTACCTCTAGACATATTACCTACTTGGAAACTATTAAATATTCAAGCACAAAGTGTTTCCACCTGTAACTAAAACACTCTGAGTCTTACGGCAAGTAAAATTACCTATTCGTTTGTATTGAAGAAAATATTGCATGTCTGTAATATGTAGATAAGGTTTTTATACTTGGCCGTTTTAACACAATATTGGTTTTACAGTTTTATAAATATCCAAAGCATAATATATAATCATAAATAAGGTTCATTTTGGGGAGAAAAAAAAAAAAGCTTTTGATAAAGAATCTTTCTTACTAGACAATATGTGTCTGGAAGGAACTTTTCAACTATCTAAAAGTAGCTATGAGCCACGGCACGTTTGTATCAATATAATTGTATAATAGAATAATTAATTGAAGATTTATAGCAGTTATTAGTTATTTAGAAGTAAGTTGTTTTAAGTGAAAGTGTTATGATAAAACAGGGCTTTTCATGATATTTCTCGTCTTTCACCGAAAACATCTGTAACGCTACATTTTGTTTTATAGTTGTACTTGTATATTTATAAATACTATAGCAATAGCTTAGCATGATATTTTATATAATATTACAGTATTTAGAATTGTATTGTAGTATCGATACAGACATATGGCACATCTCTAAGATGAAAATATTAAGTTTGATGACCCTGTTTGATGTACAAAGCATAACCGTATACTGGCTTTATACAATAGGATAACAAGGATTCAAAGGAAAGTACATTAACGGTAAAGTACGGTCTGTGAACACGATTGTCCTTAGTTTGCAAATCAAGACAATAGCCACTCAGGAAGCCCAGTTCACAGTTTAGCAAGTGTCTTTACCACAATTAGATACTGATATAATTGGACTTCTCTCAACGCCAGGTACCCTCTATTGTTTGTCTCTACAAACTTGATCTATTGGCTAATAGCTCAGCAAAAGTAATTTTAAAATTCAAAAATTTTTTTCCTTTACGTGGTTAGAAATAAGGAATACTAATATCATACTGTTTATTAAATTCTTAAAAAACTTAATTAATTTTTATTTATACTATTAATTTTATTTTGCATTTGTTGTATTTTGAATTGTCACTTCCATAAACACACAGAATGATTATAAAAATTGTAAAGAAATTCTGGAAAGCTGTAAACATCCTTGGAGCATTTTATAAGACCGGAAATTGACCATCTACGATATCGTAAACAGAACCAACTTATTTCCGCGTGGAAACAAACGAATCCTTTCTTTTGAAAATGACAGAATCAATATCGAGAGGAAATATGGCTGGGTGCCGAACCTTACAACACAATTTTAAAGTATCTTGCATATAGAAAATTGTGAAATAGATTTATTTTACATTGAGATTATTTCCAATCATCACTGGCTATAATAACTCGTCGATTTCTTTTTTATCTTATAAACATTCTCTGGAGGGTATTCTATGTAACAATCAAGACCCCTATCAATGTTGTTTGTATTTTTGGACAATATGTTTATATGTAACTGATTTCTATGTTAATGCGTGTCACACCATCGGGTTTAGCTTTGCGATAGTGAATAAGTTTAATTTGCTTTTAACGGTAACCAATATGGCAACAAAATAAAGTTTTAGAATTAATAAAGCCCGTGAAACCCAACTATGCTAGTACATATAACATCAAATTTTGTTGTCTTAAAGGTTAGAAATTGTGCAAGTATTTAATGTCTATATGAATAAAAATTAGTTCTAAGACGATGCATGTCTAGAAGTGAGAAATGATTGACCGCCTTTGAATTCTATCACTCAATGCTCTGAAAATTTTTCTCGTCTGCCGGGAATGTAAGACATCCTTCGCTGTATAATTGTCTGTTTATCTGTATGAGGGAACTTTTATGACTTAAGCGACCCTTAATTGTGAATATTTCCTAGCAACGAAGCATGTTACATGACACGTAACATACTTAAACGTGTGATGTTGTCATTAAATACATGGGATTCATACGTTAAAAGTTACAAGGAATTAATGATGATCAAATATAAACTTTGATGTATTGAAAGTATATATCTAAAAGCAGGTAAAATTGCTTAGCCACCTCAAATAAGCACAGCTATAAATTTTTAGATCAGCAATGTCTCAGAACAATGTACTCAGAAAAAAACAGTATAGCTTAGGCAAACCAACTGCAACTTTCACTTACAAACTTATTTACAAATAGTTCTTGAACTAACCTTTTTTTAATATGTTGGACCAGTATTGATATACTCCGCAAATTTGGTTTTAATTGCCATATACGGAATAAGAGTATGATCAAGTCATGCATCCAATATTTGGACACAAGTTCTTTCAAATAATAGGAATAGATTAAAGTGGATAAGGTCAGATTTGGATCACCATGCCTTACGAGGACGGTTGGCGTTCTATAGTCAAGTCTTGCTAAGTTTCTACGTGCCGGTGGATCCCACTGAGTGTAATTACTGTCATGGGCATGCTAGGTGTAGGGAATAGATCTATATGGAGGACCTTGACTCGCCTGGGTGTCTCGCAGCTATGTGGTGTTGCTCTCTCCCGCTGTAGTGTCTCCACGGCAATCCAGTATAACCGTGTCCTCTACGTTAAACATGTAATGATTGCTTTCCTGTGTGGCATTCTCAATCTCCTGATTTTGATCCTTAGTTGTAATTGCAGGTTAATATCCATTTTTAATAGTTTTATGATCATGAAGAGAAAGTTAATGTAAATATTGTTATAGAAATTAATACACTACCTTCGGCTTAAAACTAGAAATTCAACTACAATCAAATGAGTTTTTCTGAGGTTAAGACTAATTATTTATCTTCAAGAAAACGTTTTATAACTTGTAAAGACGTGTCAAAGTTGCCACAACTTTTTAACCCAAGTTTTATAAGCTTCGTTAAACATATAAGCTTCTTTTAAGGATGTAAAAGAGATGGTTGCTCTTTTTATTTTCTTGTAACATATACGTATTAAAATTCATTGCCACATAATAAACATTGATATGCAATAAGATGTTCCTTTTTATTATTAAAACTAGCATAATTAAATTTCGTTTCTATCACTGCGTATTACTATTTTTATCTCACCCCCATGCCACATAATGTAACCATACCAAGCTTCAAGGTATCTTGGTCGCAAACTCCTATGACATCATACTTTTGAAAGTCAAACAAAATTTGTTTTTCAATTTATTTTTGAGCAAAATTGTCAATCAACAGTTTAGTGTTGACGTCTGATTATTTAACTACTAGATTGGTTGTTAATTACCTGTTTTTGTTTCAGTTAAATTTTAAGCAAAAATAATGACAATAGTTAGTTATTCATTGAAAATAGGGACAACCACAAAGAAATATATTAATACTACTCAATAATTAAGAAACATTTTTTTATGCTTCTGTGGTTCAGTTTTTACAACAAAAACTCGGCATAATAAAAGGCTTTAGTAAAACTGCGCTTTATATATATATATATATATATATATATATATATATATATATATATATATGTGTGTGTGTGTGTGTGTGTGTGTGTGTGTGTGTGTGTGTGTGTGTGTGTGTGTGTGTGTGCTTTGAAATTTTCTGGAACGTGACATTACATGAACTGGACATGGTTAGCACATCTACGTGCTAAGTGCTAGGGACTTGATTCTGTCCCCAAAGAGTTGGCCTTACCTATGTATATTCTTATGTCATAACTCCTAAAAGAAAGGTACTATAGACTTGGTAAATATGTTTATTTTGGTGTAAAAAAAACATAGTTCATTGAAAGTTTATTATGAAACGAAATAAAATGAAAAGTGTCTTAATTAACGAGGTGGAAGAGCAGACCGTCTGCCTGTTTGCCTATCTTTGCTATAACTCTCACTCTAGTCCGTTATTTCTTTCTTAACTCTGTTATATCGATTCCTGAACATAGTTTCATGAAATTATTAAAAACCATAAAGTAAATAACTTTTTATTTTCTTTTTGTTTATAAACTACCACTTCATGGTCTGACGCAATATAAAAAAAGTCTTAACATAACGAAAATTCTTACGAAACTTCTTTTAGAAATCGTTTTGAAACTAACAACAAAATAGAAATAGTTGAGTTTTTAAATAATTTTTATTTTTTCACCTTCAAGCACGATTAAACATCCCCAACAATCTTGATTTGAAATCAGAATATCGACATGTAGGTATATAATTTGTTATCGTTAATTTCGTTAAGATCCAAAACAACCAAATCCATTATTATTATTGGTTGCATTGTATTTCAGGTGCGGTATTGTGGTTGTAATTACTTTGACCAGGTTTCATACAAACACGTTGGACCATACACTTTATGCCATCAACTAATATAAGGTTTATTACGTAAGGTTTGTGTAACGTTTATTACTGTTTATGTAATCAATAGCACTAGAAGTTACTTAATTTTGAAAGGATCGTAATGAGGAAAAAACATCATAAAATTAGATACTAATAAATTTAACTGATGTGGTAGGAAGTAACTTATCCATACAGGTAGAGAATCTATACAGACAAGGACTAGTTTAATGATGTTCATCAATGTGATTGGGATAAGCATCATTGAATCCTATCACTTCGTAGGCTGGTCAAATTCTCTTTATTATTTTGTCAACTGTAAAATTGTCTGTATGTCCACAGGCCTTCTCGAGAGTGTAATAAGTTATAAGCTTAAAATTTAGCATGCAACTTCAACGATGTTGGTCATTTAAAATATGGTCAAGGTTAGTGCTCTTGGTTAGATAATATTCACGTTTTTCAAGTTATTAAATTATATTTAACCTCAACTTTTAAATAACACATTAGCATGTAAAACTTATCATTATTACATAGTAATAATTGCTACCAGTCCTACTAAACATTCAAATAAGATATATATGTATATGTATATATAGGCTATATATATGTATATATATATATGTATATATATATATATATAAAATTTCAATAAACATTGAATCACAAAATATAGGTTATTCTCGGTTATTAATCACAAATACTTTTTGTGATTCAATGTTTATTGAAATTAAATAAGGCTATTGTCATTTATACAATTTAATGTTAATAAAAAAAAGTCGTTTGACAGGTATTTGATCTTCTGATCATATGTTAGTTTGCTTATTTAAACGCATATGTGACAAATGTGGCCAAATACAAAATAATTGAATCGGAAAAAGTAAGCGCTCTGTGGTGTAATGAATGGTAGCACATTCACCCGGCAAGTGAGAGATCCGGGTTCGACTCCCGGCGGAGCAAGTAATTTTTGTGAATACATTTTTATGATGAAAATGGCAATTATTATTATTACAGCTTCACATTAGACTCTAATATGAGGAAGTTGGTCAGCGGCCAAATATAAGAAAGGGAGGATTGATGATGAGATGGTGGAAACAGTATCGCTCTACTTAATTTCACTTGATGCAGAATGCTTAGATCCATGATTGTCCCATTAAGATTAGTAATAAGATAAGATAAGTGTTTTATAAAATCTATCTTAGTGTATAGATTTTGGTATTGAATATTAGAAAATTTTATTTAAATCTACAATGTAAGGAAATCAAAGTTTTGATTTTTTAAATATATAATTCAAACCAATAAAAAAGCTTGACATTCCTTTTACTGTTTCTTTATCAATTCTATATAAACAAATATTTTTATTAATATATAGAGTATTAAAAATAAAATATCGACATAGACACCAATTTTAGGTGGTTTATTTTATTTTTGCATGGATATTATTTAAATTACTGATAATATTTTTTGTAAAAAAATTGTTTTACAGGCATACTAACATAGTATAAAAAATTTAGTATTTTAGTATGAAATTGGCGGAAATTTGAAATGTTAAATAACTCATAATAAAAACGTAAGGATTGTAAATTTTGATTGAGTTCATCCCAAATTCATACGTCGTTTAAAAGAGACTTTAAGATAAGAGGGTTTAAGATAATAGAGCTAGGATGCTAGGAAAATGGTACCTAGTGTTTTCAAAATTTCCTAGTTAAGGTCAATAATAATGCTAGGCAATAAAAGCGCTGACTGCTCAGGAATTTGATATTTGCTTTGAAGTTTGCTTTGAAAAGGCAATAAATAGCTGTTCCAGAAATCCTTGTCAACGATTTAGCTCATCTTTAGCTCATTATATTGATATTTTTAATGTATCAATCTGGTATAGTCTCAACTAAAAAAAAAATAATAAAAAAGTAATAAAAGCTGTGTATGATTCGAATATGCCAAGAAAAAGCTGTGAGTTAATTTACATTTTATTAGCACACGACCCTTAATATCGATATTACATTTTTCTTATGAAAGTAACTGGTCGTCTGTCGCGTTGTTTTAGGTTAAGTCAAAATGTGAGGTTATTAAAATAGCTGAATATATTAAGCGGTAAATGTCTGAGATAGTATTATTCTTAGCTTTACTTACATCAAACCATCACACACGTAAACACATCTGGGATCAGTGTCAGGTAATCAGATATATCCCCTTTCAATAGTGAATTTCTGTTTTTAGGTATGTTCTTACAACAACTTAAGTGTTATTACGTGTGTTTTTTGGTCAGTTCAAATGTTTGTCAAACTAAGATTAAATATAATAAATATAATTTTTTGTTAAACATTTTGACCCTTTTTATACTATTTGTAATCCCACCAAAATTATCATACAAAGATAAAAATCCACACCTTTTTTAAGAAAACAATTGACAATTCTAGTATAGGTTTCAAGAACAACAGTTTTTGTTCTTGAATAATGCAATTAGTTTTTAGGCTACTGTACTAAAACATTTTGACTTCGTATTTAGTGAATGTTATTACTAAAATGTTTTCAACAATTATATCTATGGTAACACATTTACAGCTTTCATAAATGACTAATATCCTTATTATTAGAAAATGTTAACAACAATTCATTATTTTATTTACAGTACAATACTAGGATATCAAGTAAAATATTAACATTACAGGCTAAAGACGAAGAGAGAAGCGGTATGTATTAATTACTAGCTTAGTGATTGGATATTTGAAGCAATCACAGCGACATTTCTGAGTTTAGAGATAATTATTTAACTTTGTGTTGACGTGCCTTATAAGAGACAAGAAACATTGTCACCAATTAAAAGTTTTCAAAGTCTCGCTAATAATGTAAACTTGAGCAAAGGAGTTCCTTTGAGTTCGTGTTTTCAGCTTTGTCTTGTTAGCTTCTTTCATAATTTTGCAATAAAACTTGACAATTATATAAGCCTCACGGGTAATAAACAACGTATCTTTCCAGACATGTGCCATCCTTCTTTCATTGAAACAAAAATAGATGTAACACTACGTTTCGAGATCTGCAATCTGATCTCTTCTTCAGGTAAATAACTAACCTAACACATAATTAAAATCTACACTAAAATAAACAAATCATACCAGAGCGTTGTGACATGCCTATGTCAGGAATCACAACCACCATGTTTTGTGTCAAGTGCATTAACTCTGTTTATTTTAGCCTAGTTTGTAATTATGTGTTAGGTTAGTTATTTACCCGAAGGAGAGATCAGATTACAGATCTCGAAACGTTGTATTACTAATATTTTATTTAACTGATCGATGGAAAATCCTGCTTCCTTCAATCGTCAAAAATAAACTTCAAACAACAACCTATAATATGAATTTTTTGTAATATAAATAAAACGAAACCTAAATGCCTAACTGTAGAAAAGTCTTTGACGAACTCAATAAATTGTTCTCTAGTTGGAGATATAAGGATTGCAGTAATCATTTCAAGAATAAACAGGTTCCTTTTAATTTCTATATAACTGAAAAGTATTCACAAAACACTTTGATAGAGGTTTACAATAATTGCCTTTTGTTTGTGTTACAAATGTCTTATCTTTAGTTTAAGGCCATAGCAAAATAGTAACAAGAAAGCATTATTTTAAACGAATAAGTATAAAGCCTTAAATAAGTAAGGCAAATATTTATTATTAGGCAAAAATATAATTGAATGAGAACTAATTTTGTAAACTATGTTCGTGCAGTTACAATCTTGAATATTAGCTGAAATCAGGTATTAAAAATGCCAATCTGCAAAGCTAACTGTATAATCATCATGCATGGATCCTGGAGTCTCTTAATCATGCATAATTTCCGGTATTCTAAATTGATTTCTAAAAAGGATTCTATCTAAATGATTAACTTATATATTTAGTAATAACAGATGACGAGTTCCAGATATGTGAATGACAATAAAAACACCCATGTGGATTTTAACTATACATTTATTCCCTATGCCGTGTAAGTATTACTACTAATTTACATAAAAAAGTTATTAAATACAAAGTCACATAAATAACTTTAAACGTTGCGCTTAGATCTGGATATAACAATTTACGGATCTTGCGTACTCTCTTCACTAGAGTGGCAATATGGTTAGTTCTTGACTAAAATTACTTTAAATGACATATCGTTAGATTTGTAATCAAATGTTCAAAGAAATAGTTGTACCTGTAAAATACTTGTGTTCTAGTTTATTTATGTAATTTTCTCAATTGATGCCATTTTGTAATGAATATTGTAGAGGTAATGTGTCCAAAAATAATATTTTAAATGAACAATAGTGATGTTAGAATCCATTAAAAATGTGGTTTATATATGTTTAGGGTTTTAAACAGAATATGTTTTAATATAAACATATACGTACAGAAAGAATACAAAAAAAACTATAACCTCCAACTAAATTTAAAAATAAATTAAGTAGTACAGCAATAGGAACGATCCTCTAAAATATCCGCCGTCCCTTGTCTATAGCCAAATCAACGACATAAATACATACAGAATACAAAAAAAATTTAAAATCAAACAGCATATAAATAGATAAATGAACTAAAACAATAGAATCCATACTGTCTTAACCAGGTGTGTAAAATACAGCTTTATTATTTCTTTATGTTGGCATAATATAAAAACAAGCACCTGTTTTTAAAAAACGTACTGTTCACGTCTTCCATGATTATTTCAGGTCATCTATTGTTTTCTATAATAATGTTCTAATTCTTTCTTTAATATTCTTCAAGAGTTCTAAATCATTATGTATACATATACTAGTTTATATGAAATTTAACATATCGACTTGCCAATAGCCTTTAATTGGTTTTTTATAAGAGTTATCTATATTCTGTTTACATTTTTCTTCACAAGTATACTCGTACTCGTATATGATATCTCTAGGTGCGTACAAGTTTGTATGAAAGGTATAGGAGGTTGTTGGATCATTACTACGTTAGCTCGTTACCTCTAGACTTATTACCTACTTGGAAAGTATTAACTATTCAAGCACAAAGTGCAGTGTATCCACCTGTAGCTAAAACACTCTGGGAACTACGGCAGGTAAAACTACCTGTTAATTTATACTGAAGAAAATTTAGCATGGCTGTAATACTTAAATAAGCGTTTTTATACTTAGCATGATAATGGTTTTTCAGTTTAATCACTATCCAATGTATAAATGCCAAGAAGTAAATATTGTTTAAAAGTCGAATATATATATATAACGACAAATGAAATAATTGCAAAAGGTGTAAATATTAAAAGTATGTTGAAATTCATAATTTAAAAACATTTCATCGGTTTTGGTTTATTCTCATTGCGCAAAAATCTTACTCAGTATATATATTTACATATACACTCATATTATTTCTATACAAAAATACTTAGATTTTATACTTAAATAAAATTAAAAGTGGAATATTTGTAGAA
The DNA here is from genome assembly GCF_021130785.1 of Homalodisca vitripennis. Taxonomy (NCBI): domain Eukaryota; kingdom Metazoa; phylum Arthropoda; class Insecta; order Hemiptera; family Cicadellidae; genus Homalodisca; species Homalodisca vitripennis. Next base: position 45,203,424 of record NC_060214.1, read on the forward strand.
GTTACAAGTTATTTATTTATTAAGTAATTTTTGTTTTTCACAGTTAAAGTACCTATTCTGGTTAAACATAATTTTTCCGGAATTTTGTTTTCATAGTTGTACTTTATATATTTATAAATACTCAAATATATATTTTATGTATATATATATATATATATATATATATATATACAAACAAGTACTTTTTGCGATTCAATGTTTATTTAAATTAAATAAGGCTATTGCCATTTATACAAATTTAATGCGTATATATATATATATATATATATATATATATATATATATATATTTATATATTTTATTTGAATTTATTTTATTTTATTTTTTTTTTGCTTAGGTGGAATTGTATTTAAATCAATATATATATATATATATATATATATATATATATATATATATATATATAATTGTGTGTATATATATATGTGTAATGTGTGTATATACATTAAATTATTTATTTATTTATATATATACATATTATTTATACTTAGTTTAGGTAGATATTGTATATTATAATGTAGTATTTATTATGTTTATGTATACATTTTCTGTAATTACTAAGAATTACTTGGAGTTTTCAATGTCCCAAATTTATTATTTGGATGTTATTTTATCCCACCTGTTGAGGTCCCATCAAAGTTGTTAAAGGATAGGCGACAAATTATATTTCTTTTATTATTTATGTTCTAAGTTATATTTTAACTAAAATAACTCTATCTCTATTCTTAAAAATAAAATCTGATAATAATGAAAGTGTTTTTGCGAGAAATTGGAAAGAAGAAATACCATTTTTTAATTCATAACATAGGGGTGCATTTCCAGCGCACTTCAGATGATTATTACCCTCGACAGATACACTCTACTCTTGTAAGACATGAACCTCGAGATAGTATGTTTAGGGTTGTGAGACATGGAGTAGTTCATTTATCAAGACGGGTTTGTTCTGGCACATGATCACACGATAAGGATGAAATACGTCAATAGGTTTGCAAGTGTACCTGCTTTAAAGTGAAATACGTTGTTTGCCGCATCTCACACGGGAGCAGTAAATTCTGCGATCACGTCATGACATGTTTGGTAAATAACCTATATATAATATATATAAGCAAAACTAATATATATTTTGGTATATACCGGATATTTTACTTTCAGTAATCGTTTTTTTAACTTAATTTCTTAAACAAAGTATCTAATTTTCTTAACTGTAATGTATGTATACGAAAATATACTATAAATTATGTGAGAAATATAATTTTAATATGTAAACAGTGTTAAAATATGATTTACGTAATGATACCTACTAAAAGATATATAATAATATTCATTTTTGAAAATTTTAAACTGTCTTATACGTGGTTTATTTGTTAGTTTTCTTTTTTTACAAATTTGAGTAATTTATGGTTTAGTATTTATTGAACATAATATGAAACATTGTTTCAAAATCTGATAATTCGGGTTTTACATGCTATAAACTAAAACGAGTTAAATAAAAAATTTCAGAATATTGTGAAATAAAATAAATACAAGATATACACGAGGCTTGTGATTAGATTCAATGTTACGAAAAACCTTTCATCATACAAAAAACTTTTACAACATTTTAACACAATTAAAGAGATATTTATACTGATTTAGTTTTTGTGTGCGATGAGACAAAACCGATTCAACGTTATCGAAACATCAATTTCAAAATACTTTAAATATTTATTCAATTTGTATTTATGTCATAAGCCATTTCCCAATTAAGTTTTTCGATGGAATGATTGTGAAGTAAACAGTATTGTATCAAACATTTGCCATCATTTATTGATGTAGGAAATCAGTAATACTAGGCCTAAAGATTAATCTCTTCCTTAGGTGGATGACCATAGTCCAGCCTACGAAACCATTTTAAACAATTAAGATAATAAGTTGTTAAAAGGCTTGTTTTGTATGATACAAAAGTCTCATCACTTAACCAACACGTACTCTTTTGCAAAAGTGCTTAAGATTGCTAATGTTTTTCTTCGTTTCAGAGAAGAAGCTAAAGCAACTCCTTATATTTCTTGGTTCTGAAAGGAACGACACAGCTTGCTTCTTTGGTATAGGTTTTTCAGTATCTGTAAATTTGATTTAGAATTTGCCATCTCCTTTGAGATTGCATCATTAGACTCATCATTTCAGTTTTATAACGTGATTTTTTTAACTCTTTCACTTTCCTTTAGTCAAAGTGTGTGTAGGAGGGTATATTTATCCTGTTTAGGCTACTAACCACCTTTAACTCTAAGGGAATGCATTATAACCGTAAAGCTTGCAGCGACTAGACCTATTAATCCACCCTTTTAAGCCAATATCCCCACATTTGCTGTTTGTAATGTGCAGCTTTAGGATACCCATGGGGTTGTCCATACAAGTGACTCATCCGTTTCACTGTACCCTGTTAAGTTCAAATTGAATATGCCCTTCTAGTGATTTTCTTCATGACAATCACTGTAGGTAATCATAAATTTAAAAACAGTGTAAATGGATACTCTTTCTATTTACGTACGACTTACGAGTATATAAACAATGTGACTAGAATTTTTAATTTTATGTTGCATTCCAACATTTTCACAATATGACTATGTAGCGTATTCAGTTGTGAAACGTGACCATTCTACACATTTATTAACATTTTATTTCAAATTATATTCAAAATTTACGTATAGATTATGCATGAAATTACCTTAATAACTATTATATATTTATTACGCAAGTACTTTAGAAGTAAAAAACAAATTTCTCAATACCTTAAAGATTACTTAAAATTTAGATAATGCACAACAACGTTTATATTTTTTTCTAATAAAACTATCACTTTGAGAATTACATAATCCTATTGTTGACTTATGGATTTAGGAATAAAACTAAGATTGGTGAAACTTATTAATAAATAAAAAATAATTATAAATATCGTAGAAGAACAAACGCAACCTTAAAGTATAAATAATGAATAATAATAGGCATGAATAATGATTTTTTAACATTTTTCGTTGATAGACGTTAAAAAGGAGTATTGGACAAGATGGTTCCATGCTGTTGTTATTGTTTCAACATATTTCTTCCAAGTTGTTTAAAAGAATTCAGTCGAGGACATATACTAAATTAATTATATGAAATTTTAATGACGGATTTATTGTTCCCATGGTAAATCTTAAAAATATCAGTTTACAATGTATTAGGACTAAGTAAACAATGAACAAAATTCTCATAGATTAGTTATTTCATGCGTTTGAAAAGAGCTTGGGTTGACTGTCACACGTTATTTATACTTAATACATTTAACTGTCAAGGAAATAAAAAATTATATTATAGCTTCCTATTAGGCTGGGGGATGTGCGAGCTGGTTATCAGCCAAGAAGGGTTTCAAATACAAGGAAGAAAGTGAGCATCGATGATGAGATGGTAGAGAGAATATCACTTTACGTTATTTCAGCTCAGTTGAATGTCTATTGAATTTCAGACTCAATTTTGGCAATGAGTTTTCACAAATTTAAGCTACCAGATATTTTTAATCACTTCTTACTTTTGAGAAGGGTATCATTTCAAGAACTGGAGTATCATTGGTGTATTTACACGAATCATTCCATCCTTCATTCCAAATACATCAAACGCTTATCGCATAATACAACATTTTATTTATATTCAGATTTATCATTTTCAGTTATCTATATATTCAAAACTGTACAAACAAATTTATTTTGGTAAAACATTTTCTACCGTACAAAAAATATAATATCCCTTTAAAAATGTATTAAATAGTAATTTTTTCCAATACCCTTCATTTCAAGACAATTCATATACTAATATCAAAATTATAGTAATTCGAGATGAATAAACTTGAATAACTCAAAATCACTTAAATAATAAAAAAAAAAATTAAAAGGTATAAATATTTCACGTTATATCCTAAAATAGTCTATAAATGGATTGAGCCTTTATCTTGCGAGATGTTTGTTATATAATGCTCTGGAACTGCGTCCAGTTTGAGCGATATAGAGTTTTGGATAGCTATCACATTAGATTTGGATACTCTGGAACTTTCAAACTTATCTTGGTGTTTTGCTAAGTGTTTAATAATTGCGCTAAATTGGGGTCCGATTTATAGACTATCACGAATTCTTGGTTATTTATAATGTTGTGTTTGAGTGGTTAGTTTTTTAATCATATATTAAAAGTTTGAACTCTTTATTATTATAATGTTTTCTTATTGTGTCTTGTACCTTAGAGCAGCTAAATTGAAAACAGCTGATTGTTGTGGCTCACCAACAGCACTGTTACATAATCCCAGTGGATATTGCCTAGAATTGGGCTTTTCAAAAGCGCTTTATGTCCCATATTTAGTAACCGATTTTATAAATTTAATTCTTTTGAATTTTAAATAAAGTTTTCTAACTAAAATGCAAAAATTTTTACTTTTTAAATACATGCAATTTTTAAGATATTTGTGCTTAAAATATTTATGAAGCCACTATTTTTAACAGTGAAGCTTGTAAAAATTTGAAAATTTTCTGTAATTAGGCGTTTAGGCTATATAGCTATTTGCAAAATTTCAACACATTACAATAAGCGTTCTCAAATTAAAGATAATTAAAATTTAAGAAAAAACGAGATGGTGACTGTTAATGTAATTAATTATTGAAAGTTTTAATTTGAAACTTTACTTTGTCTTTGGTCTTGGAATAATACCTAAAATATTGGTAGAGAGTTCTACGACACTCTGTATATCAATTATAAAAATAGATTGCTAAGCGAAAAAGAAAAAAATAACATACGAGGTTAGTCGAATTTATCAACCATCACAAAAATGGCTACGTAATGATAACAAACAAAAACAAAGCACTACTTGTAGACATATCCTAATCACTCACAGTAATGAGACTCGGCACAATGACTCAGCGGCTGTTGTGGCAGTTGCTACTGGCTGATATTATAGAGACCTTGAATTAAATAATAACGGTCACACTACAACACTGCTGTTCAATATAATTAATGGCTTGAACAGTCGCGTCCAAAAAATTGCTAGTGCAGCAAGGAAACATTCTAATACCACCTCGTATTTGATCATAGTTTTAACCTTTTTGACACCGCCTAAAGATGAATGGGAATTTAGCGGCAACACGTTGCGACGTTATTCTGCCAGCCGACAACAGGTTGCGGTAGCGTGTTACTTCAGCAACTGTTGCCGACTTACCATTTCGAAACGGTCGTTTGTCTATCCATTCAGAAATTTTCTTTGAACGTATTTCAGTGGCTGTTGCTTATGGAACATTAAAAATATTCAATAAATTACTAAAACACAAAATTTGTTATTATCATAATTTATTCAAACTTTATTATTAAATCTGGTTTGCCTCGTTACTGCAATGTATTTTGAGATTGTTAGAAGTACTATTTGGTATAATTAAAGAAAAACTGTCAACATTAATCTCACATTATTAATGAAAGGATTTATGATTATAATAATTTATAAACATAATGTATTATGAAAACACAATTTTGTTGGACCAATAAAAAATATCACAATTTAACAAAACACTTAAATATGGTTTTATAATATTACTCATTAATCAATCATATAATTTTATCGTTAATAATTAATTATACTATAGAAAATATTCATCTGAATTTGCAGTTTGTATTGGAATAATTAATTAGTAAGAAATAAAACAAACTATAATTTAACTTTTTTGATTGTATAAGTAGACAATACACACATATTAACTTTTTCCAACTCTAGAACACACGTAAACAGAGTCAAACAGAACAATTTATTTTGTGTCATGAAACATAATTAAAACATAAAATTTTTCTACTTAATATAAAAAAATTAATAATGATGTTTACACTACAGCTCTGTTCATTATAACCCCATTGCTCAAAAACAGCTTAAGAGTTTCGTATCTGCCGCATTAGACTGATTTCAGATCAAGCTTACCGTTGCCGACAACAGAACGAAAGAATTCGTTGTCGTTATCATCACGTTTCCAAAATAACAGAAGTTTTTCGCAACACTTGCGGGGACAACTGTTGCTGCACGGCAAAACCGTTGCTTATCCTGTTATGTCAAACAACGCCCATATCTAATACCACCCTACCAAGCACTAGAGCAGCTTCAATCGGCTATTTGCCTAAGAAAAATTCTTATGTTGGTTTTAAGATATACCAGATTGTATGCTTACACAATCCAGATTTTTTATAGCTCTTGGAAAGTTCCTTACGCATTCCACGAGGACTTTATTATAATATAATATTTATATTGTTTATATTAAAGAAAATATCTCTTCAGCTATTATGCTTGACGGTACGTAAGGTCCTCAGATTAACAAGTATAAACATTAATTCTTTACTTTATTTTTAATGGAATAAAGTTAAATATAGTAAAAAGTTACCATTATACCCTGAAGGTAGTAAGTGAAGGTGTGGGATGCAGCTATTACCATAGTGGTTTGGAGTTTGATGCTATCACAACAGAAGGTCTGAGTTTAGAAACCAATTACTTAACTTTGTAATTTGAAAGAGACAAGGAAGATTTCAGTGCTAACAATATAAACTTTGATATCCTTGGGTAAACAAAGAATTCTCGTGTGGTAGTGTATTCATATTTGTATTCTTGTCTTCTATTTTGATTTAGAAATTTAAATTATCTGTCACATTTATGTTATTGGTTTTAAGTAATATTGTATGTGATTTTATTTCTTCTGAACTAAACGATAAATTGAAAAAAACTGATAATGGCTGCCTAACGACATAAAAACCAACAATACATTCTGTCTAGCCATAGAAAATACTCCAAGACTTAAGGATAGTTCCAATAGGTCTACTAGTTACCGTTTATGTAAAAAAAGTCCAAGATGTTCTAATAGGTATTCACATTAATGGAAATTGTGATCACGGATGTGCGACATTTTATCCCCAAACTTGTGGAACCCTAACAATGAACAAGGTAATACGAGTTTGAAAGAAATATTGATGATAATCAACAAATTGTGAAAACTTTTGTGAAGTTAGGAAAATTATATTATTGAATAGACTATGAAAGATTCAAAATGTGAGATATTGTAGTAAAATATGCAAAAAGAGCAAAGCTGTGTAGTTTAGTTCAACATAAAGAAGAGGAATGAGATATGACATCAGTTGGCCTAAAATGTGAAAATTATCAGGGCTCGGAGTGTAATTCCTAGTACATTATTGATTTTGGGAATAGGTTACGCTCATCCCAGATTAAGAATTCACCCATTTATTGCAGATTTCTGCGAAAGTGGATGTTCAGTTGACAGCACTTCAAATAGGCTATTTTAGGCAGAAATTGATGTCTTTGTCGCCAAAAACCTTAAAGCAAACATATCCCTAAGCAAATCGTAGAACTGCTTTAAATTAGTTGCATATATATATATATATATATATTATATATATATATATATATATATATATATATATATAATTATGCAATATATTTATAATGCAACAACTGGAAGCCGCCACACATTTTCTTGAAACAAGACCAAATAATACTAAACCTTCAACAAACTTTCTAACCTCACTCATTCATTTAATTTTTAAAAATGAATAATTTAAAATTCATGGATCAGAACTATCTCAAAATTAATGGAACGGCGATGGGTACTCGAATGGCCTCATCATACGCTAACCTTTTTATGGGATTTGTAGAAGAAAATTTTCTTAAAACTCAAAATTTCCTTCCTTTACTGTGGCTAAGATAGGTATATAGGTGACATTTTTGTAGTCTGGAATCATGGGTTAGAGAAACTTCATCATTTCCTTGATAGTTTAAATAAATTTTCGTGTCTTAACTTTAATTGGAATATTAATCACAAAATCGTCACTTTTTTGGATGTTGAAGTTTTTCTAGAAAATCGTATTTTAAAAAACAAAATACATGTTAAGGGTACTAATAAAATGAATTACTTACATTACTTTAGCTGACATCCAAATCATGTAAAAAAGTACATTCCAAAAAGTCTTTCCATTAGAACCAAATCCTTATGTAAATACGCTTCAGATTTCAAAATTTACAAAAGCAAACTTACTAAAGCTTTTTCTAACAGGGGATACCCTAAAAAACTTTTAAACCGGTAGCTCAGACAACCAAAAAAGGTTACAAATATTCCAAATCACTTCCAAAATGATCCTAAATTTATAATAAAATTTTATCCTGGTTTGCACTAATTCAATAGAGTTATGAAAATTGGCTATGAACTTTTAAAAAACTCGCCCTTAACTGAGAAATTATTTTTTCAGGCCACCTATAATAGTATTTAAGAGACCTAAAAATTTGAATTGAATAATATGCTTGCAAGGCCCAAAATTCATGTTGGAAATTTATGAAAATCCATCTTTTGGCTGTGAACCATGTAATAAACCACGTTGTGGTATTTGCAAAATTATGGATAAGACCGATTAATTCCAAAGTAGCGTCAAACTAAAAAACTTATCCAATAGCTGGTAAACTGGACTGTACCTCCTACAATTCAATTTACCAGCTAACCTGTAGGTTTCGTCCCAAAGACGACATTGGGCAAACTTCAAATTCTTTGCGGGTAAGAATGACCGATCACCGTTTTTGTATCAATCACAAAGACGACAAAAACCAGTAGCCTTACACGCTGTTCACCACAGCAAAAGCTTTGAGGATTGTTATGAACTCAAAGCTATAAGCAAAATTACTCCTTGTGAAAACAGCTCTCGAAATGATTTAAATTTAAGGAATAATGAATAGGCACACCAACTTATATTAAAATCAAAACAACCATACGGACTTAACATTCGCAAAATTATTGTTTTCCACTTGAATAATTAGATTGTGATATACAAATTTACCTAAATTCAAAATTATATTATATTATGTTATTATTGTTAAATTAACAACTAATCAAAACTGGTTTACATGTCAAAATTGTATTTACATTTAGAAGGTTTATTATTAGGTGTTTCTTCTTTAGTTTGTTTATTTTATTCTATGTATGTTTTAAAAGTGTACTTGAACAAGTTGTTAATTACAACGAAATATTTTACGAAAAAAATTGTAGTTTTCTTATGAAACTGTCCTAAGAAACTATATATATATATATATATATATATATATATATATGTGTGTGTGTGTGTGTGTGTGTGTGTGTGTGTGTGTGTGTGTGTGTGTGTGTGTGTGTATCTTTAAATAACGCAACAAGAGACAAATGTTAGTATGGTATGTTACATATAAACTAGATCAATATAAGTTATTACGGGATAATTAAGCAAACCCGCTTCTAGGCACCCACTTTCCAAAAATAAAAGAATTGCTAAGTATTTAGGCCATCTTGAAAAATGTATATTATACAATCTAAATAAATGATTGATAAAATCCTGTACAATTAAAAAAATTATGATTAAATCCTGGACCGCTAGGATTTAAGTTTATTTAGACTGTAACAGACGTTTTCTTTTTGTCAATTTCGTTTTGTGCTAGCCATCTCGACTTGATTCCATGGCTAAAAATTCCGAGCCAAATCTGTATTGTGTACATAAAACTATGTAAATAATCGAAGTAATAAATTCATATTCTATTCTATTCTAAAATAAACCATCGTTTATATAAATTACAAGGAAACATTCCGTTGTTGTAAAACAAATGTTTTAATAAATTGTGCATATTAAAAATCTCTGTATGTTATATTACTAAATGATAAATATTGTTACACTGCTGGTAACATATATTAGTATAAAACTAAAGAGACATATATGCTGGAAAAGGGAAACAGATTACGAATTCACTATCTTGACCATCATAAGATTATTTATAAATATTCTTATAAAAAGGCGTTGTGTTTTAGTTTTGCAATGACGTATGAGTATACTAAGCCGTTTGCTCCGTAACAGGCATCGCTACATTCAAGAAGGAATGTATCTATCTTGAAGCTGTCCCTAAATTAGTTTTCAAACTTTTTTTCCGAAAGTGTTATACTTTTTGGTAACACATTATAACGACAGAAAATTTTCAAAATCCCATTACCGTTTAAAGTCACTCCATCGTCAATAAGAAAGTTTAATGAAAACATTTACTTCCTAGGTTTTCTCTTTTTGGCAAATTGCACTGATGAAATGATCGAAATTTGGTGTTAATAATATATTCGTTCTTACTCTAAAATGGTTATTAACGATCATTATATGATTACTGAGAAAAGACTCGTCGGCTTGTGTAATGGGATGGTATTTTCTGTAATTAACTTGTTACAAATTAATATTTCCCTCGTTATAAAGGGTTATAGTGATACAGTAATTCTTTTTTGAAAAATATTTATTTAACCGTCTATAATGACTTCACTGAAAACAGAAATTAAAAGAAATGGTAGCAAAATTATAAACCAATATAAAAGAGGTGAGACAACAGTGTGATTTTTTCAATAAATACATTATTGGGTAACAGCTTCCAGGAAGCATTATATTTTTAATAATTTAGGGCTAAAGGGAATATTTCTTTAATTAACTATTATTTAAGTTTATTATATATTTTTATAAATATTTAAAAATAACTTTTATTTTTATATAAATATTTTTAAAATCTCTAGTTATTATGTACATATTGTTCAAATCCATAATTTAAACAGTTTTTCACTGGGCGTTATATAAAACCTCACGATATTCTGTGTCAAATTGATATCACACCTTATAGAATAGTAAATAGTTTATTCTATTTTTCTTTGTTCATGCATTTTGTCCAGTAATTAAGACCTAAATTCTAATAAAACTATTACACTATTATAAAACAGGTTAGGTTTTACACGATGAACTAAACCCCATATTACAGTTGGAAGGTTCAGGTCTGTTAACAACAGTAAGTTGATGTATTAACATTAGAGAGTCACGGCACGTTCCAGCAATATTGCAGTTTTGTCAGACAACCAACGTTGGCGTGTACTTTAATTTAACTTGTCATAGAGTTAGTGATGTGGTTTTATTATTTTAATACCACGATCAATTAATAGTTCAGTTGTAATGAAAGCTAATTTGAATTGAATTATTACTCATTTGAAACCATGTTGATTTACAGAATATTAATAATTGTAGAATATAGATTTATTTATTTGAAAAATGCATAATATGGAAGATAGCAGTGACACAAAATGGAAAATACAAAGAACATTTCCGGTAAAATCCCGTTTCCTTCAAAACCTTCTATTGTTCAAAACAAACTTCAAACAAAACACCAAGATAGTAACAGATAGTATGCTTATAAAACGAATCCAATAACATGGATTAATTACATATAAATTCGTGATTATTAAATCATATAATAATCCTACTTATCACATTCAAGATGGAAAATAAAACATTAATCTCACCAAACGTACAGTAACTTTTAATTTTTCAACACATTATAAAGATTTAATTTTAATAATACAAAATCACTGATTCGATTATTTACGTACTCCGTACTTTATAGGTACAGTATGCAAATTAGTAAATTATTCTTATTTAAAACTAAAACATACGTATCAGGTCAAATGTACTAACAGGCCTTACTTAAGAGAATATTTATGACAATTTATTTTAATTCATCAAATACATTAGTGTCATACTATAACAAAAAATAAAGGTCAGTGAATTAAAAAGTCCTTTTAAAAATTCTACCCTTTATGATCTTTCCCTCCAACTAGCTAAAAATGTGTGAAATATAATTTTAGAGGTTTAAGAATGCTATGCATTGTTTATTGACATCAATACCTCACCATAAATTTATATTTGTATGACACATTAAATATACCTTAATTATAAACTTTAATGGTTATTACTCGCTATATCCGTTTTGTTTGTTATATCCTGGATCCATCAGAGCTGTTTCAGAATCTTTGCATTATCTAACAATCCATCTGTACGGTACCTCTTAACGGAAAATCCCTAGAGACTTAAAACCCTAGGTACATGGGTTGCTTTAGGTCCAAGCAAGAACCTTATTGATCTTAGGGTAAAAACGTCAAAGGGCAGTCCTTTCGACTATTGTCTGTTTGTGTTAAAAATTGTTGGTTACTTTCTATTCGGTCCTTCAATACTCAGTAGTATTAGGTTTGTTGTTTAATATATTTATTTCTTCAAGATATTTCAAATTACATTTGAATGGATTTATTGAATGCATACATTTTTTGCCTGATTCTTTGAGAAGATGACAATTGCCCGGAAGATTAGAAATTAGTTTAAACACCGTTGTCTTATTAAGAGATTATTTTTTTTTAAGTTAAAAAGGAAAAGTAATCACGACGCTTTAACATTCTTCAGCAGTTCTGAGTTTACTCTATATTGGTTTGTTATATTAGGTCATCGCATAAATTGTCTATCCTGAAACAAGTCCCTTTGGATCGTCATTTCGTTCCATTATGTCAGCAGTTTTTGAAGCCAGAACTCTATCTCTACTGTCATGCAAGATGTATGCTCGAAGTCTTTTTATTAATTGAACTATTATTGAAAAGCTTAAAATGATGTACCATAATTAAGCGTAATATATATTTCAATATGTTTTTATAAACAAGGTTTTATTTAAAAATCCTGCAACTTAAAATCCTGCGAATACTACGTACAACGATGTAATATATGAATAAATCATAAGAAGCATGTGAAAAACATGTCTCAAATCCTTTGAAAGTTAAAATATCTATTAACTTATTTTTTAATATTATTTCATATTTTATATTTTAAACACACTTTGGAGAAGATAAATTATATTGATGTAAATAAAGGATATTCTTAGGTAATTACGAATTTAAGCCGTTAGCTTTATGCTTATTGCTTACTTGGAATTAAATAACTCCTCCAGTGTGGCTCATCCACTTGCAAGAGAAATACTCTAGGAATTTTTAAACTTATTTAAAGTGTAATGTATATAATCAAAATACGTAAATTATATAATGTATTTTTATTGTAGTTTGAAATATGCAAATTATTGCTCAGTAACAGATCAGTTCTATTATGTACAATATTATGAAAATAATCTAGTATCTAAAAAAAATGTTTCCCTATACATTAATAACCTAGAAAATATCTATTCTATAGGTGGCTATGAACAACACTTTAATAATACGGCACGTTAAATTAAAAATACAAATTTTTCTAATTAAATTTATTAAAATGTTTGAATTATTTACATTTTATGGTAGTATTAACCAGATTTTCTTTGATTTCATAAAAGGGAATTAAATGTCTATACAATTCTGTACATTAGTAACCCATAATTAAGTCAAACTTTCAATAAATGAAGTAAATATTACGTGTAAATTAGCTCTGACATTTTCCCGCTGTTATTGTATTTCTATAAACACTGTAAATCAAATTGGTATATATATATATATATATATATATATATATATATATATATATATATATATATGTTTTATGTTCTACGCTCAGTGTTATTGTCTTTATGTTATAGATTGCCATTATCTTATCATACTATAAAAATTACTGTAACGTGTGCCATAGTAAAGTATAATAATAAAATTAGATTATAATCACATATTTCTGTTTTAGTACATAGCAAAATTTTATTTTTGTGACATCAGACAAAAAAGGGAAAAGATTTTAGTATAATGAAACGGTAGGTGCGAATTACCAATGCATCCAAATGATTTATAGTCCTTGGCAAACAAAATGAAGAATTGTAAGACAAGAACCATGAGATCTTAAGATGTTTATATGTGAGGTGGAACGAAGTTCATACTTCAAGGTGGTTTTGTCCTGGCAAAGGATCACGTGATTAGGATGAAATACGACAGGAGGTATGCTAGTGATCATGCATAGAAGTATACTTCAACACATAAAGTCTCTCAAATTATAGTAGTAACTTATTTGTTTACGCTAAGTTCTATCTTTACTGAACAGTATCAATTAGAATCATCTAAAAATTTTGTTTTATATTTAGTTGAAGTTTGTCACAAATATCAATACAATATCAATACACTTATTTGGAAATGTAGTAAAAGTAAAAGGTTATTTTCATAATATTTCTATATTCATAGAAATGTAATAGCTTCCAACTTTATCAGTGTAAGAGAAATTAACCTTTTGTCTTACTTGTCTTAAAAATCGAATTTTAAATCATTGGTACTTTATAAATTTAACATGAAAAAAGCAGTAGTTTAGAAATAGATAAAGAAGTTTTTTACATATGAATCATTGAAAATTAATCACATAACTATTATGACTCTTCTATGATAAATTTAATTATATAATTTCAAGATAAAAGAATTCCACGAATTAACCAAGGACATTTTTGTGTAATTAGGTTTTCTTTTCAAAGGAAAGTGAGAATGAAGGAAAAGTTTTTAAAATATCCTCTTTGATCTATAAAAGTAATTAATGTTTTTCTAAAAAAACTATCTGTTATGAGCTTCATTTCTCGTTGATACTGTATATTAAGCATAATTTAATTTGAGACCGATGGTAGGCAATATTCTATTTTTAAACAGACCTTAACATAGTATTGTGCGTTGAAATAAGTTTTAATGCCTGAAGTTTTATGTAACCGAACGTATTTCATATTGGGAGTATTCTGTGGTCCTCGATAAAGTCCTGGCGTAGATCTTATGAAGAAGGCTTGTTAGATGAATCTCTTATTTAATAGATCCTAGATAATAATAGGTAGATAATTTTTTAATTTGTATCTATTTTTTTACTGTACATATATACAACTTAGAGCACGCTAATGTTACGGGTTTCAATGATGTATCCCCCCCCCCCCCACCCCCCCCCCCCCCCACCCCCCCCCCCCCCCACCCCCCCCCCCCCCCACCCCCCCCCCCCCCCACCCCCCCCCCCCCCCACCCCCAGTTAAAAACACATAATTAAGACACTAGATCTCTACAAGGAGGAAAACTATTAAAAATCCAACCTTTTTCAATATTGAAAAAATACTCTTAGTCCCCTATTTTATTTAGCTCGTTTAAAAATGTGTAAGCCATTGGAGATTGAAAACCATAAATTTCTTTATCTAAGGTGTAGTAGATCTATTTAACGATACGAAATAGCATAAGCTCAAGAGTTTAACACAAATTCACTTCTTTGTTTCCTTATTTGAAAGTTAAGTTTGATAATCAATAAGAGACAAAGGATTGGGATTAGATATCCAGAATTAGTCAGAAAACTGGTTACAGGATATACGAGCTGACAACAGACAAAATTACGAAATCTGAAAACATTTAGTAGATTTTCCATCGTAAGTCATTTAGTATTAAATTGGTTTTTAACTATACGGAAATCATAACAACTGTTATAATTAAATAAGAAGCTCTTCTTCTTACATCGAGTTTAAATAATAAAGATTGATCTATTGTATTACATCTTAAAATGGTTTATTGAAAAGTAATAATATTCTTGTTAGAAATTGCAGTAGCGGTTTTTAAAACTTTGGCACCAGAAGGTATCAGGCAGGGAACTCTGGTGAGAAAGTTTGTAAAACTTTGTCAAAGGAGAAAGAATATCTGTATATGTCTTTAAAAAATACGATTATAATAAACATAGTCAAATAAAGTGTAAGGGTAAGTGTAGGTATAAGGACACATGGTTAATAAAATTAATAAATTAGTAAATTATTCACTATTTACCTTGAGAACCATTTTTAATTTTGATTTAGTACAATAATTACTAAAACAAAACAGATTAGATCATCGAAAACAGAAATATAAGTCACCATATATAGGCCTAATGACAGAAATCCACCAAATTGTGAAGGTTATTGAAGAACTTATAATCTTTTTCATCGAGCTAAAAACCTAAAAATAGATTTAACAACACACAAAAAGAACGAATAATGAAAACATCTTAGTTGTTAGCATCCCTCTCAACACATATTTTCCAACTGAACCACTATTATTTATATTCATTTATGAGTATAGCAGTAGTAGTTAACTGTTTACATCATCTCAAACCATAACAATGCTGGGTCTACCTGCCACAATCATTGCTCAAAGATCGCTTTTAAAAGCGAGTGTCCTGATAATTTTAAAATATAGTCCTAAGCATTAGGGGAATGATACCGTAGTTATCCTAATAGTAACATATCTAATCGCCCCAGATTAATAAAAAACATTCAGTGGTTTCAAATTTATTAATATGTCCCCTTTTCTATGTATGCAATATTCTTTGTACATTTGAAATTGGTGCTTTTTGTAAAATATAACACTACCTGATCAAATTATGTAGTTTAAAAGCTGTAATCTTTAAGTCTAAAGACCATTGAATTGGACACTATTAAAATAACTACCTTAGAAAAAGATATAGTATCTTGCATTCTTTGGACAATTAATATTACCATTAACAGAGCCTTTTCTATGAGCCAGTACCATATCACGGCATCCAACCTGCAATCTCTTGACAGTCAACAACAGCGTCATAAAGGGACATGGACACGATTCTGAGATTTCCCCTGAGGTGATCGAGTGTTTCATACGCTCATGATGCAAGATTAAGTTGTCTTCAGGCATACATTTCTATCCGTCAGTAAGATATAACGGGAATTGCAAATAGAAATGCTGAAATGAAATGAAAATGAAATAAAATATGTCTTTATTAGAGGTAAAGTTAGGACTATAAGTCCTCTCTAGCATTTAACCTCGTAAAAAATTTGGACTAACATATATATATATATATATATATATATATATATATATATATATATATATATACATGTATAACAAAAAAATAAATTTATTTATTTACGTTATAAAAATAATAAAAATAAAATTATCTTACATATCATTAAAACATAACTATTCATTTACAAGTGTTATAATAATAACTATGAAAGCGTTATTAATACACTTATAGGCCCAAATGAATAAAATATTATACATACCCTAATTAAGCAAGATAATGTCTAAAAGCGTATTGATTGTGTTATTTTATTCGTATAAATGAATTATAATCATACTCATGCCACTTTAATATTCTGTCATATTTATCAAATATTACACTTAAGAATACATGATTTCAGGAGCACGATCTACCACACGTCTGCAATGAATATGAGGTTGTGTGGTGACATATATGTTCTCATTTCTATACTACAGATCTAGGTTAAAATAAAGAATAAAATCGTTTTTGAGATAAGCAAACAAATATTATTTTATAGTCAGGATGATGACAGCTCTGAACGTAAATAAGCAATATTGACTTATTCAAATCGTGATTCTTTTATTGGATTTAGTACCAATTCAGCGCTATTATTAAAGTAGTTCCAACAATAATATATGACGTCACATTTATTAAAATATCTAAATAACAACCTAACCTAACTAAGTAATACCTACTTTGACATTTAACAATATTTTGTGTTTAACAATATATATATATATATACATTATTTTATCTAATAATGCTAACATAAGCTGCATGAGCGTTTTGTGTATTGACACCTTTAATACAATAAATCTATATTTGAATAATAGAATGATTTTGAACTAATACGGATCTGCTACAGTTACACAATTGGAAAAAAGCAGTAAGGTTTCAGATTTTCAAAGTAATATATTTTATTCAACGCAATGGAAGACATTTGAGGTGTCAGATAAATCTCTAAACTGATTTATAAACTCAATTTATGAACAAAATTCATGTCGACCAGTGATGTTACTCAACGAACCGAATGTTGTTACTTTAAAAAAAAGTTATTTTCAGTATGTACGTTCTGCTGTTTTAGTATTCAGCGCAGCCGAGTTAAAACTTTCTCTTCGAGCAGGTCTATCCAAGTTAAATCTACAACGTGTACAGCTGAAACTCTTGTTTCCCTTTTGTCTGGACTATGTAATACCGTCGTTAAATAATTCCTGTACTCTATACACAATGTTATAGTTGTAATTTGTGCAAAGATTTTTAGAAAATTAGAAACGATTTCTTCATTAATAAAATGTTATAACCATTCATCAGCGGAACACTCGTGTTTAATGACCGAATAAAAACACAAAGTGACGGAAACCGACTGTTGGAAAACGGAAATGCCTCAACATTTCAAATGAGAGACAAACAAAGACATATTTTACGATAGTGGCATTTTCTAAGATTACGTGTAGGTATAACTTGCTTTGATCAGTGTATTGGTAAAGATTGTATATATTTGATATTTTGTAGAAATATTTTTCTGCTACTTTTAAGTTAAGTATAAACATGTTATTAGTCTATATATGTTAAAGTAAATAAAAAAAATAAATTATTTTATTAGTTTTAAAATAACTTGGTTCAACGAAATTAAACATAGTTATTTTTTTTATGAAGAATATTATTATGTACGCTCTTGGTAATTGTACCGGCAAAAAGTCATATACCTAATACATTTTTTTTATTTTTGATGGGCTGGGAGTACATAGCATTTACAATGAAATACTCAACATCTACCATCATAGACAATACGCCAAACAACAAACTGACCCCAAATACTATAGCTCAGTTTTCGAATTACTTCCACAATACGTTTTCTACACAGTGTTATGGAATGGAGATGCTCATCATTTATTAATCTTTTGAAGAAAATTTAATTGCATGATACATCAAGTACTAACAGTTTAAATCTTGAAGTATAGTAAATTGCTTTATTGAGATACAAAATTTTTAATTTTCAAAATGAAAAATATGTATGTTTACACACATATTTTAAAAGATTTAAATCATTTTCTGTCAAGGTTTTCAACAGAACAATAATTATGGACAATGTGTCATTATTTAAAACACTAGTATTTTAAGTTATTATAATATTAATAAAAAATGAAGAAATCATGTTAAGTATTTGTTTTATAGTAATTTTGACTACAATAATAGGTTCTGTATCCCATATTCACGCCAATCCAATTTCAAGCGGTGTTATAGTCTTAAAAACGAGATTTCTAAGCCGTTTCTAAGGTTACCTGGTCCTAGGTAACCAAGGTAGTTGATGACTTTGTACGTGCAGGACATTGGCAGACAGATGTGACAATTTTGGTGACTTCCTTAGTCAATAACATAATGATGACTCTAGATGGGTATCAAGTTTATAATGAACGATTTTGAAGGACCTTATAATATTATTACCTTAGTTCACTAGCTCTTGATTTATTCACCACTTGGAAACTATTAAATATTAATCCACAAACTGCACACTTATACTTTACTGAAGAAAATGTTACACGGTTGTCAAAATTGAAATAGAAATTTATTCGCTGCACTTATGAGACGTTACATAAATAATATTTTTATAGTTTACCCAAAATGTTTTCTGTAATTTTTAAGAATTGGTAGATCCGATTGTACTAAACCTGTAATTACATTCGAAAAGAAGGAACATTTAATTTTTAACGAATATAATATTGGTATATTTTTACAGTGGTTTTGTATTACAAAAAACAACGTTATTTCCTAGTTGTAGTTTTATATTATTAAATATTATGGAAATAGATTAGGTTGTAATTTTGTAGCTTATTGTACAGTTTAAAATGTTTAAACATTTTCTATAGTTACCGATGAGGCAAGTATTTTGTTTTCAGGAATAACATGAATATGAAATGCTTGTCGTATACTTATTTGCTTGGTTTATTTGTTATTTGTAAGAATTTACTTATTTTGACAATAATAAGATAAAAAATATTTGTTAGAGTCATGCCGCAGGGGGGATTCTTATACATTTCAGTGATGTATTGTTCTTGACAGACAAGAATGTCCTTGAATGAAGACGAGAAGCTTGAGTGTTAGCATATATGAGGCGGAAGGAGATTCATAATTCAAGGCGGGGTTGGTCCTGGGAAAGGATCACGCGATAAGGATGAATTACGACAGTGGGTTTGTAAATTCATCTGCTTAAAAGCGAAACTCAGTGTTTGACCAAATTATTGTTCATTTAATTTATCATATAAAGTGACGTCAGGGTTTGTATTTGTTTTAGTGTGTAACTTCATAAAGGATGGAATGTAATTATCTTAATGAACTAAATATCGAACTAAATTGTTATAAAACTACGTGAATAAATTTGTGTAGTAAACAGGTATGTTTACGCCTTATACTGTACACACTGTTAGAATAAGAACTGAATTTCTTAACTGTATTAACAGTAATATTTAGGTACCTTAAAGCTAAGTATATATGTAAATTTTTAATAATTGTAATTCTATGACATAGCTTTCCAGTAATTTCACTTGGAATGAATAGTTTTATGTAACTATAGATTTATCTGAATTTGAAATCTGAAGCAATGTTTCTAAAGTAGTAAAAGTAATTCACAACTCAAATATAAAAAATATAAAATAATTGTAACAATGCCATAAATCAAGGATAACTCAAAATCTACTGGTGATAATTAATTAATTTATGTTCAAAGCAATAACTATTTCTTTCTTTTAAGTTTGTGTTTTACAATGAAATGATTTGAACCCAAACACGAAATGTTCAATCTTTATTAATATAGGAAATCAGTAACACTACTTTTCAGGATCTGCAATCTGATCCCTTTTCTAAGCTGGATGGCCACCCCAAGATATAAATAAGATCAAGGTACATAAACTAATCACATAACACTAATAACTAACACATAAACTAATCATACCAGAGCATTGTGATAAACTTATGTAAGGAACAAAAACAAACGTGTTATGAGTTATTTCCATCCACACCGTCCCTAAAATTTAAAACTTTCTAACAATTAAATACTTATTACTAATAATGAACTAATGAAAACAGGTCACTAATTAACAGGATTAAACGTTCATCCACTCACAAATTACCAGAGGGCAATACATATTGGTTGGATACTGTCACGAAAGAAACAAGATGTTTGCAGAGCAAGACGTGGAGTTTGTTCCTTTCTTTATGGATTCATTCTAGATGAACTATTAAAAATAATCTTTTGATTCATTGGGTGTAAGATTTAACACATTTTTAAGAGTTACCAAACAATCTAATTTCAACCGAGAGTTGATTGATCGGTTGGCCTCCAAATTATTTATGAAGTCTTAAATATTTTCTTTTTTTTAGAAACCAGACTATGCTCGTTAAAGCCATTTACTACGACGTGATTAATTTAAACTTGATTTTAATAATTTGTTAAGTTGTTTATCCACCTTGAGAAGAGACCAGTAAATCAATATTACAGATTTATTATACCACTGAGCTATGAAAAATATTTTTAACAATTCTGTTGCTTTTAAAAATCATCTGCATTAATTATTAGTATGCTTTTTTATATTAAACATCTATTAATTTCCCCTTATTTGCATAACAACGTCCTTCAACACCCATCCTTTACCTACGAATTTATTTTTAGCTTTATTTTACAGTATATTAGTATGTATTGCTAATATCTGCAAATTTGGAGTTGGTTTTAATTTCTCTGGTTTGTTTCCTACATAAATAAGAATAATTTCACTTTCAAATATGAGCTGTTTAAACATAATATCAGTAGATAGTAGAAAATGTATGACATATTATACTCGCCTCTTTTATGAGAACCAATATGACTCAGCTTCCACTCAGTGGCCTTGACATACTTCTGAGTCTTTCACTATTTCCATCACAGAATTTTATGAACGAGTGAAGAATTTTTTAAATAAATAAAATACAACTTTATTGAATGCGACTTCAATTAAAGTCTGAGATAATATATTCAATTGACAAGAGAGTTCTGCATGTTAAACTAATTGCATTACAAAGTAAAATTGTATTATAAATCACAACATTGATTTTAATTAATATGCTTCATCACAAAGGAAGTATACAAAATACAAAGTAAAGATCAGTGATTACAATTGTCCTTAGTTTACCAAATCTGACAATAGCCACTTGGTATGCCCTGCTCACAGGTCATTAAGCGTTCTTAACACAGTCAGATAAGTGGACTTCTCTCATCGCTAGATTCCCTGTAATGTATTACTATTGGAACTCGATACCATAATACTCAATAATTCACTATAATATAAATGTTTGACAAGTGATTTTCTCCGCCTAAGGAAATAAAATAAAAACCCAAACTCTTTATATGCTTGAGTTCTCCTTTTGAAATAGTGGATTGGGATTGACAGTCTTGGATAATTTATACATATATATATATATATATATATATATATATATATATATATATATATATATATATACAATCGATTTATCGATATATATTATGTAACATAAAATAAAATAGCTTTATTGTTAGAGGAAGATAAGTAAGCAAAATCTAGGCATAACTCAAAACTTGTATGCATCTTATTTTTAGCAACAACATAATCTAAAGTTGGTTAAAGATTTACACAAGAAAACCTACGTTTATACATTATTTAGAAACTAGGAAGTTAGCCTCATTACTTTGGACTAGTAACTTGTACTATACAAGACCTTCTCTCTCTCTCTCTCTCTCTCTCTCTCTCTCTCCTCCTTCTCCCTCTCTCTCTCTCCCTCTCTCCCTCTCCCTCTCTCCTCTCTCTCTCTCTCTCTCTCTCTCCTTCTCTCTCTCTCTCTCTCTCTCTCCATCTCCCTCTCTCTCTCTCTCTCTCTCTCTCTCTCCTCTCTCTCTCTCTGTCACTTAGTGCGTAAGAGACTACACAGGTCTCGCGTACCCATTCCTGAAAATGACACGGGTTATAAAAGTAAATACGTCTTATATTATTAGGCGAAGTTAGGGCTAAGAAGCCCACTCTAACTCTTAAACTGGGGACCAACGGTGACTTCCGAACCACCGTATCCTTAGAATGTGCGTGGTTATACACACACGCATCCTTGAAGACAAAAATTACAGTATGAAAAACTACGAACAGAGAGGCAGACATACGGATGGATAGAGACTAGGGATACTGGCGGCTCAGAGCTCGAGCTGGCCGAGCGTCAGGTTCGAACAGGAATAATCTTTAGGGCGGGCACTAGTATCGCATTACTTCCTCCAATCATATTTCATGTACATGTTGTAAAAGGTATAATTGTTTGTGCCAGATAAAATAAAATACTCCTATAATTTTGTTTACAACTACTATTACTCCTTGTGGGCTATGGGAAACATTCTCTAACGAAAATCAATTTGCAAGACTTTGGAAAAGCTGGGCAAAATTAGATGATACAAACAATTTTACAGTTGGAAGGTTCAAGTCTGTTAGCAACAGTTAATATAAAATTTAACATTACAGAGTCACGGCACGTTTTAGCAATATTGCAGTTTTGTCAGACAACCAACGTTGGCACTTACTTTAATTTACTCTGTCCTAAGGTTAGCGATGGGTTAATATGGTTTTTATTATTTTAACACTGGGTATACAGTTATTACTTTTTTATATTGAGATATTTAAAATATTATATTTGGAATCATGCACTTTTCCAGTGGTTACTTACATCGATGTGACTTGTTATCAATGTTATAAGGAAACAAATTTAGATTGGTTGTTATACGTCTATACACATATTTTATACTCGTAGAATGGGGGTATAGTAACGTAATAAACAAAATCGAATTAACTTCTAATCTCGACTATGATTATACATAAAATATCAACCTATTCTGTTTACATTATAAAATATACGGTAACCATATGTTAGCTGCATCTTATTATGTGCCTTACGAAAAAAGTTTGTCTCCTGTATTATTATTTAAAAAAATGTATTCCTACCTTGAATTCTTCCTCTTAGAAATATCTTAAATTTTATCTACAACTAAAAACATACCTCAATTTTTTTTTATTTTAGCTAATACTATTGGGTCATTTTAAAATCGTAGAGCAAAAAGGCACAATAATTTGATTATTGATAGGGAAAATAAAAATGAAAAAAAAAATAATATATTTTTCATAGCTTTATACATAGTAATATATTGATAAAATTAATATAAACAAACGATGAGTTTAATTATTTTTAAGTTTACTTTAGCACTACTTAGTATTAAGAATAAGTCTGAACAGATGAGTTAAGAAAAATAGTGTTTTTAGCGTAACCTTTCAATAAAATTTTGACAAGCCGTTGATTTGTACTGGATTGAGATAGAGACCTCTAGTCTATGGCATTGTTTTTCCTTTATACAGACCTTTAAAATGAAGTGTCATTTGATGGGAGTTTACATACAAACATTTTGACTTGACCCCCCAACCTCCCACTTTGGGTTGAGAGGCTAAGTTCTCATGTAGCGCAAAAATCATAATTTGTCATTATATAACTACCCCCCAAAGGATATTGGTTTGTTTAATTCTGTTCAAAGGTTAGAAGAGGGGGGTGGGACTTTTGGGCCACCTGGAACTTGATGGTAACAAGAACGTTGCAGAATAATAAATTTAATATATAATACTTGCAAATACTTAAATTCATTTTAATTCAATGGAAAAATAAATGTTCCTAATAATTAAAACACACTTTGAAATGTCCGACACATGAATTTGCTAAAATTTTGCTATCGAATAATAACGCCAAAAATCAAATCTATTATATTGTTTTATACTGTATGTACGTACACTTTTTTATATCTTATATTTAAGTCCTCTATGTTTCTACTCTGGTAGTTTTTTAAATGAATTTATTCTGTTATTTTCTTATTCCCATCAAAATTACCTATAAAACAATATGAAACCACTAACTAACATTTACGGAAACTACTTTGAGTTACATGAACGATCAATGAAATTAGTTTTTCCGATATATATAATTCAGGCTTTACACTACATTTTAAGGCCATTTCGTTTTTAGGATAACGTGTGGTTATAAGAACAGATAGACAGAAATGAATATAGCTTAACTAACTAAATATCTTTGGGTAATTTACAGCAAGTCTTAAAAAATATATTGCTTGAGTCAGTCTGCAGATTATTAAATTTCATTGGAAATAATGTACGTTTTAATACGTAATTAACTAATACGTATTTAAAGTAAGATTCAAAGCAGTATAAAATATGTTTTACCAAATAGATATAAATTTCACATAAGTGAAAATAGAAATGAATATTTTATTTAAAGGAACGAATTAACTTATTTCTGTTTATTTAGAAATAAATATTCAAAGCAATAATTAAAAATTTATTTGAAGCAACAACAAACTGTTTACACATTACAAAATGTTCTAAGAATTTTATTATTTTTAAATCCAATAAACTATATTGCTATGTAAATTCGGTCCATGTAAAGTCTTTACGCAACTAAAATAAATTTATAGGATCAAAAACTACTATTGCTTGTGTTATTCTTATTGTAATATACAATGGCTTGTGTTGCAGGTGCGGTAAAGAAGATGTCGTCAGTTTGTTGTAGTTTTGTACAAAATCACGGGACAATACATCTCCTCCCAACAACTAATAAAAGGTATAAAGTAACTAATACAATAATCAACTAATACAAAGACCTCACATTCCTGTAGAATCTGAATAAATAAACAATTCGCTGCTTTAGAATATCATTTATAGGTTTACGTTGGTGTACGTATCCTCTACAAATGGCATTTAAAACCCAAGTACTTCTCTTCCTTATACCATAAAAACTATAATGTGCTGTTTAGACCAAGAACAACTGTTTACGCTAGCTTTAATACCTGCTACACACTGCACCTGAAAATATCAGCCACAGTATGACCATCGAAACTAATTACTATTACTGTATGGATAACTGAAGGTTTTTTACAGATATTTTAATTTTATCCTTTAACCTCAAAATATATTTGTTAAAGCACAAGTTTAAACTACTGTAGTTTTAAAACTTACAACCTGTAGTATAATAACAGAATAGATTGATTTAATGGAGAATAATGAAACCAATATTTAAGAAATTAATGTTTTAATAATTTTTGTAAACATTAACAGTGGAAAACAACGCTTAAAATATTAATTCAGTATAAGCTGCATTTAAAATGTGTATACCGATGTTGGTATGATTGTGTGCCAGTTAAGTGAGGTTTAATACAAACCTTTACTTCTCACAAGGATTATGCTGCAACAGAAATTCAGATTGTATAAAATCCAAATTTTCTCTGATTCAGCAAAGGTAAATTTTATATATATGATTTGATATGGATAATTCTTAAACTATGGTTAAGGGAAACGCTTCAATAAATAAAATAAGTGGTATTTGTAGATTAATTCTGATACTGCAGTGATAATTTATGCAGTTATTGTCATTTTAATAAATATTCGTACTAAAATTAACTATGGTGAACTATGTTTATGACTTCTCTATTGAATGCCATTGCCCTTTATGTTATGGATGGGTGTTCTCCACATATGAAAACGTACAACCAATATATTGTAACATAAACTATGCTTAGATCATAATAGTATATTTTATCGTTAAGTAATATAATAGTGTTGTTTTAGTATTAATCTGCTCCAATTTTGTTTTTGTAAGATCTGGCAATGAAGAGAACACAGTTTTTTATATGCTAGGCATGAATTCCAAATGCATTTAAATAATTTATAGCTTTGAGAGACAAGATGCACTTTGGTATGACATGGACCATGAGATCGTAGGATGATTAGGATATGTGAGGCTGAAGGAAGTTCATATTTCATGGTGGGTATGTTTCTGCAAAGAATCACGAGATAAGGATCAAATACTTGATTGTACTGTTTAATTTTGTCTAAGCTAAATATTATATTTCCATACTCCATTTAATTATAACGTAAATATCCATTACATATCTAAACGCTCTTCGTAGGACTTTGGTAATTTTGGCTGTATTTTTTGTAAACCCATAAACTCTATAAATATAGTACCGTAAGTTGAAATTAATTTATTATTTAACTGTATTCAAGTAAAGCAAACTAGTAGCTGTGGTTTTGCGTAATATAATTTGTTAGTTGCATCTAAAAGTTTACTAAAACAAAATTCATATAGTCCAATTTGGCACAATTTACATGCAATGATAAGTTCGATTGTAATATCTCAAAATAAGAGACTTCCAAGATATCTAAACAAAGTAATTTGTTTGTCATAAAGCTTTTATCTGAAAAAGTTATGAGTTTGATTGCAAATTTATTACAATATTCACTTTTATGTATAAAGGTAGTCCTCTTGTATATCCAACCACTGACCGTTATTCGTGACTTTTTTTATTCAATCTTATTTTATTTCTTCTTAAAATAGAAAATGTATGTATTCCTCGGTTTATGACCGCGGGAGCAAAGTTATTTAAAGTTCACTTGCACACGAGCACTTGGACACATAAACAATGTTTATCAAATTTTAAAGTTGAAAACACTTTAGATTTTATAGAAAACAAGTTAGAACATTTTTAGATTTAATAATTAATGTTGTTTCGTCGAACTAATTAGTTAAAAATAATCTGTAAAATTTCAAACCTAATTTAGTATGTACGAGTAAATGTAAGAATTTTATTTTAAGTTTAATAAAAACGGAAACATTTGATGTAATAATTGCTTCATTTAAATTCTCGTGTTAAATATAGTATCAAAGTTATAAAATATATCACAACACCATAACATTATGTATGGTATATAACTCCTTATTTAATCAGCATACGCGACCGGGAACAAACCAGTTTTAACCCCCTTAATATTCTCAAATATATCGCCTCGTTATAGAAGTCCAACTTTAGAGAACAGATAAAAAATAGCATGCCTGCTCTAAAGACTGAGCTGAATGAGATACATATTTGAAATGACACCAAATCTTGGAATAGAGGAAAAATTTGGGAAAATTAATAATTTTTCTTTCAGAGTCATAATTTGAAGACACCCCGCGAGTGCAGCTTATTTATAACATATGTAATACCTGTAGATAAGAAACACTTTAATACACCCTGTAAATTTTAAAACAGTGTTGGTAGTTACACAGAACACTGCCTGACCTGATTATATAGTCTCAAAGCTCTGAATCTGAAGCATAAAAATCCCTGCATGGGACATTATTATAATGTATCCTGGAAGAAGATGTATTACCTTGCTTTAAATGAACTACTATTATTACCATTAAAATAGCGCTTTCTCTGTGCCAATCTCATATCACTGCATCACACTCCTGCAAACCCTTCACAGTCAACAACAGCGTCATAAAGGGACATGTTGAGATTTCCCCTTAGGTGATCGAGTGTTTCATGTTCTTAAGATGCAATCACTTACGTTGTTTTCAGTCATACATTTCCTTGTTTGTTAGTAGGGTATAAAAAGTATTTGACAAGAGAAGAGATCTTACAAGGGATTTGAAAGTAACTATTCACTAGCAACTGTTAATAGTTTTAAGTCCAAATGAAGAAACTATTATACATATATATATATATATATATATATATATATATATATATATATATATATATATATATATATAAAATATAACGTTAATTTTATAAACTATAATCATACTCATGAAAATCCCACTTTAATATTGTAAACATTTATCAATATTTCTCGTACATCTAGGAATGCATGATTTCAGTTGCAAAATGATCTCCAGCCGTCTGCTATTTAGATGAATATGAGGATATGTGGTGACATTTGTTGTCATTTCTGTATTGAACAACTCGGTCATATATTATAGGTTAAATGGTTTTTGTAGGAAAACGCAATAAAACATTCGTTTAAAGACAGATGGCAGATCTAAATGTAAATAAGCTCTATTTCGTCATTCAAATCGTGTGTTTTATTCGGATCAGTACAAATGAAATTCAGTGCCATTGTAAAAGTAATCTCTGGAAAAAATATGTCAGATTTATATCAGATTTATTAAAATAAGTTTATACCTCTTTTTTATATATTTATTAGTGTATATATATATATATATATATTATATTATATTTATTAGTGTGTATATATATATATATACACTAATAAATATAAAAAGATATATATATATATATATACATATACATATTAAATACATTTTTCTAAACAGTTTGACAGAATTTTCCCTATTAGTGGCAACAACGTAAACTTAAATTGTACAGCCACCGATACTCAACTTCTTATAAGTACATAATATAATAGTTTGTAACTAACAGAGGTTAGAGTTACACAATTAAGGAGCATAAGTAATAACGTTCCAGCTTTTAAAATAAAAATATTCCGGTTAACGCAAATGAAGACATTTGTGGTGCCATAAAAATCTCTTCACTCCCTTATAAAGTCCATCTATACAATGCATTTATATCAACCAGTGGTATTACGAAATACAATGAATATTTTTCTTTATAAACAAGGTTGTTTTTCAGTATATAATTTGTATTCTTCTAGTATTTTTTGTAGGCAAGTTTTTAATAAGTTTGTATACATTTATATAATGGGTAACAATCCTCAAAATGTTTTACTGCTGGCAAGGGTTATACCCCTGTCTTCCAGATGAACCTAAACTGTGTAAAGCAAACCCGAATGCGTCACTTACATCTAGACTACCCCATGGGGTATTTATCACTAATTGCAAATGCTAGGATAAATGTCTGCGTTGATAGGTGTAGTCTCCTGCAGAGGATGATAGAGTGGAGGAGATCGCTTTGATTAGAAACACAGGAACAAAACTATCTTCTCTTATATTAAAAAAATATAATTTTCTACAATTATAAATTAATTATTAAACAACCTACTCTAAAAGTATTTACCACACTTAATAAATTAGGTTTCTGTAATACAAGGTAGGAGTGTGACACACTACGTGAAAATATTTTAATGAATATGAAATATGATGAAATGTGCATAAGACAGTAGGACATACAAAACAATTGTCCTAGCTTCATTGACACTGCAGACGATCTTTATCGAAATGTCTTAGTTCATGATACATCGTAATGTCAGTTTCAAGTTAGGTTTCATAGCATGTTTTAATGTTTAAATAACAAACGCTCGGGTGACGTAAGGAAAGTACTCGTAGCACAACGCAAGACTGGGTTGAAATCTAACATTTTCACCACTTTTAAACATTGACATTCAATCTATAGATTTTTCTTTCCACTGTATTAATAATATTCGTTATTACCTCAAATTTTAAGTCTCATATGATAGCGGTATTTGCGGAAAGATTCAGGAAAAATCCCGTTTCTTCAATCTGGCTCAATTGCTAATTAATCACTTGTGTTCAGCAAATACAATTTTTATTAAATTTCCTGTTTCCGTAGCAACGTCCTGTAAATTCATCCTTCTGTTTGGGAGCTATTATTGGCTTCGTTTTCCATTAAGTCTCTTAAATTACTATCGTTTCCAAAATTACAAATTTTGATTTTTTTAATTCTCTGGTTTGTCTTTTGGGATAAATGGGTAAAATTCAATTTTTCAATATGATCTGCTTGAACTAAATACTAATAGATTTTAGCAAATGTATTTCACATTATATATCACTCACCTATTTTGTTAGGTATATTGTGACATACATGACATACTTCTGTGGCTTTCAGTGTTTTTATAGTTTTATAGAATAGAATACAACTTGAACTATAGTAGGGATAACACAATTATTCCACAAGAGAGTTATTTACGTTGAAGTGATAGAATTTTAAAAGTCAAAATGTATACTGAGTCTGTATATTTGTTTAATAAATGTATTACATTACAAAGCAATATTGTTGATTTATTAGACAACCGAATTTGGCACTTACTTTAATTTACTCTGTCATAAGGTTGGAGATGGTTTATTGTTGTTCTTATCCTTTGAACACTAGTTTTACAGTTATTAGTTTCTTTTTATATTGAGAAACTAAAGCTATTACACACGGATCATGTACTCACTCTAAGGTAAATTGAATAAAACTTATCGTATCGTTTAAATAACATTAAATGTTGGGGTATCTTGTATTCATCCATATACATAGTGTATAGGAAAATTGCATCTAACACTAGAAACAAAACTCACCTGGTGTGGCGTACTTACGTTGTATACATATACATATAGTGTTTAGGTAAACACAAAAATTAAAATTTGGTGAAATTCCACAAAAGATGTTATGTTAGAAACATTTTATGGTTAAACTTCTTAACTAGAAGCTGAGAGTGGTAAAGACATTGAAGAACATCAATCAATGTCTATTCATAGAACATATTATTATTGAGATGAGTTTACAGACAAGAATAAATATCTTAGTAACCTCTTGAAGAAGGAAGATGTGTCTTTGTAGAGATTAAACATATTGGTAAATATGTAAGACGTGACAGTTGAGATGCTTGTCCTTCTATTATTCAATAACATCTATGTATAAGTCGGTACGAATTTTGCATTAGCACTGAAATGATATGTACATAAAATACATTTAATATTATTTGCAGCTGTACAAAACTAAGTGGTCTCACTAAGTTTACTGAACAAAATAGCATAATCTAGTATATTATAAAGGTCCACTAATTTATTTAACATATAAAATGGAACTAATTTGGATTTGCTATACAAAATTACTAAAAGTAAAATCAGTGAGAAATCTGATAATAGTTTAAATAGTTAATTACCAATTTTATCTCATTGCACTTTTATGACATCAGAAATACGTAAACTGTGTTCCGTTTTACAAGATAGTTTATAGAAAATAAATAATATGCATAGTTAAAATAGAAAAAAAGGAACTTGTACTTCGGAATAGATCAGGCAAGATGCTACTTTTTTTACTCTGGTGAAAAAGCCTGTGATGCCTCTTTAAAGTATGTTCACGAATAAAAGAAAGGGCCCATGTGCTTTAAAAAAAGTACGCTCATAAAATAATGTCTTTAAGAGTCAATAGCGATGTATAATAGTCGTATGGAATAAAAACATACTATTAATAGCGAGAAAGTCAATAATTTAGTAAAATTTGCAGTTTTAAAACAATTTTGAATTGGTGCTTAGTAAAATAATAATAATCAAATAGATTATATTATGAAAAACTGAGTTTAAAATATCATAGATAGGTTTGATTGACCTAAATCTATGAATAGAGTAGACGTTTAAAAATGCATGAAAAATGCTTTCGTGATAGTTTGTAGAGATCCATATACAGTATGTTAAAATATATATTTAAATAAACAGTCGTGCATAGGACATTTAAATTGTGAGAAATAAATATTCTCAATAATATTTTGTAATGATTCAATTTAATTGATATATTTGTAGCGGTATAGCTTTACATTAAATCACAATCCTAATTAAGGAATATTTCACGTTACTGAATTTCAATAGTAAATAAAGTGTATCCTCCTCTTTTTTCTGGTGTATATATGTATATACGGTATACTTGAAACTTATTAGGGAGATATTGATAAAAATAAACATGCCCTTTTTTAGAATTCTATTTAAATTTAGCCCTTTGAGTGCCAACGTCCGATTTTACCGGACGACAAAAGGTGGCCGAAAAGTGCTGATGTACAATTTTACCGGACGTTCGGGAAAAAGTCACTAAAAATTGTAACCTTTAATATTAAAAAAAAATATCATATTGAAATGTTTGTAAAGAATCGTTCTTTTCAAAATAAATTGTTATAGGACACTTCCGATCAAACTTTAAATATTATGAAACTCACATATAAACATTTTTGGTTGCCATAGCTACCAGAAACAATGTGACAATAGTTTCTTCAAAGTTGTATAACTTACACATTATTGAAGATAATAAAATAAATTTTTCAAGATTTACAGACAATTGCATACAATTTCCAGTGATATGGACTAAGAAAAGGATATAAATTTTTTGATCATAATAATTTGGTTGAAAAATTAAATAAAAAAATATTTTTTAATTTTTTTTAGGTAAGTCCATTTTTGGTATTTATAAATTTAGTGTTATGGTAACTTTGTTATTTTATGTTAATTAAACAGAGTTTTCAGAGAAAAATAAAAAAAGAATCATGTTGATAGCTTATTAAATCAACTCACATATAAAAATTTTTGGTTGCCATAGCTACCAGAAACAATGTGACAATAGTTTCTTCAAAAGTTGTATAACTTACACATTATTGAAGATAATAAAATACATTTTTCAAGATTTACAGACAATTGCATACAATTTCCAGTGATATGGACTAAGAAAAGGATATGAATTTTTTTGGTCATAATAATTTTGTTAAAAAAATATATTTTTGAATTTTTTTTAGGTAGGTCCATTTTTGGTATTCCTAAATTTAGTGTTATGTTTGCTAACTTTAACTAAAAACTTAAGTATTTTTAATTAACTACTTTTAATTAACTGCTAAACTGTTAATTAAAAAAAAGAATCATGTTGATAGCTTATTAAATAATCAAACTGTGAATTCCTTACTAAAACCTTGCAAAATCCCTGAAAAAGGGCTGGCACTTTTAGGTACACCCACTAGAACAATACCTGGCGCTTTCCAGTATACCCACTCAAAAAATACTTGGCACTCAAAGGGTTAAATTATGAACTGTCCACGTATAGAATTTTTGTCGATTATATGGAGAATGTTTTATGGTTACATTAAAAAGCTAAAAAATAGAAGAAGACGCTTGAAAAGAAGAAAATGTGAATATATCTTATATCTAAACATTCTCCTAACCACGTCCTGTCATACTGATGAAACATGATAATAAGCGTGGAGTGTCATTACGGACTTAAAAGAACCCTTAATGCATTTGCTAATTTATTGTATGAAATTTTTAGCAAAGCAGTAGTTGTTGGTAAAATTTAACATCTTATCTTATGATAATAATTAAGGTGATTGCCATGCCTTGGTCTGAAACGCTTTTCAAATATTGCTTTGATAACGATGATGCCCTACAAGGGAAATCAAGTCCTAATATTTGAAAACAAATACAATAATTGTTTTTATAGCGACGGAAATGATAACCTTTACCATCTTATAGCACCAAACACCCCAAAACATTTTTGCTTAAAATTGAATAGAAATGCCTTTATTCACAAGCGTTTCTAAGTTATATTACTGTGTTTGAGTACAACTCTTGTCAGTAGTGCTCTCAAAGTAATATTAAAACTAAATCAAAATTAAAATAAGATTGAGTTTCATAAATTAAAATTTTGATATTCAGTGCTACGTTAATATACGTAGCGAAAGCACAAGCTTACAAATTGAATAGTACAGGGCCAAGACAACTTCTCTCAGATACACCTTGCTTTATAACTACAGGGACAAATGTCTCATTCTCAACATTCGTAACCTGGTTTCTTGCTCCAATATAAGATTTCCGCCATTCTCTAGCATTTCACACAAACCGCAGATGTACATTTTATCCATTAAAAATTGACTTTTTACTTATGGACATTAAAGCCTACTAATAATCCAACATGATATCTGAGCTATGTTTTCCATTGCCTTTAGCATCAATGAGATCTCGAATTATATTCGTCGCAGAGTATACGTACTGTGGCCTTGTATAAAACCAGACTAGTTTTATGCATCATATTCTTTGCAATCCTGTATTTCAACATCTAATGAGTAACAGTTCTTTTTTTGACATTGCAGTCACAATTTTAATTTTCTAACCTTATAAGTGGAATGGAGACCTGGGTAGGGAATAAAGATACTTTGATTCCACATTTGAGGATAGACCCATTTAGTGAGAGATATTTTTATCAGATGTGTCATGACACATTAAGCATAAGGGCTCAATAAGCTATCTTGATATTTTACACTAGTTTCTAGATTTTTCGTTGGTTTAAAATTATCAATATGGAGAGCATGATATTTAATAATGTGTACCATACCATCTTATTCATGATCTATCTTCTCATGCATCTACCTGAATTAAACTGTCCTAATCAATATCTTCGTTATTAACATAATTCTCATTGCCGATCTTTTTATAATATATAATATGTATATAGAGTTGGATCAAATAAGAAATCACAATTCGAATAATGTAAATGAACTTATTTAGAGTTGTTATCTAACTATAAACAAACGTTTGATTACTTATATTAAAAACACAATTTTGTCCATTAAATGTAACCTAGATGTGTAATACTGAAATGAGAGCAGATGTCATCACAAAACCATATATTCATGTAAATTGCAGACGTCAGCCAAAACGTGCTACTGAAATCGTTGAAATATATATATTCGTATAAGTTTCCGAATTTTAAAACTGAACATTTAAATAGGACCAATAAATCAGGTTATAATGGTTCTAGTACATGATTTATTGCAGAAATGTTTTTACTATCGATGTAAATATAAATATTAAGATATTTTCCAGCTACAGAATTATTTATACTTTGGCCTATTAGTTATTTATTATTGATTTGGTATATCTCATCTTAAATAGCATGAAATCTTTCTTTCTACTTTAATTACAGTTTTATTTAATAAATAAAACGTTAGTGGTCACATCTTTAAAATATGTAACAGTAGGTGACCAAAGAGAAATACTCAACATCGCGTCAGTAACCGTTTACGACTCTTGTAGACTGTCAATTGATTGCAGGTGTCATGAAGCGATATGGGACTAGGTGGGAGAAACGGCTATTTATCTCAATTATATTATTGTTTCAATTACTGAAAGGGAATTTCTCTTCTTTCAGGACGGTTATTATAATAATTTATTTTCAAAAATCTTTTCCTTATGGCCATTAAGAATATTTCAAATGGGTGAGTGCAATATCACTACTCAATAAAACAGCATAAAAATTTTTTAAAGAAAGAACCTAATATGTACGTAAATTAACTCCGTATTTTGTACGAAAACCAGTAAATGTTTCCACTGTATAAGATGTAACGTAAGATTGAATGGATTTTAAAAGTAAAAGGACGACGTACAATGGTTTTGCAGACAATACATGTATTATCAAACATTGTGGCTATTTTAATATAGCTCTTCTTGATCCTATTTTTATATCTCAATTGTCTATATTGTATTTTTAAGTTTTATAACTTAAGAAGTCTCTATTAATTGCTTAGAGGCAATGC
The DNA here is from genome assembly GCF_021130785.1 of Homalodisca vitripennis. Taxonomy (NCBI): domain Eukaryota; kingdom Metazoa; phylum Arthropoda; class Insecta; order Hemiptera; family Cicadellidae; genus Homalodisca; species Homalodisca vitripennis. The sequence continues at coordinate 45,239,168 of NC_060214.1, forward strand.
TACATATTAAAAATAGTTGTGGTCACTTTACAATATAATGCCATTATTAAAATTAGTAAAAAGAAGATATGGTAGAATATTTCAAATTCAAGCTTTTTTTTAAGAACTTATTTCCTTTGGTTTTAATATCACGCATTTAATTATATGATTATATGTTTAATTATCTTTATTTCCTTTAAAGATAATATTGTTTATAAATGAAAATTTTATAATATTGCCACCGTATATAATTGAAGCTTTATCATTGGTGAACTTAGAAAATAATGGCTCCAGAAATCTCTAATAGTGCGAAGTATTTGATTCTAAGAAAGAGTAATTCTAAAAATAGCTCTTTGAGTTTGAGTACTGGATTCAATTTGATCTAATGGGGTCTCTTATTTACATAGGAATAATTAAGAAACGGAAGTGGTAAGCTTCGAGCCTTAGGAGTAAAATATTAATGTTTAATGCCACCGGAGACATGTTTGAAAAAATTTCATTTATACAGTGCATCCATGTCTGCCAAAATTTGGGATAAGGGTTTAATAAGTTTTATCCATTTCTAGGGAAGGTTGATGAGTGGTTGAGATCACTTTGACTGAAGAAGAATGGAACTCAGTTTACATACCCTCTTACAAAATGACTGTGTTTACTTTCAATAATGAAAGACAATGTAAACAAGTTAATTAATGACTTAGAAACTGTTGATTGAACTGAAATCAGTGTTTTTGAGAATTCATTTGAATTTTAATACATGAAATATGAAGGATTTTTCTATCATTATATCAAAGTTTTACTTAGAATGAATTATTAATTTTAAATATTTATTCTAATTTAAAATTCAGATTATGTTTATTTCTATGCATTATTTTTTTAACTAATGGTCTCTTTAAGCTTAATAATCCTTTTTTATATTTATAAACAAATACGGTAACAATGATTTAAAGAAAATATTTAGAATTTTACAGTTGCATATTCCAAACATTGTGTGTGACTGCACACCAGAACGATAATTATTGCTATTTATTACTTTCATATGATTATTATTTATTATGTTTCATATATTATATATGGGCTATTTAATTTTTATGTTTAAATTTTATTGTCTTTGCATCCATATTAGTTGGTCTATAATAATGGATAGAAAGCGCAGTTACTACTTCAGTTGCATCTGTGAATAACCCGGTCAAACAAGTGAATCAAAAGATACTTGTTTTACAAAACCTCAAACAGTGCAGACATGTACTTGAAAAATAGAAACGATTTCACGTTAAATAAAAAATTGCAGCACCTCATCAGCAGATCACTCATGTTTTATGACCGGAACAAACATGCAGTGACGGAAACCGGCTGTTGGAAAGCGGAAATGCCTCAACATTTGAAATGAGAGACAAACAAAGACATATTTTACAACAGTAGTAAACGTTCTTTCCCGGAAACCATTTTTTACAGAACCATTGTTCTGTTGGTCACAATATCTCCTATGTAGCTGAGTGTTTAAACAATAAAATAATTTACACAGACTAATAAAACTATAACTAAACTGTCTATGTATGTGGAACCAAGCAACGAGGAAACACTCATTTTTCATATGAGTGGCGTAATTATAAACATTGCTTTTGGTGAAGATTTGAGTCTAATTCACGATTATGTCTCAATCAGAAACAAAAATCTTGATACTCTGTCGGATAACTAAAACATACCTTCATTCAGTGTGTAAATGATCTTGGGTACTGAAGAAACAATCGCTTTAACTTTTAACTTTAACTGCTAATAAGTTGGAGATAAATGGAGCAAAATACATTGATTTTATTTACATGTTGAAAATAATTATTGATAAATTGGTACTGTAGTTTAGGTCAATATTATTCAGGATGAATCAGGACTTGAAGAATTCATTGCTTAATTCGGTAAGGTGAAAAGGTGGTTATTCATCTCAGAACTAAAGCGTTGGACGTTATGTATTCTTGTGCGTTGCGTCGGTAACTACACGACTAGTAAACCGTACAGACATCAGCTCCTCATTCTTTTTCTGTTTAAGAAATACAGAAGCTGTGGTACGACTGCAATTATTAATGAGCATTCAATATCTAACATAAATATCAACATTACTAACAAACTGCTCATAAATGCAGTACACGTTACAACAGTATGGTACGAAGGTAAATCTCATTCTTTTATATTGCATCGTAATTCGTAATAACCTATAATAAAAAATGTAATTGAAAATATAATAAATTCATGCTATTTCTTTAGAAAATATATAGTTTTACAATTGTTCATATTTACTTAAGTTTGAACTAAGTAGATGTTAATAATTTCAACAGCACGAGATAATCATCAACACAAAAGTTTCATTATTTGAAACACTCGTATATTAGGTTGATACAATATTAATGAAAGTGTTTATTATTTTTTGTCAATTATGATGGAACAATAACATAACGTCAAGAATATATCAATAAAGAGAAATTGTTTGAAAGAAACTATGCACTTAATTTTCTTTGTATCGTCCATTCGGACGTGAAATACACCGACTCATTTTCTTTGTCACACTTCTGTAGAAATTCTAACAATAATCGTCAACATATTTCCCATGAAACATGTGTATTAAAAAATAATGTGTAAATCGTATTTATATTGAATTCCATCATTGGGTATAAATGCTCTGTTTTATTAATATCACTATAGAAGTTTTGGGCGTTCACTGGTTATGATTTCGTTTTCTACTAAAGTTTTTGTCTGAGTAGGAATTTTAAAGCCAAATTTTCGTTGTGTTTTTTACTAATTTTGAAAAATAATAAGATTTCTGCTAGTTAAATATGTTTATTTCACTTTTAATAAGTTTAAATTATAATTGTACATTTATTGTTTTAGAAAGTATAAGGTTTTTATTTGTCAGCCTTTCACAAAACAACTAAATTTTACCCAGCAACGTACTGTTCTGTTGTTTTGTCATTTACAACTTCCCACCTTTTAGCAATGGTGTTTTCATAGTAGTGTACTAAAAATATGATTGATGGTCATTGTACGTAATACTATAAGTCCTCCTTATTTAGTCTCAAAGCAGTATGGATAATGCCTCAATATCTTTGAAAATACATTGTTAATCAACTATCCTTGAAGAAGGCACGTTCCCTTGCAGTAGTTACAAAAAATAATATCTTTTAGAGAACCCTTTTTTCGGGTAGTTTCATTTATACTGAAAGGTCGGTATAAAACAAATTACGTGGTTGATTTTTACTTTCTAAAAGAAAGAAAACGAAACTTCTTCTGGAAATAAAAGGTTTTTACTATAATAAAAATTTTACTAAAAATTTAACACTTCCAAGTTTTTAAATGTTCAAAATAAAAATTAAATTAAAAGATCTTTTAAAAAAAGATTTATTAATTTGAAATAAAATAAATTATATAATATCCTTTCTCTCAAATTTATATACTTCTAATACATTTCTGCTCACCTCACTTACAGGTTTGGTGCTTCGATATATTTATATATTACCATATATCGATTCGTTCTCACTTTACTTTATTGAGTATATTTTAACTTAATACTCCTACAACAAAAGGTTTCTTGAAAGTACCTATGAACAGAAAACAACAGATTACGAAATAGCTACGAAAATATTACGCGATATAAAGCAGATTATGTTATAAAAGGGCAAACTATTACATTTGTAAGCTAGTTCACATCAAATAACCGGGGCACGTAGAAATTTCAAAAGGGTTAGACTCAACGTAAAATTAATTATAATATGCAGCAGTTTACTTACTCGGTAAGGTTCAGTACAGTCAAGATACGTGAGTGTAGTCGCATAGGGCACAATTCTTCGGTTCGTAGGTTAACTCTGAACTGGTCGCTAGTCACAGTCTACTCCCTTACCGATCAAACAGAAACACGATAAACATGTTACGTATGTAGTAAACTTTGATTTAACTGACAAAACCAAGACGTCACCCCCGGTCTCCCTCAAGCCACGCGCTGCGGTCACGTGATTCGAGAGTACGGATGGTGAGCGAATACAAAATTAATACATTTTCTCACGGAGCCTGTTTTCCACGGGTAATTGCAGTAAAAAAAATTACAAAATATGCCCCCAATAGTTACTCTACTGTTATAATCGGTATACATTACACAGCATGATTGACAGTCAACAAAAGCGTCATACAGTAAATGGTTAGTGACGCGATATTGAGAAATTTTCTGAGGATGTAAACATAAACATGTTTTAGCGAAAATTAGTGTAAGAAGGATATGTTACACGGTATTGTAGCCATTCCTAAGCAAGCGCAAATAATTGTTAGCCTAAACTATTTATGATCCATTAGCTGAATTAGCTCCCAATATTTCTACTTATGGTATATGCTATGTCATTCATATAGGAAAATATTCGGCGTTAAAATGAAAAAGCATAATACGTACTTTAATAAACTCACTTAAATACCTACATTAGTATTCTGAAACATATAGGAATTTATGCATCCTAGAGTTCATGATTTTCAGTAACACGTTTCGTGAATTCGTGATTCAGCAATTTACGTGAAGTTTTGTGTTGACATCTGTTCTCAGTTCTGTATTACAGATCTAGGTCACATGTAATGGTTTTATGATAAAAGCAATAAAACATTCGTTTATTGTCAGATGACAGCTCTGAATGTAAACAGGCTCTATTAAATTTTTCATATTGTGATTCTTTTATTCGATTCAGTACCAATTCAATCCTTTTGTAATTACTTCATTTTATACTAATATGCACGTGTAAATGAATTATTTAATACATAAACATTTAGGGTGGATTTGATTTTCAATTTTATTTATGAGTGGATAAAGTTGAATTAACATTTTAAATTTTGTTGAAATTTAATAATTTTGTTTTAATGATTGTAGATGAAGTTGATGAATCATAATTGAGTCATAAAACTAAAAATGCTTTTTTTGTTTCTTTTGATTTCACGCGTAAAGTACTTAACTGACTGTACTGAAATTGTACAAGTAAATCTTAAGGACCCTTGCTTTAACATAGGCCTATTCTTATTTTGAAAATTCGCTGGGGTTACTCCCCACTAGGCACTGAAACAGTGAAAATCCCATACTGGCGTCTGTTCTGTGTAAACGTTTTTCTATGTTAGCAAAACCAAACGTTTCATGAATTTAATTACATGTTTTCAGTTTGTTCACGTTTAAGGTATGAATTTCTGAAAGGAGTGGTATTTACCGCCGTGTTTATATTTCAGAAGTGTGAACCAGAAGTTATTAAACTCAGTCCTTGAGAGTTGGACGGTATGTATTCTTACGCGCAATGTTTATAACTACACCACCAGTAAACCATACAGACATGAGCTTTCTTAACCTTTTCTGTTTAAAACTTGAAAAGCTATGGGATCATTGTGTGTACGTGATTACTCAATACGTAAAATAATTATAAACACGTAAAAAAAAAAAAAAAAAAAAAAAAAAAAAAACAGTTCAAAAGGACAGGTTAACATTGAAAATATACTTTACATTCCTTTTTTAAATGTTTAAACTCAATAGCAGTTAATATTTGTAACAGATCTGTTAAATGCAATGCCAAAGCACAATTTTTTAAATTCATAATTTAAGTTGGAAAACTTTTGTAATAAAAGTATTTATTATTTTGTAAACTTATGATGAAATGATTGGTTAATATCAAGCATTTATCAATAAAGATATTATTAAAAACAAACCATAAGCTTAAATTTCTTTTAATAGTTTATTAGGCCGTGAAATATATACAGCTATTTTTTTGTAAGATTTCTTTAGAAAATCTAACAATAGAAGCTAATGTATAGTCACACGTATTTTACAGAGTTGCACCGCTTTATTTTAATGCTAGTATTTAATATCTATCTATATGAAAGCAATAACCCTTAAACACAACAAAAGGTTTACATCGTAGAGGTGAGGCTCAATAAAAAACGTGTTCAAAGTAAAAATTTTACATTGCTGCTATTTAAATGACAATAATGTTTTGGGCATTCCTTGATTATTACTTCTATGTCACCCAAGCTTTTTTCTGAGTAGGACTTTTAACACACAAACTTTTTTAGAGTTTTTTTACCCACCTTAAAAAAAATGTTTAATAAGATATAAACGAAAGCTGTTTATTCTCCTTATAGTATCTTTAGATTAATATTTTACAGTTGTATTTGTTTGTATGAAAATATTAATTTTTTATTAGCTGGCATTCCACAAAACAACAAAATTTTACTTAGCAGACTATTCTTCTTGTGACAATTTACAACTAGCCATATCTGTAACAGTTTCCACTCTGAATTTTAGGGACATGTGTTGTTGACACTGCATTACACGTTACAGATCAATGAGTTATTTAAACTGTGAGATTCCATATATCATCGACTCAAAAGTCTACGTACGCTCTCCTTCCTTTGCAATTTCTAGTCTAAAATGCTTGATTTGTAAATTTTCCCATCAAAATACTCCATGCAAAAAATATGCGCTGTAAATAAAATGACACTAGATGGTCAATATTACGTTGGTTGCCATTTCTCCAAGGTTGCTGTTTGTGTGAGCAAAAAGGACGACCTGCAACTTAATAACGACAATAGAAAATGCTTAATAGTTGAATATTCCATGATGCTGCGGATTTCAAGAATGTATAAGATTATCCTTAAACTGATTACAGTTTCACTGTAGAGAAATTAGACTAGTTTTTCGCCAAACTAAGAGGATTAATTATAAATCTTCTAAACGTTCAAATCATTTTCGCTTGTGATATTAAGGTAGAAAACTTGCGTAATCCTCTTATTTTTTCAATACATCCGTTATATTTCTTTCGTTTTTAACTAATAAACCTTTTATATAATTATTCATCCTAGTCAGTACAATAACTATCATGCGTTACAATAAATCTAATATTAATAAGTAGCTAAGTAGCTATGAAAGGTCCAAATAACAACATGTTATTCAAATAAGTTATTGCATTACATTTTACCTTACAATTCAAAGATATATGATATAAAATAGCGTACAACAATACTTGGGTGTAATCTTTTTACTGAAATGCATCACGAGAAAACTTAAAAAAGAAAATATATTTATTTAAGTATAGATTTGAATTTACAATATTTATTTGCTTAAAAAATTTACAAATACATAACAATTTTTGAACAAACATTGAATTAAATTTACAATATTCGTTCCTTATTCAATTCCATTTCATTTGTATTTTAAAATATATTGCGTATTTTAGTAATATTTAAAACGGACGAGGTTATACATGCAAACAAACAATTTAGCAGATACTTTCGTCAAATTTATCACTTTTTAATAATAAGTTATAAAAATCATCTATTTTAAATACTTGGTTTTTAAGAGAAGTAATATACGGTGTATCTAATATATTTAGCCACCAGTTATATTGGCAAAATAAATTGAAAAATAATAGTTTTCCAATCGTAACCTCTCATTCTTAAAGGAATAATTGGAATGTCTTTCAAACCCTGTCATAAGCAATAAAGTGATAATTTTGAGGGATCGCTGTGGTTAGTTTGTCGTTAATTTTCAAACTTGGGTATATCTGTACTTTTTGATCCAAAAATTGAGACGCTACCACTGAGTAGGTCACCTTGATTCTGTAGAGATAAATAGGGAGGTAAACACACAGCGACGGCTGGATTGGTGTTAAACGTGATTATGTTGACTTTGGATTCCTATTTATTTCTCCTTGAGGAATAATAGACTCTCATTTATGGAAACAAAAAATTCACCTTTTCACTAAAATAAGGACATATTATAAAGAAAAACTTTGTAAACATGAAATATACAATATTGGTATTATATTAGGTTTCCCTGGAAAATATGCCAGAAAGCCATGTTTGCTACTAAATAATTGTAGTGTCTACAGTATATTGGTAAACACTATACATTCTTACTTTCTATAAGTAAGCAGCTGCCTTAAGTAGTGTAAAATTATTTTTTTTTTTACTTTTAACTATTTATTTAATTAAAATTGAATTTATGTTTATTTGTTAAAAAATTACACAACTTGACAATTTGTTACCTGCTATAAAATCTTACACCAAGTTCAAGCAAATAACCGATTTTGTTCTACTAAATACCATTCAAAGAGAAAATAGCAGCACAGAACGGTTGTTCACTTTGCTGCTCCACCGTGCTTAGAGATCGTGTCAGAAACATTGTAGTTGCACTCCATTGTGCACCTGATGAGGAAATGAGACAGCCATTTCAATTAGGTCTATGATGCCGAAAAATTGAATTTTTAAGGAAGGGTATTTAGGTACTACCACTAAAATGTCTGTACGCAATAAACCAAAAAAGAAGACCATCTATTTTATACAGTGTACAAACTCTTCCCTTATCAAGACACTCACATAGTTCCTGCCTAATCCTTCTGTAAATATTTGAAACTATTGTTATATTTTCTTTTAAAGGCTCTAGCCTGAGTCTCTTCATTAAGGGACTTAAAATATGTACATGCATACGAACGTTAACATTGCTGCACAGTTTACAATTAACTGTCCGTTTACTAACTCTAACAGTTATGACTTGTGAAATGCTGAAGTCAAATTTTAAAATTCCTCAAAATTTTCTTTTAATTTCTAAAAAGATCATCGCCTTTACCACAGACACCAAGTAAAGGCCCTCTTTTAATGAAGTAAAGAATAGAAATTCGTGAAATTTTAAAATTAAACTTTCATGAGGTCACATCTCGACGTATTGCTGCTGGTCATTTAGCAATTCCTACATCTGTAATGATGAGTAAGAACTAAGCTGATTACTGAAAATTGTTTCGAAGTAAATATTATAATTGTCGAGTATTCACACAATTGCTAAATCCAGTCTCTGTAAAGCACTAGAACCAAACCATTTGACCCACTAACAAGCTCTCCCATGCCAGTAAGCTCAAATACAGTACTACTTTTCGAGCTGTGCTAATCCATCCCCTCTCATAGTAACATAGTTTTTATTGGTGTGGTTGTGAGTATACCACATATTTCCAGTGTAGTCTTTAGCCAGGGTCTGAGAAGTGTATGTTTTCACGGAGCAGTGTTAAAGGTTTGGGGCACACTAAAGATGATTTTGAATATAAAACGTAGAATAAAGAAAATTTAATTTTTAACTATCGATACCTGTAAAATTTAAAGGATGTACGTAGTTCTTAGAATTTGTAATTTATTGTTAATTTAATTGAAGGTTTAATCCAAGTTTTATTGATAACGCTAAGCCTCTTACTAAATTAATTAGAAAGGATGTAATTTTTGAGTAACCATTTGAATAACAGAAAGATTTTGGTATTTTAATACAAGCATAAGTAACTGAGCCAGTATTTCTATATCTTGCATTTAAAATATTATTTATTTTTAATACTTATTCATCACAAACTGGAATTAGGGTATTTTATCAATAAAAGTTGATAGGTGAACGCTTTATTACATATTGTTCCAGGGCTTGAATAAAGCGAAACAAAATTACGGTACTAAGGAACTAGAAATTTGGGTTTAAGTAAATTTAGGTCAAGTTATATGAGTGATATTTTAATTTAATTATTGATTTTGTCACATTTAAGTGGATTTTCCGACTGAAAGATTTATCTTTACTGTTGTGCTGTGTATTATTATCCGAACCTAATTATTTAAATAGTTCTTAAGAAGTAGTTTACGATTAAATTTTTAGTGCTCATTTAGGAATTTGTAAACTGTGGCAAAAGTAAGTGATTATGACCAGGAATCAAGAATATTGCACTTATGGAAACATACATACCCTTAAAATAATGTTCCACTCGATGTTTTTGAACCAGTTTCCGTTCCAAAATATAGTAATATTTTAACTATTGTACATCATCATTCCGGATTAGTATAAACGGTAACATTGAAAGGTCAAAAAGCAGGTATGGGTTCTAGGGGGTTTGTTAGGCAATTACAGATATTATCTGATTTAGAATAAATGTTTTAAGGAATTTTTTCAAAACTAGGTGTACAGTTTTAGTATATGTGAGTTGCCGAATACTTTTTTAAGCCATCAACTATGAGCTTGTTACAAAGTCGGCATGTGGTTATTGCCACTATGACGTTTTGTAGATGGAAATAGATGAATGAAACATTTATAAATTTACATATTATAAATGTAGCTTCGAAAAGTGTTTGACACATATATACCGTTGTACAATACAAATATAAACCTTTTTAACACTTTTTGATATATTTTATATTCTGTTTATTGTACATTTCAAATGCTAAAAATTCATCATCAGGTACTTGTAGGTTAAGGTAAATTATGAAAATAAATAATTGAAACCAAATTGTTATATGTTTTAACTACCTTGGTAAGTAATGTTATTTGTATTTAATTTTATATGTGGTAAATGTATGTCGTTTAATAGTAAGTCGAAAAATTATTTTTTTTTATCCTTGTCATTTAATAATACATTAGGATTAATTTTGGCCTCTTTGTAAACTTCAAAATGTTTTTAAGTTGACAACAGGTGACATCTTGCATGTGTGTATAGCTTTAAGATTGTTTTTGATGTTTCTGTATGTATGGCCGGTATTATTTAAATGGTTAGCATATTAAGAATTGTATAATGTCCAATGCTTTTGTATGTTAATTAAATCTAATTTTGAATGATCCCCCGGTTTGTCCAATATAATAGTTGAAATGTACAAGTGCCAAACTTAATACTAATGTATTGTTAAATGACACATACTTTATAACACAAACTTTAATATTCGATAGAATTTTAAACTACATATATTGATCGCTATTAAAATTACATAGAAAAAAAAGTTACCCGCCATGGTAGTAAAACATGTGACGTTTTGGTTTAATAATTTTTCATAAATTACCCTAACCTATTAGTATCTTATGAAGAATTCTTAAGATTTTAAATGTAAATGACACAAAATAGAAAATATATAAAAAGTGTTACAAAGGTTTATTATTGTATATTTATATATCGTGCTAGTGGTCTTAAGAAGTTTAAAAAAACTCTGATATCGAGCATCACTATTCTATTTAATGCATGGAAGGGAAGATGAATTTGCTCAGTGATGATGAGCTGTTTTAAATTGGCATAAGACAAGCCTTATGATTTCTTCGCAGAAAAAATTAAAAGGCCGTTTCGCAAAGCTCACGAGCTAACTGAAATATCAGAGAGTTTTAAGTCTGTATATTTTGAACCAGGTGATAATTTTTTGTATACCATGATACATTAAAAAATGCACCAGTATTACATCTTGGTAAATTAGTTTTGTTTCATTTAAGTTTTATGGGAAATGTTAGAACTTAAGAAGCACGGATAGAAACCAGAATGGTTTTAATAAATGTTAACAGAATAGAATATTTAAGGAATATAACAGTAGAAGATAAAAAAATAGCACAATGGGTAGACAATCAATTGTCTGCAAACTAAGCGGACACAGGAAGCCACAAAGAGGACACTCTGGTTAGAAATCAACCGCAAAATACTGGTATGTGTACTGGTACGATGTGGCCGTCCAAACCATTTTTCATTAGAGACCGGATGGGCTTTTTATTTAATAAAGAAGGTCACCGGGGATTTTTTTAATGAACTCAATAGTAGTAGTTCCACCCTAACAGGAATTTTTTTACCGCATAGCTTGGAAATTGTCGCTCGAAACACTACTACCTCTAATTTTGTAGCTTGGTAATTACACCATCGCAGATGATTTCCTGGTTGAATATTTGTCCCCAGAGGTAAGATAAAATACTCTGCTATCATTGTAGTTGAGACGGAGGAAAAAAACGACCGGAATTCCAGTAATTTGAGTGAATAGTTAAGCGGTTTGTTAGATTGGATAAGTGTCAGTAGCAGTCACGTTAAGTTTATTGGTATTTAATCTTTTTTAAATTCATACCTTATGGATTTTAAAATGATCTTAATAGTAAGAATCGCTTATATGATTTTCCAGAGACAGTTCAAAAATTTAGTAAATATTTTTGGCTCAAGTAAACGGGAAAGTGTAATAGATTGCTGTCCAAAGAACGCGATGTAGATAATCAGATAATGTATAGACAAGATATAGTTGTCTCAAGTATCTATACAGGATGTTTTTATTAAATTTTGACGTTTTGGTGATTTTGTGATGGTTTTTTTGTATATCAATCGCGTCGGTTTTTCAGTATAGAGTTATTAATTGGGATTGTAGGCACTGAGCATTTGTTTAAAATGTGAGGAAACAAGTTGATGGTCTTTACCTATTCTCTAGTTAAATATCAGTTTAAGCGTATTTTTTACCTGTTTTAAGTGTATAAAACATTCAAAGTTACAGTGATTTGGCATTTTTCTTCGTCGATTTAATGAAACGCTTTAGCAAAATTTATCCTTACGAAATATTGTCATCCCCAAAGAAGAGCTGAATATTGGAAAAGAAGGAGTGTCCCATATGCGAGGAGTTCTGGAAAAATTGGTTTACTGATGGATTAAGATGAAAGTGATAGTTCGGTAGTTGAAGGGACTAAGAAAAATAACGGGTTAAAAGATTTAGTTGGGACAGGTCCAAAATACTTCTTTGGAACTTAGTGTGAAGATGTATAACGTGTTGAATAGAAAATTCATTTATTAGGAACATTTTTGAAAGATACTGTTCATTTCATTAATGAGTTGTGAAATTACGTGAGGGACATGAAATATGACATATAAAAGTAACTCAAACATTTCCATTCTCTTGCTAATATAATGAATACAAATGGTTTAAAAACAGTAATCTCTTATCTGAAAAATACAATTTGTTAAAACAAATTTACACTAAACTAATTAAAATACCAGGGGTACTGGACGAGGATGCACAGGTACACGTAACTTCTTCTTGTATTTTTTAAAATAAATTTTCTGAAATACTAGTGGCATTAGATAATTACTATGGGATTGTATTTTCAGTATGGTACATCTGTTTTACGTGCGTTGCATGGGATTTGCCATTCCTTACAAGGACATATGAATAATTTTTCAAGTGCCAATCAAATCTTTTATGTTGGTACAATTGACAAGTATGTCAGTCTTAGCGATGTGGTTTGTACTTAGCAATATCGAACGACCGGCACAGTTACGTAACCCTGCCTGAGGGCCATCTGTATTTCCAGATGCCCAGCTGTGTGTTTGTAATCCAGTGTTTACTATCAAGCTGCGTCCCGCAGATACCTTTACTGTTCTATAAAAACGGACGAAGTCTTCCAAATAATTGCCAACGCCATTTGGAAGCTGGACCCATTCCAACAGACTTTACCGCATGCAGAATGGTGATTATTGGGTGTACACTACATCAAATCAACTGATTATTTCTTTGTACTATGTAAATGAGGTGAAGAAAACTACTTATTAAGTCCTTGTTATATTCCCTCACTCTTCTTGCTGTTTTAATTAAACAAAGAATATTGTACTATTCCCATTCCAGAAGGGGTCTATGATTTGGTTAGCTGACAGTGTTAATTTGTGGGTTCCATCAGTTAAATCTCTGTTATCAGTGAATGATAAAGACATTCTTGAATGGTAGACACTTTGTGGCGAGTAATGGCGTTATATCGCTCTAGCAGATAATTAATAGGACTTCGACAACATGAGCCTGTATAACTCATTCGAAGTCTGGTCTTCAAATAATTAAAAAAGAAACCGCCTTCTAGAAGATTTCAATATATCTGATATGTATCCGCAAGTGGGCAGATCAATATGTCGAAAGATGTGCGGACCACTCACGCGGTACGAGCAGGGGACTGTCACGCAGCGCTGGGGACTGGATGCGGAGCGGCAGTGGCTCAGTGACCTTGACCTTAGTCGGGGACTCAACCTTGGTGATGTTGATGCTATGCCACCGGTGAACAGCCGACCTGATCTGGTGTCATACGAGAACAATGCTATTGTTGTCACTGTGGGGTGTGATACATACGGTTGATGAATATATATATATATATATATATATATATATATATATATATATATATATATATATATATATATAAACAAAATTAAAACATCATAAATATTTTATTAGCCTACTTCTTAAATTTAGTGGAGGGATTTTACAACATATCAAGTGTTTGCACGTATACTACAGATTTAGGTGATTTCAGCAGTTGTAGGAACTTGTATAATTGCAAGAATGTAATGGGTATTTCTATCTTATGATCATAAATTATAGACGAGGTGAAAGCTATTATTAGTAAGTTAGAGGTTGTTCTTTTATTGTTGTATTTAAAAGTTTGGGAAGTGGCCGTAACGGCTCTGAAAGTAATGTAAGATCGTTGACTTCGCTATTATTTTCAAAGGAATTTATTCAAGTGTCAGCAATAATAGTTATTAGTAAAATAATTAAAAGCATGCATTGGGCATTGCCATTATTCTAGTTGCAGTTACAGTTGCTAACTTGATCGTATTGCCCTGTGGAATACGCATGGCAATTACGGATATTTCTTTCTATTATTCACGTACAGCCATAGAAACTTTATGATTGCCAATTTTTAGATCTACTATAAGCCTTTAATTTAGTTCTATATGACATGGAAGCAGAAATGTATGTATATTGGGCGGCAAAATAAAAATAAATGCTATTATATCATCAATTGCAAGGATCATTGAGGAAGGGGGTTTGAGTGTAGGCGATAGTTTACAGTAGTTTAAAATATTTTTAAAATGAGTTTATAAAAGATGTCAGAGCTGGGTTTTTGTTTGTGTAGATTATTAAGAACGGGTAATGCTATACACTTATTCATTATTCTATTATATTTATCTTTATATTTCATACCGTAATATGACAATCTGCTTGTTAACTTAACTAGATTGCGTATTTCATTTTAGATACTTAATTTCTAATAGCTCAACTCTTTCATTCTAAAATATTATATCTATACATAATATAACCTGAGATCCTTGTTGACATTCGAAGACATGATATTAGCTGATAAATAAATAAATATATATTTTCTTGCAGCAGTTAAAAAAATATAACTATTTAATAATTCAATGTTTCGTTGTAATTACAACTTACTCAAGTACACTTTATAAACATACACTGAATAAAATAAACAAACAAACGAAGAAACATCTTATAGCAATCTTTCTAAATGTAAATAACATTTTTGACATTCAAACAAGTTTTGAATAATTGTAGATTTATACAAAATAATAATATTTTATAGCATAATTTAGAATTGAGGTAGACTTGTAGACCATTATCTAAGGATTCAAGTGAAAAACAATAACTTTGCGAATGTTAATCCCATATGTTTGTTTCAAATTTAATATAGGTTGGTGTGCCAATTCATTATTTCTTAGATTAAAATCATTTAGAGAGCTCTTTTCACGATTTTGATTACAACAGAGTTTACAGCAATCCTCAAAGCTTTTGCTATGGTGAACAGCGTGTAAGGCTACTGGTTTATTCGTCTTTTTATTAATAAAAAAACGGTGACCGTCCATTCTTACCCGCAAAGAATTTAAGGTTTGCCCACTGTAGTCCTTGCATAGAAACCTACAGGTTAGCTGGTAAATTGAATTGTTGGAGATACAGTCCAATTTATCACCTATTGGATAAGTTTTCATAGTGACGCAACTTTGGAAGTGATCGGTCTTATTCATCATTTTGCAAATACAAAAACGTGGTTTATTACATGGTTCACAGCCAAAAGATAAATTTTTAGAATATTTTCCAATATGAATTTGGTTTCTTACAAGCATACAGACCTTCAAATTTTGAGGTCTCTTAAATACTATTCTAGGTGTCTGGATCTCTCACTTGCCGGGTGAATGAGCTACCATTACACCACAGAGCGCTTACTATTTACGATTTAATTAGTTGAATTTGGCCGTATATGTGACATTAATTAATTGATACATTTGGTACTCTGGTAGTGCTTTAAAAGCTATGAGATGCTGATGGCTTAGCAGGGGGTCTGAGACAGGTATAAGTAGCTGTTGTCATTGAGTGTCAAGCAGAGCGGGTTTTTTAGCAAAACTCAGAGAATTGCGTTTACAAGTGCTATGAAGTGAATGGATAAACATGATCGCTCACGAGTCAGTACTGAGCAGAGTGGTTGGTAGTGCTCTTCATTGTGCTAGAGGTTTTATTCAACGCTTACTACTGTTTGGTTCAATGAAACTGTCTTGAATTTTATGGTTATTGTTAGGTAATTTGGATTGGTTTGGCGAATAAACAGATGGTTAGGATCTGGATTATCAATTATTATAGGGCATAATAGGAGGTTTAAGTTGGTATAGTTGTTTCTTGTTGGTTAGTTCATGGTATAATAATGTATTTTTGGGATCGCATGTTATTGCTCTGGTTTTTTATACATACCAATTAAATTGGATTTAAACCTGTAGAACTTAATTAAAAAATATCTTAATATAACTAGTTAACACGGTACTCAAGGTGATGGCGCGGTAACGTTTTATCTCTGGGCATCCGGCTTCTGTGGTATCGGAGGCCTGCTCTACAATCAACGGTCATGGAAATATCTTGAGTTCTCTTACACAACAATGGGCCAATGTTTCTTCTGGCTGAATTTTCCATCTCGATTGAACATAAAACTATGATAGGCTTAATTCATATACACACTTGTGTTTTATTTATATATTTTTTTAAACTAGGTGTAAAGTAGTGACACCTCCGGTCAAAGGTCATCGACATCCTTTTCAATACTTAATATTCCAGTTAACTTATTCATACTTCGTATAATAATACTATAGTATTCTTCCATAAAAATACGTAATATACTCTACTGTGCGATACAAATAAATTATATAGATATACTTATTTTTTATATAGTTTTCCAAGATTTGGTCATTATGTTACCAAACCACCTATTCAGGTAGGGATGATCAACGTTAACACTGAACTTGTCAGTTCAGTACATACGCCATACTGGTTGACGCAACCCAGCTCTATGAAACTAAGCGTCTGAGTCGCGCAGTGGGCTCATCGTTGGAACCGTATTACTAAATAGAACATTTTGTCTTGTTAAAATTATGGATTGCGTTTTTCTCTTTACATTAAAACACCGTGAGTAAGGGTGAAAATTTTAAACATATAGAAAAATTGTGAAATACCACGTGACAATATAACCGACCAAAACTAAAATTAAGAAAATAGAGTGTTTTAATCAGTATTTAACCATCTAACCGAAAGGAAATTATTTCATTTTCTAAACTTACAGTTTCAATGACACTTAAAATATTAAGGTTATTTGAGTTATAAGAAATATACGTTAAAGTGCGTTAAATCTTAAAAGTAAATTTTAAGTTAATATTTAAAGTTAGGAGATGAGTAAGTAGAGATGATGGTACGCTGGCGCGTAGAATGGTACACTCGAAACCGTAAATAGGTATACGCCTACCACAAATCATGAGCACCAGTAACAACCTAAGGCAGGCTATTCTCAAAATCACAATGGGAATAGTGAAGCTTAAGATCCAATCAATTAGAGTGTGGTAGGGAAAACACGTGGGAACATCACCAGGAAACAAGATAATGATAATAGCATGACAAATTGCTCCAGGGAGAGGGAAATAACCAAAATATTACCTCAATGGTTTTAATTATTCCGTCGTAAATTTTTATATTTCAAAAAATTATTCTACATACAAATAAATTTAAAATTGAAATAAAATTTTTAGATATAAGCTAGATCTTATTTCCATTTAATATCGCTTTTAATAACTCTAATGTATGTTTATGGATTCCATTCTGTGGTATATAATTTTCGTCGGTCAATAAAACCTAGCATATATACAGATTGCAATTAGGTACAAGATTTTAGATTATGCATACTAATTAAGAACTAGATATGAATGATAATATAATCTAGGTATTTACAGTTGATATAATTGAAAAAAAAATTAATAAAAATTATATTTAAAACATCAAACATTGTAATTTGCTGATCGAGGCAAACAAAGTTCTGACTGATAACATTAATTTAATAAGGGCTACGCTAGGACTCTAAAAAAAACTAAAACTCTAAAAACTATTTCTCCGGAAACAAGCAAGCTGCAGGCTGAAGAACATATGTACATATGTAACATATTATATAGCAAGGAGATCCTGTCTAGTAACGACACTGCGTGGTATTACCCTAAAGTTGATAGAATATTGTATATGGCCACTTTACTTTAGAAGTTTCACATCTGGGCGACATTCTGTGTCTACAAACTGTTTGGCAATTTCTCTAAGTGAGGAAACAAAGATCACAAATTACAATCTAGACTTTTACATACATTGAGGATACTGGCTAACCTGAAGTGGCCATAATGAAAAATAATATATATTCCGACAGCTCCACAATGTCCCAACAGATAACAGAAAATCATTAGAAATCACATAAATTTTAGAAGAAATTAAGCCTTTTAATATTATACTTAATTGAACACAGTCATAATTTATTCTATCAAATTACTATGTTTTCTTATTATAAATTAATAAATCTATACAGAATTTGTTCCAAGATATTTCTGTTTAAAAATCTTTTTTTTAAGTATCCACAATTGAAAAATTAAACATTTAACGAGTAAAACTTTTCTCAAAAATTAATATTGAAATTGGTTTATTATTTGTTTTATCCAAATATTGTTTACTGATTGAATACAATTTTAATAAATTCTGCTCTCTCAAAATGAATCAAATTAATTGATTAATCCATTATTTTATTGTACTATCACGGTAAACCTTATATTCTAAAACTTTTAACTAACATATTACAGGAAATTTACTTTAACGTCACTTAAAATATATTCATTTTAGTGATGAAATAATTATTATAATGTATATAAAATTTTAGCTTCTAATACAACAAAATTTTTACGAAACATACTGTATTATTTGGAATTAAATACTCACACAGGATTAGGAAAGCGATATTTAATATATTCGATACAACATCTTGTATACATATTTATGTTAAAAGAGCTCTTTAGTGATCATAACGAACGAATAATTAAGAAAGTTTACAACTAATAATGGGAATATTAAGTAAATGGCTTACGCATATAAGGTACAGTTAAATTCCAGTAAAGAGCATTGTGGTGATAACTTGGTTAAGATCTAGCAACAAGTTGATTGGATGAGAACTTATCATATAGGGCAATTTGTTGTTTCGAAGAGAAATAAATGCCTATTATATTATTAACCCGTAGAAAAAGCTGCTATTGGCTGATGAATATAAAAAGAAATTACCTTATCAAAGATTTTGGTTGACTTCAAACTGCTGTAAAGGATGCTTGTAGCTATAGTTGCCCAAGAGGCAGCTGTTCATACTATAAACAAATTAAATATCTGCATTTTTAGATAATTGTAAAACTATATCTACTGAATCTTATTATTTTAGGCATCATAATCAGTGTGAGTTGATTTAAATTAATGAGATATTTGGGAGCGAATCTTGCTTAAGACGAAATGAATTCAAAATACTGCTTTAAAACTTGAGGAAGCAAAGGCCTGAGTTTTTTGCCATGTAACATCTTCAAGATAGATGGGTTGGCTCGTCCAGTTCTGATGTCTTCTCCAGAAAAACCCTCGTAGCTGTCCCCTTCTGCAGTACCTACTGCCATGATTGGTGTTAAGCCGAAGACAATTGTAGTGATGAAAAATGGGGATGCTATCTTAAAGTCCTCCTTTAGTTGCTCGAGAGTCATTCTTTCAGGGCATCCGAGACGCTCCAAGGAGTTATTGAAAGTCTCCAAGTATACGGCATAGAGTTCCTTCTGTCGTTGTCTGACATCATATTTACAGCTGGTATACATAAAGTACATGATGTCAAGGGCTGGTGTCGTGTACCTAGATATTTGAAAATCTATTATTTTTAAGTCAATAGGCTCATTGTTTGAATTGTACTTAAACATCAGATTGTTCGTCCAGGAGTCCCCGTGGAGTTGACAGTTGACCCTATACTTAGGTTTTACTCCTTCAACCGCAGAGTCCCAAATGGTAGCAACTCTACTGAGGAAGAAGTCGGCGTACTGTTTTCCATCTTCCATCTCACTGAGAATTTCTCCAATAGTTTTCGTTCCCAACTCTATCCATCCTTGCAAAGCACTACCTGCAGAGTATAAAGTCTCTCCTTTTCACTGACTCGAACAATGTGGGGTCATCTCTATGGACGGCAAGGGAACTGGCATGGAACTTGGCAAGAGTTGTGTAGAACAGTTTAGCGTGTGCAAAGTCTAACTGGTTTTCTTTGTCCCCTACGTGATAATCAGGAGCGAGATCACTCTGCACGACGACTTTGTCTCGTGGACTGTAAAACGCAGATGGGGAGAATTCACAGTTCAGTTTTTCATTCATTTTTGGAAGAATCCTCTCATAAAACACAGGCTCTTTGTCATAGAATTCAGTATGCTTGGCCAAGTCATATATGAAGCCACCTTGCACGGGCAACTTCACGATGAGGGACTGAGAGTGTTCATTGGGAGACTCCCCCACTCTGTATGTGACCTTGACCCTAAAAAGGTAACTGGAGAAGTTTTCCCCAGCAGCAATAGCAGGTCTAGCTGTATAACTCACGACAGTGACTCTTGGTTCGTTGGTTTCACCTCCTTGTAGCACGGTCTGCAAGAACCCTTCATTCAGCCATGTCGGCACCTTGTCCATTTTCCTGAAACATAATCACCTTTTAAATATCTTGTTTAGTTTATTGTTGAGATTTTATATATATATATATATATATATATATATATATATATACACAAAATAATTCATGTAAAGTTATAAAAATTAATATACTTTAAGAAAAAAAAATAGAGATGTTATTTAGAAAGTTGGTATTTAATGCATTTTAGTAAAAAAAAACCAGAACATGTCTGAATGAGTCAAAACACAAAATAAATCACCAAGAAAGTATCAATTCAGATATTAATATTAAAATTAATAAAGCATTGTGTAAGATGTTAGCGGCTCAATTTTGGATTGCTTTAACATGTTTTAATGTGCTAATATATCTTTATAATTCATTTCACCTGTTAAGTTTATGCTTTAGTAATCTAATACATGCTTATTTTTAAGTTTTAGAAGTTTTACATATCTTTTAATTTTTGTTGCTTGTATGCAAATTACGTATATAACTAAAAACAAATCTATTTTAAATAGTAAAGTTGTATTTTGCATAAATATGTGTATGTAGATTTATAAAAACATTTGAAATAACTGTTTCCTCGTGGTGAAGTTTAATTTTTTATCTCTAATGTACAAAAGTACTCATTTACATGGACGTTCTGCCAACTGTAATTACAAATATTCCAATACGAGGGAGTAGGATCCCATCGATTAATAATCCTAATAATCCAACGAAATAGGTAGCGCACACACGATCATAAAGATAGAAGCTCCCTCATAATACTGTTTGACCTTAGCATCAATGTGGTTCATTGTTAAAAAAAAGAACCAGGTACCAAGTTTCAACTGTAGGACTTTTCTTTAAATTATTGCGGTAATAGGCCAACAAACGGACAGTACAAATTGCAATAAATTTTGTCATTAGACTAAAAAAGACATACTTACAAATTTTAAAGCTTCTAGATGAACAGATAGACAGGCAGATTTACTGTCTTTTGACTCCAAATTCAACAGGGTTCTTCTTTGGATTAAAAACTGAGGCACTAAGTATAATGTCTCTGAGACCTTTTCATATACATCTATCGCACTGAAGGACTGATAAGATATAGACAGAGTACAGGCAGCGACAATAAACCCCTGTCGGAAGCCTAGTAATAAATACACATTATTAAGGTCCTCCATGAGGTTTAGTTTGTATGTGTGTGTGTGTGTTGCATGTTTATCGATATATAACTTATATATATATATATATATATATATATATATATATATATATATATATATATATATGTATATATATATATAAAAATAATTAATAGCGTAAATTTTCATAAGTACTTCATCAAAAACATAGGTTATTTTTTACGATCGGGGTAAGAATAAGCAATGTGGTTTGAAATTCATTACCATAGAAATGATCTTTACTGTACTAAAAATCAATTTAAATTTGTATTAAATTTAGAAGAAAAGATGTAATTTCCATTTACAGCGTAGTTATTAGTCATTACAAAAACTGGGTACGCCTAACAGGCGGGAAATTAACCTCTATTTATATTGGCCTTCATATGTTATGGTGGCGTCTTAACCTTATACATTGTATCTTTGGCTATTACATGGTAAATTGCATAGTTACGTTACACTAAATGTCACGACAGATTTCACTGAGACTACATGCAAAAACTATATAGCTCATTCTACTGTCGAGAGTTCCTGCGATCAGATATACAATCGGGAATACAATCTTAAAAAAAGAAGTTGAATTATCATACATATTGTTATCGTAGGAATAGAATGTCTTGAAAAGTTTAAATGAATTCATAATATTTCTCGCCACGAGTTCCTTTTAAAATTTTTATTGATAAATTGGGGATTTTATATAAGTTTTTAAATAAAAACGTCAACACACCAGCTCACTATAAAAGTATGCTTAATTTGTTGTATTTGTTGACTACAAGTGTTAATATTTCACATGTTTAAACTCTTTATGTGTGTTTTGAGTTTGCTTACAAACGTGTCTAATATGTTCTAGTCGCAATCATGGATATAAGTAAGATAAGTGTAAAAGTATTTGCTAACGCTCAGTCACATCCCAGAAAATGACAAACACCATAACCGCACAGAGTGTACCTCATATATTATTGAAACCTCAGGCACAATATCAAGTCCACAGGTATATTTGGTTTTAGAGATATCAACACAAAGAGAGATAAACAAATACAGACAGACATACGTGAAATTTTACCAGCATTAGTAGTAATAACGCTTCGATAACGCTCAGCAATTGAGAACATTTCTTTCATAATCAAAACTCCTTTATAGACAAACTTGGATAGATATTTTAAAGTCAAATATACACGAGAAAGATTACAATTAGGGGGACGGTTATATATAACAAAATATAGCAGATAGTTAACATATTGGTTTCACAAAAGCTTATCCTGAACCAACTTTGTAGACAGGATTTTAAACTAAATGTGTACCTAAGTAATGGTTTAAGGTATTACCAGCATGATGAGAAAGTGAATTAAATATTTTGTGTCTAAAGTAAAAAATCTAAACCTATAAACCTAATAGCCCAGTATCATCCATATATATTAATATCCCTGTCCCTCCTTACCTGTTTGCTGAGATCCCATACAATCCTTAACGTTGCCTTATGTTGAAATAAAATCCTACTAAATGCTGTTGTACTAAAAACGTCACATCATTATCGAGCTTTGATTTAAATAAACTAATCTAACCTTACCTAAATACTCTGTGGATGTATAATTTAAAAACGTAATCATACAAAATATGGGTGAGAATGAAAAGCAATACTGAGATAGTTGCATCATTGCACCAATTTCGCCTTGTAGACTGAATCGCATGCGAGAATTATTTATGTTGTTTGAAATAAGCTTCAACAGTACAGACTATGTTTGGATTATCAATAAGGTTTGTTGAACACGATTCGGTTCTCTCAGGCGTTATAAATATTGATTTACCGTCTTATTCTATAAAAATGCTAATATAAAATAATTTTAGTTTTGAATTTTAAAAATTATACGTTTACTAATACATTAATATTTTTAAAGTTAACAAAGCTATTACTCTATTCCTGAAAAAAATGATTTCATACACAATAATCTTGCCTCAATTTTAAGAGGTAAGTAAATAAATCTAAGTTTGCAGTAAACCTTACCCTACCCTACTAGTTTTATATATAAATATCGGACAAGGCTACATAGATTTTGTTCCTCCATTATGCTAAGACTAATTAAAGATTGATTTTAAGTTTTCCATGATCTTAGTTTAAACAATCAATGAATATATAAGAATTACAAAGGAATCATTCAACGTAACTAGCCTGTGTTGCTGAAACGTTCTAAAAATATAACTTTACATCGAGTTTAGGAGAAGTTGAGATGGGATTAAGGAAGAAAAGCAACGTGGTAATTATAATGAACATTTAACACAAAATTGGATTAATTAATAAATTTTTAAAAATAAAAATTCTATATAAATATACGCAGTTTTGTAATTGAGTTAGTGATTTAGGTAGTGAGTGTACGCATACCGTTTCAGTTGAACTTATAATTTGTAGAAAAATATGAACAGAGCACGACTTCTTTATAACAAACAGTCATATTTCCGGTTTCTCTTTGATTCTGCAGATGTTTTAGTTTCAATTTCTCTCTTGACCTTTACCAATTTTTTTAAAATTTCTCTTATTACATTAATTTATTAACGAGACCCAGCTAATAATATTACGAGTATCTATTCGGTTTTTGTTACAACCACTAACACAAGTCCCAACTGGTTCAATAAACTATAAAAGCCTGATTGTTAAAGAATATGGAAAGAAGAACTTTCAACAGTTTCTCCATTTTTTAGTATCATAAAACAATAACTGGCTGTTATTCTGTTCATGGATAAATTGGAATAAATGTTTCCTAAAGGGTTTAATGTTTTCTCTCCGGTCTAGAGCTCAACCAAATACAAATTGGCATTTCCAACGTGTTTTCCTAGTGTCACGTTATTAGAGCGTAAAAGTATAACAGTTGTCATAATAAAAGTGATATTTTAGATCAATAAATTTAAATTTTTAGTAAATGAAATTTAAGCTGTAGTTAATTGAAATCACTGATTAAGTAAATTTCTACCCATAAAGGTTTCAGAGAAAAACTAGTGTTAGTTGTAATTTATTTTTATTCATAGGAAGATTAAGATATCGTATTGCAACCAGCACTTGTTTTACAATAATAATAAAAGAAAGATTTTTACATTTTTTTTATGAAATAAATATTGCTTAGACAAATGGAAACCTCCAATTTTAATGAAAATCTTTCTAATTTATTATGAATTTCCTTAAAATAACCACGTTCAGTATAGGACATATTCCCTATGTGATATATATTTATAACGCCTGAGAGAACCGAATCGTGTTAAACAAACCTTATTGATAATCCAAACATAGTCTGTACTGTTGAACTTATTTCAAACAACATAAATAATTCTCGCATGCGATTCAGTCTACAAGGCAAATTGGTGCAATGATGCAACTATCGCTCTCGGCTGACTAATCCAGTTGGGTCGCAAGGCCTTGGTCACTAACTGCCTTCACATGTCAGTTTTTGAACCTGACCATGTGACATAGTGGGCGTTGCGAGGAACGCCTTGCCAATTGGTCACAAGTCATCACAAATCTAGGAAACATTCATTACATTTTACAAGCAATGAAAATCTTTATTTTTACGTTTTGTTTTGTTGTTTTTATTTACTTACTACCAGTTATCCAGAGCTTCGCACACAATGTGATTAAAACAAAGAAAAAACGAGCGTATTATTTTTAATTAGCACTAAATACAATCCTGAGAAAGATATCCTACAATTTTGACCTAATTTAGGTTAAAGTTTAGAGGTACGGCCATGAATTTGGAGATTCTTACTGTTTTTGTACAAGTTTCTCCGAAATTTCTCGCCTTTCTCTTCAATGTTTCATGATATGTTAAAGAAATTGCTCCAGCGATCTTGGTAACAGTTGAACTATTTTAGGCCAGTGAGAAGAAATCCTAAGTAGGAATAGAGGTTGGTTGTACTCTAAAGCCTTAGATTTTCAGTTAAAACACTTGTGATGGCTTTTTCCCTGTAATTACCAACGAAACAACCCGAGTATAAGAAAAGCTTCTGAACGTAACAATAAATTTGTAAAGTGTAACTGACTGTGACATATGAATAACAAGAACATCTTATATCATCTGTTTAAATGATGCAGTGTAGCCAATGGCGCAGTGTAGTGGGTACGGCGGTTATCGCAAGATAACCAGATCAAGCAACGCCGAGCGTGGCTGCTGCTTGGACAGGTGACCGCTGAGCGACCCTGTCCTTGCAAGCGGCCCGCCTGCCCGGCCATTGGTGGTGGTTCGGAAGTCACCTTTAAGCCGTTGGTCCCCAGGTTAAGTGTTAGAGAGGGCTTCTTAGCCCTAACTTCGCCTGGTAAAATAAGACATTCTTTACTTTTTTACTTTTAAATGTGTATACGTTATTATTTATACGAGTATACAAAAATATAATGGTGTCTTCGATGTGTTCGTGCCTGTGCGTTACTCCATCACCTAAAAACTACTTGTCCGATTGTATTAAAACGTTAGATGGACATTATTAGGGTCCCTGCAAACGTATAGGCATTTTCCATTTTATAAAATTGTGTGTTGATTGTTACCAAATTGATTTATAACGAAATAACGGAGATAAATTCGAGGTAATTAACAGTAATTCAAAAACTCTTCCACTCTCCGACCGAGGGCTCCAAAACGCTACTTTTAAATTAAGCCAGATCAGAGGTTAGCGATATTTTTCAGTGATTAATACCTAACCCAGGAGTGTTTAGATTGCCATTAAAAGGATTATGTCCACGATTTCCCTGTGTTTTAATAGGACATTGAATGCAAAACCACTTGTAAATGCTACTACTTCATAATATTCTGGATTTGTAGAAGACGTTAAAATACTTTTACTGTCTGCTTATAAATCCAAAAAGGAAGACTGCAAGACCAGTAGGACGTAGCCCTAAGGGATTAATTAAAATAATAATAGGCCCTTATGTTAACCAGGGAATAATAATATACATGAGCGTTTTCTTTATAGAAGGTCAATTATTTTTTACGTGCTTAATATAAACTAATTATTAAATGACTAAAAGAAAAATTAAAAAAAATTGATTATTATTTATTCACTTTTTTATATTCAATTTGTATAATTAATCCTAAATTGTTAGGTTTCATATATTGTATCATAAATATTAGACTAACAGTGGATGTTGTGACGGAGAATTTAAAAGCATCATAACTGGCAAATCACACATGGGTATGAATAAAAGTGATTTAGTTTCAAAAACTCATTATGCATAACGCTGAGTAAGCAAGATAAGGGCAAAGCATCCTTACAGAGTTACGGATACGTACAGCACTTATTCTACTTTACCTCTTGTGGAAACTGTTTAAGTATCGAGATGTTTTTCTTATCATGCCCGTACACGTAAGTAATATGCAGTATAACAACAACTAATTCACAGTGAGAACACTGGCATTACTTGTTGGTATTGGTTAGATTATCCTTTCATTAAAAGCTATTAGTTTAAAATTGTTCTACACCTTTATCAAAAATTGTGAGCAAGTACTTCAGAGAAAATTACCGAATATGGAAAAAAGCAATTACCTATACAGTGATTAATATATTCCCTTTAAAATCGCAATCCATTAAACAATCGTTGGTATTAAATTAATATATTTTCTTTTGAAATAAAATAATTAATTTCGGATAGTTTAACATTATTTATACTACAATTTTTGTATAGAATACAGTAACAAATATTAATATTAACCCTAAAAACATTACAACCATATTTTACTATAGGTATTATTTAGATGTATTTCCTTTTCTAGTTATACACATTTTATTTCTATGTATGAGAAATTAACTATGCATGGATTTTAAAACTGAAATCACCATTTATTATACAGGACATTATACTTTTATTCACCTCATATTTTCCCAGAAACAACAATTATACCATATAATTTGCTTATATATTTAAAATCTTACCAAATGAATCTCTGATAGAGTATTTTACACAAATATCGTATATCGTCCCTACATTAAAACATCCATTTAACCCTTTCACGCCCTATATTTTAGATTGAGGAATATCAAGTACTAACACGATCTTATTAACCTGACAGTCGCCCTATTTTCAGTAAAACCCTAATATTTATGTCCATAATATGTATTGTAGTTGGTCTTGAATTAAAAATATTTCTGAACTTTAAATACAGTAAAAGATTCAAAACGTTTATGTCATTTTAGACTCACCAGTTGCTGGTAGTACGCGGATGGAGAGCGGTCGAGAACGCGCACTCAGATGTTACTGGGAGTCTGTTGTGGATAGTTCTATGTTGAGGCAGCGCGTGTTGAGGCAGCGCGGCACGTCGTCTTCCCAATACCGGTTTGGCTTCTCCGTGCTAGTCACCTTGGACTCCACCAGCACATGTCATAGTATAATGACTACTCCATCTGCTACGCTGTATTCCCCACTTTCCTGCCTCATTCACGATAGTGGTTACAACTTCCTCATCCAGTGACGGATCTATTGATGAACATGGGGGGATTTGACGGCAAGAGCCCAGTTACTGTCAATTTTGTTGATAGATATTTTCGTGTATATTAAACTGTTTGGAGGAGAAAATGGAATATTCCAATCCCCCTTGTAGCAATACTTAGGATTAAAAGGTCAAATTCTTAGAATTTAAAGCTTTTAAAATTTGTTTTAGTGGTTTTATCTGTAAATCCGTGGATGTTTTCTAGCTAGTATTGCGTTAACGAAATAAAGAGATGCACTTTACAGACTGATCAAGGATTAGAAATGTACGAGGTGGTGTTCGGTACAACAGATAGCCTACTGATGCAACAGATTTGTTATTTTTTTGGTATTGCAACTGCTGTTTAATACAGATTAAAGCGTATTTTGATAATGGATGGATGGAATCGCGTGATTAACTTGATTATTGACTTTTTCAAAGTACAAGATTTGGATCTATTTGAGTGTTTAATTACTGTACATAAACGACAGAAAACGATGTTAAATTTAAGTGCTGGAAATGGTCCAAAAATTCTGAAATAAAAAAGTGCCTTATAGGACAACTTACTTACAACTGAACTAATAATAACAACATGTATTTCACTAGAACTATTCAAACTATTTTACATTGGGTACTGGCTTGCGAAACAGCAACACAGAATGTTTGTCGAAGATAAATATACCACATATACCCACTGGACACTTGAAATATACTGGCCCCACTGCTACAAAACGAGTAGTTTCATCAACATTTTTCTTTCTATATTTGTTCACCCTTCACTGTAACGTAATCATCAACCATTAACTGAAAGGGACGTTTTTTAAATTGATTTTAAGATAATAAAGGTTATTGGGATTTTACAAGTAGGCCTATCTCTTTGTGGTCACTTTCCGAAATTACTACATTACAGGTGAAAATATGGTGGTAGCAAATATTGGAACGATTTCTAAATATGTGATTACCATTTAATTCTGTGATTGAAATATTCGTAAATTTAAAGTTTCTTACCTTATCCAAAACCTACAATTCCATAGTCAGGTTTAAGTTTTAATAGTGTTGCCGACTAATGAATTAGCTATGAAATAATAAATTTATATCATTAGTAGTCATCTATTAATAGGTTTGTATGAGTAAATTTGCATTTTGGAATAGTTTCACGAGTCTTCTGTATAAATGCATTTAGAGATTGTTTTATATATCAACAATCATAAATTTAATGAATTAGCAAACATTTTTGTCAGTATCTTTGTGCCTTTTTGGGATACATCCTAGCATAGCTTACGTTATTCGTAAACTATTTCCACAGTTAAAAAATTTTTTTTCAGTTTTAATTATTTGATTTAAAATTTACCAGAAACAAAATAACTGAAAAAAGTACATACAACCTTATTGTTATAAGTACTTCACAAGTATCAAAGTATCAACTTCTTAGCTTGTAGGCTCCAACAAAGACATAATCAGGTATAAATTACTTTTACAAGAAGTTAGCTATAATCATTATATAGGTGAATTATTGATATGACGGAGACATCTTTACCTCTGCCTATTTCAGCTTGCTGCTCATAGTCTGTAGGGTCATGGAATTTTCTTATATGAAAATATCGCTAAGAAAAGTGTCCTTAGTTAAGGATGAGCCTTTTTTCTTCAGATTTTGTTCCTTCAGGCCCACTCATTGTAGAAACACCCAGTCCCTTACATCAGTGTGCTCTTAATAATCCCTTGTGTTGCTGAAGTTCCATAGTGTCCTCAAAGAACTGATTACTATGGTGTAATCACGTAGAAATATTATTGACTACCAACCGCTTAAAAAGTGCTAATCTCGTCAACTAAATAATAATAAAAGTATAAAAAATTGCATCACTTGTTAGGAACATAACCACGTTTGTTACAATTATAAAATTTCAAATGAAACTGCAAAGTCATTTGCAAAACTAAAAACATATAAATTACTTTTACAAGAAGTTAGCTATAATCATTTTATAGGTGAATTATTGATATGACGGAGACATCTTTACCTCTGCCTATTTCAGCTTGCTGCTCATAGTCTGTAGGGTCATGGAATTTTCTTATATCAAAATATCGCTAAGAAAAGTGTCCTTAGTTAAGGATGAGCCTATAAAGCCTATCATTAGAAATTAACAAACAAACGTAATTTAGCTTATAACATATAATTAGTAAAGTAAACACGTATACGTGTTGCGTATATGGCTTTAAAAATGAAAATTAACAGTTTCTCTATACAAATGATAAAATATCATCTGAGAAACAATAATACATCAGTATAATAAAATGATGTAATATAAGATTTACTTAAAATCGAAGAGGAAAATAAGAAAAAAAGAACAGAGAAGTAGGAAGGAAGAGGCCTAATCATACACGCACTATTCATTTTCACTAGTCACTCTCGAGCCCTACCAACTGTTGAGATCATCCAATGAAGCACTAAACCTCATGTGAAGAAAACTGATTCTGGTGTTTGGATATAGTTGTTCTGTTGTGAGGAGTTCACAACGAAGACATACTATAAAATAAAGATAAGCAAACGTAAAAATTACCCTTACAGAAGAAGTAAAATAGATACCTTACGTGAAAATATATTACTGTAACGATTGTATATTAAACAAATATTTAGCTTGTTTCATACATATTTAACTGGGATTAGTACAGAATTTACAGAAGAACCACAAACCAAAATCTCGTGTATTGTTTTTACCCAGCTGGGGTCACTTCTGACTATTTATACCTTCAAGTTAAACCAACACTGGGCCCAGCAAGAACCGATGTGCCACATAAATCTTTGCAACTTACGGATGTCCAGGAGCGGCGCATTACTAAACGTACATGTCAAGACTCTGGTGTGCAACAGTAATTCGATGGGTCTAGTCTACTGTGGTATATGACTTTTGGAGTTAGTAGGGTTTGTTCCATAGGTGTCAAGGGTTCTTGATGCTCTAGACATAGGGATATGTCACCTCCTGCCTGCTTTGACTGGAGACGCTGTAAAAAAGCTGGCTTTCCAGTCTTTATATGTGATTTGACTTAAGATTATTGCTCTAAATTCCTACTCATCGATCTTGATAGAAGGCTGCCTCTACACCTAACTTTATCCATCAAGAATATCCTGTAACTCCGCAAGCAGCGCAAGGATCCTTATAAGGTGCAATTTTTAAGCTTCTTGGAAAACGAAGAACAAAAACAACATTAGTTGTTGTTATTTTATTCACTGCCCTTGATTGTTTCCTTAAATTGAAGTCATGGTGGAATGGTTTTTTTTAATCACACTAATGGCCAATCATTCAGTTTTTGTTCCTTCATCAACTGTAAATATGCCGTCCACAATGTATAAAGAAACCAAATTCAATACCTTACATGTTTAAATTCCTATTTAAGTTCATTAATTAATTTCCATAATACACTTATTAGTTGACCTGTTGCAACGATTTTAAATTAAGAGGATGTTTTAATTTAGTTATGTTTTCACTGTATAAGTTGTATTAAATAGATGATATTGATTAAATTAATGAAACTTATGGTCGTGCTGTCATAACGTAACATTTACACAGGACATTTGATTACATTGAACCTGATCTTTCA
Organism: Homalodisca vitripennis; assembly: GCF_021130785.1. Classification (NCBI taxonomy): domain Eukaryota; kingdom Metazoa; phylum Arthropoda; class Insecta; order Hemiptera; family Cicadellidae; genus Homalodisca; species Homalodisca vitripennis. Next base: position 45,270,913 of record NC_060214.1, read on the forward strand.
ACTAATACTATACAACTGTACAGACCAAGATGAGTCTTTTGCTGCTTTAGAGACCTATGGGTTGTAGCCTTGATGGTTTTTTTTTTAATTAACAAGAGAACTTTATTCCTATCAGGTCCTCTAAAAATATTTGTATAAAATTTCAATACGGTCGGTTTAATAGTTTACACGTGAAATTAAAACAAACGAACAATGGCATTTTTGCTTTTAAACTACTATTAGGATTATGAATTGGCTTTTATTTTATAAAAACGCTTAATATCATGAATTTAAATGAGGTATACAAATAAACTACAATAAAACAAAAACTTACTAATTTGGACATACGTTTTTTAGAACAGACACAATGTTTATTTATAAACATAATCTGTTATCTAATGTGGTATCTTTGTTCGTATAATTGTGTTGACTCACATAAATGTTGAAGTCAAGTAGCTGCCGCAGTAATGGTTAACCGCAGCTACATGAATGTATCTCTCTAGCATTATCTCTAGCAAACAGCTGTTTCCTTATTGGCTCGAGGTTAATAGAGTACTTGTGATGTAGAATTTCGTGCTTCAACCATGCTTTGTAACAGGCTTTTGTTTATAAACATTTTAGAGATAGTTTAGGAGTATTGACGGAATAAATTAGAGATATAAATTTGTACATGTTGACAAAATGGACACGTAGATAATTTGAAACTTCACAGAAAGTTTATTTATCAATTTTAAAATCTATGACGTAACTAAAGGAGTTTTTATGAAAATTCAACATGACACAGCCTCTGAATTTATTACAAGACTTTCCATCAATTTAAACATTGATGTTTATTAGTCAGTATTGTGTCACATTTTAGCTGTAAGTATCTTATAAGCCTTATTGATACTTCAGTTTTTTTTTTTTAATTTACTACAATGTACTGTTAAAACTGAAGTTTGCGCATTGATTATGGGTTTCTTCATTAATTGACCTCAGTACACATTGACAGTACTGCAACATAAAATACAAAACTGCATAGACGTCACAACAAGAAGAAATATTATTTTTAAATGTATAACTGGAAGACAGACAGACAAGCGAGTGTCCACATAAATCATCACTTTAATAAGGAGCTGTCACCTAGGCGCTTCTTGGCTGAGCCACTTTTTCTTCTCGCGTCATGAAAAGTTTTAATTAATCGACCAGGCTTTATCAGAGCCCCGAAAGTAAACTTGGCGAACATTCAATAAAAAGTAGACTTAATTAATGGGGTAACGTGTTATTAGGTTTTTGCAAGACCTATACATTTTTGTATATAACAATAATAATTACTGTTTTATTCTTACGAATATATTTGACAAACGTAATATTGGAAAGGTTAATTTAAGAGTTTTGAATTGGGTTTTTACAACATTATCTTAATGTGCTGACTACTTAAGGCAAACAATGATTTGTGGTCTTATCATTAAATATTACAAACTATAAACAAGCATACTTTTAAAATAATATGGCTCGGAGAATAGTGATTCAAACACTTTTAGGAGTTATCGTGAGATAGATGACAGTTTCATTCTAGTTTAATTTGTGCATTTAATTATGCTTTTCTCTTTTTTCAGGTACTTTTCGAACTACTTCTTAAATGCAATAAAGCCTAAGTACTTTAGAGATATACATATTGATATCATTTTTTTTAAATTGTACTATATACAATTATAATATTCTGGTGGATATAAATACAAAATAAAAAGTTAAATAATGTTTTTCATTTGATTAAGTATTACGTGATAAATTTAACTTCTAAGTGGGATGGTGTACATTTAAAATAAATGTAAAATAAAAATCTTATAAATATTCATAATTTTGAAATATGTTTAATCTGTAGCAATCTTCTTACTTGCATAATGAGTAGCCGTTATATGTATAATTTTTAAATTAATAGGAAGAAATATTGACAATGAATATTGACCTCCCCTATAATGAAGGAGGTACGTAAATACATATCATAAGGGATATATAATTGATAAATATTGTTTGCTACATTTTAACTGTTATATTTTTCAATTTTATTTGTGATTCTTAATAAATTAAAAAAGTAAATTCGTCCATTCATAGGTGAGTTTACATGAAGAAAAAATGCAAAATTTATACTTCGTCTTGTAATAGGTCCATCTATCCTCATATATAAGCTCCTAATATTATTTTGCTATTTATCTCAAAGATCTATAAGAGTTTTACCGTGTAAACTTTTGTAATTATAGTGGAAATTCATTGACCTGAAAGAAAAAAAAACTCTAGTATACTTTTGACCATATTGTTTTACAAAAAACCGTAACATACAAAAGATTGCTAAGAAAGGTATTTTTTCATTTTAATCTGATAATATGTTAAACAAATTTATAAATTACAAATATAAATAAATGTGATAGATATAGGTGGTCTTAATTCCTTTAGTTTTCAAAAAAGATGTTTGTTCATTCGATCATAAATAAACAGTAATTTCATTTGCATTTAAGCTTTTTATTTGCAAATTTTCTTGTTTAGTTAAATGAAAAAAATTACCGATTGAGAGGACGATACTAAATCACTAATACCATCTAACATTTAGCACTTTAAGCTCGGTAGACACAATTCGTGTTAGTGTTTTAGGCATCTGCCTATCCGGTGATGCTTTAGTCACTCAACCGCACGGGATTGAGTTGGGAAATCATTATTATCTGCGTGTGGCAGGTATGGGGATCAAATCCACACGTACTCATGAAGCCCGCGACTAAAATCTCGATACCCGGTTACGCGTGATTGTTTGTCCCGTGTTACTAACGCTATTACAGGTTATTTAATTTAGTAGGTTTGAGAATATTTCCTCAGCCAGTTTGCAACGACTTGCGTTGTATTTACACTCTCGCAACCAATCCTCAGCCTCTCTGAGCACTGAGATCAACGCACAGATCGATTCGCGTGTGATTCGGTTTCATCTCCGGCGTAGTTAGAGCGTCTAAATTGATTGAGTCTGCGTTAGTAAATACAACCATTCCGTCTTTCAGGATGGAGGTGTGCTTCTGTTATTTCGACTTTGTTTAGTCTCTTCAGTCATATATAGATCGGAAGACCACTATGAGACAACTTTAAATGTGGATATTGATATATATATATATATATATACTCAATATCTGGGAATGTTACTTTGCTTCATAAATAGTAATTTAATACTACGTAATATATAAACTTGTAGCATTAGCTTCAAGTTCAGTCTGTTAACAAGGTTTTGTGCCTTACTATCCACCTCCATAGGTGACTCAAATCTGTCACCTGCGTGGCAGAGTTCCTGAAATCTGCAACTACTTAACTACCATTCAGAGAATTAAATTTGAAAATTTACACATTGAGGTAGCAACTAGAAAAGAACTAGTAAAATAATTATTAACTTATTATTTATTCAGAATTACACCACTAGTAGAATTAAATTTGATAAGAAAAGAGCATGAAAAAATATAAAGTAAACACTAATAATGTGTACTTTAAAAAAATGGAGCAAGCTCATGTAATATGATCTTTCCAGAATTTTTGTGGAAAATGATCAATACCTATATTTTTCCCTCAATAATGTTTTGGGGGGGGGGGAGTTCAAAATATAATTTAGTGTTAAATACTTAATCAAACTAATCGAATGCGTGAGAATTAATGCAGTTTTGAGACATAATTTCAAATAATAAGATTCTAATTAAATCCAAAAATATAATTAACATATAATTTATTGGATAATCTAGATATTTTAATTAGACTATGAGGGCAAGATGAATATTTCATAATACAATAAAACACTTTGTTGGTAATTTATGGAAAGGTAAATATACTGGAATCGAGTATAGATTAATAAGGTAAATAAAGTGTTTTCAGCATCAATGGAATTGTCTTTCAAAATATTCAAAATTATTTATTTCTTATGAACACTTATTTGCATCAAGAACAGTCAGTAACAGTATACATAAACAACTAAATGCTAAACACAATCTAGACAAGTTTTTACATTATTAGTGTAATAGTAAATGTGACAACACAATAGAAAACTAAAAACAGTGCAATGTAAGTACTGTGGATATATTTTACTGGTATGTGTGGGTCGGGCAAAA